>NC_060259.1:50023811-51273811 GCF_921293095.1 Ischnura elegans
ATTTTTCTGAAAACGTTGGTAATGTACTCTAAGTAAATGTACACCGGCCTCCAGGAAAAACTTCCAGAAAAAGGCAATGCGCAAAACCATATATATAAAATATTTTTTCAATTGATCCTGAGACTATGGAAATGGTGTGCCTTTGAAAATATGCTATAATAATTTAATTTATTCGAATGATCCCCAATTATGAAATAATTACATTGGACGGCAAAAAATACTTTTTCTCGAGCCCCGGTACAATTCCTGCTGATTCTTACGTAAAATGACCCCCTGAGTCCAAATATGACATCCATTTTTCCACATCACCCACCATTATTGGGGGATACCCCCCTCCAATTTTTTAAAATCACTTTTCGATAATTTGGAGAGACGACAAGGATTATTTTCGCATTTACACTTATTGTAAGGGTTAAGAGAGGTGAAAAGTTTAAAATATAAACATTTATGATAAGGAGGTAGATTTGGGGGGATTTTTCAACGTAAATTGTCAACAAACGGTTTAAAATCAGGAGGTTTTCACATCAATTTTTCCTTTTTTCACCATTTTTTCATTAACTTTACCTCATATTTCAGCTTCTATTCCATCTTTCCTTCCCTCAAATATCCCAGAATGATGGAAATATGCAACAAAAATATATAGAAGAAATAATAAAAATATTTAGGAACAATGCATAGCAACAATAATTAAAATATGTAGCAACAGTTCAGAAGATACGCTGCCACTCACGCTGGATACGCTACCACGCAAGATACGCTGGCACTCTCAATACCTTGCGCGTATCAATAAAGGGTAAAATCATATGCAAAGAACGATGGATAAGATAAGTACTTTCAGTTGGCATTTGGTTCCCATTTATACCCTGAGATAGGAGTTTATCGTACCGAAAACCAGCAGTACTTAGCTAACATGCCCGCATTCCACCTCCCTGAAAATCTTCTCTCAAATTTGCTAATGTTATGATGCAATCCTTGCCCATTTTCATTTGAAGCTACTCCTCAATGTCCTGGGAAAAACTCCTGGAGTGAATGAAGGGAATGCACTTTTAGCGACCTGTTATACCCCAGGGACTTGTACGCTAAAAGCAATTCCGCGATATGAGCGAAATAATCATTCAATTTTTTGTTGTTTCCCAAAAAGTTCTCGCACACGTTTCGGATCCCAGGCCAAGCTCGTTTTTCTTCAGGTGTTTATTATCACTCAGGTGTCTCATAAGCGTCTAATCTTGGAAAATTTTTCTAATCTGCGGACTCATGAATACTCCGTCCTTGAATATAGCCTCACTAAGTCGAGGGAATTGAATTATACTAGAAATTGAAATGCATCACCTGTCTTGTCTATATCTCTCACAAACTGTTTCACCAGTCCGAGTTTGATGTGGCATGGTAGTATGTAAATATTTTATTTCGAATCAATAGGAGAGGAGGATCTTGAGAGCCTCAAGATCTTGATCGACATTTTTATAACCACGAGTCCTCTTGATGAGACCAATTTCGTGTAATGTAATGTTTTTCTCGGGCTTGACTTCCCCATTTCCGTAGGAAGCAGCAGTATTTTGTGAAGCCTGGTTGCAGTTGCGTTAGTAGAGCGACAACTTTCAGGTCAGAGCAGACTTTCCAATTATAATCATGATAATTGATTTTTCAAGGATTCCGCTGATACTGTCAAACGTCTCCCTGATATCGACAGAGTATACCACCGGGACTGAAGGAAAAACTCATTCCCAATTGGCCAACAGGACCACTTTAAAGCTTGTCTTCCGCGAATCTATAAAGGTCTTCATTTTTATGGGTCAAATCACAACATCAGTTGTATCACCAATGCATTTGCATTTGGGCAAAATACCAAGCCTTCGTTTTCTGTAAAAAGTATTAATTTCAGTACTAACTGTCTGGTCCAATAAGAGGAGATTTTTACACCTTTCTCGAGATCTAAGAAGTTGAGGTATCCTCTTAGGCAACTCCAAATCCCTTACCATGACATTCAATTCTGTCTGTGTTATGAGGTGAGGTTATCAGCTGAATCATCGGAGCACTCTTTATCATCGGTGGGAGTATCATTTGGTCCCGACTGCTGTTCCAAGTCTCTCAAATCAATTTCTCACTATAGTGGGGGCTCATGGATTGGCAAAGATTCGTTATGAGTAATTGGCCTTATTGCTCAAGGGATATTAGGAAAATAAATTATATGCTTACTTTTGCAGGAGAAGCCGACGGTAGATGTCATACAAAAGTAACAATCCGTGAGAAGACAGCGAGGATCAAGCCAAACCATGGTTACTGTAAATGGTAGTGATTTACGCGTATCTTTGAACCATTTGGTAGAACTACTGTGACAAGTAGTGCAGTAAACTCTTGAAGTTCAATTTTTGTCCTGATTGCGAAATTGGCAGCCAAAGTAAAATTTATAAATTAGCACCTTTGTCCAAACCTATGCGGGTGAATGATTGCAAGCGCCAGAATAGTAAAGCGAATCTTCCGAACTATTGCTGCATATATATCTTATTATTACTGCTATTTCTTGTTGATGAATATTTCCATCATTCGAGGAAGGACGAGGTAAAATGGAAGCTGTACAATGTAGAAAATACGTGAAAAATCACATAAAGGCAAAATCGATCACTTTTTGATTGATGCTTTTTTATATAATTTTTGGGGGCTGATGCCCTCTAAACCTACCCCCTTTATTTGCAGGAATGAAAAATTATGTGCATGTTTCAGAAGTTTTTAACTTTCTAAACCCTTATAAGTTGTGTAAATGTGAAAATAATCCTTTTCATCTCGCAAAGTTGTCGAAAAGTGATAAAAATATGAAGGGGGATTCCCCGAAAATGGTGGGTGATGGGAAAAAACGGAGATTATATTCCGATTCGGGAGGTAATTTTACATTAGAACCAGCAGGAATGGTATTAGGGCCGATTCTCATGCCGTCCAGTGTTTTATAATTATATGACCGAATGAACAACGTTCAATCTATTCCTTGATTATTAATCAGCTAAACGTTTTATGAATAGTAAAAAATTGTATCTCTCGATTACTGCTTTGGAATAAAAGTTACAGGTTGCCTCTGCAAGCATGTAAATTCTTTTCGCATTTTTGCGGGCTTCACTGCCCTCCTTACAGGCATCCAGTATTGGGGGAGGTTTTTGGGGGCTTCAGCACCCCAGATATTTTTAGCGACTGCCGATAATACATCCATCTAGAAGAAAACTAGCCCCGGGGAACTGATACTCTGGCTTTCTCCTAACTATTAAAAGTTGCGGACTGAGATCAGGGAATCATATCCAAAATTTTCTCAAAATTAGATAACATCAACTACTACCTACAGCGCCTTGAAGTTTTAGGTTTTTTTTTGAAATATCAGGCGGATTTTAGGAATTTTCAAATTTCAGCATTCAGCAAACGAAATTTGTATTCTATTTTATGAAATGTATGATCTTCCAATGCGTGGAAATGGAAAAACATTGCCTGTATTGGCAACCTGCATTAGACCCGAGCACCCCACAAAGAAATTTCTGGCTACGTGCCTGCCTGCTTAATTAGTGCATGCTTTAATTACCCTGAGTAAGGCATCCTTCAACATACCTCTTCCGCAGCAATCGAAGTCCAAGGGAAGTCTGAGGTGGGAGTGGAGACGGCTAGAGTAATTCTCAAATGCTCCATGTAACCATTCCTTAACCGGTGGGATCAGTGGCGTAACTATGGCGGGGATAAGGGGATAGATCTCCCCCAAAGCCTCAGAGAAATTTAAAAATTATTTTAAACTTTATCTTAATCATCTAGTTTTACCATGCAATACTTTCATCTGTTTAAAGCTAAATATTTGGTCCCAAAATAATGTAAAATTTATTTCCAGACATGTTATTTTTCGAAAATTTTCCCGGACCCAGTTGCCTAAGGGTGAGATCGCCACCCTAGGCCATCCCATCCCCCCAGAGCCTATTCCTGGTTACGCTACAGGGCGGAATAATTAATAAAAATTAACCGTGGGGCGTACATATTCAAAATTAGTTAACACAACCTTACATCGCCCTCTTAATATCATAAATATAGCTTCTATAGATATTGATGCGCGAGATATGGAGGGAGGTCAACCTAAAGGGCAGAAATAGCCTAACTGATTGTGACAAATTGTCCGAAATTATCCTGACAGGTGCGATCACCACTTTGCTGAGGTTAGGCCACACGATTGCTTTGATTAGTAATGGAAGTCTTCTCAGGGGCAAATGTAAGGTACCTTACCGTACATTCTGTAACGGATATAGAGGATGGAGAAAAATTGTGTCACGAAATTTCTGAATAGCTGATGTCAGTAGGAACCAAATTTACTGCTGATGCTCTAGTGGAAAACGCACAATTTTTAACCTACAGTAACTTTGAGCCAAGCGCTCCGATTGTCCGCAAGTTTGTCCTGATTCCGGACACTCTGGAAAGCTCATGACTTGGAATGCAAGCCATGATAAAACACAAATGGTAATTTCCACACTTATTTAATTTAACACAGAACGATCGACCATAGTTTCGACACTTTGTGTAATTTTCAAGGTAAACAACCTCTTAAATGACACAAAGAGTCGAAACCATGGTCGGTCCTTTAGTGTTAAATTAAATAGTGTGGAAATTACCATTTTTGTTTTTATCATGGATATATCAATACTCCACAAAATCAAGCCTGAAACGATATTATACGTTGGAATGCAAGGCCTGCTGTAGAGCACGGTGTATTTTAGGCATCCGGCATCAAGGTAAACTCGCGACCAATCGGAGCGCTTGACTCCAAGTTTCTGTGGTTTAAAAAAAGGTACGTTTTCGACCAGAGCATCACTAGTAATTCTGGTTGCTGCTGGCATCAGCTATCCTGGGTTGACACAATTTTCTCCACCCTGAATATACGAATCCTCCGCAAAGAGGATCTATATACGACACTGGTAGAAATACAGAAAGAAGATTACACAGAACAGTGAGCAAGTATCCTCAATCTATTGAAAACAAGGCCATGAAAACATTCCCTCAAGCCCGCTTGCAACACAAGACGAAGTATTTCACTGGACCGGAAAGTGCGACTCGGGGCCTGAGGCGGGCGGCAGAGGTGAACTGCGAATCGCTCTAGCGGCAGCCAGATCTCGGGTGCGGATGAGCGTGGGTTACACCGCATAAGACGGGAGAGCCAAAAAAAGTGAGTCAAAAACAAAGACAAATGTCCGGAGTTTTGGAAGAAACGCCCATTTTGTCAAGAAATCTCCTTATGCCATCCGAACGTTTTGTCCAACTTCACTGGCGGGAACAACTGTGTGATTGTTGAATCAGGGACTGGAAGTCTCTGGCATGGATCAGGGTTAAGATAGATCTTTGAATAAACGACGAAAAAAATAACTTGTATGTTTGACACAGTAGCATGACAGGGTTGTAGCCAGGAAGAAAAATCTGCAGGGTGGCGTTTCTGTGGAGGTGATACCTTCAAAATGGGTTGAGAGGAATGGATGTTCAATCCATTATGGAGAGGGATTGAACCCTAAGCCCATGTTCTCCACAGAATTGTTGTATGATATAATTTAAAAATTAAATAATCGAAAATGTTCACATTTTTATATTGCTAAAATAATAAAATACGCCTTAATCTCAGGATTTAGGTAGGTAGAAGGAAACACACTCATTATAGATATGCCCCCTTCTGTCTCCATCACCACGTTGAATTTCCCTCTTGACCCCCTAAGAAAAACTTTTCATTCCACCCGTGAGTCCTCCCAGCTCCTACCTCACTCACCCAACTTAATATTAGTCGATGATTACCGAATTTTGCCGAATATTTTTGGTCGCCAACTCTCGGATTTGTTGATTTTTGTTTCGTCTCCCAATATTTTGCACTCGGATATGTATTACATTTCAACGTAACCATCCATTCCCTTAATCATTGATAGAAACTGGATTTTCATTTGAAAACTCGAGGGTAGACCTCATCCTACCGTCAGACTGTCACAGATGTGTCGATTTCACACTTGGTGGGTAGATGAGCCAGATCCTTACCCTTGGTCACTTCGCATCTGGAGGATTATTTTGGGGGGGTATACGAAGGATTCAACCGGGATTCCATGATCAGCTGCCAAGCGCTCTACCCACTAGGCTATCACTCTCCCCGCTATGTATGTATATATACTAATTAACCAATTAAAAAAGTATTCAGCCGTTTAGGTCATGTTTCCGTTCAAGCGGGTCCACCCCGAATTGCTCCCAGTAGGTGCATTCTCTGCCTGCATATGATATCAGTCAGGATATTAAATACCCGGAAAATTGTAATAATTTTTAATTCAAGTCGTCAATTTGAAGTCATATTTTACAAAACTGTCATTTTCGTCCAGCCAGGAATTGTCTGAAAAGTGTAGATTATTTTTTATTAACCTAAATATATTTTGGTTCAATTATTTCCGAACCAAATCCACGCCCAATGGTCTTCTTTCGACCAATATCTTGTTGTGGAAGTCGGTGATATCGCTGATTCGTGAAGTAAGGAAGGACTAATTCGGAATGAATGTACAAAATTTTGTGTTCCATTGCACCCGAAATGCTTTCATATATTTCGTAAACAGTCATTTGTTTTAATTCAATCTGTAGAGATAAAAACGTCAATTAAAAACTGGAAAAAACGTTATCTTCTGTAAAAATATTCGCTTTGACTCATATATTTCAAACCGTAATGCATATCTATTTTAGATTGGATTTAGGATAAATAATGCATAATCTCATTGGAAACATAATATATAGGAATTTTAATTATCAAATATGACGATATCTATCAAATACGTGGCATAAAAAGGCGTAGGATTATATCTGAAAGTAAAAACGGCATATTCCTACGAGACGGCAATTTATGGCAATGCGGGTTGCATAACTACCTATAGATACCGGATTCGGCCAAAGTTGCGAAAACGCAACATTTATTTTTTACCATAAGCAAATTTTTTTAAGGCCCATATTTTCAATTTATCTTATTTAGCATGTTATTCGGTAAAATGAAGGGAAAAAGTTATATATGTTCAAGTATTTCTTTACTCGACCGATAATGGGTTAATACTCTGTATTTTTTTAATAGTTTGATTTTTGAAGGACAAAGAATAACAATAAATGACATTCCTTTTCATAGCAGTGTAAACAGTAAAAACATGGTAAATACTTTATTATTGTGGAACTAAGCTTGATAAAAATTAACTAATTAAAATTTTTCTGTAGGAGCTATGAGTGGAAGGGATTTGACAGTGTTTCAGTTAGCAAGTTACGAATAAACTGTAATAGGATGGTTGAATATGGAATGCCATACATCGCAAATTCTCAAGGAGAGAAAATTTATTTCAGTAGCGTTCCACATCTCATGAATCCTAGAGAGACCAATTCAGTGATATAAAATTCAATTTGTCCAAAAAATAACGGATTCCAATGCCAACCATCCAAACAAATGAGTCATTATCATCATCATCACCATCATCATCAGTCAACAATCCTAGGATTGGTTTTAGGCAGCTTTCCATTCCTCTCTCCTATCCGCTAGCGTTTTCATAGTGAAGTATTTCTTCTCTTTTACACCCTTTATAACCGTCCTATAAAACTTATTCGGAGACGCCCCTTGCCCTTCTTCCCTTCCTCCTGTCCTTCTACGATTGTCTTCATCAGGCCATCATGACTCAGAATGTGATCAAGTTGTCCCATCTTCTGCTTAAGGTTTTTAGGAGACTTCTCTTTTCTCCCACTCTTCTTAGCACTTCATCGTTACTTACACGGTCAATCCATTCAATATCTTCATCATTCTTCGGTAGCATCACATATCAAATATTTCCACTCTTGACTTCTCTGCTGCTGTCAACGTCCAAGCCTCGCTTCCATAGAGAAACATGTTCCAAATGTAGCATCTGATGAATTTTTTTCTTACTTCTATGCTTATATTCTCAGCTGTAAGAAGATTCTTCCTTTTGTAGAGAGCCCTTTTCACCAGCGCTTTTCTACTATTTCTTTCCTGCTTCGTTCATCGTTGGTAATTCGGCATCCCAGGTAAGACAACTCTTTCACCTGTTCAAGATTATGCTTTGCTAGGTTAATGTTTGTCATAGCCACCTCTCTTTTGCTTCATACTAATATCTTAGTCTTCTTTTTGTTGGTTTTCAGCTAATATCTGGTCATTGTCCTTTCCATATTTGCCAAAGTCTTCTTCAAATCCTTCTCTGTCTCGGCTATGAATACTATGTCGTCAGCAAATCGCAGCGTACTATTTTTTTCTCCGTGGATATTGACACCCAAAGCTCGCTCCTTGATTTCATTTATGGCTTACTCTATATAAAAATTAAAAATTATGTGGAAAAGTGCACACGCTTTTCTTATTCTTGCTTCAGCACCGTTGGGTACACATTTGATCACAGCAACTTGGTTTTTATACAAACTATGAAAAATTCCACGATAATTGTGGAGCACTCCGATTTCTTTCAGAACTCTAAGCATTGAATTTTATTCAATGTTACCGAATGCCTTCTCTAAATCGAAAAATGCTTTGAAATTCGGTTTTTCTTCTCCATTCCCTTCTCTATGAGCAGCCTAAGAGACAAAATTGCTTCTCTTGTGCCCTTGATTTTCCTAAATCCGAATTGATCCTCACCCAGGAATTCTTCTGCTCTTCGTTATATCCTTCTGTAAATGATTCCTGTCATAATCTTCAACGCATGAGTCGTAAGGCTCATGGCTAAAGTCTTCGCATTTCTCTGCTCTCTTCTTTTTGGGCATGGGAATGATGATTTTATTCTCGAAGTCGCAGCTACTTCAACTTTAAATAATCAGATAGAAGTCATGCGCCTTATAATTCATGGCTAAACAATGAGGGCATATTTTGAGAGCTTCACGAATACGTCATTATTTCCGTTTACGTTTGGACAAACCGAGTAATTTTGAACTAGAGAAATTAAAGCTCTCAGCGCGGGCGACCAAGATTGAAATCGCAACATCCGAGATCGCTTGATGGCACTGGTTGCCTGTTTTCCGACGATAGCGATGTTGTTAACTTCGATTGGAGATTTTATTTCCATTGATGTTATAAGAAGAGGAAAAGTAATGGGATTTTAATGAATCCATCTTAACATTTTTCATTCGCTCTTTCCATTTCTCTTAATAAAACCAAAGTTGGGGGTTTTAATGCTTGTCTCAGACTTTGGCGCCACTCAGCTATATATTTTTTAATGAATATATATTCTAAATGTCTAAATCGGTATGCCCTTCTGTACGATGGACGCTACTGGACTGAAGCTTCACTCCTTAAGGATTCGCAATACATGCCATTCGATATTCAGCCATGGCGTAACAGCTTTTAATTTTTATCTTGCAAATTGAAACACAATGAAATCTCTTTTTCTCATTATTCGCATATATTCATTAGGTTGATTTGAAAATCGAATTACATGCCATCTTCATGAAATTTTAAAATATGCTCCACTTTATAACTGTAGGTACATCAGCGATTATCGACCAAGAAAAATTGACTTTCCAGGAAATATTTTTCTGGAAATGGCATCCGAAAACCTGCGTTTATATACAAGTTCTTATACTGCTACTCGTCTAAGCATACGAAACTTCGGTATCAAGGCTATAG
This sequence comes from Ischnura elegans, assembly GCF_921293095.1. Taxonomy (NCBI): domain Eukaryota; kingdom Metazoa; phylum Arthropoda; class Insecta; order Odonata; family Coenagrionidae; genus Ischnura; species Ischnura elegans. The sequence goes on from NC_060259.1 coordinate 50,033,431, forward strand.
ATATCGTCAGGACAATAACCTCATATAATGTTCGGTAAACCATGGGAATCATTGTAAAAAAATAGTATTTACCCTCATTACAGACGAAATTCTATAGATTTATCGCCAATGAATACTGTAATTGACATTAAATCTCGTTAGTTGCATCAAAATGGCGATACAGTCGTCTCCATTGGCAAGAGAAATTGTTAAAAAATGTAATTATTGAATTATCTTCAATCTCGGTACCATATTTTAGTTCTTTTCAACTCGAAGAATGTTGTCTATGATAGAGCAGCATTTATTTGCAATTTTTGCACTGTATTTTTTTCGAATATTGCAGACGTGAACCAGCGTCCTGAATATAATCCATCGGGGTTACACTTTAAGGTGTGGAGGACGCGGGTCTAACGACCGCCCGCGCACCGATAGGCACCCGCTCTCGCCTTCACGGCGCAGCAGGGGGTGGGCAGAGGAGGAGGTGGGGGCGCGTTCCGATGGCACGCAGGGCGGCAGGGAGGGGGGGCGAAGTGGAGGGGAGCTCGGAGCGTCACGGGGGGAGGGACGGAGGGGAGGGGGCGTGAGCCCGAGAAATCGTGCACTGGCGGGGGGGTGGGGGGAGATATCGTGACGGGCGACTTACGCTCGGCTGGGCGGGAGAAGGGTCCCGCGGACGTGACTACCCTCGCTGGGGGCGCGTAAGGTGCTCTCCCCCCGGCCGTGGGTGGCCGAGCGCGTCTTAAGGAGTCTCTCCTGCTCGTACAATACTCGGTGCTTCGACCCGAGTGCGAGGGTAGAGCTCAACCCAGACTAAGATTCCAGTCCAAATATACCCCCTCGTCATATACCATGCACTAATTCAAGTACGACTTCAGGATGCACTTAAGAGTACGCAAATATAAATAAGAGTACGTCTTAAAGAGTCTCTTCAGCTTTTACTATACTTGGTGCTTCGACCTGAGGGCTGGCTCGGATGGGCGAGGGTAGGGCTCAACCCAGATTAAGGCCGAATTTCATTCCAAGTATACCCTCTCAGTATATGCCATGCACTAATTCAGGTACTACGTCAGAATGTACTAAGGAATCTAAGAGCAGGTATAAACAAGACGACACAAGGAGGCCGCTTGAGTCTAAGGCAAAGGCTGAGGCAAACACTGAAATCCAGAATTATTACGGGAAATAGGCAAAGTTAGCAAGAGATCTTTACATAAACAAAGATAAATAAAGAGAAATAGATCTTATAATTATTCTGATACTCCTTCGCGATTATTATGTTAACGAAAAAATATTTTCAATCGAAATAAACAACAGGAAAACAAAAACTATAGTCGTCGCTTGTCGGCAAGACTTATCACGTACTCTCGGACGTAGCCATTTCAATCGCATGCGTAGAAGTTTAAAATCGCTCTCGTTTCTATATAATTTGACAATGATTAGGGTGCAGGAACGTACTGACGTGGAATTATAGCGCTCGTACACCAATGTGACCGTCAGCGAACTAATAAGAAAACATATTGGTTAGTGCTGAGAAGTAGTGAAGTCTGTCCTACAATAAATAACACAAATTGATGAAAACAATGATTAGAATACTATTGGCTGCCTTATAGGTAAGATCAGTGCCGCAGCGAGGGGGATTTTGGGGGGTAAACCCCCCCCCCCCCAGAGCGCAGAGAAATTTTAAAGTTTCATCTATTTTACTCAATTGGATTAATATTACTTATAGAATTGTGTAAGGGTTAACAAAATATCTCTCAGAGTGTCGTAAAAATCACCATTTATCTTTATTTTTTTATGTCGGAGGGTCCCCGCACCTCCCGTTTACCCTGGCGGGTATGCCACACCCCCAGACCCCCCAGTGTTAGTTGCGCCTGAAACCCCCCTAGCCTTTATTCCTAGTTGCGCTCCTGGGTGAGATTGATTCCTCAAAAAAAGAATATTTGTGGCAGCAAGATGTTTGGAGGAGTTAATTTTGATGATTATCGTTGGTCATCGACACTCGAGAATTGATCACTTCCTTTAGGTACTCTTTCCATAACTTTGATCTAGGACTGAAGCGTGCTGTGTGTGATGACAGCGGTCGCCAACGCCATTAAAATAACTAAAAAAAATTTATAATGGGTTATGATAACATAATTGATCATAATTTGGGGATCGGGTTGGTGTGGTGGCTAGAGTATTGGCTTCCCACCCGGCGGGCCCGGGATCAAATCCCGGCAGTGGTAGAGAATTTTCAAAGACTGCCCGATCCCTGCTTAAATGTTGTGTGGAGGACATCTCAAGCGCAACACTCAGTCCGTCGGATGGGACGTTAAGCCGTGGTCCCCTTGGCGCCTTTCGTTAAGTGCAGGCTTAATTCCGACGCCGGGTTTCTCCTCACCCTTCCTTCCATAACCTTCCCTCATGGCGCAAATGACCTCAGCTGTAGGTTGCCTCCTCAAATACCATAAATTGATGATAATTTACCGATTAACAGCACAACTAATGAAGAAAAATTAAATAGTGGAAATAGAGAGGGGTCAAAAAGACCTTTCGTCCACCAATTGTTGAACGAAGCACAATGAGCAAAGTACCTTCATTGTCTCTGTTCAAACCGAGGTTTAAACCTTGAAAGTGTTGACTGTATCAATTTCTTTACACAGTCCAGCACCTCTTAATGTATCGTCTTTATACCCTCATGGATGCTGAGGAAAGAGCCTGTTGAAAGCAACTGCCAGACCAGAAAGAGCCAGAGATTTAACACTCACCTCTAGAGATCTTTTGGAGACCCCAGCGTCAATATATCGGTAATCGTTTAATGCGTGAGGAAATAAAAAGTTTGTTGCATTGCCATTTTACACGGTAGTGGCAATTTGTCCGCAATGCTACTGAGGGGACTCTACCGTTGGTATAGTAATATTTCCCTCATGAATTTGGAGATAATCGGCAAATTCTCTCATTATATCATTGCATACGACAAAATGAGTAAAATTGAAGTATAGGCCACCTATAATAAACCTCCGGCAGTCATTTATGACAATTACTCCGAAGATTTCACCGCATTATTGCATGCTGTCTTGGCAAATACTTTTTGCTACATCCAATCAATAGAAACGAATACTCGTATTAATGATTACAAACGGTTCACTTTAAAAAAAATTTAAATTACAAAAACATAATTTAAAAATAAACGCTCAAAGCAATTAAAAATACGCATCACACTTTGCGTTTAATAATTCCACAAAAAGGAGAAAAATCCATGCATACAAATATGGAAAACGTAAAGAAAATGATCATATAAATAGAAAACCTGTTACAATGATAACTATAAAAATCATCGCAATTTTTTTAATGAATTGTATTGCTTGATAGGGACTGTTTCCGCTGCATGTTTTGTAACAAACATCAGTAAGTTCAAATTTCTTCTTAAGAACAGATTTAACATAACGATAGCTAGAAACACCCAAAACATTTCGTTAAGAAATAAAAAATGAGCTGAAGGAGTGAGTCTGAGACTCGCCCGAGGGGCAATAATGGCGTGTTTGGTTATTCGATCATTGAAGCCAATAATCGGCTTCCTCATCCATAACTATGGTTATTGTCGTTTAGTGGTTCACAGTTCACAATGGCACCGAAGTAAATTACAATTGTACGAGAAGTAAATCAGAAGTAAAAAAAAAGAAAGTTACATTCAAAAGTTTTAGGACAGAGTTTGTGGCGCCACTCCTGCTTCTCGAGGAAATTTCTCCAACTCCTTTTGCTGCCCTTGGCTACGCGCCACAAATATTTCGTTTGCGATTGATTATGTATGCACTCTAAGGGAGAATTTACTTATTATTGCATAAGAATCATTCTCCTTCGATTCATGTTGGGTTTACCGATTATTTCGTGTGCATTTACTGCGTACATGGCCTGGTTTTGACAGTTGTTTTTTTATTATATGCATCATAAGACTTGCGAAGGCCTAGTGGAGAAAATGTGCACTGCCGTAAAAGTGAAGGTAGTGGGCTGGCATTAACGTACTGTTTACAGGTTGGGGTACGGAGGTTCATATTTCATTAGCTTATTTAAACTTTATTACTCTGTATCGAATATTGTTGTCATTAATTCTTTTCTGGTATTTGTTCACTATGAAATTTCCTCAGTTTCCTCTGTTGTGAGCTATACGTATTCATCAACATGTTGATACCTCCCATTGTCAATTGAGCTTATTTCTGGAGAACTGAAGTAAAATTTTAAATTATTATGCATAAATTTGTACGCTTTGAAAGTACATGACCATGAGTATCTATCTATTATTGCAACGAACAAGACGTGCGAGGAATACATAACACGATTAAAAAAGAGAAATGTCTACTCTTTATGCACAAAAATGGGATTTGAATTTGATAATTTTGGTCCTCTACATACTAAACTTCTTTGAAATCCGGCGATGAAACTTTTCGGATGCAAATAACTGGTTTCAGAACACTTGAGAATATACAAATCTTACAGCTCAGGAAATACTTGAAGTAAATATAAGGTATTCGCTAAAATTATTCCATTGGCTTAAAGTATTTCGGCAAACAAATGATGAATGAGAATAATAAGTTCGCTCTCTAAACAAAAAAGTTGTGCCAACATAAAAAATTCCATAAATAGAAAGTAAAAGAGACTTTCAGCTATAATGCAATTCTTCTACATGTAGATACGCACTCGCAAATCTAAAACGAAAATTCTCCACCCCCATCAAAATTTTTTTTTTGACGTCTTTGGAGAATCCCATTAATTTGTTGAACTTCGAGGGTTAGGAATACTGCGGAGCCAAATTTCCAAGAAAAGGGCTAAAAATGATGGTAAATTCTCATCCCGTTACCTCTACGCAGCCGTGGAACGAATTTTGTTTCATATCCAATTTACTTCTTGGAAAGCATTTTCCCTTTCATTAAATGATCGTATAACATTTCTCTAAAGATTTTTCCATTTCTTTATTTCTTCGCGGTACACTCTGAATACCTTTCCACAAATTATAGTTAATACACAAGTCGATGAAAAGAAATTTTATCTTGCGCTGACAGGTAAAAAAAGGAAGTAAAGCGATATATTTCACTTTTCATAACATCCTTACTAGTCCGGACTCATCTCTTTGCTGAACACGCGTGTCTTTCCCGTTCGGTGCACAGCTCACCCTGGACCCATGTTTGTGATTCAAAAGAAAGTCGTCCCCTACGATATATCGGATAAAGACAAAAAACTCAATGATGCTGGAACGTCAAAACGAGACTGTTAGAAACAGGAGAAAACTCAAGGAAACAAGTCACAAGCACCGAATGCTACTGTGTGGAAAACTCAGATGAGTGAATGATAAAATTAAGTTGCAACTAAGCAGAGCTGTCTCAATGAATGATGCTCATCAAAACCGAAATACGCACAAGATAATGGATAAAAAATAATTTTGGCATGATTTACACGTCTGGAGAATAAATAATCACTTTTAATCCTAGTGCAACACATGGAAAACATAAAAGATTTCCATGATTCCAGAAATATTTTGCTTTGAGCCATCGGATGCTCAGAATTCACGGCCTATCCACAGTAGAAATCATTCCAATTACTTTTTGATCGTAAAAAATGAAAATTTGGTGACTAGTTTAAAATTATTTTAAGTTACCTCAACGTGGCACCAGGGGCACGACACGTAATTTCTTCACTTTGCTCTGCTATAATTTCTATTAATTCGGGTTTAAATGATTTTAACTATGAACAACGCATAAAATAAATTTTAAAAATGAAATTTTGATATTTTTTCAAATTGAATGAAAAAATGATGAAATCGTTATCTCCCATTTTAAACATAGCATTTGCGGGTCTAATACATTTTCAGCAATGTCACAGGGTAATTGCTTCCTTTCCTCCAAGATTCTTTGATTCAACCGAGAAATGTGGATAGCATAGATTACTAAAATTGAAGTTATCCAAAACAGTACGAGTACACTTCGCAGGAATTTAAACATTTAAAAAAAATCTTTGGGGATGCTACAGATACTACTTCGATTTTTCCTTCTATCAATGGATATTACAGAGGGAAAAGTATTATATTCAGGGGGAAAAGTTAAAGAGATGGCTTTAGTAGCTTGGAAGATGCGCTAAGTAAACTGCTTGTTTCAAAACATCAGGGCATGGACTTTGGAATTATCTTAGCTGCTTTGGAATATACGGCTATTGATGCTCTGCCAGTCAAAGAACGCAGATATCAGTCTATAAGCTCTTCTCTGGGTCTCTCTACTCCAAATTGACACCGAATGACTCAGATTTAAGTTGTCATCAATAAAACAAGATTAAATAACGTAGGTATTGGAGATTGTGATGACATAACTCATTAAGTATCACCCAGATGTAAAATTTTTATGATTCCGCTGGGCCTTCAGTTGGTAAACTATTGGAAATGCTGGTACGGTTATCTGCATTAAAATCAAATGAATGGATTGAGAGAAAGAGTTTTGAAACGGGTAATAAAAGCGCCTTTCATAATTCCTCAATATCGAGCAGAATAGGAAAATACATGATGTTATGCTCCAGCAGGTAACTCCCGAAGTATTGCTTCAAGAGAAGCCTTTGTCAATAATGGAAAAATAGTTTGTATTAATAATTCACATCGATGGCTGTGCAAAATTTTCAAGCAAATTTCATTAATGGTAATGTAATTGCTAAGTCTCCAGAACGCGGCCAAATACTGCATAATATAAATTGTTATGCCAGACATTGCTTACCCAAGTATGAGTAAGCATTTATCTCCTACAAATTTGATTAAAAATGAAAAATTGCTGTTACTTAACCTGTACAGGGGCTGCCTCGAAACTAATTATTAGCTTCAAGTACATACATAAGGTATGCGGTAGAATTATTGCACACCGTTCAGTCATTCAAATCCCCAGTTGCAATTTTTTTATTTTAATTTTTATGACAAAGAAATCTTGATCAACCATCAAAAATATAAATACTTGAAATACACTATTGATATAGAGGATAGCGTAATATATCAATCGTTAAAATACTAATCAGTTACATCTTATAGTGACTGATACCAGCAACAGTATGCTAAATTAAATTCCAGTCTATGAAATTGAAGTCATGAGAAACAAAGCTACGGAGAAACTACAATAAAAATGTTAATATTAAAGCCCCAAATAATACCGCTGTATATTAGGATTTAATAATCAAAATGCCATCAGAACCTAAAACTCTGCTTATATTGTCCCATGAACTGGTTTACATATGCAAAGAGTTCAAAAAACTGATAGAACAAATTGGACATCAATGTCACAAGTGCGACCTGAAAGATAGATGCGTATCTACAAACAGACTTTCTTCATTTTGGTTTGAAGTTCTTCCTAAAAAGTGGAAAGGTATTATCGCAGACTAAATAGAAAGCTGACTATGAAAGCTTAAGCATATCATAAACTGGTCAGGTGTGTGCAGCGTAGTGGGTACCGATACAATTTATAGCCATAGACTCAATTTAGATGTAAACGCATTACCTGAGACTTGTTAAGTTAATGGCTCCACAAGGATTACGAATGCTTGAAAAGGAAAAACATGAAGAAATTTTGAAATAATAGAGCTTCCACGCTGAATTGCTTGAGCCGCAAAAAGTTGAATAAAGTGCGTAAAAAAAGTCCGAGAGAGTGGAATACGGGCGCGGGAGGCGTTGCGGTCCGACAGTCAAGCCATCTCCGGCGGCCTCGGGAGTATTTCCTCATTGCGGGAGAGCGGGCAATAACAGATGAGTCTGGAAATTGATTCGTGTTCCCTCTATTTCAATGGCAAATACATATATTGTGGGAATTTTTTTGCGTCCGCAATAGAGGCCGATTGTGAACATGTACGTAGCTAGACGACTATATGATTCATGTAACCATTAAAATATATTTCATAATCCAAGTGATCATCGCTTTAAGCATCACATCAGTCCATCATTCAGTGTGATGGTGAATATTTCACTCAAAGACACCTAATCAAGAAACGGAAGTTATATTTAGTGCGACCTTTTCGCTTGCTCAATGCTTTGACGTGAAACAGAATTGAATGAATAAGGAGAACGGCTAATAAAGAAGAGTCAGTATGACAAGCACCAGATTTTCATAGAATCACATTTCCTTAATTAAAATACATCTTGGATCTTCGTTCCGTATTTATTTAAGGGCTGGTTACACAAGATACTTTAAAGTTAATTTGTGAATACATGAACGATTTTGATGGGCCGTTGCTGAACAGGTATGAATTCACTAACCAAATTAGATCAGGCTCTACTTCTGTTCATTCATTGGTACAAGTAGGTGGTACTCTATGCATTTTCTCATGCAGGCGTTTACACATTTATTTGCACGTGCTAAAGCATCGTGTAACCAGACCGTTAGTTTAGGGAATCGAATTTGGCATTTTCAGAACCTTGATTAACGCACAGATTTCTACGTCCAGGGAACTTTTTAATTGATTGGAAGGTAATATATAAATTTAGAATACAACAACATCATGCGTCTCGATAGGATTGTGACGGTAGGTCTTAGGACACCAGAAAACCAATTCCTATATCTATACATTCGGCAAAGTATCTCTCAAATTTTCTTCTTTTTGTCGGACTTGTAAATATAGTATCCTTCTAAGATGATGTTCTCTGTATCATTCTGGAAGATGCATGTCCTTAATTGTCCTATCTGTCAAATCCTAGGACACAGCCACCGAATCACTATTGACTCCAAACATAAGACGTGAAAAAGCTGCGTGACGCTCTCTGTTTGCTCGTAGAAACCAATTATATTTTTCAATTTAGGGTTAAGCAGAAAAATATGGACTTGAAAAACAATTAAATCCAAATACACAGATCGATTTCCAAAACTGGGTTAATATCTAGGTCTATAAGTATTTGCGATAGGAAGGTGTGAAACTTAAATTGACGAAAACTATGGACATGACTTATAAGGCTCCGTAAATATAATTACTGTCCATGAGTAAATTAGGCGCCAAAAAATCATAAATTAGAAATTAAAATGGAATTAGTTCATGCTGGACACATATCTGGAAATCATCCTTCGCTCAGCTCACAGCCAATAAAAATTAATCTACATCTAAGTATTATTAAAATAGATCCATACTCCCTCCAGCTAAGCAGTCAATGATCAGGTAATTTTTCCAGAAATGCACTCTAGGTAAAATAGTTGAAAAGTTCATTAGGCTGTAAAACGAAAGGGATATAAATATCACCATTTCGCAGCGTTGCAATAGATGAAAATATCAGTTCTTGAACTAAAACCAAACCCAAGTGTTTATATAATGATGGCCCTGAACACAATCTTAAGGTTATCGTTAGTGGTGAGGTACTGAATTTATTAAATAATGACGATCGTATGTGTATATGATCGAGTAAATTGTTGAGAGACACTCTAGAACTGGATATGATTACTAGGAAAATATTACTCAGTCTAAATCTGATGAGTATAACAATCAAAGCCACGTTGAGAGATTCCCAGATGTTTTTCAAAGAACCAGGCGTTCGCCCACCGTGATAATCTGTTTTCAAACGACCAACATACGCCATCGAAGACGGGAGACACGCTATTTAGTGCTGTTAAAGGTACTTTAAGATATATTGCACGTCTTTCCTTGAGGCATTACATTATCCTTTTCAAGACAAAACGCATTATAAGAGCTGAGGATCTACGGAAATCTGGTTCACAGCCATTGTGACATTGACATCCAATTTGTACTATTTTTTTGGACTTTTCTCACATGTGAACCAGCTCGCATCATCATAGACGATTGTCGATGGCAATCGATCCCAGTTCTTAACCATCAAAGCGCAATCTTTTCTGAATTAAATGATCCAGAAAAAGTTTTAAAAGTTGTACTTATTTGCAATGGATTTACGTGCAGCGTGGTACTGGGTGGTCCATTCCAAGTAAGGCGGATGGGCTAGTCCTTTAGATAAGACAGGGCTGGGAAATTGTCATTTAATTGAAATAAATTTAGTTTTAGAAGACAGAAATCTAATAGTGGTGGTAAAAACAGTAACTGTCACATTTATTCGAATGTTACGGGTACAATAAAAAATACTTACCTGATATTTAATTGATAAAAATACCGGTAACTGAGTTAGTTTTACTCAATTACTCCCCATCTCTGATCATCTTTGTGCTGAAAGTTGGAATGCTTCAACGTCGTTAATGCATCGAATAGTGATCTAACACTCTCTTAATCGATTCTTTCTCTCTTCGCAGTCACTATCCTCACGTGTGGGTCTTGGAAGTTAGTCAACAGCCATGACAACCAATTTCGTCGTACAGACCAGGCCTTACGTTCTCGACTATTCCGTGCGTGAGTCAAATTATCGGTCGAAGCAATTACTTCAAGCTCCACGCACTCAGGGGACGAAGCGATGGAAGGCCTCGTTTGAGGAAGCTCGAGAAAGGAGAGTCACGAAGAGTGACTCAAACTGATTAATAATATTTGTCTTGCCGAATAACCTTTGAATGTCGTGCAGACAAGTTTGAATTAAAGCGTAATTTTTAAGTCTTGATATTTTCCAAAGTTTAGTATTAAATCAAGTCTTGGTGGATTTTTTCTAAAGTAACTGAAAGAATATTCCAATTATGTCGGAGTACCAGCTGTAATCAAACATAATTCTTAATAGTTATATTTATACCAAAGGACAGAACAGGACTACTTTGTCACATTTTCATATCTCGAATTAGTTGAACGTTAAATAACTTTATGAAACAAGTGCTAATTAGTGCTTCCATATGACATTAAGTAGTAACACAGTTTCTTAAAAAGTGATCGTAAGGTGTTTCGCAAAAACTTAGCGACTAAAAAGTTTAAAGGCGTTCGTGATCGCTTTAAAACTGCTTTTACATGCAGTAGCAATCCTAAGGTCGCCTTATCTAAGCCTCACCATTTAATTATATACTCTCAAGTACGCCTATCTTTTTTCTTACGCTAATCTTTTTGTTTTATCAGTCATTTCGAAAAATGTTTGATTCACATACGAACACATCACCCCTATTTCCATTTTTTTCGGTCCTACAATTTGATTTCTCCATGTGATTAAAGAAAATCCAGATCATTCTTATCCAAAAACTAAACTGAGTTCAGATTAACAAAACATTTATAATTATTTTATCCGTTATTTCATCGACTTTTCACCACAAATAAAAAGTTTCGTCAGTAAGTATAGCCATTCTTTGTAATGTTTTATTTCCGCGTTGGTCGAACATAATGGAAGCTTAAAGATGATATATAGTTAATTTCCCAAGCATGTAAGTAAAAGCCAAAGTTTCAGTAGTCATAAGGGATGCAAGAACCAACATATTGCCTAGTTTATTTCAAAGCATCGAACCATTGAATGATAAAAATTCAAGCTAGACTTTGATTTTAAGTAGCTCGTCCGTGATTGCAAAAATCTTTGGCGCAGAGAGTTTAACAAGGTAACTTTATTGCTAGAAATGGAAGAGGCTAAACTTTCTTTGTCATCCAGGACTTTATATTCTCAAGATTTCATAATTAATTGTTCCAAATTCATCATACCTGCTTACGAAAATCATTGAAGGGGCACGAGCCTTCAACCAAAATAAAATCAGATAAAAACATAGCGTAAGCCTATCACCGTAAAAATCTGCGGTTATTGATAAAGTTTTAACGATTATCGGCCGTCCTTTGTTCTTGGGTAGCATCAAACACTAGCCTTCTTAGCTCTCTTATTTTGTGTGTGCGGGGATAGCACAGGAAGGTATTGCTATAGCCCATACTTCAGCTCAAGCGCGGATAAAAAGCAACACAAGGCTGCACGTAAAAATTTATCGAAAATATAAAAAATAACGTTAGATAGTTTCTTTGTTGGTAAAATATTGCAATTTAGTAAAATATTCATAATTTTATGACCCTGAAAACTAGATACGCATGTATGATATTACAATAACGTTTAGCTTATGTGAAATCAACAGTAGAATATAAAAAATAGGGAATATAATTGAAAAAATGACTTTAAATTCAGTCTTTATCTATTTTATTTCATCCTTCATATCCATACGGAGACTGCATGTACACAAAACTTTATCCCGCGTGAAAACTGATTGTAATACCCGCGTTCTGGAAAGTATCATCGTATTTTCATAAAAGCATGAGTTCCGTTATTGAAGATTCAGGTAATGGGTGGATTTAGAAACCAAATGGGCGGAGCATATAAGGAACAGCGCGAAGCACAAGCTTACACCTCTCATTGGATAACAGCTTTATGCTACAGATTACGTCCCCTGGCCTTCATCAAGCGCCAATCACAGACGAAAACTAATATATAGAGTATATTGACCGTAAAATTTCATTCTTGGATTATTGACAACTAGTTTCTCGGCAACATACGGTCTGTATATGTAAGGTGACTTTGTATAAAAATTCCTGAAGGTAGGCTCCACAATTACCTATCATATGAAATTAATTATTACAAGATACAGAGTAAAGAGTATCTTTCAGCCTCAAAACGGTAATTACTTTCCAAACGAAGCGCATAGTTTTTCGATGGACATTTTGGCGAAAACGAATGCACACTGAAACAAATAAAACCAGATAATAAACGCTCGTGACATGGTGGTCCGCTACATGGTCACAAATATAGTAAACGTATATGTGACCAATTCTCTTTTTCATTCGTTAATGAGTTGGCTCAAACACAGTACTTCATTGCTTCGAGTCATCAGTGCGTGCAGGCAGGCCTTATTGCTAAGGGCAATTACTTGGCAAGTGCACGGAACGGTTACGAATGCTAGGTATATTTATGTAAGAAGCATATTAATATATTTTATATAGCATCAAAAATACAGTAATTATACATAAAGTAGGTCTCAAATACCCTCATTTAACGCAGCTATTTCGGCCGCAGAAAGAACAATTAAAAACATAGAAAGGTAGCTGCAGCAGGTAAAAGTATCAACAGAGATTAGCTGGAGACGCAGTCTGTATCATGCAACATAATGCAGTTGTATCATGCAAAATATGTCCTCTTTGGTTTTTTCAAGGTATTACAAATTTTGACGAAAATAATTCGAATTATGAAAGTAAGATAAAAGCAGCAGAGACAACTATGTCCTTAGGTACAGATATAAATATAAAGAATTATAACTGACTACAGCTCCCACTCCGACATAATTGGAATATTCTATCAGTTACTTAGGGGAAAAAACACAAAAATTATTATTAATTTAATAATTGAATTTTGAAAAAGAAACGAGACTTAAAAATTACATTAAAAAAAGAATAATCTGCAAAAATGCGGAGTTCCAGGCATAAATATTGTCATAAACTCTATGGCTCCCGGGAAAATATTATTAATCAGTTTGAGTGGTTCTTTGTGACTCTCCGTTCTCAAGTTTCCTCAAACGAGGCCTCCCATCGCGTCCTCTCCCGAGTGCGTGGAGCTTGAAGTAATTGCTCCGACCAATAATTTGACTTACGCACGGAATAGTCGAGAACGTACATCCTGGTCTGTACGACGAAATTGTCTGCCGTGGCTGTCGATGATCAACATCTGCCATCCCAGACACAAACGTGAGGATAACGACTGCGAAGAGAGACTGAATCGAATAAGAGTGAGTTAGATCGTTGTTCGATGTATTAGCGAAGTTGAATCAGTTCAACATCGAGCACATAGATGACCAGAGTATTCGAATAATTGAGTAAAAGTAAATCAGTTACCGGTAACGATTAAATTTCAGGTATTTTATGCTTGTAATCGCTACACTTGAAAAATGTAACAATTACTTGTAATTTACTAACTGCTTTCTGAAAGCTATCGTAATTTTCCCATCGTGACTGCACCGACTAATGTATGAAAAAAACTTTGAGTGAACTGACGTATTCCTACGCGTGTAACTTTGCCAAAGTATCAACGAAAATCAATATGTTACACTTGTATTTTAAGGATACATTCAATAGAGCCTCATGCATGAATCTTGTACGCAGTTTTAAAAAGGTTACACGAAAAGTAACTTTAACTGGTAAAAGTAATTGATTACAAATGTTTACTCTATCTGGGCCCAGTTTTTTTTTTACTTATTGTTACTCTACCCATCTCTGTAGTTAATTATAGATACATCTCAGGCGAAAAATTTGATATGACTAGGCATGCAAAGAATGGAGCGATAGAATGTTTTTTTTAATATCTTACTGATGAGAGGACATTCGGAAGTAAGAAATGGTGTTTTGTGTAAAAAAACAGATATGATGAAAATACTTCTTAGTTGTCTTTGGAATTTCTGTGGTTTTACTCCTCCTCACAATAAGAGGCAGACTGAAACCCATGAGTCACTTATGTGCTGATAATAATAGGTTGATATCCAGCGGTATCCTCTTTTGAGTGTACCCGTGTCACGATTTGGATTACTAGCCGGCAGTTTCCCCACCATGAGAGACGAAACTGTTGGCCTGTCATCCAAACCGTGACGCGGGTACACCCAAAAGAGAATACCGCTGGATATCTTGGACCGTGAAAGCTTTAACCTATTGATAGGGACATTTGTTTTTGAGTTACTAACATGCCTGTCAACTTCGAAGTATAATACCACCTTCACTGGTGCTGGGAGTCTCCGCCGTTCTTTTTCGATGATATCAAACATGAAACGCTGGACCTAATGGAATTAAATGACGATACCCCAGCCCTGGCTGATCCAAAGTACTTGAACATTCACCTTAATTTGAATGGATCATCCAGCATCGCGCTCCTTTTAAATGCATTGGAAAGCAATTCAACTCACATTTTTTCGGATCAATTAATTGGGATAAGATTGCGCTTTGATGGTCTAGAACTGGGATCCATCACCATCGACGATCACCGATTGTGACGCTTAACTAGTTGGTGTGGACAGCGACTTAGAATAGTGAAATGCTAGTATATTTAGCAAAGATAGAGAGGGGATGAAAATATTTATATTTAACAACCGGTATTTCTTCTGTTTTTTCTCTCGTGCAATAAGAAAAAGTGTTATTACCGTTGGGATTCTGTCGCGAAGATAATAGTAATGAGGTATCGTTTTTTGGCCACTATCATTGCAGTATACCTAAGTTTGACGTGCCAATAAGCCTATTTGTTAATAATGTTATTGCGTTTGAAAATGAGGAATGATGAGCACACCGTTTAATGCCAAGGGTAAACTATTAAGTATGAAAGGAAATGAGAAAGAAATACGAAATAGATGAGCTTTAAGCGGTGGGATACCTCATGCTCAGCCAATGATTCTACTCATGTATATTCCTTTTTCATATCCAAAACTCGTGCGTCAAATCATAAATTTCCTGAGAGATCCTAAACTTATGTTTTTATTGCCGCTTTGGTTTAGTATTCTTCCACTATGTCTTTGAACTGGTTTATACACATTATAAGCAAATCTTATTGTATATTTTGTTATAAATTAAATATCCAACGAAGTTTAAAGTCATACAGAGTGCCAATGATTCGAACGTTGAAAAGTCGGACCGTCGATTATCGTATTCAAATTGGGCGAAAATTACATTATAATAGCTTTGCAGCATGAATACAGTCATTAGGATTTTCATATTCATTATCGGTTTTATTTGCTGTCTTTTATTTTTTAATTACAATCAAAGTTGAGTTTCAAGAGCTTTTCGCGATCTTTATGTTCAATACCTCAAGTGACTGTTTTGTGGTTCTTTCGAAAATTCGAACTTTTTGATTATTGGACCCGAGCGACTTCTACAAAAATTTATTTGTATTTTAGGCGCTCTACCGTAACGTAAATTTAGAGCTAATATACGCCATTCAAATAAATACCACGAGAAAAACAGGTTTTGCTTAAGACTGCGAAGGTCAATTTTTTCACATCCGAGAAAAAACATGGAAAAAGCATAAAAATGAAAAAATAATTGAAATGTTATATCATGTCCAGCCAGGGATGCAATTTATACGCATTTATTTTCATCTATTACAACATCCGACGCCAGGGAGTCTTCAACAGTCCCTCGTAACAGTCTTTCAACAGTCTCTCGTAAGCTAATTTTAGTTGCTGCCTTAATTTGACATTTTTATTTATTACTGGTTCATACTTATAAAAAGTAAAATATAATCATTTCAGGGTTTGAAGTAAAATTACGAGTTGAAATTTAAGTCCAACTGAGTGCCTATCATGCGAGCGTCAATAACGCGGGCTATCTCGATTACCCACCTGCTGTGAAAGAGATATACTTATGTTTCATCAAATCTCTACGCAATTAGTTCACTTTAATGGATGGTGTCACTTTCCTGATATCAATATTTTTCTACAGTACTTAAGTAAGGTGCTAGTTTTAAAGAAAATTTCTAAACCTTAAGCCATCGAAAGACCATTTTTGTTTCTGCTCGGATATCCAAACTTCTACGTAAACCGAGCACTCTTCGGTTGCTATATATTCGCATTAACAACGATCTAATTTACTGCCTATGTAATAAATACCAAGAGAAAAATTATTTTTATGTCCTTGATAAAATATAAACAACAAATGATAATTTCCATACTTTCTTATAGAACTCCATTGCCGACCATGGTTTCTACACTATGTCAGTTTCATAGTGTGTCAAGTCCGCGGTCGGAACTATGTATATAGGAAATTACCATTTGCTGTTAATATTTTTTCATGGATATATCGCATTTCTACCTTGCTAAGCCCGATGCGATTTCATACGATAATATTAGAGGTAAAAAATGCTCATAAAGTCTAAACTTTCACATCTGGGAAAAAATATAAGTAAAATATAAAAGGGGAAAGATAAGAGAAGGAACAGGCCATGCTCGGACAAATATCCAGTTCATACGCATTTCCTTAGCTCTTCTCCGTTAAATCAACAATCTGTAATGGTGCATTAACTTTTCATGGTGCATTGTGTATATATTCTTCCATTTCGTTTGTGCGTGTTGCGGTAAGGTTTATGGACGGAAAAGTGACAGAGAGGTACTAATTTGTAGCTAAAATTCAAGCGGCGATAGTTCAAGTGATGGAGGTTCGACAATAAGCCTCGCGTTTGACAGTCTATGACAGACATATATTTACGGATATCGACCGAATTTCACCAATTCCCTGCGATCCTCGCGTTGACTACAACACGCGCAGGCCGCAAGTAATTGCCCTCGACCGATCATTTGGCTCACGCACGGCGCAGCCCATTGCGTGCCGCTCATTTTCCGAACGGCCCTCGACCGTGCTGCCTCGTGCGGGAAGGGACGGAAACGCGCGCGGGGAGAAACACCACCCCCCACCCCCGCGATTTCGACCTTCGGAATCAGATCGAAGCGTGCTCACGACTCGCCTGCGACCACTGCCGAATCACGAAACCAACCACCCCATCCACGCGGGCGGAAAGAAGGCTTCGAAAGTGACGCTAGAACGTGTAACTGCGCCGGAGGAATGTGCCAAGTGCACTTGGGCGCAAGTTTTCGAGTATCCAGATGGTACTGACGCACATACGTAAAGTATAAGAGCACCCAAGAAATGGGTTCGTTAATTTAGACCTTATAATCACAGCTCATAAAAATATCTTCAATATTTGTGCATGTTACACCGCTAATCACCATCATGAGGTACATTTACATTACAGAATTCATTAAAGTAAATGCACCTGTTGATGCCGCTTACCAGTGAAAAATGTAGTTCAAATAAGATTTAATGCTTTCCCAGCGAATAATGTGGGTGAAATTTTCTCGGGATTTCCACCGGGTTAAATGAGGATGTGCATCAGTCCTGAGGATTAGTCCCCATTTGAAGCTCGAAGCGTCGGCTAAAATCCCGAGAACGGTTTACCCTCATGCAGTACAAATATTGAAGTTAAGTGAAAAAGTATAAATATATAATTATGAATATAAATGACTTCCTCAAAGTGAAATGTGACGTTGTTAAACGCATCATAAAAATATGCCGCAAAATGGAAGGGAAAGATATGTTACTACTTAAAAAAAAACAGTCCTCATTTTTTGTGAGTTGAAAATAACAAAATGCGAAAGTTACCAACCAATTTTCATGAGTTGGTAACGTCACTATAGTTTTGGCTCATGTACTCGTTCAGGGAGAACCTTTCCCTGAAAGAAGGAATCGCAACCATGAGTGTGAACAGCAGCAAACCACGCAGGGTACATTCACAAACTGTGAGAAACGGTGACCCACACAGCATGAGCTCGTGACGTTATCAACTTTTCTGCGAAAGGGTTGAGGTCGCCGATTTTTCTTCGCGAATAGCTCGAGAAGTTGACGTCGTAAACGGAAAAAATATGTGTGTCTTTATTTTTCAAACTCTATCATAATCGGCTATAAAAATACGAATGTACCCCTTCTTATTCCTCGAGTACGAGGCGAGAAATATCTAGGGTATGCCCTTCCAAAATGAGGGAATTAAAGAAAAAAATACGTACTCAAATACGAATTTGTTTAATGAATCATGCGCGAGGGCACGGTATGCAGTAACACTCCGCCTGAAATATTTGTACATATTTATAAACAGCATCATAGGGCATCATAATTAAAAATCAGATAACCTAGCCTTACATTGATCTTGCATCCCGCAACTATTCATGCGGTCAAACCGGAATGGCCGAAATCACCTAACTTGACGAATATTCCATAAGTGTACAATATTCCTGACAGGCGAGATCGCCTCTATCAACTGATGTCATGTTCTGCACTGGAGACAAACCAACATTAACTTAATCTAATGATACTACCATCTAATAGGTAGAGAACCTCCGGAAACCAGGACCTACTTTACCCTACTACGGTAAGCATATAGGAAAGGGAGCAGAAAGATCTGATTCTTCCACAAAGCACTTCAGCAGGCATAAAGTAACCTTTTAGACTTTCCCACGATTGGGATTTGAACCTGGGTCCATCTGGTGGGAAGCCAGTAGTCAGCCATCACAATTTCTTCAAGTGATTTTCCCAATAGGTTTATCGAAAAAAAAAAAACAAATGGATTTCTTGGTTTCAAGACACCGTTTGACGGGGAGCCCCATTAAAAATTTGTTACAAATTACAGTCTCGCGGATCGAATGAAGAAAGTAAAGTGTAGTATTTGACTAAATCAGCTCTAATGTAATTAAAGTGACATCTGCTGATCCACAAAGAAGCGTAGCTCGCCTTATTTTACTCAATATAGTCATATAAAGACTCGTGTTCCCAAATTAGCGGTAAAATTAATATTTTAGCTCACAGCCCCACCATCTATCGTGACATTGGTGAATACTCTGACTTTAAAATTCTCTCATCGGACCTAAACTTCGTTCATGCTTAAAGGCCAAAGTGAGGACTAAACAGCATCTGAGAAAATACGCGGCAGGACATTTTTTGCGCAAGAGGCCCTTCGATCCACATGCATATGTTATACGTGGAGCAAACATGAAGGCAGCAGATGAAATCAAATATCAGGAGTTGCGGTAACTTTAGATTCATCGCACGCAGCACATACATGAGAAATATTTTGTGGCATCGCATGGGCGTACCCAGCGAGGGGCAGGGGGCAGCTGCCCCCCCTAGAAGCAAAAATCACAAAAGTCTTTAAGCAAAATCAGTACTGAATTGAAACGAACGCATCCAGCAAATTTTCTTTAAACCCACAAAAAATGATTTGTATTAGTATAATATATGTAACTAAAATAAAACTACTTTTTCAAGGAAATAATCTCATAAACTAATGTCACAACTTGGTTTGCCCCCCCTAGACCATGGCTTACCCCCCACCTAGTTATGATCCTGGGTACGCCCTTGTGGCATAGCGCTAAATAATCTGGGAATCAAGCGCATTGCTGAGCGTCCACGGAAGAAATATCGAAAGAGAGGAGCTAATTCGCACTCACCTGGGATACGCTGGAAGCAAATAGAATTTAGTGCAGAAACATTAAATATGCAAACTGAATAACATTCGAAGGGAAAACGGAACCACGCGTAAAAAACTTTACAAAGGGCGTTGCATAGCCTTTACACTAATTAGTTCGAAGTCGCTTGAGACTCGGAGACTACGAAATAGGTTTCGATTGACTGAGTAATTAAGAACAGACATTTTTCAGCGTGATAAAGAGAACATGAAATCATAATCGCGCTAAATTTCCTGGTTCGGCAGAGGCGATAAAATAAGTGACTTGTAGACCTGCTGCTTGCTTAGCAGGCAGACACACCCTCGTGTACTCTTAGGGTAAAATTAGTCTATTTAACACTAGGAATACCGGACTTGTCACCCCCCCTAGAACTACCGAATGGAGTCATTTTGACTCCTACCTTATTATTGTTTATTTTTGCTGTTAATGTCTGTTTTTATTGATAGATTGCATTAGTTTATCGTTTTTGTTAATAATTGCAATATTTCAGACGTCGTTTTAACAAAAAAAAATATTTTTTTAAAATGCGAGATTCGACAGTGTTGCTTTGAAATTCTTTTTTCTTACATGTTATGTTGTTTTAATAGAATTATAATGGAGGAATTGGATAAAACAGCAAACGTAGACTTTTCAACACATTTTATCATATTGTTTCAATGATCAAAAATATTACTTAGGCTACATGGTATTTGGGAAGATAATTAACTAAAGCAAAAAAATGCAGTTGATACGCCACGCATTTGTCTAAGGTGCTTTAGAGTTCAAGCATTGTCGTTCATTTTCATTGCCCACACAAAACTTTTGGCAGGTCTTACAATTCCCAACTGATAGATTATTTTTGCACTTTGGTTTTGCCTGGAAATAATTTTTTTGCAGAAACCCGTCAGAAGAATCTGCGGCATTGGACACGCAACGCTTTTATCTACATCTAACATGAGGATCAGCCAACTCTGTGACGAGCTTTTTCTAAAACGTCTTGCGCGAAATGTTTTAGGTAGTCTCATTGTACACTATCCATGAATACCTGCTAAGTCGGGAGTATTTTCCAACGAGTAGATAGGCTATCACTGAGTAGACGTTCTTGTGGTATATTTGTGATTTCATCTCTTTTGGTTCTTCTATTCTCTCTTATTTACCTTTCCCACAATGCTAGTACCCTGGATTTTTTGCTGTTCAGCGAGTTTGACTGAGGTAAAGTAATTATATACAGTAACATTTCGCCCTTTTTCAGAAATGGTTGCATTAGTTTCAGTACTGCTAAACGGCAATCTGCATGAAGTGAATTACCTTTTCCAACATAAGGGAAGGCATTTGCAAGATATTTGCTCTCCTTGTCAACAGGTAGCCAATATTCATGGCCGTATTTGTCCGGATTAGAAGGAATGTACAGAGTGAAATATACCTAATTACACTGGGAAAAAGTTGTTCATCAACTATAATGTACGGACCAGGTTTGTAACAAGCAATGTAATTCTCTATGAATCTATCGTACACTATTGAAAAGAGGGCAAAATTGACAGTTTTGAGCCGCTGGAATCAATTAGATTTCTCATCAACTCTTAGACATTGCAAAATGTTATCAAACCTAGTCGTTCGTTGTAGAAAATGGTATTCCCCAGTCGTTTGACCAAATACTCTCAATAGAGTAATCATTTGTACCTGATATTCCTCGGGCATAAAATATGGCTATACATGCAACTAGCTCCACATCGGAAAGTGTAAAATCTTCGTAATTTTGCCTGCGTGTTTCCACAATTGTACATTGCTTTATGTGAGTCAGTATAAACGAATCGATAAATAATCGTATATAATACCTTTTTTTGTAACAACCCATGAAAGGGAAAGTAAATGTAAATTACTGCTTATATTTCGCCCGCGTTTTGTCTGAATCTTCAGACTCACTAGAAACGTTTTGAGGAATAAAATCCTCGACTTCGTCACAGCCGAAATGATCTTTTGTTTCGCGTTCCGATTCACCTTCCGGTATAGAATGCAACATAGATAGGACTTCTTCACGCTTTCGCCTACTTCTTCTAGCCATACTCCCAGTCAGGAAAAATGAAATCCTTGCTTCATAGGAGTTTTGCAGTCCACTCGAGAGTTCACTGGATTCACTAATGCAAAGGACAGCGCACGGTTTTCCTGTGCGGCACCCGGCAGCCAGCGCTGTCAGAGCCGAACGTGCTAGGACAGTAACTTTATTTCATTCTACCGATATATTTTCCTGGTTCATCAGTATATCAATTTTTCTGGGGAATCGGTATATCAGAGGTACTTTTTCATATTTGAAAATCAACTTCCACGCAGTCAAGGCTGAAATAAAAGTGCTGCAGCGCAATGCACAGTATTAGCGGGCGGCGGCAAACGTGGGCGGCGAGAAGGAAGGGGTAACGGAGGAGGGACAGACACAACGGATTCTAAACACATGGATTTGAAAATGCTATGAATTGCATATTCACCACTTTATCGCAAGGTAAAATAATATCAGGACATTCACATAGTTTGTAGATCCAAACACAGACCCGTAAAATAAGAAATGCTTTCAAAGTCTCGCAAATATGGGCCAAAAGGAAAATAATTGTATATTTAAGCCTTTGATTGATTTATATTAATTATTATTGACATAAGAAGAGATAAAAACTTGTATAAATATAACTATTTGGTGAAAAGACAAGCAAAATACAGTAGGGAGTCAAAATGACTCCCTTTGGTAGTTAAAGGTAAATTTTGAAAAACGTGCACTATTTTATTTTCTAGAATTATTTTAATCGCACAGCCTTATTTTGTGTCGAAAATGAATAAAAGTCACGGAATTTCAGGCCGGAATTCGGAATATTTTAGTCTGGGCAGAGAAATAAAAATGGCGAGGAGTCAAAATGACTCCATCGGTAGTTCTAGTGTTAATTTTTGCACCACTTTGGTGAATGAGAGCAATGGGAAAAAATAGTGGGTTAATCTTTTTGCAGTGTATTTTGTCTCCCAAAAATGAAAACATATTTTCACTATGAAACGTAACGGAAGCTGGAATTTTCTTTGTTTTTCCCTGTAGGCGCAGATCCTCCATCCCTTCTTGTCCCTACCTTTCCTGCATTTTTTTCGTCACGAAGGTACGATGAAGAAAGAGTCCAGATTAAACGCACCAGGGCTTATTTATATAGCTCAAAAATTGGATACAGGAGGACGGACTGACTGACTGATACTGTACGCGCACACACAAATTGTGAGATGAAGAGCGTGGATATACATATCAAGGGAATTGGTTTCCTGGAGATTAGGCATCCCACAGGCGACCTAGTACTCGCAAGTTGCAGGTCACGCAGTACGTCGTCTCGTCCACACTAAAAATACTACGCTCTTTTGCATTTTTTTCTGCTCCATCAACTGTTAAAAATTTAAAACTATAACCAATATATTTAGACAAAAGATCCACTTCAAATTCCAAAAACCTCATTTCTACAGCTCAAAATTTGAGACACGCAAAAACAAAATGGATACAGATCCACTGACTCACTGACTGACACAGCACAAAATTAAAATACGTAGACTCTTTGTGGGCGGATAGGTCAAGACATTTGTTTCCCTGGACATTTAATAAGTCCTAGTCTGTTATCAAATCATCTTACAGACATATTTACCTCAAAGGTCACACAGTCCCTATTTTTGTCTTTTCAATACAGAATTGAAAATAATAATTGACATGTTATAGCGAATAGAGAGCGTGACACATATTTCACACAAATTTGGTTGAGATCCGAGTGAAACTCAGAGGCTTAGTGCTAGGCAAAGGTACTTTGAGAAATTAAGAAGAGATACCTTTCAGAGCGAGACGGAGAACATCTTTGCACCGCACCACACTTGAAGGTCCGACAGAAACAATAAATAAGGCATTTATTTTGCCCAGCGGAAAGTCATAGGAACTTGTGTTTCCCTCGAGTGATAAAGGAGTTTTATAAATGTACTCATTAAGTCAAATCTCTCACAACGCGCGACTAAATTTTTCTGTATCATGGTAAGATTAAGCGCTAGTATTCAAGCAACACACGCCCACTAAGGTGGCTTGCATGGTAGTATGTAGATAGTATTCTTCTAAATCACTCATATGAAATTATTTGTACATAATATTATATATATTTGGTCAAGAACTGAATGAAAAACTATTTTGTGTTGCCGAGTAAGTTTAATATCTGATTAACGTCAATTGGTTCTCTACCCGTTTCTCCGTTCATCAAAATGGAATAGGTTGATTAAAATGAATAATTGTAGATTGATCTAAGATATACTGCCTATATATTCATGTTGTTTTAATCTATTTTATTTTTATGCACTCTTTTTTATTAACCCTGCTTTAATTTTTTTGCATGGTCACTCATAATTTTATTGCCATGTGGTGCTTACCTTGTCAGCCCAATAAGGATATATATTTATGGAAAAGCTCGGCTTTAGCTACTAACTAATATTTAATGATGACCCTTACCTCATAATGATGCATAAAATCGATTTGACGCAGCTCTCCACTCATTTATCCTAATTCATCTTTAAAAATTTACACAAGTCTTCTCTTTTACATTCTTAATCAATTGCTCCGTGTATTTCATACAAGGCCTTCCTCTGATTTTCATCCTCATGGCCTCCGGTGATAGTTTTCATTAGACCATCGTGTTTCATGATAATGCGGATTATGTTGTTCCGTCTTCTATCTAAGGCCATCAAGAGACTTTTCTCCTGCTCTTCTTAGATCTTCCACATTGCCCACAGGATCTATCCATTCAGTCTTCATTTTTTTTCTGTAGCATCACATTTTGAAAGCTTCTAACCTTGACAACCTTATCCGCTGCTGACATCATTCACACCTAGCTACTATTAAGGAGCATACTTCAAGTGCAAGTTCAAATTGATTCCTTTCTTGCTTCAACGCTTATATTCTCAGCTGTCAAGAGTCTCCTATTTTTGAGGAATGCCTTCTTCAACTGGGTTATTCTTCTTTCCATCGTCCTTCGCCTATCGCTGATCACGCGGCTACCCTAGTAGCAGAACAACTCAACATCTTGAAGTTTATAAATCCATTGTTGAAAATAAGTCTCAGGCTCTTCTCTACTTCTTCCATTATCGTTGTTTTCTTCACATTGATTTTCAACTTCTATCCAACCACTGCCCTTCCTATACTTATCAGAATTTATTTCAGATTCCCTCTCGGTCTCTTCTATAACTGCTATGCCATCGCCAATTGCAGAATGGTAATTTTCTCACTCCTTTCCTTATACTGGCTTCTCCGCAGCTGTGTGCAGATTTGATCACAGCTACTTGGTTTTTATACGAATTGCGGATAACTCTCCGGTCATAATAGCACACTAAAATATATCCAAGGATTGAAAGGATTGCGCTCAAATCCACACTATGAAGCCTTCTTTAGGGCAAAAAATGCGATGATTTTCGATTTGTTCTCCATCTTCTTCTCTACGAGCAGCTGAAAAGCCAATATTGCCTGCCTTGTGCCTTTGCTGATCCTTGATTTGAATTGGTCTTCACCCAGAAATTGGTCTACTTTCCGTTCCATTCGCCTGTAAATGATTGAACCCTAATGATATCTTCGACGCATATCTTCAAGTTAGTGGTTCTTAGATCTTCAAAGTTTCAAGATCTCTTGTGTTTGGGAATGGCAATGGTGATCTTATTCTCCCTTAGGTTAAGTCCAGTAGGGTGTTCCTCGTTAGGTACAAGTCACATTTTATTTTGCAGAGCTAAATTAATGACCATTCCCCGGCATTTTAATAACGTCTGTGCTATCGGATATTCCAGATTTTTTTGTTCATTCGTAAGTCATTTATTTCTGCGTCAAATTCGAATCTTGAAATTGAAGCTCTAAACCATCCTTTCGACTTCACTTTTCTCTTCAATTATATTCGATAAATGAGTATTTCCGTTGTGATCCTTGAGGATTATTCATCCTCGTTCCCCTATCCTTCCTCGATTTGAGACTTTTTTGTTCCTTATTTTCTTGTACATAAGTTGTCCATCCGCTTTCTGATTTTTGTTCTTTCTTCTATCTTCATTGAGTTATACGACTTCATCCGTGACTAATAGCTATATCGTGTGGTTGCTTTCCTTCTCCCGGGAACTTCTTTTGCGACCTCCGCAGTCCACTTGTTTTTCCTGCTATATTCCACTGAATTCTCTGTAAGATACTATATTATTTAATTCGCTAATACTTAAATAGTAGATGATATTGAGCCTCTTTCAGTTTTTCTAGTTGCCCAATCTATTCCACAGTTCTCTTCAGTTTCTTGAATTTTAGGGGGCATTTCATCTTCACTAAATTATGGTCGACATCTACTCTACGGTAACATTTGCTGTCTTTGATTTGATGGAATCGTCTTCTTCACTAAGGCCGTGTTCCAATCCGTCTACGCTGCACTCAACGCCCTACCGCATTTATGCTCTTACCCGCTCATTAACTTTTTTATGCTCTCCATTGCTCTTTTGATATCGAAGGGCCAAAGACCGTGACTGACAGATTTTTCTATTGCAAATAGTTGTCAAACGTATTCCAGCTACAAGATTGGCCATTGGTGGGTTTTAAAGGAAATAACCTGGAACAATAAGCTAGCATAATAATTCACGTAAACCAGAAAACTATGAAAACCTTTAAAAATGAAAAATTTAAAAATATTTAACATTTTATTCAGTATTCGAAACCATATAAACAAGAAATATATAAATAAATATAATTAATATTTATAATGCAAGGGGGTAAGGAAATTCGCAGGCGATTGATAGATCGCCTAGCCTTTATATAGGCTAAAATCAGGGGTAATGGTATTTTTAAAATCAAGGCCATATTAAGCTATATGTGGTCATTATAATGTTAAGTCATACATTATTATATTCTAACTAAAATATTAATTGTGTTATTATTATGGCTTCAAACTCTCTAATGATTACACGCAATTTCACTGCGGGGAAAGTTTCAATAAAAGTACCTACTTGTCGACTATTACCATATCCTTCGTGATGACTTCATGCTTGATCTAATTGTGCCAAAAAATTCTCATTTGGGAATATAATGATTTGAGGGCCATCGTTATTGCTACCGATTCAGGTTAAGTTTTTACACTCATTCCTCAACCACTTTTAATGTGAAATATATTTTTGAAAGTCATATGTATACCCAAATCAGACTCAAAAGTGAACATAACGGAACACAATACCTAATTTGGGCCTATTCAATATATAAGACGAACACACAGAAAGCAATTAGCAATAATGAATAACGAGATGTTTTCAATATCCTTCTTGTTGACGCCTCTTAACTATTCAGTAACGAGGCCATGAGTGTTTGAAACAGAGCTTCTTCTATCCAGGGCTCAAAATTTATTTTGCTTTTCCTAAAGTTATTCTTTATGCAAAAAATAATTGCAAATATTGAAGAAGTGATCAAAAATGATATTTATTCTGACGATAAACTTAATTTTAGAAAGCGTGAAATGGTATTACTCAAAGCAATATGAAATATGTTTATTTGCTATATTCTTATTAATTAATGAAAAGAACATGTTTATTACGTTCAATTTCCTATGCTTCTTCGTATATTAGCAGATTTTGTTACTATACCGGTACTAATTCAATGTCATTTATTTAAAATGGAACAAACTCAAAGCATTTTGGTTAATTTAGAACGCTTAGGAAACCCTACAATGATTTCTCTGAAGGGGAACGTGTGTTCCCTATATCAGGGAAAAATTCAATGTGAATTGAATATATGAAGTTGTAGAATAAACTCTTTATTGTCATAATTTACCATTTGTGTTGGTGCTCACGAATTTTATTCCAGCGTTCCAACGACCAAACGACTGCTAGAGTACCAGCGGCTAAACTATGTGTCATAAAAATTTCATGCCGATAGCGCTAGCTTTGACATATGTGACGCGCGTGGAAACCAAGGCAAAATAAGACCGGTAGAGTGTCCTTTGAGCATCGTGGTTTTAAATGATCTAAGATCTAGCCATCGTGATTGGGAAGAGAAGGCCGCACTCCATCATGAACTACGCTATGTTTGACAGCTTTGTGGGAAGACGACTACATCTAAATGTACATAATACCCCACATGCCGCCTAAAAGGCGTGTGGCAGGGGATGTTAGGACACCAGCCAATTACACATAAAGTGCGGAAGTCGTCCGTGGTTACAGCATTAACTACTTGCCTACGAAGGGAGAAATTCACTCACTCAGACACTCGGAAATGCATTCGTATAAATTATTTTCAGATACTCTTCCATATGACATTCTTTTCCATCGTTACGAGCTCACACACAGTCATCTTGCTCACCGAGACGGAGAGTAAAGTCGTGGAAATCGGCATCCCTGAGATAAAGATTCGTGAAGGGCTCGAAACGATGGAATGGGATTCATGATATTGCCAAAATGATCAACAGGGCATTCATACCGCTTTACGGCGTCTAAGCCCAAGATCTTTCATCTATATAACTGCTACCCGGGGCGATATTCCTTGGCCCAGACGAAACGATTAAATATGATACAGTGATGGATGGATAGGGTCCACCATTTGTTTTCTTCAAGAAAATTAAATGAAAATAAAAGAAAAATTGAAGCTTGTTACCTTTACTTAACATTTTCCTCCTAAAGAGAGTTCTTTTAAGCGTATTCTCGTGGAATTAAAAGATTAATGGTAACGTAAAAGATACTGCAAATTTTACATAGTTATTTTAATCACTTGAAGATAATACAAAACGCATTGCAAACGGTCATGAAATTAATGTAACTGTGGTACATTTGCTTTAAACTTATTGATATTTTACTCTAATAAGATTCCAGTTTAACTGTGGTTGTCTTAAACTTCTTGGAGGAGGCTCAGGCGGTAGAAATGGCTGAGTCCGGGTGGTATTACATGCCAAAGCTAGCTCGAGAGCCATAGTTTTAAATGCGCAAGGACAGTGAAGCAGTTAACAGCAAAATGCCTGAAACTATTTTGTCTGAACTTTAAACGTAATTCCTTTGTAATTTTAAGATTTATTTATCTGCATTTTTAGCCTCATGACTTTTTGTGAATTATATTTCTACGGAAAAGTTATTCTCGACAATCTCTCCTACCTCATCCGAAATAATTTGTAGCATATAGCATGTGAAATACTGCGATGAATTGATTTAATCTATGCTTAATTTTCCTTATGGTCAACGAAACAAAAGAACAATGAACGAAAAAGAAGAAAAAAATAACTTATAAAAAATCGATAACAAAATATTATGTATCAGTCATGAATTTAAATATTGATTTAAAATTTAAATAGCCACGCTACATTTAAGATAATGTGATAAACATAAGAACTCCCTACTTAGTCGTTTCCTGTCCACGGTACTTTAGGGTAATTTTGCGTTATGTTTTAGTTGCTGATTTACTGATAAGATGGCAGCAAAATCTGCCTACCGCCAGAGTAAAATTCAAGGCATAAGAATATTATCTTAGCAAAGCAATAAAGGAAAAAAATTGGGGTGAATATGAAGTTGAGTAAGACACGAGGACGAACATTTATCTCAGCCATAATATCTCAATTCCACTTCCTGATGTTACTTATTGAGCCTTCCGCGTCACTATACGAGCACTCCGGAAACATGAACGGTGCTTCGGGTGAATAGAAACCTTTGGATCTCCACGAGCGAGAGAGTGACTCTGAGCCCATCTAGAGGCCTCATTTTTTTCAGAGCTCGCATCTCTCGGCGTCTCCCGACACAGAGGAGAAGACGCTCCTTCCGCTCAACCCATAATGCCACGTACCCGCTCCACTCTCGGGCTATCGCCAAGCGCTCTTCATATTTTTTCCCGCCCGAAATCACGGATTCTCTGCCCGACGGCGACCCTCCTACCCACCCTCTCCCCCCCCCCACCGAGTTGCGCCACGTGGAAAAATTAAAAAACACGCGAATGAGAAAGAGAGAATAAAAAAATAAGATCGCGAGAAGTTTTTCGCGCGGCTTTCGAGAATGCAGCTCGTGGATCGCCGGGGTGAAAAAGTAAGGGAAGAAGATGCGCCTCGAAGTGTGCTCGGTCGCATATCCTCAAAACGACCCCTTCCACCCTCTCCCCCCCTCCCCGCGCCCCCTTCCCCTCGCACAAACAGCGTCTAGACGCCCCCCGCCCCCTCCTGACCCCCCCTTCCGCCCCCTCCCTCCCCCCCTCCATCGGGAGCGCACACCTTAGCATTTGCACGAGACAAGCGACGCGTGACCCGGCGTACTCTGAATGCGTGATCGGGAGGCGGAGGCGGCGGGGGCGGAAGACGCGGCGTGATGTAGGGGACGCACGAAAAAGGAGGCAGGGGGCCGGGTGGGAGGGCCGTGGGGCGTGAGAAAGTGGGCGGCCGGGGTCCGAGACATCTTCCTGCCTCCCCTCCCGCGCCCTCTCTCCCTCCCCTACTCCGCCTAACTCCCCCTCCTCCTCCTTCGCGTCTCCCTCCCCTCCTCCGCTTCTCCCTCTCCTCCTCCGCCTCTTTCTCCCCCTCCTCTCCTTCGCCTCTCTCGCCCTCCCCTCCGCTCCTGATCACGGAACGAAAGTGGCCGTCGCTTCGACCCGTAGTCTTCCATGCTCGCCAACCCCTCCCTTCCCTCGCATAGCATTATCGGCGCCCTCTTTTCTCCCCTAGCCGATCGCTTTTTGCGTCCCCATCATTTCTCAGCACCTTGCACATTTATTTTTTTCCACCCCATCCTGCTTTCTCACGGGGTCGCTCCCCACCTCCTCCGCGTCCCGGATGAATATTCGCGGGTAATTAGTGACGTGGGTGACTTCCTAGTGGGCTCAATGACCAGAGGGTGCCGGGTGTGAATTCTGAGCACCTCCAATTTCAAGTCGTGTAAATTTCACTCAGTTAAACGGACATGCTTGGTTATTTAACTTCGGCCTCTAGCACTTCGCCACATTGACGAACGAAGTGGTCCCCAAAAAATTGGTTTCTCGCAAAATTCCGTCCTTATGTAAGTCGTGCGTTGTCAGTGGTGACGTCACGGGGGTTCTTGTGATACATAGCACCCTCCCAGAGCAAGAAGTTGGTATAAAGCATACTATTTAAACACGTATTTTTGACAAATATGCCAAAGACTTTTGACAGAAAACCTTTTTTCTATATACCACATGCATTCATTTCAACAAGACCCATCAAAGTGCGACAATCGCGGTATTAAAAGTTTTCAAATATGTTAAGACGATCTCTCCACAATCTGCTCACTAATATTCGTCGGATTTGACAACTTGGTAAACAAGATATTGTCCCTAGAAAATATCCTTAGGGTGGCCTGCATGGTTATAGCGCAAAGCTTCTCTAAATATAGGAGCAATTTTGGTTACAATATCATTCTAATTTGGGGTCAATTAATAGAGGATATGCCACTGATTGACTGCGTAGTGGCTTCGCGGGTGAGCTTCTGGCAGTGGGTCCCGATTTCAAAACCTGGACACACCGGTACAAGAGCCCTTAAAAGAAAGGTTGTCGCTACAACACTCCTGAGAATTGCGCTCGGAGATCAATCCAAAGCTGTCATAATGGGGAGTATAAGAATTACCAACAACGAATATTTCTTGATTTTTCCAAATTCATACGAGCGTAATAAGGAAAAATTGGTACCTGACATGCAGCACGCAATTTTATTTACCTTCAGCAAATATATTTATTTTCTAGTATTATGGCAAAAAAGCTTTTTTGCGTTTGTGTATTCCAATCCTTCTCTCCAGAAGAAACAGATTCCATATTCTTTAAAGTGACGCGGGGAGCCGCCACCCTCTCCTCTTACAAAAATTCTCTATAGTAATGGTGACGGATCGTGAGACGAATGGTGATTAAATGTAGTGAAAAATACTGGCGGAATAATTGAAGAGATAACATTTATTTCACTTATTAAACAGATTTAAACGGAAATTTAGATAATGTGCGGATATATGCGTGTATGTGGAGAGTTAAAAAGTTCCACGAATTAAAAATAACAGAATTTGGACTTTTTGTACTAGTTTGCCTTTTATCATGACTCATTGCTCGTTTAAGACTCATGTAGCTATTTTGAAATTTTCTGAATGCAAGGAAAAGAATATTCTTGAGCATTGTTCTCTATCTGTGCTATCTAAATTTTCCATTTTAATATGTGCTGACGTAAAATTTTAAAGTTCGAGATCTGAAAAAGAGGCTACTACACACACCAAGGAAATTTCATGATGATATCGTGTGTCCTCGACGAGTAATATGTCACGGAAGAAGACCGGTCGAGCAGGAGTGATGCTTTAGGATTATAAAGATTTCAAAGCCTCGCACATTGGATTTAGCTAATCAAGAAAGGTAGCCAAAACTAGCCAGGGGCCAAAAATTACCGCCCGGCGCACAATGGGCTGAAATCGAAAAAAGCTGGCCAATAATCATATCTTCCATATTTTTATAATTAGTTCGATGAAATTTTAACTACTATTCTTGTTTATTCTATACAACATGAATATAATGACATTTTTCCGAAAAATTGATCCGGGTAGTTTTTTTAAACAAATTCGCGAAGACAGAGAAAAACCAAAAATCGACTATTTGGACCGCTTCAGTAGAGAGGAAGTATTTATTTGAAATTAATAGTTAGGAATAAAACAGCATGTAGTTTAGCAATAAATTAGTAATTTAAGTAAAAAATTTCATATTAAATATATAAAATTATTTTTAAAACCTTATTAGTGATTTAGTCAATTGACTTTACGTCAATATTTTGTCTGAGAGAAAACACATAAGAAAACACCTAGCAAACAATTTATACCATATCCGCAATACCACATAAAAATAATTATGAACCGTAATAAATTAGCATAAATATATAAAACATAAGAAAACATAAGGGATAAATTTACCAGCCCACTACCACTTTTCATCGGATTACCAGCCGTCACTGTCCTCATCAGAAGTTGGCTCCTCCAATACAAGTAAGTTTCGTATATCCTTTGAAACATTTCTTTTAGCATTTATACATACATAACTATTGGATATTAGATGATCCGAAGTAAGGAGGAGCCTTCGGAAAAGATCTCCCATTTCAGCTAAGCTCGCCGCGGCGCTCCCACTCTTGAATAATTCTTCTGGTATTATTTCTCAACCATATCTTTGTCCACTCACGGAGCACAAGAAGGAATGTTTTTGAGGAGAGAGGGGTGGGTATATCAGTACTTGTATATGCTGTCACGAGTGTTGGGGCATGGGATAAGCAATCAACTTCCTCCGAGTAAGCGTAATTAACAAAGCTTATCAATTATTTTGCCGACATAATTTGGGTATGCATGTAGATTAAGAAACACTATGCCCAAAATTAAGTACCTCCTTTTCTTCTTTGGATACCTGAGCAGTTGGATGATATAAATAATAAGTTATTGCAGATAATGTACAAGGCTCATTATGAACGCACACCACTATATTTATCAAATGAAAAGGAGTGAAAAGTAACGAAAAGACGCACCGGAAGAATTTTATTTGACGAATCCATTGCAATAGAAGTGCATCATTCGGAAAAAGAGCCCTTTCTGAAGACCTAAGATGCGCTTCCCATTTCTAATGGCCTATCACACCTTCTCGAACAGTCGTTTTCTGTCTTCTTTCGTTTTGAAATAACGTTATCATCATAAATTTTAGAGGTATGTAGGGTGGAGATTTGTTACTAGCAGCCTTTGCAACAAATAAAAAAACAATAAATATCGGAAAAAAGTTAAATTCGAGAGCCAGAAATGTGTTGACAAGGGTCTACTATACTCGCACCAAACGTTTCAGTTCAGTTTAAAATGAGAAGTACCTCACTTCAAATAGCCTTTCGAGAGGAGGTGATGCGTCCTTCCAACAATTCCTGTCTCAAATATTTCATATGACTGATATGAAGGTAAACTTAAAACACGAACTGCAAACGACAGTCGGAATGCCCTCGCTCGGTTTTTGTATGAAGGATTTTGTCTTTCCGCATACGAACATCGAGGGATCCTGGTGGATTGGGTAGTGATCTAAAGTTTTCACGTTCGAGGACTGTTCGAAGCCTTGGGATAACCAAAAACAAAAATCTTCGAAGTACGAAGTGACAAAGGGAAAGAAATGGGAAAAAGAATATGGGAAATTTAGGCGCCTAAGACTTAGTCCGGGATGAGCTCCATCCTCACCTATCCAAACCAACCTCCGAATTGCATCATAGAGTGAGTGATGCTAACATATTCATGGCACGCTGAATGTGAAGCTTCAGGATATCACACGCATTGATCTTTCTTGCTTGCCGGAAATATCTCACTTTGAAAACCCAATTGTCATCGCTTCTCACGCTCCACGCGTAATTCGCCATTTTGGTCCAAACTTGCTGACGAGAGCAGGTGGTTCGGTGCTGAGATGCGATGATCAGGCTACCTTGCCTACCCAGAACCGAGAATTATAAGCTTCTGCAGCTTCGGATATTCATGCCCATTTATTGCAAAGATGGCGTCACGAAAAAGAAAAGCGTAGCTCTCACAACTGGCTGTCTGTTCTCGAGTCACAGATGCATACGCAGAGTCAAATACGACAAATCTGACAACAGTTCTGGAAATTATTTATGACATTGGTGAAAGCTTTTCTTTTTATAATTGCCACGGTTAACTTCAATCATCTGAGAGTCCCAAAATACGTAATAATACGAGTCCAGGTAGTAAACAGAATATTTCGAAACATTCAATATTCAAGATTTCACAACCCTTATGGAATACAATCAAATTGAAATCGGATTCGCACAAATATCGGAGTAGTGTTAGAGATTATATTTATAGTTTACGGGAAACAGAAGAGAAGATTATACATGATATAGACTTTGCCAAACAAAAGTAGATATTTGATGCAGCATACGGGGAATTTTTCCTTAACTGAACATACTTTTTGTCCTTACGGTCTGAGATTTGTGTCAATATTTCTGTATGTGTGTATATTCAACTCAAAGCAAATACCCCGCAATGGTTTAGCGAAAAAGTGAATTTTACGCGCATTTTGATTTCTTCACATTATCGCCAAAGGGAGGAGCTTCAAATCATTTATCTCTGTACTTACCCCGTTATCGTGGGGCCATGATCTTAGCAAAATTAATCTATACATTAGTAATTGTCTGATATCTAGGAAAACTCATGATCTAAGCCTCATTTCATAGTTAGAAGAGTGAGATATTTTATGCAAAAGTTGATTTGAGGCCTTCCCCATGGTCCCAATTGCAAACTTTATAAGTGTTAAAAATTGTTAGTTTATTTATTTTTAATCCTTCTACTCAGAATCTGCCGAAATTTTAAATTAATAATCAAAACGTCTAATCTAAACACGTGTGGTAAGAGGCACGTTGTAGTCTACTTTTCTATTCTAAAAACATAGAATTTAATGGCAGCCCATAAAGGGATTTTTCTAAGTTATAAAAACATTTTCATTTTCCCGTGCGACATCTGACTCCCTCATTAGAAATACGTACGCTAAACTAATAACACAAGTAAATAAATGTGATACCTGCTCCAGATGATAGGAATGTGACCTGTTGCATCAATGATAAACTATAGCTTTTCATGGCTCTACGAGAAGAATAGAAAGGTAAATGACCTAAAGCATCTCTCTTTGGCGAAAATTTGAATAAATGAAATTGCGCTTAAATCGCACTTTCCTCGCAAAGGTATTTTGTTTTACTTGAATATACACCCTAGCACAAATTTGTATAGCTTTTGAACACTCTAATAATCGATCTCTGCATTTCTCCAGGGTTTTCTTCCGCGTCAGATTGTTGGTTGACCAACCAACTAGAGCAACAAACTATAGCTTTTCATGGCTCTACGAGAAGAATAGAAAGGTAAATGACCTAAAGCATCTCTCTTTGGCGAAAATTTGAATAAATGAAATTGCGCTTAAATCGCACTTTTCTCGCAAAGGTATAGACCAACCAACAATCTGACGCGGAAGAAAACCCTGGAGAAATGCAGAGATCAAACCATCGCAGCGGAAACCTACGCTCTAACTCTGATAATCGTTTTTTAAACTATCAAAAAATGATTTTGGCAAAATTTATTGAATCCAAATTGTGGATTTACATTCATAAATGAAGTACTACGTACTACTTCCGTGCAATGATGAGGGATCAATCGCTGCTTTAGCTCATCGTGCTCACCCCTTTCCACCGATTCACACGAAGTACATGAGTGGTGTTGGGAGGTCGCCGGCCGCACACAATGGCTGAGATTCTGGGTTGGGCTCACGCATCGTTCGAGCGATCGAATGTTCGAGGCGGAGGACAGGCTCACCCATGGGAGACCATGCGATGGCTTGCAGACCATTCCTCGCACAGAAATCTTTTTCATCAGTGGGCGTTTCTCATAAATATTATTATCACCTTTTACCCTAGCGAATATAGAGCTCAGGGATAATTATCCGAGAGACTTTCTTTCTGTAGTGTCCAGGTATCGGGAGTCGAGTTATCAGAGTTCTAATGTTGATCATATGACTTTTCTAAAATACTTAAAAAACTTAAAACTCACTCCTTATAAAATTTCCCGGGGCAAGATCCCCGGTTTGGAAAGCCATGTATTCTTCATGTAGAAATATTTTTCTTCAGGGGCCGTTCCTCATGAAAATTATTATCACTCGTTATCCTAAGACGAGAGAGAGAGAAAAGATTCATGCTCTCTCTTTACATACTTCAGCCGCATCACTATTGGAGGGGGAACAGTGGCGCCGACTCCATGGGGCCTGAGAGGCCCGAGCCCCCTCAAAAATGCGTTATGGGTGTGAGGAAAAAATGTGTCAGGCTTGTCGATTTTCCCTGGAGTGTCCAGATATCGGGATTCGAGTTATCAGGGTTCTAATGTTGATCATATGACTCTTATAAAATGCTTAAAAAACTTAAACCTCACTACTTATAAAATTTTCCGGGGCAAGATCCCCGGTTTGGGCCCCCCCAATATTTTTTGTAAGTCGGCATCCCTGACGGGGAATGAGGGAACCCCCTCAGAGCCCTCTCAGAACTCTCATTCCAACGATTAATCACAATATTTCCACTTTATTTTAGAGAAAAAATAAGACATTAGCACAAAAACCAATATTAAATACAGCCATGCTTTCCTCATGTAGAAATCTTTTTATTCAGGGGGTGTTCCTCATGAAAATTATTATCACTCGTTATCCTGGCGAATATACAGCTCAGAGAGAAATATCCGAGAGACTTGAGCCTGAATGACTCGGTCATTTTTTCTGTCCCTTAGAATGATAGCTCAAGCGAATGTTTTCTGGGGCCAAAATAGTGATAGATCGACCCATCATTTTCTGAATCACTCAGTCATTCCCATCATCTCTCTTTCCACCGACTTTTCCGTCACGTTCGTATTTACAGCGGTCATTCAACTGATAGCCAAGCGCGGAGTTACAACAGCAGTTAGCGGCGGTGCGTTATGATTGGCTGAAGAACGGTGCCAGCGATGGTTTCATTGACTGAGAAAGGGACATTCCGATTGATAGAAAAAGGGCTGGGAATTCTATCCCTCGAGCCGTCGAGGAAAATGATCTCGCGAAACGACCGTTTATTCCGCCATCATTGGAGCGAACGCTGGAGGTATCCCTCGTAAGAGCTAAAAAAATTATCATGTGATTCAAGATTTAAAAAAAAGTTATGTTCACTCTTGACACACTTCAGTGGAATAACTGTTGGAGGATATCAGGGGGATAGAATCCCCTCAGAACTCACTTAGAGCTCGCATCCCTTCAATCTATTATAATATTTCGCCTTCATTATAGAGAAAAAACCAAAAGACTTGTAAGCTCTCCGTAACAGATACTAAATTTAGCCATGTTTCCTATAACACATTCATGTGATAATGCGAAGTTTTTTTGTATAATAGCTCGGAATGGCTTGGCATTAAATCTGATCCATTCCTCCAAATCCAAGTCCCACTTACGCCACGGAAACCCTTTACGAAATCTTTTCTCCCCCCTCCTTCTCTTTGACTGTAACTGGGTACTATGAGGCACACTCTCCTCACTCTATGGCATAACCATTTTCCCTTGCATGCACCCCTAAGAGAGTGGCACTAGAGTTGCACGCTCTTCAGTAATGTCGATTGTGTTTTCAAATAAATTATGATTACTTGACCGCGATTGGTCAAAATGCATAATAATAATTTTTATGGGTCAAATGATTATTTAAAAAATAAACTAAACATGCTTACTCCAAAAACTGCTGTTTTAAGTTTTCTAGGAGTGAGTGTAGAAGAGCCTGATAAGTGATTAAGGATCGGCACCCACTCGTTATTCTCCGAGTGATGAAGAACTTATATTTACTATGTTGTGCATAATAAACTGTTTTTGGAAACAGCGTGTTTTTTAATCTTTTCATTTAATTTTTTGGTTAGAGTAGAGATGTGAATTTTACATTTATTTTCAAACTCCTTCAATCTCATTTTCGTTATTTTATTTGATAAAATTGAGGCCTTTAATGCAACCAAAAACTTCCCCATGTTAAATGCGAAATAGCAAAGATTTAAATTCTGCAATACACGTAAAGTCAACTTGCAAACAACATTAAAAATATATAAGGTAAACAACTGACTACTCCAGGATGCAAACCCTTGATCTGCTATTAACTTGGTAGACGCGTTGGCATTATTACTTACGCTGACGGTGAGCGATAATTTCAAATATTAATTATCAAAAATTGTAGCTCATACTGCCTTTGAAGACCAAGAAATAGCGTAAAAATGCATTTTCATCTGTTTTTGATCTGTACTAAAAATTTAAAGCCGATCCGGAAATGGAAGTGGGTTAAAATTCAAATACAATATTCCATCGACGAAACAGACATAAAGACGAAGCAAGTTAAGAAAAAGCATTTAAACTGAGGAAAATTTCATGTATGATGGAGAATGGAATGCTTTATCGGTGACTTACATGAATCGGTTTGGAATTCCGAGAAGATTTTCTGCACTATGCTTGAGATTCGTTCATTTTAAAACCACCTACTTATTCCAAGTTTTCGCTTAGAACGGCGAAAACCTTGATTTCATTGATGCCTGTTTATTACATACAAAATTTGGGCTCACAGCATGGGGAAAAGTTACCTCATATATTTTTCAGTCAATATTTATCAATTCGTTAGAGCTGACCGTAGGGCTTATTAGATTAAATTGGCGTATTTGACTTCAATAAAAGGATTACTATCATAATAAAGATACTAAAATAGTACACCTACGCTAAATTTTAAACATGATTCTTACGTAATGGCATAACAAACGTTGGTTTTATTCGAAACAGTTTTTATAATTCAATCGCAATTTATATTTATGTACACGCAAACATATATTTCCATAAGAGCCCAAAGGATTAAGATATTTTTCAAACACCTAGGTACACAATTTTAATCTTCCGAGAAACGGGATGAAAAGCTCGAATTTGCGGAAAGCCACTTACAATGGCGAAAAAAAGAATTCACTTTGATGTATTAGCGGAAATGGAACTTCCTTGTTTTTTCAGTGGGAGGCACAATGTATCGTGCCACATGCTAGAGTTAAATTACTCACCCCATGCCAAACAACCGAGAGGTACCTGGCTAGACATGAAGTAGACGCAGGTGAATGGCTATAATTTGGCGACTGGCCGCTGAGGACATCAAGAAGGGGCGGGGTGACTATTGTCCGCGTTGTGCGTAGGGATTGCGCACGAGGGTGGGTGAGAGAGGACGCATAGTAGGGGATATAGAGATGTATGGTCAGGACATTATCAAGTTTTGAAAATCGAGTAGGTATATACTGCGCTTACGAATTTACCCTCTAAGTGCCAATCTAAGAAACGACGGTTCCCTCCATCGAGTCAAGCCATGATTGCACATAAGGCCATCTTAGGAAGGACCTTCGATCATGGGGCTCCTTCCAAATGCATCGAAAATACATAAACATTTGAGCATAATGTTTTTAGATATGGAATACGGGTTAATTTTGGCTTTGAAATTTCAAATACTGTGATCATAAGCGATAGTTGGAGCACGTCAAAAACCATTATTGTTGCTTTCGAATTTTCTGCATTCTCCCATTTGAAATACATTTTCAGTTCGAATTCTGCAAATTGATTTTTATAATAATGACCATTCTAAGTCGAGTTAACCCTTTTAAAGGCGTTGTGAGCCAGTAGCCGCTCTTCTCAAGTTCTCACAACTTAACTCAGCGTAACTTCACATAATATCCCCCAGACGTATGAGTGAAATATGCCATCCATAAAAGCTTGCACCGCGCATCAATCGCAAGATTTATTTGAGTGGACTTTCAATAGTTTATACGACTGTCAATGCATATAATTACTTTTCTTACCGTAGACTACTTCCAAGAGATACTTGTTTTTTTTTCTAATAATGACCATTCCTAGGTCAACTCGAAAAAATTCGAGTTAACTCACTCTAAGGTGTGCTGGACCAGAAACTGATCTTCTCAAGAATTCAAGTCCATAGTTATACCAAGTTAAGTCTAGCTATGTTGTTGTGAACAAGGCTTTAAAATTATCATACCGCGATACCCAATCCGAGACATCGGCCGGGCCTTGTCAACTTCGTCGACGGCGCGGGCGCGGGGCTGCGGGTTTGGAGGGGTGCGCCAATCGGCAAAGGGTGCGGAAGCCGGAAGGCGAGCTGCTCCATCAAAATCGAAACTTTGGAAGTCAATTCTTCTGAGTAAGATAGAAAATGCGCTCGAGGTGGCTGCGCAGTAACCATAAGCTGAGTCGACAACCAAAACCCACATATTCAGTACCTATTATTATGGGAGAAGTAAAAATTAGAATTACTGAAGAATAATAAAACACTTTTATATAAATATCCTGATACTTTCCCTCTTTCATGAAGGTTCAATTTTGTTTAAATTAAATTTCTAGACAAAATGAAAGGCATAGGAACAAATGCAATCGCCGGATCAGCCAATCAGGAGCTCATTAGGGTTCACGTTATCTGGGGTTTCTCATAGCGCAGAATCCGAAAATCACACTAATGGCAAAACGTTTGTGGAAAAAGTCGCTGAAGACGACCAAAATTTCCTTTCACCGCTTCACATAGCTTAATGTAGGCGCTGGGGCACTTCACTTTTCCCAGTATATTCTTAAGAAATTTTAGATCTGTACAGTCAGTAATAAAACATTTTTCGTTTTCAGGTTTTTGAGAGAAATACTGATATTGAGAGAAACGGACTTCAAACTAACGTCTTTCTCATGCTTTAGGACAATCTACGAGACAAAAAAAGGAAGACATAAATCAATTACTGAAAGATTGCTCCTATATCTTCGTACGAAAAAGGAATATATTGGTTAATACATGGCTACAATATGGAATAAGGGAACGTTGTTTCTCTCCTCGTAGATTCAGCAACAATTTCAAGATAAAAAACTAGAAACATAGGCGTCTATAATCTATACTAAATATACATACTATAAATGCAAAATGTTTTCGCACAAATATAGAGCGCCAATTGCTGACACTATATGGCGAGAGAATCTCCATGAATACTCTGGTACCTCTACGGGAATTCGGATATCATCTGGCCACTCATACACTTGTATTCATGTACATTCAGCTCACTCCTAAGCCTAGAGGACCTGCAATGTATAAATAAATCTAAATTCTGAAATTAACCATTTGTTTGCAATAAATGTTAATGAATACTGAGGATCGCAGGCTTTCCCGGCTGATTGATAGAAGGACGGGTTTTCGGGTGTCTTTTGTGCCATTTGTAGCAATTTTTATTAATTTAAAGTTTTGATGACTATTTTATATCTCTATCATATCAATTATCCCTGTACAAAAGTCAATTTGGCCATGTTGCATCCACTTGGTTGCCTCAACGCCGTACTCTCCGCCGCCGACGGCCAGAACCGAAGTCGACCGCACGCTCGAAAAAACAATATAAAATTCGGGGTTGCATATATGTGCAGGATTTTACTTTAGATTCACAATTTAAAAGCTTCATAGATAGGCCTGACATAAGTTATTTGGTGGAACTCGGCGAAAGTATCTTATTTTTCTCTACGTTTATGCAAAAAATTTGGCTGAAAACAAGCTCCACCATTTTGTTATATATCAATGGTTAATAAAGAAATAAAATCATTGAAAGCCCACTAATCAAAAGGAAATGAATTTTTCACAACAAAGCAATGAATGAAACCACTTCAAGGGGGAAAAGTTGGCAATTTTAACAAAAATCGAGGTTAGTCGTTTTTCGCTAAATCTGTTCAACTTTGACCTATAAATTGTTCAAGAGCGAGCAAAGGAAAATCGAGAGAAAAAAAGCGAGTAAATCGGGAAAGTTATGCAAAATTTATTGAAGGATATTTATGCGAAGTTTTAACTCTCTAGCTTGAAATGATCGTTTTTGAGGTTTTCGCCAGCATCTTCCCATTTCAGCCCACTGTGCGACGTTTCGAAAGCGTCGTCAGCCACTATCTTCAGGGTGGTGGAGCAGCTAGTAACTTCTCCTATCATATAGAGAGGAGCTATGGTCAGGAGGGCTCTCATCGGCCCGTATTCCAACGCATTCGTTCCCTATGAGAGATGCACCCGATTATTCCATCCAGAAAAGTCTGCAATAGCTGAGCACAGCCTTGAGTTCTGAGTACCATGGCCGACTATGCCTTCGCAACGTCGCACAATGTTGCAGAAACCCGTTTTTGTGGCCGGAATTGAAAAAAAAACAAATTCCAATGATTCTATCTATAATATTGAACTGAATACAGGATTTACTGATGCGTTTAAACACGCTATCAGCTTATTAACAAATGAAAGCATGGATGCGCAATTCATTGAAGTGACTACCGAAGGCGCAGTGAAGCTGAGGCGAGTGAAATAGCAGAAGCGAGAGCGAACTTCGAAGGAACATTGAGATAAAAAATTTCAGCTTTTTTGAAAGCCGCAGCATGGATCAATAGATGGAGGTAAGCTAATAATACTTATCAGACATGTATTAAACAATAGCTTTAATACGTTTAGTTTTTAAAATAAAGTTTCAAAATACTTTTGGTCAATTAATGCTTGCGTACATTTATGCGAGAGAGAGTGCGCATGAGATTCTCGTAGGTACCTGCATTATAATGCATTTCAATTTAATTTAGATACATTTATTATTACTATTTAAGTGTAAAAAAACTCGTTTTACCTTACACGTTATGCGCAAATAAACAGAGACGATATCCGAGCCTACCGCGTGGACGCGCCATGGCGTATGTATAAGCACATGCATCAAAGGAACGCACGAAATTGAAATTAAAAAATCATTCTTCTCTTCATGACCATTGCCAGGAAGAAAAGTGAAGAATCTTTTTAGCGTAGTAATCCATTTTCATCCTCATTAATATCAAATGGCGACCGCGATTCTTTTGCAAATTGCTGTTAAAAACTATTTAAATTTAATTGAAACGAATATGGAATTGCTAATCCTATTTTCACCTCATGAACATCGATTTATAAATCAATTAGTTTCATTTAATTCGAGCAAATAATAGATCTAACAAATTTACATACTTTGTCAAGGTTATTGCAGCTGTCATTAATCCGCAATAAATTGATCCCAAAGTCTGTAGCCAATTAAACGCCCACAAGCCACTGAACTGTTGTGAACAATTTAAATTAATATAAATCCTTTGTAAATATTTTATTTATCCGATAATAAGCTTTGCTGTGAAATAATGACTTAACGACAAGATAAAAAATTTACAATGCCACGCCTAGCATTGGAGGGTATGGCATCATTTTGAATGGATCGAAAGAGGATTATAACTTTCTCAACATCAAATGTTTTTTCATAAATCTAACAGAATTAGCAATAGGTTATGATGCTCATTTGAAGTTCCCTCAGGATGCTCGATAT
Organism: Ischnura elegans; assembly: GCF_921293095.1. Taxonomy (NCBI): domain Eukaryota; kingdom Metazoa; phylum Arthropoda; class Insecta; order Odonata; family Coenagrionidae; genus Ischnura; species Ischnura elegans. The sequence goes on from NC_060259.1 coordinate 50,077,132, forward strand.
ACACCGAAAAAGGCCCACGCTACAAACATTGAAAACGGACTATCATGGAAAGGTTGAAGGAACTGAGGAAATGATTGAATACCAACTAATATTTGTCTATATGGTTTATTAATAATGTTATGCCTAGGAGCTAATACAGCTCTCAGTAATTACTGCCTCGTTCTCGTGCGAAAAATCCTCTTATCCAACGATCCTTTACGCTGTTATTTGGAAAACTTAACCACAGGCAGGTTATTCAAAACTTGGACTAACTATTGCGTAACCGTAGGGAGGAACACTTGGTGAATTAAATTTTTCAATCTCTGTTATTGATATTATGATTCAGTCATTTCTTATAAATCTCCTTCGAAGATATAGATCAGCACTGCTATCACTGAAGCATTCTCGTTTTCGTTTTTTCGTTCTGGTACCAAAATACTAACCGAAACGGCTGATTATGTACATACAGCTTTGTCATGGTAGAGGTTTTGCAAATTCCTCACATTGAAAGCTGGGCTTGTGGGAGAAATGACAATAGCTCCTTGTAAGGTCATTTTAAAAGATATAAGGTAAAGTTGAAACAAGAGTTTAGGTGATCTACGCTAAAACACTTTTTTAAGGCAGCTGCAATATTTCTAACGACGCTGTACATTAAAAACAGTCCTTGGAACTACACGCTGAGGACCGATTCAAATAGCAAAAATAGTATTGATTGTTATGGCTTTCCTTACCCTTTTCATTCTACACTAATAAAAAAGCTTGCCAACTCATCAACTGCATTTATTTTTTACGCTTTAAGTTAGATGCAAATATTCAATAAAACGAAAAAGTAATGCAATTTTCTTATAGCTAACGAAATACTCTAATTTATAGATTCCTCGATGATAAATGAAGAAACTGACATCGGCATTAAAAGATCTTGCCCTCCCATGAGGACAAATTCTTGGGTTAGTGAGGGATCAATTGCTGAAAAACGTTCCCTAAAGAATGGGATCTTTGGAGGACAGTATACCGGAAAGAGTTCATTGTCAGAACTCATCACCAATTTAAAGCCTGTTTTCCGTCGAATACAATAGGGATGGAATATCTAGATACGTCATAGACTGATTTCTCGATAAATATGTTGACTGGGTTTCCCAATCCATTAGTTTAAAATTTACGGTGCAATTTCACTAGAGCGTTGGAAGTGTCAAAAGCTGACCGAACAGGAAAGCGAATGTTAATTGAGAAACGTGTTTTGTGTATGCCTATTTGCTAAATCCAACTCCCCATCACGGATGACACGAATAGCGAAAAATAAAAAGGACTAAGAGGTGAAGAGGAAAGCTGATAATAGGGTAGATAAGATAACTACCTGCCTTTATAGTTGTATTGCGTTCTTATCTGCAGTGCTTGAAAAGTGCATGCGACTTTGGATTGTCGTGCCAAAATGAGCATCATTGCTGTTGTTTCCAAATAAATTGATACAGTTTTTTTTCTCGGCAATTGAAAGTAGCCTTAAATACCAAATATTCCTTCAATTGGAGTAATTTTAGATTTTTGTCACAAAAATGGGTTTTAGCAACGCTGTGCTCCGCCTCGGAACCAATTGACCATTTATAGCCCAATTTTGCTTCCAAGCAACATCAAAAATGTATACATTTTCAACTCTATTCAAGAAAGATTTAAACTACGTGTTCTTTTGTGCCGTAAAGTTTGATGGCGAATTATGTAGTTGCCACAATTATTACGATTGAGTATAAAATTTTCACCTTTTAAAATGAGAAGTCTTGAAATTTAAATTCTTTCAGAAGCAGCTCTGGATTAGAAAGGGTTAACCCATGGACGCGGAGGGACAGCCGAGAACTGCTGGGAGAATTATGTGACAGAAATATGTAGGCCGAGTGACTAAGCTTTTTGGAGAATATAAAATTGGTAGTGATAATTATAATGATAATTTTAATACAGCGAGCTATTTTAAAATAATTTTCAATATACCATACGTTGCCTTTACAGGAAAATTTTCCAACTTGTATTACTACCAAAATGCCCTTCATGAACGGCATCGGATATGAACTGCGATAATTTAGGCTTCATTTATCAATATCTGGCGATTGCCCATTGTGGTTTGGTGTGTTCAAACGGCCATTACCCTCCATGTTTGCTCTTCGTCTTCAGTCCAATCTGCCTATTTCTGCATAAGGAGCAATGGGAAATATGCATGATATCAGGTCACCAAGTCATTTCTATATGATTCATGGAGAGAGTGCTCTTGCCTTTCTAAATAGGGACATAGAAATAAGTAAGTCAACTATGAATACTTCACTGTTAAACAAATGTTCATGATATTTTGCAGATGTCCTAAAGCGCTTTTTTATACACCTACATGACTTCATGAAAATAAAATATTACTATATTGCTCAATTTATCGATATATTTTCAAATATGTGCTGAACGGATATTAAGGAGATTCAGAATTTACACGCAAAAGGAGAAACTTTCCATAAATTTACATTAATTAATTAATATTATAATAATAATATAAGAATAATCGGGGCTTTAATTAATAAATAGCATCATAAGCTTATAGTTTATTGAAAGCGATTCCGGCGTAGATTTTAATTGCATAATGTGCAGCAGTTTGCTGTAAAATCTCATAGAAAGATATACGCACTCCAGTACCCGTTGCATTTTTATCAACACCTCAGCATAATGAAGCTGGCTTTTGGTAAAGTATTTACCTAAATCATTCGATAATTTTCTTTAAAGCTTTGATAATCAGTGGTCAGTAATCCTAAGTTTAGTTTAATGCAGCTCTCCATACAATTCTTCTATCATCTATCTTTTAACACTTTTTATAGCCCTTCTGTCATAGAAAATACACCAATAAAAATTTTAAGAAGAAATAATAGTATTTCAACGGAGAAAAGCTCCAATATCACATTTTTCTCCACTAAAAATCATGTGGTGCATTTTTATCAGTACATAAGATGGCGGATTTACACGTTGCCATGCGCAAGTAGACATATAATTGAGTGGCCCTCCTCTACTCCAATTCCATAAATACAACGCTACATACAGCTTAATTCCTTAACATCACTCTGAAAGAACTTCACCAGCAATTTGAGATAGTTACACGCCATAAGAACTCTAAAATGTGAAATGTAGACCATCAGGAGATATGTTGCACTTTAAGCAGTTACAATACATAAAATGAATATACGCCAATTTTTGTGACTTTCCCGGATATAATGACTTCGTATCCTTTCGTAATAGGGTAGTTTCCTTCATCAAAGAAAACGAAAGGCATTGATTGCGATTCGTTACCCACCACTAGTGCATTCATAATATACAAATTATTTCGTTTCAGAAATACCGGTTTAGACGAAAGGCAATGGTCCATTTTTATCCTTATTTGAAAAGGGCCAGATTGGCGCCCATGCGATGCCACTCCACGAGACGTCAGAGGGACCTAGTTTCTATACGAGAAGATAGGAGTTACACATCGTCTGAGGTAACCAATGCATGCATGAGGCACATAGCTCAGGGAAACATGTCTTAATGATCACTTATTAAAACTGGATAAGGTCGGAAAGTTTTCTTCATTTGATAAGGTATTAAAAATCCTTATTTAAGCCAAGCGCTACCAGCCAGCAGGGTACTCAGCTACCCGCTAGCAGCCTGCGTCGTATCAGCGCTAAGCCTCGCCTCAAGGCCACCTCACAGGGCGGCAGCGGGAACCAGAAATACGTCACACGGAGAGATTTCCCGGCATTCATACTTACGCGTCGCGTTTTCACGCGCTTGAAAATTTTCACTTTTCATTTAATCGCGAAAAATAGATATCGTCATTTAAACATCTAAAAGCGTGAAATACGTACTCCAGGAGTAATAATCTTTCGATTTAGGCAATAAAAAAATAATTAAACCCTATTAGCTTATCTGGAAAAGAAAGTCGAGATTTCATAATACAAACAAAAGCATGGTACTACCACGATTTATCACAAATTACTATTCTTTAATCTTTCCTTGTTTCCCCAGGACCCCAGGATATCTGACGCGTGTGTTTGTGATCAATTACTTATTCCTCTAATAAAATAATTATGTTTTCTCCTTCGGGTTCTATCGCTTTCCTAATCACACTTCTCCTATTTAGTTCCATTCTCTACCTTTTCCGACTGAAGCGTTCCAGTCCTCCATCACTGCTAGATTATTTTACCTGAGCTTTCCCTGATTATTTCCTCGAGCTGTGCATGCACCATCTACTTCCTCTTCTCAATGGTTGCCGGTGGACATATTCAATATACATATGTACATGGACCACCTCAAGGGTGACGGGTCGTGCCGTCATAACTACCAATAGAATACCATTTCTCATCTGGTCCATACCTTCCACTCTCACTCTCAGCTTTCCGTTTAATACCAATGCTAGCCCTGATTGACTTCCCTTTCCACCATTAAATATCTCCCTTCAACCATCACCCTAGTATGTCCACCAGCCTTCTATCACACCTCACACATTCTCAATAATTTTTTCTACTGTTTTGCTATTAGTTAATTATTAATTATAATAGAATTGAATTACAATCATGTTATAAATGTTTTCTTTCTTCAGTAATCTTGTAGAGTTTCTGTTTTTGGTTATGTTTACAGTAGAAGAATTATGTCATTTTACTATTATTATATTACTCCCTTAGGTTTATTTTAGAAGACATATTATGATAGGATGTTTATATTTAATTTTCAATGCTTTTCTTATTTTTTCCAAATTACTTTAATATGATGTTTGCTCTATAGAATGTCAAGACAACTTAAGCACACCACTAGTGTTGAATTGGTGCTCTTGGGGGCATTGTAACCAGAGCCAATAAATATTATTATTAGTGTACCTATATACCATTTTTCCGAATACCATGTTTAATTATCTGTCTTATCTTCCTACTCATAATTGTCCTAGCATTCCATGACTATATATTCATTACTACTCTCTCAATAGTATACTTTTGGTCTTTCTTAATTGCTACTGACAAGTCTAAGCACAGGCTTCACGATTTTCTTCAAAGGATAATCAACTTGAAATCCGTTGTTCCTCTTCTATAAATAATATTTTTTCCTGTGTAGGTAAGTTAAAAGGAGTTTTTTTTTGAAGAACGGTTTATTGAAAAAAACACACAAATATTAAATCAAAACACTTAAGGAAAAACTAGTTTCAAAATTACGGGGCGTTTTACAAAAAAATCACGCCTACGCCACCTATCACTTCTGCTGAGAAGCAACCTCAAACTGCCGCGCACAACGCATTAAATAGAGTTGAGTTGCTCCTAAGCTGTCTTGATACCTGTCCCGGGGCATATTTAATAATGTCCATGTTATTTTTCATTTTGTGATGCCCTCTATCATCATTCCAGTGGCCGATTATGAGGAGCAGCGTGGAAGGAGGCCCCCCCGTATTGTCTGGAAGAATGGAAAAGAAAGCAGCCTTTAGGGTTGCCCTGGCGAACTTTTGAAATTTTTATTTCACCAGCTTCAAGAAAAATATTCAAAAATAATTGATGAACATCTAAAAGACACTTGTTTACGCATATGAGATCTCAGTCCTATAAAAACTGAAAGATATTGCATACTACCCAGACGCCGCAGAAAGTGAACCAGCCCCAAAAAAATAACGACCTTAATCCGCCATAGCTTATGATTCACGATTTTTCTTTACTAAATATGGAACAAAAGCGTTGAAACAAATGAATGCGGCCCTGCAAAATCAAGAACGTTCTCTTCAATCGAAAGTTGACCAAATACAGCGATAATTTTGACGGAAATTTAGCATGTTTATCGCAAAATCTTTCCATTAACTACCCCATTTACTTGAGCTCACTCTAACCTAACTCTTTAGTACTGAATGCGATTAATCACTTAATTAATCACTATTTTTTCCTAATACTGGAAACACGATTAAGATAGTTCTCTTTAATTGAAAACTGACTAAATCCTGCACAACTTTTGACGTAAATTTATCCATGGCCCCCGCAAAATCTTTCATTTAACTACCCCATTTACTTAATAGGACTGTAATGTAGCACTTAAGTCCTTCAAACGATTGATTAAACGCTAATTTTTCCTAAATAATTGAAAATTCCTTCATTGCATGGCGAAGAAAAACATTTAATTCGCCACAGGCATGGCGGGCGTCTAAACCCAGCCACCCCTTAGGCGGGCAGACGGCCAGCGTGGAGCAGGGGGCGGGCGATTGGGGGCGGAAGGCGTATCGGGGGCGGAGGGCAGATGAGGCCAGAGCATCGATCGCGACATAGTTTTCACGAGATCGCATCATTACTTCCGACTTGCCTCCCTCCTTCGAGATACCCACATCGCTTGCTACTTGCGAGGGGGGCGACCGAAAAAGACTCAAGCACCAAGGAGAGGGGATGGGCGACACGTATCGAAAAGATCGATGAATCGATGGTTGGTATTCGATACATCGATAATTCCATTGATACTTAGTCTATATGTGCATGTAGACTTTCATCGATATGCGATATGTGAGGGCTCGGCGGCAGTTGGGTGACGTCTTCACTTGCCAACCAAGAGGTCGCGGGTTTGAGGCTCTCATCCATCAGACGGAATCAACGATCATCATCGTCACTGATCAACAATTCAATGATTGGCTTGGCGCAGCTCTCCACTCAATATCATAACAGCTAAACTTTTCACACCTACGTATTTCTTCTCTTCCACATCCTCCTTTATCTGTTCCATCTATTTCATTCGAGGTCTTCCTTTTCCGTTCTTGCCAACTACTGGTCCCTCGATCATTGTCTTCATCAGACCATCGTGAATAATCCATGCCTTTCCATAAATACGTTGGATATATTGAGAATCACCGATCCATCCATCATGTTTCTCACATATCTATATATTTTCTCGTAAATCCCAACCATATGATAGTGCCTCTTCTCCGATTTGGCCATACTGCGTTTCCTCATTTCAATCTCGACAATCAAGATGTTTCCATGGCGACAGCGATTACATAAAAAACATTCATAAGCATTGAATCTGCTTCCAGAGAAAAACCAGGAATAAAGTCTTATTGACGACAATTTATAGTGGCTTAAAAACTGCAGCACTATGAACGAACAGATGAAACTGTCAATACCAAGTACCAATAATAAGTACCAAGTGTGCTTCCCTCGCTCCGCACTGGGTGATGATTTATAGGTACTAGCACCGACGCACAGTGGGCTGAAATCGAATAAACATGGAAAAAATGACATTTTTCGAGGTTGGTAACCAAAAATTTGCAATTAAACTCTAAAATGGTTGGCAATCAATGAACAGGATGTCAAGTAAATTCGCCGTTGTCGAGACTCAGACGCTACAGAACTTTCCATGGAATCGTGGCTTTCAATTCTCTAAAAAAAACTTACGGATTAAGTACTAGTTGACTATTTTAATCCGTCTAGGTGTCATTACATCATGAAATGGTGGAAGTAAATCGTTAGCGATTTTTGACTTAAAATGGATCAAATGTAGCGATTCAAAAATGTGCGAAGGCTTACATGGTGTTGCGTATTGAATGGCAACATCTTCTGGGGTTTTAAACTTTGTATGTTTTCTGTAATGACAACAGTTTCGACCTGAAGACGCCTGGTGGAACACAAGCGAAACTTTTGTCACTAAAAACGACATGCACGGCAGTGGTGGATACAGATGGGGGGCGCGCACCCCTCCCTTGCGGGTTCGCCCGTATTGCCAAACATTGCAGAACCACAATCGTGGCTTTTTTATATTATAAGACGGCATTCTCTTATATATGTATCTAGCGATTTGATCGTGTGATTATTCTTCTTCATAGAATAATCTTCTAAAATCGCTGGCACAGTAATGGTTTTCCTGGTTTCGCAAGTGGTAGGACCCGCTCGTCTTTGTGACGATGCGGGATTCTTCGTCCCATCCCTTCCTTCCCTATCCCGTCCCTGGAGGCTCAGTCGTCGGGCTCCTATCGCGGCGGCGCCTCCTTCCTTTTTCCATCCTGTCCTCCTTCTGTAGTGCAGAGGTGATAAGCTTAGGCTTCTGACTTCGGCCTAGGAGAGTAGCCCGGCGAGCCCACCGTAGGGTTTCGTATCCACTGTCTTATATATGTGTATAATTACTTTAATTAAAATTATCTTTTACTCTTCCTGTGACTTGATTATTTTTTATTGCGATGAAAGTAAAGGCAACTCAAGATATCTTTTGCGCCCCCCCTTGTGTGCCGGCCTCGGTGGTGCCGGGGTAAACACCCCGACTGCTAATCTAGAGGTCGCGGGTTCGAATCCCACCTGGGTGGTTTGACCACCATTCAGGGCATGGATGTATGTGATTGTTAAACAAGTTAATTGTAAGAGAGAACTATCTATTCCTAAATTCGCTTGTGAAATAAAGACGACATTATTATTAACGAGTGTTTTCTGTATCCGTTACTGATGCTCGGTTGGAAACCCCCGAAGGTGCTCCCATTCATTCAAAAGCATACGTCAAGGGAGGAGCCTTTTCACGGAGGAAATACTCACGCATAGATTCTCTCTCCAGACGGCGATATTCCTCCACGCGATGCATCTCTTTTCTCGAATAGCGATGCATTCTCGAATATCGCGCATCCCTACCGCAAAGAGCGGAAATCAAAGCAAGTACTCTCGACGACTGTGTCCCCCTCCCCTGTGTCAATCGACGTTTCAACGTGAGAACAGACTCCTCTTTTCCATTGCCCTCAAGATTCGGATCGAAGACAACGTCTGAGGAGTGCGCGCTCTCTTCCGCGTCACCCCTCCGTCGTCGGGGGGGTGCCGGGGGGTGGTTTGCAAAGGTGGGGGGACAAGCCGTTCTTACGCGCTGCCCCCCTTGCGAGGAATTTGACCCCGCGCCCAAAGCCGGTGATTAGTCTCGGGGTGCTCTTTTAAGGTCACGCGCCTTACTACTCAGGGAAACGATCTGGGCCCAAAACGTGGGGTTTTTATATTGAAAAGCTCGAGGGGTAAAAAAGTGCTTTGCATTATGAAATTAATTGACATGTTTTCATCGACAATGTTTATATACCTTTCAAACCCAGACGTCTTTTCAGGCATTGAAACGGTCTCAGGGCTAAATTCAAGGTGTAACAGTGTAGACTTCTCAGAAAGAAGCATTCATCAAAATTATTTTTTTTAATATGTATTATTTTTAAGTGTTTTATATTCCATTTAAATGCAAGCGCATTGATATTAAAAAGGTCTCAAAGTACCGCGGAATGCCGCTAGAATAACAGGGAAGTACAATATTCAATCCATTCATCTAACGACGGACAAAGTTAAAGAGCAATTAATGAGCACTATAGACAAAATTGGCCTCAAGACTCCTTCTTTGCCCCCTGTGAATGTGGTGAGGTTTGTGAAGCGCTGCCAACTGAACACAAACGCCACTTCCTGCTTCTACAAGAGGAAAAATCAACCAAAGAACATGCGTGACATCATCTAAGACAACCATAAAATATGTCTCCATAAAACATGAATCATTGCAAGAGGTTAATGGGAACGCCTGGCTAAGGAAGCCATTGAAATTAAACTGGAAGGCGAAATGGATTAAGTCTTAACCACATCTGGAGACCAATGCTAAAATTCATAAAAGAGAAGTGCTAACAGGCCCAATTTAGAGATTGCTCGCTCCCCAATATCGGCCTGTACCAATCAGATGCAGCGGATACCGCAATGAACCAGAGGTATGAATACCGAACAGCCTTCAGAGACGGCATATTTCAGCCCCGATGACGATGCTCGAGTTGGGCTACGCAATGCTGGCAGTGATGGAAGAACTCTCCCGGTGGAGAAACCCAGATAATTGATTCAAAATGGTTTAGGCCTAAACTTGAAGAGCGAGTAAATAGAATTTTAGGAATATGTAGCTATTTTTCATTCACTGAATTTATTTTTGACAAAATGTTTTTCGATAAGGACACGAACTGCGGATTCTGTAATAGAGGCTCAGTAAGAGTGAGTTCATGGAAATAATAGCGAAAAATTGAATAACTCTTTACGAAAAATTAGCATAACGGCTCTTTAGGCGTGAATGAAATAAAAATCACGTCCTTGACACCAATTATCATTCTTCTCCGCAACTAGTAGCAAAATACCGCACGCATGGTATTGAAATTGAGTTGAGCTGCATCTTAGCCTCATCGATGCAGAGGCATCGATGTGTTTATCACTCAAATCCAAAGTACATACATCACACCATTTAAACAGCAATTAAATATATAAATTGAAGAACCATAAGTCATTGCGCGTGGTAGAGATTAGTGGGAACGCCAGATAAGTAGTTTTATTCATAAAGAAGGCTTTAGCAAAATTATTTTTCTTAGAATGTATCATCCTAAAATTTTTGATTGCACATATCCATGTTATTTTTCATTCATAGATACCTTTCCCCATGATTTACGATGTGAGCTGATAATACACGCATGGAAATCAGATGTAATAAATATTTACGGTGATGCGTGTTCCAATATTTCACGCTAATTTGCCCGTTAATTTAACTATGGTCCCCAAAAACTTTTCTTTGAACGGCACCATTGACGCATGGGCGCTTGAACCCTATGCTAAGTGCTCCCTAGGGTTAATTTATTGCTATTTTTTATAAGCCAGCCTTAAGTTACCACCTAAGCAGACCCTCTCGACTTTGTGTTTCACATTGAACCCCCTTACTGTTATTTACGAGAATATAGGCTAGCCACGTAGGTAGACCACCCCTCAAAATCGACACTTAATAGCCGAAACCAGGAGAATTGATTTTTAATTAACTGTGTGGAAGGTATGCACTCAAATAACCGTCAAATAATACCATCAAACATTGATAAACCTGCTCGAACGGTCATTTTCGTAACGTATCCCTTGCTTAATACTTAGGCAAAATCCTTGAAATTTTCAAGGTATTTAGAGCAAAACGTGGTCAGAATCAAACATTTACTCAAATTTGAAAATTTTAGCTCACTATTTCCTCAGATGCCACAGCAATAAATTTAAAAAAAGTTAAATGTTGACACGGGCCTGCTCTAGTCCACCTGGATAATATGAAATGATAGCATAAATTTTAAATGTACAAAACTTCACGGAAAAAGAAAAAAAAAACACGACCGCTCGAGCGGAAGTGATGCGTCTAAAGGCTAATTAACACGTTGAAGTTAACCGCACAGTTTTCACATCGGTGGTAGAAAATCATTTGATACTGAATAAAGTAAAATCCAAAGATTTCATCACTGGTAGCTAAACATTAATCATTTAAACCAAATACGGCATAATTCCTGGCCTAGAAAGACATATTATGACCGTTAACTAATCTAATACCGTCCGAAATCTGGGATTTCTTATGAGAAAAAATCTCACCTGCCATGATCAAGTCAATCACATTACATGCAGTATTAAATGTATTTTAAGCCATCTAAAACCCATAGTGACGTTTTACCGGCTAACGCAAGTGCTTTAGTATTCTCTCACTTACATTGTGCTTCTATGTATTGGGTGACCTTTCAAAAGATCTCAATAAAAACATCCGAGGATGTAAAACATTTCCTGCATGGAAAGTTTTGAAATATATGTTTTTCATACGTAACTTCGATATTCATGATATTCCCTACACCTCAGACATACACGCCCACTGAAAAGCAACCTTCATCCGCTCCTTGGAGTGATGCGTCGTCTTGGTCCGATGCCCTTTGCATATGACTAGCCCTGGAGGCCGGCCATTTTTAAAATTTTTACGCAGAAGCTACAAGTATACCATTAAACTCACACAACTCGAGAACTAATGCATATTTGTTGCATGAGCATTTACGCGTTTTCATATTGAACATGTATTTTTAACGTATGTTTTTTTATTTATTCTTTTCAAGAACAATAAATTGGTCAAACAGTCCAAAATAATTCCGTAGAGGGGAGTGAAAAATCATAATACAGAAACTAGTAAAAATACGTGGCCGGACCACTACCGCTGTATGAGGAAACACTTAATTTTATGTGAACGGGCCAAAATGTGTTAACAATAGGCTGTGATCCTCATATCAACTTTTTCGTGTTAACAAACACTTCCTTTCTTTCTCTTCCCAATATCCTTGCTGCTTACGATTGGTCCGCGCTCAACTATTGTGATTTCAAAGTATGTAGTTAAAATGTTTCACTAGTTCAAGTGTGTACCTACTTCCTTCAATATTTCACCTTCATCACCGGTCAACTTTTCACCCTTCACCTTTGAACACCCTCGACTGATGCGCTCCCTCGAGTAGATCCCTCCTGGAGACTTAAATGGGGGACTATTTTTCTCCGTGATATTATGATCGAGAGAGTTCCAACACGTCTTTATGCAAGAATAAAAGAGTGGATTAGTTAATTGCATTATCAATATATTTATCAGCCACTTTTCACTACAATGTCGTGTCTTTTCTGGACTGTAGGTCAGGAAACATTTGTTTCGGCTTCAGAATGATGCAAACATTCAGGTGAACATATTTAGCCTTCATCAGGTTTTACACTAGGTTTTTTTATGAACCACTCATTGGGTTGCTGTGACATGTCTTTTTAATTAAATGACAAATCTTTAAAAGACACATTGTTTGCAATTTTTCTAAGGTTTTATCATTAAAAATGTAGAGGAAGCCTTCATGAATGTGAATAATTTCGTCGAAACTTCAGTATTATTCTGAAGTAAGTTAGAGTATTATCCGAAAAACACTCCAGAAACGAACAATTTAGTTTTAAATACTCGGAAGAGTTATGTGGGGGTTCCCATTGCATTTTGGGCTGCCTTTCCTTAGCTCTAAAAGGTAGTATTAACACCCCTATGGTGAAATGAGTGTCGCTCTACCTACCACTGTACTTTCCACATTCGCTCGAATTAAGTAGGGTTGGTGCCTTCCTCTCTGGGTGATGGGAAGCAGGGAGCTTCCCGTATGTGTTTTAAAAAACTTGTTTTCCTGTCACAGGCGATGAAGCTAATACGAGATTAGAGTGCTGGGAATGTGGTTAATTCTATCCTTCCACATTTATGTTAACATTTTCGTCAAGCTATTTAAGCCAATATTGCGCCTTTTTCTTGTAGGTAACGTGATTTGATTTTGTTGCAGCCCTTATTTTCTAATAAATGAAAACTTACTGCGGTGATGAGCCTAAGTTTTATGTTTACCATTATGGCTAATGTATGACGAACATTGAATCAGTTTTTATGCGATACTTGTAGAAACATTCTCATAATACAAAAACATATTGCTTCCATTTTATGTCGAGGTTACTCAATGCAGTTACCAGCGCCAGCAGCGTAAATACTCTCATCATTAAAGCTTCACCATAAAAATTACCAAAAATTGCGATAATGCCCGATAGCATGTCCAGGAAATAGCACATTTTCTATTTTCTTGCATCTATCCGAGCTCGTACCTGATCGAGCAAATGCATCTTGTAGACACGTCTTTAGACATTTACAGTCTTAAGAGTCTCTATAAAAAGTGGACTTCAAATGCGAATTTTACAGAACATGTCGGGGGAAGCGTACTTTTTGTGGCCATGAGTCGATATGCGCAGTACGATGAGAAGATCGCATTTTAAAGCTTCATAATAATTGAAAGCATACTTCATTTCTGGGACTAATCTTCCCAAGCGAGCATATTTGACGTTACAAAGGGAGTATCGCATTGTTTGTGGGCTAGCTGCGTGAATTCCGCCGTCTCGCGACGGCATTCCGGCTAAGGGGGCGTTCTTGGCTGTGGGGGTGGGGGATTTTTTGGAGGGTTGGGGGGACAGGTTCGGAAGGGCCCCGTGATGGGGGGCCGTGATCGATTGGTGCGCTTCATTCTCGAGTTGCGTGTCGTGGCGTTCGATGCTCAGCGACGAAGGGTGTGTTTGGCGGTGAACGCACACGCACGGCATTCCATTGACCTCTTTCCGGCGGACAGAAGCGTGGGGCCCATCTCAAAGCCTCCTCTCGGAGAATGGGGCTATAGTATCGATAATACGGTTTATTGATCCCATCGATTAATCGAACCGTACATGATAGGTTAGATTCATTTGAGCATTCATTATAGTTAAGAATAATGGAACCGTATTCGATGCCGTCCTTAAAAAATATTGATTAACGAAGCCATCTTGCTGGTGGTGGAATATCATTTATTCTAAAGTATACCAAGGAAATATTTATTACACAATTTATTCAATTTATTATACAATTATCAATTTATCAAGTGATGCAAGAAATCTTCGATTTATCAAGCCTTATTATAGCTTTAGTTTAATTAAAAATTTACGCAAGTTTCTGCAAGTTACGAAAATAAGATAGTGTATGATTTTTTTAACCGAAACGCATTATTAGCTAGAGTAAACGCAAAGGTTAATATATTTTTTATTTCCTTTATTCAAACCATAGTTGATGACCCCTGGAGTCAATAGAGTGGGAACACGGTCGCTGTATTCCGTGCTCGGAATTATCTGAAGACGCATCGACAAAAATTGGACACGCACAAGGCCCATCGATTTTAAATGGGAAAATGTGGTAAAACTCGAAATTAAGGACGCCTAGTCCGCTTGTAGTGTTTAAAACCTCTGAAAGATCCCATTATTTCATCATAAAAATCGTAATCCAACCTGAATACAGTTATGTTCAAAGTTGCTTGCATTACCTGTGCAGTAAAAAGAATACAATTCTCGGAGGCCATTCCCTAGATTGCTGGTTGTGTATATTTTTCCCTCGGCGAGGGGCTATTTTTATTCCATTTCTTTAAATTTATGCATGATTGATTTCATTAATTCACACTACATAATAGCCTCGGGTCAATTTACTCTTGATTTATGTAGCCTCAATTTATACTTTTGATCAATCGTATCACACTGACAGATTTCAATTTATTTTCAATTCATGGATTATGGTGGCCATTATTAAAGCCGTCTACATTTGTTTTGCTCGATTTAACCATTGAGCAAACGTTAGAGTAATGGCGTTACGTGAGCCATCTCTAGGATGCTAGGTCCGGTAATATTACATATTACATATTCATTGATACTGGGAAATACCTCGTAGAATACCAGGATTTGCAAATCAGTTAACAGAGGATTTCAATTTTACTTTCTTCATTCCAAATACGTAAATACACGAGCAAAGGCATTTAGATGACTAAAACAACCTGAAAAAACAATAAGAAATTCCAGAGCAAATTACTGTTCACCTGGAATTAAATAATGAACCTACATACACATCCACTGAGTAATGAAATAGTTCAGTGTTAGCGAATACATGCTAAATGAACCCCAAAGAACACGACAATAAATAGCAGCATCACAGATTCGTACAATTCTTATTACTACATTGCATAAATGCATTTTTATGAACTAGGTAAGCACAAAGTATCGCCTTGTATTACTCCATATTGAGTTTGGGGAAATAAAATTCCATAATTTTTTGGATTTGAGTAATGATGATATTTGGTGGTTCTTTAATAGAGGTGTAATATAGGTCAGTTGGCGGACTCCCTGTTTTAATACTTTGAGTGGTTGTTTTTTTTAAAAACATGACATTAGGACATCGAAGTTCAGAATCAGAGAATACGTTAAACAGGAAACATACAGCAAGTATATCAGCCTAGACTTGACACAAAACCATGATAATTTTTCCCTATTCGAAGGCAATGTTCATCTTTGCGGAAGTTAAAAATGAATCTACTATCGGCGCAAATTACTACTCTCGTGGTTTGAATTGGGGCACCAGAGGCATCCTTCCATGTTAAAGAGCAAAATGAGTGTAAATTGCAGATGCAAATCAGTCAGCAGGGATATTCACCAATCAGAGTATTTTCTTTCCGTTTGACCCGATTTCCATTCAAAATCGGTATTTTAACTACCGACCGACCCCCACATTGTCTGGGCGGCCAAAAGATGAGGTCTCCGCTACCACAGCGGTTCCAAAATTTCCATTGTGAACGATTGTGCACTGAGGGGTACAGCAAATGTAGAGGACCAGTTTAGCCTTTCCAGCATTAGTGAAGGAGAAACTGATGATAGGCTACTGGCGGGTGCGTGCAATGCACACTGTATTTTGAAAAAAAAAATATTGGCTAAGTAGAGTTGAAATAACTAAGCTAAGCCACTTGCGGCTAAATGGAGAGGAGTTAACGGCCATATTGGTGGCACCCTTTTCATAACATTTTTATTAAAAAAACTGGGACACAAATATTTTTTGCATTTTGATCAGCTGATTTTTAAATTTCGTATTTTAACATTTTTCCTTTTAAAACTATTGTTATTTTTTCTACTTAATTTTCATGCTGGTTATATTATTCATTACACCACCATTTCTGGAAAAATAGCTTAAACTCAGAATTTTTTATATAAGAATGCTCACGTATGATGAATCATATATTGAGAGGCACTTTGTCTCCATTTTTGCGAAGATAAAATTCTCATTGAAGTGCTATCCACATATGTACCAGACGTAAGCAGATATTTATATCATAGCCGACTAAAATTATCAATACATAGAGTAAATAAAACACAATCATTCATACTTTGAAAGTTACAACGCAGTGCCTTCTTTTCAAATGAAGGCCCTTATAGATGCAGCCTGTACTTCAAATATCCATATTTAGAGAATATTAATTATTTGCGGTGCTGAGCAAGCAAAGATTACACTATAATATATACACTTTTGTATTAAATAATACAAAATAATATCCGTCGAATAAAAAAATATTCATAAGACTCATAAAGTGTGACGCCCTGATTCAAGTTACCTATAGAATGAAATGGACTGATAAAAATATCTACAGTATATAACAAAGACTCAAAATGGAATTGACACCAAATCCGGTTACTGTCATTGCAAAACGATTTTTTAAACCATTACTGAATTGAGTAGCCTAAATTTTTTCAGCATTGAAGCTTAAGTAATGGGCTGCAAGTGGAATATTTCATGCTATTTTGCAGTGTGAAAAGAACAAAGCCACTATGTACTTGCATAGAAATTGACAGTGCGGAGGAAAATAACTTAGGCATGCTCGCTACATTCATAATACTGACTTAGGACTCCAAAATTGGACAGTTGGTACTTTTACTTAATCTGAAACAAATAAATTCTGTCTTTGATAACTGATTTGAGTTGTAATTATTCTTTGAATCGATCTTAATTCGAGATGAAAAAGCTAAGAAAAAGATAATATAAGGGAGGGGAAATTTAAGACAATGCAAAATAAAATATAGTAACCACCTTACCACACAATGTTTTCGAAGCAATACAGTCATTCCATTCCTTTTTAGGCACAAAGAGGGGAAACACTGTCGCACATTTTATTTTATAGTTCAAATTGCTTTCGAATCATTCCCTCCGTCGTCAACGTTCAATCTAAGTTAATTAAGGACACACCTAAATTCATCTCAAGCAAAATTTCAAATAATAATTTAGTCGAGCCACCAACTGTCTTCTGTGATAATATCTAGGTACAGAAACATATTAGAATGCAAAATGAAACCGGAGAAGATAAATGTCTTGGGAGAAATACATATCTCCTAAACACTAATATCTCCGTAACCAATTTTCCGATTGACTTGTCAATCATCTACTAAATAAGTGTAGGAAGGAAGGTAGGATAAGAGGGTAAGATAATGAAGCGTTAATTCGGGTTTAAGGATTAAGCGTCAAACCTCTTAGAATAGTCTGTTTCTAACACATTCTCCTCCCCGCAGATTATTGCCAAGTTAATCGAAATACCGGTTACAGAGATATATTTTATTCCAATTTCCATTGGTATTCGAACATGATATTTCAAATGTCATTCATAGAGTATTAAAAATGCAAAAATTGATCTACACGCAATATTGCTATTATTAAAAAACCGAGAGAGGTAGCCCAAAGTTTGCAAATGCGAAAATGTAAAGGTCTCCTGGGTAGTTTTCGTATTAATTGATAATAGGGAAAATCGGTCATCAGCTTCCTCAAAGTGCAAGGAGGCTAAGGGAAGAAGTCCGATGAGCGCCTCTCGTATTGATCCGAAGAAAAGGTTTGCGGCGGCCAAGGCTTTCGTCTCAAACTAATTCCAGAAAGCGAGCTGAAGAGAATAGGCTTTGGGAAACTGTCCGGGGAGCTTGCGCTAAGCTCTCACTTCCATTATGACCGACCGTGCGAACGTCGAACCTAGATAAATAAAGAAAATCCTTCCGCTATATGGGTAGAAATTCTGTCTTCGTAGAAGATTGGTCTGTTTCAGATGAAGTAAAGGCCTATAATGGCCGTGGAAGCTTCTAAATATGCTTTTCTTATTATAACTCATCGACTGAGGGCAAAGAAAAAGTCTTTCCGGCCATTTTTTTTTGCAGATTGCGCTTAAAAATTCGCATTTTTACTCAGCTTCTAATAGCGATATTTTCATAAGCATAAAAAATTAAATAAAACATATGGAACTGATTCAGAACGATGTGATAGAGAAGAAATACGTAGGTTTGAAAAGAAGATTAGCCTATAGGAGAATTGATGGAAGAGCTGCGTCTAATCTTAGAATTGAAGACCAATTATGATAATGCGAAAAAAGTTGGTAAATGCTAGAATATATGTGTAGCTTTGAAATATAACTTATATGATGCTTATTATGCCTTAGAAAAATGGTAAAAAATAAACTTAGACTAACCTCCGCATTTATTTTTGAGTATCAAGCAAATTAATCCTGCAGGTAACTCAAGCTATAAAACGCACTAATGTAAAAATGACGCCATTGTCGGCTCAAATAGCTGGAAAAAGAACTTCTAAAAAGTAATTTGCATATTGTAAATTTCGCTTTCAAGCATTGTAGAAATTGTATTAAAATACATCACAAAAGAGAGCTTGGTAGCCTTGGGGGTAAAGCTGATCAGAGGGTTCCGAGCCTCCATCTGAGTAAAGCCTTCGAACTTCCTCAGCAAAAAATCATTATAGTAGAAGAATAACCAGGAAAAGAAAAGGACCCCCTTTTCCTCAATATGGAAACTACACATTATGAATGTATCGTCGATTAAGCATTCAAATCATGGAACAGAAAGAATCGTAGTATTTATGCACGATTATACTATTTTCTTCTTTCTGTGGCGACCTATGGCATTCACTATCACCTTTAGCCCAGTCATCAATGGAATTGAGTATAAAAATACTGAATCATGCTGTATTATTCAATTTTTGATAATATTGCCATTGCAAGTCGGGTAAAAATTTAGGAAAAGTACAAAGTTATTATAAAGAATGTAAGATACCTTGACGAAATGAAGATGAATTCGGATGAAGCAAAGTCTGAACAGGGATACTGCTCTTATAAAGTGTCACCAAGCTGTATAAGGGCTTCTGAATTTTTAAATCAACAATAGTAGATGAATCTAGCTGTGACAAAGGCTCAGAAATCTTCTAATTTTTAAATATTAAGTGGTAAAACTAATCTAATATAAACTAAGTAAAAGAACTATTTTATCCCAGCCTATATAGTTGAATGACAAGAACATTGTCTGCTAGTTATATATACCTCTAGCGTTATGAGTGCTTAGCGTTAGCTATTTTTGCACCACATGAAAATGTTAACTGGGCTGCAATCAATCACTCTCAAGTAAAACTTCCCCACCAAGCATCTTTACCGATAGGAATGGGAATAAGTGGACGGTGCAAAAGTTAGGATTATCGAAAAAATATTCATAGACAAATTTCAGATGCACTACACCTTTAAACGCTATTAAATATCACCTTTACTATTGGCTGGTAACGCCTGATACAGTAACATTAGTATTTGCTCAATTGCAATCAATTTTTTCGACCACAATGATTTCGAAATCGTGCGCAACCTCTACGTACCATTGCGTGACCTATGAAGAGTTAGGTAAGTTTTTGTGCGCCCGACCTCTTCCTGATGCTATTTCCGTAAAAATCTTTTATTCTGAGTCAAAAGCAGAAATGATTCGTCATGAGTAATGGCATTCATAGATTGCTTCACATAAGTTCTCATTATTACTTCTCTACCTACTTTTCTTAAGCCTTAAATAATTTTGCCATATTAGTAACTAGTTTCAACTGCTATGTTTGTGAAAAAGTGTCCAAAATCAGATGATTTTTATTAAGTTATGCATTCGCCGTCGTTGTTACAAGAACAATTGTTGACCTTTAAATTTCATAAATTTCGAAATTTACAATGGAGTAGCATATTTTTAGGGGAAATTATTAGGGCTCCACAACTTTGAAGTATAATCCAACGGGACGATAAGCAGGACCCCTGGGATATATATTGCGTTGTTTCAGTTTTATTGGTTGACAGTTTCGCAGCCGATACTGTCTGTGCCAATGCTAAAAGCAAAGCTGGAGAAACTATCGCCCGATGAGAACGGGAAAACAAGATGTGAAGCCCAGGAGATAGGCTTCATAACGTCATGAACTCACTAAAGGTTTGCGACAGCGAGACTCAAAAATTGATTGTCTTTTCGCTTATGCTGTGAAAAATTGGTGCTATCATAGATTCGCAGAGGTTAAAATTCAAAACGTGAGAACAAGGAAAGTGAGTAATTCGATGTTTATATTTTTAATTTTACACTTTTCCCACTAATTGGAGCTTATTTTGGCGCCATTTCCGTGTAAATAACCAAATTCGAATGAAAATATTCATTTAATAACAAGTAGAACGGTGACTTGTCTAATTTATGTTTTTATCGCGATTCTTTTGGCAGAGCGAACATTACATTAGTTTTTTTGTCAGAAAGGTATATATATCCCAGATATAATAAACATTTATATTTTTCTTTGACAACTATTTCCACAAGATTAATTCCAATAATTTAGTTTTTGTGTTCCAATATCCAGTCATTTTAGACCGGAAAACTCATTTTTATGTGGATGTTAGTCGATGAGGCAACTAAAATAGTACATTAAGACATTTTTAAAACAACGAATACGACGATCAATGTAGCCGACACATGATAATTTACTGTCATTTACTGTTTTAATCAGCCATACTCAGGCTCTTGGAGATCAACACTAGCATTGAGCTCTCTGAAGCTCCCACCCAGAACCTTCTCCCCGATCCAGACTGCACACTCTCGGTCCTTCTCCTCCAATTCCCAACCATTCTCACGTCATTATTCCTGCTCTCCCAACATTCATCTTGTATTCGTTTTCCTTCAAATATACCCTAGTATACATCTACATACTACCCCGCAAGCCGAGTAGGTGTGTGGCGGGGGTTGTTAGGACATCTGCCGTTTACTAGAAAAAATAATATGCTCAAACGAAATCAGCCTAGTATTTATTAAAGTCCTTTACTCTTCGGGGGAAAAATGAATTCCCACAGCTATCCGTTCGGGAATATATCTGTCTTAATTTATCGTTTCTGTCGGACCTAGAAATATGGTGGGGTAATTCTTCGTTAAACCTTTCGTGGGTGCTCGTCATTATGATTAAAAACTTTTGGGCTATGTCGCCGGGTCAAATCTTGGGTGGCCCCAACGTTTCCCGACCGATGCTGGTCGCTTTTTCAAGGGATTGTACTTTGGATTCAAGTTAATCCCTTGAAAAATCGACCAGCATCGGTCGGGAAACGTTGGGGCCACCCAAGATTTGACGCGGCGACATAGCCCAAAAGTTTTTAATCATAATATGGTGGGGTTTTTATATGATGCTTTCCGTTTCGCTCTTAAAGAAACCGATATAATTACTCAAGGAATGAAGTAACTAGTGTCACATAAAGTCAACGATTTGGAAGATACAGTAACCTCATACCTATCGCATAAGAAATATTTGTGGCAGACTTCTAAAGAAGCCAGGATATGTCAAGCATGCTGTTGTAGGTTTCTGTGAAGTGAAAGAGAGGTGTTCGTCTGGCCGTCTTGCATACGCAGCAAGAATAAAAGTATATGGGATTGGATGTAGAAAAACTTAATCCGTGAAATAGATAAAATACGAGGGAAAGCGACGCGATTCGTCCAAAACTGCAGCAAGTTAACGCTACGCTACGCTGAAATTTCGCGGCTTTTGTTGGATCTCAAGTTCTCAGCTGTTTTGGCTATCTACCGAGAGTTTCTTGACTACTTGTAGTTTCAGGCGTTAAACATTCTCGGTGTGATCATGGCATAGATTCTACGGCTTGATTAAGTGGGGGTGGGGATATGGGAAGGGACAAGGGCAGTTTTGGGGACTTTGTGTTTAGCGTATGCTGATGGGGTATAATCCTAAAGAGTTATCAGTAGTTCATTCTGAGTCGCTGCGAAGGATTTTTCGAACCGGGGAAGGTATGATTCTGAGATGGAGAGGGGAGGATTATTTTCAGATCTTTCCTAATATTTTTGTTTGACTCGAACCAAGGTGCCCCAACAATTTTTCTGACGATGACATTTTCGGAGCAGCAAGTTAACGAAGAGTGTTACACAGTATTTATACGAATTCGGGTTGGAGCCGCTAGGGACTCAAAAGGCTAAGCACTACGCTTACATTGCTTGACCACTAAGGAACAGATATCCTTCTGAGGGACAAGGAGAATATCACTTTAGAATGGCCCTATATTTCAGGTCCGACTCAAAGGATAAAGGAAAAGAGATACTTAGCCGAATCTATTGCTGTACGAATTGATTTCCCCCGAACAATAAATGACTTAAATAAATATCACGAATAACTCAGGCAGTGGAATCTCTCACAATGCAAACCTAATATTTTAGCACTCTCGCACAGGTCGCTACTCCCACTGTACGCCTATCGAGGTACATAGCTTTCGGGGGTGGTATGTAAATGTATACTTAAATGTTGTTTCAGCTGAAGTACATTCACGAGCTACTTCGGAGTAAGAGATAAAATTACAAGCCTACTAGTGTCGGGGTTCGGACTGGTGTGGTGCCCCCCCTGGTGGGCTCCTGTTCGAATTCCGGCGGCGGCAGAAATTTTTCAGAGACTGGCCGAATCCTGCTTAGGTGCCTTGCAAGGGGTGAGGCTCTTCGAGTACAGTACTCCATTCGTCGGATGAGACGTTAAGCCGTGGTCCCCTTGGCACCCTAACTAAGAGCAGGCTAATGCCGAACCCGGGTTTCTCTTCACCATTCCTGCTCTACCACCCCCTATGGCGCAAATAATCTAAGCTGTCGGTCGCATCTTCCAAATGCCATACATATCAGTGTCCATAAAAAAATAAGGGCAGGTTCAACTTTCAATCCTTGATTTCATTTTTATTGTTCGCATTTATATACTCCAAGAATTAAAATTTGTGACCTCGCATGTGGTAGGTTGTATTTTAATGGTATTTAGAAATTAATTTTTTCCCACTATTTCCGGTTCTAACAGTGTGCTATCCTTAGATCCATATTACATTCGACAAGTAGCCATAAACTTACATACGTTGAGCGATGTGTGTCTTAGTACAATTTTTACAACATTTAGAATGGTGCTTTGCTCGCTTTAAGCCAAGAAAATATTAATTAATTTGAAAAATGCTGGAGCCATTTTACTCCTCCCTAGTGAGCTGGTTCTGTCCCCCTTGAACTCACTCCCCGAAAATCGAACGAGGTAGCATTGCATTGTCTCCATTTGGATCTCTTCATCGATTATCAAAGCGAATAAAAATAATATCTGAGGAATACGATTCAACCATAAGGTTGGTTCTGATAGGTGAGGGAAGGGCTTCCCCTGACCTAGCCACGGACGTTTGAATTTAATACTCATTGGGTGGGGGGGGGGGGGTACTTCGTTTCCTCATTCACCTCGTAGTTCGAGGATTTAATTTTTTCGTGGGTGCTCGAAGGTTTCAATCGTGAACTGAAATCGTAACTCTACAATCAGCAGCCAATCGCTGTAACAACTTGAATACTACGCATTTTTTCTGCAGTGGCTAACATAAGCGTACCTACACCTTACTCAGGGCCGGCTTAAGGGCCGTGCAACCCAGGAGACTGCTCGAGGCGACGTTGCTAAGGAACGCTAGCAAACGCCCGGACCTCCCGCTTAATTGGGGGATATTCAATACCAAACCCCTCCGTATGAGGGAGACAATAGAAGTTTGCTCTGGAAAGAGTTTTGCCTTGAGCCGGCCCTGACCATACTTACAAGCTGTACCTCATTTGAGGAGCACGAATCTCAATATACGTTCAGGGTAATTGGTTTGATGTATAATTTTACGGAATGAAGGAAATTAGTGACCGCTTGCAGTTAGAAAGCTATCCGAGTATCGTTCCTCTAGTTCGATTAGAAATGGAAATAAATTTGTGCAAATTAGTGAGCTCGTCAGTTATCTAAGTTTATTCCCGGCTTAAATAATCCATGGTTGAAAACTACACTCTTATTGACCTTAACCGAGAAAAATGCTTCCCACTATCACTCAACCAAATCCATCAAGAGGTTTATCGTCGTCGTAACCACTTACTGCCAAGCATCTGTTACGAACTCATCAAAAGTTTAACCTTAGCTCTATCTTCGCATCTATCCATCGTAACTGCCGCAAAATTAATGGTCCAAAGTTTATCCTTGGGACTATGGACGCTCAAAACCACCCAGGCCCCACCTTCTCCCAACAAGACGCCACGCTAGACTGAAGAAAACATTAGATTAAGTTCACTTCTAAAATGTCCGCTTTCAGCGTCACCAAAATTTACAACCCCTGTTCACAACCAATAACCAACTACCTGAAAGTCAATTATATTCACCCATCTTTTGACGAAGACACGTAAATCATCCATGTATTTGCAACTCACGGTATACACTCAATCTGAATTCATAAACAACCCAACCTGCATAAAGGGGGGAATTAAGGTCGTTTTTTTGGGGGGGGGGATTACTTTCTGTTTACCATTGGTGGTATGCAATAACTCCGAGTGATAATACGTCTGAGGTCTGATATAAGTGAAGAAGAGGAATTTAGATCTCCATCAATTATATTTTTAAACATTGCTTTTAAAGCTGATGACATAAAAAGTGATTTTGAGGTCCATCTTAAAGATTACCATATTTTCAAAATTTCCAGAAATTACGCGGGGGGCGATCACCCACCTCCTTAATCCGTAACTGCCTGTGCAGTAATTACAACCCAAAATGGATAAAGCCCGTGAATTAGGTGTCCAGAGTAAATCGATGCGGGATGAATAACATGGAATTTCAGAGGAAAAAGTTTCACTCATGAACGAAGTTTATAAAGGATAAAGCAGAAATAAAGTCTTTTTGACGACAATTCTTTGTGGCTTAAAAACTGCAGCATTATGAACGAACAGATCAAACTGTCAACTAGTACCAAGTGTGTCTCCCTCGCTCCACACTGGGTGATGAGTTATAGGTACTAGCGCCGACGCACAGTGGGCTGAAATCGAAATAAAGTGAAAAAATGACATTTTTCGAGGTTGGTAACCAAAACTTTGGAATGAAACTCTAAAATGGATGGCAACCAATGAATAGGATGTCAAGTAAATAGACCGTTGTGGACACACAGTCATTACAGAACTTTCCAAGGAACGGTGGTTTTCAATTCTCGACGAAAAACTTACAGATTAAGTACTAGTTGACTATTTTAATTCGTCTAGGTGTCCTTGCAACACGAAATGGCGGAAGCAAATTGTTAGCGATTTTTGACTTAAAATGGATCAAATGTAGCGATTAAAAATGTGTATGCTGGAAAAATTTATATACGAGATTTTTATTGGAGTATTTTGAAGACATATCAGAATAAAAATTAAAGGCAGCGACGCGGACAGTTAAGCTGATTTTTTTGAATGCCCTCGTTATTCTTTTGGGAAATGTCTTCCATACCCTCTAATTTGTAAAGCTACTATGTTCTGCCTGATTTTACATATGCCTCTCAAAGTATTTGCTTTCGATTTATTGATCCAACCCTACATTTAGTCTCATTTATATCATTAATTCATTTTCCTTCAGAGGTTAGAGATTAAATAAATCTCTACGCGAATATAATTTGGTTCCACAGAGGTAATGGTGATAGACAATTATCTGGCAAAAACAGACCTCATTAAAAATTAACAGCCAAAAATCTTTACGGTGCAGTACGTTGTTTCAAATTCCATTGGAATTGGCTCGCCTCCACTGAATTCGTGGAAATAAAGGCTCACTCTCCAGTAGTGCTGTTTATGTATTACTGTTCATCTATTCAGTATTACTGTTAATGTAATAGATGCTCCGAACAAATCGAAGAAATATTTGGCTATAACTCAGAAAGATACACTATTTCTAGATTGTATTAAAAATTTTCTTGTCATTCCAATCTTTGGATCACTAAGCAATCGCTAGGAAGCTATAGTCGTCATATTATCACCCGTCAACGCCGTTGGAGGCCATATAGCGCTGAAGTGCAGGGTTCGGATCAATCCGCTCCAAATTCACTATTATATATCTACCTGCAATTTCCATAACTTTGTGACATATTAGATGGTTTTTCTTATTTAAATCGCGAAATCTGCGTCTTTTACCACAAGAAATATTCTTATATGCTCTGCAATTAGTGCCTTCTTCAAAGTAAGCCATTTACTGGGCCATGATCGAGAAAATTATATTTAAAAGTTAGAGTGAATAAAAAATTGCTGCTATGTTCTAACAGAGAATACAGCCCAAATGAATAGCATACTTTGGTTAAACTACTTTCGATGGGTATATTTCAGCATAAGTAAAACAAATGTTTGCGTTACCTGATGGGACACTTGAGTGTTACCCGCAGCAAATCTCTTTGTGGATACGGTTGCCGCCTCGCTTCCACATGAATGAGATGCTAAGCTGCGACTTTTATAAAATGTACTTTCCTTCGCCCATAATTACGAATACACATATGCAAGCGTATTTAGTTCGATATACGAATAGAATCACATAATTCATTGCAAATAAATGCGTGGGTTTCATTCAGAGGAATCTCAGTCTCCTACCTGACAAATGAACCATGTGATATTTGACTTGTGTTAATATTGTTGCTCTGTAATTGTCTAATTTCCATAAGCCAAGACCTTTTCTATTAAGTATACCGCTTTGATACGGCATAAACTGAAAAAGAGGCGGAAAAAGTTCCGAAAACTAAAACATTCTGGTTTTCTTCCTGAAGTAAGTTTTCCTATTCCCTTAACTTCTAACTGAATCTTTCTTTGTCCTCGAAGTTATAGACATGCTTAATTTTGTACTTCCGTTTTTAATAATATGGATGCCAAGTATTCGCATTACTTCTATGAAGTTCACTGCTCCCTGATTAGTAAATGATACTAAGTATCCTATTACATATGGGACGTATGCGTCAGACACAAAAATCATAGTGATAGAGCCATCCGGAGTGGTCTACGGAGCGAATAATGCTACTTATGAGGAACCTTCATTACGGATTAGCATGCTAGATTACGGATACGCCAATACACGTGAAAAATATGATGTACATTTGTAACTGAGTCCCCAATCGGCTGCTATTGTGGTACGAGATTGGAAGTAAATGATGGGATAATTATAACCTCTATGCAATATGCACGTTAGCTTTCTATAGATCGCTTACTTACGGTCGGTAGAAAAAATGCCTAAAAACAACAGGTTCAGCAACTACGCACCTCAAGTCTTCATGACCGTAGAAGCTTATGAATTGATTGGTTTCAAAGCTTACCAACGAAAGACGGATCAAGAAAGGAGGGAAAATGGCCATGCAGAATATCACTCACCAATTTTAATAAATGGTAAATCTTCGAAAAGATATTCGACATATCGTGCCTAAATCCGGCAACTTCTTTTATAGCATTATTAATGAGGCCGATGTTAGATTATCTATCTACTACTGCATGAGTGCAGTAGTGATTTAGAGAAGCATTTGTATTTAGCAAGGGGGAAGAAGTGAGGAGTGCATTTTTCAGAGAAACAGATACCATGTATCAAATGAATCGCAGAAAAACTGTATTATCAATGTAAATTTAGAGAAATTGATAAGAATTAAATCTTGTTCTCTTGCTCAATGAATGTATTGTTACTAGAGTATCTTCATACAACGCTGTTCACCCGACTTCTGCTTGCTCTTTACATGAATTAACCGATACAGTTTTTACGTCAGAATTTCAATGTGCAGTTCAATAGAGAAAGCATCGATATCGATGACACTGACCTCGTGGACTGATGATTAACTTTCGTAAATGTACCAATAGAATCACGGTTAAATATTGACTATTTAACGTTAATTTTCATAACTTCATGATGCTAATATGAAAAAATCGGATAATTTGTGGTCAAAGGTAGAAAAGAGTGTTCTATCCTTATGGATACAAAAGTTGTCTTTACTAGAGACGATAAATAGAGAATATCAGAAAGACTCTTAGGAAAATTATAGTAAGCACTGTGCGTTGCTTTGCTGACCTCTCGTTTGGAAAGGCCTATTTAATAATTGGCGCTTTTTATATCACCCTTATAATCTCCAAAAAATATGTGTCAAGGGTATTGCGATAATGCAGAATGTTTTATGAAGGATTTACAGCGTTACAGCGATGAAATACTTTTAAATTGGAATATATTTGAATACATAACTTTTTCTCGTGGTATATATCCCATTTTTTATGTACTTATGGATGTTCTTCTAAAGAGGTCTTCCTCAACGAAAGATCATGGTGTTGCCTTCTCTTCCAACATGGATTTTGAAGCACATGTAATATGGTTGTGAATAAAATCTTAAAAAAGCTAGGCTATATATCTACATCCAAAAGTTCTTCTTTTTCATTCTTGTTTTCGTCTAAAGCCGGGATTTTAAAAGTATTTTAAGCAATGTTACTATGGGAAGTGCTATTTTTAAAACAGTGGGAGTAATCTAATCGAAATCTGTGCTTGAACAGATTTTCATGCTCACAGAATATGAACGTCAAGGCTATGAGGCGCTTCCGTAAGGTCTCGGTGATGCCTCAAGCGAATATCGCGGTATTATAATTTAAATGCATCATGACGTTGATGACTACTCGTTCTCGTGACACGATAGCCATGAAATAAAGATAATCGTAGTATTGGAGAGCGATATATCAATATATTGCTTTGCTATCATAAAAAGCCGGTCTAAGCCTTCGGTCACCCCCAAACAAAGTCCTCGAAGTGCAAGGTGGCCACGGGAAAGGAACCTTCTCTTATCAAGCTCAAAAAAATTCCTCCGCCATGCCATCACTCCCTCTAACGACATTTCACTGTTATAAACGAAACAGAAATAACCAAGTACTCGAACAAGACAAAAAGATATTAGCATTACTTATAACCAACATTCTTTCCCTCTTTGGTAGCCATGTTGCACTTCCTTCGAATTCTTCCCAAAGACGCTATGCACGCTTTGAATCATGAGAAAAGGATGCACACGTCGACCCTCAAATCTGGCGGACAAGAAAGGTGCCTAAATTCGCGCCATTTTGCTACCTAATGTGATTTACACCCCTCTAAGATAGCGTCATTCCCAAATCCAGGACTTTAGGTACCTAACTAGTGGATTGGGATATAGTTTATTTATTTAAGACTCACTCGAGGTAGATCAAGGTGGTGGACGGCTCGAAATCGTAAGGTTTATCACTGGAAGGAAGGGAAAGGGGAATGCCTCTTTCCCTGAATACGTGATATTCGCACGTCAGTGGCTTAGTCTGGGGTGAACTCTTCACTCACCTATCCAAAGTAACCTTCAGGTTGCATCACCGAATGAGAGTTGCCATAAAAATGGCGATAATGTGATATTCTTATTTTAAAATCTGGATGGCTAACGATATTTGGATGCATCAATCTAGTGTTTCGTAGATCTGGGTCAACACGTCGGAGTTGGCTGCTGCCGAAGACGATTATCAGCGAATTTTTTGCTCAAATCGTGCATATGGATAGCAACCTTGAAGAGAAGGCATGGTCAATCTTGGTTTGATTATTCCTGAAACTGTTGCAGCGTGGCAGAAATCGACGATTGTGAATAAGTTGTTAGCGGCAAAGTTTGTTGAATTACGCCAGCAAAGAGTGAGCCTAGTGACACCTGGATTTTTCTTCATTTCTTGCTTATGAAGGAGCAATCGTGAACCAAAATTTTGGAATATTTTTCTCACAAACTAGAGATCATAAAAATAATTCTCATTCGCCAATTTTTTTCGTTACTCCGATTTCTACCACCACGAAGTGCATTGGGACTCTAGAGACACTTTTTTGTTGACAATAGCGGAGAGATTTCTTTATTGAGCTACTGCCATCACAATCACCTGCAACATGTAAAACTAGATTATAAAGAACGCGATGGACAGGGGTTGTATCAAACGTTGGTAGCGTTTCCTTAGAAATGACTCAGTCTGTTGTGGTCAGCAGCGGGTGGCAATCGCAAGAATGACACGGATGGCTTCCAGCCAGGAGAAAATGCTAACGGCAGCCCTCGGAGCACTACCCTGGAGACAGTCGCGATGGTAAGCTGCGGAAAGTACATCGCCTGTCATTTCCTGCGTGTGGAACAATTCGAAGGAAGCCAGGTATACTTCACTGGTTAACACCGAGTTACAAAGTCCACATCTGCCGACGTTTCCTTTAATAAGTTATCTATCCTTTACATGAGGTAAAATTAGAATCTCAACCAAATGTAAAACCCGTGAAGTATTTATATTCCATCCGCCAGGAAATCCTGAAACACTTCATCGAAGCCAGACATCTTTAGAGTATAAGGGGATGAAAAAGAAGAGAGAAGTTAAATATGAAGTTTGTCGAGTATTATCAAATATTATCAAGTATCAAATATCAAGACCTGATTTTAACTCAAATCCTCAGGTTATCTTTTCCTTAAATTTCGCCAAAAGTAATTTATCAATAATATGAATAATGAATGTTGGCGGCGTTGATAGATCGTCATTTGTGCGATAGGTCATATAATCACGGCATGGAGCGATTATAATATCCATATACTTTATTTATAAGCATATTGTACGTCTTTAGAAAAGGAGGGGCTAAAGAGCCGCTCGGAAGGAATTTTTAAATGCTTGAATATTCTAAAATGCATTTATGAGCTGCCATTTAATTTAATTTTCAGAAGAGCAGGGATAATAGGTCTATTTATAAATTAATTTTTTAGTGTTCTGAAAGAATGCTATTTTCAAGTGACTCAGAAAAAATAATAAAAAGATAAAATAATATAAATAATAATATATAATAATAAAAATATAAAAACGCAATCAGAAAAAATACACAGAAACAACGTCAAAATTATAAGTAAAATGTTCATCGATTGGGGACCGCCAAAGAAAAACTATGGAGAAATGAATGATGCACGGTTGAAGTTCGTTGTTATATGGGAAATGGGACAGTGCTAGTTTGATGAAAGAGTCAGAGGAAAGAAGAAAGGGATCAATATTGTCCAGCGAAGACTTCGGATGATAGGAAATCGGATGATAGATGTCATTCAAGTGATCCCCTGATTAGGGATAATCCGAGATAGGCGTATGGATGCCGCTTTAAAAAGGTAGACAGGTTTGTCTTAGGAAAACTCCGAAATTGATGAAGGAGTGCATTTAATACAATATGATAAATAATTTAAGGGAGTTAAATGATGTGTAAAATAATTATACGCCGGATTTCATTCTTTGTTTCTTAGACGGCTGAGGTGAGGGATGTATGAAGATGATAAGATAAAACCAGGAGATTTGCGGCAATGGGGGAACTCTGTACCCGGATATTTTAGTAAAGAAGATATTTATACTACATTGACGGAATCGATGTTTGTTTGAGCTGCAATGGACCGTATGGAAGAGCAATAGTCGGTGATTAGAAGTTAAATACTCCAAAGTACGATTCGTAGTACGATTGCCATGGGGATCAGTTATATCAGTCTAGCGGTGGAGAAAACCTAAAACAGGCATGAATTTGCTTTCGAAAGGAATAGAGAATTTGATGTTTTGTTTGATAAATTTTAACAGCAATGAATTTTCTGCGTTTCAAGGTCAGCCATCATGCATTAATCCATATAGAAATAAAATCTTAGGCATATAAAGATATACTTACCCGATCAAAGAAATACTTACCCGATTCCGAGATGAATTGTATGAGAAAAGTTAACAAACTATATGTAAAAAATCAACAACGGCATAAAATGGCATCAAATGAAGTTTGTTTACCTTAATTGTTATAAAAAAAACCTACGGTTAAAAATGATGCAATATTCATAGCTACGACAATATGACGGAGAGATATAAGGGATTCACTAAGTTAATCTTCTATATTATTTCTACTGTATAGATACCTTTTTCTCAATGTATACGCAACCAAACTCTACAAATGAGGTACCAAAATGCACAGAATTTATCAGAAAACATGCGACGGCATATCTTACTTCCTAAATATTGCTATCGTTTCCTCAAATTGGTTTTTAAATAATAAAAAAAAACAAAAAAACAAAAACCGGTAAATATTCCTGACGTTAACGGCGCACAAACTGATACATTTGTTCATTTGCAACAATATCTCGCATTCTTTAAATAACTTTTATCAAAATGCGGCTGATTCCACATTCAAGTCTCCTGTTGATACGTAAGTATGAGTCATCATGTGCGTTTAACAGAGGATAGTGTAATTACTTATAATGTTGTGTTTAAAGAGGTCCTCTGACCTCAATTTGTTCATGAAAATTCCAATTAAATTTGTACATAAGACCCTGCCTTTTTTCTACATTTTAAAACTAGAAACGCGCCTATCCCTCTGTGGACCTGCATTGAAAAGAGCGCGGGAAGCCCGCTGGGAGCGGGCGCATCACGCTCGTAGATTTATATAGCGCGTAAGAATAAAAAGGAATTTACAGTTTTCAAGGAGGAAACATCGAAAGTACTTGTGGCTTCCCAGTACCTTAGTCTATTTGAAAAGTTAGATGAATAATTAAGGAAAGCTTATGAAAAGGCACTTTGAGGTCATAAAACAAAAAAAGGCCAGAAAACGCCTGCATCATGAGAAAAAACACGACGAAAACACATCTCGCGAGCCATGGTACTGAAACTCGACCACTTCCGTCTTCTCCTTAATTTAAAAAATTCCTTTCATACCTCCCATTGGAAACAGACTATTTATGAAGGCTTACAACCTAAGGCACCCATCTAACGGCTTGTATCCATTGCAGAACAAGCGGCCACCCCCACAATTTCTGAAAAATTCGATGAAATTGACATATTTGTGGGTGTACTCCAATGAAAGTTTTTATTTCACTTGCTTGAAAAATAATGCTAGAAAATAATTTGTGAATATCTACAGTTACTTTTCTACGCCTATCATATTTCTGTCATATACTTTGGAATAAAATCGTGAAAGGTATGCTTCTACACGTATCTAATACATCAAAAGAAGTCTATAAAAAATGTCTGCTTTTAAGAAAATAAAATATACTCAAACATGATAAGAATAGCGTGTACAATTGATAACATTTAAATGGCACAAAAAAATCCAAGTGCGACACCTGGATGACGTCTTTGAATTTTTGTTTTACGGATTACACGCCTCCTTTTGGACGTAGTCAGTTTCTTACGGTTCATATCTAGCGATGTATACCTTGCGATCCGCATCCACCGCAGAGCAGTTTGAAAATAAAAAAAATATGCGAGGAAATGAGACTAGCGGGAGGCCCTTTTTTCCCGTGCCTCCCTCAGGTCGTCGTCGCCGCCGCAAGGGAAGGCCTACGTCCAGGATGACGCGCCCGAAGGCCCGCGGGCAGTCTCCGAAGGAAGGAGCGGTGGCGGCGCCTGACGTGGGTGCCACACCCAGGGGGCCGACTCGCTCCCTTCGCACGCTCGCTTCTTTTGTCCAGGCCAAATGTCGCGGAGGGGATGAGGCGGATGCAATGCCCTAGGGCGCCCAGAACCTTCCAGACAAGCCCTCAGTTGTCTCATTCCCATTGGAGTCGGCCATTTTCCCCGCCTGCGTTGTGAGAGCCGCGGCGAAATTATCTGGACCTCAGGCCTGGATGGGAGTCTCGGACGCCAAGTTGTAAATCCAGGAAATACATTGGAGCCAATTTGCCTCCTGTCGTACCTAGTTAATTCTCAATAGTCGTATATTTTGTTATCCCACTCATTCAGTCATAATTCTTGTAAAGGCTCACCAAAGTTTCAAATGAGGGGCTAAGAAGCCAAGGGGTACAAGTGAATTTATTTTGAAGAGAGTTAGCTACTGTAATTGATAGAAGAAATAAACAAAAACTCGGTCCCCGAGGGATACGATTGAGTCTCTGTTCTGTGCTGACATTGAGTGAAAAATCAAATGCACTACTTATTATCTAGTTAATCTCGTTTGTTATCTTTATATATTTATAATCCTTACTATGCTTAGAAAAAAAAACTCTCGTAACCCTTGGCTTTTTACCCCCTCAAATGATAACAAAACAGAAAGTAACATCCGTAGGACATTTTCACTAGATTGGAAACAATTAGTTGATTTGGTATAAATGCATGCCAACCCGCAAGCCGTCTCAATGAGCGTGTGGTAACCTGAGCGTGTTGAGATAACAGTCAAGTAAGAGAACGCAAAAAAATTATCAAAATACGCTCCTTGTGAGATATTTAACCGCCGGCGTTTGCAGTAACATCGATTAAATTCCTTTATAATTATAGGGAAGAACGAATACCTATTTGCACCACATTGTTCGGCGAAATATCTCTCGTCTCTCTCTCTCTCTCTCGATTTTATCGTTTCCACTGGAAATATGTTGGGCTTCTCAGACGATGTTCTCCTTGTCGCAGTGAAAGATGTCTGTTATTTTTCTTCAATAAATCTAAGCCTAGGTCGTAGCTTCAGAGTCGCCAGCGGCTCCCAAACTAATTCGTGTAAAAGCTGTGTAACGTTTATGCTCTATTCCGGCATATTTTGACCAATCCCTTCGATTTTTTTCGACTTTTAATAAGTTAGCGGATATAATCAGTTCTTTCTCCGCCGGGTCCGATACCTTGCCGTGGGAGTGCTTAAGCCTTAAAACATGCACAACTACTCTTCCAATACATTCCTGCGTTCTTTCATATTACAACTAATGTTCTTATAATAATGGTTAGCTTCGTTGATTAAAAATATGTGGCTTGGAATTCACCGTAATGCCTTCAGGATCGCGTTTGGGTTCTAAAACTCCATGTGATTTGTACAAAATTTATTAGCGGGAGTGGATAAGGAAAAGGTGATGTTTTCTTTGTTTTATTTTCAATACCAGTGAAAATCAAATGATCCAATGATATTTATCGATGTAATTCACTCTTCCTGCCAAACACTCATTTCCACGGGAGCCATTCGCCTCGTTTGCATAGCAGGACGTGGACCGCAGGCGTGAAATGCATGCTTCAACGGCAGCAGGCCATTAATAAATTCCCTCACATTTCTAAGTGTTTGAGGCATAATTTTCTTAGACGACGAGTTTCGAATTGAGAGTCATGACAAGGTGAAGGTCGGCTTTGATTACGAAGAGACTGACGACTCCTAAATGAAGATAGCTACTTATTAACCTTCTGTAAAAAGACTTTCCTTCTCATCGATGAGAAATTGGTGGACCAGAGGGATGTGAGAGGTCACTCCAGTACATTTATTGAGCATATTTTTGATGACTTAAAAGAATTCATGCTTCAATATGCTCAATTGAGAGGCATGAAAACCCCAGTAGAAATATATCCATGCGATGATTTTGTGAGTTGACGTCGGTCTTGGACCTACATTGATTGATATGTGCACGCCTTCCAATATTGACATCAGACATCGTCAGCATTCATGGAGTGCCAGTATCATCCGGAAAATTCCATCAGTTCCACCCTAACAGGACGCTTGAAGTGTATGCTAGTAACATAATATGCAGAATAAAATAAAATAATTCTTCTTTGGATTAATTTGACTAGAGCTAATAAGGGCTGGTTTCGTTGCTTGTGCACGCAGTATAATGTTGGCATCTTCAAAGTTGTGGATCTCTTTTCCTCATAGAAATCGCTTAAATCATCCCAGCCGTTATACATATGTATTCTTGTATTGAAACTCTCTTGATGATTTTTAGTAATATTTGTGCATAATTTCGTCCGTATTATGTTGAGTTTCTTAAAATTTGAGATTATCTGCAACACAACAAACACCTTATGACATAGTCAACAGTACCCTAACTAATTAAGATGAGATACACGAAAAAAAGTAGTGTTCAAAAGAAATTATATAAGAGGGACTGATAAAATGCAATGCTTCGATTGGGAAGAGAATGCTGTCCTCTGTTTACCGAAGAAATGAGTTATTTTCCTATAGGTTGTTTACGACTCAGTATTCACTGAAACACAGCAAAACAAAAGGTATAGATGGAAAAAATATAGTAAAGTGTAATGATTTGTGTGCAGGAATGGATGTATGCTATTTTAGTTAATGAAGTTTTTTTAGTATAAATGCATGAATAGAAGATACTCAAAATATATTAACATTTGGGAAGACGAATTGTTTGCTTCATTTGGAGGGGGAGGTTTGGGGAGTGGGTTGACGTGAAACGGCGGAGAGTTCTGATGATCTTAGTGAAACTAATACCCAGAACGTTATTTATTTATTCAATGCAATATCTCACTAACATGTACATACTGGTGAGCAAAAATTAGCTACACTTCTCTGTAGTTTAAAAAAGCAACTTTCGTATGAAAATGATATTCATGTTGTTTTTGAATTGTTGATACAATGTCTCAAGAGACGAGTAACGTTATTTTGGAATAAAAGGACAGAGTGTTGGCCGAGGTGGACATTGCAGAACAGTCAAGTCCATTTGTCTTTAAAATGATCAGAGTGCTTCTAATTTCATACATTGTGAATTATTGCTGCGCGAAAGCCTCCGAATAGATTGATAACAACATATACGACGAAGAAAACAGATTGTTTTCCTATTTTTTGAGATCCAATGTTTTTATGACCAATGGATAAGTGTATGAGCGATTAAGGATTTTGGTAATGCCCGTCATACAGGTTAGTTGGGAAATGAATTTTCTCTGCCGTAGATTTTTGAGATTCTTACATTAGGGTAGTTTCCTTCATCAAAGAAAACGAAAGGCATTGATTGTGATTCTTTACCCACCATTAGTGTATTTATAATATACAAATTATTTGGTTTTAGAAATCCCAGTTTAGACGAATGGCAATGGTCAATTTTAACCGCATTTGAAAAAGGCCAGATTCGCGCCCATGCAATGCCACTCCAAGTGACGTCATAGGGACCTAGTTTCTATACGAGTAGATAGGAGTTTTACATTGCTTGAGACTACCAATGCATGCATGAGGCACAGAGCTCAGGAAAACATCTCTTAATAATCACCTATCAAGACTGCCTATGGTCGGAAAGTTTCCTTCTTTTGATAAGGTATTAATAATCCTTATTTAAGCCAAGTGATACCTGCTAGCAGGGTACTCTGCTACCTGCTAGCAGACTGCATCGAAGCGGCGCACATATCCTCGCCCCAAGGTCACCTTACACGGCGACAGCGGGAACAAGAATGATGTCACACGGAGTTTTCCCAGAATTCATACTTAGCCGTCGCGTTTTCGCGCGCTTGAAAATTTTCACTTTTCATTTAATCGCGTAAAATATATATCGTCATTTAGAAATCTAAAAGCGTGAAATACGTACTCTAGGAGTAATAATATTTCGATTTAGGCAGTAAAAAAATTATAGGAAACCACTCTATTGCTATTGGGTTTCGTGATATTGCAGTATATTACCTAATTGAATTTAAGTTTGCCGTTATTTCAAAACCAACCGAAATCATGTTTGATTCTTGTAGTCCATGAATATAACACAATTATTCCCAGAGAATCCCATGATTGTAGTCTAACGCGTTTCTTTTTGTGATTTGTTTCAGGTGACTCTGGCTAGATCGATAGACATGGCTCTCAGCAAGCCATGGTTAGGGCGTGATGCTCGCATATTAGTATAGACGCGTTTATTTATGCAAACGAATAAGACTAGGGAAACATGGATAAAAGTGGAGTGTGGCGATATTGAAGATCTCGAGAGAAAAGGTCAATAAGACATATTATATAAAAAAGTAAAAAAAGTTTACACTACATGGCAAACGAAGAAGTAAAATGAGAGTGATTACGAGAAAAGATGGAAAAGAAGTAAGGGAAAGATGGAAAAACTACACGCGAATGCTGTATTAGTCAGTAGAAAAGCCGGGTTTATTGGATCAAAATAATGAGTTCTAGGTAGCTGAGGATGAGAGAGACCGAGATAATAATGAAGAATATGAAACATGGAAAAGCAATGAGAAAATATGACCTTTCTATTAAATTTTTTAATATAATAAAGACAAGGGTCATAAAGAGGAAATGTAGTTGTGCAATAAAATACAGGACGAAGGAATATGGCCATAGGACTTTGGAAGACGATTACTGTATAAATTTCAAAAAAGGCAGGAACCAGAAAGTGTAAAAAACACCGAACTAACAGTTTGATTTCGCATGCGGCTAAGATATTATTGAGAGATCTGTATCTGAGACTCTAAAGAATAATGGAAAAGAATGAAGGTGAGTAGCAGTTTGACTTCAGAAGAAGAAGGGGTACCAGAAAAATCATTGCTTTACTGAATACAATTGGTGAGAAACATTAGGGAAGAAGAAGAGGTGTAAGCCTCTGCTTTATGGAATTGGAAAAAGCATTAGACGAGGAAAAATAGCATAACCCAATGGTGATTCAAAAAAAGAAAAAAGTAGACTGGAAGGATGTGAGGCTTGCAAGGGTATTGCACCTGACCCATATGGTTGTTATTAAAGTTAATGAGAAATTGACAGAATGGATTAAAATAAATGTTGATAAAATGAAAGTTATGAGAGTATGAATGATGTAATGAATGATGACGGAAATATGAATGTAATAGTGGGGAAAATGCATAGTATGTATGTTAGAAGGTGTAGATATCTAGGAAGCATGCTGACTGAAGACTGAAGGAGTCATACAGAGATTAAGTCAAGAACATCTTTTGGAATAGAAGCTTTTATAAAGGAGAAAAAGGTGTTATGTATTAGCATGGACGTAGAGCTGAAAAATAGACTGTGAAAACGCTGTGTGTGGAGTGTTATGTTGTATGTATGGGAATGGTAAACCCAGAATAAGAGATAGGGAAAGGATCAACGCTTTTGAGATGTGAGTGTAGAGAAAGCTGGAAAGAGCGAAAAGGGTGGATGGAGTGAGGGATGTGGAGGTGCTGGTAAGAGTTGGGGAGGAACGACCTTTATTGAGGAATATACAGAAGAGAAAGGGGAATGGGATCGGCCATATTTTAAGAGGTAAGGATTTACGGCAGTCAAGGGAACAGTAGAAAGAGACAAGAGGAAAAGGAAGGAGAAGGGGGCTGAAGATGACAGCGGAATGAGGTTAAAAAGGAGGTATAGAGTAGCCAAATAAACGGGACGGCTGCAGCAAACTTTGATGTTTGAGACCTGCCAGTAAGGCAGAAAACCAGTTGATGGTGATATTCGCATACCTATTGACAGTCGACGGCGGATTGGAAACGGAACTAATTCATACAACTCCTCTCGGAGCTGGAATATGAAGTATTTTTTCAAGATATTCATTAAAGTTCATTGAAAATTAATTCATCCTTGTGTTTCCTTAGCTCTGTAGAATTGGACCTGTTGTTCCATTACTATTAATGCATGCGATTAAGAGTAGTAAAAATTAATACCATTTAATTATGAATTAACTGTTGGATAAAATTCTGATGTCCGGCTCTCTTAAATTACCAAGATATGCTAATACTTAAAACTTCTCCATTTTTTGTGATATATTTAATTAAATTATACTGCTTTGACTAAATCTGCATGGACTTGTCAATTTTAATTCTATTATATTGAATTTTTTTAATAGTCACACATCTATTTTTTCACATACATATGCTACTTTCATAAGAGCTTGTGGGTTATTTATTTAAAAAATCGAAAGAATTACGCTTTAATTTATGTCAGAAGTCAAGAACATCTATTGGAATGGAAGCTTTTATAAAGGAGAAAAAGGTGTTATGTATTAGCATGGACCTAGAGCTGAAAAATAGACTGTGAAAACGCTATGTGTGGAGTGTTATGTTGTATGTATGGGAATCGTAAACCCAGAATAAGAGATAGGGAAAGGATCAACGCTTTTGAGATGTGAGTGAGATCATACTATTAGAAAATCGTTTGCATCGTAGATTTCAATGCTCAACTCAAACTTTGGCTAGATCTTGCGACAAAAATATGATTTAGGAAATAGAAAGGGTTATCAATTTCTCAAAAATGATTGCATGCAGTCAATTTTATGCATATCTCAGTCACAGAAGCGATAACATTGCTCTAGAAAATAACTTTTTTTATATTTTCCCACAGAGTAGTAATGATAAAAAACTTCATTTACAAATTAATATAGTTCAATATTACAATATTGTTCATAATAAGTATTAATATCGAGGAAATAACCTACACGTACATTCAGGTATTTTAATAATGATAAACATTTCAAAGAGCCAATGCAGGCAGTTCACCAACCGGGCATACGATAGAGAATGTGTACGGTACATAAATTTGCTACTTTTTTTTAAATGGCATGGTGTTTACTTCCTTGCCACCAACCCTGCTAGAGTATGCATGAGAACAATTGCTATCATTGGCTTGGAATATAGACTTCAAATTCTGTCAGTGTGAGGAGGAGTTAATCATTATAAAGCACCGTCCACTACCTATGGTGGCTCAGAACAGCATTTTATGGACTATAGACGCTCGTAATGAAATCACAGCTCATTTTTTATTATTGAGCGGCTTCCGGACCGGGTCGGGCATTAACGATTGTATCAATGATGTCACCTTCTCTGAAGGAATGCCTCTCGATATGAAATTGAGTTTTGGAGGTCACCTTTACCTCCTATTGCTACTCGTTGAGAAGGAGCGATTGACAATATGGCCCTCTATAGCTTTATGCTGGCACTCGGGAACAAGTCCGTATTACAGCCAGACTTTGCCATAATGGCATTGGTAAATAGGTTCAACAACTAAAAATAAAGGATTAAAGTTTTCCCCGGGCAATGGTGTGGAGTAAATGAAAGGAAATTAAAACTTTTATATGCTAGAAATAAAAAAAAACACGGCACTAACGGTAATAAAAGAATCATAAAAAATGCGGCAACGCAAGGAAACTTTGACTTCACAACTTGCCGAAGAAAGAAAATTGCTTCCTTTGTTGTTTTTTTAAACTGAGACCGATGAAAATATTCCATATTTGAGATTTATTCGATATCTTTTACAAAAATAAAATCCCTTGAAATGTTAAGGCATTCCCGATTTTCACAAGTCCTTTTATTACTAGGCATTCACTCACTCGAACTAGGCAGGTGAACATGGTGGGTGGAGTTATAACATAAATTTGTCTGATGAGGTCAAATTCCTGGAAGTTACGACAACTTCCAACCCATCGCGGGGAATACCTAAAGCAAATATTTGCGGCGGGGTCCAAGAGAAGCTAGGATTCATGAAGCGTGTTTTGGGAAGGCCCATCACTCGTCAGGCCGAGCCGTGAATACCCGGAAAGCATACAGAATCCTGCGGAGAAAGATTAAACCAGTGAAATTCATAAAATCCAAAAGAAACTGGTGTGGTTCGTCAAAAACTCCTAGCGATTAGGAAGTGTCGCGCAGTTTTTCACGGATTTCTTTGAGAGCCGATAAGTACTTAGGTCATATTGCTTGCAATTAAGAAAAAAAATCTTTCAGAATGGCAAGGGGAACTTCGCCTTAGAATCTCACTGCATTGCGTCCGATATAAAATATTATGAAAGTGCGAACAGTAAGAAGTATTTTTTCCCTCGAATAATAAATCTATTTCAACTTGTACCTTAATCATTTTTAGTATTCAATTAAATGTCAATGGCTGGCGCCAAAAAACCTCCCGTAAAATCCCACAAGAGGTATGTAGATGAATCAACAAAGGAGCCATAATAACTGCAGCGTTCAGTTGACCTAGTGGTTCTCGTGCAGTTTCACCGTCAAAGCGCGTTTCAAAGCAGGCTTGGATCAAATACCTGGAGGAAATCGTTTAAAAATATTTCTCGAAGGGATGGTATCCCCCAAGTTGTAAAAAACAAAAAGAGAACAGATAAAGAAAATTAGAGGGCATATGACTTTGATTAACGAATAAACGTATTTTTAAGCTAAGGTAAGGTAATTTGTTTATTTCGCGTATTTCGATACTGACAACAAGAAAATTTGCTAGTGGTTTACAATAAGGATAGATGGTTAACTTGAATTTTTTAATTCTATCATGACCTTTGTACTAGGATTAAAAATTGTATAAGTCATTGGAAAGAATAGCCACAAGAGGAAGTAGAATATCGAGGATACAATATGCACATTGATCAATTTTTCGGCATTTTCACTGAAAAGAACGGGCATTTGCATTCATTAGTTTATTTTGATATTACTTCATAGGAAAAAGACACTTCATAAGTGGCATTTTTTCCATGTTCAAGATCATTCAAAGCTGAAAGAAAGGCATTCAGTGATTACTGCAATGATTTGTCTTTAATATTCATACGATACATTACTGTGTTTATGAGTATAACG
The DNA here is from genome assembly GCF_921293095.1 of Ischnura elegans. Classification (NCBI taxonomy): domain Eukaryota; kingdom Metazoa; phylum Arthropoda; class Insecta; order Odonata; family Coenagrionidae; genus Ischnura; species Ischnura elegans. The sequence continues at coordinate 50,119,578 of NC_060259.1, forward strand.
CTACACCATACGATGCATGAACCCATGCTTTGAGTTGTTGCATATTTGAAGACCTTAATGAGAAAAAACTCGAAAAATATAATCTTACATTTATTCTGTAAAATTTTGTTAATGCATTGTTGCAGAATATTTTGTAAAAAGATAGATGACCAATCGCTGCGATTACTTTTTCAGCATTACTTTTTGGAACCTTCCATAAATCATTAATTTTTACATTACATGCTCGAGAGTGAAAAATATTTTAGAATAGGGGTTCGACATACGTTCAGAAATATTATATAGGTATTTTAATACGACTAATTAAGAAAATGACAATATAAAAATATTTTTAGCGGAGGTACTTTAACTTTAAGCGTAGAAAGTATATAAAAGTTAGTTGATTGTGAAAAACTGTTGTAATGAATATCATTGAAACATCATGACTCATTTCATAAAATTTAAAGTAGAGTGAAGATGCGTCCACAGAATGGTCCATAAGCTTATAGGTTTCACGTAGCCTACATAAGCAGCCGTAACTCAAGGCAGATACTCCAGTCGCGAGGCATTGTGGGTCCAGCTGAGATCAGCAAAAGTGAGGTCGAACACGCTCAAGCAGGGGACAAGGCTTAAAGACAGCGAGCAAGGAGGTGGCATACTCTTTACCAACTGCGCCTTGTAAGGTATCGATCCCCTTGCCAGTTTTCAGGGGAGACGTTTTTAAAGACAGTACTTCGTAATTTTGAAATCCGTAAAGCAAGAGCGAATTGAAAAATTGACAGAAAAAAACCATTGCATAGGTACCTGATAGGTTAGTTGACCGTTGAGTACGTGGGATTAGTAATAGTAGTAGATAAATTGTCACCACACCATCCTCGTCCTCGTAATAATCCAAGATACCAGATTTTCAGGTGTTTCAAGTAACCAAGCCATAAAATCCGTGACAGAAATAGCAAATTATTTTTACGATATTAAAATAATGCAATCTACACAAACTTTAGATTTAGTACAGCGGTAAAACGTTAAATAACGGTAAATTTGGTACAACGGTAGAATTATGCAGTATTTGCGTGGCCATAAACATAAAGAAAAAAATAAGTGAAATATTAAAGGTCTAAGCCACGACTCAAACGGGTAAATGATTCTTTTCATTGGGAAGACTGAAATAGAATGGGTATTTACGATGAAATCTACTCATTTTTTATTAATTTAATATGAGTAGACGTCCAAAATCGGGCGTTAAATTTCTAAGCGTTTACACATGGAAGTGTAGCCAATAAAATTATCACAAACACTATTCCAAATAGAAATAAGTGCTGTTCATGCAAATAACAAATCAAATAAACAAATTACCGTCTATCTGTAATTCACTTACTAAAAATTATGACCTCATAACCAAGATTGAACTCAATGCGAATGTCACGACGTTTTCCATGGACAGTTATTTGTGCTCAGTTTAACGGCCATCTTTAAACGACTGAAAAAATCTTCTTTTGAATGGCGCACTTATGATAGAAATGAAAATTTTGTCAGTAGTAGTGGGAGAAGACTTGACTCTTCTCCAGATGTGTTGCTAGTGAATTCGCCAAAATGGACATTTCGTATGTTACACCATCAGTTTATGAAGTACTAGAACGAAAATTGACATGGAGGTCGAAGGACGCAATGCTTACTCATCTAACTAGATGAATTAGAGTTCACGGGTGTGGTCGCAGGTCGTATTGAGCTTCCCATCTCATGTAATTATTTCACAATTAATGACGTAAAATTTAGGCAATCACAAAAAAAATAATTCTTATTCCATCTGCAGTATATTTCCTACCAATTGATAATTTGGTTGCCCAGATGAAAACCTGAGAATGAAATAAGTGATAAAGTGTATGAAATAGTAAGAAAGCCCGCCTTCCTTCAAGTTTTCGCGTTAAATTAATGTACTAATCTGAAGCCATAAATATTAGTAACCATTAAAACTATGGCACCACTTTGGAATCTGAGAAATGATGCTCCCTTAGTTCTGAAATTAGATGGCAGATAGAGGGTATGGCAAATCATTAGTCAGCTTACGCTAGCTTTGGAGATGACAAGCCGGCTGAATGATTGAGTCAATAAATCAGCCTTCCTGACATACGGTCGTGTGATAAGGTTAAGATGAGGAAAACTCGGAAAGTTTGACGAATGCACTTGAGCGTGGAGCAATTCATATTCCTAAATCATGAAACTAAAATAGGCTTGATCTGGATTTGAACCTGGATTTCCCAGTGGCATTCTTACCCAACAGTTGGAAGAAACAGGTTCCACTCCCTGTCAAATGAATTCTCTATCTGCATATACATTCAAGTAATTATACTAATCTTTGCACCTGGGAGCTGCATAATATCGACGTCTCTCGTTTATGCAGTGATTATGAGAAAAAATGAAGTTCAGATTGATGTACTCTTATCACTGACTCTAGCATACTTGCTGTAATTTGTAATGCATTAATATTCACGGGCAATTTATATACGTATGCTCAATTATTGAGGCGATGGCCCCTACAATTTCTCTTCTTCTGTTGATTCTTTGACAGTAACTGTAAAATGAACTCACCGGGTCTACAGAGCAGAGCATATATTGGGGAGGTTGAGTGGGGGAGGGGCCAGGTCTTCTTCACCCTGAAAATACAAAATTATTTACGTTTAATCTGTCTAACGACCACTGATTACAGTTATCATAGCAATTCCTACCCATCATCTAATGCGAGCCTAACTCCTAAGTATTCCTAGCTCCACATTTGTGCGAATATATGAAATATACGTGACGTAATCATAATTACAGAAACTAACCCCAAATTGATCTTAGCCCCCAACATAAGATATTATCTCTACTATGCTACAAGGGGATCAAGATGGAAAGAAGGATTGCCTTGAGAGTCAATAAAACTTACGTTTGGTATAATTAAAAATAGGTTAACTCTTCTAAAGGTCAATAAATGACCATCCATTTATATTATTAAGAGCGAATGTGAAATAAGTTGCGTTGCCGTAGCTCGAAACTAAGGAGTTGCGACTCCATCTTAAGAGGACAAAAAAATGCTTAAAATTGCTTCCCCTACCACCTCCTGAAGTATTGCAGATTCCTCCTGAAACACTCTGCATATTAGGACGCTTGATTAAGAATAATGCAAATTATTATCGTTAGTTTTCATTATTACTATAGAAAATTCACGTACGAGATGAGCTTTGGAACAGTTCGTTTGCTTACAATACAAGGAGTTGTAATACAATGGATTCGGTTTATTTCCTGGTCATACGACAAGTAGAAAGCCTTTAGGTAATTATGAGGAAGGAATTTGGGTAAAAAAATCATATAAAAGCTCCTTGATGCTGGAGCAAATCAACTCAATCTGAACACTTCTAGTGACTATGGAAACGTGCTTGTACCATGGCCACACATCGGATGGTGGATGAAGCCATATCCACTATCTCCCATCTACTTTCAGACTAAAGGGAGCATCATCTCTCGTATTTGGAGCCGCAGTTTTAATGGTTAGTACCGTTTTTGGTTAGTATATTTATTCAACATGAAAACATGACGGTAGGCTGAATTGTTACAATTTATTCAATTTATCACATTGTTTCACTCTCAAGTTTTCATTTGGCAACCAAGTCATCCATTGGTGGAAAATAAACTGAGGATAGAAGAAGATTTGCTTATTTTTTTAGGGCTTTCCTAAATTTTACCTTAATCATTTTGAAATAATTATTTGGAGGGAAAGTCCACGACAAGCCGTGGGCACACTGCGAACTGTTATTTTTCAAGGATAAATTGTTAGATACAACGCCGTGAATTTCATGGTGTGTGTGCTTATAGTGTACATCATTGGAATGCTGTTCTTTGTGCTATATCTAGTTTATTTCCCGTTCTGGTGGAAAAACTCATATTTATACATCTGATTAAGCCAGAAAATATTTAAATATCTTCATGTTAAATGCTGGCTGCTGAACTGCAACCAATGTATGCCTGAATATCAACCCGAGCACCGGAATTTCCATCTTTTAGGTTGCTTTATTTCACCCCTTCTTTTCCATTTGTTCAAGACGACATACTTTTGGCAGCAACAAAATTTAATTACAATAATAATATCTAAGTCGATCAAAATGATTAACACTAGAATGCCCGGCTGGGTCAAGTTGACCCGAAAGAGAATATATTTATGTTGATTATTTTGATAGGAAGAAAAATTTTAGACTTATATTTCATGACTTTTAACTATTTAATTTGGTTTACCACTGTGCAAAAGTTAGGCCTGATATTATTATTTCTTTTATTTTTTTCTCATCACTTATGCCTGCCGTGCCCGGATTGCTCATTTTGACCGAGACTATAAAATGAATTTGAGGCCTTTCTACTGTTCCTTTGTATTTTAATGTAACGGTGTGTGTTTTATACTGATTTTTTGTCAAAATGTTTTTGTAATTTTTTTTTAACTTGATACCGTTGGAATTCATTGTACATACCTCCCAAACCCATCAGAGGAGAAGTGATACATATTCACAAATTTGTGGAAGCTAGTGTCCCATAACACCATAGAAATTGTTGAACAGCTGCAATTTTCATATTTTTCGTCTAATTTAATTTTCTAATACACTCCCAAATGCTTTATAAAAATATTAATAAATAAACTGGTAGGGAATCAAGTATTTTGAGTAAAATATGCAGACATGGTCATATGGGGTCAAATTGACCCACTCTGGCACAATAGGGTGTAAGGAATGGTCGGGCATGCTAATGTTAAAAATATTTTATCTCGGACAACCGCCAGTTATGTCTCCATATATGATGATATCTTACTAAATCAGATCCTGAAACAACTCCTTTTTTAAGTTTTCACTACTAATATTCAAAGAAAAAGCGACTTTCCTAATTTTTTACGGCCATAAAGGAGCACCAGATATGTTAGATGAAGCTTCCCTCCGACGTCCGGGCAACGCAGAGCTACGGCCAACGGTGGCATACACGACGGGAAATTTGAGGATGCTGCGGCACAGCGCGGCTCCTTCAGACCACCCCCGGGGGGCCGCTCCCCTTCTAATTAGCCGAATAAGCTGCTTCCTTGAGAGTGCGGGAGGCGGGAGAGATTGAAGAGGGAGGGGGTTTGTCCGCCCCCGCGGGGGCAGGGCACAAAGTGTGTTATCTCGGCACATTGCGGGTCCCGGAGTAGCTGCTGCGGTGATTGGAAACGGCCCGAGGGATCGATCAAGGCGCGAAGCCTTGGCGGAAGCATGATATGCCCACAGGAATCAACATTAAGCGGTCGACATGGAGCGAATTAGGCCCTCCACTTGCCACGCACCGCCACTACGGTGAGGGAATTGACGTTGGGGGAGGCCAAGGGGCATGGGCCATATGGACAAGGAACGGAGAATTGGAAATGAAAATATTTGACGGTGTCATTTATGGTGACATGCCATGCAGGATACTGGCGGTAAAAATATGACGGTAGTTGAAATGAATAAATTTTGCGAATTTCACATACATATGGAGGGCTTGGAAACGTTTTGGTTAAAGTGAAAAATAAAAGTTATTCAATTATTAAATGAAAATTCGCAAAGAAGTTTGAACTGTTTTGAGGGCTCTCAGAATGTGCTGCTATCTGGCGGTCCCAAGTGTTACTATGACTTACACCAATGTATTTCTCGGTATATAAACTATTTTGGAATCAGTTGCCATGGATATCTCAAAATCAACAAGAATCGAATAACATCAATATTTTTCTCAGCCCTCCATACATAATTTTTATAGACTTGTATCTTCGCGGTTCGCTATCATCTGATGATGATGAAATTATTCATTTTTGGTTACTACCGCGTCGCTTTCAGTGGCGAAGAAGGGGTGAATGTACAGTTTGGCTAGCACTACTGCGAGCGCCCCAAGGTGGAAGAATGAGAAGTGGCTTAGGGCAGGGTGACATCAATTCGATTATAATTTTAGTTTTGCACTCGAAAAGATCATAAGAGAGGCTGACAAAAATTCCATGAAGGACGATTTTCACCGGTGCAACTCATTTTATCGCATATCGCATCGCTGATGACCGAGCGATATAATCATGAAACAGTCTAGAAACCGAGATAACACTTGTGCACCTTGTTGAAGCATCTGAAACTCACGGTTCGGCTATTGGGGAGGGGAAAAAAACAAATAAATGGATTTGTCGAAGAAACAAGTTAAAAGAGAGGAAGAGTGAGAGATATTCAACCAAATATGTACAGTAAAGAAGTACTTCAAAATAATTCAAAAGTAATTCCATAAGTTGAATGAAAGTACCTTAAATACTTGGAGCAGAGTCACATATGATAACTCTACTTCCAAATAGATTGAATGTAAGATAGCTGCAGGAAATAAGGCATACTGCATGGACGCTAAGGGAAAGAGAAGAGAATGCGTTACAAAGGCAGGTAAGAAAATATCTTCAGATAATCTGAGGGAAATTTAAAAAGAAATTCGCCTTATTTTGGAGAAAATTTCATCGTGAATCCACGTGAAGTATAGTTTAAAGAGCTCCAAGTTATCATTTCAATCATTAATTGATTCTATAGCCTCTAAGATTATTATGGAGCTACTGATGACGCTAATGCACTCAATTTCAAAGACTTTTACACTGTGGGGATGACGCCATCTCACAATGATACCACAAGCATCCAGATCCAGACGAAAATCAAACCTTCGGTGGGAGAATAAGCCACTGAACTGGTTTTGATGAGGACTGGGGGTGGAAGATAGAATAGGATCGAGCAGAAAGGAAGTAATTTTTAGGTTTCGTTATTATACGTAAAATATGCTCTGAACATCCCATGCATCCATATTACTGTGATAATACCGTTTTGGCATAAGCCTGCATCATATATAAATATTTTATATGCATCACAAGTATTTTTTCACTTTCGAAATGGTGTCGCTGAATCCTGAAGCAATCGGGAACAACATACTGATTTCGGCAGTGTCTCCTACAGGTAAAGAACTAGGTTGTTTACTCGTCATGAATAAAACCTTACAGCAGTAGAAATTGTAGTACCGAAGGCTTAATGGTGATGATTCATTACTCTACTGAAGACAGAGCATTGGTGTTGGAGCTGGTTCACATGAAAATCAGCAGGGGCAATAAAACTTCGGAAAAAAAGGAATTGAAAGAGACTGTAAGGGGAAAAATGATGAAATTGCCGTGAAACTAAGGGAAGGTTGAAAAAGAAGTACTTTTTTCAAAGAAGAATCTCTGACTTGTAGTTTCCATTTCTATTGCATATCGATTACATAACGTAACACTGGAATGTACAACAAAAACATTGATTAGGGCGGTGGATTCTGGTTTGGAACACCTGGTGGCTCACCCGATACGAATAAAGCACATTGATATTAAATGCACCGTGGATATACGTAAGGTAGAACCCACACTAGCTCTTACAAGTTGCTCGGACGAATGCAATATGATTGCAAATAAGATATGCTTTTATTTCTGGGCTATTGAAGCACCAGTCATTAACAAGGAATGGCAAAAGCCTAAGCAACGAAGACGTTTCTATTACCGCAGCGGAAAATGGCTCCAGAAGTTAGGCATTTCATTTCTGACATAAATTTAGAGCGGTCAAGGTAACATGATAGCAACATCAACCAAACTAGATGGTAACACTATGCTTTAGGAAGTGGTTAATAGAATGGATGAAGTTTTAACGAGCTGGGCGAAAATTCCAGACTATTTAAAAAATTAATTACTTTGGAGTTTCTCACACTTGGTTGCGGTTGTCGCCTTCTGGTTTCTCACGCAGGAAAGAAATTTTAATTGGTTAGTGTCAAATTTGTTCGCTATAACCAATGGAATACAATGAATAATAAATTTTGAATTATGACCTACGTGGACTATGAAAAGGGGAAAATTGAAATCTGTGACCCGGATATCAGCTGGTGAGGACTTCACCCATTTAGGCAGTTTACGTGACCTAAATGATGTTCTCAAACTATGCTACTTACCATAGAATCAAGGAGAGGACGCCGCCAATGATTGAACCCTGGAGTCGATGCTGAATTGAACGAGGAATAGACACGTGAAGCACACCAGGCTCCCACTGAAAGTATAAAATATTTTTTTTTACATTCTTCTCGCGAATGGACAGAAAAATAGTCCACATGGAACAGGACTTTAAAAACGGATATTGGCAACCGATCGCGCCTTTATCGCCTGCTCAACACTCGACATAAACCAGAAATCCGGGTTTTGACGGGAAAGTCCTATGTTTTTGTTAACATGAAAGTATCCGACTGGAACTTTTCGAATAAGCCATTCTGTCTGGCATTCCGCCTTTTGAAATCACAATGTATCAAATGATGAAAAATATCATGTACAACAGTAACAGAGAACATCGGCATTATTATTTGTCTTTCCTAGGCAAAAAATAATTCTTAGAGTGAATGCTTCTGTTTTTAAAACACGAAGGTCGTAAGTTTAAAACACGTATTGTCTAGCTGGTCCGGTGCAAAGCACAATTTCCACAAGTTTACGTGCCCCTTATTCAGCCTTTGATGGCATAGATTTTTTTGGATGTACATGAAAACACAATTTTCTTTGTCACTGCTGTAATCTATTGCAACACATGAATGCTGATCTCAGAAAATATCCTTACTATCATGAATATATATTATTTACTGCTTCAATAGCCTTAGCAAATAAAGGGGACTTTAATACAATGCGAGGCTTTTTCTAAAATTCCATTACCTCTTCCTTCCTTCATACTTATGTACATTTTGAACGTGTATCTCTAGTTGGTATCCGATGGGAAGTTTGAAATAGGGGTTCCTTTTTTAAGCAGAAAAGCATCTGATGAGCACCTGAAACACTGATTGTTTGAAGCTCTCGTAGCCCTGGAATAATTATCGCTAGTGTGCGAAAGGGGAAAAGATAACGAGAGAGATGTAATTTATAAGGTAGGATAACAATGTATGGTGGTACGCTCAGAACTAAGTCCTTTAAGCTTCGTTATATCTTAGAAAACACTTATAATTTAAATGTCTCTTTTAAGAAGTTTACCGAGTTTCTCCTCTATCATAAGAGCTACGAACTTCGATAATTTGAAATAAATTTTGTTTACCACCAAGAAATCAATCAATCTATGTTCTATAAATTAACTCCGGGAATTGCCAGAAAGGCACAACCATTTCCACATATTCCCGGAGTGAATGTGCAAGGATAAGTATGCAAACAATAGGAAATCAAGTTGATCACCAGGGGCTTTCTTCACAGTGAAAAAAGGGTCTTTTACAAATAATGGGCGAGGAACAATAGCCTCTGTACGGAGGAAGTTAGTTTATCCGCACTAATTCGATAAGGTCTACAGAGAAGCAGGATCCATGTACCGCATTCATCAATGAATGGCTAATTTATATGTGCATAAACGGGTTAATTGAGCTGAAAAATAGATCGATTTGAAGTTTATGCGTGAACATAGCAAATTAATTTTCACAGCAAACTTTCACAGAATAAATCCTTAGTTAATTACTTCTCACCATTAATTTTCTGACTCCTCAATAAGTAGATCAAAAGTGTAGCCTACGCTTAATTTTAATGCATGTCAAAAAAGTTACGTACCATAACTATTTACGACATTTTAACTTTGCACGAATGCATTTAATATTAGAATGGAAAACCATCATCGCAGCGGTCAACAGAAATATCGAAATTCATAGATCCAAGTTCCAAAAATGCATCACAGAATGCCGAAATAATTGGAACACAGGCAATAGAATTTAGAAGACAATAGTTTTAAAAGTTCAAGAAAATGAGACCTAAATATTTTTGCCCGTGAAGCTTCCTCGACTTCAATATTTGATTCCCGTATCGTTTATAAAGTATATGGAGTGACTGGTCGCATATTATCTCACGCAGCTGAGTAAGATACTATGCGACCACTTTCTGGATATTCTTCACTGTCAATCTTTTTGAATGACCAACCAAGATACTGCCAAGAGCAACCCCTTCTCAATCTTTGATCATCTGCCTTGCTCCGCCTATCTATTTTTCAAGCCAAAGCATTCAATGAAACTTCGTTTTTTTTTTTGACGAAAAGCGATTCTACGACCTTAATGTCTTGAATCTTTGCTTACATTTTACCCGAGGAAGATAAAAATTCTCCTCATTATCTGCAATTCGGCTTAAGAGATTAATTCTGAAATGTAGCATAACAATAAATTGACGAGAAAAGTAATTTTCCGCTGGTACGCTTTCAATTGAGGTCGATGATCAAAGAATTTTCTCTGGTTAGGCGGGTATTGGTTGAGGTAACATACTCACGCAGTCGACGAACGGAGGCAGACATGTGCGCCCCATAGGGGAATGCCAGAGATCATTCAACTAGGCTTAGACACCTAGGCGAGCACTGTCGTCTTAAAAATGGCTAGCAGTCCGTTGATGGTCTATGTGAATACTCTTTGGTTTCTATGGCTGCTAATCTTCATAAATTCCTCAATTTCCCTTTTTTGTATTCAATATATATCCAAATATAAAGTGGGGCTAGTACCCAACAGTGTGTTACTTATTATGACATTCACTTCATATCTTCATTAAAATTGTAGCAGAATAGGAGAATTTTTACTTAAATGAATTAGAGCACACGAAAGTATCCGAGTATATAAAATTTTTAAATAAAAATTAATAATTTTCTCGAGATTACTTGAATTTTTTATTTTTGAATTGCGGTTAAAGGTTTCGTCCCCAAAATTTTTGTCATCGGTACAAATAAATAACACTTAAGTTTTACAACAAAACTGGGCAAAGAAAATGGAAAAAATCACTTTGTCACCGTCAGGGGTGGATTAAGGTCGTTTTTGGAGGAGGTCATAAATATCCGCTGAGCCTTGCTGATCCGCAATTACTCTCCACGACAATGCGATTGAGGTGTGATATTTGTAGACAAGTGGCTTTTAGAAATTCATCAATAATTTTTAACCATCGTTCCTTGGAGAAAATTTCAATGAAGAGCGATTTTTCAGTTTTTCAATAAATTACGGGGGTAGGCCGCCTTATTCCGCTGCTGGGCACCGTTTTGAAGTGCCCGATGATCGCCCTAACGCAACTTAGGTAGGCTCACTGCCTCTGCGGCACTACGTGCCAAATCCATTATATTGGACATCTACATACCATCCCGAAGCCATATTAATAGGTGTGTGGCGGGGGGTGCTAGGACGCCAGTCGTTAACAAATAGGTAAAAGGAGATTCTCTAACGAAATTACGCTTAGAATTTATTGATGCCCTTTATTGTTCGGGGGCAAAACGAATTCCCATATCAATCTATTCGGCAAAATATCTCTTAAATTATCGTTTCTGTCGGACCTGGAAAGTTAGTGCGGACACTGAAGCACAGAAGTTCCCGCATGCATTACTTAGGTTGCACCAAACAACACTTTACTAGGTGCAGAAGTACTTATCTCCATTACTTAGGTTGCACCAAATAAAAAATTACCAGGTGCAGAAGTACTTGCCTGCATTACTTAGGCTGCTCCAAACAACAATTTACCAGGTGGAGAAGTACTTGTCTGCATTACTTAGGTTGCACCAAACCACTCTTTACCAGGTGCAGAAGTACTTGTCTGCATTACTAAGGTTGCACCTAACCACACTTTACCAGGTGCAGAAGTACTTGTCTGCATTACTTAGGTTGCACCAAACAACAATTTACGAGTTGCAGAGGTACCTCTTTGAATTTCCTTGGTTGCACCATACAATACTTTACCAGATGCGACATTGAGATTACGCAAAATTGAAACTCTATTTTCGTGCTCCCATGTTCTCCCTATTCCTGGTCACGCTGTGCATTGGTGAGCTCACGCGCGGTGGATGCGAGCCGATCGCAATGCGCAGCGACAGCGCCTTCCCAGGCCGCAGACTTCTTCGGCCCCCATCCCTTCGCCGTGACCTTTGGTGATCATCCCTCGTGAACTGATCCCCATCACGTCTTGCCCCGCGGCCATCCGGCGAATCAAACGCAGAATCGAAAATTCAACGGCATTCCGCCTTGACGTCTGCCCCCCTCCTCTCCGTGCTCATCAACGAAACCGATCCGTTCGTTTCTGCTCGGAATCATTTCGTGCGTCTAGATGAGCGCAGACCATTCCAGTCGTTTTGGGAGCTCAGGCGAAGCAAATCGCCTTCGATGCTGTCGCCGATGCGATCAAACTCTTCGGATGTCGGCATTTAATATCGAAGTTAGCCCACCGATTATGGGGGATGCACATTTATTTACACGAAAAGTCCAAACATGGCGCAATGTCTATTCACTAGGGCAGGGGCGCAGCTAGGAATTAAGCCTGGGGGGGTTTTAGGTGCAACTAATACCGGGGTGTGTGTGGGTATGGTATACCCACCAGGAAAAGCGGTATGTGCGAGATTAATAAATTGCGGAATTTTAAGATAAATGGTTCAAAATGGTGAGTTTTACGGCTTTCTAAGGGATATTTTATTAATCCTTACGCTATTCTATAAGTAATATCAATCCAATAAAGTAAAATGGATTTAACTTAAAAATTTCTCTGAGCTCTGGGGGGGTTATCCCCCAAAATCCCCCCTCGCTGCGCCACTGCACTAGGGGCCATCAGCAAGCAAATCAAGTATAAGAAATAGCAAAAAAATAATTGAAAGGATATATAGACACGTGAAATAGCAGATAAATTAAGTGTCAAGGGAATGCATTTATGTAAATGCAACCCGACATCCAGCACTTCAAGGCAGTGTACACCTAGCACCACAGTTCCAAGGCTAAAGCCCAAATTTTTGGCTGCTATGATATTTGGGAAGCCTGAATTCAAGGAAAAAGTGCTGTACAACTTGATTTAAGCATTTAGAGAGTCACCAGTGGAGTCGAACTCGTGTTGTCGAACTCGTGTTGTCGAACTGGGATCCTACATATTCATGGCGAGTGCACGAGATTTTTTAGTTCAGTAGAATGCATTAATGTATTTGTTTATTTGAAACGTCCAAAAACGGAACAAAGTATTTTCACAAGGGACCATCAGCTAGCAAATTAACTGTACGAAGTTAAATTAACTTAAAGCGTTGATTTTGCGCCATGAAAATAGGATTAAAAATTTGGCAATTTAACATCCAACGTTTAAATGCTAAATTTTTAATAAAGTGCTGGGAATGCAACTCCGGCAGATAAAAGGATAAAAAGATGTTTAGCAGATGTTATATTTATTCAAATTCGCGCTCTTGTATTGTTTAGCAAGAGGTCACGCTATTCAAGTTATTCACGAAAAACCGTTACCCTAGGGGGGCACCCCCCAATCACACTAAAGGATTTTAGTGGATCGCTAATGAGGGCTGGCACTAACACCGTGAAAAAATTTGCAACAACACTTTTCCCCCCACCCCTAATGGTCGCTGACAGTGCTATGATGAGGGGAATCATAATGAAAGTCGAAACGCGTTTTAAATCTTTAGTTCATATTTTTGTATATTCTATTCTGCAACTAATACCTATTTACAATAAAAATATTAAATGCTCAGATTTAATAACGTAATATGCTTAAGGTCAACCTAACAACAAGTACAGGATTTAAGCAATTTCTCCTGTTTGTGGTTCCATTTCTGAAGTTTTCACGACTTAAAGGAACAAAGAAAGATAGAGGGTACTTCAATAAATAAGTCGCACGTGTGTTTGTGTGCCTTACACCGTTTGAAATTACTCGTGCATCTTTTGCCAGCTGACGGCAGCATATGCATGCCTTTCGTACGACATCTCGCTGGCACTCAGTCAGTCAGGGGCTGTCAGTTCACGAAGGCACATATGTTGCATGACTGTACACGAGAAGAACTGCGTGCAGTTGTGAGATTTTTTAAGCCGAAGGACTGTCCACAGAAGAAGTGCATCGCAAAAAGCGTCCCGTCTACAGTAAAAACTGTTTCTAACGAAGAGCTGTGTTCAATTGGATCCAGAAGTGTAACCATGGAAGGAAAAGCTTCAGAGATGGGGAGCGTCCCTGACGTCCTACGGAGGTGTCAACTGCAACCACATTGCAGCATGTGGATGAATTCATCCATAATGACCGGCGTGTGATGATTGATGATAAAGCGCGTACTGTAGGGCTCTCATCTATTTGGGCTGTGGACGTAACCAGCGGGGGCAGAAGGGGGAAATGGGCCCCCTAGAAGCCAAAGTAAATTTAGTTCAAAACGAAAATTTGGGAAAAATTTTCTTTAAATCGAAAATAAGAGGTATTTGTGAAAAACATTTGATTAAAATAAAAATATTTTTATCGAGAAAACGATCATAATGTTATAAAGTGCTGTCATAATTTTCTTGAAATTTTGGTTTCAATATCCTTTTCTGAGCTACAAGTTGAACGACCACGGTTTGCACGCCCTCTAGTTTTGATCCTGGGTACGCCCTTGGTTCGGACCACTAAAAATCATTCAGGTGGCCGTCATTTTGATACATATGGCCCCGTTATCTATAAGGCTACAAGTTGTCTGCGACAGCAACCAAGGGACTTCTTTGCTGCTGGCTTTCAATTACTTGTAAAGAGATGGAAGAAGTGCCTGAATATAAAGGATGAATACGTGGGAAAGTGAAATAAATATCAGAAAGTTACTTTCATTACTTTTTTCGCATTTCAGTTTTGCGACTTATTTATCCACTTACCTGCGTGTATAGCTAATTTTTATTTTGCATTGAGAATCTTTTTCGTGAATCGGCTACCGTTCATCGTATAATAAAAAATCATGTGTGATAAAAAACTCTGTTCAGGTTTAGAGGCAGGCGTGAGTAGAAAAACCCATTTCCTTGCAATTTCCAATGGGTCCGCAATAAATTTGCGAGGCCGTCTCAGAGTATGCATAAAAAAGCGCAATTTTCAACTTTGCGCATGGGTGTAAGACGTTAAAAAACTGGAAATAACGTGATCCACTTCCCTCCATATACGACCTTTCCGTGTCAGGAATGAAAGTTGAGACGATATTCCCTCAATAGATTTTATATGAATTTATTTCATTTCTATTGAAATGGCTTTTTTCTGATCTATATAGTCCTCACAAATAATGGGAATTATTTTAATATAATAGGGGAATGAGGGGCAAGAGTACGCACCCAGCAAACAATTATAAAAATTATGCATACAGGTTCAAGATATTATTTTTATTTTTTCACAATTTGTTCCCTGTTTCATGTACTACAATACGTATCTTCCATTGCTGCAGAATGAATTAATAACTGGAGTTATTTAGCAAAATGTAAGAGAAAAACAAATAGGAAACTTGCCCCTCACGTGTGGCAAGAGTCCTAATCATAGTTTTAAAATGTGAACTTTCTATTTCCATAAAATGAGGTGCAAGGTTCTTTCCTCCATGTTTTACATTCATAACACATTATCCAATTAACAATTGGCGGGTCTGAGTACAATTTTACAAAACCTACATAGTCATAATCAGTTCTTTTTCTATTAGGTGAATTCTCTGTTTGCCGTTCAGAAACCGCCGCTTAGTACCACAACCCTTTACTTTCTTTTTAGAAATCTTCACGTTTAGTTTCTGGGTGTTGGGGGAACTCATAAGAATATCAGACCACTTTGAATTTCTTACGCTGGTTTTACGCTTGCAATGCTTTTGGATATGGTCTAATGCTCTCAAGAGAGACATGTGCCTCCCGATGTCTGCTAGACAAAGTATTGTTGTAAGTTGCAAGCAGTAAATAGTAAGCAGAGTAAAGTACTGAAGGTGGAAGGTTGTATGGGCATTATTTGTTAAGGGAGTATAAGGAAGGAATATTTGAGGGTAAAAAAGCTTCTCCGCCATCCGTGACAAAACTAGATCATCAGCAGCGAGTTTTGGATCTCCCTTAAAATGTTTCAACCAGTCATTTTAAATGTCTAAATTAATGAATAACGAACCTGTCGTTAGCAAAAGAGTTCCTGGATGTGATCCAACTGCAAGCTTATTTTCAAACGCTTTCACGAAAAAATAAGGACTGGGGGAATTTACACTCATGCCTGTTTAAGGGTTGGTCGGACAACAGGCAGTACGATGCATATCTACGAATAAAACGCATCTAAAATTCTTGAAAATAGGTAATATTTTTCGAATTCCCAATCATTGCATGCTGTATGTTATATTGCACATAGCGTCTTAAGACGTGTTCGCAGAGACAACCTCCAAATTTTGTTACCCTAATGCTTCCCATGTTTTATGTTTTTCTCTTACATATTCCGCATTTTATTTCAATGCAATTATTTAAAAAATAAATATAATGCTTATGGCAGAAACTTTAAGTCATAGAAAACGCAATCCTATAAAGTGGGACAGGAGACAGCTGCCCCAGGACTCTTGCCCCAACATCACTTGCTACACCTAATACGCCATAACACAACCACATAGTGGGCTGCGAACCTGCTGACTGCATGAATTTTTAGGCAAAGAATGCATATAAAGGAATGCTTGAGAAACACAGCAATAAAATAAATACCCAAAGCACATATAAAAATTACGCGGCCCTGCAAATTAGATAAACGTTGCCTAAAACTGAAAAATAAGAAAAAATCACGTTCTGTCGTTCGTTGTCTTCCACTGAACGCACCCCTTTGTTACATTTGGTCACGTAAATGAAACTGATTGAGTACAAGTGGAATCATCTAGGTATTTTGAGAAATATTTCGGAAAAGGAATCTTACCCCATGCGGACTCTTGCCCCTCACTCCCCTGCATATTTAAGCATTAAACTAAGTATTTCCTTTTTCCATTGCAGAAAATTATAAATGAATCAACTACCAAAACCATTCAATGCTGAATATTCAACAGATTATCTCCATTCCAAATTAACCGTAGCAACTACCGTCTCCTTCTTTTATTAGTATAGGAGACGTTTTTTCATAAGACGGGCAAAAAACGCCATGTACCAAATGGCGCTGGAGTCAAAATGATTCGTCAGGGAAAATATGTAAAGAAAAAAAATTAGGAAATTTTATATAATTTAATTTTTAAACTGAATTTTTTTGCAATAAGTCTCTAACTCCTGGGTAAAAAAACCAAAATTAAATATCTACAACCATTTTTTACCATCTAGAGAATTGAAACTTCAAATTCAGAGCAGCCTCCCAAAAAGGAATACATGGGAAGGAATCAAAACTACTTCCTAGTGTTACAAGGAAAACTACATTTTGACTGGACTAAAGAGCAGTATTGAAGCTGAGTTTTTCAATTTTGACCTCAGACTTTGACCACTGCGCGGCCACCTTGATCGCTTGCACATATATGTTTACTTGGAATCAGCCACGTAACCAGTCACCTGTCTAGTGACTACTCGCGCATTGGAGCGCGGGTTTAACCCTCTCATCCCGTCATCTCAGCCATCCAGCCGTATTCCACGCGTCTCCCATAGGTTCGACCACAACAAAACTTGTTTTCTAAAGTATCACATTTGAATGACGACTGCGGCCATGCGCAAAATTGCAAAAACACATTCACATTCAAAGAATGGAATTCTCTAGATACGTGACTCGAACCCGGAAGTCTGAATTCGCACAAAACTTATCCGCGTTCGAATCCCATGGCGTACTTAATTCTTTAGTATACAGAGTGTCCCAAAAAGAATGACCCGAATTTAACTTGTAATAATATTGAAACAAATGTCACGAGGCAAGCGAAACAGGGCCAGATTTGAACGGTACTGTTTAGAATTTTAGAAATATCCGCTGAATGTCACTACGAGACTGATGTGGAGCGTGCGTTAGACCATTGGTCTAACAAAAAGGTGCAGCCAGTCTCGCTGAAGATGACGTACAGGACCGCGGGACCAGGCTTAACACTCTTGGCCCCCCAGGTACCCTGACATAACACCACGCGATTTTTTCCTTTTGGGAAATGTTAAACAGCTTGTTTACGTTCATCCCTTACCTCGTGGCATTGATGAACTAAAAACAAGAATATCAGCTGTTGTAGCTTCAGTGACAGAAGACACCTTACGCTCAGTTTGGGATGAATTCAGCTATTGGCTTGATATCGTCCGCGCAGCCAATGGAGGACATATTGAACATCTATGATGGGCTTTTATAGACTTTTGTCTTTTGTGAGTAATTTAGTATACAATATGTTGATGTTAAGCCCTTCTTCCTAATAAATAATCTCATTTAAAATCGGGTAATTCTTTTTGGGACACACTGTATATCCCGAGCCTGTGTCAATACCCGATCGCAAAATGAATTCGCTAAATGTCACGCTGTAGAGGTCTATTTATCGTTGAAAAAAGAAGGAGATGAATCTCTCTGAAATGTGCAAGAAGACAAGTTCTGAAACACTTTATAAACTCAAGATCCAACCACCTTGTTAGTAATCACCTTGTTATATAGGCCTCGGACTCATACTCAGATGACTAGCATTCAGAAATTGTTTCGAATTTTGAAAGTTCAACAGATTTTCTCCATTACAAATTCACCTGAAGAAGGACAAAAGACTAATAATTCATTGCGATAATAATCACATAATTTCAATTGATTCATCGGATAATAAAGCCCACTATTCCTTGAAACCGACAAACAAAGTACATAATTCCACCACGTCATGCACATTAATAACATCAGTAGATATGACGAACATCCAATCGTATCAAATTCATTTCGTGGACCTTGAATAGTGTAGCTTCTTCTTACATTTCGATTTCAGTTTTCACCAACGTAACTCAGTATTCATAAGTTTCTAGTGAAGCGTCAAATATTATGCATTCTCGTATTCATTAAAGTTTTTTTTAAACTCGACGAATCCATATTAAAGTATTTATTTTGTAACATACTATAAATTTGAAACCAGTAGATATGGAATCTGTGAAGACGACGTTTTATTCCAAAAACAGCGGATATTCCTGCGAAAAAACTATCAAAATCTCCATCTTGCTCGATTGGTCGGCATGGGAGTCGAGAGGACGTGGATCCCTTTCAGTGGCGGATTCAGGATAGAGACAAGGGGGGGCTAAGTGGGGATTAAAATTCCAACAGTAGTGGGGGTCGGAACAAAATTTCCATTCTATCTAGTGTAAATTGGAGGGGGGGCTATAGCTCTCTTATCCCCCCATAAATCCGCCGCTGATCTCCTTCATTTCACTAACTTTTTCTCTCCATCGCCAAGTTTCGCCATCCCAACTAGAACGGTTCAGTCCTTCACCTAACCGGGACATCGCATAAAAAATAACCATTTCTTCCAGAAGGGAATTTTTAGAATTGATTTTGAGACGAATTTAAGGAGGTGCTGCAACGGTTCCGAGATTTAGAGTAAATTCTTAGTCTCAAGCTTTCGCAATGACTCCTTGAAAATGCTGCATCCACAGGAGATATCCCTCGAAGTTAACAATGATTTTAGGCTGGATAGCATTCAGATAGGACAAATTATCTCTTTCCTCGATTGCATTAATCAGGTCATGGTGTTTTACGATGAGGCTGCTATGTGTAGTTCTTAAGATCATCACAGCTCTTCCCTTTCCTCCCACTCACACTAGGACTTCCTCATAACTCACTCACTTGAATCATTTGGTTATCAGTATTTTTCTTTAATATCACATTCGGAATGCTTTCGTCCTCGACTTTCCATCTGCTGTTATCATCCAATCCTCAGTGCTCTGAAGCACTATGTTCAAGGCGTGTGGCCTGGTGAATTGTTTCCCAATCTTCTTTGATTGCAATCTTCACTGTGAGTACATTGGTTTTCCTTCAAAATATATTTTTCAGTTGAACTATCCTTAATATAAGTTGTTTCTTGCTTGCTTCTTGCTAATTATTCTTCGGCAACAGATCTGTAAGGCATTCTCAAATCATTCCTTGCTAGTTTTATCTGGTATGAGTCTCTCCTCACCTGCTACGTGTTATCAACATGTTTTTATGAAAATTAATTTTCAAATTATATCTAGCCTCTGTAACATCAATATCTGCTGAAGTATTTTTCATTTCCCTCTATTTTTCAGCTAATACTACCATGTAATTGGCAAATTGCAGCATGCAGTTTTTTCCCCAGCGGATAGTCTGTTTTACGACAGAGAAGCGTTCTGCCTTAAATCATTCGCAGGTTTGCGGATGTAAAGATTGAAAGTTACCAGAGGAATAGCGCATCAATGTCTCAATATTTTGCTCTTTATTTACTCTTTGCTCCTTGGTTAGAATCAGATGACAGTAACTCGATTTAAATTCACTGTTAATGATAAACCGGTAATTGTGCTACACCTCCATTTCCTTTTGGAATTCTAAGGGTTGAAATGTAATTAATTTACCCATTTAAACAAAAATCAATTGCATGGTTGGTTTCGATAGATTTGATAAATTTCACCCTGGACGACCAATCCGGATTTAGGAAAATCAAGGGCACAAGAGAATCAATTTTGGCTCTTAGACTGCTCATAGAGAAGAGAATGGAGATTAACAAACCGACTTTATAGCATTTGTCGATTTAGAGGAGGCATTTGATAACGTGGAATGGAATTCAATGCTTAGAATTCTGAAAGAAATTGGACTGCTCTACAATGACCGCAGATCGTTTGCTCATAATTTGTATAAAAACCAAGTAGCTGTAATCAAATGTGGACCCAACGGTGCAAAAACAAGAATAAGAAAAGGGGTGAGATAAGGGTGTGCACTTCCCCCTTAATTTTTAATGTTTACATAGAGAAGGCCATAAATGAAATGAAGGAAAAAGCTTCGGGGTCAATATTAGTATGCTGTATATTAGTATCGGGTGAAAAAGTTAGTATACTTCGATTTTCTGACGACATAGCAGTCATAGCCGAGTCATAGAAGGATTTGAAGAAGACTTTGACCAATGTGGAAAGGACAATAGTCAGATATCAGCTGAAAATCAACAAAAAAGACCAAGATACTAGTTTGCAGCAAAAAAGAGGAGGCTAAGATGAAGATTAACCTAGGAAAGCACAATGAAGAGGTGAAAGAGTTTTCTTACCTAGCAAGCCGAATAACCAACGATGGACGAAGTAAGAAAGAAATAGTCAGTAGAATATCGCCGGCGAAGAGAGCTTTCCATAAAAAGAAGAATCTTCTTACAGCTGAGAATTCAAGCATAGAAGAATGAAAACAATTCAGCAGCTGCTACATATGGAGTATGTTTCTCTACGGAAGCGAGTCTTGGACGTTGACAGCAGCAGAAAAGTCCAGAGTAGAAGCATTCGAAATGTGGTGCTACCGAAGAATTATGAATATTTAATGGATCGATCGTGTAAGTAACGAGGAAGTGATAAGAAGAGTGAGAGAAAAGAGAAGCCTCCTAAAACACGGACAGGTTATAAAGGACGTAAAAGAGAAGAAATACGTCGCTATAAAAAGGCTAGTGGATAGGACAGAGAAATGGAGAGCTGCGTCAAAGCAATCCTAGGATTGTTGACTAATGATGATGATGGACTAAACCTCAGCCGCATGAGATTTACACATTCTGGATAGGCGGAAAGTTTCTTTCCCTGGAGTACTTCGCTCTTATTTGAGGCAATCCGAAGAAATCTGACTCCGGCACCTATTTTTCAGTAGGCCTACACTCTACCCATTGCCACGCTCCCAAAAAAACAATGCCTACTAAATAAACGGTCTTGAAATTTCTGGAAATATGAAAAAAAACTTACGAAAACATTTATCCTAAGAGTAAGCTATCTCAATCTCAATTTGTTTGACTATGACTTCAAATTTCAAAAGATTAAAATCGCCGACAGTCGAAGTTTGAAAGATACAGTTTCCGGCACAATTAGGTGGAAATCTTTCACACTTGACTTAATGTAACCACTTTTATATTTCCAAACTTATGTATTTCTACCGACCCAGGTTTCGGCACATAATGCCAAATTCTACGTGCTTTCATCCAGGGGAATGCATTGAGAATTCCCAATTCAGTTGAATAGAAGGCTTATTTCTCTTGCCTCTTCGGTCGCAATTTAATCGGTTTTCAAAAATGCCCGCGGAGCAGTAATGAGTACAATGCGATCCACTTTTTCCAATATATTGTCACATAATATTTGTAAATGCAAGGAATAGCATTGAAATGTGATAGATCAAATCATCATGTGCATATATTTCTTTTAACACCCCCATTTATACCCTATTTCCCCGTGAAACCTGGATCACTTCGTCCGTCAGCGACGCGAGTGGCGACTATGGTGAACCCATGTAAATGCTTGTTGGGTGACAACAAATCTAGTAGCTGGCTTGAGGTTCCTATTTTTTAATATTCGTGGCTTTCATTATCACTTCATGAAACAGGTGACTTTGTACGCAGTCACGTGCACGGGTGCAAAGTTAAATACACCGAGGATGAAGTCCGCCGTGAAAAAAATATTTGACTTCGCCCGGGTTTCGTTCTGAGAAAATGGCTAGATGGAGTTATTGTTGGACGGGCAATTGGTAGATCCGGGTTCGAAACCCGGATGTGTAAAATATTTTTTCATGGTGAACTTCATCCTTGGTGTATTTGCTTTCATTATGTTAAGAAGTCGAAATTTGTCATTTACACCTTTTCTCGGTTTCACCCCATCAGTATTTCACGGCTGGAGCAGATCCACGCGCCTGCCGACGCCGCGAGAAAGCCTTCTTCTGTTATTTTTCGCTCGGCTGTCTGGCGCGGCGGGTGCGTGGCGGCCGCGATGGCGGCTGGACCCTTGTATCGATCCCGAGATAGCGCTTGACCAGTGGGCCGTGAAGCCGTCGGAGGCGGCGGTGTCGCGGGCAGCCAAGCGAAGTCGGCCGACTCTTTGGGGACGCATCGGGGGCCCCCAAACCACTTGCCCCCAAACGGCTCGCCCCCGACGGGGGCCCCATTCGCCCCGTCGACCACGGGACGCGAGCGTATCACGGTATTGGCCATCGACGAGGGGGAACTTTTACAATTCGAACTTCTGTTGTCGGAAAGTTGGAATGACTTTTAACTGTGGATGATGCAGTAGAGCACGCTCCAAATAATAAAACATTTGTTGCAACGATTTTCTTGGTGTTTTTTTAATTCTTAACTCCTAGATTTACAGCTGTCTGTGAGTTGCATTAGATATTGGTTTCCGTCAAGTGAAAACAGTATAGTCATAGCACAGTTTCTATTATGGCAAACATGAAAAATTTCATAGATGAAGCTCATTTCGTAATTGTTACGACGTGCAACCGATTTCTTGGCGTCATATTTTCTCTCTTCTCTCCAGCTACGTGTCATCACCATCTTTTTATGATTATTAATTTTCAAATGATATACAGTCACTATCATATTCATGTTTGCCGATGTCTTCTTCAAATCCCTATAATTTTTCAGCTATATTACTATAGCCGGTCACTATCGCGGCATGCAGTTTTTCCCGTGCGGATATGCAGTGTTCACGCTAGAGAAGCGTTCGGCTTCATATCATTATCTCGATATCATGTAAACGTTAAAAATTACTGGAGGAATAGCGCATCACATGCATGACTTTCAGTCACTATCACATTACCGAAAGACATTGCAACTACACTTACTCAACATCAACGAAGTAGAAAATAATTACATAATCTTCTAATTTTAATGAACTAATTGGAAGGTACCGGTGGTAATGATTACATTAAGTATGGAAACAACCAATCTGAAATTTCTTCGACCCGCCCTATTAAGAAGGACTTGGACGACATTATTCCAGCTACGCGGATTTATTATAAATCCGCATTACGCTTCATCCAGTAAACGTTTGGCATCATCAGCTCACCAAATTATATCAGCTCAACAAAACGTTTAACCAATTATCGATTGAATTAATTTCTGTGATACATTTTTGCACATTTCTCATGGCATGCATGACCTATTATCTGACATTTTTAATAAAAGTTTCCGAATTTTCAGACAGACCGAATTTCAGATATGCGCTTCATATTTATATTTTAATTATTCTATAACAAGAATCGATAGATGACGGGTATCGAAATGTTTAACGATAAGATAAAATTAAAGTCGGCATGCTTTAAGTGACATGTTTCAGCTTTTTAGCATTCGTTTCTAGCCACATACATTGGCAATTAGAAATAAAGATAGCTATCTATGACATTAAGATAGTTGCTGATTAAGAACCGCTACTATCGGCTTTTAGCAGCGCTTCCCAAAAAATAAAATTAAACAGCGTAATGCGGCCATCTAAGTATGCACGTATGTTAGAGTTCTAGTCAGTAGGCGGATTATTGCACGTTGAGGGCTGTACATCGGCGAAATCGAAAGAAACACTGAGAGACGACCACCGCTCTTTGGAGGCAACCAATATAAATCGATGGCACCCGATGCCGATGAAGGACATCTAAACATTGAACTCTAAAACCTCAGAGAAACTTAAAAAAAGAGGGATCAAGGTGCCTGGACTATAACCAAACTTTGAGGCTTCGAGAAACTTAAATATCACTACGGAAAATGGAAAAAAGTATATGATATTTTTTTTTAGACATCATAAAAATTCTCCATTCGTTAGCATTAGCTTTGACGGAAATGAAATTTTCAATCGAAATCAGCCAATCAGGCCCATAAAAATTCAAGCAATCTTGGATTTTTGCATTCATAATAATTGAATCCAATTTGCGTAATAATACCAAATGGAAAAAATACCTAAAAAATGCCTTAGACAGGTCAAAATGAATAGGTAATGAAATGATACATCAATAAATACATTTGAAATTCATTTTGACATAATATTTTATCTATTTCTCCAATTATGTGATCCACCGTAGTACGTCAGCCGGCAAAAGGGAATAAAGCGAGGCAGCATCCTAGAGGGGTGTGCCGAGGGGCGTTGCTGAGGCCTTCTCTTTATTCTTGGCCAAACAGTCGAGGGTTCTTATGTTGCTTAGCTCGCAAAGGCTGGGCCTCGAAGATTTAGCAGATCCCCACTCACGACCCTCAACCCACACCTTTGAGATGCGGTCTCACCCAGTTCCCTTTAGCCAGCCAGCTTACAAAATTGACGAATATATCGTCCTAAAATATTTCATCTTTGAACTTTCCAAAAAAGTAGGTCATAAATATTTAACCGTAGATGTATGCAATAATTTTCTTGTTGAGGAGTACATTGGCACTGTACCTTTATGTTCGATACTGCGCTGGGGGAAGAAACGATAGAACATTTGGAATGACAAAGAGAGGTAAGAGGGCAAAAATACATAAAGGTCTAGGAGGATAAAGGGCACTTTGAAACAATATTAAGAGATCAAGGTGAGTTTACCCCATCAATAGACACGTGAACCACATGAGGAACATAATTTAGGGGAAAATCGAATTTCCCCGCATAAGACTAACGGAAAAATTATTATAATGAAGTCATGAAGGACGTTGGACCCATATTCTTCACTGCAGGAAAGCATAGTGCAACGGACTCATTGGAGAGTGAAAACTTTGTAAAAAGGGACTAAAATACGATTATGGATCGGTTTAGTTATGAAAATCAGTCAAGTAGTCGGGAATGAGTTGTTTTTCTTGGTAATTATCATGAGAAAATGTCACGCCCATTCGTTTTAGACACTCCCCAAATGTTGCGAAGAAGAAAGTTGGACATTGGAATATATCTCGTGACATATTTACCTTGTTTGTCCGGAGTAGCTGCAATTTGGATAATATTACTTCACTATCCAGTAATAAAACATTATAAAGAGGATATTTGTATATGGAATGTGTCTACGACACCGATCAACCGGTTTTTCCAAGGTTCCTGCTGTATTGACCAAACTGAGTTTGACTTACAGATGTTTACACTTGGACGAAGTAGAGGTAAATATTTTATTCATCCGACTAATTTCACTTCCATAAGTTCCCACAATAAATAAGAAATATGATCAATATTCAGAGATAGTTTCTAGCGTGAGTTTGGCCACAAAATCGTCTTCGCCCGAAATGCCAGAACCTTGTCAACCCAATGGAGCGAAGACAGCAACTCAAGAGGCCGCGCGGTGCAGCCCGATAAATCGAGGAAGACGTTCACAGTTCCGCATCTCATGGCCCAAGAGAATCCATTGGCAAGAGTGGAGCTCGCAAATATCTGAACTCTCCGCAAATAAAAAAAATGAAGGCTTCTCGCGCGCCACTTTCACTTGGCCGAAGCGACAGAGAGGAGCGAGCATCGGCAAAGCGCTGCTCTCCCGTCAACTGTCTTTTTTTCCCTACTCGATCCCCCCTTTTTTTGTGTTCCATATTTTATGGGACTTAGGTCCGGCCCTCGGATCGGCCATTGTGCTCCGAGTGCAGTCCTTCCCGCCGGCCGCCACCGCCAGGTCGCTCGTCCTGCGGCGGATTATGAGCCGGGGAGGAAAGCACTTCAAACGAGTCGCTAATCTATGCACAGGTGAGGCCATTTACCGGAAAACTAGAGAAGTCGACTGCATCAAGAGTGATATGTAGGGGACGTCATTTATTGGAAGTTCGCTCTCAACTTTAAATGGTAAAAAGACTTCTTAGCCAACAATTTATATAGTCCAAGAAGAATACATCCTAGTAAGTAAGGATAATTATAACAATATATAAATTGAAATCGATGGGAATCGCGCAAAATTTTAATACTTGCGCATTGCCAATCGAGCATTTCCTAGTTGGAATTTTCGCTAATATTCCTGCAAATGTTTATGGTGTGTAAAATACATTATGTAAAACAAGGTAACGTAATTAAAAGGTAATTGAGAAGATAATCGAAAAATATAACAGCTATGATACATTACGCATTAATTAAAACAATATTTTGATTGGGTTTACGAATTATTAGTAGATTCCTATTATTTAACAAGAATCTTAAACTAAAAATTCGTTTTATTTAGCTAACAATCAAATGCATTGAACTCTCCTTCATTTATGAGACACCATTTCCTTGCGTGAAAAGTGATTGAATAATGTTAATGTACAATTCGTTTAAAAACTTCCAATGCAACTTCTTCGTAGTGTCTCCGCAGTACAGAGGAAGCAGTCACTAACTCAGTAGCTCAAGGTTATGAGATTTATTCTTATGCGTATAGAAAGGTAGCACCGATGCTAACGTTCAACCATTTCTCTTACCGGTCGGCTACCCGCTTTTTGCCCTCTCGTAATTCACTCGTCGCGGCAAACAAAGAGGCCATTTACCGGGAAATAAAAATGATAACTATAATATGATATATCATAAGCCGTAACATGGTGAAAATAGATTTGAAAAATAAAAAATTCAACAATCCTCTGTAACATTAACATCAAGATCTGAGGGTTATGTTAAATATTAAATGTAATTTGGCCTACAATAAAATGCAGAAAAAACTCGGTGGTTGTCGGAGAATCGGAAGGCTCTATTTTGACTTGTTTTTTATTTATGAGCATAAGCGACAAATAGACATCAGTAAATGAAAGATTTTGAGTAATGGCAGGTATCATGTAAAAACCGGCGTATTCAAATATTTTCCTTTTTGACTTCAATTTTCCTGGTGAGGCTATATTACAAAATGAAAGTAATTTATTCAAAATCGACGAGGCAGAAAGACTGATTATTGATGAATTTTGCAATGTGCTACTGTATTCTATTAAAATTGGAATGGAGTGTAATCTTGAAATGGCAGCTGAAGCATGTGACAGGGGAATTGGAAGACCTTCCTTTGACTTCGTTTTCGTAAATGAGGGTTAGCTGCAAGTGGCCATCAGTGCTCACCCAATTATCCCGAATAAGCCTTATTTAGGCCTTAAGAGACATAGAAAAACAATTATCTAGAAATGATTGGGGAAGGTACAATGATTAAGAATTATTTAGATTCATTAATACTTCTATATGCGCGATACAGGAAATATCCACCAGAATAATCTTGAAACGCATGAAGAAAGCCATGTTATACTCAAATAAATAAAGAAATCAACCTGTATTCGTTACACCTGAGTTAAAAATCATCTCTACAGCGTTCTATGAGAAAGTGTTTACATAAAGCAACAAATTGACCTATTCAAAAATAATTGCATAAAAATATTTTCCTCATGAAGTTACAAACAGTCAGTAGAAGAAATTCTCTCACGGTTAAAAAAATGAAGCAGCAATTTCCATTTGAAATCTCAACAGCGGTCGAAATGACCGCTCCGGTGTTCGAGTTTTAATACTTACTCAATTTAGAAGAAACATTATTTACTATGTTTTTGCATTATAAAAAAACTCAATCACCGGAGCCTCACGTGAACAAAAACAAATATGAAAACCTCAGTTAATCTAGCCACCGCGATAAGTTGACTTCTTTTTTCATGAACCTCGACCACGCAGAGAGTAGACCAGTTTTGAGAACTAAATTATGCAGAACTCCATGTATGTAACTGCTCCTGCCGGGAAATTGTAATAAATGTATTCAATTCAATCCTGAAAGAGAGCTAACAATAAACCAATTGCAAGAAGTTGACTCTAACTGCCAAACTATGATCGAAGGTTTGAATATATTCTCAACACCCAATAAATATAAAATTAAGGAGAAACGAATTCATTTTTCAGTCAATACGCAAGCATTTTATACTATTAAAATGCGAAGATTCAATCGTGACGGAGTGGAAATTTTCCATATTGAAATAAATACCTACTTGCAATTTTCCAATATTATAAAATTTATTACGTCCCAAGTTTCAATGTTAATACATCACTTTCAAGTACCCTGGAACAAAGTACTTTGGACCAAGTACAAATGTATCAAGGACCTTGAAGGTGATATAGTATCATTGAAACCTAGGTCGTAATTAATTCTATAATCGTGGAAAATTGCTAGTATTTATTTAATACAATCTATACTATTTTTAGGAGATCTGAATAATTAATTTCTTACAATACTCAAACAATATTGCCACTGATGTCTAACGATTCTTGTGATATTAATTTTAGGAGATAATTCAATTCTGAATGTTTATGAACGCTTCCGCGGAGTGGTTTACGAAACGAAACTTGGCTTTCGGGTAGTCCTCCACGTTGATCCATCTTTGTACGACAGTTCCGCCGACATTGCAGGAGGCGTAATCAGGTTTGAAATTTGAAATGCGTCAAGGCAATTTTGAACTTCAAACCTGAAGACGCCTGCTGCAACGCCGGCGAAACTGTCGTGCAAAGATGAATCGACGCGGAGGACAAGGCAGAAGCCAAGCTGCGCCTACTTAAATTCCAAATTTACCTACGCTTCGAATATGAACGATTGAAGAAACAAGTGAAAGGTGTTAATATACCTCCTTTGAAACCACAGCAGGAGGTGATGCTGCGAGAGCCTACGTCTGCTCTCTCAGTCAAAGGTACGGCTACCCTAAACCAACTCATGAAATTGGCGGTGAACGGCAAAGGATACACTGCTCACTCATTTCAACTCTCAATAAACTTTTGCGTTCCGGTGAGATGAAACGGCTCAGGGACGAATTAACGTGAAGCTAAGTCATGCTCTTAAATCTCTTACAATACCCATTTCGATGCGCAATGTGATTAAGCCACCCGCTGGAGCTCACACCGCAATGGGAATGGGGAAATTTAATAGACCGGGGTCAATGAGAAAGGGTTATGGGGGTTAAATGCGGGCATTTGCTTCGGGAGATAAAATAATGCTGCAAGTAGGGTGTGACTGGTCGCCGATTGCAAACTTAACCTTCCGTCATCGGTGACTCCTTTCCCCGCTGGAGCGGACGTCACAAATGGATTGCAAGAACAATGCAGGCGGATGCGAGGTTGTACGCCATTTTGCGAGCTCATAAAACATCCTTACGGCGGCGGAGCGCTCTTGGCGAATTTTATGCCCTCCGCGAATGCCCGTCCCTCTCCGTCACAAATTTGCGGAAATCCTTTCAGCATCTGCGTCAAGGCAAGGATGATAATCTCTCGGCTCAAAGATTAGCAAAAAATCATTGGGGAATGCACAATATGCGCTTCAAGTGCATTTCATACGTGGAAAGCAATATTCTGCGTAGAAGTTCTCGAGGATGGGTCGAAAAAAAGCGTTTGTCATAAAGCCAAAGCCGTAATTGTTGGTCCAAAACTCATTATGGCCATGGTCGGCTTTCCACTTTGATCATAGGATTTGGCAAAGCTGCTCTATCGACAATGCTGAAAACCTCAGCTTTTATTCTAAATGAAAAATACTCAAAGGAACCGCCGCAAAGTCTATCCCGGATCTCCACGTGTGATACCAGAAAAAGAAATTCCAAGCATCCATAGCGAATGCATTTTCATGAGGCATAAATGCTGAGGGAGCAATGCTATTGGCAAAGAAGCTAAAAGATCACTCACAGCCTCCATATGATTATTTAAAAATTTAATGGTAATTGTGATGCAGAATGATTCACAGCATTTTTACTTAATTTTTTTCTGCCGACCTTCGCTACGTTCTCCGACAATGACAAATTTCATATAATTTCACCCTTCAAATGACGATTTCAGGAAAAATTTTGCGCTGTAGTTTACTAATTTTGCCTCTGGAAATAAATGTATGAAATTTTCGAGCCAGGCGCCTTGCAGGAATGGGCGAGAGAGAAGAGAAAGGTGAAACGTTGGTGAGTATTGTCAGTAACCTAGCTCGCCCTTGGATGCAACCTTGCAGGCTGACTCGGTTTTTAGTTTGATTTTCGATCTCATGGGTGCTACTTATGAGTCATGGGAACTACGATGAGGTTTAGAACTGTGCCGTTTCGCACGAGATCTCGGAAAGTTGTATGCGGTACCATAAGTGTAGCTTATCCTGCCATTTTTACCGAGAGACTTTGGAGCCTCGATACTAACACAATACTGGTACTTACCAATTTTGGATCAGATAAAGGGGAAACAAGAAAGAAGAATATCATGACACTATGTACAGATGGTCAACCAGGATAGATGTAATGCAAAAAAAACATTCGACTTTAACAACTTATTGAAAGCAATATACTTACCTACTATTTTTTCATTCATTTAATTGCATAGTAATTTGATTGGAGAGCAAAATTCTCAGTTTATCGTACGTCAAGAAGTAGTAAAGGAACTAAAAATAATAAATATTTCAAAGCTATTTTTAAATTTAATAGATTTAAAGTATTACAAAGCTGCATCATGGAGGCTTAAAAATCAAAGATGTATCTCAAATATTTTCTATTTTAATGCGTACGATATTCTTTTTATTGAAAATATTTAAATCGTGCATTTTTCCACTAAGTCCCATAGTAAACTGAAATCATATCCAGGCTCTAATAGAGGCAGAATGTCAGGGTTATCAGTTTTTTGGGATTATCACATTATTATACCTTCCTAAACTAGCTAGGCTAGGAAAGCGTGTGAAATAGCGATCCTGTTAGTGGCTTTGTATGTGATAACCAATTCATTGGCGCTAAGAGTGAGAGGCTAAAGAGCCGTGCTTAGCATTGAAAAATTGCAGGATGGATGGTACAAAAGCGATCGGTATTTTTGAATCAATCATAATACGCGTCTCGAAAGTTGCTTTCTACAAAATTTTCTTATATTAGGAAGCAAGGCTGGTTTAAAATGCAAAAATAGCAGAGCTAAGATATAGAAAAATAACAAAACATACTTTTTACACTTTTAATTGGTTGAAAAGATGTACCACTCTCGCTCAACCGGTCATATTTTGCATTTTTCGTGATACATATATACCTGATCTCACTCACTCATTGATTAAACCCAAAAGTTGGTTTGGATAGCTGATGGTAAAGGTCACCCCAGACTAAGCCATCGACATTTGAATATTACACATTCATGGTACCGTGGCCAGTTCCTTTCCCTGGTCCACCTCGCAATAAGAGGATTTGGGGTATCCGAAAGCTTCACCCGGTATATGGACGCGAAACCCTTAGCTTAGCAACGGGGATCGGGTTGGTGTGGTGGCTCGAGTGTTGGCTTCCCACCCGGCGGGATCGGGTTCAAATCCCGGCAGTGGCAGAGAATTTTCAGAGACTGCCCGATTCCTGCTTCAATGTTGTGTTAAAGACATTTCAAGCGCAACACTCCGTCCGTCGGATGGGACGTTAAGCCGTGGTCCCCTTGGCGCCTTTCGTTAAAAGTAGGCTAATGCCGATGCCGGGTTCCTCTCCACCCTTCCTTACCTACCCCTTCCCTCATGGCGCAAATAACCTATGCTGTTGGTCGCCTCCTTCAAATACCATACCATGCTTAGCAGCCAAGTGCTCCACCCGCTAGGCTGCTAAGCTCGATCAAATGGAAATTTTCAGAACACAAATAATAAACCATCGATAACATTTTCCTGTATCTCGGATTCAAAATATTGATATCTGAGGATATGGCGAGGTTAAATTGTTAGATTTGAAGTACAGGAAAGCGTTGATAAGAATTTTACTTACGCTACCTTAGTCTTGTAAGATGAAAGTCTAAATATTGAAGAATTTATATATCATGAAACAAGAGTGATCATGCGGAAGGAAATAGGAAAAAAATCATCATCTCAGCCCATCAACCGAAGTCGTATCTCAGCTATTTTATTTTTAAACGGGGAAAACAATATTTACTAACATGGAATCCACCTATTTCCCTATTGATTACCATTCAAAAATAAAAATAGCATCTGTGCTAATATCTAAGATAAAATGTTAGGTTTCAATTCATTTCGCACGAAAATTTCCCCGTCGGAGCAAAAGGGATGGGATCTGCCAAAGAATTATTTCCAATGAGTAAGTGCGTGAATATTTTCACGAATAAAATATTTAAATTATAAGAAAAGTTAGAGTAAGATACCCAGGCACTTAGGTCTTCCTCAATCAATTCTGCCAACTCCTTTTTTTAACCCTACATACCACTTGAGTACAGCAGACATGAGTACCATGGTTAAGGTATGAATGAATGGTCATTCATTCAATCCTATCCCGGGCCCATCATTTTTCACTTCGGCGATCAAAAGGGGAAACTGATGCGGTGTTTAAATGTCGCTGGACCTTTGTCCATGCTCTTAAAAATATGTAGCCATAGTATTATTGGAAATAACAGCAATATTGAAAATTATTTACCTCTGTAGCACAAAACATGTTGGCCGATGCTTGAGCCTCCGACAAACACTCAGCGATTCAACGCCAAGGTTGGTTTGGATAGGTGAGGGTAAGGCTCACCCTAGACTTAGCCAAAGGCGTGTGATATCTGACATACAGGGTAAGGGAGCCAGTTCCTTTCCCTCAGCCACCTCACACTTCGAGGATTATTGCCTCGTGCTGTTTGAAGAGTCAGCCCGGGACTTAAACCTAGGACCTTTAGATTAGAGGCCTAACCTAATCGCCAATCAAGTCCCCACCTGTGACATTGAAAAGCAGAAAACAGATGTCAACTGCATTCGTTGACTCAGAGAGTTACCTACACGAAGTTATTTTTGCTGTAACGACCTCGCATGATCCAAAACACGTTCCCTCAAGTCACGAATATTATTAAAAAGGTTTCTCCAGTTTGCTGCTTCTGAAAAAAGTAGATATACTTTCACCGACCGCGCATTATAATGGATTTACAAAATTCGTCACTCGCATAGCTGACAACAGACCAAATCCGAAGTTATAATATAAGTCGATTCTATTCAATTCACATTATTATCGTGGTCATTTCTGGCCCTTGAGGCATTATAAACATATTAGAGTAAATTAAAGTTTAAATAAAAATATATTAAGTACACACCATAAAATTTTAAAACAGGAGCAAGTATTCCGAAAAGAACAATATGAAAAAAAGAAAATACGAAAATTACTGTTGAGCACACAAATATATCGAACGGCGAGGAAAAGTTTGGGCTGTTAACTAAAGTTTACATTCGCGATGATATTGAATTCATAAATTTTCTATTCTATCTCTCATGAATGCAAATACCCTTTTGTAAAAATTGAGACTAAGGAAATGCATAGAGGTGGTTCTGCTCAAGTTGCCACACCGCAAACATTTTCGAATGGTTATGCTTGAAAAGTAATGTCTTGAGTAATTTCAAACCCAATTTTTAGGAAAAGTGACTACCCCAATGTGTGCAAGTACTTCAAAATTTATCCGATTTTTACAAGGAGAAATATGGCTAAAGTTATATTTATCAGAAATATTTTGACCGGAGCAATTGATTGTAGCTATCTCTTAAGCTTAACAAACGTTAATGTCCCTATTCGTAGATCTAGACAGAATCCAGTTTTTAGCTATAAGTTCGCAAGGATGGACGTCACGCGGCTTGAGCCACTTAGCCGTATGATATGCATGGCCAATGTCTTTCTAGAGAATAATCCATGTAGCGATATCTTCTGTGATTCGTTGAGAGGTCTCAAAAGTAGAATACCTATTTAGGCTAACTCCTTATTTATAATATCTTTGTTTAGTTATGTTATTTATTTATTTTACTATGCAACTACCTTTATGTACTCTACACTTTACATTATAATACGTATTTGTAAATGTAATTGAGGTAGGCGGTATGCAGTGGAATGACATTCTGATTTTATGAAAAAGAGAGATGGCAATTTTCCGTAAAATCATTTAACAAAATACGACGAGTTTCGACCGTAAGATAATTCTCAAGTACATACAATGATTATGCAATTAAGAATGACCTGATGCGTCATACTTTGTTGAATAAGATAGTGGAAAATTGTCATCTATCTTTTTCATTAAATCAACATAACACTTGTAATTGGGGTTATCTGTCAGAGTTAAGTAAATTATCATCATTATTATTTTTGTAAACCGATTAAAAGACTTCCAAAGTAGCAATATAACTCATGCTTCTACGGGACGGACCTCTATGCAGTCCCATCGACTCAGGTTATCCACGAGAAGGGAGGAAAGGGTTGATTATATTTTATTGCTCGCCTTCGACCGGAAACGGCGACTGTCTCCCACTTATCGCGCCAAGGAATGGTGACAATGCAATTACGCCTTTGCGAGGGCAGGTGGAGGGTATGGAGTGGTGAAATTTCCGGATCGCTGGAGTGAACGGTCTGGATCCACTCAATGGTTGCCCGGATCGCATGATCTGCCGCGGAGGCGATGACAAAGACGCCGTGGATGCACAAGAAACGTCCATTCCCCATCCACGCTGCAGCACCGCTCTCTTCTTGTCCGAAGGTGCCACGATGCTTGGGGAGCGGGGAACGCCTGCTTTGACCGTATCCGGCCACCGCCAACGAGCCGACACCCATCCTGAGTGCGGCTCAGGCGGAGATGAGTTTTTTTATAGCTCCCTGGAACCTCAAACAGATATCACCCGGTGTGCAGCAACATGAGAAAATTGTAAAATGGAAACGGAAACTCTGCCTGCAATTTATAATTTGATACCATTATATATTATATAGCAATGGCGGATTTAAGATGAAATAATTCCGCAAGTTATTCCCAAAAAGATTTCGGCACTGTTTTATTATAACGATAAATGTGAGCGGCTAACTGTTGTGAGTAAATCTATCGGAAGGTACGAAAATCCATGCATGAGTAGGGGAAAATTAAGCCGGATGAATATTTTACGTTAGTAAAATATTCATCCGGCGCTGGTAAATAAGGGCCGGCAAATCTGAGAAAATTGTACAAATTGGCGGAAAAAATAATTAATGTTGCTTGTAATTAATAATTTGGTACCATAATGCAGTATTAAATGCACTAAGATTGGAGGCGAAAGACTTCTGAAATGCATTTACAAATATGATTTCCCACATAGAATATATTCATCAATGTTATAATTATATATATAATAATTAAGTTGAGCTGCAAGTTGCAGTAAGTACCTCCTACTATCCAAAGGCGAGGCTATTCCATACTTTAGCTGTGCGAAAATTTAGACGGAGAAAAGTAATCTTTAATACCTCTCTCGAGCAAGATAACCCCGTTTGTAGGTTTATAATAGTTACAATGATAAAATTGAAGGAATTTGTGTAAACACAGCTTGCTTTTCGTCCAATGCAATGTACCATTGCACAGTTTTTCATACTGTTTGAAGAATGGAAATTAGCCTAAGGAGACGTATTACTCCTGCTTATCCGGTCTTTTTACGCGGCGGATTACTAGCTTATCCATTTATCTATTTGAAATTTCAGAGTAAATATAGTAAACCGTATAAAACACTATCCTTCATATAAATTTTGGAAATTTTACCCGTGTATTTTAGCAAATGCAACTTTTTTACATTTAAGGCACAGGAAAATATTGACAAAGGTTTCTAATAGTTTTGATAGCCTAAGTTTTAAACGAGCTAAGCGTCGCGCGATAAAGTGGAAATGATGCACCATCGTATGAGAAGATATCCGAGGGCAGGAAAATCCAAATCCAAGCTAAAATATGTACTGTGCTTCTGAATTAGGCCCTTCATTTACAAGACAATCGTCAGTGAGGAGGAGGACAGGTGTTTACCAGCCAGAGGCTAGCTTAAGAGTGAAATATAAAAATGGAAAGAAAAAATTAAAAACCACTTTCGGAAATACATTTTTCCAAATTAAATAGTCATTCGGCTTTTCACTCATCGAATATTTTAAGCAAATATTTATCCCAATTGGAAAAAGTTGATTGGACGACGCAGTCAAATAATAGAATTAAAGACTGCTTATTCTGAATTAACTAATTTTGAGGGATGGATTAATAAATGGTAGGCCTCAGTAGAAATTAATTTTGTCACAAAAGAGAGGAGATGAAAAGTTCCTCTTTCGCCACCGTTATTTCTTTTATCTACCTCTGACATCATTTGGCATATTGGCTCTATTGGTACACTTTTGCACGATAATAGTAGTGAAAAGTCATTCTTTAGCTACTGCAATAGCTGTCAGCTTCGACGTGAAAACCCAGTCCTTAGAATTAGGGATCCTACCAGAAATATTAATTATCAAAAGGAAAATAGCATGAAAAAGTAATTATATTTGATTATACATCGAAACATGGTACCTAATTTACTATCGCTTTGTTACCTATTGTCTTTCCCTCGGTGAAAAGCTGAAAATTACATCGTCAAATGATCTCGGGATCGCCACCGGGTCAGGAACTGCGTAAGTGACTCGTGGCCCTACGACGATGGCCGAGTTGGACATCGAAACCTCGGCAGTTATGCAGTTCCTGACCCGGTGGCGATCCCGAGAACATTTTTCGAAGTCTATTCGCCGGGAGTGGACTAAATCTGAAAATTACGGTTTACTTATTACTATTGATATTTAGCATTGAAGTTGTCAGAGCTACGCAGTCTTTGAGACCGTTCGCGACTCCTAATGAACATGGTCCCCTTTCTCACGGAAATTGGCGATTGATTAATAGTTTTGCCCAGCGAGCAAAATATCCTGATCATTAGAATATCTTAGGGAGTTAATTCACTAACATTTACATTCAAAGCCTGCTTTTTCACTTGTTGGTATCACTCGATCTTTACGCAAATCCGTCAATATTTTGAATTCTTGTCTTCCATTTTTACACATGTATTTTACTTTTCCCACTTTTATTTCCTAGCATACGCGGACAAAGCTCATGAAGCTTTGCTACTCCTCTTAATCACACTTGTTTAAAACAATGGTGGTATTTAATCTTAAATCAACTAAACAAGGCACCTATAACTCTATCTACCAATCAATTCCATATTCATCTCATCATCTTAGCCACATTTCAAAATTCTCAAATCTCTTTGATTTTATTTTCCCATCGGGTCAACCTTGTGACCCGCAAGGAACGACAGGGGTTGAGAGCGTTTTGAAATATTTTTCAAAAGAGTCAGACACAGATCGGAGAAATGAGACGACAATTTAATATTAAAATAATAAAAATTTAAATTATTGATATTAGAGAAGGTTGAGGTAGAAGCAGACATTCAGGAATAAGCTTATATACTTCGAATAGTATCGCCTTTAATATATTGGTAAATATTATTGGTAATGTATATTGTTCGCTTACTGTCTACA
Organism: Ischnura elegans; assembly: GCF_921293095.1. Lineage (NCBI taxonomy): Eukaryota > Metazoa > Arthropoda > Insecta > Odonata > Coenagrionidae > Ischnura > Ischnura elegans. Next base: position 50,157,344 of record NC_060259.1, read on the forward strand.
TTTACTTACCCATCCAAGGCTGCTTCATTGTTTAGTGCCAAGACTCTAATTTGCAGAGAAAATATTGGAATACACTAAAAATACATTGAGACTGAGTAACAAGAAAATCCTACATGACCGCGTCCAATTACCAGAGAAATGGATAATTCCACCTCAATTCAAGAAACGAATTACCCTAAGGATCTGAGATTTTTAGAAGTAGTTGGTTAGGAGTCCATAATTGCCTAAAAATACACCTCATACCAATTTAATTTGATTGAAAATCTATCCAGCATTGATTGATAACTACTCCTAATTAAAGTTCATAGACAAACGTGCATGTCTACGTTGCCTACGTTGAGTACATAAGAATTACTCGAAAAAGAAGATACTTCATTGAACGCTAAAATTGTGCGATATCAATAACTGAATATATATATTTTAATACTTTTGAGATTAGCTGACAACACTAATGTAATTTGGGAATGGATTGGTTGACATATTCTAATATTTAATTTTAACCCATGGCTTAATCATCGAGGATTCTAAACATAGTATGTAACTTCTTACTAGACCAATAGAGAGAAAAAACTGTACTCCCAAGCATATAACCAGACTTTGGGTTAGAAGCCCAAGCAGAATAACTTATGAAATGTACATTAAGTATGTTATACCTATAAGCTAAAACCGCAATTTTTTATTTACCGCAACCTATTTTCTCTGCAAATTGTAGTCCGCTGAGTTGAGGACTATTGTGCTTTGCCAAAGCAGCGCTAGAGTAAAGACGATCGGAATTTTCTCTGTAAGGGAACGAAATAATGCCCTCTAATAATTATTAATGAAGACAAGAGTAGAGACGGCAAGCCGAAGAGATAATTTCTTGTTCTTCAATTATCCGAGGACTCCAACCGTCTTGCATGGAAGTTAATCTGTTGAATCTTACCTGTAATTACTATCTATATAGTAAAGGGCTCATGGAACATTCTTTGTCGGAGCTTCAAGGCGTTCATACTCGGACACATCAATGCAACACTTTTCACTCAGTTTTTTCAACAACGTAGAAGTTATTTTTTCTATCGGTTTTGCCTCATTTCTGTAAACGCTGCTGTCTTTCCATTAACAAAAAGTGTATTGTCAGGCGCTGTAATGAGTTCTTAAACTATTTTCTATGCCACAGATAAAGTAAAATTGTGATGAAGCCGTAACCTTATTTTTCTTCGGTAATACAAAGAACTGACAGGACTTCAAATGTTTACGTACAAGTTATGTTGTGTCTAGTTCTTGAAAAGCTGAATAGCGCGCTTGTTAAGTTAAACAAGAACGGCATTCGATGACATATCATATTTATCTGGCCACATGTTTTCATTGTTCGAGGAACAGTTTTATCAGAAATTTGTGTCAACACGTTGGCGATTTGAAAACACACTCAGCCAAGTAGGTTTTTTTTTAAGATTATGCGATACGTGATAACGCTAAAAAAATAAATGCATCCTTATCACCTCATTTTTCCCCAGAAATTGAATTTGATTATTGTGAATGCTTAATATGCTGTGCAACGGAATAGGCTACGGAATTTTGTTTTGGGTGAATCAAGAAAGATATGGATTCAGTGATTGTGATTGCAAAAGAGTAACAGGATATTCGCCGACGGGGAATATTTATTCGTAAACAGTAACAGAGCAAAATGAGATGAAGTTTGCCTTCGTATTTTTCTCTTGCCTCTTAAAAGCGTGACATCACACTCGCTCCTGAGGGTAGCGATTTATATCTACTTTCATGAAAGCCTGCATGACATATAAATCACATTTGGTAATGTGAGCGGATAAAACTTGACAGTAACATATTAAGTGACTAACTTTAAACCGGGACTCTGGTCGGTGTGTTGACTAGTGTGTTACATTACCAACCTCTTGGTCCGGGTTATATTGGCGGGGACAGATATTTTTCAGAGACTGCCCGATCCCTACCTGAGTGCTCCATGCAAGTGCACTTTAAGCATACTCCGTCGGATGGATGGGACATTATGACGTGGTTTTCTTGCCACTTTTCTTAAACAATAGGCTAATGCCGACGCTGGGTTTCTCTACACCCTCCCTTCCCTATGGTGCAATGACTTAAACTGCCAATAAACTCCTCCTAATAGCATTAAATGCCTAGTTTTTAACCCAAAAGGGAGTAAATGAGCTCATCCAAGTAAAAAAGAACAATTAAATATGAATGAATTTCAAACAATATAGTCATGGGCGTAACAAGGATACATGTTTGCTCCTTCGATTGCGAGGGATAAGGCAGGACACCCAGTGTTGCGCCCTTAGAATACTGAAAAGAATAATTGTTGTGGCACCCTTTTAATCAAGTGATTCCAGAACAAGATGAATACAGAAATATCTTCCTTGAAGTTTCGCCGGAGACCTTGAAGGCCGGAGTTCCAATCCGGCAGAAAATTTTCAGGCATGGTATTTGGTAGAGGTGACCAACATCTGAGGTCATTTGCGCCATGAGGGAAGGGTGGAGAGAAACCCGGTGTCGGCGTAAGGGTGTAATTGACGAAAGGTGCCAAGGGGACCACGGCTTTACGTCCCATTCGACGGTCAGAGTGCCACCATCGCCGGGATTTGAACCAGAAGCCACAGGATGGGAAGCCAGCACTTCAACCGCCACACCAACCGAACCCCCGATATTTCAGGTGAAGCCCGATCCCAGCTTGGGTGTAGTATGGACGCTCCTTTAACCGAAGCACGTTCAATGTGACTTTATGACGAGATCCGCCTTTTATTAAGAGAACGCCCTCCACAATTTCAGTTTTTGCCAATTTTCGTGAGGCAGTGGTCCCTCATAGCAGGGAAACATATCTTACCGGTACACAGATACACACCGTTATCAGCATTTGAGTGCACCTTAAGTACAAGTATTGTAAATAAATAGAAAATAGAAAGTGCTCAAATATGTTTTCTTAATTTAGACGCAGAGATTTGCTGAATAAGGTATACTCTGTATACTCTGGGAATTCATTGATAGTGGCTTCAATTTGATAGAGTAATACGCTGCGAATCAAGCTGCATCTCTACCTTTACCTCAGCGAGCAAATGACTGTCGGTCGCCTCATCCCAATTCCAAGGCCAGTGCTTCTCCTGATTGCTAAATGAAGCACTCTTTTAAAGTAATTTATTAATAAATTTATGTTTATTGCGCCAAGGTCGTGGCAGGTTGAAATCCGTTGACCTTGCATTGGTCCGGTGGGCTTTTGTTACACCGTTGGTATGGTGGTGTGCATGGACACCCCAAGTACCTTGGTGACTTTACAGTCAGTGGTTGACCTCTCAGTGCTTGGACCTTAGCTTAGGTTAGCTCTTCAGATTCTGCCCAATTCCAGTATTAGCCTGTTTCAAATATTGTCTAAGAACTTCAAAGTAATTCAGTTGACAGTTCAAAGCATTAAACTTTATGGTTCAAAGTAACTATCGTATGCGGAAATCAACCTTCACTTAAAAAATTGAAAATAGATGGCGAGCTAAACATCACCCGAAGTTTATTTATTTTCTGAGCTCTAGCATACAATCTTCGGTACGTATAACATGGTTTACGTCATAACGAAGTACAAACAAAACGCCAATACGAGAAGCACTACAAAAATAAAATGATATAAAAATGAGTAACCTTGTATTTCTATACCTTCGATAGTACAGAGGGGTGTTCGAAATCCCCAACAGAAAAACTATATATTTTGACACACCGATCATGAAAATGCATAAAAGAGAAATGAAAAAATAAAATTTCAATTTATTTAGGAAGGTACTCAATAATATGAGGTTTATCAGTGCTACCACAATATAAGCAAAAATACAATATTGGGGTGTCTAAACACTCTACCGGACTAACGCAGGGTTAACAACAGTAATAGTTTCCGCCGCGTAAACGCATAATTTAAATATAAAATACATTGATAAGAAGTGGATTATTATTTATTCTACTATGTATGCAAAGTAAGAATCATTGATGGAAAGGTAAACGGAAAGAGAAGTGGGGGATGAGATGTAATTGGCATTATTTCGGACGAGATACGAGGTATGAGACATGATCAGATGAAGAGGTATGCACGGAAAAAGGGGAGAATTTCAGCGGTTGACCTTGCGCCAGATTTACACGGTCCGTCCTTTCTGGACGAGAGCTGCGGTGTTAGCTTGGGTGATCTCGCTTAAGGCGACGCATCAATCCCTCTCAATTGTGCGGTAAGGTAATTAGAAGAGATATTTGTGCCATGCTGGAAGGGTAGGGAAAAAGGGTTGAGAGAAACGCGGCGTCAGGGATAGCCTGCTCATAACGAAAGGTGCCCAAGGGACCTCTGCTTAACACCCTATCCGACGGACTGAATTTTTGCTTGAAATGCCCTCCACAAAGCTTCCAAGGAGGTCCCTTGTCTTTGTAAAATATTCGCTACCACCGGGATTTAAACTCGTACCCACACTGTGGGAAGCTAACACAATAGCCATCATAACAACCCGACACCACCGTCACCCTCAGAATTCCCCGATTTCGATCGTTGAAGTCTTTTTTTCGGCAAATCACTTTGGCTAAAACTTACGCTATCATATAGAAATTTACGGAGTACATAGAGTAGAACTTATCATTTCAATATTTGCTTACATCTCAAACAGAAAATAATTTTAATCGTAGAAAATACTAAAATACTTCAAAAAAATTTGAAACATGAGATAAGGACAAATGTTCAAGGTGCCTACTACATAAGCTCTTAAAATTTAAAACGAAATCGTAATTTTTAGTATGTAAATGTTGCAAAAAAAGACCTTCCCAGCGCAAGAGATACGTTATCTTAGAAATAATCGTTTCACGCGGCCATTTGAAGGGATAGTTGCATGATTTTCACCTACACTGTGCAGTGGGAACGTACCTTTTTTGCAGAAGTTTTCCCTAATTTATTTTGCTTAATCAGATATCAGATCGAAAACGACCCATTGCAATGCAGTATTAAACCTTAAATGAAATGGAAAAAATTGATGGGGGACATGGTATCTAAGTGGGAAGAGAGCTTGGCATCTAACTGTAGGGTCTCGGGTTCAAATTTGGGATGAACCCGGGAACAACCCCAAATAAAATACCCGAAATCAAGAAGGCGCACGGAAAAGATAAAGTTTCTTTGTGAACATAATAAATACACACGCCATGACTTAGTTTAAGTTAAGCTCAACTGTAACCTATTAACCTTCGGGTTCAATCACTGAGTAAGTGAAAAATTCATTCTGCTATCGGGGTCCAGAACGAAAAAGAGCGTCTCTATCACTGTGCTCGAGCTTCAATGGAGTGAAAGACGCAAAAGTTCAGGGGATTGGGAAATGACGGAAGAAAAGACAACGAAGGCATCATGTTAGTATGGTGGCAAATTTTGGCTTCCCTACGGTTCAAATCCAAGTGATGCCGGAGATTTTTCAAAGGCTTCCCGATCCCTGCTTGAGATAATTTTGGAGGGCTCTTCAAGACCAGCACTCCGTCTGTCGGATGGGACGTTAAGCCGTGGTCCCCTTGGCGCCTTTCGTTAAGAGCAGGCTAATGCTGACGCCGGGTTTCTCTCCACCTTTCCTTCCCAACCCTGCCTCATACCGCAAATGACCTAAGATGTCAGGTGCCTCCTCCAAATACCATACTATACCACCGAAAAGGCAGAGAAAATATCCGTATGACCTAGAAAACGGATAGCTCTCGAGCTCTTAGCATTCTGTGGTGACACTCCCTACTCGAGCAATACCTCAGAAGAATACAAGAGGCGATGTTGTGGGAAGACGAATACCAGAAACTTCCACGAGGAGAGAACTTTGTGTACTTCAAGCGGGCGCATGCCTCCGTCTCGACCGGATGTTTGGGCTAGCCGATTACCTACTCGTGTGCATTGTATTATTTTATCTTGAAATTTTCACAGCATTTTAGTAAACCGTTATAAACATCTCAACTAGTGGAAAATTACGAACGAGAATATAACTAAAATGTAAAGTTATAAAATTTGAAATACGGGCAATATTTGATTATTATACCCTGATAATGTCAAGAGTAAAGGATAATTTTACTGGAGTAACCGATACGTTACTAGAAAGACCGAAAAGCAGAAGGTATAAAGATTTGAAGTTTTTATCAAAAGAGGATATAACATTGGACTCTATGCTAAAAACTTAAATACATTTAATAAAAACCTATCCCACAATTCTCTCCCGATAACATATCCAGCGTACATAATTTAAATACGAGAAATGTAAAAGAAAAATACCACACAAAATAAATTAATACAAATTTAAAATATTCAGGCGCAGAACTTTAGTTGTAAACCTATTCACCACAAAGAAGATAGAAACTAACAAAAACAAATTTTAAATATTTATGTGTAAACTAGTTGGGTGGTTGGTTGGTCGGGATGTCAAAATATTACAAACCCCGTCACCTACCGCTATCGTACCGACCTCCGCCCAGGTATAAATCTATTATATCTGCCACTACTAGCATCAAACAAACATTAACTAATAAAATTTGACTGCTAGCCTAGCATATTGATAGATAGATTTAGTGCACCTCAAATATAAAAATTTTATACCTGAGAAAATACTGAGATCAATTTATATTTTCTTACTAAAGATGCAGGCATTTGTTTACTAGGGTCAACTCTCGTGCCTTGAAAACTTCCAGAATTTTTTTTTTACTTTGATAAATGAAATAATTAATTGACTTATCAGGCATTTGTACCATTTTCCTTTCAAAGTATTATTTGCAATAATCTGATGTTTGGCGGTAGTCTATTCCAAATATGGGACGCGTGAACCAGGAATGAGTTTTTGAATGCCGAAGTGATATGTGGCATAGCGTCGATACGTAGCGTGGCGTAGCTGCGAGATATGCGTCTTATTTAGCCATTTTCGCCAGAGCCAGCTCCACAACCAAGCAGTGAGAGCGACCCTACGTTGCGCGACACGACTTTCGCTTCTGGAAAGCAGATCGGGTAAAAAGGCAAAGAAAGATTGGTGGTGAGACTCAGGGCCGACCCCGGGACCTTTCAATGGACGCTCGGCTGCCTCTCCATTGTCTCCGAATGTCCCATTTCCATGAGGTGCAACCGCGCGGAAGGGCCGGGGTTCAATCCCAGTCTTCGCACTGGCTACCGTTTCGAATGATTCCCATGAACCAGATTTTAACCACAGGCAATACCATGGAGAGAGAAAAATGTGCTACTCGATGTAATTATTCACTACCTTCATAAAAGGTCATTAAAATAGAGCGTGATTTTTTTTATTTACAGCAGACTCACCGTGGAGTGTGTCAGTCTGGTGGGTAGAGCAATTGTCTGCTCATCGAGGGGTCGCGGGTTCAATTCCCAGGTGAATTTCGTGGATTTCATAATCTCTATCATTTCTCTAATGATGCATGGATAGTATCTCCTCTCCTTGGCAATTACTTTTGCGTTGATATAGTCGAAACTGTCGAAACTGAAACTAAACATACTCTAAATAAATCAGTATAAGTAAATAAGTTTACATTGGCGAAGTAGTACACAGTAAGTTACGATTATTTGCAGACGACGCTGTATTTTACCGAGAAATCCGTTCCAGCAAAGATATAGATGAACTAACGAATGACCTTGCTGCTATCCAAGCTTGGTGCGATGCTTGGCAGTTAGAATTAAATTTGAAAAAATGCGTCGTAATGAATTTCTGGAAGAAGAACAACTCCCTACAACGTAGCTATATAATTCGGGGTACCCAATTAGAGACTGTTGAATCCGTGAAATATCTAGGAGTTAGACTCAATAATGATCTATCGTGGAATAAACATATTCGAGAAATAACCAGTCAAGCAAATCGTAAAATGGGTTTTGTTAAAAGAATATTAGGAAAGTGCGACGACAAAGTGAGAGAAATTAGCTACTTTTCCCTCGTTAGAGCACATTTGGAATACGCTGCCAGTGTTTGGGACCCTCACGAAAAAGGCTTAATAACAGAGTTAGAACGCGTGCAAAGAAGAGCTGCCAGGTATGTGAAAGGTCGTTACGATAGTCTTGTTAGTGTAACTGACCTCTTAGATAAACTCGGATGGGAATCTCTGTCGGACCGTAGATTGAAAAATAGACTAAACCTTTTAGATAAATTAAAGAGCAGTGCCTTTTCTGACGAAGTTAACCATATCTTACGGACGCCAACATACTACGGAAGATCAGATCATATAAATAAAATAAGAGAGATAGATTGTAGAACAGACAGATTCCGAATGTCATTTTTTCCACGATCAATTAGAGATCAAATAGAACTCGTAAGTAGATTGCATGACTTGTAGTGTAGCCTACTAACCTATGTAATAATTAATGCATGTTTCTTAATTCAATTATTATTTCTAACAGCATATAGTAGTATAGTTTGTTATTATACGGGACGTTTTTTGGACGGTGTGGTGTGCATGTGGGATTCCAAATGCATGCTGCATGCTGGTGATTGATCACCACCTGCCAAAAACCCTAGAGGTGGCTTGTAGGGTATTATGTAGATGTAGATGTAGAAGTGTGAGGGGACTTAAGGAAAGGAACAGGACCGCTGCCAACGAGGAGCATTCAGAAAATAACAGGAACTAAATTTTGAAATTTCACGCGAGTTCGGATATTTCGATTGTCACTTTATAATTACGTTATTATGAATGCCCCTGAAGTATGATATCATTTTCAGCTGTATTCCTTGTTAACTTTGTCCGTGACAGCCGCTATTTGAGTTATGTATAGTGTTTTTATGAGCTCGGCGATTTTCGGCTCACTCTTCATTGCTTTTTCGTGAACTTTTGACCAAACATAATACTAAAACGATGCCTAAGCCTCCATATTCGCTAGAGATGACTCCGCGTGACTTTTTCTTATTTCCTAATATAAAGAGAACCTTAAAGAGCCGTCGTTTTACGGTAATAGCAAGGATTGAAAGGATTGTCTGACAGAGATAAAGGCTATCGCTAAGATCGGGATTGAGAAGTGTTTCCAGGATTGGAAGAAGCGCTGGCATAAGTGCATAATAATATAATACTAATAATAATGATTTATTTACTCATACATTTGGTTTTTACATCTGAATGCAAAAATAACAAAGAGAAGGAACTTTAGCTGGTCTCCAAGGTCACAGGACCAACAATGAACCACCATCAAATAACAAAATGTATGCCAATAAAAAAATAATAATGCAGTAAATGATACATGAGTGTTTTAAATAAATAACATCAAAATAAATTTTCTATTATTTCTTGCGAGAAAATCCAGTCTTTAGCAAGTCTTAACGTTACTTATGGGGACTATTTTGAAAGCAATAACATTAATATTGACGAATACGTAAATGTAAAAGAAAGTCCCGTAATTTTCTGAAAACACCCGGCATGTTTGAATCTCATACGCCAATGTGGTGTTGAATTTCATACGTGGCTTAGTTCCGGGTGAGCTCTACCCTCACCTATCCATATTATCCTTCAGGTTGAAACACTGAAAGGGTGTGTAACCCGCGTCATCCTCCGTGGTTAGAATATTGAGGGCATTGAATTTAGTTTTTATCACAGGACAATCAATTATTGAATCAAAATATCTTGATTCATATTTTTCGCTGATTTTTGTAGGCTTTCGAGTTACGGAGAAGATTCAGCGGATAGTTTTATGGGATATGCACTCTGTGCCCATATTTGTAGACCACAGTTTCGACTATGACATCGCAAAGTAATTGCCAGGAGGAGAGATACTATCCACCTATCATTAAGGAAGCGACAGATATTGTGAAATCCACGAATACCTACGACAGGGAACACATACCAACTACTCAACTTATGACAAAGAGTGCTCAAACAAGCTCGGGAGACAAAGTAATCGGAAAACGTCAGGAAAGATGGACCAATGACAAGACGCGTAACTGCGACGTATGAGCATAAAGACGGTCGAAAATATATCTCCGCTCTTCATCGACCTGAAGAAGGCAGTTGCAATGTCGGCGAAACTATCGTCTACATTGATGGTGCATACCTCTCGCAAACCTCTCTGATGAATCTTCACCACAATGTGATAGCCTACACAAGTCAGTAAAAATTGTAAAACATGGTCCCAGCAGAAACGCTATATCATCCACGACAGTTAGTTTTGGGAGAATATACTCTAACAGTCTCAGAATAGCCTACTGCGCATTGTCGTAAACTTGTAGAAGTTCGGTGGGAAATTAAAAATAAGAAACCGCCGTACTTGAGACGTATTGGGGTTATGATTAGTCATAGATCACTTCAATACTATGAGATGTATGTACATCAAGTGTAATTAGGCATGGAAGGTGGGTTGAATGCTTCATATCACACCCACCTTGGTGTAAGTAAATGCAACGCATGGAGACTAATTACATTATACCACCTGATTAGGTCTATGGGTCAAAACTTTCTATACTTAGATAAAAATCGGTGGAAAATATCTCTCATTCCAAAATAAGAGCTCATTTCTATATAAGTAAATATTTTTTTAAGCAGATTTTGGAGTTAAAAACTAAAAATATGCGCAGTCATTGTTTTTTTAATGTCCATGACATCCCTTATAATTTTTGACAGCTAAAGGTGTATACATAAAGTTCAACTGAAAGGCTAAAGATACCAAATTTATTTTTTAGAAGAATTGTCTTTTGAAGTTAAGTGGCAAGTTAAAAACTATTTGATCGCTGGGGACGAAGTATTCATTGATAAATTTGACTGAATTCTGTAACAATTGAACGATTGTGAAATTAATATCACGCATTCAGTTTTACTTGGAACTTTCATCGACCTACGTAATGTGTTCAAAAACAAATTAGCATCAAAATAAAGAAATTTTCACCATTATAACTTTACCACATACTAAGTATATTTTCATACTTATAAACTCGACTCTTAACCTATTATGGGACATACACTGAATAGAATAAAAATTGCTTATTAAAGCTCCTGCTACTATAAATGGCGAACACTGGAAAAGTGATAGTGAAGGTATTGTCTTTCATTTCTGAAAATAGCAGATTTGGAGCTGATCTCGAGTCGCAACATACCAAATATAAACTGGCTCTCTGCGAAATTAGTAACACCGAACACTCCCTTTGATCTTTCTCATACTGCTTGTTTTTCCCCGGAGTATACGGCCGCGGGCTTCATTGAAGAAAACTGAGTGAGGATTTAATTTTTAGAAATGCTTTTCAGCATGAGGATTTACCCGAGTTTATAATTCACGCAAATGGTAATGGTTATTCAGAGCAAATATTGGTAATCTTCTATATTATTTCTACTGTAAAGATACCTTTTTCTCAACTTAAACGCAACCTAACTCTACAAATGAGGTACCAAAATGCACAGAATTTATCAGAGAACATGCGACGGCATATCTTACTTCCTAAATATTGCTATTGTTTCCTCAAATTGGTTCTTAAATAATTAAAAAAAAACAAAAAAAAACGGTAAATATTCCTGACGTTAACGGCGCATAAACTAATACATTTGTTCATTTGCAACAATATCTCGCATTTTTTAAATAACTTTTATGAAAATGCGGCTGATTCCACATTCAAGTCTCCTGTTGATGCGTAAGTATGAATCATCATGTGCGTTTAACAGAGGATAGTGTAATTACTTCCAATGTTGTGTTTAAAGAGGTCCTCTGACCTAAATTTGTACATGAACATTCCAATTAAATTTGTACATAAGACCCTGCCTTGTTTCTACATTTTAAAATTAGAAACGCGCCTATCCCTCTGTGGACCTGCATTGAAAAGAGCGGGGGAAGCCCGCTGGGAGCGGGCGCATCACGCTCGTATTTCTGTATTTCAAATCAGATGGATGATTTCAAATTTTACGCTGTTTCTTAAGCGCCACTAATCCTTCAAATTCCACGATAATTGTGCACCATGTTCCTCACAACATTCACTCTGGTTGCAAAGCTGTCCATGCAGAATTTGAATCAGAGATCTATCCATTAAAAAATAAATTGCCACTAAATACTGCGTATATTGCTGATTTTTGTTCTCATTCCACTTACTATGCTGTGAACTTAATATAACCGTTTCTATTGAACTTGAAACTTTTATCTGGCTCCTGAGTAAAAAATAAGAAATCATATTTAAATAAAGAAATGTTTAGCATTCTAGCCTTAATAGTTTCCAAATTATAGAGCTTATAAAAATTGACTGTTTTCGTCGCCAGAATGACTGTTGTGAAATGACAATATTTATTGAAAAATTAACTAATAAAGCTAGACGTGGCAAATTTTTAAGTCATGCATGTGTACAACATATATTTTATGATAAATATCCCCGATGGTGACCTCCTGCAAGAATTTGAATGGAATGTCCCTGTGTCATAAATTTTGGAGTTCAAAAGGTAATAAACAAAACTTCCAAGGGATACGGATGAATCATAAGCAGCAGGTACCACAAATAAGATTTTAAATTATCAACTGATCCATATATTGCTCTTATATTTGGTATTTCTCACGTCAGGGATTTTTATTGTATTTGTTGGGTAAAAGAATTGATAAACATGCGGAGTTGAAGGTCACGTTCTCCTTAGATGTCCTGTTGGGTGGTATAGCGTCTGCAATTTTTTTATAATATGTACATATTGCAGTCATTTTGTTTATCTGTGTATCGCACCTCTCTGGACAAAATTTCGTTTTAATAAATGCGCATTCAAATGTACCTCGAGGTTGTGTTCCACGCAATCCTTTCTCCGTGGCCTCTGTTTTTTCGTTTCATACTATAAGACTTAATTTTATATCCTGTTGACGCCAAAACGTGATGACATTATGATTTCTTTGAGTCCCCACCGCATGAGGGACTTCTACCAATCTCGGATATTCTTTTCTGAGCCTTCAATGCTGGACACATGTAGGTTCCATTGTATTGCATCGTTTCATCAGTATTATCACCTAATTTTGCCACTACAAATTCTCTGGCCCAACTTCTGCACCTTCTGTAACGTGGGAGAGTAGCAATTGTACTTAAGTGCCTAATTTGGATACCCGAATATCAGGGCTAGTATCCTTGAGAGCTTCCACGGGCACATATTACCTCGACGAACACAACATGGTCGGTATAAAGTCACTTTGAGGATGTTACAGGCTGATTACATGAATTTTGCAAAAGGAAAAGGTAGGTAAGAAAGGGTGAAGAAAAACGGAACCTGCCCGCTCTAAACGAAAGGTGACAAGAGGAAACGACGTACAGAGTGTTGTTCTTAAAAGAGCCCTCCATAAAGCGCTCAATCAAGGTCTTTGAAAAACCTTCACCACAGCTGGAATTTGATCCCATGTCCCCTGGCTAAAATGCCGACACCCAAGCCAGTATACCAACCCCATTTCCATACAGCACGGGCGTCTGACAAAATAAAAGCTACCTACCCGCGCCTTCGTCCATAACATTGAGTGCCTAGACTTACACAAGTGTACTCGAGTTTTGGTACTAACAATTAGAAGAAGCGATGAAGAGAAAAATAACGCCTTGTGCAAAGAGTTTGGAAGGCTGGAGAGAAACTCGGCATCGGAATTGGCTTGCTCTTAACGAGTCTACGGCCACGCACCTACTCCTGATACTCAAAACAAAATAATTTCCGCAAATGCAACTAAAATATTATTTTGGATAATGGGCGACATCCGTTGAAGGTTAAACACTAGATTAGGGTGCTTAGAATGAAGAAAATTCAGTTCTCATATTATTTATGGAACTTTTGTTTCCAGCTACCTGAGTCAAATGATTTGGTTTCAATTACAGCATCAATTCGCTAATAACCCAAAATTAACCCGTGAACGAACCTAAGTTATATTTTAATCATAAATAATAAGCTATGACGCCCCTTAAATAATTATTTTGTCGACGCTGCATGCGTGTTGAATAATTCAAGAATAAATAAACGCATTATAGCAAAATTTTAAAACATTCGCATTCGGAGGTTTCTAACCTAAGTCTTTTCTGCTGCTGTCATCGCCCATGCCTCACTCGCATAAAGAAGCATACTTGAAAAGTTAGTTCCAATGAATTTCACCCTTATTTTATTAGATGTAAAGAGATTTTTTCTTTCCGTATAAAGATGCCTTCCCTTGGAATATTCAGCTTACAATTTCCTTCATGCTTCAAACAACGCTGGTTACCCTTCTACCCAGGTAGCAGAACTCCTTCAACCCCTCAAGTTTATGGTTTTCTAGTTTAATGTCGGAGTCAGTCTCTTGTCTTCTACCGCAGACGAAAATCTTGGAGTTTTTCTCTTTGAATTTCAGCCGACAGAAAGCCATTCAATTCTCCTTATTTTTTAGAAATTCTTCAGATCCTTCTCTGCTACGACTGCGCTATGCCAGGGGTAAGATTTTTCTAGTTTTTTCTTCGCCTTGGACGTTCATTCTTAGGGCTTCTTCTTTACGGACGCTATTTAACCATCGCCACCGGACGCAGTAACGCTCCACGAGAAATGCAACCCTTGGAACGGCCACCAACTCCCCGGGCGGTCGTACACGGCCGAGATGGGACCGGGTTCAATCCCCTGCTCCGCCGACGCCTGCAATTTTTTTGCGTGACCCCGAAGGAGAGCTTCCGCTCGGCAGAGCAGCCGGGGATGATGATGCAGAGTGCGATGGAGGCAGCGTTGCGTGCCGGAGCGGCTGGGAAAACCTCTTCGCTGGACCACGCTCGGATCGCGTCGTTAGGCGTGGCGGGGGCGGTGGGGGCGGGGCAGTATCCGGCGGCGGAGTGCGACACGTCTCGCCACGAAGCTTGTTGTACCCGGATGCGAGAAGGTAACACTCAATTGAATGGATAGGAGTCACATCGGAAGGACAATTTAGGGAGTGAATCCCCAAAACTTTTGAGACGAACTACTTTACTTCAGATTTCATTGACAGATTTCTCCATGCAAACATTAAAGATGAGGGGGGAGAGTGCTCAGTAGGGCGGATCGCAAAAATCGATTTTTTTCAAATCCATCTGGCCCAATGAAAAAAAGTTGTGGGACCAATCAAAAATAAGGCCTGAAAAATTTGAGACCTGTACGTGAACCCCTGACCCTCGCTCAAATGCAATTTAGGGGGGGAGGGTCAAAATTCGAAAAATATAATATTTTATGGTCATTCCCTATAGATTTTGCCGAGTTACTGCCCTTTCAGGGCAAAAATTTCGTGCATTTTGACGTATCTGCCACCGTTTAGCCACAAAATGCCTAATTTGAGTCCGCATCCGCGAAGAAAATATTCCAACGCCCACGCAGCGTCGCGGATACCAGAGCCGCAGGCCGATCCCTTCCCCTCCACGCTCGCTTCTCCCCCTCCCACGCCTCTAACACAGCAAAATTCATCCCGCGCATGCTGCTAGGAGGTCGTTTATCTTTCATAATATAAATCAGAAGATGGTAGACGGTAAAAAACGATGCGTAGTGAGACGACTTGTCCCTTATTTGGCGCCTCGTCGGCGTTAAACAAATCGATGTTACCAACTTTTAGAGAAGTGATGAAATAGTTTTAGACCTGCGCGCGCAGGAAAGGAGACTACGGTCTATGAAGACGCCTCTCGAGTGGCCATGAAGGTTTGGGAACTTAGGTTATTCACTTCTATTCCGGTATTGTCCGACAGCTGTGACTAAATGGATGAATAAGGGTGAAGGCCGCCGGCGCACCCTCCCCGCTCCCCTCTCGAACGCCCCAGATGCAGCAAAATTCACACCATGTGCGTCTTTCTTCGTTAGTCTTACTAATATTTGCATAGCATCGTCCAGTGAGGAACAATCACGAAGGAATTATTCCATTACCTGCTTTCCAGTCTGTATTTCTTATGTTATTGTCATTCCTTGTCTTTTGCTGCTGTCAAAAAAGTTTTGGTAAATTATTTCGCGAATCTCTCGTCCATATGTATAATAAAAGGAATATTGAAATTTAAATTTGAACTTTCATCAATAGATTTTTAAATCCCGCAGCGCTAAGCTCGGATACAGCCGAAGGAACCAGAGTCTCTCTCCAATATATCATCAGCGGGTAGTACTTTACGTCGATATTAAAATCCAGCAATTAAAAAATATCTCGGATTGGTCGCCAAACGCATCCTTGCGGAAACGCATATTGGGTCCCTAGATTACCCTCCCAACGTTTATGACGCAAACCCAAGTCAACATAGCGCAATTAGCAAATAGACCACTGTAAGGGATGAAATACGATTTGATGCTATCCCGGCGAATGATGTGGGTAAACTCTTTTTGGGGTTCAACAAAATTTATCTCTTATGATGAGCCCCCAGTCGGAGCTTGAAATGTTGGCCATTATGGAAAAATTAACCCGGTGGGAATCCCGAGAAGAGTCTACCCACACTGCAAGGGATGTTGGAATTATGCTTATAGCAAAGGGATGATGCTTCATTTTTGGGCGGTATTCGCTTGGTACCATCATAATCAAATCCTTTTTAATTCTGTGTATCTAATTTTCACTCGGAAAGGTATCGATAATCGCAGATTTTATAACTTTTGCTAATCCTCCGACGGAGGAGGCAAACCTCCAAAAGTGGGACCCTGTTTCTTCAACTAACACCACACATTCCCCAATAAACTTGTATTGATAAGTCCTCTTCCCTTTTTTCATCAGACAAGAGTATAGTCTTTCATTCCAATAAAATGAGACCCTTTGATGACACCTCTCTTTTCTTATTCACAGTAATTAGCATCTTTTTCTGTCTACGTAAGTCATTCCGGAATACTAGCTTTGATATATCTTACGAAGTTATGACTTTTGCGTCAGCTAAAGTTGCGGGAACGATCATTGCTGTTGCTTGGTTCTTGCATATACCTCTATCACAGTTGGCAGACGCATTTTCCCCGAAGAAGTTCCAATTTGAGGTTATAGTCGTTAATGTTTATTTCATGAGGAAAGTAGACATACAAATCGGCTAATTTCTCGCCATTTTAATTTTCTTCGGATGAATTGATGAAGAAAACTTTTGATACTATTTTCCCGTGCAAGAATTGACGATGATGACTCAACGCTCGATTCCTACGATTCCCTTTTTTCCTCAGTTGTCGAGTTTCTTTAGGGTTCAATCCAGCAGCCATCATCTTTCTTTTCGTCAGATTGTCTCTCAAAATACTTCTCATTGGGGGAACCTTATGCTCCTCCATGCACTAACACACAAAAATATCGCATAATTTAAAATGTTCCTTTAAAATTGTTTGAGTCTTATACTTCAATAAAACCCTACTTTTGGCCTATTAGTAGTATTAGATTTTCCGTAAGTTTTAGTACTTCCTGTGGTACCGCTAAATCTATTTAGTCACATTCATAATGGAAGAGAAGCGCGTCACCATAGTTCGCACACCTTCATAGCCACTCGAGAGGCGTCTTCATAGACCGTAGTCTCCTTTCCTGCGCGCGCAGGTCTAAAACTATTTCATCACTTCTCTAAAAGTTGGTAACATCGATTTGTTTAACGCCGACGAGGCGCCAAATAAGGGACAAGTCGTCTCACTACGCATCGTTTTTTACCGTCTACCATCTTCTGATTTATATTATGAAAGATAAACGACCTCCTAGCAGCATGCGCGGGATGAATTTTGCTGTGTTAGAGGCGTGGGAGGGGGAGAAGCGAGCGTGGAGGGGAAGGGATCGGCCTGCGGCTCTGGTATCCGCGACGCTGCGTGGGCGTTGGAATATTTTCTTCGCGGATGCGGACTCAAATTAGGCATTTTGTGGCTAAACGGTGGCAGATACGTCAAAATGCACGAAATTTTTGCCCTAAAAGGGCAGTAACTCGGCAAAATCTATAGGGAATGACCATAAAATATTATATTTTTCGAATTTTGACCCTCCCCCCCTAAATTGCATTTGAGCGAGGGTCAGGGGTTCACGTACAGGTCTCAAATTTATCAGGCCTTATTTTTGATTGGTCCCACAACTTTTTTTCATTGGGCCAGATGGATTTGAAAAAAATCGATTTTTGCGATCCGCCCTAGTGCTCAGCCTCGTCTTACTCCTTCACCTATTCCTGCTTCTTCGTAGTTGGGTCTAGAATTTGTCATTACTACGTGCATTTTATACAAACTGTGTACATTTCTACGATCCTCGGAGATGATTCTAATTTCTTTCAGCATTCTCGGCATTGAATTTCTTTCAATGTTGTCACACGCCTTCTCCAAACCGAAAAACGAACGGAAATAGGAACTAGACCTGGAATGAAACTAGGAATGTCGGTTTTTCCTTCTTTATTATTTATATCCTGAAAATTTCAAGGGTGTAATATAGGTTTTAAGTCCGGTGCATCAAAAAATAACAAATTTAAAGGAAAGCATGAGTCCTTGTAAGAAAGTGATTTGAAGGGAAGTGATAAGCTCATCCTACTGAAGATTTTCGATAGATAAAAAAATTGGCTCAAGTCTGATCAGAGACATCCTTGGGGATTGGCGTGGCTTGTGATCCTACGCAATCCAAGTAATAAGCTTGAAAAATCATTCTCTGTATCACACGACCATTAGACCGACTCTTTCTCAATAATTTCCCGCTGTCCCTTTACGTAGTGCAGCTGCTCTTTTGTATTCATGAGGCTACAGTTGGCAAAATGACTCGATGGAATTATGAGGAGAATGCACGAGATTACACGAGATTGTAATATGTAAAGGGATATAATCGTCCTTGAATTAGCTCAAATGACCTTGAATGAAAGTCAAACGGTAATCTTTCTGCCATTATTTGAATCATTACTATTACATTCTGACAAAAGGTTTTCATAGCCAGAGGGAACTATCTACTTTTGGAGAAGAACTTTTTTGCAATTGATTTTCAGTTGGAAAACCGTACTACATTGCAAAAATGGGCACACTAATCTAATTATAATATGAAATTTAGTTTACAATACGAGTTTTAGCATTTTTTCTCTCGGTTTTAGTGAAAGGAATACCCAATTTTGAGGGTGTTTAGGTGAAGCATTGATAAAAGTACTCGTGGTCCATGTATTTTTTCTCAATAATTTTATGTGAGCCATTCGTGAGGCTGGGTGAATTCTATACTCCATCTTCTCTCAAGCTAAGGAACTCATTAAACAATTTCTTACCGTAATGATCGACATTCGAGACTAAATAAATCACCTAATGTCCATTAAAAAAAATTATTACTTACTTCTCGAGTTTCCAGTAGCGAGTCATGAAGGCCGTTAAACTTTACATGGAAATAAATGTTAAAACCTATTGAATTCACTCGTCTCTGATACACCCCAATAGACTCTGAACAGCATTCCATTTTCCTCGCTTAAAAAGAAGACTGGGATCCAGGTGATGCTGGACAATGTATAGGCTACCAAATATCGCTGTGTCTAAAATATGCAAAAACAATATTTACTCCATGATTAATCTCATTATTTTAATTATGACGATATACTGCTATGGTTAAATTACTGTCCAAATATCTTGGTTATCTCTATTCCCTTGATAAACGCGATTCTATTGCGCGCGCGACGCTCACTAACGCCAAAATCGAAATTAAAATTACCTGGTATCCACTTTGAGATACCGCCCAGCCCCAGACGGGATAAAACAGGTTCAGGGAATTGATTCCGTGTTAAAGGTGTTCCCGATATGTAACACTCTCTCGGAATCAAATTCACATGAATTGCAGAAAATACGGAAACTAAACTGACAGCGGCAAGCTTTGTTACCCAACACAGCAGCATAGCCACATACCACTGTTCACCACAATAAAATGATAATATGATGGCGTATGACGCCTGGGGAGGGGGCAAGGAAGAGCAACGGTTTTCGAAGGGAGAGTTCATAGCTAGGAAGTGATAATGGGCGAGAGTAGTAGTATCCTGAAACTATGCAACCAAGCTGACCATTTATGCCAATAGGACAACTCGACATAGGCACACTATTCCTCTGGAGCGTGGATAGAAGATTTGCTCTGAGTGCTCTGGTCTGCACAACAGCGAAAATGTAAAAAAGGCCGCTTTTCAGGGTGCGGCCTGGATTGAAATGGCAAAACCGAGATCATGTGATGGGTCTGATTTGCTGATTTCGACGAGAGCGATTGTTCGCAAGGTGTTTATTTCGATTGAACATTTTATTCCCACTATTTTTCATACTAATGAACAAAGGAATATAGTTAAGGATATTATTAGGATATTATTTAAGCAATTCATCAGTATATCCTTTGCTATTTTTCCATTCTCGATACTAATATTGAAGCCCATTTCCCATAGTAAAGTTTTGTAGCTGGGGCTTTCAATGTTGACATTGGCTGTTGGTGATTTCACAGACTCGTTGATTGCTCTTGCTTATATAAAATTTGAGGTCTGCACAAGGTTTCTGACGGCATCATAAAATTTTCGGGTGGATTGCAACTTTCACAAACTATTGCTTTTTAATTTTCTAGTACGTGGCTTAACGGAGTAATATACTCTTTCCGTTAGACATCACTTTTCCATACCAGGAACCCTATCCAGAAAGGCCTCAAAGATATGTGTACATCCACGAAAATGAAAAAAATTGGACTTGAGAAATCCTAAAAAGAACGAAAGACCGCATTTCTACCGGTGACTTTAGCTATTACGATAAAGGATGGAAATGAAAGAGTTTACCTGTGGGATCTCACCTGCTAAGGTTTAGCCTCTGCCTCCCGAATAGGAACTTCTTCTGAACCAAATTTGTCTACAGCCATCATTCTCATGAGGCAAAAGGGGCAGTTTGCGGAGAATATAACATCTTGATTTCTCTGGCATTGCTAATAAATCCTGAGTTTATGAGGACACATCGTTCCCGCCTTACCTGTTTCCTTGAATATTTCCGGGCATAGAAAATATAACTTTGTAAGAATTTTCCAGCATTTCGAAGTTGAACATTTACTGCATTATTTTCTGTGATGCACAATTTTTATATATCTGCACGAAAAAAAGTCAACAAATGCTTACTTTATATAGCCTGAAAATCTCAAGGCTATATCATTAGTTTAAAACCAGTAATACACCACCAAAAAGACATAAAACCATCCATTGAACGGGTATAATACCCTGTCTTCAATTTTTTTACTCTGAATTTCAAGTTCATTTGCTCATTTTTGATTTCATCAATGAATAACACGTTAAGAACCCTTCGTGGATTCATCTCTTTTCCTTTCTTACTTCCCAATTCCCATTGCTTTTATTGAGTAACGCGCACCCCACGGATTATAACGTATAAATTATGCATTCACAGAGGAAGAAATATTAGCTGAAATCTGAAAAACGTCTTAAGAAATACTTCAACCACTTTAATTCCCTCCATTTTGGCCCAATCGATAGCAATCCACAAATTCTTAACATGGGTGCCACCGAGAAATACTGTGACAATTTTCAATTGCTATAAATCTTTGGTAAAATGTAATGGTCAACCTCAAGTAAATACACTGCAACGATCACAAACATTTGGAGCTAGTAACTTAGAATAAATCAAGTGTTGTTATAAGAAAGGTAATTTAGCTCGTTCACGGACGCCAACGAATATTAAACTTTCATGAAAAGTTAGGAGTAACCTATATTAATTGCTTGTAAATCAATTTCATTAGAATCCCATAACATCAGCCTGTTTTTGACTACATAAATTTTAACAAAAACGGTTTTTCCATACACTGACGACTTAGGTATAACTGCCGCCCCTGCTAACTTTACTGTAACGTCTGTCTTCCTACGTATATCCACGGGTAGCTTCGGATTTCGAGATTTGCATGCAGCATACTTGGATATAAAGAATTAAAAAATTAGCGTTTCTCTGCCTACTGATTCGGCAACGCTTGTATTAGCGTACAATTTTATGGTTAATTTTAGAACAGTCTCCATGAAAAAAACTAAGTAATGGTGCAAGAAAATATCTGTTCATAATAAAAAACATTAGTACCCAAAATTTATAAATTTTACTATATTACCAATAGATTTTGTGATTTAGATAAAAATACGTTTGTCTTCATTCAATTAGCCGAGCGCAATTAAATGAAATTGGCCTAAAATTGGCTCAGTTATGTATATAATGTTAACTAAATGTATATTCACTTATTAATCTAAAATCATTGAGCCCTTGTCTTTCTTTTATGGATCTGAAATAGTGATTCATAGAAGAAGCATTGCAGCAGAATATTAACTAAAAGCTAGACTTGTGAATTTTTTGAGTTGGATAGTCGTGATAGAACCCAGATATAACACTATGTCGTGTCACTGAAAGAGCAAATCGGTTCTGCCTTAGCGGTGAGTTCATTGATTCGAAGAAACTGAGTCTCCAAAGCTGCATGGAGACCCGTCATTCATCATCGGTTTCTGTTTTATGGGCGGCGTCGATATGGGCGAAGGCTTAAGGTTGATGAACCAATTTTCGGTCACTGGTAATCCGTCCACTCATCACCAGCATAACAGTGATTTGATAAAAGACATATACGCTGACATTAGAAAATAATTACATGTCATTTCTATAAATATTTCGAGGTATGCTCCAACTTTGCATCATCAACTGACGGCCACAAAATACTCTCTCTATTATACAGCCATTGGAAATCGCCAATGAATATATGCATTTTTATGCAATTTTTAACGACGCTGCTACCCTGAGAATCCGAAAAAAGTTGATCAAAGCTAGACTACAGTTTTTTAGAAAAAAAACTAATAAAATGTTGATTATACCGCCAACATCACGAAAACAATAGGTTCGTCGCATGGCTACCATTTGAGTGATTTGCACATGGATGTAGAAACGGAAGTTAAATACAGTTAGTTATTTGAAAATGGCGATAAAGTCGGTTACAATAGCAGGAAAAGTTGTCCACTCTCAAAAACATTAAGAATGGATCATGCACTTTCTCTATATCCTTACTTTACATTTTAATCTCCATTGATGCTGGTCTCCTTTCAAACTGAAGAATAGTTTGGATAGGCAAGGGTACAGCTCAACCCAAAACTACTTGTAAGCTACCGGCGCCATTATTTCACACATAAGTCAATGGCCAGTTCCACCCACACTTCATACAGCGAGCGTAATGGCTGCGGGTGTCATTGGCTCCGCAAGCCTTCAATCTCAAGACTCTTCACTTACAAGATCTTAAAGCTCTAACCAACGTTTCTTTGCGCTGGTTCCCGAAGATTCTGGTGAGTGAGGGTACAGCTCTCTGCGGAATAACCCATGTCGAATGAATTTTGTTCAAATTTAACTCATGTAATAGTAATTCATAATTTAATTAATTACTTAATCATAATTAATACTTATACGATAATTAATTTACGATACCTTAATAAAGCATTTACAATGGGTGGTGACACATCTTTTTATATTGACACACACTGGCCCTACTAACAGGCCCTAATCCTCCCCATATCGAACGTCTGGCATAGATAATATGCTCTCTAACACCTTATGCAATAAGAGACGTGATGAAATTTAACTGTGTAACATAATGTTGGCGGGCCAATAATGATACTACCCTGTGCGCGTCGTTCGAATATAAAAGCGGATGCCACCGCTCAGTGTGTCAATAAAAACAAAAGCATTCGGGGCTCATATGAAAGACCCACTCATATTGTCTCTCGTAAAACCATTGCCGGAGGATATTATGCAAAATGAAATTGTTCCTAATTCAGTGTTTAAATGTCGATAGGTTTTTCATTGGCCACCATCTATTATATAAAATAAAGACAAATAAATGAATCCTTCATCAATCATCCATTTACTATAAAGTAATCATATGAGGGATCATAGTATGTGGCTATAAAAGTTTTAAAATACTAGTGGTAGTGGGAAAGTTTAAACCCTCAATTTTTAGAATCCTATGTCAGTTTCGATCAACAAGGGTCTAAACCCCCTCCCTCGGAAATACGGGAAATATTGAAAACATTAATTACTCTAATTTGAATAACTTTCAATAAATCATACGCGATGGTATGGCCGTGGTGGTGAGTAATGCTCGATCGTAATGCTGCGAGGAATCTTTTATTTGAAATATAATACAATGTGCGGTGCATTAACTTGAAATCACTAATTTGACATTCCTCTTGCCCTCCCCATAAAAGATACACAGTGAAACCTGCCTGAACGACTACTGTTACAAGGGCTCGTTAAGCCTGGAACCGAGTCTTTCTCGTATAAATATTGCAGATTTCACCTATTTCCAGCGGCCACCTCCTCATCGAGTAGCGACCATTTATTTCCACCAACGAAAAATAATGAAGCGACCAGATACCTTTACTTCCACAATTTAATTCGGAATATCTTTTGGGTATAAATAATCTTCTAATACAGAAACTTAATAGCATATCGAGATAACTATACAAATCTCAAATAAATAAATGAGAACACAACCGCCCCTTGATGGCTTGCAATCAGTATTGCTTCTTTCATATATCTGGCAATGAAACTCAAACATGAAATAAGAGTTTTAAAACTGCATGCATGAATTGCCATGAGAAAAAATTAAATTTACGCAATACTCTTTTTATGCCATTTCTAAATTTTACTGCTATACTGGTGCTAATGGCCTAAGAAAATGAAAAATGTTGATACTGACTACAAATTTTCGTTTTGACGTTCATTTTATATATAATGTTAAAATTTCCCAAAAAAACTAAAAAAATCATAATTGCCACCGGGCTTCTTTTTATCTGATAGGGAAATAGATGCCATCATTGAAATGAAATCATGTCAGTTAATTTAAAATGCCCGGACAAAAAACTAAATCCTGAAGGGTGGTTCTCTTAAAGTGAACCTTTAGAAATGAGACACCCGCTTCCAAAAAATTGTTGCACCGTTGATAACTACCTATTAAGGATCGGAACCGTTGGATTTAAAGATTGGCTCCAATTACAGGCTTAAATGTGCACTAAACAATAAAAAAAGATGGAATCATTCACATACTCTGTATCCTCACTATGCTCACTAGCCTCCATTATTGTCGTCTGTGTTGAAAAAAAAATTTCCATCATGATATTAGGGAAAACTGATAAATTCCAAGCAACGAAACTAGTTCCTTAATTTTCTTGTTTATCTTTCTGTCCCTCAACGCGGGGGCGTCAGACGTCTCACTTCAACCTTAGGAGGTGAATCTATATAAATGTGATACCAGCTCCAAAATATTGGAGTAATCTAATGATAATTTTATAGTACATGCCAAAACTGGTTTTGCTAAATAAACGTTCTTTATTAAGACGTTATTACTCCAATAACATGAAGATATTCCGCAATGATGAGCAAGCGATGACTGAATCATTATTGGAGTAGTCCCGTTGATAGTGAAAGAGTAAATATCAAAGCCAGTTTTGTTCAATAAAAGTTTGGCGAGAAATTATTAAGACGCTATTATTCCCATTAACATGACAATATTCCATAATGGCTCATTTTACCATTCCTAATTCCTGAAAATCTAATCACCTCTATCCAGCATTCACCTTCTAAAGCAGCCGGTATTCTCCAGCCCTTTCGGCGGAGGCTGAAGACAGGCTTCACTGTAATCTGTACTCGCCAACGCGTCCAATGGCCATGAGTACCAACCTTCTCATCATCGAGCGTCTTTCTGTGCAGACACTAGACCATCTCCCCCTCCCGTGCGACGGCGTGGACGCCTGCGGGGCGTCGCGACGCCTCTGTCTAGGGCGTCCGCCGCTCATTCATCGCGACGCGCGGCCAATCAATCGGCCGTCGTCGAGCCACCAAAGAGGCAATTGCGGCCCAGCCCCTCGCGTCCGAAAACTTTCATCATGGAAGAGTTGCAATCTCGCTGTTTCACGACAAAGCTGTTCCGCTAATACTTCATGGAGGTTGCAGGCACAAAACGTGACTTGGAGGGCATGGAAACCCATTTCACGCTCGAATGATTGGTCGGCTTCGGACGGTTCGCTGCGGCTCTCCCCCTCCATTTCCCCTCCCACCTCCCCCTCCTCCTCCGCACAACCCTTCCTCGCATTTTTCCCCTCCAACGCCTTCCCAGACAGTTCTGCTTCCCGCCTATCCGACCCCGCGCACGACCCCGGATTTTTTTTCCATTTCAACGGACCGGAGTTCGATTCCGCCAAACCGAAATGGCCGTATTCATGCGAGAATGAGGGCCACGAATCTTGCAATAGACGATTCTCACTTCGGTCACTAAATGTATAGTCACATACTGCACATTTGAATGGTAAAAAGAAGTCGCTGACGGGTACAGCGATCCGAACTTCATTTCACGGAGAGTTTAGGTATAATTAGTAGTTGGCCTAAATTTATGTTCGCAATGGTATGATAACAAATTCATTGCTTTCCTATGCTATATCTCGCGATTGAAAAAAATCCTATAGTAAATGTCATGAATATGGATCGCTTTGCACCCATCGTCACGCTGCGGACATTTTTGAAAACCGATATAAATGCTACTCAAGTGCATCCCGAAACCTGCATTGGTTAATTAAAAAGCATGCAGCATTTCACAAAGCTAACTTTACACTACAATAAGCACCCTACATTTCTAGTCGTTATCGCCAGCCAATTCAAACTTGGACCATTGGATCATTGTAATCCTAAGGTGAATATAAAGAAGAGAGATTTTCTGTTTTTTGGCAATGACAACAAGGTCGTTGAAATGGTAATATCCGAGATCAAGTCATGGGTCTGGTTGGTTGATTACAACGATTGCGCACATTTTCATGCAGTATATTCCCATTCAAATAGTTATAACACCAGATTTTATCGTATACCGTATCGTATCTTATATTGCATAAGGGTTTTAGTAAAATCTGGTATTAACTATTTCATTTGATAACTTGAACCGTTTCTTATACTAATACCCATGCTATTTGTTGAAGCTTTTGTGGTCTGTATTTTATACTTGCATGCAGTCCTACTTCTGTACCGCACTTCTAGTGGATTTGTGTTGAATGTTTGGCTTTAGCCTTGGGAGCGAGGCGTAATGTCCGAACAAATATTAACCTGTGGGATTTCCTGATTTCTGCGCATGGGACTAAGGTTGAAGCAGCAAAATCCAAGATATGATTGGTCTATCTAATTACGACGATAGCATTTGTTTTCGTGCGGCATATTTCTACTGAGGTTAACAGCTCTATTTAAGTTAATACTCACAAAAAAGGTGGAGTGAAAAGGTTATTGTTACAATCTATTTATAAATCTTTTATTACCAAACATTTATCCATTTCCATATTAATATAAATGATAGGGTTACAATATTGACCTCAGCTTCAGGATAGTTCGTAGCCACCTCGATCACTTTTTTTGTTTTTACTAAGATGCCCTTTGCAGTCACTGGACGCTCGCCGCTATTCAGATTTTTAGATTCAGAGTTTATGTCCTGGCGAAAGCTGCGATATGAGTGCGATACTCATTTTTGACGTCTAGGGTCTACTGGAGGGTCTGCTGGGCAACTTGGACTTAGAATTCGGCCCGAACGTTCCCACGATTTTTGCCGAAGCACTGGAGCGTGAAGCAATATTTGCTCACATTATTATTTTTAAAGGCATTATGACGGTGAGGGTGGGCTTACATAGAGCATTTCCCAACCTGTCCCCCTTCTCGAGTTGACCTTCCCTCTCCTACTTGCGAGAAGGCCTATTAGCTTTCATTCTATTCAGAATCCTTATTCTCTTTCTTCCTATTCCCGCTCACTTAATATTCACTGCACTCGACCACAGATTTAAACATCCCTTCCAGGTTTACCATTCCCTCAACCCAAGCCCTCTGTCTTTTTATCATATCAACATGAAGTCTTCTCTCTTAACCCACCATGCCCAGAAATTCCTCGTTCCTTGTTCTCTCCGCCCATCTCACCGCCTTCTCCACAAGCATATATCGCAATCATTCAGTATTTTCTATTCCTCTTTCCTTTGTGTCCACGTTTCCGCGCCGTTAAGTTCTAAACCCCATATTTGAATCTTCACCCACCTTCCTTTACGATCCTATTCAACGATTCCGTCATCAACTCCGGCCTGTTCACACACAACTCCTTTGTCAGCGCAATGCTCTTCCTGAAAATCTTAATCATGTGACCGTTTTCTAGTATTTTGTTGGCGTAATACTTACATGAAATTCTCCACATGCTCAAGTTTGTACCCATCAAACTATGTTCACATTACTTGCCTTCGATGCTTCACAAAACAGATAGATATGCATAAAACCGTGATAAATCATTGAGTAAAAGATAAGGCATTTAAAAAATACGAAATTCATGAATCTGCGCTGAACTTCATAAAGGGCAATGGCATATCGGAGATTACGGTCATCTCCGCTTATGTGCTAGTTCGTGCGACACTTTCAACAGTTCTGCTGGTATCAGGTGAAACTGGCGGACGAATAAACTAATACGAAGACCCAGAGCACATAACATTCGTTGGTAGAAAGATGAGGTACCAGTGATTACTCTAAAGGTTATAAAAAAGTATTACGGTAAATGTAGTTTAACTGTAGCTGAATGTAATTGCAATATCAATGGCAAATATCAACTTGGACAGCGGACATATTGAAGAATAGTTTTGAAGTTTGCAAGAACAAACTACGATATAAATCTGTTGAAATTAAAATGCGAGTGGTGAATTGCCATTAATTTTCAATTGTAGTGCTATATCAAATATATAAATGGATAAGAGGCGGCCGTCATCACCGGGTGTGCCGCCAATCCTTGTTTTAATGCTCAATGCTCGGAGTAATCACGATTCACGCAATGTGATATTTTGGAGTAAAGGAGAAATAATGGAAATTTGGTCAATGCACGCGGTCACAGGCGGTGGGAATAGGCCCGGGAGATATAAAAGAATTTGACTTTGCGATAATTGCAATATATCACCCGCGCTGTTTAATAGCGATAGGCCAGAAACGATGAAGTATGATAGGAATAGGCCCGGGTGATATCTCGATAATTATTACAATCAGACATCGATACTTCACGATTTATTGCGATTATCAGACGGCGGGCGGCGACGATGAACTTTTCAAATATCAACAACACCTTTCATCATCATCATCATCACTCGTCAACAATCCTAAGATTAGTTTCTTGCAGCTCTTCATTCAAGCTTCCCATCAGCTAATCTTTTCAAACATTAATATTTATTCCCTCTCACATCCTTATTTGCCTGTTCCATTTATTTCATTCAAGGTGTTTCTTTTCCATTCATGCAATCTACTTGTCCCTCGAGGGTTGTCTTCATCAAACCATTATGTCTCAAAATATGGCCTAAAAGGTTGTTCCGTCTTGTGATCAAGGTTTTCACCAGGCTTCTCTTCTCGCCTACTCTTCCTATGACTTCCTCATAAAATATCACTTTTGTAATAAAATAAGATCGTATGCTTTCCTAGTTGCAGGAATTATTCTCCGGTTCTTCACAAAGCCAAGTTTTCCAACAGTGCTTCTATGCGCGAGTCGAATATCGAAACGTCGGCCATGGGAAACTCCAACCATTAGTGATCCCGAGAAGAACCCGTAAACCTCTGCCATATTTACCAAAAACTTCGACATATTCAAAATTCTCAATTTTCGCTTTCTTCCACTTCGGATTGAATAGTGAAAGACAACAGTTTCGATGGTACTGCAGCCAGTGTCTTTAGGTTGATGATGTCGAGAAACTGTTGTGTTTCACTTAACAGCAACTGACGCGATAGTAAAAAATGGATAATTTAAAATCACAACACTACGGAAACCTTGGTTCATCGTAACTTCGAATTACGCGTTACATACCGTCCGGCCCGAAGCGGGAAGGTTCGGCTGTCACGTGTTAGTTGTTGACCCTAGTTTCTGGCGCGGACTTGATATTTGGTTTTCAGTGATAGATCATCTGGCAGCTACGGTGGGGGAAAATGAGATTCGAATACTTGGAAACCACGCGCGGGGCCAGTTTCAACTCCCAGTTTCATCAAAAGAGGTATAACATAAAAATTCTTAAAGTTTATTATGTTGAACACGGTATCCACCAACCTAAGCAGGATTCAGTCTCCTCATGACGAGCTATCCTTAATAGAATCTAAAGCTAGGTTTGACAACAAAAATGCTAACATCGGCCCATTTCGAATCGTAAAAAGCACATTATGTATGCACAATTCTGTGAAAAATCAATTTATATTACCCAAACGCCATTCTCAACCACTTCTGTGTTTGGAAATGGGAAGTTGTGTTAATGCGATGCGGATATTATAAATAATATCTAAAAAAAATTAAAAAAATGTATATTTTATATTGAAAATGATTGAAAATAGATCATAATTAACTTAATTTTAGCACTCCACCGGATAATATAGGTTTGCATATTGCATTTGAGAAACACTCTTGCTGTGTCCGCTTCCATCATGGACTGCCCTCTTCAAAGCATTATACAGTATGCCCTCTTTCATTCTCTCAATAAATCATATTTTTTCCGCCCCGCCTTTCAAGAAAACCTCCCTCTAGCATGGTTTTTAACATCGCCTCCCCGCTCAGCACTCCTTCCATGTAAACCCTCTGTGTTTTACTTATCCTATTTACATATTTTCTCTCCTCACCCGCCATTTCAAGGACTTTTTCATTCCTCTTTCTATCCATCCACTTCATCTTATCCATTTTTCTCTACACCCACATTTCCAGCGTTTCTAGTCTCTTCTCGTCTTCCGTCCCCAACGTCCACGTTTCCGGACCGTAAAACGCGACACTCCAAATCATTTTTCTTTAAACTCTTACATAGCAATCCTCTCATAAGCTCCTTCCTGTCCATGAACGCCTCCTTGGCTAACGAAATTCTCTTCCTGTTGTCTTTACTGCTGTGTCCTTTTTCCTTTAACATGATTCCAAAATAATTTCACTGATTCACCTGCTTAAGTCTTTGATCTTCATCTTCTTTTTTGGGCCTCACATGCATAGGTTGAGATACTTTACAAAACCTCGTAACCTCGGTCTAGTCATGATTTATCTTTATGTCATATTCATCGATCCGTCTTATTACTGATTTCAACATCTCCAACATTAACTCCTTCCTCAAACGCATCTAATGCTTTCCGCAACATTTTTCTGCATACACAACAAACAGCGAAGGTGATAGTGGACAGCCTTGTGTCATACCCCGACCAATCCTTGCCCACCGTGTATCTCCGTTCGCTACCCTCACTTCAGCAGTCTGAGACATATACAGTTTACGAATGAGTCGCCTATCTCTTCAATCAATTCCTATTTTCTTACCCAGATCACTCATTCAAATGCGTTTGCTAAATCCACAAAACAGGGATACACGCCCTGGTTATATTATAGGTTCCTCTCCTCTTCATTACCGCTACCGCATCACGGGTTGATTTTCCTTTCCTAAAAAAACTGATACTCGTCCAGATTATGCTTTGCCGTTTTCTCCATTCTTCCATTCATAATCCTCAGTATTACTTTCACTGCATGTGATACAAGGCTAACAGTCCAGTAGCCTCCGCAACCTGGAGTTTTCTTCTTTTTCCGTTGCGGAATTATAACTGTTTTCACAAAACCAAATCCTACGGCCAAGACACTTCCTCGTTGACTCTACGGGCTAATTTGGAAAATCCTTCTCTTACCATCTTTTCCTGTATTTATCAGAAGCTCATACGGGATTCTGTCAACCTCTACCGCTTTCCTAGCCTTCATATCCCGAAGGGCTCTCTCAATTTCCACATTTAAGATCATCCTCCTCCTCGTTACTGTCTTCATCTATGTACAGTAACTCGGACATGTTACCGCTGTCATACGGATCCTCCACATATTCCTTCCATCTAATCTGCATCTCTTCTCGCACGTTAAGTATTCTTCAATTAATCGCTTTAATATTTGGCATAAGTTGCCCTCTTTCGCCTCTCGATAAGGACTTTACCTTAGCGCTGTCTCCCTTTCCTTTTGAAAATTTTCCATTTTGACCTATCTTTTCCACCAACCTTCTCCTGGCTTTTTTGTTTCCAGACGTATTCTACTACTTATTTCCATGTACATCCTTCTGCCTGACTCTGTGCCCACGTACTTCTGTTTCCATATCTCCACATTTTTTTACCATTTCCTCTGTGATCCACGGTTTTTTATCCTTCTACATTCCACGTTACCAATCGACTTCTGAGCTGCATACATAATAATTTTTTTTCTAGTCTTATCCCACCTTTCCTATACAGTCAGACTTTAAGACACAAATGCAATACTGGCGCCCATGACATAAAACTTAACTTTTCAATCGAGTGCATGAAGATAATTTTTCCGTTGTTGTGACTATAAATGTGGAACTTGCTTAGTTAAATAAAATCACAGCTAAAAAGTCCCTAATTTCTGAGATCACTACGGCATTCTGTAAGTTAGAAACTCTTTGTTTACACCCTTGCTTGTATTCATGTCGAACTATCTGCATGCAAGACAGTGTTCAATATTTAAGAAAGTAGCAGCGTAACTCAAATGAAACAAAAACTCACAAATCATGCAAGACAAAAGATAATAGCATTTTATGGATGCATTGTCCATAAATTACGCAATTTCTGGAAACAAATATTTTTCTATTGCGCTACAATCTACATATATAATAAGGCAAGTTTTTTGACGGAGGTGGAAGCATCTAAAAGCGCTATACTCTAGTTATGACATCAGATATACGGAAAATAGGAGAGATAGGTAACATATAGGTTCCCATAGGTGACAGATAGACACAATGAAGAAAGAATGTTCTCCCAAGCTCTGATGTGAACACTCCACCGAAAGGGAAGATAAACAGTGTATTACAAAATGGTGAGATAAAAAATTTAGTTCTAAACACAACAAGCGATGTAATCTATTAAAGTGTAAAGTAGTTAAGATACCTTCCCTATTCTTATTTTCTTATTAAAGACGTGTGATACATTCCTTATTCTTCATTATCTTTTCCAATGAAGCTGCGTGCATTTTTAAACAACAGCACAAAAAATATTGATTTGCAGCGTCACATCAAGGTACGCTTGGATTGAAGACCTTTTGCATGCATAAAAATCTGCTCTAGTTGTAAATTGGAAAACTGATTTAGCGTAAGCTTGAACCCAAAATGGTCCTCACTATTATAATCCCTATAACAAGTACTATTTTTCCGGAAACGCCCGTATTTGTAGAGAATGAATCGGCAATTATTCGATCTCCCGAGCATCACATTTTATTTTTGCCGCGATAAGGAGCTCTGGGAATGAATCAAAGTACACACCCATCCAATCCTCCCCGTTGGACCAAAGAAAATCCAGTACCAGTGCGTAACGTGATCAGGACGGAACAACGTGAAGCGAGCAGAATCGCGTGTACGCTGCATCCGGAGTGGCGGTCGCTTTTTTTCTGCGCCTCTTCAGCCAGCATCGCCTTCGTCACAGACTGAAGTGTGACGGCATCCTTGTTGAGGAGCCGGAAAGAAAAATCGCCGAGAATCCGAGCCCAAAGATGGACAGGTTCACGAGCACTTGAAGCACTAACCACGGTAGTCACCGCCACTGTATTGGCACTGAGAGTAGGGAACCGATAAAGCAAGACTTACCACGGCGATGCGAAGTAAATTGTATTTGCGAGTGAATTCATAAATCAGTCAAATGTAATTTTCTCTAACAACTACCGTTAACTTAAACTGGAAATATAAGGCAAGATTTTTTTGGGAATACAATTCATAGCGTTGCATATATATATTTAAAATCTCATAAAAACGAACGACACATGGTGAGATGATAATCCCAAATATATAGACGTTCTTAGATAATGGAGTTTTTCAAAACTTATTGACCAAAATTTACTCACCGGATATACTGCAGCCTATTATCTGCCAAAGAGAATAGTACCGGACATTATAGACATCATACAAGTTTTAACAGAGTAGATTTTTGCCAACAAGTATCGTACCACTCCGGTTTACCACACTTTCAAAGAATCTACTAGAACACGTTACTTAGGGTGACAAATGTTTATGCCAAGCGGCAGACGAAAACTCTAAATTAATATTTTATAACATTTAATTACTTTTACTTCCACGCAATAAAAGAAGCTCAGCACTTAGAGGACCTGAGCGAATTATTTTAGACTTATGAACAAAATTGGGAATTTATGTAACTCATGGAAAGGAAGCTCGCAGAAATACACTTCATTACAGATAGTCTTTTCACCTTAAGTTTTAGCATATACAGATAAGGTACTCCAAATAAAACGGCATTTAATTCTCTTTAAAGTCCCTGGCACAATGAAAGAGTTATTGTACTAAATGTGACATATGATCAAGAGAAAACGGTATACTTCTAAGAAAATGAACTTGTGTGCGTTGAGCTCCGCATGCGTTACACTTCCTCGAGCAGCGTATTTTAATGAAAAATCTCAGCGACTCCATCTCCAGAAAGCAGTTTCAAAAGCACAAACTGGACTTAGCCAAATGATATCCACCAATACCCACGTTTTCCTCGAGTAGATGAAAATTGGGAAAGGTTCATGCAAAACCTCATAAGGTGTTCACGCTTCGATTACCACGATGCAGCAAGAAAGCGGAAGAATTCCTCCCGAGCGATGTATTAATGGAGACGGGTTAAATTTCACGCTCAGTGGAAGTGGAGTGAAAACAGGAGCAAACATTGAAAATGGCCCGAGTGTCATAAATAAGGTAACACCGGGAGTCTTTCTTTGACTCCATAATTAAATCCACTCATCATAGGCGCTGCCGAAGCCAACTCGCCAGCAAACGAGACTGGCTCCACACTCGATTCAATTATACCATCTTCACGGCTACCGCATCTGCATTCATATTTTTCCTAGAGGCAGGTAGCCCGTCATTCTCTTAGCTCCCGCCGAAGAACTTTCAAACCGGTTTGAACAGTCCATTCGCCTAATCGAACATGTCGCCCAAGTTAACTTATACAATCTCTCTTAGTGGGTTTTCAGGGGGATTATCCACAGAAAGGGGGCATTTTGTGCAGGCGAGTGCGAATGCCTTTGAAACGAAGACGTTTTTACCTATAGGTATACGTAATTACTGTTGTCTTTAGAGTCCTGCTTTGAAATAGGATTGTATTTAATTTTGTGGCACGTTATTTGTTTGAAAATTATGTTACAATTTCGAATCTTTCTGGGTATACAAACAAAACCCTTTTTTTACATTTTACAGCATTAAAGAAACTAAACTATAACATTGGAGAAATTATAACGAAAAAAATTTCAAATATAAGATACAGGCAAGTGTTCAATACTGTCCTCTCTGTTTGCTCTTAAAATTTCAAAATGATGGCGAAAACGTTAGTCTGAAACGGAAAGGCTTCGTGGGATTCTAACAGTGTTAAAGAACCAATTTTTTTAAATTTATAATTATTACTTATATAAGTATTTTTTAAGTTTTTGATTCAAAAGCTGTGCATAGAAAATTAAAAGTTTTCGGGCGAAAAGATGTGCTGCTTGTTAATCTACTTTGATCCTTTTCCACGCCACTTGCTCATCATATCCGTAGAAATCAAGAAAAATCTCATACAACGTCATAAGATCCCATCAGGTGATGATCGAGTCGCATTTAGAAACTGTGGCAGAAACCTTAAGCCTAAATATAAGCCTATGACAAAATGAAATCTTCTTCAGCTTATCGTAACTACCATAGATATCTTCATCATGCCAAGGAATAGTTCACTCGAAAGTTTTCTGAGATCCCTCTCTAAAATCTTCCTAGCGGTCAGGACTGCCATTTAGTTAATTGGGCGTATGGATACTCATTCAATCTCAGAGAGTACATTTTTACGATGATTAACTTTCGGTATGGGAGAGTTTGTTTCACTATTAGCAAATTGAAATAATGGGACAAAAATGGATATTGATTTTCTGAGTTTCCAGATATTATGTTTAAAACCATTTGCCATATATATCAACAAGGCGCGATTTCTTTATTCACTTACTCCTTAAAAACTGCAACTCACCATTTCTTGAACGCCCTTAGAAGACACTTAAAGACGGTCCAGACTGTTCAGTCATAAAATAGATTGTGAGAGGTTAAGACCAGGGTCACTCCTGAATATATGTGTCAGGACACAGATCTTCAGTAAGCGGCAGTATACGATGCCAAAATGCTGACCCACGAGTAGCCTGCAACAGATAAAAAACTTTGAATAAATATGTAACTCACATATGGCAAACATTCTAACGGCCAAACTATTAATTATTTCAATTATATCTGATCACATAAACAAAAATATCTGATCACTTTCCTGTTGGTGTTTTCATACACACAGATAAGAGCTTACCTGAAGATAAGGTTATGGGACAATCTACTCATCTTTGCGACCGGAGGGTAACACAATTAATAAACAGAATAAACTGGTCGACACTACTTACACTCAATGATTCTGACAGCATTTATCAGCAACTGTGCGAAAAGTTAAATCATGTTTATTCATTATCTAAAATCAGGCAACGGGAAAATATCGGTAATAATACATTTAAACTTCCGTGGATGAATAATGCTATTTATTCAGAAATACAGATAAGAGACACACTATTCAAAAAATACAAATCCAATACAACAAACAAAGTGCACAGAAATAATTACAGAACCCAAAGAAATAAGGTAACTTCCTTGATAAGGCGATCTAAAATCTCTTATGTTCGCTCTAATCTCGAAAGGAACAAAGACGACATTAGGAAGACTTGGCTACTGATCAATAGCCTTAGGGGTGTCACCAGTAAGAAAAGCATTGATATGCAAATAAAATCAAATTTTAAGAATATTAATTTAAACTATGTCTGCGAATCCTTTGCATCTCAATTCACTAATGACATACAAAAAATACTGCCCCAATGCTCACAACACATTCTCAACCCTGGTGCTAAAAAAATAATTCCATCTACCTTTTTATTGTTGCCAGCAACTCCAGCTGATATCCAAAGTATATTACAGCAATCAAAAAATAAATGCCCAGGGCACGATAATATAAGAATGATCGATCTCAGTTGTAAACATGACATCATTGCTGCAACAACCCACTGGATAAACAAAAGCATAACTGAAGGTAAACTACATAACGATTTAAAGTTAGCAGTAATCAGACCGATATATAAACAAGGAAAGAAAAACGACACAAACAATTATCGTCCCATTTCTATTCTACCCTCCTTGGATAAAGTCATAGAAAGATATTTTGCGGTACAATTAATTAACTTCATAGAAAAATTCAACATTATCACTACACATCAATATGGGTACCAAAGAAATAAAAGTGCACGATCGCTTCTAGAGTACTTCAGTGAAGATGTACGGAAAAGCCTAAATAAGAACTGGTCCGTTCTCGCTGTATATACCGACTTCACTAAAGCTTTCGATACTATCGATATCAACATCCTTTTAAAAAAACTGGAACGATGTGGAATACGAGGAATACCGCTTACATGGTTAGAAAGCTATCTCACCAATAGGAAATTACTTGTAAAATTATTTGAACATAAGAGCACGATTAAATCTGTCACCTCTGGTGTGCCACAAGGCTCTATATTAGGGCCAATACTCTTCTGTATATATGTAAACGACATACCAGAATATATTAATCATTCTAAAATATATATGTATGCTGATGATATAGCGCTAGTTTCAATCAGCAAATCTTTTGAAATGGCTAAGGAAAAAATGCAACAGGATTTCTATGCGATACAGTGCTGGTGCCATGACAATAAATTAGTAATAAATGATAAGAAAACGGTAACCATGCAATTCCGAAATGCCAAGGCAACGAGAAAACTAATAAAATTAAGATTTCATACGCATTTATGCCTTCATACTGGTAACCCTGGCCATAAAAAGAGTAACTGTCATTTATATTCCTGTTCATTTATTTCCCAAGTCAACTCCTTTAGATATTTAGGATTGACCGTAGACGAAAATTTTGACTTCAGTGAGCATATTAATCACTTGTGTAATAGACTTAGATGTATTTTGTACCAACTATATTGTGTGAAATATACCTTACCAATTCAATTTAAAAAAATGTTGTACTTAAGTCTCGGTGAAGCAGTACTCAGATATGGTTTAACGATCTGGGGCTCCACAAATAAAACCCTGTTGAGAAAGGTGGAAAAAATCCAAAACAATATGGTATTACAATTGGATCCATGAGAAAGAAATGTCTTTAAAATTTACAAAAATCTAAACATGCTTCCAATACGCGATTTATTACACTACATATTAATAACAGACAACTATTTTAACAATAGCTACAAAACTGTAATAAATGTAACACACGATATAGGACTCCGAAGTACTAGAATATATAATGTACCTAGTTTCATCAACGCTCACGGGAAAAGAACCTTGGAACACGTAGTTCCTAAATTGTTTAATACGCTACCACAAAATTTGCAATCAATAGAAAATATTTCTCTACTAAAAACGCGTCTGAGACATTGGTTACTAGAGAAATATAATGATACCGATATATGAGAATTATGTTTGCTTATGTGATAATACATTTATTTCTTTGTCTTGTATGTATGTTAAAAATTTGTTATGTTATGTACACATGTTAAAAATTTAATGACATTATACTACTAAAAATGTTAAACATTGTTTTGTTAAAAACTAATCAAAATTTATGGTTTAAACATGTATAAAGAAAGATACATATATTTTGTCTTTATTTTGTCACATATATAATTTCTTTCTTCCAATACGAGAAATATCTCAAATGCAAACACGTTATATATTTTTAAAAAAATTTAATACATATATTCCTGTAATGTTAATGTGTATTTATGTATGTACTCTTGCTCCCTAATAATTTTATAATATGTTTTTGGCAATAGTGGAAACATTATTAGTGAGAATTCATGTTTGCTAATGTGATAATACATTTATTTTCTTTTTGCTTAAAGTTATAAGTTACTGTTACTACTCAGTTATATAAGTTTTATTATAACCTTTTCTGCTACCATTTCTAATCTCTGCCATTAAATTTCTTATATTATAAAAAAGTCTATTGTTAAAAAATTTTATTACATTATATTGCTAAAAATTTTAAACATTGTTTTGTTAAAAATTAACCTAAATTTATGGTTTATACATGTATAAAGAAAGATACATATATTTTGTCTTTATTTTGTCATATATATTTTTTCTTTCTTCCAATACAAGAAATAACTCCAATGCAATCACGTTATATATCAAAAAAAAATATTTAATACATATATTCCTGTAATGTTAATGTGTATTCATGTATGTACTCTTGCTTCCTAATAATTTTATAATATGTTTTTGGTAATAGTGGAAACGTTATGAGATACACAATTTTAAAAGACAATGTACGACCACGAATAAAAAAAAAACTAATAGGCACCTGCTGACAAGCCTTGAAAGGCTTAGCGGGACCTAGACTTTTTTTTTCACATTGTATTTCTTGTATATGACATTTCATCTTTGATTAATGTTATCAATTTTTGTAAAATTTCTAATCTCTGCAATAAATATTATTATTATTAAAAAATTGCAACTGGCACCAAAAGCTGATATTTATTTCAAATCTATCACAATATTTCTCATTAAATTAATAAATAATTATCAAAATGCTTTCAATATTGGCTATTTAATACAAATCTATTTGAAATTATTCACATTTACTTATCAAACCATGCGCGCAAGGGACGATACTTCCATTAAATATTCTCATGGAACGTACACAAATTTATAAATGAAAGGCTTTGCAATTCACAGTGTAATATTGAAAGTTTATTTATAAAATAGTTTCAGGCTTGACGTGGTGGAGGTTTAATATATCTATGATAAAAACTACGAATGGTAATTTACACAATTTATTCACAACTGTTACTACCAACATGCATGTCATTTTCCTTGAAAATGCGACTCACTTCAAGGAAATTGATATAAAATGTTGAAACCAAGGTCGGGAGTAGAGTCATGAATCAAAATGTGGAAATTACCATTTGCAGTTTTTATCCTGAAAGTTTATGTACAAAATAAATGATAGGGTATTTTGAGGAGATTCCTAGCCATGGAATTAATCTCAATTTGTTAATGCTTCGACACCAAAAACAAGCTAGTTAGTGACTAATCATGAAGACTAAATGACGTTTCAACGACGGGTGTTCATCGTGATTGCGTCAATTATTACACTAAACTTTGCATATCCTATGTAATAAACGTTTCGAGTTTGCTTGCCTCAAAGTTACAATTGGCTACTGCACTAATAAATACACAAAATAGAAGTAAGGTTTTCAAACGGAAACATTACATACGAACCAAGCGATTGAATTAGCAAGGAGTGGTACCTGAGGGCTGATTCGTAAGCTACAGCAATCGTTAGGAGTCAAGGGGTACAAATCCCCCGAAATAACTAGGGGCACAGTCGTGACTGAACAGCTCTGCTGAAGGTACCCTTCACGCTATGCCAGGAACAAAGAACCAATGCTGTGGGTTAGTAGCACCAAGGGTAGAGCCAAAATGCGCCTCTCTTCAAATGAATGCCCCCACCCAGTCGAGCCCCTGTCCAATTGTGCCCCGAAAATCATCTCCCTGCCGAAATAACCCCACCCCCAGAAGATTTATGGCTTTATCTTTCCCATGTATATGCACGATTAATTAGGAAGGAAAATGATACTATTTGAATATGAAATACTCATGATTATTTATAAATAAATACGAAGAGGAATGCTTACGTAGGCGAACATACCAAAGAGCGGAGAAAAGTTACTAAGAGGACGCACGCAGTCATATTTTATCCTTTTGAAGTTGTTTTGAATGTTTTAAACTTGACATTATCATGGCATTTCCTCGTTGTATGTAATATACCTCATCGAACACATCATTGTATTTAAAACGTAAAAATTCTTCATCTTATCAAATTTTGAGGTGAAAATAGCCAAATTTGAGATAAAGGAAATTGATGACATGAATTATCTCTGCTGACCCTGAAAATTTCAAGATGGTATTGCTAGACTGTCGTCAGTTGGCACTTCGCAATTAAATACTCAGTCAATCCGTGAAAACCTTTGATAATCTCTCGATGAGGTAGGATGAGGTACCGTTTCAATCAAGAATTGCAGAATTTTTTTAAACTATGTGACAGTATTATACATAATGCTTTCACGAGAAAAATTTCGAGAATATTTCGTTGGAATACTGCAGTTTTATTCATGTACAACTTAAGTTGAGCAAATCAACTTCGCATGGTTATTTGCCTTCATATAGACGCTTAAACTATTATGCATGATTGTATGGCTCGAATTACTTGCTATTTCAATATATATTTTCCGAATATGAATGCGAGTCAATTATTAATCATTCACGCGAAGAATTAAATAAACTATCTTCACGCCAATTTTTTTCTTTTCATTGTAATAATCGATACTGGTCTTTTCCCCCGAAATGAACATGACAGACACCCTGGACTTCCTGTTTCATAGATCATACCGTGAATTCGTCGTAGCAATGAAGCTTGAATGAACCAGTATTCAAATGACATACATACTTAACTATCGAAGAAACTTTGGTGCATCCGCACCTCAGGGTTGATTTTCTTACACAAGAGAGGAACGATCATTTCTTTTGCTGGAAATAACCTCTCATCATCAAGGCCCAGAAGTTTCGACAGCAGCGTCTCGGGCGATTAGCTTTCTATAAATAAATTGATAACAGCGGATGCCCCGTAGAATTTTCATGCACTGCAATTTAATGTCAATATTTGCAAATTATTTTGTCATGTGTGTTTTTGCTTACCATTGTATATTATTATTATTTTGTTCTTGAAATCGAAATTTATTCCTTGTATAATATGCAGAGCTTGAGTAATACAAAATTTTTACATAAAACAAGGAACATAAGGTCCCCCTTAGGATAATTCCTGTTTGGGGATAACCGACTCTTTAAAAGTCGCTCTTTTAAGATATTAGCTACATAACACACAGTACATAACACACTGCAGTTTTGCTGAATCACAAAATCAACACAAAAAACACAATTTTCTTGATTTCAAATGATCAATCTATTACATTTTAAGGAAACATTTCTCTTTGTTTTATTCTAAAAAAATATCGGAGATTTGTACCAAAAATGATACCGTTGTGGAACGCATGCTTCAAAAAAAGACATGTCTCGCGAGGCGTGCTGGCAATGAAATTGTATCCCTACTATTGCATCGTTGATCGGATATCAATAATATAATCGCAATAGAGGTGGTAATTTTGCATGCATTATTTGGTAGTGCATTTTAGCCGGCATCAATCTCGTGAATCGCATCTCAAGTGTCATTTGTTTACACTGCAAGGCAAAACAAGCATTTTACATTATGCCGCTGTCCTGGGATGATACACACAGGATATCATTGCGGAAACCCGGGTCGCTCTCTGTAAAAAAAGAAGTGTCATAAGTAATTGTGTAAAACCCAAGAAAACTTTACGGAAATTTTGGAGCAGGAAAAACGCTCATATGAGCGCCGAAATGCATGTGAAAAGCTTCCTTCTGAACAATGAAAGGATAGCTATAGTAAAGATAGAGACTAAACCGGAAGGTTTCCTAATGGAAGAGATTTATATCTCAGCGTCGGAATATGGAGATAAAAAGGTAGAAGACGTCTGCGAGAAATCAAACCTGTAAGTGGGGAAGAAAATCTCATTATCTTAGAAGATAGGAGCGTAGTCGTCGGAGAAGGCTGGAATGGAAGAGTTATTTAGTACTTGAACGCATATATTTTTATGAAAAATATGAAAAAAAACGTGAAAATGATGAGCCGCTATAAAGTCATTTCGAGTGCTACCTACCCAACAAAAGAATAGAGGCAAAGGTCGCGGGCGATAATCCTGTGCCTACCAGCATCCTATTAGTCGTATGCTTCAGCTCCAAACTATGATGGTCAGGCTAAAACGTAAGCTTGCAATGAATGATGTATCATGAAAAGAGACGGGTTGAGCATAAATGATTTAACCTCCTTAAATAGGCGGAAATCGTGGGAGGAGTAAAACAAATCTAAAGAAGAATATAATTAAATAGGTTAGTCACGTAAAAAGAGGAGATACTTTAAAGCTTAAAATCGTCATGAATGGGTTCGCTGAAAGTGATAGACTTCCAACGAGGACGGTGGAAATGATTGGATGCTGAAGGACGTGAGGACAGAGGAAACAGATGAAAAAAATCAGGCTATACAGACCGAGGAGGAGACAGGCTTCTGGCGAGTCTAAAGATCTCTAACGGTTTCAGCGACACCCTAGGCAAAGGGAAGGGATTTCCATTAGCAATAGGGCTTCCCAGCGAGATGGCTGCTTTTCTGAAAATCAAAGTTCCCAGGTTCAGACCCTACGTGAAAGATTCGGTCATCAGCGAAAAACTTCTCTAGTTCGAGGTGACCCGGGAAAAGTAACTGGTCCACAACCCTGAATTTTTCCAATTTACATGAATGCGTTGGTTCGAGGTGAGATTTACCCTTACCTGTCGAAACCAACCTTCAGGTTGAACTAGTGAGTGAAGTGGTATTGAGCAGAATGAAAACGTGTTAAGGGGAATTTTCCTGGACAGAAATTTCAAAGACTTAACCATACCCTAGTACAGGGCTCTCCAATATACGGCCCGCGGGCCGGATCCGGCCCGCGGAGGGCTTTCACCCGGCCCGCGCACTCGTTTCAAGTATCGAATATCGTATACTTCAGTAATCGGCAAATTTGCTATCCGGCCCGCGGGGCGATTCGGAACTTGGAATGTGGACCTCGTGGCCTAGTAAATTGGAGACCCCTGCCCTTGTATTTTTTCATAGAAATATTTAGTAACTATTTACACGCATGATACATGTAGATTCTGAATCTTGTGATATTAATTTACGAACAGCGGGTCTAAATAAGAATATGCACCTCCGACGATCCATGAATTAATAAATATTTATGCATAAATGAGTCCATACACTAAGTAAGCGCAAACCATGTCCAATATGCATGATAGCTTATCTACGGTTGGCAATGCACTTTTGAAACAGACAAGTCAAGACGAGAATAAGGTGGATTGGGAAGGAAAAGTAGTGGGGGAGA
This sequence comes from Ischnura elegans, assembly GCF_921293095.1. Taxonomy (NCBI): domain Eukaryota; kingdom Metazoa; phylum Arthropoda; class Insecta; order Odonata; family Coenagrionidae; genus Ischnura; species Ischnura elegans. The sequence goes on from NC_060259.1 coordinate 50,201,256, forward strand.
AGATGGAGTGTAGCCAAAGAATGATACTGGTGAAATCCACACGATCGTGGGTCAGTACAAGGTGAGCTCTACCCTTACCTATTCTACTCAACCTTCGTATTGAATCACTGTGTGATTGTGTTAAACGACGGTTGGCAAGACTGCGCCGTCCTCACCTTTGCGAAGCCGTTGCCCTCGGTCTGATGAGCAGAAATTCGTGAAAGGAAAGCGCAGGCCGCTATTCTTATCGGGGCATCGCCTAATCTTCGCAAATTCACTACTTCGTCCATCTTGGTAGGAAGTGCGAGAGCTCTACGCTCACCGCATTTGCAAAATTGCTATCTCATTCTTTCTCGAACAAAATGCAACACTCACTTCATTCATTTAGAGGATTCACCTCTTGCTTGACCGATCTCTCTTGGGTCACGGACTACTCGCTGTAAATTGAAGCTATAATCTTAAAACTTTCAGGGTAAGTAAATAAATCGTTTTCGACATATTCGAGTATCTCAAGCTTGATATTTTTGCCTTTTGATTTTTTTCTCAGACATAACTTTTTAAAATTCGAGAGACAGGGAAATGTCGAAAAGAGTCAATTCTGATTACCCTGAAAATTTCAAGCTGATAGTATACTTGAGATACTTAGAAACTTTAAATACTTAACTATAACCCAGTATTTTTACCATAGGGATATTGAGCGAGTGATTACACGCATGATTTATGCAGACACTAATTCTAGTGATATTCACTTATGAACAGTGGGTCTAAAAATAAATATGCTTCTCCGGCGATCCATGAATGAACATTTACACATGAATCAATCCATCACTCCAAGTAAGCGCCAACCTTGCGGGTAATTTGTTTCCAAAACAGGCCGGTCGAGAGGGAGGTATGCCTCTTCTTAACCAGTTAATCGGGAAAATTCTTTTCAATCCTTTCACGAGTCAGCCTCTAAATTACGTAAAGCTCCCCAAAAACAGATCAAATAATAAAAAAACGTTGAAACCTTTCATGAAAAAAATGGGTCTCCAATTTTGGGCGATTTGGAACGATGAATCATGATTCATATTATGCCATCTCTTTCACACATACTGTGAGCATAACTGGGAGCGTGACCCAGTAGGAAGGATGCTAGACTACAGATTGTAGAGTCCCGAGTTCATATCTTGGGTGAGGCCTTCGGAAGTACGAGAATACTCGATGTGAAATATCGCCGGGGATAAAATAACTGGCCTCTCTATCCTGAATATGTGGGATGCTCTTGCCTAATCTGAAGCAAAGTCTAGTCTCACCAATTCAGTTCCAAATGAATGTAAATATTACAATACAGAATGATAAAAATCAATGAATCACGTTAGAAAAATGGTGGTATGCAGAGAAATTATACTTTATTGCGAAAAAACAAATTCTAATCCTACAGTTTAAATTCATTGCCAAAAATACTACATGTCTCGATGGGATGGGAATTTGCTGATGAACAATTTCCACTTTAAATTTAAATCCTCAAATAAATAAGAAAAGTTCAAACTATTTTTCGAATACGTATGACTAGTATTGCAACGGTTTTATGTCCCTGACGAATATAGTTTCTCTGAAACCTTCCCCCACGTTGTAAATTACCTTACTGTGGATAGTCTAATGCCCGTTTTACACAAGTAATGGAATTGCACAATCTCATGTACAAATGAACGCGCTTTTCAAAATTCAACAGGACAGCATGCAAATATTCATGAACGCACGGGGAAAAGATAGCTCCTTGATATAATTTTGAAATAATTGCACTTTCGATCGAGAAAAACTTGCAGCTTGCAGATGCAGTTTATTTTAACGCGTAAAATAGGTTTATTATATTCTACAACAATAAAGTCTACTCAAGCTCCCATTCTTTTCCTACCATAAATTGGACAATATATTCTACAACGATGGATTCTACTTAAGCTCCTGTTCTTTGCCTACAAAAAATTGGAAGTCATTTAGGGAAAGCACGATCGAAGGATGCCAAAAGATAAAAAAGAGCAGAAGCATCACAAATTTTCACTCAAAAGCCTAAACACCAACTGTCATTAAAATTTCGAATTAAAAGTGAAAGCAATTTTCAAAAAGAAAAACTACTTGGATTATTAGGATCTTATACAAAGCACGAAAAATGCTAAAATATTATGCGAAAAAAAGTATACAAACGTCATAGAAATAGTATTAGAATACGAGTTCATCTATACACATGAATTCATTGAAAAAAGCATATATTCCATTAAATTTTACAATATGCTGGTATTAATCAAATTAATGCAAGACATGAGTTTACACAGAGTTTTTAAGATCAAATTGATACGCATAAAACATTTTTATCGTAGCAATACATCCCTCACAGGAATTACATAAAATTTCTTTGCTGCTGCCAAAGCTTTAATTGAAAGTCTCAATTCAATGAAGGATTGGATTTAAATTACTGCTCCAATAACAAATTCTCATAAACTCATAAAAAATAATACATATCCAGGTTCCGACAGAATCATTTATGTATCGTAAAATTCCGATTTTCGTTTCAATGAATGACGCTATTCTCAATGGTAAGTAAGTCCTTCTATGGATAGAAAGCCTTCTTCGTCAGAGCTATTCAAATTACTATTTATTTTTTTATTCGTCCATTGCTGGTTATTTGACTCCTAGGTAGAATCACATTTTCATCTCTTCAAGCTTTAGCCTTCCCAGTTTAATTTTTGTCCGGTCTCCTGTCTTTTGCTGCATACCGATGCCATGGTTTTCTTTTTGCTGATTTTCAGGTGATGACAAGACATTTTACTTTCCATATTTATCAGTCTAGCTCAAGTACTTCCCTGTCTCGAATATTATTGCTGTATTGTCAACAAATTGCTAAATCGACTGAACTAGAATGATTAAATCTCAACTAACTCTTTCCACGTAGATGCTCCTGAAACTATCCGATCCATTGTTGGCTTCCTCGATGTAAGTATTAAATATTACGGTGGTGTGTACCTTTCCCTCACTCATTTCCGCACTCTTATTGCTCCACAATTGTGCTCAGGTTTTAAACGGACACTTGATTTTTCAAAACTGTATAGAATTCTCCGGTATTTGTGGAGCACTCCATATTATTTCAGAGTTTTAAGCATTGAACCCCAATCCACGTCGTTGAAGGCATTCTCAACAAATGCTATGAACGTCAGTTTGCTTCTTTCTATTCTCTTCTCTACGAGCAGCCCAAGGGCCAACATTTCATTCATTGTGTGCTTACTTAATGTTCATTAAGGAATTACCCTGCTCTTTCCTAGTAGATGATTCTAGATTGCATCACTGCCGCATGATTTGCCAGACTTATGTCCCTAAAATCTTCTCATTTCTCTGTTCTTTTTTTTAAGACTATACTGACATTGACGATGACATGGCGTATCCCCTGTTGTGTACACCTTGCATATAGTTTTGCAGAACTAGGCTTTAGTTTTACCCCCTGCATTTTTTATCATCTCTGCAGGGATAACATTTCATCCTGTTGCCGTAAAACATCATGCATTTTATTGCTGCATCAAATTCCGATCCTAAGATTCTGTCTCACAAGTCATCCTTTTTGTTTTCACATTTAGCTTGTACATCTTCGCAAATCTTCTTGATCCACGTTTCTTTACATTACCTACCTTATTCCATAGATCTCGTTTTTTTCTCTTGAGATGTGTCCGTTTAAATTTATTGTATTTTTTTCCTCACAGAAACCTGATACTTCAGTCGTCATGCTTGGCTTTTTCTTGAATTAATTGTTTCTCCCCAGAAGTTCTTTTGCAGCTTCTTGCAATCAACATTAATATTTTTCCAACTACCTAACACGTATTTCTCAGTAATTTCTTCTCCTACTTTGTTCTTCACTGCTTCTTAAAATGCTCGTTGATGTTGTGCCTCCTTCAATGATTCCACTTACCATATGTTCCTCACTACTATCTTTGATTCCTTGAAATTAAGATTTACTTTATCATCTATAGATTATGGCCACTGTCGACTGCCAAAGGGAAGATTTTGCAGTCCATTGCCTGATTTCTGCTTCACTAAAACATAATCCAGATCAAATCTCATAATGTCACCAGGAATTTACCACGCGTGTCTTCTTTGATTGTGATTCTCACACAGTGTGTTGACAGCCTTTCACTTATTCTCTGTGCAGAATTCCAGGAACCTTTCTCCTCTTTTATTTCGATTTATAAATCCATATTTTCCAGCAACTCTTCCATTCCGCCATTCTCCGACGACTACACTCCTATCTTCTAAGATGATGAGATTTTCTTCCGCACTTACAGGTTTAATTTCTCGTTGACGTCTTCCACTTCTTTATCTCCATATTCCGACGCTGAGACATAAATCTCTTCCACTAGGGAACCTTCCGGTTTAGTCTCTATCTTTGACATAACTATCCTTTCATTGCTCTGAAGGAAGCTTTTATCATGAATTTAGGAGCTCCATGAGTGTTTTGCCTGCTCCAACATTTCCGTTAAGCTGTCTTGGATATTACGCAATTACTTGTACCACTTCTTTTTTACAGAGCGCGACCCGAGTTTCCGTAAAGATATCCTGTGTGCATCATCCCCTGATTTTCCTTAGACAACTTTCAGCAACTCTTTTAGCAAGGGACTAATATATCACCATCGTATCTTTATACGTTCCCTGTTGTATTTCTTTATTTTTGATAGTTTGATAGTTAATATTTCATTCTTACCAGCCTCCACATATGGCATGCTTTCAATATTGATTTCTTTCCGATTTTGAAATAGCTTCAAAAATAAAACACACTTGTTTTATTAAAATCATTCATTCGTTACTTCCTTTCAAGTTGAATTATCATCAGATGAGGCGATATAACATTTTTACAAATGCGCCCATTTACAAAAATAAATCACAGTAAACAATTTGTATTTAACAGAAACTTTTTCTTTTGAGTATGTTCGCGTGATGGTTTTTCCTTGATCTTCATCATAAGCTCTGAACTTTGAAGGTCTGTGGCCCTTTTACGTAATAGTCCTTCGCTTTTTTTAAAATTTACTTGCTCTCATCATTCCGGACTCCTAGCCATGGAAGCTTTAACGAGATACAAACACGGACCTATTTGTTGTGTTGCCCGCTTGTCTATCCATTAGGCATCAAACCTGGTATTTTGGCAAAGCACTTCCATGCATTTCGGTCAGTTTTCTTCAACTTATTAACAAATTCACGGGCAATAGAGTAGATGATTCTAAGAATCCGTGTACGTTCCCTTTCTATCCTATTTGGCGGTATTCCGTTCCCCCTTTTTCCAGTGAGCAACTTCGGCTCTTCGATGACGTCACGTAGTTTTCCATTGGGTGTAGAATGAAGTGACTTAAAAAATATATTTTACTCTACCTGTAACTGAGCGAAGAAGGACCTTTTTTCTCACCGTACATCTATTTTCTCATCCATCTGTCGGGTTGTAAAATTAAAGACCGATTTCACCAGTGAAAACTCGTTGCTATCCGCCGTCACTATGGTCCATACTCCTTTGCTGTACCGTACGTAGATCCTCATTTCGAAGAGCTCGGACTCCCTCCCTTATATTTTCCAACGAGGGAAGTAACATTAGATACTGTAAAACTTGTTTTCATTTTGGTAAATCGAGGATGTTAAGGAGCCTTTCTCAGTAAAAATACATCGCGCTCTCCTCCAGAATTTATGAATGACTATTAATTTATTCTCTAGCGTAACCTGTTAGAGAAAAAATATGAAATTACATATCGTATCCTGCTCATTAACAACTAGATATTATTTATTACATTAGAAACAACAGAAGAAAGGAGGAATACAAAAAATTCGTTAACAGGGAAAGATGATGGTTAAGAAGATAGAAGTGAATATTCAGCCGAAAAAAACAAAACCCATTTTCACATTCATTTCTTTGCAACCTCTGCCAGGCTAGTGATCTCCAGGGTATACAAGATGCGTTAAAATCTTACAATACTCGTGGATCAACGATGAGTTTTCATGCGAGTAAGGAGGAAGGCAACGTCTTCAGGCTACTACAGTGCTTGTTCCGCAACGCCAATCCCTCAGCAGGAAATAATCGCCATAATTAATCTCACACGGGTACAAAATAATCCTCGCTCAACTAGACAGGAAATATGAATAGACTTATGACAAAAGAAGAGAGTCTTCGAGGTACCAGCAAGCAAAATTGTTACGGTCGCATGATATAATAAAAAGCTCGAACATACTATGCGAAATAGAGCGTGCAACAAAGAAGGCAATCAACAACCAGAATTAAAGGACCAAAAAATACTCCGGACACACGGATCGGAGAATACAATGGTCATGGGAGAATCCATAGACAAAAGCTGGATCCGCAGGTACAGCGGAATCTGCCGTAAAAGTAAGGCAGTCAAGCAGTACCGTTGGACTCTACTGGAAGCGTACATTCACTTGTTATCCATGCTACGCTCGGGTTTCCAATATTTGTGAAAGTACTGCACAACTAAGCTCTAATTTCTCGGAAAATAAGCTCTTTGTTTCAAAAAATACTTTCTCTAAAAGGGCGAATATGAATGGGTATTTCAGTAAAGAAAGATGGTCATTATTTTACGTGTGCATAAAAATATCCGATGTATAATAAGCTCCTAGTTAAAACATGAATTTAAGTACGATGGAATGGTTGGAGATTAAATTATGGAATTTAATAGTGATTAACAACAGTAAGGTATGTATTATAAAGCAAATTCTGCACCTTCAACATCATTTCTCTTCCTATTGTAAAGGCGCATTAAGAAATGCGAAGCTATCTCTTTCCTTTAATATTTTTTTCGAATGATGTGATGTGGCAACCCTCAATTCATAACGTCGGAGCGATTTCAAAAACAAATTGTCACGCTTAAACCATTGGGTGTACCTATAAACGCAGAAGGGACATAATAATTGCCCCCTGCGACGGCAGTTTAAAATATATAGGTCTTTCATGTTATATTTGCCGACTTATCACTGTGAAATTGTAATACCTCGGAAAAAATTTAACTTATTAATCAGATTTTGTAAGTTAAATGTTATTGCATATGATACTTTCAACATGTAGGAATTGCAAGCAAAATAAAGCATTAGATAGATGAAAATCAATAGTTTGAGTTACTTTAGGGCGGCTAAAATATCAGGTTATTCACGTTTTGCACTTACGATCAATTTGGCATTGTTTACTGATGGAATTAAGATAACTTGACTGCTCGTAACGCAGAGGCTGATCAAGATCTATATGCTATGGGCATATTAGTTGCTTGAAGTGATCGTAAATTAACTAAAAAATCTTCCGATAGATCAATCAGAAAATGAAATCGAGGATAATTACTACTGACGTATGTAGTGAAGATCAGTGATATCATATTGTTATGAAAAAAATGACGATACTCATTAAAGTTCTTCACAGGTAATAAGTAAGTAAAGTGCAATAACGGAGGATTAAAATTTCACTTTGCCAGCCGCACAATAGTTATCTAATTGATTATTTATTATTAATTAACTTTAACGTTTAAATATACCATATATTACAAGAGCTTAGTAACATTTACAGCTGCGTTGTAAAAAAACAGTCATGAAATAAAATTAGGCTTTAATAATGAAAATAGAGCATAGAAGAATTAATTACGCCTAACATTACAGGCAGGACAATGTAGCATGCATTCTATATAGAAAAATAGAGTTCAAAAAAGTGGGAAGTGAGGCTGGATAATGGTTTAAGAAGGGAAAAGTATCACGATAGTCAAGTATTGGGCGTGATTTAACTTCGGTTATATTTATCAGAATAAATACGAGCATTTTAAAAGAAGCTTGGTGTTCAACCTAATGGCTGGGTGATGCTATGTATACCACGTGTAAATTCTATGGTAGCCATTTTCTAAAACAAGCAGGTATTAGATATTGCACCACTCATTATGGATAAAAGAGAATCCAAAGAAAGTGGTCACCTCATTTATTTACAAAATTCTTGCATTGAAACGGACAAACTAAAATTTTCATACCAGCAAAATCAAATGATCAAGCTGAATGAGAGCTCCCATAATTTGCGATTCATTAATCAAAGTTCTGCTCAGATATGCACATATGATGGTACACTGATTGGAAACTAGATGAATATGAGAACAATGCACTTTAACGACTGGGGAAGTTAAGCAATCGACAAAATAATATGCATGAAATTCCAAGCGTCAGGGTCACTTAACTAGATATAATTAATGGCCGATGACCGAGTTCAAACTCGCACGAAGCCATTTTCTAAAACCTGTGTGAAAGATTGCAGCATTAATCATGGGTACAAAAAGTGTATCCAAAAGTGGTCAGCTCATGTGTTTACAAAAATCTTGGATTTGAAACGGACAAACGAAATTTTTCACGTCACAAATATCCACTCTTTTTGTATGAGATAGAGATATAAGAGGTCATTTAGATTTTTTCCAATGTTAAATGGATATATTATTTTTAACGATTTTAAATGAGCTTAAATTTTTCGACTTTTAATGAATTCATATTCTACTTTCCCACCAGAGGTCAGAATTGCCTATGGGTAAATTTACTAAACATTGATCCTAATATTAACTAAGTAACTCCAGTTTTTGAGCATAATTAGAAATGACAATAATACATTTTTGGACAGATTTACGTAAAATTGTCGCATGGAAAACATATATAGCCTCCAGAAAATCATGTAAGGGAGGGAGAACGGTGGGAAATTGTGAAACATGGGTTGACTTCATTTACAGCACCAGCGAAGTACGAGTTTGTTTTTCATATGTCAATATACTTCCTAGAAAATCCAATATATCGAGATATTAACATACTCATTGTTAAGAAATAGTTATCCTATTTTAGATACGGAATATAAGACAAACTTCATAATATTATTTTCAGGTTACGGAGCAGTTTTTATTTCGCGAAGTTCTTTAACTAAAAACGCTGATGAATTGTAAGCAAAAAAAGCCTAAAGCAATAGGAAAACCCTAAACATTCAATCATTTTCTTTTTTATATGAAAAACAGTAACAATAAAACTTTAAAATTTATTTTCTCCTTTTTTTTCAAAAATAAAATTTCAAGTACCAACTTTAGTGCATGAATCGGTCATGTAACTCTTTGATGAGAGAGGGGCCCAGTAGTTCATTGACAACGAGGCTTTTAGTCCACGCCGAATATTTTTCGCAGGGCCGGTAATGTAGCCTTTTACATTGAAAATATCACAGGCTTTGCAGCATAAAGAGCCTAATTAATAACGGGGATGACCAGCGCGCCATGGGATGATCAAAAGGATCCCGCAGGCATGAACTCACGATGCCCAGTTACTCAAAACCCACTCCCAAAGTTTTTCATGAGAGGCACTGCGGCGCCACTATAGAGTCGCCTCTTCAAATATCCATTTTTCCATGGCCACAATTGTTTCTCAGCTTGGCTCCACAAAATAACTTTTGTTTCGCATTAGACATCTCCTCTCTAATTTATTGAAAGATGCCTCGATCGTTGGTGCCTTTAACTACTGACTGCACAGCTGTCTGATAGCGAAATATAATTGCTGGAGATGCTCAAAGTGTTACAATGGTGCGGCGCAATTTTGTTCACACACATATTAACTATGCGGAAAAAAATTACGTGATCAGAAGTTCATATCAATTTTATTAATATATAGCTTTTCTGCAATTGAAATTAGGACAATAATAAAGCTACAAGGCCATCATAAGTTTAAATACTTCACTCGGGAAAGCCTTACATAAATTTGGGAACCATTGTTCTGTCATTTAAGGTTGATGCCACTTTCACTCCGAGAAAAAAAGATCATTTTTTTATAAATAAAATTTAAAGTATAAATTAAAAATCTCGGGTTTTGATATCTTTCAAATTATCTTTGGGTGATTGCGCTTTTCCACGTTTAACACACTGAATGCTCGATGTAAACCAACAAAATAAAGACCCCAAAATTTCTATCGCGAAAAATTGCTTCCAGCACATTGAAAATTCCGAAAGTTTCTTAAGGCCATTTTGCAAGGGGCACATACTTGCACAATCTGACGTGCGTTCGAAGGCGCAGTCAAAATTGCGCCATGTAAATCGGTGTATTGCTAGAACACATGCGGGAATGCGTGGACGTGAGATGGCAAAATAGCCCCTGTTCTAATTTCGACCATGCATTCGCGCAATTCCACGCCATTTTAGAAATTAATGCAGTTCTAACCTGCGCAATTCCGTGCCCCGTGCAAAACGACCTTTAGAATAGTAGAGGGTTGATCTCACTTCGATCTGATTGTTTGCCACAGGCGTATTGTCTCGCGTTCAGTGTAAGGGTTTTCAGTTCCTTTCCCTAGGAAAATTTGCAATCCGAGGAGCTATGGCTAAGGCTTCACTCAGGGTTTGAATACAGTACCCTTCGACCAGAAGCCAAGTGCTTTATCGACTTTGCCTCTATGCTTTAGTTATCACGAATATCTTCGGAATTTTTTTCTTCAATATCGCTCACATATTTAGAGCTGTATAAATACAAAAAATTCAAACTCAGGCGTTATTCGTACCCAGCTTGAATAAAAGCCTTCCTCGGACGATGTGTGCCTGAAAATGAGACCAGCTATAAAAATGAAGTTTGGAGTGCCACCCAATCATTATGCTGTAACCAAAGTCCGATATTTGAATCAATTGGGTAGGAGAGGGTGGGGGCTGTTAAGAGTGGTTGGTTGTGATCGGGATGGCCATTATTTGGGTTTAAAGTCACGAAAACCGTCGTCCTCGTCCCCCAAATTTTTTTTCTTAGAGCCATATAACTGAAGCATGACCTTTTATTACATCAATATATCATTTACCGGTGCCCAGGGGAAATTTAATTTAAAGGTAAAATTTTAATGGGAACTGTATTGGAAACTGAGAATAAGTTTTTTTTTAAGTAAAGAAACTTTTAGCTCAGTTTTCAATGCAATAGTATGTATTGATGATGTTCGTATTGATAAATGATTACCAGCTTAATGGCGGGTACCTCCTCTATTAATGTGTCATTCTTGCTAAATAGGCATTTTTCCATGTTCCTAACAATGACACCGCGGAATCTGTGTATGAATCTCAAAAAATATGAAAAATTAATTTTAATTCCTACATTATTTTTCAAACTTTTAATTTTTGATATTAAATGTGATTTATAAAACCCTTTTTAATGGCAAAAATGGAGCAAATCCCAAAAATAACTTGTCTCCACCACTCATCCCAATTAACTCCACCAATAGTCGAGAAAATACAGCTCTCCTCTGCTCTTTGAACGATTTGATGGATAGTAATCCGCTTTTTAAGAATAATTTGTTTTCATTTAATTAGAAATACATATATTTGTATCATTTGGGAAAGTAAGAAAAAAATGCGTTGTGAAAAATGGTATATAGCATTATTAGTTTTGAAAAATTGTATTAACTACGATATCTTCAATCCATTTTTTAGAAAGGAATACTACCTCAATTTTACTGAACGATTTGTTTTTCAAAACTTGAAACAAATCTAACGATGTAAACTCAAATTTTAATTAATAATGTCGATAAAACATATCTATCACGCTTCTGATGACTGCAACGTAGAGTACATTCATTTTTTGAAATAGCTACTGACGTGAGACCCATATTTCAGCGGCTGCATAACTTTGCTTGCGTGGGGCTTAACTAATACTAAAGCAACGATTTGATTATTATTTAAAGGAAATTAACGGAGAATATTCATACGCAGCTATGTCTAAATTTATTTTACTGAATTTGTGAACTTGGCAGACATTTTATCAATAAACAATAACTATTATTATCTCCAATAGCCCCATAAATTTGACGCATCATCTGACCTGACCTGTGGATACTATTTTCGTTTACCATTGATTATTTTATTAGAAAAATGGCCGAGGATCCAACTAATCTCCATAATTAGGGGAAGCTCACGCAAGAAGCATGGTACGGGTAAGAAGAATAAGCGGTTTTTTCGCCAATTGCTAATAAATGGCGTTACGATACGCGTGGTCCGGGTCAGCTGCTTTGTTTGGCGCAAGCATAACAGTTAAAACAACAAAATAAAGATGCAAGTATGTCGATAAAGTAAGTAAGAACGATTTCAGCTGTTTTCTTACGATTTCCGCTAAGGTTTTTTTTCGTATTTTTTGCACTATTTGTCTAATGATCAATCATAATTTCTATATGTTCGATGACTCGTTTCTTTAAGTTTAATTTGTGACTGTAGTCTTCCACTCACCGCCTAAGGTATCTGAAAGTTTTATGAATCGTTCTAATATTGTGGCTTCGGGCAAGACGGATATGGGCTAAACGGATAGGTAGTCTTTTCGGAGGAGAATCACAACTTTGATGTGACTTTAATATATAGCATGGGCAAACAGGTGTGAAGAGCAGCCACCATCAATAGTTTTATCTATCAAAAGCAAAAGTCAACTCGGAGTAGTGAGCAGTGCAGAAAGGGTTCACCAAACACTATTGTTTGCTTCTGCAATGAAGTCGGTTGCTTTTTTTCTTACGACTTTCGCAATTATTTCGAGTTTCGCAGTCTCATAGTATATACTGGTGATTGTCTTTGATCTCCCCTAAAAATGATCATTGAGTCTTAAAGACTATATTTTTAATCTGAGTTGATTGAAAAGAATTGAAGATCTTTAGAGGAAAATTTATTTGGATCTTTTTTCTTTCTTTCATCCGCCTATTGTATATGAGGGGGTGAGAAGCCAAGGGCACAAGTGATTTCTTTTCCTAAACAGTTAGTTACAGAAATTAGTAAAAAAACGAGATGAACAAGACATTTAGTAGTGCATTTGATTTTCCACTCAGTGTCAGCAAAGAACAGAGGCTCAATCATGTCTCTTGGCCACCAAGTTTTTGAATATATCTCTTATCAATGTCTGAAAGTAACTCTGTTTAGAAAGAAAATCACTCGTACTCCTTGCTTCTAACCCCCTCATGTGAAAGATGTTGTGTATTCCAATAAGTCATAGTCATTCTATAAATTCCGTGACGCAATGTTCGTTTTCCGACATTTAATATATTTTTAGCGATATATTACTAAGTTCTCCGACCCATCTGCTTGTGAATTAATTTTCGTGAAAAATGCTCCATTGGTACTTATTCACAAAATGTAAAATGGTTCAGTGCGAAAAATCCACAGAGGATAAATCATTCACCTTGACGACGATTTTTCTCGGTGAATTTTCGCACAATTTGTGCACTCCGGGTGACTCCGTAAAGATATCACCGTGGCTAGTCCCGATATTCTTAAATTAAAAATAGTTATATTTAAATCATTAAAACCTTGCAATTAACAATAAATAATTTTGCTTGCCGCTAGTTTCATACCCCTAACGGCATAAAAAAGGCTGTATGATTTTTGATTTTTGGCAATTTTTCCCAGTTTTCCCGTATTTTATTCGCACCCCTTATATGAATGTACATTCCTTCCAGATAAATATGCTGGAGTTACCTGAATACACGAACGTTACAACTGAAAACTAACTGATAACCCCTACAACGGCTACTCGTCCGGAAAGTCAAATCTTAATTCAACGTGGAAACTTTGGGCATGGCTTTCGTGCGACTTCGCGTTAAATTCGGCATGGGTGGGAATATTACTATCCGTAAAGTATTTTTCTCAAGCATTCTTTTGAGGTGTTCAAACAAACATGAGGATTAAGAGCTAAAAGTTGGAAAACATGGGAAACCCTAGTGGTGATAATTGGAAAACAAAATTAAGAAGTGAGGAAAGTATAGCATGAGTGCCGGAAGAGTTCTGTCATAGAGAGAGAAGGGCGCGGAGATAGTTAAAACGAGAAAAGCCTATTTCCAAATCCCAAATAACACACCTGTGAACATAAAAAGTGAACTTAAAGGTCATCATTTCTATTGAGAGTGATAGCCTAATCACTACTGATATCATCCGGATGATTGGCTTTGACAAGGGAATATATAATACTTGTTAAATAAAGAACTGATTTTTTCTAGGTAGTTTCTTACAAAGTTCAGTCCTTGTAGTGTATATTACAAAAATATGTTTAAAAATGGTGAAGTTAAAGAAGGGGATGTTCTTATTTTTTGCATTCTTATGATATGCGCTTCATATAAATAAAGAGCTCAATCGTCTACAGTTTCTGTTGCGTCTTGCTTTCACACTGACGAACAACAAAGGTTATGCTTTGTTAGATTGAATTTATAAAATTCTAGTTTTCCCATAATCACCTTGTCATTTGTCCAATATTCAGGAGTCTAAATAGTCCGTGCATGTATTTTCCAAATCACAAAACTAAAATTACAGCTATATCATCAGCCTAAATATATATTTTAACTTTAACATACATTATTAACCGTTCATTCATTTATGCAGCCCGTGAAATAGTAAAAATATTTATCATTCTCATAAAATGTTAATAAAAGTGGAATCATAATTCAAAATTATTTTATGAAAATAAAAATAATGGAATCTAATGAGTATAAGCCATAGTATACCACATATATGTATCTCAAGTTAACTTTCTGAAGTATATAAAGGTCATCCATATTCAGAAAGAAAGCACTGCGGTAAAGAAATAGTCTCAGGCACAATTAAACCGACTGATTTGTACTAGTCTGATGTAAGACAGGACAGAAAGTAATAAATAGGAGGTAAATTTTTTAATAGCTTTCAGAAATCATAAGTTGAATGAAAATTTAGTAAAATTTGACTCAAGCAGTTTGAAAAGTGTGACTTGTAAACTTTATTTTTTACTAAGCCACGAAATAGCACTCTCGTTTAGCATTCGAGCATGCTATGACTTCATGTATGTTACTATGAAAAACAAAATATGAAACAATTTATGCTCGACTAAGTACTCTAATTCAGAGGTAAACTTAAATAAAACGCATCACTCTAGCTGGACTAGTCGTTTTTATTTGCTTTTTATAACACATTGCTTGTTTACACCTAAGATTTCACCTTGAAATTTTCAAATCATAGAAAGTTTTAGTTAGATTTTATCCAACATTTGCTTGCGCCTTACATGTAAGTCTTTCTCATATTAGAAGAGGAATATATTCAATTTTCAGATACAGGCTAATGTTGAAAAATGCCCATTCAACGTTCCCTGACTATTTCAAGAAGATAAATTAAAATTTAATCAAATAATATTCAGTGAAAAAATCTTTCGAGCGGTGGTGATCCTCTCAACTGAATGCATCCATACCGTACCTGTCTCGGACGTAATTTCCCCTTTCTGAAGACGAATTACTCATTTCAAACGGAAAAGGATGCGTAATTCCAGGCAGAGTAGCCTATTTTGTTCCCCTAATATTAGCTTTAAACGTTTGAATTATCGGTTATGCGATCATATTGAAATTTTCGGGGCGCACATAGAACACCCTTGTCAACATTTTCGTGCATATTACATTCGGAAAATTTGTGATATGGTATTTAAACGAGGTGAAAGAGAACAGAGGTCATTTGCGCCATGAAGGACGGGTAGGGAGGGAACGGTTGAAAGAAACCCGGCGTCGAAAATAGTCATTCGGCTCTTCACGAAAGGCGTAAAGATGGTTTAATGGTGTAATGTCCAATCTGACGGAAGGAGTGCTGCCCTTCCGTTACCCTCCACTCATCACTCAGCGGTGAACAGATGCCAAACCTGCAGATGCCAGCGGTGCATATGCCGGGATTCGAACCCAGACCAACTGTCTCGGAAGTCTCTAGCGGCCGCACTAACCTGATCCCTATTGGAAATTTTACTACGACATTTTCTCAGATACAATCGTTTTAATTTGAGATACATGCATTAATTTGTTCATAGGGATCAACTCTATTTTAAACTAGTAATAATTTACTAAAATACGACCGGTGGTGAGAGACTGAAGCGTCCTGATAGGCAATGATTTGAGGGAACTTCATCCATAGTGTTTCAGCACTGCAATCATGAGTTATCTTACGGGCGGAAGAACGTAACTTTGGCTTGTCGAAAAAAATTGTGCACGGCAACACAATCTCACGGCAGCGATTTCGCGAGAGAGGATCTCAGAGAGGAGAAAGGAAAAAAAAACGATGGCTTCGAGCCTGATGGCGCGCAAAAGCCATCCGCTTGCAACGGGCGAGCACTGCAAGGTCAATGGCTCCCATGATGGGCCGCGCGGTCAGCGCTTATGTCCGGCTTCACTGACTTCCCAACGCGAACCCTATTGCGTGGACAGTTTATTTTTCTGATACGGGACCGGAATGGCATCGTTCATTCAGAAGAAAAATTTCAAATCAAAGGTACAGTGTCCGGCGTGAAACGGTGGAAATCTTTGATATCCAGCTTATTAAAACCGTTGTCTGTTTCCACACTCTTTTATTTTCACCGACCATGGTTTCGGCAGCTTGTGCCATTATCAAGGCCACCAACTTGATGATGGCACAAGTTGCCGAAACCATGGTCGGTGAAAATAAAAGAGCGTGGAAACATACAAGTGTTTTTAATAAGCTGACATTGCAAATCACTTAAAAACTCGGTTATTTGAGAGGAAAGACGAGTGACTACCAAAACTGATGTCCTGCTCACTCAGCCATACTTTCATGAAATTAAAATGTAAAGCCCGTTTAAATCTTGGTGTTCCTTTTGCGGACGACGGTTTTGGGTATCTACATCTACGAGGTACCATGCAAGCTACAACCAGGGTGAGTGGCACGGGGTGACTCCACACCAGCCATGCAGCACTCATCCTAGCCTTAATCAGATACGCACTCGCTTGCAGAACACTAGCCAAGTACACAGGCCAGCGAAATGCGGTCAGACCAGAAGATAGGAGAGCGCTAAGGACACTTACGTACTATCATGGAAAGAAAATTACTAGTTAGCAACAGAAAACGAAAAGGGCATAGCCGAATAAGAGGATGAAAAGTCCCCCCTCCAGGATTTTTCCCGTACTTGGGAAATGCGATTTGGGGTCAAATAGGAAAAACCTCCCCACATTTCCAGCCCGCTTGATGCCCACCAGGGCCGGCTAGATCGAAAATACGATTTTCACTCTTTTTTAATATCTCGGTCAAGAAGGCATATTTTTTATGCGGTTGGCGGCATTGGAAACCTTATTTAATGGAGCAGAATTCCTATTGTTTTCAAGAACTTTGAGCGGAGGAAGAAGATATGGCGTTGATTTGAAAATGTCTAACGCATGTTTTTATAAAATATATTTGAGTGGGCCAAAAAGAAAAAACGTTTTCTGGAGGTGTTTTTTAATACCTTTTGGCTAGCGTATTGAAAAAATAATTTTTAGGTGGTGAAACATCGCGAAAAAATGCGATTAAAAGTAAGCGATTTTGGTCATTTGGTTCTATGCTCTGGCTATCCATAACACCCCTTTTTATTTATTATAGTATTCTCCCGTTTAAGGTGCCCACCACAGGTACAGAATTGTATGGATACTGGTGCCGAAAATGTCTTCAGGGCCTCCAAAAACTGCCGGAATTTAAGAATATAGATTAAGAAAATGGTCTAGATTTGAGTTTTCCCGCGTTGTATCTACGCACAAGCGTTGTTTCATTTGTGGATATACCTCTACAAATTATCTCCATCCTGTTACCGTAGAAGCTAGATTGCAGGTGAGAGAAGGTTGATCATTCCTTTCAAAAATGTGGTCTGTAAAGATTATCTACATGATAATTGGTTTTTACCTATGAAGTTACCACTTTCCGTATCTATTGCATAAGTATTTCCTTGCATGTTTCTAAAATTCGTCTATTTGTGGACAAAGAGGCAGATTTATCTAACCGCAGTTTGACAGCGAAACTTTGTGATTTCCATTTTCCAGAGAACTGATTGCCCGCGAACTTTTACTGGTTTGTCATGGGACCAAGTAACTGAGTAACGTCGACGAGAAATTCAGATGTTGGGTCAGTCACTCAAGGGCTGATAGTTTTTCTTTTCAAGCTGCAAACCGGAAACATGAGTAGTACTAGTTAGTACTAGATCCCCTTTGTAACCCTTCCCTATTTTTACCCTTGAAGGGTTGTGGTTTATATGCCCGGACCTTTTTTGGCCAATTAAAATGATACCGATTCTCTAAAATCAATCTTGCAATCGGCATATCCAATGAAAAGTTTCATGAAAAAGGGTGATATTTTGATTCTGGATAGAGGATTTCGGGATGTTGTGTCATATTTAGAATATGATTTAGAGTTCAGTGTGCTGATGCCGACGTTGAAAGGCAAGCGAGCTCATTTAACGACTAAAGAATTGAATCAATTGTGATTCGTGGCTAAATTAAGACGGGTAGGTAATTTTTATTTAGAATATAATTACAGCGAATGGAATCGTATGAGGCAACATATTGACATATTGCTGTGATTGTGGTAATGGAAATAAAAGAATACGGTTTTGCGCTCATATAGCAGCAACAATTTATTATTTATCGAATGGGCAGTACCAAGATAAAATCGTAAGACCGGCCGTGATTTTAACTAGAATTGTTTTGACGGACAATATAATAACATGCATCAATGAATATTCAGAGGACGACGAATAACCTTTCAAGACCGGTTTTCATTGACATCCTGGAGTCAACATAAAATTGTACATACAGTGAAAATTCGCCGAAAATTCATCTGTTTGGCTAGATACTGTTCACCAGATTTTTTAAATTTGTATGCCGACTGGAAAAAAGTTGAAACTCTTTTTTTTTATTTCAGCAAACGGCTGTCATTAACTTATGATTAAATCCCAATGGTTTTGCATAGATGAGGTAATTTCAAGGAATTTATATCTGATAAGGAGGACATTGAGGAAGTTCAACAAATTCTCATGGTGCGTTTATTACGGTAAAATCAAACCAATTCTAACGTTTGAAAGGAGTGAAGGAGGGAGTTGGAAGCCGGAAAATTCTTTTTAACATACTCGGGCGTTTTCAAGGGCACAAAAATCATTTTCGGCACCAGTATCCATACAATTCTGTCCCTGTGGTGGGCACCTTAATCGGTAGAATACTATAATAAATAAAAAGGGGTGTTATGGAGGGTCAGAGCATAGAACCAAATGGCCAAAATCGCTTATTTTTTATCGCATTTTTTCGCGATGTTCCACCACCTAAAAATTATTTTTTGAATACGCCAGCAGAGAGTGAAAATCGTATTTTTGATCTAGCCGGCCCTGGTGGGCCTCTAGCGGGCTGGAAATGTGAGGAGGTTTTTCCTATTTGATCCTAAATCGCATACGCCAAGTACGGGAAAAATCCCGGAGGGGGGACTTTTCATCCTCTTATCCGGCTATGCCCTTTAGCGTAGTAAGTGATTCATGCTTGAGTTATAACATGCTTAAAAGATGCATTCAAATAGCTAGTATTGACAATTATAGTAAGTTATTAACCATACATGCAGAGTCTATTTTACCTGGTCCGATTCAAGCTATCCTAGAGCTAAACTATCGCAGATACTATGGTCATTTATTGTTGGCGGAAAAAACGACATCTTGAACCTATCGGTTCTGCAGTCTATTTCCCTAATTTTATCCTTACTATCGTTTCTACCATAATAATTAGGTGCTCTCAACATATCTTTCTTCTACTAGTAAGAAGATACTATTTGAAATATCCGCAAGATCGCAAGGTGAGTCTATTTTGAAGAAGTACCATCACTTGAGGGGTAGGTCAAAATTGACATTTTTACTTGGGACTTGACTCCATTCGAGGCCTACGCTTGACTCAGTCCGGAACGCTTCTCCACCGCTCCACATTTCCCCCACCACAGCCATTTCTCTCTTCACGCGGAGGAGTTATGTGCTAACCTGGGCCGATAAGTTTTGTGAATGCGAAATTGGTCTACTTTAAGTATACCGGGAATAACCACGGTGAAATATTTAGGGAGTTACCACATATTTATATATTATATTCCACAATTTTTCGCTTCGACCGGTATTCAAATCCAGCTGACATTCGAATTCCCAGAGGGGAAAGACGCCTCGGTAGCTTAATTGGCTAAAGCGCTCGGCCGAAAATCGGGGGATCCGGGTTCGAGTCCCAGTCAATTTTCGCGAAGTTGTCGCTCACATTTCATGAGTTGGTGACATCATTAGGGGTTTGGTTCATTTAATTTTGGAAAATATCCTTGACGGGAAAAATCGCTCGCTAGAGTGTAAATAACTACGAACCAAGTGAGACTGATGCGCAAGGACGAGGAATAGCCGAGAAGTGATGAGCTACTCGGCAAGAGTCAGTGACGTAATAGACTTATCTGCGAAACCGTTATGGCCGCCGATATTTCACTGCAAATACCTTGAGAAGTAGGAGATGGATCGCTAGATGGAAAAAATAGATATCAGGATATACAGCATAATGATTGGTGAACGAGGCCATTCAAAAATGTTCCCTACGAATCCATTGATTAAATATTCAATCGGATAATACCAACAGACTCAGGGTTAAGGTTAATTTGATTTATGCATATCATCCCACTCACTTAGTTATTCAAACCGAAAGCTAGTTTGTATATATATTGTTATACCTCAACGCAGATATAGCTACAGGCGCGGACATTTAACACATTCAATTAAGGGGGCATTTCCTTAACTCTGGTATTATGATTTGGTGGGTAAGAGGGCTTTATCAGGGCTTCATAAAGGTATGGAAGGAAGGGTGAAGAGAAACCCTGCGTTGGAAATACCCTGACCTAAACAAAAGTAAACGGTTTTACGTCATATTCCACGGACTTGCACACTCCTTGTGAGTGCAACACTTCCAGTACTCCCCACGCAACACTGAAGTGGGGCCTGAGCGATCCCTACGAAATCTCTGCTTCCACTGAGATTTCAACCAGAAACATAGGGTGGTTAGCTGATCCTCATCGCCTCAGTAGACGAGTAGCACGTGTTGGGACAGCTGTCGTAGAGCTTCAAAATGGTGATAGGCGTTGTGAGACGCTTGACTGCCTGATCTTGACCATGCATTCATTAATGTCTTTTTTATTCGAGGGAATAACGAGTTCTTGTTACAATCCGATCCGAAATAGATCTCACAGGTCAAATCGTTTCTTGCGAACCTAAAATGATAGAGTGGGCTAAAGATGATGCACTCTTTGTACCTCTGTAAGATTCTGTTCTTCATTAAAAAAGGAACTGAGGCTTAGAACGTAGCCACCGAGCCTGAAGCGGAAGACACTCGAGGGGCAGTGGAAGAAATTCATTTATCAAGCTCTAAAAAGTCCAGCAACAACTTTGTGGGGCATGAAAAAATTCAAAGGTTTCTTCTATTTATGGATATTGTTTCTTTGCCATTTATTTTGGACGAATCTCCCAGCGTTAATTTTTAACTACCAGCAGATTGTAGTTACAGCTGTATCACGTACGTTTAACGATATCCAGATATTTTAATTGTGGTCTTCCGTTTCGTATTCATTCCATTTACTTAGTTCAAAAAAACTACCGCCTAGCGAAATTCATTACATGGGAGCATGATTATAGAAATAAGTCTGAACCATTTCTCAGTTATCTTCCATTTGACAGCTTGAATTTCAAATACAAATTGGCCTCATAATTTTTGAATGCTTTGAAAAGGTGAGGATAGAGCTTCATCGGGAAATACAGGCGTGGGAATTTCACTTACCCAGGGCAAGGGAATATATTTCCTTTCCTTTTGGCTATCTCTTACCTAGAGCATTTTGATATTGTGTCCCGTGACGCTTCACCCGGGATTTGAATTTGAGACTCCTTAAAACAAGTTTCTTTGGTAAAAAAACAGTAAAAAATTAAAAAAAATTGGTGAAGAATGAAACATTGAAATCCTCTAATCGGGCCTAAACAACGTTCATGTGTGGAGCCAGGGTTTGAAAATGAATCCCAGTTATTACACGGCAGTATATTTTTCCCAAAATGCATCAACCTATCAGTGTGTTGTGGATGGATTAAAAAAAGCGCCACAAGAATCTAAACACCCGGGTGTTACGTTAGCATCAAACTTATCGTGGGGAATATGACAAAGAAATATTTTTTGGTAGAACCCTAAAGAGAAAAGATTCCTCCAGCGTGCCGTGGAAGAACCTCGCACGAAATCGGAGTAATAGGCGCTACTTCACACTCGTTAGGCCGTACCTCGAACACACGGCAATACTATGAAAGCCTCCAGAGAATGATTCAATCAGTTACTACATAAAATACTAAGGAAAGATGTGCGACTCGCCAAAAACTACGAGGGAACAAAGATATTTACGCGGATTTTAAACGGATGAGGTTGGGAACAGCTGAGGCTATTTGACAGGCTGTGATTGTTAGAGCAATTCAGAGTAGATATGGTGACATTAAGATGCGGCTAGTGAGCTAACAACTCCCTCCAAACGCCTATCAAGCGTGATTATCCGTGGTTATTTAAAACGGAGGCCGCAAATAGAGCGCGGACTTTGCGGAAGTTTATAGCGATTTCTATGAGATAACTTCTTGGAGAATAAATGTCTCATGGGCTAAAAAAATCACCAAACTTACTAGGTAGAGATAAGTTAACTTTTTTATACCTTGAAACTCAAAATTGCAGGTAGAGAACCTACGGCTTATGAAGGCGCAGCTCTAGTGAAAAAGAAAAGTTACGAGCCTTAGAGACAGGTCTCTCCTCCTACCATTCCAGAATGATCTTTTATTAAATTAACGTTACGGGATCATGATCAATAACACTGCGCGTAAATAGGTGGGAGATAATATGTAAACTACCGTTTACAAAACGTGACACACATGACAATAAGGTGAGGTCGAGGATTATGCTCCTCTGTTATAGTGGAATTTCACCGAGATTAAAGTAGGATGTTATTCACGGGGCAAGAGGGGTAAATGCCTCGGGAACTCAGAGAAAGAAGAAAAAATTCTAAGTGCTATATTAACACCACTCTCTCTCTCTATTATATTAATGAGAGATCAAGTATTCTTTTATAAAAACACAAAGGGAACTTTACTACTGAGGAATCAGATGACAAGAATAAATAAGTAAGCATTAATGACCTGGGGTAATAATAAATATTGAACCAACGCACAGTGGGCGGAAATCTAAAAAAGCTGGCCAAAACTCGCTGTAGCCTTAATTGCAGCAAAATTAATGAAAATTTGCATATTGCGTATTTTAAATATTCAAAGTAACTTATTTAGGATGATTTATTCCACAATATTGTTTAGGAGGGCTATGCCAAAGTAATGCGGGAAGCATATTTTCAGGGGCAAGTCGAAATTCTTGATAAGTAATATCAGCGGAAAGATAGAACTTCTTCCACTGATAACAAAGTTAAATCTATCAAATAGCTGCGCTAAGAGCAAATAATGATTAAAAATTGCTACTAAAATCTTAAACTGAAATTTTGGCAATTCAAACGTAATAATATAAAAAATACAATTAGGAATATTTTTATTGTTAATTCCTCAAAATAGGTTTAACTCCTTCCTAAGTAGGAGGATGAAGACTTCTCATCTTTCACAATATTTTCTTCTATCGACAGAAGATGTTCACGGCCTATGGTAATTTTTTACTTTACGGTGAACCTCCGTAGAACAAGAAATAAAAGTATCTGATGTAAGCTGATGGAAAAGGTCATTGTTTGTGGAAACTCGAGACTCTTTTCTGGTATGCTCTTCACAATATCTTCTTATATCTTTGAGCCGGGATTCCAATGAATCTTTCCAAGAGAAAGAATGGAATTTTTCACAATTCCCGCTCCATGAATTAAACATTTGTGAACAGTTGGTGGCATGTAATGCCATGGATAAAGTTCATCGTATAGGTTAGCTGTTTTAAGACAGCTGTGAAAATCGTATCATTTTCTAGTCGTCCAGCCTGTATAATTCTCAAAATTACTGAGAAGAGGGTAATTTGGTCGTCCAAAATTCTTAAAGAAGGATTCATCATTGCACTCTCTTAGTATTGTTGATTGATAATTTTACCAACTAGAATATATTTCAATAGAATGACAGGAAGTGTTAATGAATTTGTAACCAAATTTTATTCAAATTCAGAAATCTAATATTTACTCTGGGGAACTCATCATAATTTCTAAGACATAGATGGAAACATTTTTTAATTAGGCTACAAGCAAAGTTTTTAATTTCTCGTCTTCCAAAAATAGCTTTTTTTGTGTAAAAACTCTAACACGAATGATTTATTGTGCTTCATGGACCTCCCTCTATTTGCCAAGACCATAATATGTACATCTTAGTGAGTCGTTTCCGTTGTATCCATAACTGGGAAACTACAATGTGACTGTCCTTCGGCACAAACTTCGACAAGGAATACTCAAGGGAGATCAATTTCGAGCGTATATTATGGGAAAACCCCATTTATTGAATGAAAATTTTTGCAAATTTTCAAAGGAAAGGAACAAATCTGGGTAGGGGAATGAGGGGCAAGAGTACGAATCTAACAAAAAATTACAAAAATTAGGCATTCAGGTTCAAGCTATAATTTTTATTTTTTCACAATTTGTTTCCTGTTTCATGTAATACAATACTTATTTTCCATTGCTGCAGGAGAAATTAAGCACTACACTTATTCAGCAAAATGTGAGAGAAAGACAAATAGGAAACTAGCCCCTCGGGCAAGCGTCCTCCCATTATGGGGCAAGAGTCCTAATCACAGTTTTCACATGTGAACTTTCTCTTTCCATAAAATGAGGTGCAAGGATATTTCCTCCATGTTCTATATTCATAACACAATATCCAATGAAAAATGGTGGATCTGAGTACAATTTTTCACAACCTTCATAATCATAATCAGTTTTTCCTGCGAATTGAATGCCCTATTTGCTGTTCAGAAACCGCGGCTTTGTACTACAACCCTTTACTTTCTCTTTTGACATATTCACGTTTAGTCTCAGGGTGTTGGGGAACTCGTAAGAATTTCAGACCAAATTGAGTTTTTACGCGGATTTGAAAATGTATTTAGGTACCATAGTAGCATAACTATGTGATTTGCTTCCCAATTTTCATAATGTGTATAAGAATGGCAGGAAAGCTCAGTTGTTCACGCACCTCCATGAGACGTTCTTTGGTAACAATTTCTAAATTCTTTACAGAAAAGGGCTAAGACAAATTACGAACCGAGCAGTGGGGAAATAAGATACTCTGAGATGCGTAAACAACTCTCCGCGCCCCATCTTTTGAATATTGGAAACGGAACTCTTTTAGAGGAAAAATTGTAAGTTTTTTCTTTCTTAAATATTCATATCTATATTGAAACAAACCGAAGAATCTCAAGTCTCAAAATCAAGAATATTAATTACTTTATACAACAGTAATATCAAAATAAAGGAGTCAAATTCGATACATTTACACCAGCAGACGTAATTGCGTACAAAGCTTCTACTTTGTGCAATTTGCAATTGATCCGTCAAATAAAAAAGCAGATAGTATAAATCTACCCCTCTAAAATTAATGTAACCTTTAGCATCGCCCAGTACCGCTAGTAATTCGTAAGGAATACATTTCAGAAATCACTTTCAGTCCAATTATCTAAAATTAAAAACTGATGAATCGCCTGACAATATTCTCTTGTTGTTCGCAAACGTCATGGACTTCATCCCCTAGAAAATTGATCGTTGGCATGGATACTCTCAGCACCACAAAGACCGTCGGGCCCTCTTTTTTCTGCGCGGAACATCTTATTGCCCACCTGTGCGGAATTCACTGCCATCCTCGCGAATTTTCCATTCAATTGCAAAGATATGCCGCGTTGGCAATCATCTCCATCACGATACATGGCCCAATAGGTCTTTCTGTAAAGGTCATCTATCTTTCAATTTATTACTTAGCACAACTCACAGCAGTTTTCTTTGCTCTCATTTGATCCTATGTCAATATTTTCAGGCTTTCTCAATTTCTCAGAGTACTGAAACGGGTAATTTTTCTATACTATGCTCCTATTTCAACAGAGACATGAGGATTGTAATCTGCTAAGAGGTGCGAATTTAATCCAGGGATGGCATTGGAAATAAATGAAATCCAAAACCATAAATATTTCAATAATTTCGTTCCCGGGAGTGAAATGTGGAAACGAAACGAAATGGATTTAAACCCGGGGAGTTTAACTCACGGTCGAAATAAAATCGGAGTCAAAACTACTTCGAGTCGAAACTAAACTAAAACTCTGGGACGAAACGAAACGCAGGTATTGTTATGCACCGCAGGGACCACGTGCTTAACCTCCGAACAGTTTAGTTTCGACCCCCACACCGAGTGCGAAGAATGTAAGAATGTAGTATGGGTTCGGCCTACCGCCGTTAGATACATGGAGAACTCATATTTTTACCACTAATACGAGAATGGTGAACGCAAACTGGCCATTTGATTTAAAATATCAACGATTTAAACCTCTCTACACGTATATCAAACGTAATGGGTCGAAACTATTCCCTCTTATTCCCCTCAACTCAACTTCTGGGATCGAAACTTAACTGTTAGCTGTGAAGTTTTGATTAATTTAGTTTCGCTCCCGGGAGTAAATTTTCGTCCCGGATAGATCCTAAACTCGTTGGTGATTTCGATTTCGTGCGGGAACGAAACTAAACCTAGGCCTCGTATTTTTGTTTCCCTCCGGGTCGAAACGAAACATTTTCATTTCATTTCACTTGCCATCCCTGACTTAATCTTATTTCGAACGAAATGGAGTCAGTACTCTAGCGTAAATGCTTTTTCTTGGCGTATTACTATCTCAAATCTTCTATCATTATAGATAGAATATGGTATAGTATTTGGAGGAGGTGACCGACAAGAAGAATCATGAGGGTTCAAGGCGAACCCTCTTAAGGATACAACACACCGGGGCCGGGACCCAAGCCCGAGGCTTATACGCCCGATCACCCGGGGAGGGGCTGGAGAGGAAGGAAAAAGGATAGAGGCGCCGCCGCGATGGGAGCCCACCGACGCCTCTGGGAAAGGATAGGAGCGGAAGGGAGGGACGGGGAAAAACACTTTAACGCTACAGAGTGAAAAGGGGCCACTAAATAGCGAAACCAAGCATACGCAATTAATTTTCTACCAATTCTAGTAGATTTTCCTATGAGGAAGAAAAATCTATCGATCGAATCGGTAGATAGGAGGTGACCGACAGCTTAGGTCATTAGCACCATAAGGGAAGGAAAAATAATTGAAGGGTGGAGAGAAACCCTGCATCAGCATGCTCTCATCGAAAGCCGCCAAGGGTACCACGGCTACACGTCCTATGTGACGGACGAATGACTGCCACCACCATACCAACATGATACCCCATATGATATAGGAAAGGGTATATTTTGAATTGAAAGTTGCTACCATTTCAACCCCGCACTTTCCCATAAGTAAAACATCTACATTGCAGATACATCGCAAAAGTCTCAAGATAAAAGCATTGAAAAAGTACTAGTAACAGTTTTATAAAAGTAATCATCATCACAGGTCAACAATCCTAGGATTTGTTTGACGCAGCTCTCCACTCAGTTCTCCTATCAGCAAATCTTTTCACACCTACGTATTTCTTCTCTTTCACATCCTTCTTTACTTGTTCCATATATTTTGCTCGAGGTCTTCCTTTTCCGTTCTTGCCTTCCACTTGTCCCTCGACGATTGTCTTCATCAGGCCATCATGTCTCAAGATGTGGCTTATAAGGTTGTTCCGTCTTCTTCTTCTTTCCGTCTTCGTCTTCTTCTTCTTGTTAAGGTTTTCACGAGGCTCCTCCTCTCTCCTACTCTTCTTAGGACTTCTTTGTTACTAACTCGGTCGATCCATTTGATCTTCATCATTCTTCTGTAGCACCACATTTCGAAGGCCTCTATCTTTGCTTTCTCCACTGCGGTCATTGCCCATGCCTCACTTCTGTATAGGAGCATACTCCAAATGTGGGTTCTCATAAATTGTTTCTTTACTTCCATATTTAAGTTTCCCGATGTAAGCAGGTCCCTCTTTTGGTGGAATGCTCTCTTCGCCTGGGCTATTCTGCTGATAATTTCTTTCTTACTTCTCCCGTCACTACAGATAGTTATCTTGCTTTCCAAATAACCGAATTCATCCTCCTCTATCAGTTTTTGCTTCCCTATTTTAATGTTAGTCTTGACTTCTTCTCTTCTGCTGCATACTAAGATCTTGATATTTTCAGTTGATATCTACCCATTACCCTACCCATATTAACCAGAATATTTTTCAAATCCTTCTCTTTTTCTGCTATAACGGCAATATCATCGAAAAATCTTAGCATTCAATTTTTTTCTCCATGGATATTCACTCCCAATGCCTTTTCTTTGATTTCATTAATGGCTTTCTCAATGTAAACGTTGAAAATTACAGGTGACAATGCACAGCCTTGTCTCACTCCTTTCCTAATTCCTGCTTCTTCACAGCTGGGCCCTGATTTTATGACCGCTACTTGGTTTTTGTTTAAACTGTGGATGGTTCTTCTGTCATTTCAATCATTAGATCTCCGTTTTTGTCCCTAAGGGGACACGCTCTAACGCTCTCCCGCTTACAACATCTTACGCTCCTTTCCTTAGAGTGGTATCTCACTTTCCTATAGGCGGCCTCTACTTTTCCATGTTTAAGATTGTTTTGTACTTCTTCACAAATATTTTTCATCCACGTTTCTCTAGCCTTCCGCGCTTTACAAAATATTTCGTTCCTTATTCTCTTGTAACAATTCTGTCCTTCCTCTGTTTTCGCAGCCATGTATTTTCTTCTTTCCTCAATGAGATGTAATACTTCTTGCGTGATCCAAGGTTTTTTTAAACGACTACTTTTTTATTTTACCAAGAACTTCCTCCGCTGCTGCATGCAGACCACTACTAATGGTATTCCAACTCTCTTCCACTGGTTTAATGGTCGTATCCTCCCCTATTCTCTTTTCTACAACTACCTTAAAAGCAAGTTGATGCTGAACCTCCTTCAATTTTTCAACCTGCCATATGTTTTTCACGGCTTTATTCAATTTTTTAAATTTAAAGTGCCTTTTTATCATAACTAAGTTATGGTCACTATCGATATCTGCCCCTGGATAACTTTTGCAGTCCTTCACCTGGTTCCTGAATCTTTGTTTCACTAGAATGTAGTCAATTTGGAATCTTCTAAGGTCTCCCGCATCTTCCTCGTGTATCTTCTTCGCAGGGGGTTTTTTAATAATGTGTTGGCAACCACTTGCCTGTGCTCAGTGCAGAATTCAAGTAGCCATTCTCCTCTTTCATTTCGGTAACTCAACCCATATTTCTCAGTTATTATTCCGTCTTGACCTTCGCCGACTACGGCGTTCCAGTCACCTAAAATGATAAGATTTTCCTCCCCTTTTACCTGCTTGATAACTTCCGCTATATCTTGGTAGACATCTTCTACTTCTTCGTCTTCATAATATGACGTAGGCATGTAAACCTTCTCCGCTACAGTAGCAACGAGTTTAGTATCTATCTTCACCATTTCTATCTTTACATTAAACTGCAGGTAGCTATTAACACGCATCCCGGCGCTCTTTCTAAGCATTTAGCCTACTCCAGCATTACCATTTAGCGATCCTGTGAGTATAATTCTCTGGCTTCCACTCCAAAAGTCTCCTTATTGGGGCCACTTCATTTCGCTGATGCCTAATACGTCGAGGTTCATTCTTCGCATCTCCACCTTCAAGTGCTCTAGCTTACCGCAGGTGCGAAGTGATCTGACGTTCCATGTTCCTATCCTTAACATTTTATCACCTTTGACCGATGTACCCTCTCGAGTAGTCCCCGCCCGGAGATCCGAATGGGGGACTAGTTTACCTCCGGAATATTTTACCCGAGAGAATTCCATCATGGCATTATATAAATGGAGTGGAGTAGCTGCGACTCCTCGGGATGATAATGTGGTGGTTTCCCCTTGCCTTCCACATCGCAGTACTACAGCCGTTAAAGGAAATGTTACCACGCCCGTAGTGAAATGTGTGTCGCTGTACCGACCAGTATGGTCTCCACCTTCGCACATGTGAAGAAGAGCTGCTGCCCTCTCCCCCGGGTGATGAGAGGCACAATTGTTGGCGGCCCCCAGTCGCCAAGTCACGGTATCTTCACTGGTTTCGGTATCATTTAAGTGGTCTACCTTACCCAAGGGTAGCCCAATACCCCCTCAGAACACCGCCGCTTTTTGTCCACGACTGCTTATTCGACGAGAGAACTCGCTTATCTCGCAGCTAACCTCTATATCTAAAGGTTGACCCACCATCCGCAACCCGGTGGACGCACTCGGTGGCTTTAAGCTCAGCCGCGAGATAAAAGTAATATGCCACGAAATAAAACGAAATACACCCGAAAGAGTGGGATCAGAAATAAGGAACACACTACATAGCAAAATATTTGCTCGGAGAAATTATCATTGGAATGAGTACCACAGAGTCGAATCATAATGCGAAGCAGCATTTTTCAAAACTTTTGAATTGGAGCTGTTTTGAGTGACCGTCATTGCAGGAAGAGAATGTCTGCTAATCATTAAAATATCTGTCAAAGTTGAATATTAGCATGCGAAACTGAAGTCATGATGTGGTGCTGAAATAGAAACGTTTGACTAGATACAAGTGTTAAAGTCAACAACCGAATGGATAGAGGATGCTCTGTAAGTACAGGGGATTTGTAGTGGGGATACAGAAACAATTTCATGAGCATGAGTAGAAATAAATGGAAGACGTTACATGCCTAAGAGCAGAAACACTTCATAACTCAATGTTGCACCCATGTAAATACGAATATCAATCGGCGTCCTAAGCTCGACGAACAAGAGTATCAGCAACTAATAAGTGTAAAGATACAAGAATGTATAAAAAACATGAGAAAGGCAAGAAAGTATTGCCTGAATTTAAATAACTAGAACAATGCGAGTTATGTGCAGCTACTTATCAATAGAGGTAATTTTGTATAATATTCTAAATAGTTAGTAATTCTTCGTTTACTCGATTAACTCTTTTCAGTTTGGGGATCGGGTTGGTGTGGTGGTTTCCCACTCCGTGGGCTTGAGTTCAAATCCCTACGGTGGGAGAGAATATTCAGAGATTGCCCGATCCCTGCTTGAATGTACTGTGGAGAACATTTCAAGTGCAACACTTCGTCCGTCGGATGAGACGTTAAGCCTAGGTCCCCTTGTCGTCTTTTTTTAAAAGTAGGCTAAATCCGACGCTGGGTTTCTCACCACTCTTCCTTCATGCGCATATGACCTCGGCTGTCGATCGCCTCTTCCAAATGCCATACCATCTTTTCAGTTACATTTCATCTCAGGTAATCTTTCACTATTGATAGAATTAATTTTCATATGCTCTTAATGATACTGAATGTGAAAATAATAATAATAATAATATTAAATAGCACAATAATTTTCTCCAAAAAGGAGTTAAAAAATTTGCCGACAATTTTCATGAAAATGGGTGTAGGATTTTGTTTCCCGTGGGTTTCACTCGTGGGTTTAAGACACATTTAAAATACTTATGGTAGCATTTCATGTAACGCCTTATTTACCCAAATAAACATGATAATTATTTGAATTACAGTATTCTACCCCGGACACATTTGATCTAGTTCTAAAACGAAAAAAAAATCTTAAGATGATGTGTAACCGAGGACACTCAAACTTTTAATATATTTTCTTTCGATAGAACATGTTCTGAGAACTATACGCTTTCCACATCACAGGTCAATTGATTACAACAGAGCCGCTTTGTGCTATTGCAAGCGAATGTTCATAGCGTCTGCCATGGAGGCGTTTTGAGCATCTCGGAGAATTGGAGGTGAATTTCTGCGGGGTTGGTCAAGATGAGAATCTTAAGAGGCTCCGGATCCTTTCGCTGCAAGTGCGGCCCGCTTGTTCATCGATCAATTACTCGGCGCGGTGTGGGCGCAGGCGGGTGCAGCGGCGCTTGGCTGCAGACGCGAGCTGCGAAACGTGTCCAGTACACTTCGCCAGGGACAATGGCTGCTTCAAGGGGAAGGAAGGCCCGCCTCGAGACGCGTTTGTGGAGCAGCACCCCCCCACTCACGGGAGACACAGAGTCGAACTCCGAAATCATACGACGTCACCTGGATCCGGCTTCAATTTGTTCTCTGACTTACCTAGAAAACGTTTTTAGGCAACTTTGCCATGTTTAACATAATGTAATCACTTAGTCTTATTTCCAAACACTTTTATTTCGACTGGTCTAGGTTTCAGCACATAATGCCATTTTCAAGGTATTTGAAATTTGAAAATGTTGTTGAAAACGGCATTATGTGGTGAAACTCAGGTCATTCGAAATAAAAGAGTGTAGAAATAAGACTAAGTGATTGAATTACATTAAAATTTAACCATTTACTTAGATTATCGCCGGAAAATGCATCTTTTAACTTCACTAAGACCAAGTCTAAAATTTTCTTCAATTATATTCAATATATATTTAAGCGAAGATGAGTTACTACGATAGAAATCACTTTATCCAAAAAGTCACAAAATCATTGATTTCGGAAGATCTGTATTTTCTATATTCTTGGAACCACTCGAGCTAATGCTATTATGTTTTCTATAGATGGATATTGAAAAGCGGAATGTCTATTCATAGGAAAAAGAAAAAAATAAAGATACCTTTGGCATCTTTGAAAATCTAGAGAGAACGTGGCTTGTCTTATAATTTTGCTAGACGGTTTTGTACTGTTATGGAAATCAAGGATTTAATATTAATATATCCTCAAATTGCACCAATTAAATAGTATTGAAATAAGTTTTAATGAAAGTAATCTCAAAAAAGTTAGCATTATTGTAGCGTTTGGTATTTGGGGGTGGAGAGGTTCCTTCCCAAACTACCTATGACTACTAGGGGTGCCCAATAATGAAAAATATTGGGGGGGGGGGGGGCGCATACCAAGGGTCTTACCCCGGGAAATTTTATAAATAGTGAGTTTTAAAGTTTTTTTAGCATGTTAGAAAAGTCATATGATCAACATTAGAACCATGAAAACTTGACTCTCGATAACTTGACACTCCAGGGAAAATCGACAAGTCTGACATATCTTTTCCTCCCGCCCATATCGAATTTTTGAGGGGGCTCGGGCCCCCTCAGGCCCCATGGAGTTGGCGCCACTGATGACTACGCCTTTTTCTGATACAATATAAAAGAAAGATATCATTCATTGGAAAAGGCAATTTTGATTGGGCAAAAAAGATGATTTTTGCTTGAGAAACTTCTATTTTTCGCACAAGAAAATCATACATACAGAGTAAACCCATTACTGTTTCATTTCTGTAAGATCCGTTTCCAGTCATTAACAGAGAAAATGAAAATATATTCCTAAAATGCCACAGCCATTTCGGCCAGTTCTATGATTTATAAGATTGTTTATTTTTAATGTTATCATGATAAATGTATCCAAAGTACACGCGGTAAGGAATTGACTTGCAGTGGGCCTATTGGCCTAAAATATAAGTTCCGAAACATCGCCCGGGAAAACTTTTCAGCAAAGGTCGGAAAACTGATATCATAGCACACAATTTTTTTATGCATGCGGATACATGAGTAGGAAGACAGCCTATAGTTACGAACGTGTAAAAGAATCAGACAAATAAAGTAAAAATATATACCAGAGAAATTTCATTTTAACGAAAGATTAAAAATTTTCTACACAAAATCACCTTCAAAAATATGTGTTAAAGATTCATAAGTGATTGTTAAGCTATATTGGAAGTACGTTGTCATACAGTTGCTATGAAACACTGTTAAACATGTCTCGTCTACAGATTTTGACGGATAAAAGGAAAAATCAAATTACCGGCCTGGAATGGCATCTCAGTCAATCACAAGTTGGTAAATACCAAACATGGAGCTTTTTACGGGAATAAATGGGGGACTGTAAGTTTTGCAGAATAAAAATGAAAGGGAAACGAAGTGGGTAAGGGTACTTGAGCTATTCACCAAGTTTAATAGGTGGCACGATTGTAAAACGATATCCTCCTTGATTGAACCAACCAAGTACACAAGAAAATTATTTCAGGTATAACTGCGGTATAATATTCTTTAGTCATTGAAATTAAAATTAATCTGTGGTTTCGATGGCCACCAAGACACCCGAGTAAAATATTGAAAAACCTTGATATAAGGGTTTCAGGATTCCAGCAGTAATTTTAAAGTACTTTGGGTGTCACTCATCTGAATAGTTGTCTATTTAATTGGCCTCCTTTGTTAATTGATAATTCCTCAAATTATTAAGGTAATTTTTGACTTTACCATGGTTGAATAAAAATATTCTTGTCTTAAAAATAAAGCTCCATTGAATATTCCTCGTCGTGGGAAATTAGATGGAAGATACCATTGTAAACACCTGTACTGCTAACCATTTTTAGATCCTTCATAAAAATGTTCATTCCTTGGTTTTTATAAATTAATATTTACAATTAACTGACGGTTCTTATCGTAAAATAAACTATAGAAAAGTTTGGAGAGTAGAGAAGAGGTCTATTATCTCCACCACAGAGTGACACTTGTGGATGGATGCCCATCTGAACTGACACTTGAACTTAATGGATTTAACACAAAAAATGATAAAAAGAAGGATAAAAGCTTTGAATTACTCAGCTGAAGGCGCATTTATATAATGATTTTTTTACTTTTGCTATAATATGTAATACATAATCATATTCATTGGTGCCGCTGTCGGAGCCATTGAAAAATAACTACTTCGCAAGATAAAAATTTGATTGAAAAAGTAAGTATGTATTATCAAGATGGCATCATCTTAGCTATGATAAAGACCATTTAATCCCATGTAGTGTGGCACTTATCTTTAGACTGCAATGCGTATAATACAATGGTATTGTACATGTTGTTTAAAATAATTAGTTCCACGCGTAATGCGCAGCAATTGGCAATTAAAAAGGTTAGGGTTGGCAACGTTTCATTCCGAAAACCTCAACATACCTAATGTTATGCTTTCTTATGTCAAAAGATGTCATTTTTGAAGAAAGTTTTTTGCATTGGATCCATCAGAAGAAATGAGTTTGGGTATTTATTTTGGAATTCAGAGAACCTCCCTGAGCCACTTTTGCCGCTACCCATCCAATCCAACAAAGGCCAAAAAATAATGCAGAGAATGGAAGGAAATGCTGCATCGTCTATTCCAGGGGTAGGCGCACAGGCAGGGCTTCGAGGATTGATATCGGGCGGCTAATGTGATCGGGGGTGAGGTATAACGCTTCTTCACTCGCGCGTCTGATCGGTAAAGAGGAAACGTGCTGATTTACTCACGAAAGAGCAATATGAACTGAGATATCGAAGTGTTCAAATGGCATTCCTATTATGTATTCCCTATTAATAAATGCCCATTCAATTACGTTGACTGGATGAGTACGCAATGTGAATGTGTGTAATGTCAAGGAATAGATGATGCTGGCATGGAATATTGATGCAGTATACCAATTCTACGACTGTTTAACTACGGATTTATGGATACATGGGCATTTTCCTTACCTTTATGAATATTCGGTTACACAGATTATGGCTTACGGTTATCGTTCATTAGATTCACACTCAGATTATTCTGAATTTCCACTATTTATCAGATTTATGCCTAGGAAATTTTACTTGGGCACCATCCATCTAAGTAGTCTAAAAATTGATAGGAGATAATTTTTCTGTTTGGTCAATACTTCCTTGCATACGGCTTCCGTCTCTGGTGCGCATAGCAGTGATGCTAAGTAAGATTATTTAGATTGATACGCTTCATTGGATATTGCAACAACTGGGATGAAAATTTATTTCATGAGTGCATTTTGAACCCAAAGTTCAATCATTAAAAATATTTTGGAAGGAATAATTTTTCATAAATGTAGTGGTGGTATTCGGGTTTTTAAATGGTACACCGACGGCTTCGGTAATTCAGTACCCTCAATGAATCATAACCTCTCTATTTATTCATATAAAATATGTTGGTTTATGAACAAATTTGTGATTTTATACTCCATATTAATATTTTTGAAAAAGATTTGCCTCCTGTAGGGACAAAATTATACTGTCTATGTATACTTTTATGATCATCATCTAGAATTTATTTTAAGGTCATAGGATACTAATCAGCTTCCCTAAAGCGTCTGGTATTTTAAACAATTGTTTTAAATATGGATGATTGCAAAGAGACAACTGCACTCTGGGTATAAGGGTGGTTTTTTATTTGAGCGTTTCTACACATCTCTGACTGACCGTTACATCCGGTTTTGTTCATTTATCTCCAATTTGACTTTATACAAATCAATGTGGGAACTTTCTGGATGTTTCCTCCCAAAGTAAGGTTGCGAAAGCATACCCTGGCTTCGGTACCATCCTGTAACCCCAGTAGAACCGGAGGTCTAATACATCAAAGTCATCGTTACTGACTGACAAAAATCAAAATCCGTTTTGTGACATTGTCACTTTTCTTAGGATTTCCATGAAATAATGCGATATTCAGAAAAACCACGAAATATGTGAAACAGTTCTAAATTTGCCAAAAAGTGTACGAAACCGTGACTTTGTGTAAGCATTGGTTACCTTTCTATTGTCATAAAA
Organism: Ischnura elegans; assembly: GCF_921293095.1. NCBI lineage: Eukaryota > Metazoa > Arthropoda > Insecta > Odonata > Coenagrionidae > Ischnura > Ischnura elegans. The sequence goes on from NC_060259.1 coordinate 50,237,699, forward strand.
ACGGAGTGTTACTGACTGACGGGAATTTTCATGAACTACACATGTGATTTGATGCTTTTAAACTTTTATTTTCAATGCAATAAGTATTACAAAATATAATATATTACACAGAAAATTAATGGAAATGAATCATAAACAGCTTGTATCCATTGGCAGTAATTTTTCTTCGTTTCAAGCCGAAGGCTCAATTAAGTGGTGAGTACGCCTACCACTGTGATCTACAGTTAAAAGAGACACTAATTATATCTCTACCAGCTACCTCCACATGGTTAACAGAGAGAGTGCTCCGCATGGGTTTAATGCCATGCCACTGTAGAATTTGTTTGTAGGCAGAAATGTCGTCAACAGGGATCTCTGCAAATTTTATTCTTTTGATGTTTTTACAGGTCTCCTAAGTATATGATGCATTTTGAGTGTACCCTAATTGAAGCAGAGCCCATTCCTGATGAGACATAAACACAGCGTTATCGATCTTTGAACCATCACTAAAAAGAATTCAGATGGACCGTGTAGCAAACCAAAGCATCTAGAGCATGCAATTGTTATTTCGTCAGTTAAGTTCTGAGATTTGGGTCCTGCGTAATTATTTGGCAGTGTTTTTCTGGAAGTTCACGTGGGGTAACCTTGAAATTTCTGAAAAGTTTAACTATAGGAAGGCCTATGTTTAGAACAGCCATCAATGTTTTGAAATTTAAGCAAGAGTGGCCCTTAATCGTCAGTTAAAACATCATAAAAACGGGGTGAAAATCAAATCAAAACGGAGAGCTGAAATTTTGCAAATATAGTGAGTGGCACATAAAAATATTCCTCTGGGCCTCTAATAGGGCCTCTACTGTATTTAGTCCTAAGCCAACATTATGTACTGAAGTGAGTGGTTTTAGCCTTCACTTCTTCGACGACAAATATATACAGCAGCTGTATTCAATTTTGGTTCTCACTTGGGCTCAGTAGATCTGAAGCATTCCTGTTCTATCACCACCCCAGCCCCACTCAAAATTTTATGATGTATTTAGTCTTTTCAAACACATGTTATTTGTTGTTTTTCCTTTGTTCAGGCAAAGAGAAATATTTCCTGAACCGGAATTAGAGCTCGGCGGTCATACACTTTCGTTTGTAGAATCATATAAATTTCCTTGGCTTTTATGTGATAAAAATCTTACTTGGAATGAATACATTCAACACATACGCAATATTTTCAGAAAATGTCGAAAACTAGAAATGACTGACTTTACACGGTAGGTATATCAGATGATGAAAACAACATTTAAAACATTTCCTCAAGAATATAGGGATTCGAAAGTAAATTCTTATCTTGAACGACGAAATGGCCAATAAAGATTTGCATTCCGCAATTTAAAACCTGGTCACTCGTGAGACAGTCAGCTATTTGGCCACTTGTTTACCCATTCATTTCGTAAAATCACGTTGAGCTATACTCACACTTCTAAGTGCACCCTGTTTCTGTATATTCGCTGAAAAGCGGAATAAATGTAGCTAGAATAATCCATCGGTTTCTGAAGCAAAATACTTACACAACATACAAAAACATTTGCACGCAAGAGCTAACTCCGGCTCCTGAAGAGTATTAGGTATGGATTTGAAACCTAAAGTAATGAAACAAGTAATGCATTCTAGAGGAGCAAAACAACATCATCGCATAATAAACACTCAAGAGGTGTCTATAAGGATATCGTATAAATTTTAGTAAATTGTATACGCATTTATTGTGTTATATATTAAATTGTTATTGTAATTCAAGGGGAAGGTGCCTAGTGAAAGGACCTGACTCATCTACTCTGATAGGTATTTATTATTCACACATAGGTGGTTTAGATACGGGTGAGCTCGTAACTAGCCTACCCTACCTTCGGGTTGAAACACTGGCTGCTTGTGAGTAATAATTCAGACACCTCTAGCTGTTCCTTTAAAATAAGCAGTAACTTCGTAGGCCTGAATAAATCTCCATGAATGTATTATTACAAATAATGTTCAGTTCATGCAGGGAATACTACTATGCGAAGCACATAGACGCGTCTGGCACATCATTTGCCTCATAGATGTCAAATATGCATGCTATTCAGAGATAAAGTGAAGCAAACCCTTGGCATCTCTCAGCTATCAAATAGCTGCTCCAACAATTAAGTTTCCCTTCAGTGCTGTCGCTTGAGGATCGATAACAAGCATTAAAAATAATACGTGAAATACAGAATAGACTTTCGGGAATCCATTTCATAAAAATGAACACTGAATGACTTTTGCAAAATCCAATCGAGTCTTACAGGTTTGAAGCACACATGTTAAATTCACGGAAGTCCTAGTACATCAATTTCTTGCAATTTTGGTTAAATATTAAAGAAATGCACTTTGTATTTATGTCCGACCCTTTATCAACTCACTTGTTTTGATCGGCATTCCCAAAAATATGCTCTGTCATGCAATTTTGTGTAACTTGGTTGGCTTCTCACGAATCTTCCAAGTTTTAAGCGCCACGCCGTGCAGGTCAGACCTGGAATACAATAATGAGTTTCAGTCTTTACACTGCTAGCTGAAATCCTTAGGAAACTGCCGTTCCTGGAGATTAAAATTCAGCTATAAATATTACGAAGGAGAGACTCAAGAATTCTCAAAGGTATACCTAAACATTCGTCTCTTCTATCATATTTAACCATTTATTTCCGGCTAACTCATTTCCCTCACCCCATTTAAATCCCATTTACGTATCCATCTCCGTCTTCGACTTTCATCTATTCCCCTTGTGTTTGATGAAATCTAAGAAATACGCTTCGTTTAATAGTTGTGGATAATGATTAACCTTCAACTCACAATACTACTAGTATTAATTTCAGTCTATACTAATAACATAGCTCTTTGTAGATGGGGACAAATTATTTGATACAGACTTACAAATTATGGATAGTCATCTAGACTGTATCTTAAATCTATCTCAGAAAGCTTTGGTAAAATAAAACGCTAAAAAAGAAAGCCCTTAACCTAAAGTTTTTCGGTTGCTAATCAATGAAAATCTTTTCCATGATTCTTGAATTAGCAGTCCCTCCTTGATGACTTGTCTCTTATATTGACTTCCTTGTTAGAGTCTACAGATATCTTTTGAATTAATTGCATACACTCATTGAAATTCATTCCGAAAAATATATAAAGAATAATCAGCCGATATACTTCGATATAATACAATAATTGAATGTAACGAAAATTACCTACTTCGTAAGCTCCATAACATAGAAATTATACCTCGGAGAATTAATGACATATATTGAGGCTTTAAATGCATAAAAGTACTCAAAGTTCCCCGATAATCAATTCTACTAAATTAATACATTACATTAGTTCGACGAAGTTCATTTGACATGTGTATCAAACATAGGGTTTGTTTCATAGGTTAGAGTATTAATCTACTAATATAATCTTATCTACTTACTAATCTAATCTAAAAGTCGGTAGTTATTCGACGATGATCGCATTCTTCATACGTGAAATGGATTGTAAGCGTTGATGAATGTTTTTAACAAAATTGATAATGAAATGACAATACAACGTTTACTATGAATATAAATTAAAACTATGCAAAACCTTTTCTCCGAGAAATATCTTCACTTAAAGGTGCATTGCTGGTCTCGCTAGAACTTAATTCCCATCGCCATTGCACCAGTGCAAAATTCATTGTTCTAAAAATAAGTTTAGACATATAACTATTCATAACATCATTCATCGATCCCTTTCGCTATACTCACGATCGTAAATAATAACTTTTTTCAAGAATCACAATCGAGGCGTAAACTATATTGTGTTTTATAGACGAGATGGAATATTACCCTCCTTGCTACCCCCAATACTGAAATGTAGTTCTCACAAATTAAGCCTGAATGTGATATATATACCAGTCTCCAATAATGCTTTTGAACGCTCTTATTGAATTCCCGTGAAACGCCATCACAAAGAGCGAAAGACAAAACCAAGCAGACACAGCTATCGATTAGACCCTCAAATGTCATTTGCTTGGGGCTTGCTTTCATTTTAAGGGCACTCAATCAGCTAAGTTATGTTATCACCATGGGGAATGGAAGTGACCATAAAACCATAATAGGAAGAAAAAGCATTTGCTGAAGAAATTGCCTTGATCATAAGCTAACATATCACGGCCCCATTAACATGACAATATGCAGGTATACGCAACGAATTTCTACAGGCCTTGTTTCAACGAATCCTTTTTTAATTGGTCATCATTAAAAGGGTTAGAGGATGTTTATGCTATAAGATCAGATGGTTATCTCGGCAGTAGAAATAAAGTCTCCAAGATTTTGAGGCCATGTTATGATTTACATTCACTCTTACTTTATAAACCTTCAATTGGATCACATCAATGAAACTATCCTTGCTTCAATTTATCGACAGTTGAAGTAATCTTTAGAGAAACCATTGTTTTGCTGGTGCAAGGTAAACTTCCATAAGATATGCGACGTATCTCACACGTAGACATCACGCAGCTCCAGTGTTAAGTTCGTCAAAGTGTAAAGGCAATATTTACTCCACAAATTGACTCCACTTGGCTACTTTCGGGAGTAAAGGAAATGTAGGAAAGGGAAAATTCTAATTTTGACAGACCCTTTACTATCGTTTCGCAAAATTTCGATAACATAAATTTTTATTCCATCACACTGTTGCCCCTTAATTATTTTTCGACTCATTCAGGGCTGGGAGCATAATCTGTCACAGTGGGTATCGCATTATTGAGCGAATTCTAAATACCTCTTATCTGAGATGAAAACGATATGTTCAAGGAGTAATCTACATCAGATATGCTGCAGGGCATTCACCGTAAAAATTTGAAATTCGGATACTGATATAAGCACGACTTCCCCCGGGCCATAGTGGGCTTTTAACGATTTTGATTCGGCTGTAAAAACCTTGGAGGAATTTAGGCCTTTTTTACGTATTTGTTGAAAAGAACAGAACGATGATATCAGCCACGGAAATATTCCCCCGGCTGAAAATAATTTAGATCCGAGGATCGATAAGTCTTTCTTACCATCTTTACTGCCGCCTGGCACGCAATCGCTTTTTGCGTGAGGGGCTCGTCGGCTGGGCCATCGCGTGTAACAGCCCGCGTAACGCGGCTTCGCCCTTGGACACGCACAGCCCCGGATGCGAGTCTCCAGCCAGCGAGCCTGCGTCTGGCGCGTCGCAACTGCCGATACCTGGGCAACACCACCGCATACTTCCTGTACACGGACCAATTGGCCGATCGAGAACAATAGGGGTCAATTATTTACCTTTCAGTATTTTAGTGCATATGAATAAGCATTCCCTCGGCACTGCAATTTTGAAATTATTTCCTGAGAATTATTTTATCCGATGCTGGAGCTCGTAGTAGGTGTGGGCATTAAATCTCATTAGCTGTGGGAGTAAGAAGACGCCAAAATTGAAACCAGATACCTTTGGAAAAATGCTGATGCTATTGAGAGATACGGAAAAATCTGATTAGCTAAATGTGTAATAGCATTATATTAGCTACATCAATCCCGCTTAACCGGCCTTTTCCGGCGACGAATTATTTATTTGCCCCTTACGCTTTTATGCTGAAAATTCCAGGGTAAATTTAGTAATACTAACCAATATTTCCCCATAAATTAGACAACTTCACATCGGTACGGAGCGCTGTACTTAATTTCCCTCCACAAATAACTCCAACAGGGATCAGAGAGAGTCTCAAAAACCTCCACAACCGCTGGGATTTGAAACCGGACCACAGGGTAGGAAGCCAACACTGTATCCACCCCACGAAACAGATCCCTCATAAATGTTGGTGAAAAGCTCTAAATATAGGTTGCTCCTCTGTAAAATTCGGATCGTTATGCCCGTAAGTGACAAAAATGGCAACTTGCGTAAAACCATTTAAATCCACGGTGGATGACAACGCATTTAGAGGCCGACTGGAGAAACCTCCTGTGAATTATCTGAGGATATAAATCTCGTACAGGCAAGCAACCTGAATGATCATCATCCCAACTTTCATAAATCCAAGGAAAGCTATCCAATATTTTCATACCATTATTAAACATGTTCGCTACTTTAGTTTATACCTTACATTTACAACACGCACTAATTAATATATGTCCATAACATTCGAAGAAAGCATATCGTATGCCATTTGCGATTCATATAGCCATGGCAAGTAAGCCGGTGATCGACACTCAGGCTTGAGAAACACGAAAGAGAAGGATGAATTCTTCACGGGTTCTCTAGCGGCCGAGTAAGGAGAAGGCTGCCGAAGTTTCCACGCCAAGCGCTGTCATCGTTCACAGGGTGTATGACAGAAATACCTGATCTTTCATCACAAAGGAGAGCATTAAACGTGAAAATTTCAGCTACAATTGTTTATTTACCACTTTGCTATGATGTTGTTTATATCCTACATTAAATTAGCAAATTATGCTGCACCGCGTGATGAGTGACTCTATACTTAAAATAAAACTGCATGCTAGCAAATGAACAAAAATTTCAATGACCATCATTCACTTTTGCTGACAAACGTGAGAAGGTATTCCTCGAATTCACGCCGAATACTTCAATCAATGACGATACCATGTCGTCCATTTCCTAAGAGAGGTTATCATGATCTTGTTGGAAAGCAGGCCGAGTTGAATGAATTTTTCTCAAGTTTTTTTTATTACTTACATGCTATTAAGCACAAAAGGAACACATGAAAATCAAATCACTTCTTTACTGATAAAACCCGAAGATGGATAGGTTATGGTAGGGCTCACCATAGACAAGGCTACAGAAGTGTAAAAATCACACATTCAGGGAAGGGCGATATGGATTTCTTTGACGCTGCTCCCCTCAAACTCTCATATCAGCAAACTTCTTATAATTTATATATTCATTCAGTTAATATCTCTCATTAATGTGCCTCTGCAAAAAAACAGCCGAATTCGAAAATCGATGGAAAACCTTTAGCTACACATTTGGCAGACGCTAAAATCAGTAGTTACCACCTCGTCTAGCATTGTAACATCCCGGAATATTGCATTTAATTTTCATAGTCATTGGATGAACAGTCGATACTAAGCGATCATTATTTCGTTACATCTTATGACATACATCTACATGTCACTCTGCCAGCCACCTACAGAGAGGATTGGTAGAGAGGGTAAACCATCACCATCATGGACCGGAGGATTGCAATTTACAACCATTAATATGGATCGCGCAACATTACACATACGCTATGGGACTAATCCATATGCTACCTAGGAAGGCAATCTATCTATGAAGCTAGAACATCCAAAGCATGTTGTTAGGAATACTAGGAAGATTCAGGAACATGTATTAAGGAATACAGAAACTATTAAGCTACACTAATAGTCGACTAACCTATTTAAACGTCGTATCGCCGCCATTATAGTCTCTAATCGATCGCGGAAAATACGACATTTTAAATCTACCTGTTCTTCGGTCTATCTTTCTCATTTTATTTTTACGATCTGACCGTAGTATGTTAGAGTTGGTAAGATACTGTTAAGCTCGTCGGGAAATAAATTGCTCTTGAATTTTCATGATAGGTTTAGCCTAATTTTCAATGCACGGTCTGACGGTGTTTCCCATAAAAGTTGTTCTAAGAGGGCAGTAAATAGTCTTATGATGCCGTCGCAAAAAATCTTCGAATTTGAACATTTGCCGAAAGGTTTGCTATTTCATTGATACCTGATGCCAATGTACGCGCTGTATCTCCCTGAGTACTCAGAAACATGTAAAAGTTATTTAATTACTGCAATGACCAACCAATATATGATAAATATTTTGTAGTTTTTGGCTACGTACGTACAAAGATGCCTCCGAAAAACTTTGCAAAATTTGAAACACGGCAACGAATATTTTGTTAGAGACTCCAACGAGTGATATAGACACTCTCCTGCGGTTATGCAACCCTGCGCACGATGATTCTTAAATATTGCAGCGGACGAGTGCATCCAAAAAATGGAATTCAAATGGATACCGAGGATGTAAGGTCAGCGAGATTGCTTGTCAAATTATCTGTCGTGGCAAAATGTGGTATTTGACTATCAGTATGGCAGGTAGAATGATACAAAACTTGTGAAGATACCTTCACTTGGAGACACTTCTATCACCCTGAGAAGAGGGGGACAGCTCTTTTTCGTACGAAAGGTACTTCGCTGACGGATAGATTAAGGCAAACGTTTTTCCCTCGGACAGCAAAAGGCTTTGATATATCCTAAGCTGAAATGAGGTCACTGACAAAGCAAACGTTAATTTTTAACACATACTATCCGAAGAACTAGACCGAAGAACTGATATATTTAAAATGTCGTACTTTCCGCGATACAGCTATACTACGATGAAATAAGTTGGTCGACTGTTAGTGTAGCTTATTGGCTTATTTTTACCAGAATGAATGTTTCTGAATTTTCCTAGTATTTTAACAACATGCTGTGGATGATCCAGATTCATAGACAGATTGTCTTCATAAGTAGCATATGGATTAATCCCACAGCTTATGTGACATGTTGCGAGATCCATGTTAGTGGCTGTAAATTTCAATCCTCCGGTCCATGTCGGTGATGTTTTATCCTCTACTAATCACCTCTGCAGGTGGCTGGCAGAGTGACATTTAGATACAGGAAATAGTGACATTAGAGACCTGTAGGATCTAGACGCTAGAGGTCTCTAATGTCACTATTATCTTGCGTCTGTGAATACATATTTAATAGAGTTTAGCAACCCTTAGGAGTGCCTAATGATAAAGAAAAGTCGCCATTACCTAGTTTACGAATTTTATGCCAACCTAAGCCTTTGTAAAAGTCGTTTTCCTTAATAACATTTTCAAAATGGATCTACTTGGTGAAAAAGACAGGAATTTACGAGGGTTGCCCAGGAAGTAATGCACCACAATTGTTTTCTCAGCCGACAAAAATGGTGTGAATGCAAAACTTTACATATGCATTACTTGTAGTTTTATGGGTGCGCGGACCAAAGTTTTGGCTTTACCGAATGATAGATTAGCCACAGGACTGTTTCAAAGTGGCATCTGTTAGTGATGTGCGTTACCAGCGGCATGCCATGATTGAACTTCTCACTGAGGAGAAAAAAATGTAGAGGATATTCACAAATTTTTGTGCAAAGTCAATGGAGAATCTTCTGTCAATATGTGTAGAATTAGTCACTGGGTTCAGAGGATGAGGACATCAGAAGGCAGTTCGGCGGTGGTCCAAGAATTGCAGCGGTCAGGGAGACTATCCACGGCTGTCGCACCTGACAAGTTGCGGCGAGCTGATGTTGCTATTGCCATGCCATTAATGCCAAGAGGCAGAACCACTGATTGAAAATCATATTTCAATACATTAAAAAGCCTCAAGACGTGCTTCCATCGGTTTCGGTGCCATACACCCGAGGAGATGTTTTGATTCAACATGATAACCCTCGGCCCCACACAAGTTCGAGGACAGCTGAACACATGACAAAACAGGGTCTGACAGTGTTACCCCATCGACTGTACAACCCTGAACTGGCTCCCTCGGACTTCCACTTGCTTGGGCCATGACAGGATACCATCAAGGAAGACATTTTGAGGGCAACGAGGATTGATTCACTCAGTAAAGAGATGGCTCCGTGATCAGAAGAAGGATTGGAACCAACAGGGCAACAACACCCTTGTTTTCTGCTAAAAGAGGACCATAAAACTGGACGGAGATTATTCAGAAAAATAGGGCGTGTAGTTAAAACATCATTATTTCGTGTGTGTGATTATCATAACGTTCAATCAATAAATGTTAAAGAAAAAATATGGTACATTACTTTCTGGGCAACCCTCGTATTTATCAGGTATTAGAGCTGAAAACCGAGTGACTGCGGGAGAGATTCCAGCACGAACTACCGATTGCACTGCCGGTTCCAACTCACTTAAATACTGGATATCGAAATTACATAGTTTCATAATTTTAAAACCATTATAGATGATAGTATTTGCTTAAAAAGCGTAAATTATAAGCTGGGAGATTATATTTTTTACATACTATGTCATTTTTGGCATAAATTTGGACTGCACCTTTGAATAGATGACAAAAAGGCCATATTGAGATCGTTCGTTACGGTACGTTTTTTATTATGGACACCAAATAGAGAAGAAATTTGAGAGGAGCAAGGCGATGCGTCGCATAGTGGGCCAAAATCCAAAAAAGCTGGCCAAAAGTCGAAAAATGAAGTTAGCGCAAATCAACCAAAAACAGTTGATATTCATTATTAAGCATGTACTCTATAAGATAGGATACCATACAGAGCATGGAATACGTTAATATAATTTTTACAGCTGTTTAAAGTAGAGCATGTCGGAGTGATTTTAGCGACCAAATTTTTTCCGTTGAAAATAGCTAAATTTGTAGCTTCATCACAGTGTCGTTGTTACGAATATTGGTTTCAATATATTTTTATCCATAAAATTGGTCTTCATAAAATGAATATGGACAGTGTTTGTTTGATTTTACTTGTTAATTCATATTTTTATAATTTTTCAAAAACTGTGTTGATTTTTCATTGAATTTCATTTTTAACGGCAATTATCGTTTGTTTATACATCAGAATACTCGGAGTTATTTGCACTGTGAGATAAACAAAAGCATATAGAATAATGTCCAGAATGCAGTTTTTGCGATAACTTGCGATCCTAATTTTAACAACCATATTTCTGTGAATCCACCCCGACCGCACGGTCCACTGTGGCGGCCACGAAACGGCGGCGGGACTAAGCGAAGAAAGGATATGATACCCGTGCATAAAGACTACGGAATACTAAAAGTCCAATGACATTTGTCACTTGAATACATATTTTATGAATCATTGTCATATTGTTTTTGCACATTATACTGTAAATGGCTAAATTCAACGAACATCTTGTCGCAAATAACAATTTCTTGCTATATTGGTGACTGGCAATTCTACGATTAGGTCATTGGAAGGTTCCTCGGCAGAGTTATGGCTAAAATATATTTGAAAGGATTTTCTCAGAATTTCGGATTTCCCTAAATCATCATGGGCAGGCTGCGGTCGAGGGGTTTATGGAAGGTCATGCACGTGCAGCGACAGGCGCCCACGCCGAATGGTTGAGGATTTGCGACCCTCCGTACTTACTGGCCCGACAATGCTGGTTTTACAACCTTACCAGTAATGACTCTTTTCTACTTCCCCTAATTCATCGGTAGCTATCCCATGTTATGCTTTTTACACTTTTTTGTCTCTTTTTGCCGACCCTTACCGCCACTTGTTCCGACAAATGGAATTCTTAGCTAGGGTTTTTCGGTTGTTTTTGCGTACCACATCCATCAGTTGTCCTAGAGAGAGTGTCGAGAGAACATCCACTATAACACTGGATTGATCTGTTCAACGTCAGAAGCGCTTTAAAAGAGGATATAGTTACCTACTTGTTCCTGGGAACCAAAGCCTCCTTGCACCCGCCTCCGTTTCGTTGTGACTTCAATAAGTGTTCGTCGCATCCATCGAAAAAGATTTTACTTTCCATTGTAGCGAGAAGCAGTTCGAAGTTAAGCAAAATTTTTAAAATGATTCCTAGTTGTAGTCCGCAATTTTTTTTTGCTACCCATGTAAGAATGATGATAGTTCGGTTTTCGATGGAACTGATTACCTGATATTTTTTAATGTCTTTTTGATTCAAGTTTTTGACAATGAAATTATTAGCTAGTATTTCTTCAATATTAAAATTATAAATTATTATGGTCTCTGCCACTGGTTTACATTTATGTTGCATTGCACTCAACTACTTATTATTTGCGGTGACTTTATGTTATGTACCCTTATCTGACGGTTTTACCCTTGGGTCTTCGCGCGGAGGCCGCGTGCGGACGGTAATAAACCTAACGGTTCGCGCGCTTTCCTAGCCCTTTTCACTCGGCGGCTGTCCACTTGTGTCCCCAGATTTGTTCTTTTACTTTGAACACGTGCAAATTTTTCCAATCTAGAAATTTAATTTTCCCAAAATAAGCCGTCTAAGCGATTGGCTCGCTCATTTCTAGCCGAGTCAGTTTACTTTCAGTATTCCTTGTCGAATTGCCGAAGGACGTCCACAGAGTAGTTGCTCAGTTATGGATACGAACTGCTATCGAATTGAACTGAACGAATTGCTAAGTTATGGCTCAGAACGACAGTGACTAGTCAAGATTTACATAGTGTCGTCTTGGCAAATAGAGAGGGAACTATTCACAAAGTTTTTATACTTGGAGCGGGAATCGTGAAATATGACATTCTTCCTATTGGGCAGCTTTCCGAAGAGGCATTGGAAGCCCGACACAAGGATTAGAACATTAGAAGATTAGAAAAAATCGGGTAAAACATATCAGAAAAGTTGACTTTTTGACTCAAAATTTACCTTATGCAAAACTATTTTATAGCTTTAACGTTGTTAGCAGTAGAAAAAATTCTATTTTTCCCTTGATATTTCCTGAGCAGAAGATAGGCGTGCCCCTGTAGAGTTTGCTTCCCGCATCACATTCGCCTATTTTAATTGTTATCGCCCTTCTAAACAACATTTTGGCCTACATAATCCTATTTAAGCTAAATTGCACATTTACAATACACAATTTGTAAAATGTTTCGTTAATTTACTAATAACTTTGACTCTAGCGACTTTTGGCCAGCTTTTTTCTATTCTAGCCCACTGTGCGTCGCTACCTTCTTCGACCTTGTTGTTATTTTTCTTCTTATTTCCTAATTTAAATTCAGGCAATTTTTAAAAAATAATTACGAGAATACTCTTCAAATCCTTTTCTCCACTATGACTGCTTTTCTATCTTCCCGCTGTTGCATACTAATTTTTCCCTTGGATATTCACTGCTTCAACTTTCTATTTGATTTCAATGATGGCTTTGTGGAAGTTAACTTTTAGAATCATAGAAAAAAGAGCACAGCCCGTCTCATTTTACCCTTATTCTTCCTTCTGCAGAATGGATTCCTGATTTGGTTTTTCTGAAACACTTGATCCTTATAAAAGCTGTGAATAATTGTCTTATCATTTTAAAGTAGTCCAATGTATATATATCAAAATTCCTAGCATGACATTCAAATCCACGATGTGAAAAGCTAGAAAAACCACAAACACTATACAAGACTCATAAAATTGATTTTCTGAGTAAAAGAAAAAAATAGGCATTATAGGCAATGTCCCGGGCTGAAGTGTATGGCACAGGCATTGATACTTCTTGAATTTAGAGATTTAGAAGCGAATATTATGTTGGTTAAAAGATATTTTTTGAATTCGCATGACCTCTGAAACTCTTCTAAGGTTACCTACTTCTTTCTAGGGAAAATAGATTCGAGGATTGAGAGACTTTGCAACGCTACGAGCGCAAGAGGTGTAATTTAAATCCTTAATGTCAGTTCATATTACATTTCGTCTGTTCGATTTATTCGGCTACTCGATTTTTAGCATGATTTTCACCAATCGAGTATACATATTAGCATTAGAGAGAATAATAGTACTTATTTTTCCCGCATTTTGACCTTCTAGCTTCGTAATTCACTCATACAAGACCATCTACAGCTTTTTCAGCCATAATGATGCATTACTGAGTGCAAAAAAATAGCCAAAGGGTGGGAAAACAAAATTCTTGATGGTGTGACCCACAGATATATACTACTAGATAGGCAGTGCCTATGTTTTCCTCACGGTGGCGCTGAAGCCGGCCGGCAGAAAAATGTTGTGCAGATAATAAATCTTGCCATCACCGTGCGCTACTGGTATGGCATTGACACTAGCATGTTAGAGAGGCTATTTGTCCTGCTTTTGGCGATTTTTAGAAGAAGAATATTGAACCACTACGTTGTATGGGGGTATGTTGTTAAGTACTCTTCAAGGAAAAAGTTTCTGGGGCTGAAAATGGGTCTCTAAACACGTGAGAAATAGATATGAGGAAAGCATGGTTCGCGTTATGTCAGGCCTCCGATTCCATCTCACTCAATGTGAAATTTTTTTCCAATTTTATGAACATATCACCACGAAATTTATATCACGTAAAGTACAGGTATTGGTTTACCTTTTTAAATTTTCAAGCAAAATTCACATTGTTGTACAAAATTCCAAAACCTCACTTTTTGAGAAAAAGCTAAACAATATTGGTTTGGGATTGGTGGTGATTTTCTTACCCAGATGAGGTTTTTAGTTGTCCAGTGGGTTTATTTAGTCGACGATTATAACATTTTATGGCAATGACTTTTTATAATGGAACGGAATATTTTTTACAAAGTGATTGATTTTTTATGGGTGTAAATTCAATGATAGATGTATCATGATCCGAAAATTTTACAAGTATCCATAGTTTATCATTTATTGAATATGCCTGCTTTTCTGATTTTTTTTATGCTTTTCTGCTAAGTCCATGTAGCATATGCAATATGGCACTGAGTATAATTTCGAAGTGAAATTTGAATTTCGCAATGCAATATATTTTATAGATTGTGTTTCTGGTTTTGTTACTGATTATGCCATTCAAATTTACAATGATTTAAAATTTTATTGACTTGAGACAACCTTATGATAGTTTTAACATGCATTGTGCCAACTCTAAACCTACCAGAATAATATCCAGTATGTATATTATCTTTTTACTAATTATGAAACGTCACTTTATGCTATAGAATTAGTAGACCGCTTAGTACACGATCACCTGGTAATAGTACCGATTAGTACACGATTTCTAGGTAATAGGAATAGCCAAACCCATTAGGAACGCACATAGAATAGATACTTCTCAGGTCAGACCTGTAACGCTGCATGGGTTCGAGAATATCAAGTACTTGTTGGCTGGGATGGATTTGAAGCATATCCTTGAGTGCTCTGGGGTTAAGTAATCCCCTCAAAGCATTCTTTTAAATGTTATGGAACATTTTTAGACATTGTCTTCCAAAAAGGTTCATGCATGTTCAACCTACTAAAAGAGTTAGAAAACCTTGGTTTAGTGATGACCTTCTGGGGCTAAATAAGGATTTACTCTCCTAGTACCAGTCTCATAGGCGGATCCAGGGGGGGGGGCACGGAGGCACGTGGCCCCCCCAGACCCTTAAAAATATGCTAGATTTTTAATACGGTCCCACTATCATTTCGTTCGTTTTGTATGACGAGGTATCCTTGTGCCCCCCCCTGAACAAAATCATGGATACGGCCTTGCTTGTGCCCCTCCCAGAAAGAAATCCTGGATCCGCCCCTGACCAGTCTTATAGTTTGAGTAACAGTGAGGTGGGTTAAGAGAAAAATAAAATTAAGAAGGGACTATTATAGATGTAACAGGATAGCCTAAAGTAACGCATACCAGTGTTTTATAATTAATACAACTAATAAATGCAAGGCTGATTCATGACGAGGTTGGTCACATTCAAAATAATTTGAGCTTCCCATTTAGTACTAACCTGGTAAGTGATTATTTTGTTGATTTTATATAGAAAATGATGTTCGTTGCAAACAATGACCCTGAAAAAATTGAAATTTTCATTTAAAATCTACCCACTCATATCTTAAGATTTAAATTAAAGTCTGCTTCCCCATGGGGCATTATTACAACAGTTTGGAGGACGAAAATAATCTAACGGTAGAAATATGCTACCTCTCCAATTACTTCAACAATCAAAGAAATCATTGAATTAATAGTGGAACCCTTAACTCTACTCTTTAACTTTAGAATAGTGAGGGGGAGTTTCCATATTATCTCCAATACTATAAAACTGCTCCAATCCATAAAGATGAGACGAAGAAATCCTTACTAATAATAGACTGATATCCATTTTACTAGCATTAGGAAAAATATTTGAAACTCTGATAATGAATAAAATCTGTGAGTTTTATAAGCCAAGAATTTGTTTTCAAGTTTCTAATTGGGTGATCGTGAGGGAAAATCTAAAGCAGTGCCTGTATTAAATATTATAAATTACATTTCTGATGCATTCGGATAAGATATTCAGTCGCATTGACTCTTTGTGACCTCAGCAAAGCATTGTACAGAGTCGAGCATTCTGCCTTGCTCAGAAAGCCAGAGCGTAATGGGTTTAAAGAAGTAGAATTAACTAAGATTTAAATTAAAGTCTGCTTCTCCTTGGGATAATATTACAACAGTAAGAAAGACGAAAATAATCTTACGGTAGAGATATACATCTTAGGGGTCATATTATTTTCCGATTACTTATGGTAGTGAAAGATTAGGTGGCATTTCTTTTAGGTTCGTATAAATTGTGAGTCTCCAATAAAAATCTGTGCAATTGACGACTCCATTGAGTGCGTGGAAACATCAAACGTATAGAATTGTCGAATTTTTATGTTTAAATAGTATGACAATGCCACTGATAAAGCTAAGGGTGTGCAGTACCATGTTTTCACGATTGTAGGCCAGCTGATTGTTCCTAGACTAGCAGACGACGTAGTTAACCATTTTCCCCATCTGCATCCCATTCTCCTCTTATATTTGCGCACAATATTTCTGCATCGAGATACTTCTTGCACGTGGATTCCAATTCTATGATATTGAGCAGGAACCGAATTATCTTAGTATATCTTATATAGTATTAGTCTAAGTCTGCTTGCATTACCAATTTCTACCTTTGTCACGGTTCCACCAAAAGTTCGGTTAATTTATCATGTAAGTATCACGATCGTTCCCTTTATTTTTAAATGGATGTATCTTCAACAAAAATGACTACGTTTTCTGTAGTTCATAGCCTTAATCAATCCACCATCATCTTTCACAATGTAATTTTCCTCAAGTTCCTTACGTACGCAATTCGGTATAGCTCATATTTGTAAGATGGCAACATTGCCGCCAGGCGAACGTCACGGCTTCACCCCTCCCCCGCCACTGCCAATCTAGTTTATATACCTGTGGTGTGACCGTCCAAAAATAACCCTATATTAACAACCTTTTGGTTGAAATCATAGTAAAAAATATTATCATCACTAACCTCATCATTTGGCAGGATTATAAAATTCTTGATGGTAAAAAAAATAATATTAAACCGACTCACAAAACATGAATTATCTGCTGATTGACAATTTCCACGAATAATAAACTCATTAAAATAATATTCCGATACTCCTTAAACACGTTAAAATCAATACTCGGCAGAACTAAGCAGCAACAATAGATAAAAAGCAGCAAGTCTCCGGGTTCGGAGGAATAACCCGCGCGCGTACATTATGAGTTAGCGCCACAGATTGCACCAATCCAGAGATATTCAAGAAGTCGTGAACTAAAGGAAAGGTACTTAGGGACTGGAAATTTGCAAGCGTTTTATCGACATTCAAAAATGCCAACAGACGTGACCCACAGACTATCTACCAATGTCATTAACATTGATTATAGGCAATGTTCTAAAGCATTTTTTGTTAGCAATATTATGACTTCCATGGACAGTCGAACCGCTCGACATTGTTGTCACCTAGGCTTCCGGAAGAGTAGATATTGCAAATCTGCAAATCACAGCTCGCGCTCTTTCTTCACGACGTTATCAAATAATGTGAATCGAAAATAGTAGTTGACGCATAATTTAACGGTTTTAAGATAGTGTTTGGCATGGTACCTAACAAAAATATAAATGAAAATTACTATCATATGCATTAAACGAAAAAATAGTAAACTGGAGAGTTAGTTAGAAAAAGGTAGTTAATGACGGAATCAGATAGGATGTAGATAACGTGGCATTCGATGACATGGCCTCTGGTCCCGAATTAGCAATAGCATACGTTTATTTGCTGACGACGCTGTCATCTGCCGCGAAATTAATAAAAAGTCTCACTCTGAAGTGCTATCATCGGATCTAAACAACGTTCATGCGTGGAGCTTCGAGTGGGGACTAAACTTACTTTGACCAAATGTATGGTAGTATATTTCTTGCGTAGGACATCCATCTATCCCGTTATATACAATGGATAGTGCTATGAAAAGGCGATGGATGAATTTAAATATTTGGGGGTTAAGATATTTCGAACCTATCGTAGGGAAGATATGTAAGAAATATTTTTGGCAGGGCCCTGAAGTACCTAGGATTCGCCAAGATTGTCGTGGGAAAGGTGTTGGATAAAAATTGAAAGGTTGGTGTTTCTTTGCACCCATCAGGCGAAAAATGGACGACATTCGGTATCCACTGCAAGCAGACTTAATTCGTGACCTTAATAAAGATATTTTTCTGCACTGATGAGTAAAAGAATCCGCGTTTCTCCCGAGCAATTAAGGACTTAAAAATGAACTAAATTGGACTCAGAAGTTAAATATCTCAAACGCACATCTTCTTTCCTTTCTCTTGCTTTGTTAATGCTTGGTCTCCTACCACCTCCTGCCACAAGCTAAATTTAATTTAATTTTAATTTGATTCTCAAACCACCGAATAACGCTCATTTCGTCCATTTTACATTGGGGTATTCAACAAAATTTAACAAGTAAACGTGTACGAACAACCATGGCCTGGACAGAGAACACCTACCCAGGCGGGACTCGAATCCGCGACCTCTTGTTTGGCAGGCGAGGACGTTACCCCGCCGTCACCGAAGCCGGCAAAATTGTGGGGCTTGCGGTTTAGTATGTAGACCTAGACACAGATGAACCGTTCCGGGCCTATGGACAAATCATTTCGCTGGCCAGCATCCTCTATTCCCATGGCAACTTTGCAGAAGTTCATACGGGTGAGGCTTGTTTTATTTTTTTTCGGATTCTTGATGACAACCTCTTAAATTTTCCATGGTGGGGATAATAAATATCCTCAAAATATTGATCAGGTTGTTTAACATTTGGCGGTGGCTCAAATTATAATTTGTAATAAACATCTGAGATTTTGTCAAAATATTGAAGTTCTATCTGTAGTTTGCATCTGATGCAGTACTTGTCAACTTGATGAAACAGCACGATCCGCGATTGCAATCTCTAAACAAATTGCCTCACTCACATGCATAAAAAAGCAAACAGATATTCCTGTTTCGTTGGTCAGATTAAGTGACCTTCTTACAGCCTTGAGTATTGTCCAAGGAAAATTACTCTCTTAGCTCTTCTTGGACTTAAAAAATGTAACAGGCAAAGTAACTCTCAAATAATGGGGATTATCGCTTCCGTGGTTCGGAGCGTTGGTTATGAATAAATTAAATCCTGAAAGTTTTCAATTTGTAGGTCATGCTTACTTGTAATTTCCCAGTCAAATATGCATATTTTACGTACATTTGATTTCATGGAAAAATTGTCAAAGCGTAATACTCTGGCATGCACATGAGTAATTTGGAGCTGTTGACGTGTTCAATGTTTTGCGAAAAATTAGCATTCTACCATGGTTGCCAACGTGGTATTGCTTCCGTGGCCCTTGCTATGCAGGTTGGGTGGGCGACTGAGGCAATGAGTCGTGTAGGACAAATGAGCTGACCGTGAGTGTGGCTCGCGAGCACTTGGTGTAGCGTTTTTGGGGGAATGCGGGGCCATATTAGACGCTTACGCATTTTATTCTTCGACAACGGTACCTCAGACGCATAAACGGAGTAAAATTTGGTCCTAGATCCCTATAACTTTTCATTATACTCTTAAAAATGTTGTCACTTGGACTATTTGAGAATATTGATCGCTATTGGATTTAGTGGTCTTAAGCTACCTCTAAATATTAAACAATCGACACATATTTTATAATAATCTGATCTACATCCCATGGCACATTTGAAGAAGTAGAAATTCATAATCCGAGAAGAATAAACAATAATCCACAACCTAAGGTTCATGATGTTGGGTGTTAGGCCGTCGCGGTTTATTCAAGGTGGTAGCAGGAAGGGATTTGGACTACAAAAAGCCACCCTAATGTAAATCTATACAATACGCCAGAAAGCACAAGATGATTGCGCAGTACCAAAAGCAGAGGCCAACTTCAGACGCTATCTACAACTGGGTAAATTGATAAGTTATCAAAAACAATAGCTATAACTTTATGTCCTTAAATTTCGGCTATTTCTCCTTCTTAGTAAGCAGGTATATATTGAATGAAACTGAAATTTCAAATCGAGACAAAGTGCATGAAAACAAACGCTGCCATCGTGGGCAGCAAAACAGGCACATTATATGATCACGGATTTAACCTTTTCTCTCTTGGGCCCATGAGAAAAGCCGGAAATCGCTTTTGAATATATTTTATTCTGAGGAAACCACCACGAGGTAAAGAGTCTCGTAAAGCTGCGCAAGGCGGTAAATGTAATATATTTCAAACCTGCCTCCTGAACGACAGCGAAATTCACATTAATATGGATGACGATCGTGTTCATTTCTTTTTCGCACGGTTTAAGCCCGATAGTCACATCGCCCGAGGAAACGCCTCGACGATGCCAGGCAGCAATCAAAAAGGGCAAAAATTACAGTGAAGTGGGTGCATAACTAAGCCACTATCAAAATACGTTTAACGTAAACAAACAAAGCAATCTACCACGCTTCTAATTATACACATTCTTAGCAAATAAATAAAACAATTCACACAGCATAAGAGCACAGAATACTTCACTAAAACTTACAATGTAGTTAATAACCGTTAACAAAGTTCTACATGAATGCACTTCTACATCTACATCTATATAATACCCCGCAAGCCGCCAAAAAGGCGTGTGGCAGGGGGTGTTAGGACACCAGCCGAATACTGCTAAAAAAAATGAAATGCTCTAACGAAGCTAGGACTAGCGTTTATTAAGTCCTTTATGGTTCGGGGGAAAAACGAATTCCCATATCTATCCGTTCGGCAAAACAGCTCTCTTAATTTATCGCTTTTATCGGACCTGGAAATATAGTGTGGCTCTAATAATATGTTCTCTGTGTCGCTCTTAAAGATATCCATTCTCAATTGTTCAAGCAATCTAAGCCTAGCGCGCAGCCTCCGAGTCTCCAGCGGCTCCCAGCCTAATTCGCTTAACATCTGGGTAACACTGTCTGTACGCCCGTAGCAGTTTTTGAATTCTTTGCTCTATATTACAGTGCTGCATGGCACAATGTTTTTGAATAAGAAGGATGAGGATCACTGTATCTATTTTCGCTCAATTCACTATGTCTCATTCAATAAAATAATGGCACTCAACTTTTAACACGAAGCATCTATATGTTAGGAAACCAGCCGCCAAATTCACAAGAGCACCGGTATACCATCAAAATTTTATTTTTAGGTCATAAGTGCCTTATTTTTATATCAGTCTTTTATTGCCTGCTTAAAAAACGAATCCCTACACACATCCGTTTGGCACGGCAGATATATAATAATTTTGAGCTTCATCTGACCCGGTTATCTAAAATGACATCCCCTAAAAGACATCTCCGCTAAATATATCTTGTTATGTAAGTATGACACAACGCACTTGAGGCTCGAACGGTTATTAAATAAATCAAATGCGAAATAAACTGAGAAAGTTCATTCCAAAAAACAGCAAAATTATGGAGGCAAAGCTCCTGTCCAAAGCCCCTGTGCATGCCTATCAGAGCAATGAAATATATCAATTAACTTTCCTCCATGAAAAGGATATAGAAAGGTATGTTTATTTATGTAATGTCTAATAAAAACGAGCCATGAGCTTTACAAGCCTCGAAGATAAACAGATATAAAGATGATTCCAAATTCCTGTATTTCTGCCGTTTTGATTATCATTGCTTCTAAACCCATGGTTGTAACAAAATCTAATTATTTTGAAACCTTTACTTATTCAGGTTTTTCAGATGTTTGCCAAGTATTACGTCATCTTCTAAAAGCACAATAGTATTCTTAAAACACCAAAATTAGATAGCAGTAATCATGTTTTGGGGGCGAGTTTTTACTGCAAGATGCTTTTTCTTTCACATATATTTAACAGTTGCCCCATCAACTTTTAGGAGTGTAAGAGGAAAAATTACGATGGCAAAGAATTTTTGATAACGGATGAAATTGCTGTTTGTTAGGTACTTTAAAATTACTACATAATGAGGAAATTCAAAGGACTTTGCAACAACTATAAGTTGTTGCATATGCTCTAATATGCTTCCAAAAATACCGGACTTTGACAGAAAGAGAACAAGAAAAAAAACCATTCTATTTCAAATTTCAACCTATTCATTTTATTGGAAAAATATAAAACTAAAAGTCTTCTTCAAACCGAGGTACAAGTTAAAACGCAGGGAGAGCCGGCCCTGCCTATGAGTAGAAAGAGCGGCTGTCCCCGAAATTGCGTTATTTTAAAAATAAGGGAAGGTTAAAAAATAATGGAAGCGATATCGTAGCTTATGCACAACCCCTAACGCGATGGTTTTCACAAACTATACTACACCAGTGGCTGCATGATACGGATCGCGGTTTACGAGAATGTTTAATATCATCGCGCATTGGCTGACACCATACCACAGAGGCCGCACTAGAGATACCACATTGCCTTAAAAAATAAATTTCCATATTTTTTATGCATAAAATTAACTCGTGCTGGGGAGCGAAGGAAAAATTGGAGAAAAAAGTTTGACCTCTTTTCGTCCTTTTTAGGAAGAGGAGATATCAAAGCTCCTGCGTGCTCAAGAGGACAGTTTATTACTGATTCGTCTACATAGTTTATTGAATTAAAAAATCTAAAAGAAAATACAAACAAATTTTCTCCCAAAAATGTACATAAATACCAAAAGTTTGATCAAAAACTTGAAGTGAATAAAACATGAGAATGAAAACACGGAGAACAATGCCTTGATTTCCTAAGTAACAAATGATCGATCAAATACGTAAGGATGCTTTGTATTTTATTGCTTTAAGATTTATAAAACTCTGAAATAGCGTACTTATTGCATATTTTTTTTATCCCCTCTCATACTCCAAAGAATCGGTTTAGAAAATGAATCAATGTATCATAATTTCTTAGGCTCGATATTCGTGATGATTCGGCAAAGATATATGAAGTGGCTCGAAACACCGATGCCGACGTCGTGTCATCAAATTGAGTGGCATGCCTACGATACAGCGCAGTCTGATCCACTCTGGCCTGTCTACGAGGGTCATTTGGTCATTTGAAGTATGACCACTCACTATCACTAACACGCCTTTTAATTGAATGGGAAGACACAATTTCCTAAGCTTGATACGAGGTCACATAAGATTGTTTACACCCACGTTTCAGTAATTCCAAAAATAAGTCGAGGTATAGTAAGAATGAAGCATATATCATTGAAAATGAAAAAATTGCAGGTGGTATTAAGATATTCTCCGACATTTATTTCTTATGGCCATTTTGTAAGTTTTCAGATTTTTCCCAGTTTCTTAGGTGTGTACCAACACCGCCTTCTAAATTTCTTGCTGAATAACGTGCAATCATTGGCATGTTTAACTATATTCTGTAAAATAATTGCAAAGCTAGGCCATTGGACGGAACCACCGATGAGTGTTGCCAATTCATGGTATTTTCGCAGGGATAGCTCTTTGTTTTGGGCATTAGGAACGAGAAACCCTCCATGAGAAAAATTGATTTTATTTGCTTTATGAATAGCCCAGTTAAATTTTTATCGCAAATTAGTGAAGGGAGCGCATTGAACATACGCCCCCTCATACAATCGCCTGCCGATCCAGCATGGCCAGACTGCCACTCTCCATTTCGGGGATGTTTCGCACCCAAAAGGACGCAGTTCAATGCTCGAGCGACCCAGACGCTCGTCCACGCACCCTGCTCCCCCACTCCGCGGCACCCGGCGATGCCGTAGTGCTGCCCCCCGCGGCCGCCGCCAGCCGCATTTCGGCGCGGAGCGAACGCGCTAGGAGGGGAAGGGAGGGGAATTGCCATCGGCGGGAACCGAGCCCGGGACCACTCGACCTATTTACGTCCTATTTTTACCCTATTTGCCCCACACGGACACTCAGCCTCCCACGGCGAGAGGGCGGAGGGAAAAAAAAATAAGCGGCAGAGCACCCTTCACGCGATGTGGGTGGAATGGCCTCGGCTCTCTCACGGCGCGTATTCACACCAATCGATGCTTTTTAATCACAGCCCGAATCGAACGCGCCACTCGTTAATTTCGCCCCCCCCCCTGGCCCCCCTCCCACACCACCCCCGCCCCCCGCGCGGAGCCCTCCTCCCGCCCCCGCGGTCTTCGTAATCGAATCTTCATCGGGGGCGGGGGCACGCAGAGCGTACGGCGTTTGGGGGGTTGGCGGGCGGCCCACGGTGGGTCGCTCTCGACGAACGAATCTGCTCGATGAACGGGTCTGTTCGACGAACGGATCTGCTAGATGAACGAATGCGGCTGCAGTCTTCGGTCAGCGGGGTGAGAATTCATAATAGTCTGGATTCACTCCAACAATATTACTTATGGTTCGAGTGACCACCCGGAAGTGACTGGTTTGCTAAGTTATTCAACCTAGGGTAAGTTTGGGTAGTCAAGGGTAGAGCTCTTCCAAGATTAAGTAAATGGCTTGTGAATACGGCACGTGCAGAGTAGGGGGCCAGTTTCCTTCCTTGGGCCACTTAAAACGACGAGAATTTTATCTGGGGGTGTCGAAAGGAAAGGAAAAT
The DNA here is from genome assembly GCF_921293095.1 of Ischnura elegans. Lineage (NCBI taxonomy): Eukaryota > Metazoa > Arthropoda > Insecta > Odonata > Coenagrionidae > Ischnura > Ischnura elegans. Next base: position 50,262,228 of record NC_060259.1, read on the forward strand.
TGAGAAAAAACAACCCCCAAAATGATACATTTGTCATATTTGTGTATAAAGGGGTCGGTTATGATATCACATGCTATGTGGCAAATGCTCCTATCCCTGACCCAACCGGTGATGCGATGATTTTTTTTCTTTCGCGGAGGGCGAAGGCTTCATTCGGCATTCAATCTTGACACCTTTTCTTTGGTGATCGCTTTATCTTTCGGGCGTGTTTATCATAGGGTGATTACAAACAACGCGGCGAGAACCCGAAAGATAAAGCGACCATCTAACGGAGAACGCCACGGAAGAGGGAGAAAAGATTCGACAGCTTTTCGACACTACAATATCTCTCTAACCACCAGGATTCCTCGACAAGTGAAATTTGTCTCAATATTCTTTGTACCCTTCGTTGGTCGCGTGGCGACTACCAGACGCCAGGCCATTTTCTGTTTTTTTTCCAACATCGTATTTTCATAGCTAGGAATCTCATATTCCTTGTATCACACTATTTTTGGATTCTGAAATTGTCACCAATATGATATATTCTTTGTCATATTTATGGAATTAATTTTGGTATTTTGTTATTTTTGGAGTTTGGAAGACACCACGCAACAACTTGAGTTACAATACGTTAAATGTTAACAGCTTTGTGATATTCATGGCAAAGTTTTTCAATTGGCTCATAATTGAGACTAACAACTATTAAAAGCATTAAATTTTGGATATGTGTCTTATTGCTACGAATTTTTCACTGCAATCAATTTTACACCGGAATAAAACTGATATTACGAAGACTTTACCATGGTTCTCTAATTAATTGAGTGAGCATTGGCCTATAATGCACCGTTTTCCCCTCAGCTACGTGAGGTTAATGGCGGCTTACTGCATTGATGTATATGCATGACACTAACCCAAAAACATACGCATTACAATTTTGTGGTTGCATCGAATAATAACTTTCCAATCTGACAGGACACATTTTTGTTCAATTTCAACTGAACGCGATATCTATATAAATTGTCTCCAAAATCAATTATATACGTTGTCCAAATTATTTCTTAGGTAAATGGTAAAATTCGTACTGTGAAACTGTGAAAAATATGTTTGTATTTACTGTTCAAATAAACATGTTTATATAATTTCAATGAAAGACAAACAGTTAGAGATGGAAAAATAAGTATTATTCAGTCTTTAATAAATACAAATATCACCATCATTATTATGCATAAATTTGGTGCCCATTCACAAATTTATGTATTCAATGAATATTTATTGTAGTGAAAACAGTTATTTCTACTTTCATGCATTTTGTTTAACCATTCAAAAATGGTGTCTGTGAGATGTCGCGCGACCAATAGCGTTCCAAATTGTGACGCGACTGAAGGAGGGTTAATTTTTGTAGTTTCTGCAGGACTAATGAAGTTGCTAGCACACAGAAACCGTTTATTTACATCATCCGACACATATCCAGAAATTAAAATTCTTCCGAAAGTTCTTGGGGGCATAGGTAGCTCAAATTAAATGCAAGCGTAACTTCAGCTGAAGTAATACAGGGTGGTTTCCTATTATTTTTTAACTGCCTCAATCGAAAGATTATTACTCCTGGCATATGTACTTAACGCTTTTACACTTTTAAATGACGATACCTATTTTTCGCGATTAAATTAAAAGTGAAAATTTTTAAGCGCCGAGCTATGAGCGCCGATACGATGCAGGCTGTTAGCAGGTAGCGCAAGGCTTAAATAAGGATTATTAATGCCCAAACAAACGAAGGAAACTTTCCGACCATAGGCAATTTTACTAGGCGATTATTAAGGGATGATTCCCTGAGATGCATTGCATGCATTACATGCATTGGTAATCTTAGACGATGTAAAACTCCGATCTACTCGTATAGAAACTGAGTCCCTATGACGTCACGTGGAGTGGCATCGCATGGGCGCCAATCTGGCCTTTTTCAAATGAGGATAAAATTGACCCTTACCATTCGTCTAAACCGGTATTTCTAAAACCAAATAACTTGTATATTACGAATACAATAATGTTGGGTAACGAATCGCAATCAATGCGTTTAGTTTTCTTTGATGAAGGTAACTACCCTATTCTTATTCAATGCCAATACATTTCCTTTACGAACGTATTTAGATAGATAACAATCAAGTGTTTGAGCAGCATCTACTTTTAGAATGAATATGCAAAATAATATGTTTCGATAATAAAGAAGGAAAAATATCAATTTTCACTTCATGCAAGACAGTCACAATGGTATTAGGGTGGTTAATAATTCCACCAAATCATACATATAGGGTTTCGACGACAATGTAAATACCAGACAAAAAACCCAGATGGTTTGCCAGATGCTCACAAATACACAGCAATTTTCCTTTCATTAAGTATACGTCATTTTCTCATGCACGTATGTCCCTCATTAAAATGGGTTTATCAAAAGATTGATAAAAGAACAAAATTATAGCTGGATATTTAAGTAATTAGGATAAAACTCAGTTTTTAATTAAGAACGCAGTATTTTCTTGAAAAGTTAATAAAATATTCTGGATCATATAAAGTCGTACATGCAAATTCATCTAATCACATAAAACTTTTTGGAGACTAATTTAACATTGGGGAGCGTAGTGCTTCAATGGGTAGTTCGTTGAGTGCGTTGGGCAATTAATTGGAGGGTTATGTGCTCTACTCCTGACTTAAGTCTCCAAACATCCTCGAACAAATATCCTCAAAGAGCGAGGTGGCGCATGGAAATGAACTAATCCCCTACTCTGAACGCGTAATTTCAGACACCTCTGGCTTCGACTGGGGTAAGCTCTAGCCTTATTTATTATTTATTTATTTATTATTCCCAAACCTCTGAATACAGCTCTCATAGGCCATTTTGAATCGGGGTATTCAACAAATTCAACAATGAAACGTACACGAACAACCATGTCCTGGATAAGGGGAATTTACCCAGGCAGGGCTCGAACCCGCGACCTCATGTTTGGCAGGCGACGACATTACCCCGCCGCCACCGAGGATTACAGTATTAAACCTATCTTATATAGACTTATCTATACAAACCATCAGTATGATCGAGTCACTCAATGAGCAACGACATAATATTGCTTGGAAAGTTGCATTTACCATCGACGAATGAGTTGGCGCAATGAAAGAAACTGAGCCTCAACATTGAAAGTGTTATATCACGCGCCTGTGGCTTATTCTAGGGTGAGCTCTACCCTATTCTATCCAAAACATCAATTTGATTGAATCACAGAGTGAAAAAGGGCATTTTATTGTTTGGAAAATTGCATTTACCATAGACTAATGAGGTGGCGCAATAAGCGGAACCCACCCCCTGCCTGGATTAAAGGACCCCCCCCCCCCCCTGCCTGGAAGATGTTATAACACGCGGCCGTGGCTTAGTCTATGGTGATCTCTACCCTTACCTATTCAAACCATCACAATGGATGAGTCACTGAGTGATTCAGGACATTTTATTGTTTGCGAAATCGCATTGACGAGGGACAGAATTCCGTGTGCACTGTGCAATCGAAGATGCACGTCACGTGGGAAAGGAACGGATCCCGGAGTCGGTTTTGGCAGTCGAGAGCCGGAGGAGCGGGTCCGATGGGATACGGCCCGCGGGCGGCGGCGCATGCGCGGCCCGCCCGCCTCGAGGAGACGGCCTACCCCAACGACCGGCGCGGCCACCCCGCCTCCGCCAGACGGCAATTATTGATGTACCGTCGTCCTTCACTTCTTGCAGTACGTCCTTCCCCGCCCCCGTCGACAGCACGCCGTCTTGCCCAGCGCGGCCTCCCCGCCGAGACGGGCCTCATCGACCCGCGGCCCAGACCTACCCCATCCCAGCCACAGGCGACCGTGGGCAGACGCAGTCGCAGCCGGATTAGTAACACTAGAGACCCCTCCCCGCCCCCCCCCCCGCAACTTGCCCTGCCCCCCTTCTCGTGGCCCACTCTCCACATGCAGCCAGCCGCTTTAAGAGAAAAGCCCCTCTCCACCCTACACTCCAATCATCGCTTTCGATCACTGAATCCGTCACTCGAAGGGATCGCCCCAGCGATGACATGCCAGGGGATAAGGGCATTGAGCGATCATTTCCTGGACAACAAGGTCATATCCATGCCTCGAACCATTATTTTTCGCTCTCTACCCAATATTTACGGATTTCATTCCAATGAAGGCCGACGCAGCGTGGCATTCTTGCAGTTACAGCGCTAGATCTTTGCTCATATTGCACAGATGAAGTTACCAACAACGGAAATAAAGCACGTCAACAATGGCGGGAACAGCGATGGGAAAACTTACGACTGGTGTCATCTCTGACAATTACGACCATATTTACGCCTTTCATCCCAAAGAAGGCCGAACGTAGCGTTACAATAGCTACAGCTCTGATCGGATTGTAAAGATGAATTTACCAATAGCGGAAATTAGGTCGACAACAGTGGCAGAAAGAGCGACGCAAAAGCCAACAACTGGAGTCATCCCGGACAATTACGGCCAAAAAACTACACATTAACGCCGTGCATTCCATAGAAGGCCGAGCAATGCGTTACGATCACCCATCTTCGATCCTGGCTCGGATTGTCCACACGTAGTTTACAACGATGTAGAAAAAGGGACGTGCTCCATAGTGGAGACAGCGTTGACTGGGGCCATCCGTGAAGAATGGTCACGTCAAGCGATCATTTGAGAGCGTCCGTAAAAGGTATCGGGGAAGCTGCCGGGAGGGGTAAAAGGACGCCGTGGTTGCGGCGGCCAGACACGTCCAGACGTCCTCCGTGACCCCAATCGACCCTTGGAGGGCCCTCGGCGTCGCGAGGGCCCCCCGCCACGCGCAGGGGCGTGACCCCCTGGATTGTGTCCGACAACTGCCGCCCGCACGTGCCGCGCACTGTTTCGCATATTGATCAATATGCCAATGACCTAATTAGGCGGATTCCGATACTGGGGGTGGGCCACCCTACGTCGGATCCACCACTACAGCCTATGCTCAAAATCTTACATAGTTTCTAGAGCCATGGTAATCCAGAAATTTCCTAAAATATCTATTGCAACTTAAACTGAATGAAAAAACAGCCCCTGGCTACTCTTAGGACACATAAAAATGGTAATTCACAAGTGGAACAACGATAGACGAATGCTTGAAGGAAAAGCGAGGTACAAAATATGCTGCAAGAAATATATGTATCCCTTTAGCAGACTCAGATTTTATACCACAGATATTTTTCTTATGAGTACCATTATTAGACAATTTTGGTCAATTCGTTTTTTTAATTTGAAATAGTTTTCATTTTCACCCAATATCAATTTCTCAGCGTGTTGTTAACATTTCCGTAAAACTAGAATTTGAAAATTTATTTTCGTGAAGCATTATTTCGTAAAGCACCCCTCAGCTTTTTCGAGGGAGTGTATTTATTTTCTAACTACACCGTGACCTCGTCAGATCTTTTTTATCTATCACCTATTGTCTAACATTGGAGAATGCATGGATTCCAACAGAATAATTGATTTCTCGCACTTCGATCGAATATTGTATCTAAACACACTTAGAGTTGTACCATAACATAATACTAACTATAATGAAACTCTGTTTTCCATTAAAATGTATATAAGTTTCAAAGAATGAAATATATTTAAGGAAGACAGCAGCTGCGAAAATTACACGTGCGCCGGACGAATAAAAAATGTTTTATTAATCATCACCTTACTCTCACCTCATTAAAAACTAGTTCGTTCTGCCGACCTGAATCTCATCTTCTATGTCACCCAAAAATTTTATCCTATCAATTTGCTTTACTAAGCATGTTAGAAAAATTCTTGAGGCTTAAAAAAATGGAAAATTTCCTTCAATATCTGCGTAAATTTGAACTCACTTTTAAAACTCCTCTTTTCACGATGATTTTTTGCTTTAACGCACAAGATTGCGGCCCAAATATTGAAAATGCAATATCTCACCTTCAGATTACCTTGAACCTCTTTTTGATCTAGTGCATTCCTCAAACGTTTCTCCTTGATTAACTTGACTTTCGAAGGAAGTATCTACTTGCTAAGACAACCGAAAAAAGTCTCTGCAGAGTATTCATTTCAAGAGTGTAACAAATCCTCCAGTTCTTATTGGCTACACAGGTTCCAAATGTATATTTGCGAATCGCAAATTCCCCGAACATAATTCTTTGGATATAACAATTCCCAGCGTAGGAGAGAGAGAGAGAGGGAGAGTGCAGTTTACCTTCAAATCTAGCAGAGTAACTTTGGATAAAGTACTAACTCATGGCTTGTTACGTATTCAGCGGTAGTAGATGGCAAACGAATTTGCTTGCTTCTTAGCCTTCCGACAATTTCTTCCCTGAGCTTCCTTGAAAACGACACGTATTCCGTACATTGTTCCGCGTGCACAGAATGGCGAAGTAGACGGAATCCTGGTTTCTGATGGTGTTTCGATCAAGGTAAGGTTGAAAATTTTCCGGAAGCAAGCGGATGATTGAGGCAGCGGGTATGGCGTTCCGAAACCCATTACCCTATTTATTTCTCTTCAATATTATAGATAGGATATTAGGTTTAATGCATTTACAATGGTATGCAGGATTAGAAGCGCCTATGTTGATTTCACTGAGTAGCCATTTGGCTTATAGTTGCGTCCTCGTGCCTTTCAAAGGATCTTTTGGCTACATTACTGAAGGAATCATCAATAAGCATGGAAACATTATGGATCTTTAAAGAAATTGTAATAGTTTTTGAAGATATCTCTTAACATGTCCATGCTGGAGAAATAATAGTTCCCCATTCTCTGACTTTAAAAGAATGTTCTTTACGTTAACTCCCGTAATTTCTGCAAAGATGATGATTGATATATGACGATCTTTTTAACACTTAGAAAGCTACTTAACGGATATTAATTCGGAATAAGTAAATTTGGTGATCTAATTATTCCGTTGGCAATTGGTCGTCATTAGTTCTTTACGTTCTAAGGTTCTGACATGATATCTCCTGGTGCGGGTGGTTTTCCGACATTAAGAGATATTTCTTGGAAGAGATTTATGTAAAGCCAATCGTGACGACGCACCAAAACCCAGAGTCATGCCCAAAGGAAATAAACTCTTCATACTCCTTTCCTGAATATATACAGTACCTGTCCTCAAGCCATGATCGTCGACCGTAAAGTAGTCCAAGTAAATTTTAAGGCAACGCAACCTACTTTGGAGCGGTGAAAAAAAGGTCGAAAATTTTGAGTCGCAGGTGATGGCGAAGGGAATGGGTCGATCATCTTCAAAAAGCGTGGAGCGGACGCCAAAACCGCGTCGCGGCGCGGCAGGGCCCCGCACCCCGCTCCCCGGCCCGCGTTGGTCCGGCGTGCGTGGTCCCGTCGGGCCCCGCCACTTCCGGACACTCGTATCTCACGGAAATCGATCAGCCGCTTAAGGCGAATCAATATCAACTCACAATTACGGCAAATTCCGCATTCGAAGTGGTTTCAATGCACCAAGCCTGCCTGCCCCATTTTGGGTCAACCTTTTATAAACATAATACGTAACCTCGCGGAGGGGCGTGGAGGGGTGGGGGAGACAGGCTGTGGAGGGGAGGTTTTATCTCCTCCTTTTTACTTTCCCCCCCTCAACCCCCTACTCCCCCCCCCTCCCTTCAGCAAAGCTCGTGCCATCCACGTGCGACCGATTTCGTCGCCAGAGGGAGGGGTTGGGCGACGCGAAAATCGTTTAAGTGGGGAGTCCTTTCGCCGTGTGCGACGGGCTCTGTGCAGTGTTGTGCTCGCCGTTTTGACACCCCTGGGGGGACAGGGGGGAGGGGGGGCCGGGGAAAGGGGGGAGGCGTGCGCAAAAAAATATGCAAGACGTGGAGAACGCTCTCGTAATTCGAGAGCCGTTTGGATTTCTATGCTGCGCGCAAATTGCTGCTTCCCCCTCCCCTCCCTTCCCCCCTCGCCCTGCACGTTTTCTGACGTCGCGAGATGTGCGGAGCCGAGGCCCGAGCCGAGAGCGCGAGGAAAAAATCTTGCCGGAGCCGACGCGTCCGCGAAGAAAAAGGGCGTGCAAAATGCGAAGGGGCGCAGTCAAGACCTCGCCCGCTCGACCGTTCCCTTCCGATGACGTAGTGCTCGTCTCAGACTTATTTTATCGTCTTGAAATATGCAGAATGTATAAATTAGATCCCGGTAAATATTTTCTTGCGTCTCAAACTTGGAAAACTTTACTCCGGTAGGTATATTCTCAGATGTAATTTCGTTACATTTGACATAGAAAATGATCCGGGACACCCCGGATTTTATACCAGGAAGCAGGTTGCTATGACGGTGTGAAAAATGCACATCTTAGGCGGAAATATCGTGCGAATAAGCTGCGAGGGAAACATTGCGAATGAAGTGTAAGGGACCAATGTAAACTTTCCAGTGTCACGGAGGAAGAAAATTGAAGGCAAGCTTCTGGTGAGCGAGTGCAATGCACTCATAATTTTGGATAGAACTAAGCCTACACGACAAAATGGCGTCGTAAGGTGTCAAAATGGACATAACACACGATAAAGAAACAAATTCTAACAATAGGAACCCATGATGCACCAGCTCCATTGCACCAAACGGCCCCGACGACGGTGAAGTTGGCGCACTATATTATGGAAAAATTAATGATAGTTAAACATGAGTAATGCGTGATTAAAAAGAGAGATGTTTCAGCAGAGGAAGACGTGAGTGCCCCAATGACGTCGGTGTACGGGCTATTGTTGCGTACATCGGTGGATTAAGGAGGGGAGTGGGGTAGGGACACTCGCCCCCTCAGTAATTACTGGAAAATTGAAAATGATGGTAACTTTTAAGTCCGCTCTCCCATTCAATTTCGTATTTTATCACCTTAACGAAAAATGTTTAAAAATTATTGATACATATCTAAAGCCAGTTGAATACGCAAACAGACCTCAGACGTATATCGACACGATATATTGTAGACCACCAAGGCGTCGCGGATAGTATTCAACCGCCCTCTCATCCTCTCCCGTAAAACGATCTAATACTCTCCTGGCCGCATAGTGCCACTCATTGCTTTTCACCATCCTTCTCTTCACGGTAACGCCAAGAATGCGTTACTGATCCGTTCCCTTCAACGGTCCAAGAAACAAAGTACAAAACTTTATCACGAAAATTACAGCATATGCTCTTTTTATTGTACTTTATTAAATTACGGCTTAACAGAACATAATTTCCGTTAATTATTTTCTTCAAATTGTAATATAAATCCACAGTTTAATACAGGCTCTCATAAAGACATTTGTGGTGGCACACGAAAAATGTCGATTGTTACATGAATACGTACCTGATTTAGATTTATAAAAACTGGTGTAATCTTCGTTCATCCTTAAGAATCGTGGCAAAAGTAAAACCCAAGCGCGTTTCCAAACTACGTTTTGAGTAATTTGCATGCAAGTGTTGTAACTGAAGTCGATTGACATTTTTTTCATGGAAATGGTGCAACTGTCGTCTCAAATAGCTACAGAAATGCAATACATAATTGAATTAGCTGCATTATCTGTACCATTGTTTTAATTTGTAACCTCTATGGACATTTTTGGTGATGGGAAAACGTTTTTTGATTACGCATTCGAAATTTAATTGATTTGAATTGCGCAGTCGCGATCTACCAGCTTAATCAATGCGCTCGCTCATTAATAGTTTACTGTCATACTCATAAATTATTGCAATTTCCTGTTTCTGATCCGCGTGCCTCCTACTTATCGAGCTATTCACAGCGACAAATCGGTGGCCTCAACCCTTTCGAATTTTAAGTTAATGACGTCACCCACTCCTGCTTATCAGGTCAATGCGTCTGATTAATTCCTCGTCCTCCGATGATTTTTTTGTTCCTTCTTTTTCCTGTCTTTCATGATCGAATTTACTCTACAATGAGCGGGTCTTGGTTCCTTCGGAACGAGGTAATGAGCCGAAACTCTAATGACGTCACCAGATGAAGAAAAGTTGGAGGTGTTTTTCTTTTGTTTCTTATTTGATATTAGGAGAGACTGGCTGGAAAAGGGGGATGTTTTTCCGTATTACCTTTGTTTCCTCTTCCGTCTACCGAATTCTCTTTACCCGCCGGGGAACGCGACAAGTTTACTCCCACGAGTGGGCGCGCTGCGTTGATTTTACCGAAAATGTAAATCTCAGTCCTAATATTAGCTTGGAGGGAGTTTTAAGACGAAAAGAGACTGCTAAAATCGCTACAGCTTCATATTTTATTGATCGAAAATTAAAGTACGTTGGTAGTCGTCTTTTGCTAGGTCTAGGTCCTATTTATCTTCGTGTTTAAGTTACGCTGTCTCCTTACGACGAAAATGCCTCTTCATATAGTTTTTACGCCGTGACTATTACTGCTAGTGTGACTAACACGTCATCTGAGGTGGCATCAGCTATAAACAAGTGAAATATGTGTTCTTTTTTCTGACTCGTCAGACCATGTATATACGTTTGACATCAAATTGATCCGGATCGTGGGAGGAGTTTGGAATTGTACGTTCAGGGGGAGGGAAAGGGGGCATCAATCCTGCCGGGGGTTTAGGGGCTATGGAACACCCCCAGTGAAACTGGGTTGCCCTGATCAGGGGCGCAGATAAGAATTAAGACTAGAGGGGTTTTTAGGCGCAACTAATACTTAGAGTTGTGGGGGTATTGCATACCCGCCGGGGTAAGCAAGAGTTGCGTGGGCCCTTCTCCAGAAAACTTTTAAGAATGATGGTTCAAAATGGCGAGTTTTACGGCTTTCTGAGGGATATTCGATTATTCCTAACACTATTCTCTAAGTAACACTGATCCAATTAAGTAAAATGGATTAAACTTAAAAATTTCTCTGAGCTCTGGGGAGGTTTTTTCCCCCAAAACCCCCCTCGATGCGCCACTAGCTCTGATTTCCTTTCTTGGAAAATTTGTTTATATTATCCTCTGAAAACAGCATTAGTCTTCTTTTAACAATTAGTATATTTGTTGCCGTTACACGTCGCGTAATTACTCTCATACTGCCTTGTGCTTATTGTATAGCTTCAAAAAGCCGAAATGTACAAGTAGTACGCCTAAATAATTTACCAGGAAAAGCACAAGGATTTATAAAATAATTTAAAATTTTCATGTTTTTGCTTTCATATTTCTTGAATGTACAGGTTACGTACCTTTTTCGGACAAATTACCATTTATGTTTGGTTTGGGGGGCAGGTTCCCCAGGCGCTTTGCGTCTTATATTGATCATTGAATACCTGGGGACACACATATCAAATATAAACCTCACCAAATGAAGAGTTCAGTCACTACAATATGTGGCAAGGCACTGCGGGTATGCCCACCGAAGGGCTTAAACGAATTGCGATTTCAGATGTACGTAGATGGAAAAACTTACGGCTCGATAATTAATTCTCGCTTGGGCCGTCACCAAGATAACAATGCAGACGAAACCAGACAATCATTCCTACCGTTCGTTGCAACGCAGCGAATACCGTCAAAAACTAATTACTGTGAGCAGGGGCGTTTGCGGGTGATTGGAGGCCCTCGGCTAGAGCTCATAATTGCCCAGGCCATCTTCACCAGGAAATTTGAGGGGCCATCCCCCGGAAAATTTCAGTAAATTGTACGCCCAAAAATGGATTTGACGTTATTATGGCTCTTAAAAACTAGATAGAAATGAATAAAAATATCAATTTCGCAAGAAAAAAATGATTAAAGAATGAGAATTTCACAGCTTATAAATTTCAATAATATATGAGGGTTCTATTATCTATTTAGCGAATCTGATCCTTGAAACTGCACTGAAATCTAAAACACCTCAAAAATACACCTTTTCGAATAACACCATCAAAAAAGCATCAGGTCCTCTTTTATCTTCTAAATTATTTTTTTTTTTTTAATCCTTTCACACTGTGAATGTTGTACATAAAAATTTTGAAAACTTAGGATTTAATAATTGAAAAAAAAACTTTAGTTCACGTGATCTGAGTCTTTTTTTATAACACCTTTCATAAACGCTGCACGATACTCGCGAGCGTTGAGGGCCCCTAACCTCGGGGTCCTCGGCGATCGCCGACCTGGCCAGACCGCCCCTGGCTGCGAGTAAAAATTGGTGGAGTGTCGCAGAAAATGAGATACTAGCAGAATGTACTCTTTCGGGATCCCTCTCACGATTTTTCGGGAAACAAATTTAATGCGGCCTTAAGAAGGTAGCTGGAACTGTTGGGAAACGAGGCTTTCTATAGCAATTGCGTGTAAAATTGGAGTATAGTCACAAAGCAAGCTAGCACAAGCTGCTCATTTGAGTTCTCTCCCGCCCTTTTTTCACGATTGGTTGCCTTAATTTAGGGTATTTTTAGCACATAATTTAAAGGTAAATACCTACATTTGTGAACTGCCTTGGTTTCGTGTTTGAGATAATGGCTAAAGTACGTTTCCAAAGGTTTACAAAAGTAATTTTCAGCCTTAATCAACATACTACCCCACAAGCCGCCTTAATAATCTTAGGAAACTAGCCGATTGCAAAGAAATAAAAGAATGTGCGGATTGGATTGATTTAAATAACGACTATTAGACCCACCTAGCATATACTAAAGTCGTCATGAAAGTCCGATGTAGTGTGAATTTAAGTCATTTATTGTTTGAGGGAAAAAAAATTTCTCTTCCTGTCCTTTTGGAAAATATTTCACTTATTTTATCTGTTCTGTCGGACCCAGAAACATATTGAGGTTCCGATAAGATGCTCTTTGTGTCGCTTTGAAAGACATTTGTTTCAAATTGCTCAAGGAATCTAAGCCTTGCGGTGCCTACATGGCGTACGACTGTGAAGTATTGAATTATTTCAATGAAAATTGGTCTTAAGGACAAAATTCTCAGGCATCTGCACTTAGAATTTCTGTGCTACTTTTATTTGATGGAAACACATCCAAGGTCTTTTCACAATTTCTGCATCGCGTTTCGCCGTGGTTGAGGATGCCGCAAGATAGTGAGGTACTGATCTTTCCTTTTTTATCGTCATGAGCACGGAAACGTCTACAAAAATGAAGGAAATGTTTTAAACCAGCTGCAATAATAAAGAATGAGTTAGGTCTCCTATTTATTTTGAAGTGTCTACGACGGTGATCTTTTCGTAAATCTTCTGGTGCCATATTCTGGTGCATCATACTGAAATTATACTGAGTGCATTGAGGAATAGTTTCATATTCACAAAGTGTGAGAGGAATAATATAATTTGATGAAACCAACACGTCAGTATAGCCAACACTTTTGGCAACAAAATAAAAGTAAGAGTTTTTACCCAAACATTTATTTCAATATGGAGGGTCCAGGAGAGCGGAACTTAAACGAATTCGCAAAAACGAAGCAACGCCAACGTTTTCATTTCAATAAAAAATTATACCTCCTCGATTTTAATGAATGACATTGGATTTTCCCTTCTTTGCATAACCACCGTAGGAGGATGCTGACGTCGGAATTCCCTGAAATTTTGAAATTACTTCTGTGTTTTCTAGAAAAACTTATTTTCTTCAAAACAGTTATGAATTTCCATGCGTATTCAAGTTATTTTACGCGTACCATATCTATTTAGAAAATTAACACCGGAGAAAAATTATCGTGTCAGAACTAAGTTCCCAATTTAAACTATATGGCACAAATACGTATGCTTTACTCAAATAGGTAATAAATGCTTAAAATACTCGAATTTAAATTAGGCACTTTCATTTCCCTCTCGCTTCAATTAATTTCATAAAAAAGGCATGTATCACAATACAACCCGAGCAGTTTATTAAGGAAAGTACTATTCGTGGAAATATTTGTTACCTATAACTTGACTCAAATATAGAAAACCTGACGGGAGGACAAGGATAATATCTTTAAAGAAATGGCCTTAAAGAGGAGTAATCTTGATTTGTATTTTTGAAAAAGAATAAATTTACAAATTATGACCCACGCATCTCTTTTAGACCACAATTAAGACGTTACGAGTTAACATGGTAATGTTTAATGAAAGCATTTAAATCCAAACGTTTAACGTGTGTATATTCCTAATTTTTAAGCTACATAAGTAGAATTGAAACTGGCTGCACCAAAAGTTTTATTTTTTACAGCCAGTCTTGATACTCCCACCATGCAGTAATTATAGCATTATGTTGTTTAACTAGGGACTATTTACACAAATCATAGGATCCGACGATTTAATCTCAAGCATAATTAGTTAGTGAAAGCATAAGTGTGAAGATTAACCCCGAAATACCAGTTTCACCGTTGCGGATATTGTGCTCGATAATCCTTAATTATTACTGACCACTTTAAAGGGGATCTAATTACAATTACTATATCTTATATTTTTAATGATTATCCAGCAAAGTTAATTTTCGCAGTCATCTAGCTGATTCATTAATAAGCACTCGGTAAAATTCATAAAGCTGTAATGGAGTCGTAAATTTCATTTTTTCATGAAAATCCATTACTCCAAAGAGTGTGTAAATAGAAAAATATGCAAAAAGTATTCTTTTTGAGACAATCATTCTTGATGGAGGCTGTTCAGGACTGATTGTATAGTCCTTCATGGGCTATGAGGACACTCAATCTCTCTATGTACAAATGATTTCTCTTTGGAGCCCTTGAACCATTACTTTCCGTTTCTTCCCCAATATTTTCCCAGCCTAACCTTCAAGTTTGGATTTCAAGTGGCTGATATGTACGATATTTAACATTGGCAACTTAGTCTCAGACATTTTCTTAAAATATTTCCATTTCTTAGACCTAATTGAGTAAATCAACTGTGATGATTCCTTAACTAGTCAGGTGAGTGGCTAATAAATCTACTTTTGACTCATATTTTGTCGAATGGCCGAATTAAGCTGCATCATTATTATGTTAAATATAAAAAATAGGCTCAAGGAGGAGATTAGAAATCATTTGAATGCGAGAGAACATATTGGAGATATACAAACTAAAATGGATAGAGCGATTGATATTTTTATTAAAAAATTAGTAATTTCGAATTTTCGAAACAGATAAGGGTAAAAAAGGCTATGAAGATTCCAATTTAATCACATCTGAGAATACCTAAGACTTTATGAACTTCAAACACTAACTTCAGTTGAAGGTAACAAGAGTTCGCAACAGAATGGGTTAAAGGAGCAGAGTTGCCATGAATTGACCTATGACCGTATCCTCTCAGTGTACCAATTATTATTATATGGCAGCGAGAGTTAGAAATTAGCCAAAGCTAGAAGCGGATAACAATGTCATGGTCCACCACAAAAAATTGTATCAGATTCATTGATCATCACATCAAGCTCAGAGTTCAGAGCTTATTACGATAAGCTCAGTTTATAGTGATATCAGCTTAGAGAAAACTTACCATAGGAATAAATCCAATAGAAACAGATACATAAAAATGATGGAACTTCTCAATGAGAAAAAGTATAAATTTTATCCGTTCCCGTATCTCATCAGGCTTAAATTCTCAAGTATCATCATTTTCTGTTCCTCAGGAAGTTAAAGATTAGTATTTCTAAGTACGAATAAAACTGTTTGGCTTGCATGCCGGAAATTAACAGCTTACGAAGGCTTTTAAGGGTGTCCAGAAATAAAAGCGCTGTCAAAGCGTACGTTCATAGTAGTTGATAACGAGAGATCAGGGCCATAGTGTGTGAAATAGCTGAAGTGAAGAGAGCGCCTAGAAGCGGAACGGGAGGAGAGCCTGGACGACGGATTAGGGGGATGAGAAGAAGCGTTTGAGATATTCTTTTGGCGAAGAATATATTAAATGAGATGAACGAGGTGAAACGGTGCTAGTCCAGTGATAAATTATTGCCAATTCGCACAAGAGAAAAAAACATATTTTTCATTAAATTGGCTAAATATATATCCATGGTTTGATTGATAGGTAAAATCATACATAGCTATTGGACGAAATTGTGAAATGCAAACTATATTGAATAGAAAGCGTTTGTAATGCGGAATTTCTAAGAAGGGTAGAGATGTTTTTCAAAACCTTCGGTAGAAGATGGAGCAATTTCAATGGCAACATCATGAGAACCGAAGAGCTGATGAAAATTACCGTTGAAGAACCGGTGGGAGAGAAGAGCGACAAAGGTGCGCCACGAAGGTGACACGTAGAGCAGGGTATCAAGGATTTAAATGCAGAAGAACATGTAGGTGTTAATAGATTAGCATATAAGAGAATTGAATGGATAGCTGCTTCAAACCAATCTTAAGATTGATGATTGCTGATGATTATGATGAAACATATCAAAAATAGTTTGTCAGAGGAATGATGTCCCTGGGCTAGTAATCTCCTCAGCAGAAATATCGCGGGTAGTCAGCACAAGGGAATATATTTCAGGTGGCTGAAGGCCTCAAAGGCCCTTCCTAGCTAGCCGCCCCGGAGGAGATACTGAACACCGTGATTAGGAGAAGCAGGGGCGCAGCTAGGAATTAAGGCTAGGGGGGGTTTCAGGCGCAATAAATACTGGGGGGCTTAGGGCATTTCATACCCTCCAGGGTAAGCGGGAGGTTCGGAGACCCTCCGCCGGAAAAATTAAGATATACGGCTCAAAATGGTGATTTTTACGGCCTTCTGAGGGATATTTTATTAATCCTTACACTATTCTATTAGCAATATTAATCCAATTAAGTAAAATAGATTTAACTTGAAAATTTCTATGAGCTCTGGGTGAAGTTTTATCCCCCAAAACCCCTCCCTCGCTGCGCCTTTGAATATAAGGCAAGGAAAGTTTTGTGTGAGAAAGGAGTCACGCCGCGTCGGGGTTGATTCTTAAAAATGCATAATGTAAAGCTACCTCACGGGTATAATGCCTTCGATAATTTTCATACCTTCATCTGATCCATCCCAAAAGCAGTCAATTTTAAAGGATCTCTTTATAATCCTAAGCTAAATATATGCTGATATCGGTGGAAGAGGAGAAGATGATGGATAATCGGGAAATACGTAAACGGGGCTCTTGGATAGAATCAAGAGAAATTGGCCATTATGCTGCAACAGAGGAACAAAATCCTATGAAAGAATAACTGATGTCACATTGGTTGGCAGTGATTCATCTGAATTGCCTTGCTTTGAGGAAATAAGGTGGCCGAAGTAAAACCTCTGCAAAACTAATCAATGGTAAAAAGAGTAAATTGATAAGAAGATAATGGTGAAAGAGTAACGTTGAATCGAGTTTCTAAGAAAGACAAGCATCCCCTCTAACCCTCGCGGACCCCAAAAAGAAAGAATATATCTTAAGGAATCGATTGGAGGCAAAATGGCGGCACATTTAGAGCAAGTAAGGAACAGACTGGACGGAACCTTTAAAATGAAATACAAATTACGCATTCCTAGAGTGTGAGTCTACTTCTGAGGATAAATATGGACAAATAAAGATATAATATTTAAGTCTAGCTCATAATTAGCACTGCATAAGGTGATAAATAGTTTTGTTGACCCACGATATAAGGGAATAATAGTCACTTTGTACACTTCACACTGAATATTTATGAACAAGTTTCTATTCTGCTACAAAGAATTGATAATGATATAGCAATATTGAAATCAAGGTCACTTTCACAGCAAATATTCCGTGTGGAACATAGAAAGAATGTTTACCCCCTGCCAAAACACCCCAGAGGTGGATCGCAGGACATTATAAAGACGTGGAGATTAAGGTCGCGAGGCAAAGAAGCATTATTTTAAAGAAACGATGAGAACTAAATTTTACAATATTTCTGGAAAGTGTATTGACTATGACTATAAATAAACTTCGATTTTGGATGGTTTCCGCTCAATACATATTTCTCAATTTTCCTAGCATTTCTGACGTCAATTTTTGCATGTTCCAGTTTAGCAGGCAGATTACCATAATATTTAATTAAACAAATAATATTTCTTTTTAATGTTAAATTTTGAATAATCCTATGACTTATGTGTCATTTGCAGTGTACCTATATGTTGCGTAGTGAATGTTCTTGGAAGTAAATCTTAATTCTCTGGTGCATGTTGGTGAGGGTTCACCCCCTAAGCAACACCTCTGTAGGAGGCTTGCAGTATGTAGATGCAGAAGTGAATTGAATATTTAAACGATAATTGGCTAATATGAAAATGTACACAAATTATTTTCCCTTATCAAATAGGTTAGTTTCTAAGCCGAGTCCTTCGCTGGTAATCGTCAAATATTCTCCCTTCCTGCAGATGATTGACAAGTCAATCAAATTACCGGTTCCAGAGATGTCAATGCTTCCTAATTTTAATTGGCATATGTATTTTCGTGCCTTCGGGCATTTTCAAATAATTATATTTAAATAAGGATAGTAAATGCGTGAAAGGTGTTTACTATGATAAATGAATCTTGGCTTCAGGGGAAATGTATAAAACCCGTTCGAGGTGAGGAGGACCATATCTCACCCCTGCGTTACCTGCCGAAGGTGCCCAAAGACTTCTCTAAAAATTTAAACCTTTCGGTTGATCGAAGCGGCCTAATACGTGACTCATATACTAGGTTACCGCATTTAAGTTAATGTGGATGGAACATCAAATAATTAAGATGACGCATCACTCCCAATACAGTGGTCGTTTTTCTTTTTTAATCACTTATTACATCAAAAAAATTTGAACTATCATCTTAAAATTGAGCAAGTATATTAAGTGCACCCTTTTCAACATTTATCTGCAGCTCGCACGCAGATATTTTATGGTGGAATAAATTATGGCGACATTTTTTAAGTGAGGTACATTTAAATGTTAACTAAGACACTTACGGCTTTACCTTCTAATTTATTGGCAAATTAAAGTGATACATGAAAAAAATCACCCCAAGTATGTAGCACATCCATACTTAATGACGTCATTGGATGTTCCATGTGCAAGAATCAATTTTTAAGGCCTGATTACACGGTACATTAACACGTACAAGTTAATGTATGTTTGCGTGAACGATTTTAGTGGACCGGAACGGAACATGAACGAATGAATGAACCAAATTAGAACAAGTTCTATTATCTGTGCATGCATTCACACAAGTTGGGTGGTTACACGGTGCATTTTGGCGTTCATTCTCGCGTTCATAAATTCAGACATTAACCCGTGCGTGTTAATGTATCGTGTAACCAAGCCTTTATACACTCTGTACTTCATTCCTCTTTCCTCTCTATGGACTTTAAATTTCAAATAGATGTATTAAGTTTTAAATAAGTATTACGTCAAGTAATAACACTTTTCTGACGGGAATAATGCTTAATTAATTTTGGGAATAGGGCTCCGCTCACAAACGCGATACAACATCCGATCCAGACGCTGCGAGCAGATTTTTCGCTGCAATTGGTCGACGTGTGTGAGTTACTGGAGTCGCGGCGCCGTAGTCGGCCACCTCTGGGAAGTGGCGGCGGGCTAGGCTGCTCGGGAACTGCCCTATGACGACGCGAGACGCCTTGACGTAGGTCGGGACGCCGGGATGAAACGCGACGCGTCACTTTGGGCGCCTTCAAGCCGAGAGATCAGATCAGCCGGGCGCGCTCCTATCGGCGAATCAATTCCGTACTGGAAGAGCGGGCCGCGGTTCATTGCGATGAGGCTTGCAATTCAAAAAGATTTATAGTGTGCTTACCGTAAGTTGGCGCACGGGCCAGCGAAGTACCTGAGCCGCGAGCAAAGGAGGGGAGGAAAGGACCGACATAAAAACTGTATGGGACCGATACAGGTAGCTGGAGGGTCCGTTCGCCAGCCTCTTTCCTCCCCCCCCCCCCGACGAAGGCAACGAGGACCTTTAATAAAAATATTAGCTTTTTTTTACTTTCTCATAATATCTTAATCGAAATAGCATATTTTTAAAGCACTAAAAAAGCTAAGAAGAATGATATAAAGCTCGAAGTGCTCCGATCATAAATAACGAAATGGTCGAAAGTTATTTTTTTGCCGTTACACTGTATGTTTTGTTTTAACTAAAAATAAAAAAAAACTATTTAAATTGAGATATGATGAGAAAGTAAAAAAGTTAATAATTATATTAGAGGTACTAGTTACCTTCGTTGGGGGCAGGAAAGGGACGGGCGAACGGACCGGCCAGCTACCTGTGTCAGTCCCATATAGTTTTTTTGTCGGTCCTTTCCTCCCCTTCTTAGACATAGACATGAATGAAGTCCCAAATCAACCCATCTTTGTCAACGAGTCTATAACACAAACAAACCGTAAACTTTATGCTAAAGCTAAAAATCTCAAAAGATCAGGCAAACTAAAATATCTATGGGTTAGAGGCGGCAAAATATTTGTGAGTATTACTGACGGAAGTGAACGAATTGATATTCGAAGTGATGATGACATTGATAACATCGCATGACAAGAAACGGGTTCAACGCCACCGAATCTTAATAGTACCAATGTCTATGTCTCGACCAATGTCTATGATGAGGAAATGAGAATATCTCATGTTAACACTCAGTCATTGCTTGCTCACAAGAAGATCTCAAGAGATTTAACTCTGTGCCATGTTAATTGTCAATCCCTATTTGGCCATTTTGATGAATTCTGCTACTTCTTTCAGGAATCAACCTACGACATAATTTGCATGTCAGAAACTTGGCTAAAAGAACGCATACCAGATGAGATGGTTACAATCAATGGCTATAAAATATTTAGACATGATAGAATTGGTAAAGGTGGTTGGGGTGTTTGCGTATACGCACGAAAGAATTTGAATGTAAATGTTCTTGCCACTTCCCCCGGCACCTACTCCCATACTTCTGAATTTATCATATCAGAAATACATAGTGAAATTTCCTCGAAATTACTGCTATGTGTCGTGTATCGTCCTCCTAAAACGGCCCTCCCCACGGACTTTGAAAATGCATTTTTGCAATATGCCTCTACCTTTAAAAATATTGTTATATTTGGTGATTTCAATGCTGACCTCATACGAAATAATTATGATGGTAAATACATGCATAACTGTGCATTGCAACAATCTCCATCTTGTACCATATGCTGCAACGCATCACACAGGAAAAAGTCTTACCCTGTTGGATCTCTATCGTCGACGATCTGGAAAAAGTTTCAAAATACTCTCAGACTTCTGTCCCCTTCCTGTCGACTAATGACTTGATTGAAATTACCTACAATTTCAGTTTATCTATGTCTGTCACACCCACCTCTTTCAGATTCCGTGACTTTCAAAACATTGGTTCCCGGTGCCTTCATGATGCGCTTCTAGCGATGGTTTGGAATGGTGTTTTTAACTCTAGTTCAATCGATGCAAAACTTGGTTGTTTCACGTCAAACATAGCTAGTTGCTCTGACACTTTTTTTCCCTTACGGGTATGTCGGCCTAAACGCCGACTACCTCCTTGGATGAATGAGACGATAAAACTCACGATTAAAGAACGCAACCAAGCGCGATGTGCCTTTCGACGCAATGGTTGTTCCACTCTGCGCCAAAAATACAAGGAACTTAGAGATCGCGTTAAATCAGCCATCAATGACAGTAAAAGCCAGTTTTATTCCTCGAAGCTTTCCTCGCAGAGAGACCCGAAATTGATTTGGCGCGAGCTTCGAAATCTTGGGCTGGTTGGAAGACGGGACTCTTCTCTACCCCCAAATATAACTCTCGATCAGCTAAACTCCTACTTTTTGTCAACTGCGATTAGTCATAATGATGCCCCAGCTAACTCCAGACTTGAGCGAGTTATACCATTCAGTGATAACAACTTTTACTTTAAGTACGTAACTCCTGAGACTCTGATCGAAGTATTGGCGTTCTCCAAGTCAAATGCCACTGGAGTTGACGACATTCCTGTAAAGATTATTCAACTTTCCAAATATGCCCTATTACCTTACATCCTTGAAATTTTCAACCATTCTCTCGATAATTCAGTATTTCCATCGTAGTGGAAACAAGCACTTATTCGTCCGATAAAGAAGACAAAAAATGCAAAATTACCTTCTGACTTCCGGCCAATCTCTATTCTGTGCGCCCCGTCGAAAATGTCGGAGAGAATTGTTTTCAAGCAATTCACAGAGTACTTAACTAACAATAACAAACTTGACGATCTGCAATCAGGTTTTCGGCATGGATACAGTACGCAGACGGCACTACTAAAGATTACCGATGACATTCGACTTCATATTGATAAGCGTATGGTTACAATACTAGTTCTTTTTGATTTCAGTAAAGCATTCGATCGAGTTGATCATAATCTAATAATCCATAAGATGGTGAAGCTTGGTTTCTCTTGTTCAGCTTTAAACTGGTTTAGCTCCTACCTAGGCAATAGATTTCAAGCAGTCTTAGGACCTGAAAATAACTTATCCGCATGGGCTTCAATATCTTGCGGAGTTCCTCAGGGATCTGTCCTGGGCCCTCTGCTATTTTCTTTATTTGTCAATGACATTTCAATTGCGATTAAAAATTGTAAATATATAATATATGCAGATGACCTTCAAATATACATCCATACTTCGATTGAAAACATAGCTGATAGTATCAATCTAGTGAATCATGACGTGAGAGAAATCACAAAATGGGTGGGTAAAAACCACCTCATACTGAACTGGTTGAAGACGAAAGTAGTAATTATCGGTAGCTCAAAGATCCTAAACAAAATAGATTATAATCACCTTCCTCCAGTTGTAGTTGGCGATCATCAAATACCGTTCAGCGACTCTGTTCGCAGTCTTGGACTAACCCTCACAAAAATTTGTCTTGGAACCAACATGTCAACGACACCTGTAATAAAGTCAATACCACACTGTATCAACTAAAACTGCATAAGCACGTACTTCCTATATCCACCCGAAAAATGTTAATTTCTACCCTAGTATTCCCTTCCTTTGACTATTGTAGTCTTGTTTATAATGACATGCCTAAAGAGCTGGATAAAAAGTTACAAAGGCTACTGAATTCATGTGTAAGATATGTATTCAATTTAAGAAAGGATGTTCATGTATCACAGTACAGAATCAGCCTTGGTTGGCTAAATCTTTTTGATCGAAGGAACTATCTACTCGGTGCTCTTCTTTTTAAGATTTTCAGAGAGAGAATCCCTAATTATCTCCGGGAAATCTTTATGAACAGATCAGTAACCACCCATATGTCATCTCGCAAAAAGGACTATTTATGTTATCCTACTCCACGTACTAACATCTACCAGAAATCATTTCTGGTAACGGGATCAAAATTTTGGAATTCTCTCCCTGAGGATCTTAGACAGAAGGTCTCCATCCATGCTTTTAAAATTAAATTATACATGGATTTACTCAGTGGAGAGCTAAAATAAACTCCCACGAAAAATACAGCCTATTATGTATTATTATGTACTATTGCCCAATATTCTCTCTGCCTATGATGTCAAATTTCAATCCTTGTTACGTGTTATTTCTTTTTTATATGTGTGTATCAAACAACTTTACTTGACATTTTTCATGAACATTTTGCTTTGATGAGCCATTTTATTGTAAATTGTGTTTTTGCTCCAAGGGTTTTTTTCCCAGAGCATAATAAATATCTATTCTATTCTTCTTTGCTCGCGGCTCAGATACTTCACGGGCCCATGCGCCAACTTACGGTATGCATACTATAGGAAAATACGAAGTATATACGAAGGAATAATTCTTTGGTTTCCCTCCGGGTGTGGTTTTGGGTAATTGCTCCCAACGCTCCGAAGGTTGGGTCTACCATCTTCTTTAGGGGTAGAATATCTTTTCTTTCTACCCCTGATGATGATGGCGGACTTAGCCTTCGGAAAGTTGGGACCAATTACCCAAAACCACACCTGGTGGGAAATCCGAGAATTATTACATCAAAATTCCTTAAAACTTCCTTCGGCCGGGAAAAAATTAAATTTCATAAAAAAATTAAATACAATAAAAAATAATGTTTGCATGAGCCGCATCCGACGACTTTGATAACGGTCACGACAATACATAGTATAAAAATTAGTGGATGAATTTTTCCACGCGACTTTCAGCGGGGTAAAAAGAAGGAAGGGTACAAAATGAAGACTGCTAAGAAGAACCTGGGTTTTTAAGTTCTTTTCTCCAGTTTTTATTCGTGATCGAAATCGACTGAAAATTGCCACATCAGCTTATGAAACATGCAGTCAAGTACCACCAACAAGACCAGAAAGACCAGTGCCGCTTCGGGCCTTTCCGACTGGCGTCCATCTCCACGAATCACTCTCCATTTGGCTGGTCGTACACTGGAAGCGTATTCAGGTGGCTTCACGCTCACGCTACACAATCCTGTTTGGGTTGGATCGGTCACTGGTAGACGCTTGACCTGAGATCTCCTTTGTCTATAATTTTATCTTTACTATCCAAAATATAACGGAAAGTGCCTTGTGTCATCCAGTAGTCGTGAAAAAAACTTTGGTCGTTCATTTTCCAAATCCATATACAAATGGCTATACTCGCCCATCGTCCTCCTCTTCTGATAATTTGGGTACATCCAAAAAGATCTTTTGTTACCAGCTAGCATCTGACGTCTTGTGAGGTTAGTACATATTGTCAAGCAGGTATGATTCCTCGAAATCCATATTTACTGATAACGTTGTTTTTTAAACATAGCCAAATTCACGTATGTCTGCAACGAATATTCAAGTCGACTGGTAGCGCAAGTTTGCTTGTGATGGACGAGCCCTGCGGTAGTAGCTGCTCATCTTGGCGCCGCTTCTTGCCTCTTGAGTGCGCGTGAGCACGAAGCCGCCTGAATACGCTTCCACAGTACGACCAGCCTCTGAGCTCGAAACGGAAGGAAAAGCGGATGAATGAGTAAAATACCCAACCATTGGGATCATTCTTTGGCGGTCCGTAGGGTCTTCTTTGTGTATTAGAGGAAAAGTTAGATCCGTCATTGGTTAGTATATGAATAAAATAAGTTATATAAACGATATAAAGTAATTTACACTCTTTGAGAATGCTTACCTCATCGAAATGCGTAGAATAGGAAAGTAAAAATGCATAATTGGTGTGAGAGAAATAAGTGCAGGAGAGAATAACTATACGTCGGACAAAATGACCACTACAGCTTCTTACAGTAAAAATTATAGCGATCGATTGGGCACAATTACGGCAGCATTAGGACTTAATGATTGGTTAGTGGACGGGTAGTGTTACTTACTATTTTATGCATTCCTTCATAAATATTTCTGAACTTTCCTAGTATTTATAACAGAATTTTTTGTAGCTTCATTGGCAGAATTCCATCTTAGGTAGGATAAAGATAAAGTAGGTAATAGCTTTTGTGTCATATGCTCAGTAAATGTTGCGTAGTTCAGGTAACTTTTAATCATCTGGTACACGTTGGAAATGATTCACCCTCTGACAAACACCTCTGTAGGTGGCCTGCAGGGTAATATGTAGATTTAAATGCAGATGAAATTGAATTCCGATCCGTTTTTGACAATTCCAATTGTCTTCGTACACGTAGTCGACTCTTAGGGAGAAATGAAAAAAAAACTCCTTCCATAAAACGGATAATAACCGGGGGCTTTAAAATTGATTGAAGACGTACGTTAAAGTTAGTGACGCAATTCATAAACATGACCCTTCGGCCCGTGACAACCCGTCATTAGAGAATACTCTTCCAATCCCTTTGCATACAATATATATTGTCGTAAGCTTTTGTGATGACTTTACAAAATATATGCACCGATTTCATTTATATAGCCGTAAGTAACCAGTATAGGGTGGTTTCCTGTATTTTTATTGAGATTGAGATAAGATTATTACTCCTGTAGTACGTATTTCACGCCTTTCGGTTTTTAAATGACGATATCTACTTTTCGCGATTAAATGAAAAGTAAAAAATTTCAAGCGCGCGAAAACGCGACGGCTAAGTATGAATGCTGGGAAAAGCCCGTGTTACGCCATTCTGGTTCCAGCTGCCGCCATGTGAGGCCACCTTGTTACGAGGCTATGAACGCCGATACGATGCAGGCTGCTAGCAGGTAGCAGATTACCCTGCTAGCGAGTAGCGCTTGGCTTAAATAAAGATTATTAATACCCTATCAAACGAAGGAAACTTTCCGACCTTAGGCAATTTTATTAGATGATTATTACTCATCTATCTTTGTACCAGCGTGCGTGACAGCATGCTCTGTTAATGCACTGCCTAATCTCCGAGACATTCGGCCTACACGTGCGTTAGAGCGCGAACGTGCAATCCACTTGAAGATTGGAGACTATCATCCGTGGCTGTGGCTGCATATGACGTTGAAGGGACGTCTACGTCGTTATCGCGAAGACGACTAAAATTATGTACAAACGGATATATAACTTACCGCAGTCAATTAGGTATGGTAATAAAATAGAAAAATTACCGTAAACTTAAACATAGGTGATAGTTATGAGTTTCCGAACGCCCGGAAAAGACTTATTTGGGATTAACTTATGATAATTTTCAACGTTTAATGCCAGGTACTCATTTATTAACTTAAAACCCATTTTTCATTTTTAAATAGTCTGAAGAAGACATATAAATAATTAATTTTTGATTAATCAGTCGGAGTGCCAAAAACCCAATAATCAAGAGGACTATCAGAAGAAATATTTCAATAGCAACGAATATTCATCTTTTCTTTCTCAATAAAACAGAAGTCGAAGAAATTTTATAATAAGCTCGCCAGGGCGGGCATCCGAGAGCACATATTACGTCATATTCAAGCGTGAATATCCTTGCTGCCTACAACCCACGTTGGCGCTGTTTTCGTGGAAAGGCCTCCCCTCCTGACCTTCTCCCTCTCCCCCCTCCCTTTAAGCACCCCTCCACCGGCTGAGGGTCGTCTTTTGTATCGAGTTATGAATCGTCTAGTCAAAAAATAGACCTGAAAATTTTTGGATGTTTTTGATTCTCTTCTACAATCGCTTTTTTTCGGTGCGAAATTTGAGTCAGATTAGCCAATAATGTCGTGATATATTAAAAAATAAACGTTGTCATATTCCAAATAGTATTTATTGAAAACTGTGCCGGTTTCGACCTTTTCAGATCATTATAAGGACAGACCAGAGCAGAAGTTAATAGGTTCAATCACCTCTTGATAGTGACCTGAGATGATAGAAACCGATAGAGTTTTTAATAAATACAATGTGGACTATAGCAACGTTAATTTTTAAACCTATCATAGTCATCATTCCACAAAGTAAACTCGCGAACTATTTATTTGATAATAATTTAGTTCAGTAACACTGGACTCAAATCAATGGTGAAAATATTAAAATAAAATAGTGAAATTCTCGCTTTCTGCCGTCTTTGATCTTAACACCTTCCATTGCAAAGCTGTGAATGTATTATTTCAAAATTTGGAATTGAAAGCTTTAAACAAAATACTAGAATAACATGACAGCTGATGAGGTTGCCAATTACCTTGATATGTCGGGCAAAAATCTCGAGACATGACTTCGGTGAAATATAGCAATAATGCTATATTTCAACGATAGCTGTCATTTAAAAGGTGAAAATAGTACCAAGAGGCAGAAAAAATTCTTAATTGAGCTGCTCCAACACACCTAGCACCTTCCTAAACGAGATACCTCAAGTAAATGCTCGTCTCTTCTTGTCCCATCAATATTTAACACGCAATTCTTGATTGGACTTTTAATGTGCCACACAGTTTCCCGGAAACCCTGGGGTCATCACAACTCTCACCTCAATAAATTTAGGAAAAAATTCTGTACTTACCTCATCCATCTTGGATCGTCAGCTGTACCAGTCACCCCCGGCTACCGTTGACTCTAGAGCTGGGTCTCATCACTCCCAAGATGGCAAATCTTCATCTACCAGAGCCCTATAGCGTTTAAGTTAAAATTTAGATGTAGTTAAGGAACCAGTATCCACTTCACCTTGAATTTCTTCCACGTGCAAGAAGAACTTACTCGCTTGGGACTTATACATTTACCAACACATCACATTTTCGTTTTTCTGCCAGTTATCGCAACGACCTGCGCCGACCAATCTCATACCATAAGAAACGTTACTACAGCGGTAACTACCCCTAGAAATTCAACCAGGTTTTTCGCCGAACCTAGGCTGCCCAGCCGCAGCAAGCCACTTTTTGAGAATGTGTACGCAATAGGCGCCCCTCCTGGTGGCGGGCAGTCAATTACTCACCACTATTCACTCTTATTCACGCATTTACGCACGGAATATTTGGTCAACCAACTACAAAAGCGTGGAGGAATAACAGTACAGGGCCAATTTAACGTAGTTACGCGGGTCTAAGAGATTTTAGGGAATATTCAGAAAGTGACAACAGAATTAAAAGACTCCTATCTGTTATCCGTCATAGCGCTTACCGCAAAACCAGCGAGTCACTTGACTCTTCTTCATATCAGGGTAGAAAGGGAAGGTTATGACCACGTTAGAAGCTTCAGACCACTAAACTAATCCCGGGAAACCCATACCACCCGGAAGCAGACATTTTTGAAGCCCGGGGGCCTGATTCTTGTTCTTTATGGCTATAGCCAACGGGATTTGTGGAAAAGATTGGCAAACGCTGTATGCATTCTTATTCTCATTTTCATTCACTAGCCATTTCACCAGAAATGCTTCGCTTCGTGTCTCTGGCGACGTAAAAGTTATTCTCGTTCTGACTGGCAAGCATATAGCGAACGTAAACTTTCGAAATGTGCGAATTTCGCTAGCGACGACAATGAAATCGATCTAGCGACTTAGCGAGAGAATTAACGAGTGAGAGACTCGCGATTCTACTATTGAATTACATCATAATTATGTTGTATTTTTCATTCCAATGAGTTTAATTGTTATTAAGATACTTTGCATACAACCTGTGTAATTTTACTCACCTTGGCGTCCTACGTAATCAAATAAATGGGATTACAAATGGGTTTGCATTTGAATGAACCGGGAAGTTTTTCTTTGATAAGCGTTTTGTGCCATTGTAGGAGTTCTGTTATTCTGAGCATATAAATGTATTGGATTTCTTGCGAAAACCTGTTGTTTCGTTTCTTATGCTCGTTGAAGTTTCATCGGAAACAATAAGAAAGAGACTGACCGGAGTTTTGTTATATAAGAGCAAGTCATAAAGTAATTGATATAGTGGTGTGGTGAATATTATGGTTATCTACTAATTTTAAGGTTATAAGGAACACTCCTGCCACAGTCACTTTATTTTCTCTCCACCACAAGAAACATATTCGCATACTATGCTTTTCATCTTCAGAGGCAAGTCACTTGAAGTTATCAAAATATTTTCTATGTACAGGAAAATCTCTCATCAGTGGTTCAGCTCTTATAAACTCTCACTGAATTTTCCTATTAGGCTTTACATTTTTGTCCGTTAGAGCTCTAGGCAGCATAGGGTGTGTAGTACGCTGTTATACCGCATTTGCTGTTTATCCGACATCAGCAAATTGCATGAGAATATTTGACTGCATTCCTTGCCTATTCTTTCTTAAAATCGTATTCTTGCCTTACATAAGTTCCTTAGCGTACGATAGGTTGCTCATCATTTTATTCCGTAATAAAACCATAAGAAAGAGATAACTATCTTATTTTGTGCCATCTGGGTTAGGTTTAAATTGAATATATTAACCCATAAGTTTCACCGGAGTGACTTTTGGATTCATCGTTTACATCTACGAAAAAGATGAAAATCAAAGAGAATGGTTTCATGTTCAAGTACAGAAAACGACTAATGAATTAGCAATATTGCACAGCAGTACTTAGTGTTGAAATTTGATAGCCTCTCGAAATAAACAAAATATGGCATAATATATTTAAGAAATATGATTTGAACTTACGAACGTGCTTCGCGCTATTCAATTGTTTCGGACTGCGGAGCAGTGTGCCGATCGCTGAAATTATATTATGCTCATTGACTTATGGGTAATTCGTCATCACTCACGTCAAAGTATTTCGCAAAGAGAACGAAATTACCCGAACTGAGGCTATAGGTGGGGTGAAAAAACGTGAATAATCACGGAGAATTTTTTCGCCTCGCTTCGAGTTGCCTTGGCGAAGCGAAAACCCGTGCGAAAGGAGAACGAGAATCAACGCCCACGGGCCTGATTCTGGGTCTTTCTGGCTATCGCTAGCACGATTTGTCGAAAAAACTGGCGAACGGTGTATGCATGAGTATTCTTATTTTCCGTCCTAGGCGTTCTCCTTTCGCCCGGGTCTTCGCTTCGCCAAGGCAACTCGAAGCGAAGCGAAAATTTTCTCCGCAATTATTCTCGTTCTTTGCGCCCCACCTATTGCTTCAGTTCGGGTAACTTCGTTCTCTCGGCGAAATACTGTGGCGTAAGCAATGACCAATTACTCATAAGTCAATGGGCGCAAGATAATTTCAGCGATCGGCACACTGCTCCACAGTCCGAAAAAATTAAACAGTGCGGAGCACGATGGTAAATTCGAATAATATTTCTGAAATATATATCATGCCACGTGTTTTTTATTGCGTGAAACTATGAAATTGTAGTCTAATATGAAATCTAGTATTGTTGAACAATATTGCTTATTCATTAGTCGTTTTCCGTACTTGAGCATAAAACCGTTCTCTTTGATTTTCATATTTTTCCTAGATGTAAGCGATGAGTCCAACAGTCACTACGGTGAAACTTATAGGTTAGCATTTTCAATTTTAACCTAAATCAGATGGCACAAAATAAGAGAGTTTCCTATGGTTTTCTTACGGAACAAAATGATAAGCAGCTCATGATATGCTAAGGAACTTATAAAAGGCAAGAATAAGATTTTAAGGAAGAATTGGTAAGGAATACAGTCAAACATTCTCATGTTAACATAATTTGCTTATGCTGGATGAACACCAAAGGCGGAATAAAAGCGTACTACACATCCTATGCTGCCTAGAGCTCTGTAGGATATGAATTTAAAGCCTTAATAGTGAAATTAAGTGAGTCTTCATGAGAGCTGACCAACTGATAAGAGATTTTGCTGTACATAGAAAATATTTTGACAACTTTAAGTGACTTACCTCCGAATATGAAAAACATAGTATGCCAACCTTTTTCTTGTGGTGGAGAGAAAAAAAGTGACTTTGGTAGGAATCGACCTCAAGAATTCTCCAAGCTTCGGAGGTTAGCGTTTGTGCTCCGCCTATTGCCAGCTGATCGCACGTGTATTGTTGGGCTCCTAAATCAACGGATTTGATTCGGTGGGCGATTTTTAGCGCTTGTGCAGTGGAAGTATTGATGTAAAATACTAGCTGGGGTATGTAGTGTAAGTAATATGAAAGCATGAATTTAAAAAAATCGTTTACACTGATATATTGATTTTAATATGAATATTTAAAAAAATTTTATGCCGTCAATCAATGCAACATACATTTTATAGTCAGCTCTCAAAGAGATACAAATAGGTAAAAATTATTAATTTAGCTTATACAAGTAACAATATATGTCGCATTATAAGCATAAAGTTATTTTTGAGGAAATCATTACGTGTAATCTGCAAACAGATTTTTAAACCCCATGAAGGAACTAAATCGGAATCGTTAATGCATATATGCTACGCCTTACGGGTCACTGGTAACGAGAGACTGCGAAATTAGCCGGCATTTGGCAGAGCAACACGACTAAGCAGCGTCCAGTCTTCAGAGAATGGAACGGTTGAAAACAAAATGCAGGAAAAAAGGCATTCTTTCTGGATTATGAGTTCCCCGGACAGCGAACAAAGAAGCCCGTGATTTTGGTATATACGCATTGGAATGAGAGCGATTACAGTATTCTCTCAGACGCTCTTGCTGTACTCGTCGAGTCAATTGAGCGCTGACGAAGACAGTCGTCTTAGGAACTTTCCATCCCATGTCGGAAGGTATTTATGCAAAGTTGTTGTCAACTTGCCTGAAGCAATCCATGATGGGAGAGAGCTCACACTACCGGCTGGCGTATGGATGTGTTACGGCTTTTTTTTGCGATGACTACGAAGACGTAGCGTATTGCATGCTGTACGTTGGTGTAAACTCACCCTCTTCAAAACACCCTTGAGGTGGCTCGCAAGGAATTATGTAGATGTAAATTCGCATAGGTATTCCAATAATCGGATGAGTAGTCGTGTTCCTATTCGAGAACTCCGCGGAGGACCGCGGTACCTACCCGGAGACTGAGGGAACTGCATGGATATTAAGGAAGCTACCTGAGTATCCTAATAACATCTAGGCACTAGAATATGGTAATCGATTACGATTGATACACTCATAGTCCGTAGCGAGATGAGAAAAAATGAATTAAATTAGTCATTGCGAGATCGAAATTTTTGTATTTTGATTGAGCAAATTTCAACCTTATCAATTGTGATCCTGAGATTTCACTCTGCTTTTTAGACAAATTTATGTAGATTACTTAAATTCTCTTGCGTCATAAAATGAGGTCTATCAGTATGCTTGGTCCGAAAATTGGGTCTTTTTGGCTTTTGAATCCTTCATTCTCACATACTTTCTGAATATTTGCTAAGATTAACATTTTGTGTGGTTCCGGCACTGGTAAATTTTTCAACTGTGGGGCTGATTCTAGGTTGTTTGGATCTTTTACTGTGTGTTTTGACTTCGGTGTTATTCCATTAATTTCTGTTAAACAAAATTTAGTAGTCAGAAATATGATCCTTAGCTTCCCGCTGAATCATGAGGATGGCAAAATTCATACGACGTTTTCCATCAGTCCAACCAGTGAGCCTAACACACCTGCTACATATCACATAAGGCTCCGATCCTTTATCCAGGCCACCCAACGGACAGTCAAAATAAAGTCTATAACACTGTCTCAAAAAGGTATCTACCGATTTGATCGATAGATTTTTCTTCCTCATAGGAAAATCTGCTAAAATTGGTAGCATATTAATTGCGTAAGCTTGGTTTCGCTAATAGTAGGACCTGCCCGCCTTGTGACGGTGCAGGATTCCTCGTCCTCTCCCTTCCTTCCCGTCCTTCCCCTGGAGGCGTCGTCGGGCTCTCATCGCGGCGGCGCCTCCTTTCCTTTATCCTTCCCATCCATCCCCTTCTGGTGGTAGAGGAAAAACGCTAACGCTTACAGTCCCTGCCCCAGGAGTGTACCCCGCGAGCCCGTCCTAAGGGTTTTGTTCCACCTGTCTCAAAAAGGTAATATTCCGCTTTTGAGCCTTGAAAGTAATTTCACTGCACACGTAGCAACAATCATCGCGGTAGTTCACGCACTGTCTTGGCATGATGAAAGCTACGATACTTCACAACGACTACAATGTAATAAGCTGACATTTCCTGCGAGCAACAAAATTCTCAAACCGTATTCATATGAAAGACACACGTCTTCACACGCCGTCACATAATTATTTGGAGTGGCATCTGATTACGCATTGCATCGAACAAAACGAAATATTAGTGCAAGTTTAAATGTGTTTTGTCGGGATAGGAAGGCATTTTATCGTAGGAAAATATATTATGACAGGAAATTTTTATTTCTAACTGTTCATGCTATTATGATACCTGTATAAATGAATTAAATACTACTTTTGTAAAAGCAAAAACATACATTCACCTGTCGTAAGGGAACTAGACATGATGGAAAGAATCTAAACCCATATTCCGAATCAGCACGAAAAATACGTTTAAGATCATTCAACGACGTCTCCAGGACAAAATCTTTGTTCACCAGGGAGGGGAGTTATGTCATTAAAAGCACCAAAGCTTTCCTTCCAATAGGAGGGCGAACTACAATAATCTCTAAGGCTTAAGTGGAAGTAAATTGGTATCTACATAAAATTTTTCACCCTAAGTAATCAGACGAAGGGGCGGCATAGGATGATTGTGTCACCTAGGCTAGGTATCATGATATGCCCTCCTTACCTCCATTCGGGGGTCCTCCCCCGGAAATTTTTGGGAAATCTCATGCCCAGAAATGGGTTTTGACGCTATTCTGGCTCTTAAAATTTAGAGAAAAGTTAATAAAAGACAGAAATTTCGTAAATATAAATACTAAGAAAAATGAGAATTTCTCAGCTTAAAAATTTAATTAGGTATGATGGTTCTATTATCTATTTGGTATGTTTGTTCCTTAAAACCGCACTGAAATCTAAAAACCCTCCAAAATAAGTTTCGAATAACCCTTTCAAATATCATAAGGGTTCTCTTTTATCTTCTGACACCTTTATTTAATTTATTTTTTAACAACCTTTGTATGCTAATTATGCTCAAATGAAGCAAATATTCAAAGCTTAGAATTTTCTAATT
Organism: Ischnura elegans; assembly: GCF_921293095.1. Lineage (NCBI taxonomy): Eukaryota > Metazoa > Arthropoda > Insecta > Odonata > Coenagrionidae > Ischnura > Ischnura elegans. The sequence goes on from NC_060259.1 coordinate 50,296,390, forward strand.
GTTAAAAATACTTTGGCTTAAGTAATCTGAATTTTTATCGCAACTTTTATATACATTTTGAGATAGACGCGAGCGTTGTGGGGGCCCTATAACCTCGGGGCCCTCGGAGATTGCCGACCAATCAACCTGACCAGACCGCCCCGATCGGACAACAATAAATAATTATAAATTTTTGACCGAATGGGTATCATTCATTTCTTCAACGGATATTTGACAGTCGCAAGGATAAAATACAACCTCTACCACTTCCCCTCCTTATTTCCACTCTTTGAATAAATCTGCTTAGAAATAAGTGTGTTAACGCAGATTGAGTCATTTATTTAAAAAATAGTCGCTAAAAAAATCGGGGTTAATTTTTTTTTAGTCAACTGTATAAATTTTGTTGATTTTATCAATTATTCTCTTACAAAATAAAATAAAATACTACGTACTCAGATTCAAATCTTCCCTATAACTTCAATGCCACAAATGCGCGTGAAACAATCCTATTCAGCTACGGAGCCACATACTAATACCCTGTTCACGGTGAGTCCAAATATGAATCTGAAAAGAGGAAATCCTCGCCACGGAGCTCGCAAGAAAACACTCCGACATCCCAACCTGTTCGTGGACGTGAGTTTCCTCAGTGCAATCTATCCGCTAGGGCATTTGAGCATGCAGTTTCACTCCTGTCTCGCTAGCCCGGTCGTCCCCGCGTCCGTCCTCGTCGGCTACTGCTGGCGTACTGGTGAGAGATGCAGGCCACCTCATGTGCCAACCTTCAAAGTTTTTACCGACCCTACCATTTCAGTTAAGCGGGGCTCATGGGTGTCTACATACTTTTGGAAACGATAGCACTTACTTCCCTATTCAATTCACCATACGGCCTCTTCGTCTGACGGAGACGAAAAATTTGGAGGTCTTTAAAAAGAGCAAACATATATATCCCTTGTTTCGTTGTTTAATTTCACGCCGTACACTTTCCATTTCATTGCCAGTTATTTCATTGGCGCTGTCTCGTAAATGTGATTTAACAGTTAGGAAAACTCCGCCACCTATCCTCTCGCGTCGACCGAACCTGTAAATATTATATCCGCGCACACTGTGAAAGTGTTATTCAATTGTATGGAAATATTTCACCGCTTTGGTGGCGAAGGGGTATCATTCCATTTCTGATGCATTTTTGGGTTTTGAATTGCTTGGTTTTCAAATGTTTTCTATTTATTTTGGTTCCTGTAGAAAGGGATAAGTTACCAATTCTATGAATGAATAAAACTGTTAATATTTTTGTAATCAATGGCTTCAAAACTTTTTGGACGATATATCCAAAATATAGTTTAAAATAGTTGTCTCTCCCTCCTTGAAAATGACATATTGCTGTTGAAACCGTTTGTGGCGAATTAGAAGCGGGCTGGAAGGTACAATGTAGTTTCTTCTAACTTATTTAGCAAAAAATAGTTGTTTTGAATTGTTCAGCCTCGGCCCAAGTTCATTAAGTTATTTTCTTCAATTAAGGAAGGGGCAAGAGAAACTTAGTAATGGTTCTAGGCTGCTCGTAGCAAAAGGCACCACAGGACTGTGGGTTTACATTGAATTCAGTCGAGTCCATAAATAGTTCATTTTATTACATCAGCAATTATGTACCTTTTAAGTAATAACATACATATAAAGGGTGTTAGCTGCCACCTGTGCTGTTTCATATATGTCCATGAAAGAAAGTGAGGAAGGACTGGGAGAATTTCGAGCTAGAGATTACTGTGGTGAGATTTGGGATGGTGTCATAGGATGATCGCAGATTATTCAAGATATCAGAATTAGCTCAACAGATTCAGGCTTCAATTGGTGGAAGTTAGACATATTTAAATAAATTTCTCCAGAGGAAATTAGGAGGGTTATAGTGATGAATCCGTTAGCCCCTAGTTTTTACGGGATGCCGAAAGTGCATAAGCTGGATATCCCTATCCGCCCAGTGATATCTGGTATTTCATCCCCGGCGCACATTCTTGCCAGAGTGCTAAAATGTAAATTCATCGAGTATTCCAATTTCAAAAGCACTCATAGTGTTAAAAATTCCTTTGAATTAGCAACTAAATTACAGGAAGTGAAAACTCGGGAAAAAGGTGTGTTAGTGTCATTTGACATAGTAAGTCTGTTTCCCAGTGTCCCGAGGGAGAAAGCAGTCGAGCTTGCAGAAGAAGTGTTAATTCAATCCCAAGCCCCCCAAAATATTGTGAAGGAACTAATGCATCTCATAAAAATCTGTGTTAAACAGAATTACTTTGTGTTTAATGGTAACCATTACCAACAGGATAATGGACTGGCTATAGGGTCCCCTCTATCACCCTTACTGGCTGAAATATTTCTGAATAATTTGGAGAAAGAATTATTTCAAAGCAATCACCCGCTCTTGAAAAATGTGCAATATTGGTACCGTTACGTCGATGATATTTTGTGTTTATGGAACGGGACTAAGCGCCAAGTGAGAAATTTCGTGAAAATGTTGAATACGATAAATGAAAGCATTAAGTTTACAGTGGAAATCCAGGACAGTGACAAAATAAATTTTCTTGATTTAACTATATCCATTCAGAATGGTAAACACATGTTTGGTATTTATCGCAAACCAACATGCACTGATCATGTGATCCATGCTAATTCAAAACATCCTCCTAGTCAGAAGCTAGCAGCCTTCCGCAATATGGTCCACAGAGCCATTGTCATTCCCCTAACAAATGAGGAATACCATAAGGAGTTAAACATCATTAAAGCTATAGCTACAGCTAATGGTTTCACGGCTGCTATGATAGACAACATGGTAGCGAAAAAGAAAAAAGAAATTTCCCTTAGGCAGATATATTCGTTGGACCCTAGAGAAGCTCAACGCTGGAGAAAAATAAATTATATTGGAAATGCTTCCCTAAGAGTAGGTAAATTTCTTAATCACCTTGGCATCAAACCAGCCTTCCACAATAGAAAAAATCTAAAATGTTTGCTTCCCAGTGTAAAAGACCGTGTGGATATCAGGGACCAAAGTGGAATTTATAGGCTTAAGTGTGGGGATTGTACGGCGTCATACATTGGACAGACGGGGAGAAGTCTGAAGGTCAGAGCAGAAGAGCATAAGAGGGACTTTGAAAACAGGGAAGGAAAATCCCAGTTCGCGGCACACCTCCTAGAAGATGGACACCGGGCTGACTTCATCCCAGAAATGCTGCAACGAGTTAATAAAGGGAAAAAAATGGATATCTGGGAACAGTTGTATATCGTTTCTGCCATTAGTAGGAAAGAGGTTATTACTAATGACCATGTTTTTCCCTTCCATTCTCCGATCCTTGACCTCCCTCAGCTAATCGGGGAAAAAACCCTCCGAGCACCTGAAAACAGTCACCTTCCCCCCCTCCCCTACCTCAACCCAGACCAACGGTCGGTTTAAAATCCCGACCCTCCTTTCCATTCCACCCCCATTTCTCAAATGTTGCGAGTGTGCAAATTATATATATTGGTATGGTTAAATTCTTGGTCAGTCTTGAAAATGCTGCAGTGCAGTGAAACATGTTGACTCGTGTGTAATAAAAATATTTTATGTGGAAAGTGCAAAGTGTTTCACTTCATATTTCATAATGGATCTCCACAAAGTATCTGCCTCATCCATCCAATTCAAATAAAAGATCGTATGTCATGTGAATCTTTCTTTAATTTTGACGTGGCATTGAAATGCTGTTTGCAACCATTTCAGGGAATTTATTTTAAAAGAAATTACTGAGTTGTATTTATATGTCTTCTCTCTTACAAAAGTTTGGAATTTTGAAATTATCTGCACAATCATTTTTCTGTCTTCATATTACCTATTTTTTTGTATGTGTTCCCAAAAAAGTATGTTTGTCAGTTTAACACTCCTTTTTAGCCATTTTAGTCATAGCTAATGGTGTTCGAAACTCATTAAGTCCTACCATTTCGCATAAATTTATTGTTTTCTCATAAGGAGGTGTTCGTCTCCTTTAATGTCTGAAACAATTTAAATGAAGTAAACTAATTTTATGTTTCTTTCTATTCTTTTTTATGCAGGTGTTCATGCAGAACTTCATTCAAGAAATATTTTATTTTGCACTGACTTGTTTGCTAATTTATATTATTCTTATAAAAGAATTTTACTAGTTCCCAATAAATATTATTTTTGCGTTTTCACATTTGTCTTTAATTTATGTGCATCAACCTAAGGTAACCCTATTATTGGGTGACATACACTACTACTAAGAACTAGGTGGATATTCCCTACATATATGGAACCATGGATACTACCCTATTAGTCCTCAGAATCATTTATTTGGTGCGTTCCAGTTACCAAGAAGGAGTTTAAGTATAACTATATATTGTAGTTTTACTGTGAAAAGACTTCTATGGGATAGAATTGGGCCTCCTCTATGCAGTCCCCATGTCCGTGGTGATCGAAAGTGAGCGCGGTGTTTCTACACTAACTAAAATGGCGACTCCACACTCCTGTGACGTCACCCCACTAAGTCCCACGACGTCAGAGCGCTCACCTGCTCATTGAGCAAAGGTGAGCGCATAGAACGACGGCTGAATGCATCCTGTGAAAGTGAATGGGCAACACGTAGCCGCGTACCTCATGTTTATCAAGAGGACATCATCGCTACAGCGAGGATGTAACCAAACGGAGGACACCTCTACACCCTAATTCCCAGCCAGGAGTGAAACTTGGAGTTTGTCATGGGGGCAAATATCAGTTTGCAGCTGCCGCCCCCGATCCGCCTTCCTTTCCTCCCCCAATACTAAAATATAATACCTCCATAAACTGTTTTTTAGGATACGGTATTTGAAATTACACACCGTAAGTATTAATTAGTATTAATTAATAAGTATTATTCATGAAAACAATTTTTTATAACTCTTAAATTAATACACGCATAAATCTTAATATAACATTACACTACATTGAAAAACACTTGTACACTACCTGTACTCTACTTGTACTAAGACACTAAAATACACTTATGCATGACTAATAAAAATAATTTGTTTATATTGTAACTGAATTGCAAATACACAAACATTTGATACTCACTTTTAAAATTTTGCCGCTCCTGAAATCTGCGGCCCGGGGCTCATGTCCCCTGCCCCGCCCTAGCTCCGGGTCTGGTCCTAGTATAAACAACCATGGGTTTCGTTGATCCAAACGCAACGCTCGTGAGACATAGCTGCTTCTCCTTCCACATTCACTTCTTCCTTAGTACCCTTAACAGCATGGCTGTCCAGCAGGATAGGTGAAATTTTTCCGCAACCATTTGCGACACCTATTCTTACTGTTGTTGCCATATGTAATATTTGTAGCTATAAAAATGTATAATTCAGTCATAACTTTCAAATTTACGCAATATTACCATTCCTTATGATAACTAAAAGTCTCTTTCTAATGATTTATATTTTTGGTGAAGTTTTATCAGAAAAACAAATGAAGTTGGCATCCGTGTCCCCACGTGTGTTATTGTTGTTGTTTCGGAGTTCTATAGTGAAATCGAAGACTTTCGGCAATTGCCAGCGTTTATCGCAACGTAATAGATCTTCAAAATTTGGAATATCGTAAGAAATGCATGAGTCTTGCGCAGTTAAGGACTGCCCTTCCAAGGGTTGTAAGTTTTTCTGTTTTCCTCGTATAGTAGCCAGGTAAGTAACATTCATTTTTTATTGCATCGGCTGTCATGTGTTGTGAAATACTTTTCTCAAAAACGTCATTGTTTAATATTTAAATTTGGATAACTTAATCCAACTCTTTAGAAGAATAATAATATGTCAGTTTATTTCATTTCAAATGATAATGAGTCGATGGAGTTTGAAGTCTATGCTTAACAGAGTGTGAAGTGACTCACGCGTCGGCCTCAACCTCCACGCATCCCACCCCACTCCTCATCTAGCCGATGGCGTATGAATTCACTCAGATACTTCTCCCACCCGCCTTTCCCTCTACACCTTTATTATACTCCAAATCTAGTCCACTTCTACCCTAAAACCCGTGCCATTGAACCGCACCTCTAGACTCATTGGTGCCTACGACATTTATGATTCCGCCGAATCCACGCTAAGGCTACTTCATTGAAAAAGTTAGCCCTAAATTTAAATGACAGTAATCTGTCGAATGCCAGGCAATGACATTGAGTTGAATAGTTTCTTTGCCGCATCGATTTCTTTTCCAGAATTTATCGGTTGAGTGACTAAATAAACCACCATGGTAGCTTAAGCTGGCTTCTCTAGGAGTCTATATTCGTTTGGAATGCAATTAGATGGGAAAGCATATGTTAAGAGGATAGCATTGCTAGTGTGGAATGGATTACAAGTGGGAGGAGGGGAATGAAATTACCTACTCTCTTTAGCTTCACTTTAATACAATAGGTTGTGAGGAAATCAATTATTCTGAATCGTGCAGCTAGGCGACCTTAAGAGGACGAATCACCCTGCTCGATCTTTCGTATTTTGTCTTTTTCTCAAGACTGATATGCTATCACGTCTACAATGCTCAATTCAATGTCAAGTCCATTTTCTTTTTCATACAAAGGTGGAACGTATAGGAAAAAGGACTACACTGCGCGTTCGTTAGTTTCATGCTTATAGTGAAAAAATCATAGACCAACAAAAATGCACTCAAGAATTTCCCAGTTGTACATCGGAGATTCAGCCCCTAATAAGGCTTGCCAAAAAATCCCAGTTGTTCACTGTTCACTCTGAGTGTGTGTTATACGATATTGCAAGCAAAAAAAACTATCGGCACTTATCAGAGCCCAAAGCATTAGGGCAACATTAGCAATAGAATTATTCTGATTTATTTACACATTTATTATTGGTAAATCTCTGTATTACAACCGCTAATGTAGAACCTGTAAAAATAAGTATCTATTGAGCTCATTGAATTGTTTTTTGCTCAAGAGATTAATATCGACAAGCCTCTCCGAGGTGAAAACTTCAATTTTCTTATTTTCTTCAGCTTAAAATGCCAACAAAACCAGGTAACCTTAGCAGGGTACCTTTAGCGCCTTGAATGATCCCAGTTAAACAGGAGGCATTAATGGGGTTCCATCGCTCCTTATAATGGATCTTATTTTGGTTGAGTGTGAGGGGCAAGTCCAATTGAGAGGCTGGGATTCAATCCCTGCGGTGAAATCCTCCCCTTCCCTTACAATAACACACTGATTTATTATAAAAGAAGGACGAGCGTAATACGACCACACATACGAAGGCTTATGCTTAAGGCTATTAGAGATTCCTTTCATACTGTACATTGAAGTCACGCGCTATTTACAGCCAAAATGCCGCGATTAAACAGAATGTGAAAACGACCGCACCACTTTTCATACGCATTGAAATAAAGCGATTTTTTTTGCACAATGAAAACTCAATTTTAAGATACCCGGGAGTGTGTTCCTTAGAAAAATGTATTTTGCATCATGAAGTACAGGCCGTGCGCGTTTCGAGTTATTCCTTGGTCCATGAATTAAAAATTACAATATTAAGTATTAAATACTAAGTAAACCCAATATTAAGAATAGGGTGGTTTCCTATTATTTTTTTATTGCCTAGATCGAAAGATTATTACTCCTGGAGTACGTATTTCGCGCTTTTAGATTTTTAAATGACGATATCTATTTTTCGCGATTAAATGAAAAGTGAAAATTTTAAAGCGCGCAAAAACGCGACGCGTAAGTAGGAAAGTCCGTGCGACGCATTTCTGGTTCCCCCTCTCTCCTTGTGAAGTGACCTTGATCGAGGCTCTGAGCGCTGATAGGACGCAGGATGCTAGCGGATAGCTGAGTACCCTGCTGAACGGTAGCGCTTGGCTTAAAAAAGGTTTATTAATACCTTATCAAACGAAGAAAATTTTCCGACCTTAGCCAGTTTTAATAGGTGATTATTAAGACATGTTTCCCTGAGCTCTGTGCCTCATGCATGCATTGGTAACCTCAGACGATGTATAACTCCTATCCTCTCGTGTAGAAACTAGGTCCCTGTGACGTCACGCGGAGTGGAATCGCATGGGCGCCAATCTGGCCTTTTTCAAATGAGGATAAAATTTGACCCTTGCCATTCGTCTAAACCGGTATTTCTAAAACCAAATAATTTGTGTATTATGAATACACTAATGGTGGGTAACGAATCACAATCAATGCCTATCGTTTTCTTTGATGAAGGAAACTACCCTATTATAAAATGTCTGATGCTAGCGTGGACTTGGGCCTATTAAATATATTCATAAACTTTCAAGGGAATAGCATACGTTTCAAACAATTAATAATTCACGAACATTTTACCGTTAGAGCAGGATTGGTTTTCCTCTTAATGCCAGTGCGACATAAAAAGAAGGAGAAATGTGAAGGAAGGAAGCATTCAAAACTCTATTCAAGGGAAGAACGATGAGGATCAAACGATCAGACAGAGTGGGCAATGAATAGGTCCCGTTTAGAGTGGGAGAAAAGAGAAGTCATCAGAAACCCTAAGAATTACACATTACCTGATACCTTGAGGCATGATGGTTTGATGAAGGCGAAGAAAATCATACAAATACATTGAAGACAGAAAGAACAATATCAGATGACCTAGGATGACACATGCAGAAAAATTGCCGAAACATATGACGGAAAAGAAATTCGTAAGTCTGAAAATAACAGCACAATAGAGAACTGAGCGGTGCCAAATCAATCAACCAAGATAATATACCGATATTGATGTTAATGGAGATGATGATGATGAATACAATTCCTTCAATTTCCTGAAGTTATGTTATCTGCTACACATTCTCCTGGATGTCATGATGTTATACTACCCGCTAAATTACTTCAAAACATCCTGAAATTAACCTGACCACGCATACATTTCATGGCGTTACAATCGTCATCCTACACCGTGCATTTCACTTCTCCATTCCTATATAGGTACTATTAAGGTGCTGGAAAAGAATCATTATGCCCAAAGCTATTCTGGAATTAATACGAAAGTACTACTTATTTCACTATCAAATATACCTTTGAAGGAATAAAGACTAACTGAAATCCTTCATAGTGATGTTTTTTTTACAGGAAAACCTGTAAAAATCATGACATTCAAAACGTTGATTCCAGTGGACTGCCTAGGGTAAATAGCGTATCGCGACAGCAGCGCCTCTATGCCAAAAAATGACGGACGTGTTTACGTCTACATAAGTAATACCAAGCGAGCCTCCACAAGGTGGGGGTGTCGAATAGGGTGTTTAGGCTCGGAAATTACCGATGTATATCGCTCGCGAGGCATCGCGGCCAGGGAGGTGTCGTCCGTAACATGCCGTCCAGGTTCTGACCGATTCCTTCAGATGCGTTATTGACAGTGTTTTACAAACAAAATGAGAAAACCTTGAGCTTAGATTAAAAGAAACAGGACACATCCCTCTGAAGTAGTTTCGACTCGAACTGCCATTAGCTACTAGATTATCGATCGAACACAGAAATACGAGAAGTTAATAATTATTCCAATAATTCTCACTCGCTCACTAATAGGGTGGTTTCCTATTATTTTTTTATTGTCTAAATCGAAAGATTATTATTCCTGGAGTACGTATATCACGCTTTTAGATTTTTAAATGACGATATCTATATTTCGCGATTCAATGAATAGGGAAAAATTTCAAGCGCGCGAAAACGCGACGGGTAAGTATGAATGCCGGGAAAACTCCCGTGTGACGTCGTTCTGGTTCCCGCTGCCGCAAGTGAGGTGACTTTGGGGCGAGGCTCTGAGCGCTGATACGACGCAGGATGCTAGCAGGTAGCAGAGTGCCATACTAGCTTGTAGCGCTTGGCTTAAATAAGGATTATTAATACCTTATAAAACGAAGAAAACTTTCCGACCTTAGCCAGTTTTAATAGTTGATTATTAAGACATCTTTCCCTGAGCTCTGTGCCTCATGCATGCATTGGTAATCTCAGACGATGTAAAACTCCTATCTATTGGTATTGTGACGTCACGTGGAGTGGCATCGCATGGGCGCCAATCTGGCCTTATTCAAGTGAGGATAAAATTGACCATTGCCATTCGTCTAAACCGGTATTTATAAAACGAAATAATATGTATATTATGAATACACTTATGGTGGGTAACGAATCGCAATCAATGCCTTTCGTTTTCTTTGATGAAGGAAACTATCCTATTGAAGTCCAATGTTGGTTTAGATAGGTGAGGATAGAGCTCACCACATACTAATCCACAGGAGCGTGCTTGTTCCGAGAGGGGTGGGGCGGTTTCTTACCCTCGATATCCGGAGGTTTCACCCGGTATTTGAACCAGGGATGGCAAGTGAGACGAAATGAAAATATATCGTTTCGACCCGGAGGGAAACGAAAATACGAGGCCAAGGTTTAGTTTCGTTCCCGCACGAAATTGAAATCACCAAGGAGTTTAGTTTCGACCCGGGACGAAACTTTACTCCTGGGAGCGAAAGTAAATTAATCAAAACTCCACTTCTCATAGTTAAGTTTTGATCCCAGAAGTTGAGTGGAAGGGGATAAGAGCAAACTCCGCAAAATATATGTGTTTTAATTGGGCAAAAAATAAATTTTCTCTGTTTTTTATGAAATAATCAATAAAACTTCTACATTTGTGAGACTGAAAATAATATTAAAAACTAACTTAATAAGCGTCTTTGGCGGGATGCTAAGCAGGGATAAAAGGAAATATGATTCACAGTGTTTCCAGACGTCTTTCCCATTTGAATTGTCTCCACTTGTGCGAATAAATATGGAAGGGAGAGGGAAGTTTCCCGAAGCGGTGATTTGAACGCCCATCTCCGCCTGTAGCAGCCACGCAGATAAGATCCGTTTGACGCGAATTACTAGCGTGATTCCCGGCTATTGCTGCCAGTGAGCATTCTGCATACACAACCGTTACAGCATAGGCTGTTGACCTTGGCTAATTAATTTGTAGGCTGGTGAAACAAGAGATTGGCCGCGGACTACTGAATACGTGATGCACGATGTAGATGAAGGGGACTAGGATCATCTGATACTCTGGTGACATAGCGAAAGGAAATGGAAGAGATAAATCTCAAGCAAACACGCTGGCCCTTGGAGGCACAGCTCTAAATACTCTTGCGAAGATGTTTTAAGTTTTAGCCAACGTAAATGGAGTCGGGTCCCTACATAAGCTTTGTAAAAAAATATGCAATAACACACAAAATCATGGCTATAATCAACACTTCACAATTTTAAATAAAATTAGCGGAATTAAAGTTTCTGATTGCAGTATATGTCCTCGTATTATGTTAAAAGCGGAGAACATTCGTTATTTTCACCTCTGCCTATATTTCCTTCAATTAAAACATTTGCATTATTTTACAAAATACGCCAGTTGTAACTTTTTATTTACATATAGCATTAAAATATCTTCGTAGTTCCATCGCACGATCTTCACAGTCTATATCTGTTTGTATTTATAGTTCCGCATCATCAATAACAAATATGTCACTCATTGATTGTGTAAAATTACAATATCCGCTCCTGTGTGCTAGATTATGTTGCATCGTTTTAAGATAATAATATGAGAGTGAACGTTAATAATATGCGCTCATCTGGTAATAGTAGACTCATTCCAATAAAATCGCTTGTGCGTGGTCGCGAAAAGGTAATTCATCCACGCGTAAGAGGATTTACCCGCCAGTGATCACTCCTCTACTGTTATGACGAGGTAATGAGTGGCCTCTCGAGTTAAAGGAACTAATTACCACATCCTATTATCTCTCTCTCTCTGGCTTCAATATGAACGAATAGTGCTGGTGATTAGTATTAAGTACTTATAACAAATATCTTAGCAAAGTAAATATTTTAATGATGGAATAACAAACTAATTTAATGAACTGGCAAAACTCAAAAGCTCATGTAAGCTGGAAGTTTTCAAAGACATCCAGAGCGTAAAAAACAGAATAAAAACTCTTATTATCCCAGCACTCTGTCGATTACATTTATTACTAATCAATTGCTATTGTAATAAATACATGCGGATAAAAAATTTACTCTTAATATAAACGTAGTAAATTAAGTCCACGATGCAACAGAAAGGCAATCAGAAAACCAATCGATTAATCCAAGAATGAGAAACAGATTTCCCTGAGACGTAAAAGGAGGAATTTTCTTCGAGGAGTTCTGAATCAAGGAGGAATAGCAAATGCGTATAGGCAAAGGCTTGATATTGATCGTATTTCGCCAGATACTAGAGTCAACACAGTTGCTACACTAATTCCTCTATTACCTTCTCTGAAAGAAATGTGGATTAATACTATTAGACACATACATTTATTCTATACTGGAACATTTAAAAGGCTTGTTTTCATGGTATCGGTGACTTAGCAATTTCGATTTTTGTCGTAGAAAATGCTGATAGTAAAATTCATTTGTTCTACGTGTTATTTACATATATTTTTTTCTTTAGTTAGGAAGGATTGCCCAGTTTCCTCTTCTTCAGTAAATCTCTACCCGCGGCGTTGCAATGTAGTCGCCCGGAAATGACTAATGGTCTTTCTCATCTTACTAAATATCGGTTGAGCGACTAAATAAACCACCATGGTAGCTTTAGCTGGCTTCTCTAGGAGTCTATATTCGTTTGGAATGCAATTAGATGGGAAAGTATATGTTAAGAGGATAGCATTGCTAGTGTGGAATGGAATAGAAGAGGGAGGAGAAGAATGAAATTACCTACTCTCTTTAGCTTCATTTTAATACAAAAGGTTGTCAGGAAATCAATTATTCTGAATCGTGCAGCTAGGCGACCTTAAGAGGACGAATCACCCTGCTCGATCTTTCGTATTTTGTCTTTTTCTCAAGACTGATATGCTATCACGTCTACATTTTTCGGTATGTTGAGCAGACTAAACTCTAATCCTGTCAGAAGTATTAAAACTTTTAACTCCGAGAAAATACTAAGACAAAATCTCCATAGGATTGTGTGCTTAAAAATTCTATGGACAAAGTTAAATATTCCTTTGCTTTATAAGTCTTTTACAAGAATATCTTTCGGCCAAATCTGTGATACGTATCTATTCAATGTAAAAGTTGTCTTTTAATCATAGTTTATCATTTGTGATACACATTAAAATGCTTCCATAAGCATAAAAAAAGCAGAAAAGTTATTAAAATGTGGTAATTGAAGCGTCTCTGGATATATTTTACGAAAAAAAAAATATTTTTGACTCGTATTTTGAAATTCATAGTTAAGGGGTGTTAAAATGCTTGAACCCAGAACCTACAAAGCAGTGGTCCAAGAAACTACCCACTGGGAATACACGCTCCCCCTTCACAGTCCAAATACCCCCTCTGCACGTGGGGTTTGGCGATGTAGAGCGAGTGGAGAACCCCATTTGCAAGGAACGATTTTCTTTTTTTTTTAGATTTAATTTCGTCGGACGCCGTGGAGGCGTTCTTGCGCCTCTTCCTAAGGTGCGAGGCAAGCGCACTACTCTCCTCAGCAGGGGCACTCACAAGGAGGGAGGTGGGGAGAAAGAGAACCGTGAGTGGAAATGATGAAGATTAGAGATGCACAGTCCCGGACTTCTGGGACGCGGGAAAGAATGATGATGGAAGCAATTCGAAAGGTTAACGGAACCGTTCAAACCGAACTGAAAGACGACGGAGCACCCTCTAGAAAGGTACATTGTGCGGCAACCATTAGCATTTTCGCTGACATAACCCTTTTCTTCCGCCCAACCCCCCGCAACTCCCCTTCCCCTCCAGGCCTCGCACTGCCGTTTCTCAACTTTTTCTTTTTACCTTCTCCGGGAAATCTTTGCTCGAGTAAAAGATAATGCGTCGAGGGAAAGCCGTTGCATGGTTGGCGTAGCCGTCTTCAAATATCTTTTCTTTTTCCTCTCTCCCTCCCTCTCCCCCTCCCTTGCCTTCCCTTCAACCTCTAGGCCCGACCCACCCTCTATCCCTAGGTCCACCTCCCCCCTCCCCCCCTCATCTCCGCCCCCTTCCCCGCCGGAAGTCACGCAAGTGACATCCCTTCAAATTCGCCGTCGCTGGCGAGCGATTCGGGAAAGCGTGGCGGAACGCGAGAGTGTTTTGTCAAACATCCGCACCACGAGGACGGCTCTCATTTTAAGGGCTGGGTGATGAGAAACTTGTAACGCAAATGACTCCAACGCGGTTGCTACAATTACCTGAGCGGAACCCAACTCTGCAAGTATTGTCGTGAACTGAATTGACGTAATATCCTTTCGAAATTTTGTTTTCCTCCGATTGTTTGAACTGATAGGAAGACATCATTGGTTTAATCGCGTTCTCTCAAGCGTGACTTCATGGAAATCGCTCACGTTGTAAATTATGAGGTTTATGTTTTTTTTAATTCCACACGAATTTGTGAAAAATAAAAACATTAATTATATATTCAGGTATAAAGTGGGAATCTTAGAGAAAAAGCAGCTTAAAGAAAGAATTTTTTCTCGATATCGCCTTGCAAATGAAAATATTTCTTAAAAATGGATCATTATTCAAAACATCAAAAAAATTGGTAGTTCTAAAGCCATTGAAAGTCGTCATCATCCTTCGAATTAATGTATCCGCGTAGTACATTTTCCTTCGAAATTATAAATAAGTTATAACGCGATAATTAAAACTGATGACGATAGAAATCTCTCCACTCGAAAGCTGATAATAAGTCCCGAAGCACCCAAAAATGATTAATTAATATTTATCCTCTTTCAGGGAAAACTTCTACCGCCAACGTGAAGGCACGCTCTTTCTTCGTGTGTGGCTTCCCCACAACACTCGCAATATTGACGTGTAGCTTGGTATTAATATAATATTTCAAAAGAGTATGCTAAGTAACTTGGTTGAAATGCCACCATAAAAGCACCATAGTGTTTAAAGAATTAAAATAAATGTTACGTGAGCTGCGTTGTCCATATTGATTCAGCAGAATTTTATTTCGATGTCAAGAACGGAACCGCTAAATGCTCTGAACTGAGTGCTACCATCTCTTGCGCCTGGATTCAACTACCTGAGCCCAACACTACAGGGCCGTTCCGCGTGGAATTTCAAGTTAATGGTTAGCGAAAGCCAGATTAAGGAAAACAAGGTGAAATATGACATAGA
Source organism: Ischnura elegans (assembly GCF_921293095.1). Taxonomy (NCBI): domain Eukaryota; kingdom Metazoa; phylum Arthropoda; class Insecta; order Odonata; family Coenagrionidae; genus Ischnura; species Ischnura elegans. The sequence goes on from NC_060259.1 coordinate 50,311,482, forward strand.
GGGGTAGTGATTTGATCGAATTTCAGTCTTCATGCCATGTACTTGAATGTGAGAGTTTGCTTATGGAAAGCGATAACCTCAAGGACGAGTTTACTGATTACAGGTATCCGAGACAGGGAGCAATGACCAATGAAATAACTGATTCTGGCTCGTTTTACAAACCGTAACCCGCCATGAGAAATTTAAAATCTGCTATCCACCATTGGAGCCTTGGGGGCCATTTCTTCGCATGCCAGGTGATGCGAATATCATTATTTTGTACTCATAGAAAAAATGTATGTTCCTCGTTCGATATTTGTAATTGAGTTCTGTAATTCAAAATATAAAAAAAGAGATTTTTGTATGACTATAGAGTGTGAACTAGATTGTATGCCATGCTTTAACAGGGGATAAAAAGCAGTTAATCGCAGGTACACGATATCGGCCACTGCTACTCCACCTCATGATCAATGGCATCCTATCGATTCTCTGGCAATTACTCGAGACTAATGGCTGAGAAAAGAGATGAGGACACCACTTTTCCAACGACTGAATGAAAAGTTAATATCATCAACATAAGGCAGACCACCAGTTTAATAAGAGTGTATGCTTCTTTGGAAAGGATTTCTACGCTACGTACCGCCACGTAGCCATAAATTTCCTTTGGAGGAGGAGGGACTAAGCAGTGTAGAAATATATCCAAGGATAACGAATTATATAGTCATTACGTTTTCAACTCCTTGCATTCATGTTCACAGTGGCCTCACTGCTTTCCTCTAGGAGCCTGTATCTCAAATGCTGGAGTAGGTGATGCTTTTGCAAAAGCCAGACTGACCTCCGCAGTGCATCCCAACAACAATAAGCGACGGAAATAAGGTCGCTGTTAGAGGAGAGTCTGAAGGTTCAAGCAAAAATACAAATTCATTTACTCACTTAATAATTCTTAACTATTAATTTATCGATTTCTGAAGAAAAATGCCTAAGAAATTTTTTAGCGACAGCTTTTGGTGAAACTCCCACAAATAATTGAGACGCTTAACTCCGAAACGGTATAAGTCCATTTGGCAGGAATTTAGGATGAATAGTATTTTGTGTACATTTGGCGCTACCAGAGCTCTCTCCTCGACTCTCACGGGGGGGGGCTAAGGTTGGTGCAACTAATACCGGGGTGTGTGGGGTATGGAATACCCACCAGGATAAGCGGTAGGTGCGAGATTGATAAATTGCGGAATTTTAAGATAAATGTTTCAAAATGGTGAGTTTTACAGCTTTTTGAGGGATACTTTGTTAATCCTTACACTATTCTATTAGTAATATCAATACAATTAAGTAAAATGGATTAAAGTTAAAAATTTCTCTGAGCTCTGGGGGGGGGGGTTTATCCCCCAAAATCCCCCTCGCTGCGCCACTGTGTTCAGGAGGATAAGTTGAAAGGATTAATTCGATAATTTTGGGTAGAAAAAGTGGTTTTTCTCGAGTCTTACCTGAATGTCTGCTCTTGTGCTCCTGGGAATTCACAGCATCAATTTTTTTCCACGGACTGGTATAAGGGGTTGAGTCTAGCTCCCCTTTTCCCCCAAATAAATCCCCCCCAAAAAATTTCTGAGTACAGCTTCGACGAAAACAGCAAAACTTTACATTTTAGTTACCATCCTTTGATTTCCGAAAGAGCTCAAATCCATTCATCAAAGTTTTGAGACAAATCACTTTTTCTGCGCATCTTAAAAGCCACCAACTCAATCACTTCCGCTTATTTCTTTTCAGGAATATTATACGAGTATTTAATATACACCCATAGAATGGTCGAAACAACAGCTCTTCTAGGCTCAAAGGGATGCAAAACAACATTCGAAGTTCCCAGTTCCTACCATGTACACTTCTGATGTTTTTGAATCCATGGTTTCAATAATTTGTCTGTAAAAGATAAAAACTTAAATCGAAGTAGCCGCAACACAAAAAATGACTCAAACTTGTCCTTCAAAAGCTACCAAAAACCCGTAGGTAAAAATAACACCTTGATAGTTCAATTAACTGAAGATATCGCCACAAATTTGTGGGATTCTCGTTTCATTTCAGGTCACCGTGAATGAATTTTCCTCTCCGTAATTTTTGCACTTTATCTGCAACTACGGGTGAAACCGTGTAGCTACGGTTATTTCTAGTAAGTTCCTTCCACCACCTACATTTTCCGACATTATCTCTCTGGCTAGTTAGTTTTTTATTATAATACTAGACATTTAGAAAATATAATAATTTTTCGATTCGGCGAAGGCATTGCCCTGCTAAGTATAATCCTCCAGCTTATGCTCATATTGAGTCAGTCACTATGTGACGGGAAGCGTGGTAACCCAGTGGGTTGAACGCTTGGCTGATGATAGAGGGGTCGCGAATTTAAATCACCCGTGAAGCATTGGAATACCCCTAATCAAAATCCTATACATTTACATAAATCCCTGCGAGCCACCTCTAGGATGTTTGGCAGGGGGTGATCAATCACCACTATGCAGGATGCAAGAGGATTCCCATATTCACACCACACGGTCATAAAGATGTTACGCCTACTAACATTTTATACTTTCACATCCATTCATAGGTAAAACTTGCCAACCACTTATGAAGGCAAAGTGCCTATGAAGCTAGAACATTCAAAACAATTGGAGAAATGTTAAAAAAATCCTCGAAGTCTATCGTAATATCCGCTATCTATTCGGGTGCCTAGAAGATCATCTTTATCGATCCGGGTGCTACCCGCAATAATTCGTCGGGATCTACAGAAAAAAAACTAGTTATCACCTCAAGAGAGTTTGGTAGGGGTTGAGACTTCACTAACATGAGGTATGTTTGAGTTTCATGGGGTAACCAATGTAACAGATGAGGTATCTCTTATTGAGTTTCATGGGGTAACCAATGTAACAGATGAGGTATCTCACATTGAGTTTCATGGGGTAGGCAATGTGGAGATATTTGGGGAAGTCAATATCGGGCCATTATGGGCTTTCAATCGCAGTCTATGGCCAAAAAATTTACGAAAGAGGTAAATTACTATGAGAAAGAGGCACCGTACCTTTGAGTTATCGGCGATTTTACTCATTCCGAAAAATACAGAGTAAATAAATGTGAGAAATATCGTACATTTAGTCTGGTACCCCATGCATCAAACCTGCTCTCCAATGTAACTTCAGACTAGTAAAATTTTAGTATTTAAGTTGTTTAATGATAGTTAATGGCAATTCCCAGGGCAACTAGCCATGCTGACGTGATGAGGGGAGAATATATTCTGTATTCATGATATAATTTTCTATTGGTCCCACGTTTTTCTGTTACACCTGAATATTTTTCTTTGAATAAATTGTGATACTGTTTCAAATGTATTTAATATGTCTGAAAATGTTGTTTGGCTAGATACCCGGGTATCCGCATTCGGGATGCAGTTGCATGTATATGCTTGTATAGATTTATATTTTGTTTTTGTTTTTACTTTATTTCTCTATTTTTTGCATTTACTGAGTCTTGATGTAGCGTTTTTTTTCTTTGAACCTTTGTCAAATGATATTTACTGAATTTTTGTGCACTTGTAAATTATCTCATGGGCCAAATGGCCCACGATAATAAATTAATTGAATTGAATTGAAAAATATTGAGTTTTTGACGGAAGTTCAGATTGGTTTCATAACATGCATTCGAACGCGAGAAGTATTGTTAGGACTGCGATTCATATTATAATAAAAATTAGGGAAGGAAAATTCCATTTGTTTATCGCTCACAGAGGTAAGGATATATCGGGGGGGGGGGGGGGGGGTCAGGACCCCATGGATAGGATAGGGAGAGTGGTGGGTTGAACGCATGTATGCTTATCATAATGCTTATCATATCGTACCGAGTTGTAATTTTAATTGAAGCTTAAAGAAACCCCCAAACAAAATCTTTGAAGCGTGAGGTGGCCCAGGGAAGAGAATAAGCCCCCCTAGCTTGAATGTGAGAAATTCATACCTCTGGGGTGAGCTCTACACTCCCCTATTCAAATGAACCTTAGGGTTGAATCAGTGATTGAGTGAGTGAGAGGTCTTTTGACGGGAAATCACGAAAGAAATTCTGCTATCGTCCAGGCTTCAACCTGTGCACCCAGTTAGTCTGTGTTAACTAAAGAAATTATTGACGATATGTTTAAGTTAAAATATTTTACCTACTGCTGAACTGAAAAATTATGATTCTTAATTCTTGACATGTTGCCGTTTATCTTTCATTATTCTCTTAAAGGCAGACAAAGATTTTGTGTGCAATATGCGGGGTCGGCAGTCTTTTACGATGCACATAGCATCATCCATCTTCAAGTCGTGACAAATTACTCACAGCATTTAGTTTAGATATCTGACTCGAAAACAAACAATTACACATGCCTAGACATTTGATTCCACTGTTATCCACATTCTCCACACCCAGTGGGGTAGCCAGGAATTTCGTTTGGGGGATCCAAAACCTGGGAGGAAATAAAAAAAAATAGGGTGCCATGTGGAGGGTTATAAACTAATTTTAACACTTTTCAATATCCAAAAAACCTTATTTGTCAATTAAATCCTTTGTAAATTCATGATTTTAAATGTTTACTTTTCTTTTATGAAGGAAATTAATTGTGTTTTCATATATCGGGGGGGGGGGGGGTCAGGACCCCATGAACCTCCCCCTTCGCTATGCTACTGTCCACACCACAGATTCCACAGACTTTATTTCATCTTTTTTAGAGGGAGTAAATCAAGTATACAAGTAAAATGAATGAATGAATAGAATGAATGAATTCCATCAATAAAGAAAGTATGGCATCGTGAAACGGTGAAGTACAAAGAGATTCGATAATTCCCAGGGGGAGATGAAAGTTTGGGTTTATAATTTGCGGCCATACTCATATAAGAGAATCGCTTTAAATATTCTTCCAACCAACTAAATACTCTGGATCCACATAAGACAGGCAGAACGAAAGAAAATAATTAAGTTAATGAAAACACCATCGGGCAAAAAACACTTGTATATACTATATGTGAAGCCCACCTGCGAATATAATTATTTCATCAAATTCAAGAATGGCTGAATACTATATATGTGCTGTATATACTAGTGAGTATATGCGGATGGCATCGGTGAACAAAGGGAAAGTATAAAATCTAATCGAAATCATGAAATTAAGTCTACGGATATTTTGTTTCCTTGAATTTGCAATCTGGAGATATGAGCGACGAATTGACAGTCTTGAATTTAAATTTGAAGCATTTTCTTGGTTATCAAGCTTAGTAGATGTTGTAAAATTTAGATATAGATTTGCTAAAGTTATCATGCCAATAAATACGATTTTTATTAGGGTAAAAAGAACTGTTCTCGTCAGGGTAGCATATATCACGATTCAAATGAAGACCATAACTACTTTGGAATTAGTTCCTAATTTCCCCTCAGCACTCAATTGGCGAATGGAAACAACGTATTCAGAGCCATCCATACAGGTATTACGATAACTAATCACGCCTCAGAAACGGAGTAGTCGATCAGCTGGCGGTCCCTCTGCTCCTCGCTCCAATCTCTCGACGTAGTGTACTGTAAACTCGTTAGAGGACTCCCTCTGCAGGAAAGTGCGTTTTGCGCTACCTGGTGGCCACTATTCACACTATTACGAGGCGGCACATCAGGTCGAGGTTCATACGTGGCGGGCTTGAAGGACTAAATTGAAAATCCCGAACACTACAATTTTGTCAACTTCCTTATTGCCGTAAATATCTTTTAATAGGAGGCATTTTTCATTTCATCATAATAATAATAATATTTTATTGGCGGGTATTGATAACCCATTTCAAACATATTGAAAGTACAGAAATTCACATACACATCATGTAACACACAGAGAAAAATTATCAATCTTAATGAAGAAAATAATTAAAATTATATTGAACATCGATTAAAAAATAAAGTTCACTCCAAAATCTAAGATTATCAATTACACCAAATGAATATGTCTTTAATATTATGTAATATTGTTCAGAAGTTTCTGATCATATGATAAGTAATTCAAGTATGTAACACTTATGAGATTAAAACTAAATCAAATGTGACTTTGATAATGAACTCACAAAATTCTGTCTTTAAGTGAACAAAATTAATACTGCTAGGGATTCTTAGAACTCCACATAATTTTTTTTATCAACAATTATCAATGAAATTATGAATCAATCGTGAAATAAAACGTTGTATGCCTGTCTCTAATGACTTTACAAATGCGCTTGGGCTTTGAATGTGCAAACCTCTTTCATATTCATATAACCACCATAGATGGCTGTAGGGGTCAAATTTCATCCCTCAGTGATTTTGAAACTTTGGCGACTGCAGAATTTTGCAGAGGCAGTCATGGACTATTCATGACTTTCAACATTTTTAATGATGCATGAATACGAAAAATTTCATTAGTCAGGGTTGAACACTCATCTAAGTTTCTTTTTCACCTAAGAGGCCAGAAAAGTGAAATTTGACCACTGCCATTATAAAATTTAGAAATTGATTTTCTCTATGTAAACTAACATTGATATAACCTGCCTGATTATGAATATATATGACACAAAATTCAGCAATGGATCTTCCTTCCAAAAATCTTCCTATTTGGAATTTCACGTGCTTCGATGCACTCTTTGATATGCTGAACTGTTTTTCATACATCAATCTTCTCAACTACCGTAAGGCAGTCACTGCTATAAACCTGAAAATGTGGGGTGCACAGACTTTCAGTTTGTGCGATGTTTTAAAAATATCTTGTTTTACAACAAATGTCCATTGTTTGAAGCATTATAAAATGAAGCATTTTCTTTTCATTATATACCCTCATTGTATTCTATCAACAGACATTTTTTGATTCTGATATTTTTTATACCTCAGGTTTCTTGCAAATACTTAAAAATTGGAAAGATATATGTACTAGCTCGTGGCTGAGCTTAAAGCCACCAAATTGGAACAAGTATAGAGAGATGTGAAAGAGAAGAAATACGTAGGTGTGAAAAGATTAGCTGATAGGAGAACTGAGTGGAGAGCTGCGTCAAACCAATCCTAGGATTGTTGACCAGTGATGATGATGATGATGATGATATGTACTAGAAAATTTAATAGCCCATTTTTGGTAATCTTGGCCAAATGCACTGCAGTGAAAATATGCAAATCAAGAGAAATGATCTATCATCATCACTGATCAACAATTCTAAAGAAGATTTGACACAGCTCTCCCCCTAATGCTCCTATCTCCTAATTTTTTCAAACTTATTTATTTCTTCTCTTTCACATCCTTTTTTTCCTGTTACAGATATTTCATTTGTGATCTTCCTTTTCCATTCTGGCCATCCACTTGTCTCTCAACGTTTGTCTTTATCAGGCCATCATGTCTCAAGATATGGCCTGTAAGGTTGTTCTGTCTTCTTGTAAAGGTTTTCATGAGGATTCTCTTCTCTCGTACTCTTCCTAATAGACTTCTTCTATCCATTTGATACTTGCCATTCTTCTGTAGCCCCATATTTCTAAGGACTCTATCCTTGGTTTCTCTGAAGTAGTCATTGTCCATGCCTCACTTCTGTAGAGAAGCATATTCCAAATTGATTGATTGATGTATGGGCATACTAAATGGCATAAGAAATAAAGTCCGTGATGATGCCAGCAATCAGGTTCTATTTTTATTTTGGTCACTTATGCTATATTGCAATTCATGTTATGGTAAGGTGGTTATGGTATTTGGAGGAGGCGACCGACAGCTGAGGTCATTTGCGCCATGAGGGAAGGGTATAGAAGGAAGGGTGGAGAGAAACCCGGCGTCGGCATTAGCCTGCTCTTGAAGAAAGGCGCCAAGGGGACCACGGCTTAACGTCCCATCCGACAGACGGAGTGTTGCGCTTGAAATGTCCTCCACACAACACTCAAGCAGGGATCGGGCAGTCTCCGAAAATTCTCTGCCACTGCCGGGATTTGAACCCAAGCTCGCCAGGTGGGAAGCCAACACTCTAGCCACCACACCAGCCCGAACCCCTGCAATTCATGTTGGCTAGTAAAGTGAGTCCATGGGACAGTGTCACACTCACCCTACTTCTTTCCTCTACCCCACTCTATTCTGCTCCCCTTGTGTGGAAATCAAGTGAGAGGAAAAAGCATAGTTGATGGCGAGTTGCCTCCCTTCAGGTTTACCTTTCATTTTCCTCCACATTCCGTGGGTCTCCCACACCTATTTCATTATCGAAATTTTAGGCATCCTCTTTTGAAGAACATCATAGATATGCTTTTCACATCACTTAACTAATGATACAGAGCTTAAAAAAAGAGCACATGTCAAGACACTTTAATGCTAACAGACAAGAAACAAAGGATATGTGAGATTGATGCCCATTTACATGCATTACCTGAAATTAACTTGTGAACAAGAGGTGAAAAAATAACTAATAAATCAGGAATTCTAGAAAGTTTAGTGAAACTGAAAATGGTAAGGCAGCAATGTACTTTACACACAACAATTACACAGGTATTTCAATGGCACACCCATAATCAAAGTTGCTTAAAAAATTCTCATAATTTTTTCCTACCAGCTACACTTGAAACACAGAATAGTAAATTTGATAATTTAACATGCACCCTTGCCTAAAGCTTGCGATGGCATCTGAGAGTTAAAATATTCTAAAAAGTCAAAAGGAATATTAAAAATGAAATAATGTACATGTAATTACTTATTTGTAGAGAAAATCCATCCCCCTTGACTTGCTCCCAGAGAGCACTCAAACAGAAAAACTTATTCCTTATTTTGCAATTAAAAAAGCACTTATATTTCTTTAACCTGTCAAGAATTCTCTTATAAATTAAATTGTCAATTACTAACTTTTCATTTTCACTTCTAGACACATTTTGGGTCCAGGTGTAGTAGATCTTCTGAGTTCTTTCATCGTAAATTTACCTTCCCTACTCAGTGCGGAGAATCTAACTACGATATGATTGAATTCGTGTCTTCAAATGTTTGAACTTTTGAGCATAAAAAATGGTATTCTTGCGTGGAGAGACAGGAAGATGGGAAGAAATCAAATGACCACAAGAAAATATTCCGAGTCTAGCTAAGACTATCTGAATCAATCTAAGAAGGGAGAGAAGGAAAAAGATTCAGGAAAACATTGAGTGCAACAAAATCATGGAAGATATTGACACATGATCAATCCTGCAAGACCTGGGGCGCAGCTTGGAATTAAGGGTAGGGGGGTTTTAGGCACAACTGATACTGGGGAGTCTGAGAGTGTGGAATACTCTCCCAGAAAAATTTTCAAATAAATGGTTCAAAATGGTGAGTTTTACGGCCTTCTGAGGGATGTTTTATCCCCCAAAAACCCCCCTCGCTGCGCCACTGTACAAGACAGCACCAAAAATTTGAAAACATTGCCAGGCAAGCAAATGCAATTTTCCCTCTTACCCCTCCCTTATCATCCCCTTCCTTGCCCCCCGCCTTTTTAGAAGCCTACTTCTCCACTCTTGGAAGGGGCAGAGGTTGCAGAGGACCTACAACCCCAATGCATCAGAGTAAGGGAGGAGAAAGGACAAAAAATGCTTTGAGAAACATTACATGGAGGTAATCATCATAAAATTAGCAATATTTACACTTCCTGACCATCAATGAGTGGTTCCAAACCTAATTTGCATGATTTCATTGTGTAGAAAACACAAGTCAAAGAGAGTATACATTTGTATTTGTTGGGGGGTTATACAATCCTGCAATCTTATGCATGAGCAGCCATTGCCCTTGGCCTGAAAACTATCTTGGAATCCTCTCATTAGCAGATGAGTATAATTTTTGGAGAGGGTTTTGAGTCAGCACTGATGAGGAAATTTAGCTGATAGCAGAGAGCTACAGAAGGCTACTATATATGTTAGCAATGACTGATGGTGGTTGTAATTTTTTATAAGAAGGTGTAATGTCACAGAAATTATAGAAGTTTATATTTCATAATCTTCAATTCTTCTGTATTCTTGTTTGCTTATAAAAGCAGTTTCTTAGCGTGTTGTATATATTTTCTTATGGCAAATATAGAAGTTTTTAACATTGTGGGTTTAGATCCATATCGTATTATCTGTTAGCTTAACTATGGCTAAGAGGTAAGATACTTAATGATTCACTAAGCAATACTCTGAGCTGATACATAAACATTGGCTTAGTTATCTGGGCACCCTAAGTCTGGCACCTTAAGTACATACATGTTTTTATTTATACTTTCCAATAGTGAAAGCGATCACTCCACTGCAAAAAGCGTGTGCCCATCCCTAGTAACATATTCTGTTAGCCCAACGTTGTTTTTTGGTAGTCCCAAGGATGTCTACGAAAAAACAAAGTTGTACAAACAGACTGTGTTCCTAGGGATTGGAGGGGCTTCCTGCCATATACAAAACAAATAAAAACCGCTCTAAACATATACGATGAACTGAAAATGAAAAGAAAAATACATACAATACACAAGATTAGAATCAACTCTAATAATCATTGTCTCCTTCCTCTCCTGTTGTAGCACACATGCTCCCTTCCCTCCCTTAACCAAGCCTGGTGGAGCTTTCTTGCATGCTCTGCTTCTCAGTCACCATGTCCACCAGTCGATCAGACAGTGATTCGCTCCTGACAGTTTCTGTTGAGCCAAACATAAAAAGTTAATAAATACATGGGATTAACATATTCAGAGTGGAGCACGTCAATTGATGAGGTCCCATCTAAGTTGAGATACGAAGCACGTCAATTGACGTGCTCTGCTGGCCTTTCTCCGCCTCCGTACATGACTGATATCAACTTCCGAGTCTTCCGGTCTTGTGCATGGCCTTCAGGAAGCTTCCCTCTTTCGACCCCTGTGTGCTGTTTGGAAGTAGCTTTATTCTAATGGAAGTTATGGTGCAAAAACCACTCTCTATTTTTATTTCTTATTTTAGCGGCTGATTCTGATGACGTTCATGAAAATTGGGGCCGCATTGACTGTGTTAAGTTAAAGAAATCAGGGATTAAAGTTATCACTAACCAAAGACCAGTTCAATTATTCAAGGGTAGCTATCCTCCATGCAGCATTTCATTTGTGTCCACTTCTCCATGCACAGGCCCCTGGCCAACTCCATAGTTACCTATAAGCATTGCACAAACGCCACGCACTGCCTTGTTGATGGCTGTTGTATATAACCTCTCCTCCAATTCATGGCTTAATAATTAGGTGGTCCAGTCACGGGGGTACTTGACCTGAAAAGGATTAAGTATTTTATTAACATAAATATTGACATGTAAATAATATTCATTGCCCCCATTTCAACCAAAGCATATCACCTCAGATGAAATGGAGAAACTAATGGATACACACCATGAATCCCTTACAATCGGGATGAGATGAAAAAGTTATCTTGAGCACCTCCATCTCCTGAAATCTATCCATGGGCAGTGAGTGTAACGGGTCTAACCCAGGATCTGATTCCACTTCTGAATGCCTATTGGCTTGTAAACTCCTAAGGATATCCATTAGAGCACCTAAGTTTCCACTCAAAGGTAGTGTAATAGCAAGCCTTTGGGCCTTCAATTCCCTCTCCACCCTATCCAGCTTTTCCTCTTGTACCTGAACCTTATCCTAAATGGAGGTCATTAGTCCTGAAAAAGTTGGGGCAAGGTCCTTAGTACAAGAAATACAACCTCAAAGAACATTGAAATACAAGGCCAATCATTACCAAGTAACTTACCTGCGATTACTGCAATAGATGTTGTGGATAGATGTCTGGGATCAGCTGTTTCCAGGACTGGTCTGGGACTAGCAATCACACTCCCAATGTTAGCCAATGGGGATGAGGGTCCAGAGGGAAACAGGAACCCAGGGAACCATCTAATGTGGCAGCAATGAAGTCCGCTGCGAATAATATATATGTATGCTTAATTATATGCTAATATGTACATAACAAGAGGGTATTTTAGGGTTTTTTATAACATTGATGACTCCATAGCATAGGGCTCGGAGATATATTTCACAGGCACCTTATTCCAACCATCTGCTGCTTTCACCTCCTCTAATATGATGTTTCAAATTTCCATTTCCAGAGTCCCCTCACGAGGATACAGCGATACCGATTCCTGGCAAACTTTTCTCAGCCATCCCACAAGAATAGTGCACACAGTGCACTGTTTGTAGCTCCTGTGAGGGAGGACACCATCAGGTTGTGGATGGTGGGTCAACTTCTAAATATTGAGGTTGACTGTAATATAAGCAAGTTTTCAAGTCAAATAAACAGTCATGGACAAAAGGCCATTGCATTTCGAGGTAGTATGAGTCCATCCCTAGTGCGATAGGCCATCTAAATGATACATTAAGCCTATGAAGTAGCCATGACTTGGTGATATCAGGCTGCCAACAATAATGCCTCCCATCACCTGGGGATGAGGGCAGTAGCTCTTGTTCATATGACAGGCGGGTCCAAAATCTCCAGGGTCTAGGCAAAAATTTTTGAAAAATACAGTGTACTCAGCAGAGGGTTTCAAACTAACTATGACAGATATCATAACCGAAAAACTTCTTTTTTCCAAGAAAGTTTTGGTGAATTCATAACTTTTCAATATTTTGTTCTTTATTATTAAATTTGTGTTGTTTTATCATTAAAAAGAAAGGAAAAACCTTATTTAACTACGGTATTATACCTAATTTTTTATTATTTGTTGAGCCCCCCTGATTCTTGCTCAATTAATTTTTCATAAGTGTTAATATGTAATAATATGGGGGGTCTGGACCTCTTGGACCCCCCTTCTCGCTAAGCCACTGCACAGTGGACAGTACAACTCCATGCACTTCAATAAGGGAGTGGTAACATTTACTTCAACGGCTGTAGCACTACTATGTGAGATATTTAGACCAAGAGCTAATGAGGCATTTAGTCTGTGAAAAATGTATCAGTCACAATCAGTATGGATTCCGATAAGGTAGGTCATGCGAGACACAGCTAGCCCTTTTTCTATATGACATTCCTTCTTCTTGAGAAAGGTACATTCAAAAGTAGACGATAAACTTTAAGATTTCAAGAAAGCTTTTGATGAAGTTCCGCACGTGAAATTATTAACTAAGGAAGACTCCTATGGAATACATTTCGCTATCATATGCATGATTAAAGATTTCTTAAATAATAGCATACAAAGGGTAGTTCCATATGGCGGTGTAGCCCAGGGAAGTATTAATTCAGGGGCGGACTGGGGCTATTGGAGGCCCTCGGCTGGAGCTTATGATGGTGCCCCCTTCCCAGGAGATTCGGGGGTCCTTCCTCAGAAAATTTTAGGAAATTGCATGTCCTGATATGGATTTTTACGCTATTCTGTTTCTTCAAAACAAGATAAAAGTTTATAAAAAACAGAAAGTTGACTAGAAAAAATACAGTGAAGCAGTGGCATAACTATGGGGGGGATGAGGTAGTTTGTGCCGAAGAACATTCACAGTATAGTTGCCCAGTTACGAATACAACGAAAGGGGCTCGCCAAGATTTACATAGTATGGTCTTGGCAAGTAGAAATACATAGCAGATTAAATCATTCGTACCAGAGTTTTTACATAAAAAACGTTTTCTGGAAGGAGACAAGAAATAAAAAACTTGCTAAAGGCCTTCATTCGAAAAGTGTTTTTCATCAATATTTTCAGTGGGATGAGTGCTTCAGAGTGAATGGTAGATCTCTGAAGTCGAATAACATTTGGCTAAAATAACCAACCAATACCACCTCCGGCTTCTGTGTTAAATATCTCCCAATTATCATTGAGTTAGAAAATAATTATGAATCGACAGTCCTAATAGAGAGTAAAATCCTTTTCAAGGGATTCTGGAAGACCTAATCTCCCATTTCTCAGTCATATTGGGAGCTGCATCCACTGAAATTCAAGTAAATGGTATGGATTTCTGATTTGCCAAAAAACAGCTAAACTGTATGTAAACATTTATTAATGGTATCATATGCCACCAACAATTCACGTAGTTTTAATACATGGAGCAGGAATTGTAAAACATGCCATTTTCCCTACTGGCGTTAGAAGCCTGGCACAAGGATAAAAGAGGACACGGAAAAAATAGTTTAAAAGTGCCTAGGATTGCCACAAACCACCCAGACAGCACACTGGTAACGGTATACGTATACCGTAAGTATACCAGGTGTATACTGTTTCCTTGAGAATCTGTATACATGTTTTAGATTCTAGGTATACATAAACAGTATCCTGAAGCGTATACGTATACAGTATACGAAAGGTATCTGTATACCTTTCATATACTGTATACGTATGTGCTACATATGGAAACAGTATCTGAGAGGTATACGTATACCTTTCATATACTGTTTCCATATGTAATCTCAGTGGCGGATGCATATGGGAGGCGTGCCCCCCAACCCTTTCCTGGCCGCCCGCATAACCAAACATTGCAGGACTACAATTTTAACTTTTTTATGTCATAAGATGGCTTTGTATTTCATGTGCGTATAATCAGTTCAAATAACACTTTCTTAAACTTTGCATGTGACTTGATTATTTTTTTAGGATAAAAGTAAAGGTTGGTCAAGATATCTTTTACGCCCCCCTCTAGAGTTTTTTTCTGTATCCGCTACTGTGTAGCCATTAGTAAACAATTAGTGTCCTTTAAAGGTTACTCTGTCTGTATACTATTTCCATATGTAGCCTTCAGTATACACAGCGTCCTTTCCAATGGGCTAAAACCTTTCCGTTACTTGCGTGCTCCTATGACCCCAAGAGCTACACTGACAGGAATAAATCTAAATTATCTCAGGAAGGGCCACTCACGCCAACTATGTGGAAGGGTAGGAGCCAGACGAATGGTAGTCCACGTGATGGTGTCACGTGAAAAACACTGTTGGAATTTAGTTGGAAAACCTTACCAGCTAACTCTTCCCTGAAAACATGGAGTGGGACCTGTTCGCAAAGGGCAGGTGTCATTCACGGCAGCGAGGTTGGCAAAGCAAATAATTACGTTTGTACATGTATCTTCATTCTTTGTAAAGGTATCGGCTCGAGCCCCTACTCTCTTCTTATTCTCCTTCTGGTTTCATTGGATAAAGATGTCGTCTCATTTAATATCTTTAAACTGATTCATCAGTGAATTTATTTTCCCCGGTTGTCTTCAGGCAGCCCTGGCAAAAATGAAGGAGGCTGATAACGGTACTGGAGAGTGTTTTATCATTTCTGTTCGGAACACCCAAGAACGCCGTCCGCCTGGGTTATTAAGAAATCCAGATTAATTTAAAAAATCAATGAACTGCCTTAAGATGTAAAAAATCCTGCCATGAAAAGTCCCTCTTTTCATAAAGAAAAATGCTCTTCGAAATGTGATTTCAATCGTGCTTTTTTATCTACTGAGGCGATGAAACAAAAAAGATATTTTTCAGTGGAATTTATTCCTCGAGTCATAACGCGAAACTTAATTTTTTTTGAATGCCAAGATTTGGACTCCCGCCCGTGATTTCGACCTATCGATAGTGGATTCCGTCGATAGTCGATTACACCAGTTGTCGATTTCCACAGGTACAAACATATGCAAACGTAAATGCGTCCATAACCGCTTTCACAATCAAAGACCACGCGAATAATGTTGCGTTCACTGTGTTGTGTTCGTCGTTTGCGAAATTGATCCTGCCGAAGTTTATCAGCCTCTTAAGTTCTTCATTTACTTGTTTCACTTGCACCTAGGCAATCAATTACCGTTATAACTTAACTTTTGTAGTGTTGTGTTTGCTGTTTGCGAAACTTGTCCAATGAAAGTTTATCAACCGCTCAAGTGCTACTTTTGCTTCCTTCATCACAATCTGGGTAAGTAGAAGTGTTGCCATTGCCACATTTTTCTTTCTTAAATGACGCAAATTCTTAATATTTTCAACCTTCTCACACTTTCTGAGACTGAGGGGTCCATCTTTTATTGATTGAAAAACTTTGCATTTGCGTAAACTTTAATTTATTTATGTGCTTGACGCATTTAATCACCGTAGTGTGGGAGGAATGTGAACAAACATTTCTCGACTTTACTATTTATTAAGTCATTTAAAGTTATTTACATTTTTTAAATTGGCTGTTGTGCCATTAGTGTTGCTTCCTTTAAAATGTAATCATATTTGTTGGAGATCAGAGGGTATTTCACTCTTTAGGTTTAGACATCAGTTTTAAATTATTAAGAATTAAATTCTCAAATCAATTTAGTACTTCGATTATTCAAGGTGAATAACTTATCGTTTTTTACATATAGAACTGATGGGGATTTTTTTCGAAATATCCTTTGTTGATAGTTGGTATTTATATAGCTTAAGGGAAAATCACATCAATAGAGATTACTTTTTAACAAAATGACTTACTTTAACTAGACAAATTAGATGTATCACTAATAGATTCTAATAAAGTTTATGTGATATTATTTACAGGTGTAGAAAGGAAGACTTTTCCAAATTGCCAATGATGAAGAAATACGAGGAAAAGTGAGCTTGTTCTTCATGGATTCTTGTGACCTTAAGGAAGGATAATCAGGCAAAAACATTGATATTGATCCTATTGGTCTTTATTTTCGTTTACATTGAATAAAGGCATTTCTAACGGTATTTGTTATTTATCAACACTCATCAAAATATTCAGAAAATATTTGTCTAGTTATATTTGACATCTAAATTCTTACTACTTCTTAAATTGACTTTTAACTTACTATGCTTAGTGAATTTACTCATACGATAAGATGTTTTTTTACATTGGATGAATAGACTGATTAAATAATACTGTGAGAGGATCCACTAAAACCTCTTGACGATAATTAAGCACAAAATGTGGTTTACCATCCGGGCTTGGCCCCTTTATTGTGTCTAATGAATTCAATATCTTATGTATTTCTGAGATTGTGTGGTATATTAGTAAAAATGTGTAATATTTAGTTAAATATAATTATTTTGTTTTAACAGCACACATGTGTTTTCCATTTCCTCTGTAGACCCTGTAAGACCTGAATCTCACAGATTTTTTTCTCTATTCACTTTATTGTCAGCAAGAAGTCTCAAACAAACTGGTAAGTGTTCCCACAGAACAATGCAAAACACACTAGCATGTTACATTATGTTTATGAACGCTCTCTGCTGCTTAGACAGGATGTTCTCAAATGTACGTAAACACTCTGAAATGCTGGAGATGTCACTCACACTAAATGACAAAATGAATGTACTAGTACTTCCACGCTTGCACTAAATTCACACTGGCACCAGAACAGAGATTTAGTTTTCGTTTTGCTACTTTAATTTCAGTTTTAATACGGCAGTGTATGTCAACAGCTGCATTCAGGATTTTGCTCAATGAAGAAAAATATACTCAGGGTGTTTAGTGATTGGGAATCTGGAAATATGCATGATTTTTTGTCACTAAAAATATCCATGAATTTTTGCTCCTGCTTTGCATTTAAAATCTTTTATTTCAAACTCGTTTCACATGAAATTTGTCAGTGCAAGGCCAATTTTCAGGCCTATTTTATATACTTACATGCGTGCTTCAAAATGCATTGATTGCATTTTAAATTGCACTTTATGAGTGCAAACACTGTTTAGATAACTTTTACAATTTTGACAAATTTGATGATATTCCAAGTGTTGCATTCATAAAATAAGTGAATAATTTCTTTTAAAAATGTAAGAATTTTAATTAGGACAATACATAATTATAGAATTAATTAAAAGTATTAAGTGAATGTAGTGTTGTAAAATTCGTATACATAGCTTTTATCTCGTAAGATTGACCTGGAATTTAGTAAAATTTCCCTAGAAAACCTGGAATTCTGCAGTAATTTTCTGCTTTCATACATATATACGTCTTGTATACTGTATATATATATGTCTTGTATACTGTATACGTATACTGTATATGCGTGGTAGGAGGACATTTGCTGCGTTATATACATTTGGTAGATGGTGGGTAGAAGGTTTTTATACGTATACAGTATACGTGTATCTTCTACTGTATACGCATGTTATACACTACGTATACATATATTTAATGTATACAGTAGCATGTGTGCTGTCTGGGCATGACCTTTTCAATATATTGAACCTATAGGCTTCTGCTGACCTCTGATCATTTTACAATTTGTTCTGCGGGGGTTCCCCTTAAAGTAAAAAAATTACTAGAGGAAGTGAAACATATTCTGGTGTATGAAGAAAATATTTTGGAATATGAGGAGTCTTCATATTCTGACTCAGAATGGAAATTAAAGAGGCACGCCTCAGTTTTTGAGCAATTAGCAATAAAAATATTTGTTAATAGTATTTTTTATATTATTAAGCTTCAATGACCAAAATTTCAAGTTTAAAGACCTAATACCAATTTTTAATGGCAATTTACATAATGCAAAGGTATTTTACAGGTTTTACGTACTTAAAAATAGAAGAAATTCTATCTTTCCCCAAGATCTTCCCCTGTCAAAATTTCGACCCCTGGAAAATATGCTTCCTTCATAACGCTTCCCTATTTTTAATCTTAATTTGCCATCTAACCAAAATTATAGGCTGTTTCATCCTAAACAACTTTCATAGCATCTTTAAAATACATTGATAGCAAAAAATTTCATTAATTTATCATTACTAGATGACAGCGATTTTTGGCCAGCTTTTTTCGAATTCAGCCCACTGTGACATCGCGACCTAGCCAGACCGCCACTGTGTTAATGGTATACTGACGATTTAGATATTGTTTTATTTTGTAAAATTCGACGACTTCACAAGATAAAACGATATCTACATCATTTGCGGACGACGCAGTGCTGTGCATGGAAATAAACAATGAGTCCCACAGAATTGCGCTTATGAGAGATCTTAATACTTTAAACGATTGGTGTGGTACTAGGAAATTAGAGATAAATCTCAAAAAGTAGCGATTTTTTGGAAAAAATAAAGACTTTCCTAGTGAAAGGTATATAATTAATGGATAAAAGTTATTAAATGTAGAGTCAGTTTAAGTTTAGAAGTAACTCTTACCCAGGACTTATCCTAGGGAAAGGAAATTCATGAAATTTGCGGGAAGGAAAATCGATTTCTCTAAAGAATTCTTGGAAAATGCGATGAAAAAGTAAAATAAAAATGTTATTATTCTCTCGTGAGATCCCATTGGGATTGCGCCGCTAGTTTAAGGGACCCGTATGAAAAATGAATGGTTTTTGATATAGATAGAATGCAAGATGTGTTAAAAATTACTAGGTACGATAAAGATAATAGTGTAACTGAATTATTTAGGAATTTAGAATGAGAAAGTCTAACCGACATAAGGGAAAAATTTAGATTCAATCTTTCGCGGGAATTTCAGCTGAAATACTTTTTGCCTGACTTGCTTTGAGAGAGCCTAATTATGATGGTAGAAACGATCATATGGACAAGATAGGGGAAATATTCCTTAGAACCGATGGATTTAAATGACATTTTTTCCGCGTACAATAAAGGGACCATGATAACTGCGATAGTTAAGCTCTAAGATAGCTTTACTTGGACTGGGTAAAATAGGCTCTGCATGTGCAGGTGATACCTTAATACACTTGTAAGTACTAGCTGATAGATTTAGTTGCATGGTAGTATGTTGGTGTATTTGCCAATCCCCTAGTTTCTGGTGTGACAGCATCTCGCTATCGTGAGTGCTTGCCCTGTGCTCGACATGCGAGCGCGGGTCTGATTTAGGGTTGGATGAGTGCTGCATGCCTAGTAGTGATGGGTCGATCGTGAACGATTCGATCAAAAAGATTGAATCACTAGGTGAATCAAATGACTCATGATTCATTTCGTTAAACAAGTCGATCATCAATCATCAATCATCAATCACTCCGACTTCCGGTTTCATATCAATCATCTCGGTTTCCGGTTTGTTTCAAAATTTGGAACGATCGATGCTTGATCTCTTTTCCTCAGGGCAGAAATAGTTGTGAGAAAATTAAATACTATGTTATGAAGAACTGAATACTTGTGTATATAATCTTTTTCTTAAATGTTTTCCAGCAGTTATCAGTATTAATAACACCAATACACGTAAAAGGAAAATATTAAGATGAATCCTGTAAGAGAACGTTAAGAAGTAGAAGTTAAAGCTGGTTACATTTTATTGTGCCGTTCATAAAATTATCCTGCAGATCAGATTCATGCATAGTGTGTGGTGTATTTTGTGTTATATTTTGATCAACTATAGTGAGAAATTATTTTATAAGTGTTAAGAAACTGTGGCAGTTTTGCCTTCCCAAATATTTTCATGACACTACTTCCTTCATTTTTGCAATCTAATTTATTTATCTAGGAATTCACAATCAAAATAGTATATGAAATGATAATATGGATAGCAATCAGCGTTACCAATGCTCTTCGCAGATGAGGCAATATTTATTCGATTATTCAAAGTGATTTATTACATCCATTGATTGAGTCTTTTCGATCTTGATTCATTTTGAGTCTTTTCGATCATGATTCCTTTTGAGTCTTTTCAATCATGACTCCTTTGAGTCTTTTCGATCTTGATTCCTTTGAGTCTTTTCGATCTTGATTCATTTGAGTCTTTTCGATCATAGTGATTGAATCAATTGATTGAATCACTTATGTGACTCGAGTCAAAATGATTGAATCACTAAAATGATCGACTTTGCCCATCACTAATGCCTAGTGTGGAATCATCCAATCCCACGCACCCTAGTTGTGGCTTGCAAGGAGTACCTCGTAGATGCAGATGAAAATTTTGCTTAGAATTTATGTCTCTTCTCATGTCTCCTTTCTCCTCATGTCTTGCTTTCAATTCACCATATGGAAATTATTCATACACTTTTGAGCAACGAATAAATGCCTAAAACTTCACATAATTATCCCGAGGAGTCACACCCACTCCAATTTTTTTTAAATATCAGACATGATGAAGAAAGATTTGGTGCTTTCCCGGCGAAAATATGCGTGAGGAGTTCTCGGGAGGGCCACTGGGCCAGGAAAAATGTCCGAAGTACGATTCCCCGAGCTCAATAGCACGGAGGACGACGGCCGAGTTGGACATCGAAACGTCATCGGGAATGCAGTTCCTGATCCGCTGGCGATCACGAGAGCTCTTCACGCAATCGGATGTGATGGAATTTTCTCAGGTAAAATATTTTGGAGGTAAACTAGTCCCCCAATTGGTATTCGGGAGCGGTGAATACCCTAGAAGGCACATCGATCAACTGTGGTAAAGTTATGAGGATAGGTACGTGGAAATAGAGATCGCTTTGGACCTGCGGTAGGCTAGAAAACCTTCAGGTGGGAATGAAAAGATTGAACCTAGACGTGCTGAAAATCAACTGAATGAAGGGGCCCAAAGAGGGAGACTTTTGGAGAGGATGCTCTAGGATTATACACACAGGCCCTCAAAACAATAATTCTGGAGTTGGGACGCTCATAAAGAGCGCCGGAATACGTGTTAAAGACTTCCTTCAGTATAATGAAGGCATAGTTATGGCAAATTTGGAGACTATATGGAAGATACCGCGGTGGTACCGGTTTACATGCCTACGACAGACTATGACGATGAAGAAATTGAAAAAGTTTACAAATATTTAACCGAAGTAATCAAACAGGTAAAGGGCGAAGAAAACCTTGTTGTTTTAGGTGATTGGAACGCTGTTGACGGCGAAAGCCAGGAAAAAAATAGGCTCGATATATGGATTAGAAATACGAAATGGAAGATGAGAAAGGCTCTGGAATTCTGCACAGAACACAAATTAGTGGTTGCTAAAACACTGTTCAAGAATCAAATGTGAAGAAGATATACTCGAAAAATGCAGGGAGACAAAAGCAGATTTCAACTACACAATATTCTAGTGAAGCAGAGGCTAAGGAGCCAGAAAAAGGACCGCAAAAGCTACCGGGTGGCAGATATCGACAGTGATCATAATGTAGTGATGATGAAATACCATCTGAATTTAAAGAAATCAGTGACGATCTTATGGCAATTAGAGAAACAAAACGAGCCAAAAAATCAAGAATTATTTCAGGAAGTAATAAAGAGCAAAATAGAATTAGATCAGACTAAAAAATCAGCCTGAACTTCTCTAGTGGCCTTCAGGAGGCCACTAGAGAAGTTCAAGAGAGAAAAAAAATTGTAAAGAAAAAGCAATGAATCACGGGTGAAGTCCTAGACCTCATTGAGTAATAGAGAAAGTATGAGAATCCGAACGCTGAGGAGCAAAAGGCTTGCCACTGGAGAATGAGGTCGATATTTATTGCAAAGTAAGGGTAGCTAGAGAAGCGTATATGATGAACCAATACCAAGATGTACGATAACCTCCTCCAACGGAAAGTGGAAGCAGTCTATAGTGAGTAGCTATAGTAGGATGAACCATTTCAAGGACCGAACTGAAAGACGTATTAACATAAGGGACAAGTATGGAAATATTTTGATTGAAAACGGAAAAAAATGAGAGATGGAAACTATACCTGGAGAAGTTATACTACGGAAGCAAACTCAGCTAAAACATTATCTAAGAGGAAAATGAAGCAGAAAAGATTGGTATGGGAGCCAGCATCTTAAGATTGGAATTTGACCCTGCAATAAGAGACCAGCGAAAGAATAAGGCTCCAGGAGTAGAGGATATACCAGCAGAAGTTTTCAAAAAAGCAGGAGAAGAGACTTAAAATAAACTGTTCCAGACCGTCTGCGATATGCACTGATCAGGAGATAACCCTAGCGACTTCGAAAAGTATATCATTCCTATTCCTAAAGAGAAGTGTAAAGATCTTAGGACCATCCGCCTGACGATACGTGTGTCGAAGAAACTGATGAGAGTCGTCTACAGTAGAATATAACAGAAGAGAGAAGAAGAATTCCTGGATCAGGACCAGTTCCGATTTAGAAAAAGCAAAGGCACAAGAGAAGAAAGTTTGGCTCAAAGGCATGATGGCCTGAAGAAATCAATCGTAAAAGTGCAGGTGGAAGGGAAAAAGGGCAAGGGAAGGCCTCGAATGAGTTACATAGAACAAGTTGTAACGACTGTAAAAAAATACGTCACTATGAAAAGGCGAGTGAGTATAAAAGAGGAATGGAGAATTGCTTCAAACCAATCATACTTACGATGATGAACAGATTCATCGCCTGCAAAAGTATTTAGTGCCATAATTCTCGAGGACATTCTTCAAATAATGAGATTTATCTTTTAATGTCCAATTCCTCTTGAAGTCACTTGAAAATATTGTTACAAATCTAGATGACCAATTCTAACAAATATTTCTTTAAAAAAACGACTCCAAATACCGTAGTCAGTGGACGATTATTTTACAGGCTCACACACGCCGCGGGTAACTTTTAAAGATCATTAATGGCAAGCAAGACTAATTAAATCATGCATGGAATAGGTAATGACAAAAAAGGTAAAATCATTCAAGATAGAACATCGCTTCCCGAGAGACATCATTGAATAACATTGAAATGTAATCATTCAAAATTTAACGTGATCAACTAAAACAGCTACTTCTTTCCGGAGTACACTTCCTTCTGATTTTCTCATGATTGCCGACCCAGGCATAATCATCGTGTAGAATCAAACGAGTAATATAGCTTGTTTTTGATAGCATATAAACCTACTGGCATCTAAAACAATATGAAAAGTTGTCGATTTCATAATTATTCTTCCAGATGAAATTGTTTTTTGAACTACGCATGGCTTTATTATCCTGCAGCTAAAAAGTTGCTCAAAAAGGAACAGAAGACCGGTGAATAGGAATATTAAATGATCCATAAATTATGTTTCATAAAGTGAGTAATATTACCTTAACACATTTTTCTTTCTATAGAATCTCATCGTCGCTCCCCACAAAACCCCACCCATTTCACGGAATTGATCCGCTTCCCCAATATTACTCGAAAATCTAAAAATAATTAAAGCTATGTTAGCATAGAGAGGATAGAAATTTTGAAGCACAAAAAGATAATAGCTAACACGAAGCATTTCTAAAGGATATAATTAGTTGTTTCATATGCGACTTTATGGAATCTACTTGGCATAATGAAAAGTAAAGAAAACTTTGTAACTCCACATAAATATTTAATTTACGACGCAGGTTTATGTGTAATTACGAAGTTTTCTTTATTTTTTAATGTTGCTTAAGGATGGTGGAGTAATGTGAGGTTACTAAAGGAGTTCATGCGAACGACCTCGAAAAAGAAAAGTTTAAAGCCGAATGAATATATCCAATGTCGAGCACAAATATTTTCTCACTTACTCTGAGAGTGGGACCACCGCCTATCAAATAATTATCAATTACGATAGAGCGGTTACATAGTGGAAAGTTAACACAAAATTGAGAAAAATTAAAATCGTAGTGAAATAAAATGAATTTATAAATGGTGTTATTCTATATAATGATGAGAACTGGAACCACGGAAAAACATTTTTGAAGTAAAAAAATATTTATCGTAAAGGTGGCTCAAAATGTCGTAAACAGCCAACGGCCACTGAACACGTGGAGCAATATCCCAGAATATTCCAATCATATCCGAAGGTCAGTGCCATGGTACCATAGAGTGGGGTAAAGTGGACCAATTTTATCAATTTTTTAATAAAAGTACCAGTTGATATTAACACTAGAAGGACGGCAGGGGTCATTTGACCCATTTTCAGAATTCAAATTTCTTTTTCTCTTATTAAAATATTTTTTTTTAATTTTGAAACTTTTTGACTTTCTTTATTTTGGTCTATATTTTGATAAATTAGTGAAAATTCAACAATAATGTTTTGTTTTAAATTTTTATGACGTGTTATACCTAGAAGGACGGCTAGGGGTCATTTGACCCACACTGGTTTTCGCGCTATTTTCTTGCCCGTGGGCACTTTAGTGCCATGTTTATCATATAATCAGCAAGAGGCTAGTGTGGTAGATGATTTGCTTCATTTTGAATCTGGAAGTGCCCGGTTCAATGCCAGTTTCGTCCCAAGGGATCCTATCTGTATTCGAAAACCTAGGCATAGCGACTTGTTGCGCACAATCTTTCGATATTTTTTGGGCAGCAAAGGGAAATAAAACCTTTTCAATCCTTGATTTTCGTAAATTCATGTTATTATGATATTTTAATTTTGTTTCATTAATTGTTCAATGATTATTGTATTACCCATACCGGAAAATCGTCACGAATCCCAAGAATTGTTTTCCGTCGTCCAAGATTCAGAGCTCTTAGTGACATTATTTTCAATATCGACTCATCAGGTTTACGAATGCCTTTCATTTTTCTGGCCTGACGGCACTGTCACTTGACTTAGCCTCTTTGCCGTGCGTCCCGCATTAGTGCCGCCTGACCCCGTCGGGGTTTGGGGCGGGTTGACTGCACGCTGCGTCCTGGGGAAAAATCCTGTCTCTTTTTGAGAGAGCGAAGGAATTGGGTGGACTGTAAAATTCTACTGTAAATCCTACCCTCGGAATCCGTGCGTAGGTTGGAGAAGAAGCATTACTGCAAGTACCTGGAAGATACGAATCAGGATACGGTTGGCGGTTGAGTCCCTGCCTTTCGAACGGCAATTAGCGTTACTTCTGAAAATTTTGTCCTTTTGTAGGAATTTCTAACGCTCTCCAGCTCTCTATACCTCCAATGCAACTGGAGAAGATTCTACCATGATGGCTTTCATTTGTAGATTTTTTCGCATGAATATCAGTAGCGAGTTGAGGAAGAAAGTCAGAAATCGAGAAACATATCATAAGAAGAGAATCGTCGCGATTCGAATAGCTATAGGGAATATTGAAGATCAGTCTGGAAGTGAATCGGAAACATCAGTTCAAGGACCTTCTAACCAATTCATCAACATCTGCGTGTGATGGAAGCGACGAAGTCCAAGATAGTGAATCCGATGGTGACTTTGGCGTGATAGCAAATGCACAGCTCTATCTAACAAAATGCATTTGTCCTTTTATGAGGTAAATTCCAAATAAACCAGACAAATTTGGAATCGAGTACTGGGTTTTGACAAATGTGAATTGAAAATACAGCCTAAATGAATTTCCATATTGTGGCAAAGATGATGATTGGCCATCAAATAAAACGTTGGGGAAATAAATAGTTACTAAAGAGACCGTAACATACAAGAATTCAGGAATAAATGTAACTTGTAACAATTATTTTCCATCCATCCAGCTGGCAGGAAGTCATAAAAAATGGAAAACTTCTCTTGCATGGACGATCTGAAAAAAACAGACGTGACGCACAAATATCCATGACCCCTAAAATAGCCATGTAATCCATTCAACGCGAGTGTTCAAAAATACCTTTGGCCATACTCTTACGTAGAATCAGGCAAACTAGAACAATAATGTACTTTCACTCAGCAGCATGATCTCAGACGACACTATTTCCGAAACGAATAAAAGAATACCAGAGACCATCCTATTTCATAATTAAAACAAAGCGGGAGTAGATATGATGGATAGCATGAATCAATTTATTTACACGTCTCCAAATCCAACAGCCATATCTCCACGGGCACAAAAAAGAAAAAGGTGCCAAATACCATCAAATTGAATCATTGCACCAATTTCCTTTCCATTTTCCAAATTCCTTTTCATGTGCAAATGGCTGGTGTCCTAGCACTCCCTGCCACACGCTTTTGAGCGGCTTGCGGGTTAGTGTGTGGATTAAGATGTAGATGAATTAATCGTCCAATGAACGCATTCAGCCCAAAAAAATATTTTGTGGACACAGCGCTGAAAAAATACTGTCTGAGATTTACAACAAAGTAATAAGTTAAAAAAAATTTAATGCAAATTTTGTAAACCCAGTACCCCTATTGTTTAAACATGTAACACAACTTTTGTATTGAGTGTATGTATTTTCATTGTTAGATTTGCAATCGACTACTACATACGGTTTAATTCATGATTCTTTAAAATAATTGTTATTAACTTTTGACGATGGAAATAATATTAAATAATGTTAAATAGTGTTTTTAATGAACTGATTCAACAATTAATACGATTAAACTGAATATTGGTTGAAAATTAGGCGTTTTATTCCTAAATGTTTTGTAAAGATAATAATGGAACCTGCTGATAAGCTTAATGCTTAGCGGGACCATTAAAATGCAAAAATAATGTAGCTTTCATTCAAATGTAAATATTTAAAGAACTTGAATGTTTTATTGGAATATATACTTAATTGAATTGAATTATATAATGACAATATCTTTTTTTTAGATAATATTTTATATATTGTAACTTTTTTTAAATTTTGTAATATGCTAAGCAATATGACTACTTATTTGAATGGCTGTTAACGAATGGTTAATATTTGATAGGTATGGAACTATTGTATGAAAAAAAAATTTTTAACTATCAAATGTATTATTGTAAACAATTTTTTATCCTGTAACAATTTTATCTTGTAACAATAAATTATAATTAATTAATTAAAAAAAAAAAAAATACATTTTGGGGGTCAAATGACCCCTAGCCGTCCTTCTAGGTAGCGCGAAACTCCCGTCCTCCTAGTGTTATAGTTTACCCCTTTGGAATTCCAAATATAATGCCTTTGAGATCTTCCCAATACATGTGCATGAGAGTTTGCCAACTTCGCCATAAGTTTTACTTAAAATAGTCGAAAATAGTGATCCGCTTTACCCCAGAAGTCGGGGTAAAGTGGATCACTATTCTATTTGGTTCCTAGGGTCAATTTTTAATGGTAATAAGGTAAAGTGAACGACTAAAATTTGTTTTTAAAATGTTTTTATGCATGTGACACTTAAAATACGGTTTTCATCATCATAGTTTACAATATTTTGAGGCGGAACATATCTCAGGGATACTTCGAGATTTTTAAATTACGGAATTGGATCGTATCCTCTTTCTGAAAGGGCAGTTCGTCTGCCATGTTTCAGAGGATTTTAAATTTTCACACTACGGCGAATTGTTGTTCGAAGGACACCAAAAATCTATGCAGCTTTACTAACTGAATTCTGCCACTTTTGACCAGTTGAAATGCAAATTTCAAATGTTCCTCAGCCTAATTGTGACATATCGATGGTGGCCCACTTTACCGTACAAAAGCAAGCACTTCTATTTGTAGGTGAATTAAAAAAAACTGAACTTCATACAGCGTGAACAATGAGCCGACATAACCTTAAAAGGGTACTAATTCGATTGAGGCAATTGGAAGGTGGTGATGTCTGTCAGATAGTAAGATAAAACTTAAGTTTTCCACATATTCTTCAATTAGGTGAAATACAATGTTTCATATTAACATGCATTTTAACTGAAACGTACCATAGAATACGATATCACGCTTGATGGCGCACACAATCCAGTACTTGCTAAAAGGCTTCCAAAACTAATTCCTGAGTAATCCGCTAGGGATAAGGAGAGGATAAGCACGGAACTGTTTCTTCTCTTTCCGTCTGTGTA
Source organism: Ischnura elegans (assembly GCF_921293095.1). Lineage (NCBI taxonomy): Eukaryota > Metazoa > Arthropoda > Insecta > Odonata > Coenagrionidae > Ischnura > Ischnura elegans. The sequence continues at coordinate 50,339,869 of NC_060259.1, forward strand.
ATTACTTCCACTCTCTTTCAGTTATGCCTAAAGTGGAGGTAAAGTGTACCACTCAAAGTTGATCACCGTTTCATCCCGTGGGAACGAGGATAGAGAGCGATAAATACAACCTACCAACAGAAATACGAAGAAAAGATTCAGCGGTATTGAATAAGATACGTGTGAACATATAATTGACATAATCGAGTTATAATGCACAGAAGACAAGGGGGGGTACGGGGGGTCCGGCTCCCCCCGAAATATAAAAGCACAGTTATTTTCCTTCATAAAAGAAAACAAATTATAGAAAAATCATGATTTTAAAAAGTATTTTTTTAACAAATTTAGTTTTTTCGATTGTGAAAAGTGTTAAAATTAGTTTAAAACCCATTTCTTAGTACCTTATTTTTCACAAATTACCCCCCTGGTATTGGACCCCCTTGGAACAGAATTCCTGGCTATGCCACTGGAAGGTATAATTGTAATTTTGGTCCGTTCGGGACTATACAAATGCAAAAATATCCGTCTCTAACATGGCTTATTAAGTAAAATAATGTTCTCCGGTAGTAGATAGCGTATATTACGAATAGATTTATCGAATTTTAGGAACGTTAATAACATTAGTAATCCATTATGTGGTAAGTACAAAAACGCAAAGTATAGCTGTGTTCGCATTGAGCATGAAAATGCTCCCATATAAAATACACTTAATTGCAATCACTACTTCTCTTTGTGTGGCCATTGATGTAAAAAATTCATCGCGGATTTAATGCTAAAGACCTCAAAATTACTAGGAAGCAACTTTAAGCATACATTATTTTACATTCAATTCAAGGGTTATATTAATCTCTTCATGATATTACCGTAATATGTCACTAATAAAAAATTACATTCTATAACATGGAAATATTGTATTGATTTCCTCTGTAATTGTCGGCTGCGTTTGTATTATTTTTTGTCATAATGCCTTCCCTATGTTCAATGTCGCAGACAATTCATATGTGACACAATTAAATGATCTCTTATCTTATGAATTATTGAAGCATATACAAAAAAACCTCATCAATGTTAATACAGAACTTTCAATCGCAGAAAAGATCAAAATTTAAATAGAAGAAATCAAATGACCAATGGAATAATTATTCAGTTTGAATAATTACAAATTTTGGCTATATTTCCCCAAATTTAGCCACTCTGAAACACAATTAATTGTGCAGTCCAGGCGCCTTTAAGAGCTCTGCCTATTGGAGGTTCTGAGTTGCTGTATTGGCATAAACTACGGAAGAAACCTGTAACGATCGAAGAAACTCCAATTTTTGATATTATAATACGTGCATGTAGCAATAAAAAGTAGTCTGGATATTATTTAGATAATTTCGGCTTCAGCGCTCGCTAACTCCATACCGTAGTTACCCCCTCCGCAGTAATTTTCCATTCCTCAATACCTATTAAATGGGTCCATGGATAAAAAAATGTCTTTTCGCATGAGAATGCTGCTAAATTTTTCACCAGTGACATGAAAGCGGCTGGTCCTGCAAGGTTTGCTTATCAGTATTGTATAAATCAGTCATACTAGTCATCGTAAAAATGAGTGGAAGAGAGTGCTTTTGTAGGGGCATATAAACATTTAAGCATGTGCCAAAAGGACGGAGAACTTTGCTTGGTTGAATTTCATAACGTAGACTAAGACGTTTCATATGAATACACCTAGTATTTTTTCTCAGACATTTCTTCTACTTCGAAACGCTTTCGAAATATCTCATACCTAATTAAGTACATGAAGAAGAAAAGAATGAGGGGTTAATCTTAGGAAAACAAATAAAAGTAGTCAAAAGAGCCGAGATCTTCCGTTAGCTTGCAAGGTTTGAGTTCCTGCAGCCAAGATCACTGCATTACATATGTTTGCATTTTCATGATTCAACGGTGCAGAGGGAAGGGGGAAAAAGCTAATCTGCATCCCGCACTAAATACTTTTCTCATATCAACCCTTTCTTTACTTGTGATGATTCAGTTTTTCAATTCTCTCCCCCCTCATCTTTCCTCAACCCATGTTGACTCGGTTTGTAGTCACAGACACTTTCATGGAGTTTTAACCGTTAAGAATGACGACGCAGAAGTGCTGAATCCGTTGGAGTGTAAAGAAATGCGCTAAAGTTTGCGAAGATCATCATATACTCCATGGCACAGTGATTGAACTAGGTCAAGTCTGTAACAATTTTTCATAATGGCACAAAGAAGTATAAGACATAAGTACACCTTCAATACCAATTGAACTAATCTAACAATTGTATTTTTTTAATTCAGGCACGTGAGATTACAAAATAAAACGGGTTAAACGAAGATGCACATTTTCATTATGATGCTGCCTGATGTAATCGAATGAACAGCTACTTTTAATATGTTATTAAGGAGAAAGACTAGCGGAGCCTACTTGCCAGGGCGACTTTGCTGCGCTACTGGTCGTTCCCTTGCCGCCTATCGTCGTGGCACTGTTGCCTGTCATAGTGTTGCACCTGTTGCTGAAGAGTACCGTTGGAAACACTTTTTAAAAAGTAATTACTCCATCGCGTTGTCCGCTTCCCCGTTAGACACCTACTGCATCGCAAGCGCTCAAGAAGTAAACTCCGCAACCGCTAGGTGGTGCGGCTTGCTCTTCGAGCTACAGCTACAGCACTGACAAGCTATAGCGCTAGGTCCAAGTCTCTCTAATAATCTTTGCTCCGTAATTTCATTCTGCGTCGACAGCACCAAACCCCCCCACTCCTGTAGTACTTGGTACGACTGAGATCGGTGGCGCTGCGAGGGGGATCTTGGGGGATAAAAGCCCCCCCAGAGCTAAGAGAAACTTTTAAATTTAATCCATTTTACTTAATTTGATTAATGTTCTTATAGAAGAGTGTAATGATTAATAACATATCCCTCAGAAAGTCATAAAACTTACCATTTTGAAACATTTATCTTAAAATATTTCTGGGGGAGGGGCTCCGCACCTCCCGCTTATCCTGGCGGGTGTACCACACACATCAGGTCTAGTTGCGCCTAAAATCCCCCCAGCCTTAATTTCTACCTGCGCTCGCGACTAAGATAGACGCTAAAGTGTGACTGTGCAGATTAGCACGCTACTAACTAATACATATTGATAGGAAAGCCATCTAAAGCATTAGATAATCATCCGCCTATCATTATTATCGGTGAAATCGAACTGAGACTCGCTCAAACTTGCTTCAAAGCTCAAACTCAAACCGCTTGACGGCCGAAATCACTGTATCACATGGGCTGGCACGTCAATGTTACGCGAGCGCAGTGGGAAGAGGAGGGGGACTTATCTACTTCTCCCCACTGAGTAAGTTCCTCACGCTAACCCACGCGTTTCATGCTGTGATTCACTTTTATTCTTTGCCTCCCGATTTTCACTCAACACATGTCAACTCAGTATGCATATAACCTTTTAAACTTTGAAAATTTACCGTTTTCCAGTTTTAACTAACCGTTTAACACTTAATAATGACGCATGACAGCTGAATTTTTTCAAGCGTAAAATATATTATTTAGGATATTTCGAAGTTTATCACTTACCCCATGACACCATAACTCAACAAAGTAGAGTCTATAAAAATTAGGGTTTTTCACACAGAATTTTGAGGGCAAATATTGAATTTCATACCTATTGAAGTAATTTTAATATTGCATTATGTTTCAATTATACCCCACGATAGCACAATATCAAACACTAAAGCCAAATATCACAGAATATTTTTCATTTTAAACAATATGGTGTAAAAGAATTTACATCCTAGTCAGAAAAGGTGGTTGCAACATCTAGCTTGGTTTCAAATAAATATCTGACAAAATTACTAAGCTTCAAATTGACTGCAAGAGGAGAAGGCTTCCTACCATTCATTCGATGACATGTCCATCGTTGGCAGAGCTCAGCTGTCCGTCGGCGATTCCCGAGAATAGACACATTTTCCTACACTTCACATTCAGCACACCACTGACCATGAATTTTTACATGAAAACTTGACACATTCACTTTACTGTGGAGCTAAATGAACTCTCGTTCCTGCTATTGAGTAACATAGTAGAAATATTCATATTATATCCTTGAGACACGCATTTTGCTGACAGTGTGGCCGACGCTGTGTGTAGCTGGAGGCTTGAAAGAGAGCGATGGAAGCTTGTTTTTGAGCATGTACTTTCATCCCATGAGCTGATTTATTGAATTATTTACCACTTTCTCGTAAAACCTGGAAAACAAGAAATGGTCCTAAAGCTATAACCCAAAAAATAAATTGCACCGACGGCACTTTGTATGAAAGGAAGTAATGGTGACATCGGAAATGCATGTAATGCATACAAATTCAAGCAATTCTTTGAAATGCGTCTTTATGATATATTAGCTATTATAAGTTAATGAATATTTTTGAAGAGTTTTAATGGAAGGAGACTTGTGAAAATTGGTGATCCAAATTTGTGGACATTTAACATTCCGATGATATATTCGTTGAAGATAGGTGTTAAAGAGGTAAATGTTCACTTAAATTTTTGGCTCAGGCATTCTTAAATAAATTTGTGTGTAGTATATATCGCTTAACCACTCCTTGTTGTAGGATCCTGAGAGTCAAACACCCTCATAAATACGTGTTGCAAAAACTACATACATTTAGACTAAATTTTATTGTCCAAATATACATTGACAATTTGTGCGTAATTTGCAGAAAGTAAAGATTTAATATACAGAAACAACATGGAATAATAGATACCAGTAAAATACATACCTTTACTTTTCAGCAACAGGTCATTCATGTCTCACCACCAATCGAGCAGCTGTGAGACTCAGACTGCTCTATAACAGAATAATGACTAAGGGAAAAAAACCGAAAGCGATGCACTGCTTCTTACTAATAGATATTTGAGGATGGAAAATTGCTAAGAAATATATGGGGTGTTGCCTGGGCTCAATAGCTCAAGCCCGAGTCAAAAAGTCTTGAACTGATTTTGAGTCGCAGTGCATCACGAAGTCTGACCGGTGAGCTTTTGTTTACACGTAGTTGGGCAAGCACGGAGTTGGTGGCTCAGGGGAGGTAGCGAAAGAGCTTCGGCGAGGATGAGGGTGGGGAAAGTGACTCAGGGCGCCACCCTCTACACATTAACGCCATTACTTCAGTCTTTAGCTTGCGCTATCGCTGTATAAATAGGCTGTTTTTCGTTCTATTACATGCACTCTGCCTATTTTAAAGTTTCTAGGTGAATCTCCAAAACAAGATTACAAGAAATCACACTTAAAATTGCTTTTGGAAAATGATTCCAAGTCCCTCGATTAAAGTTACAAGATATTAAACAGTATTTTTTTCTTTGCGCTCAGTTTTTTAGGAATCACTACGCTAAGGTTGGTTGGCATCAGATATCTCGAATTTCCCTAGTTTTGCATGGAAGGCCCCCTATTATGGATCGGAGGTATCGTTTCGATTGCAATGATTTTCTTTGCGAAGGGAAAGCAAATTGTCATTTATGTTCATAGTACAAAACCAATGTTGATGTGCGGAACCAGAGTTGGGCGTGAACAGAATCTCATCAAATTTAAGGCACTTAACTTTTGGCGTAGGGCGTCTCACGATCCGAATATATGCGTGTCAACGGGCTTAACATTATGCTGTTAGACGAAGTCAAATATACGGGAGTTAGAAGAAATTTTAGCCAATTGTGGGCTACCGACAGTGGGATGTCTGTTTGTCTGCTCGCTTTAAGTTTCAAAACGACTGTATGGATTGCGACCAAAGTGAGTACATAGGTACATATTATCTTCCGGAACCCCGTTGTGCCACTTTCGGTTGCGTCCGACGCGTCTTTTGCATCGTTTTCTCATCACCCTGAACCCTCCAAGTGCGCTCAGCACCACCTAGCACATATTGCCCTCCCGTTGCTCACTCTCCCACCTTCCAACAACATCCCCATTCACTCAGCCATGTTTGTATGCCTTTGTGCGCGCTGTGTGCGAGGTGAAGGCCGATTTGGCGACTTCCAATTCCAGCACGGCCTTTTCTCGTTACTCCATCGTTCAAGGTAAAAGGCCCACGAATAACTTTGCTGTCATTTTAACTGTGCATTCCGAGAAATCGTATTCCTTCTTACGTTCTTTCATGCTTTCCCATTGAGAGGTCAATAAGTCCATGAATTCCAAGTTTTAAGTTTTCCTTCTCCGTGCACGATCCTTCCCGAGCAACGGTGGCCGGCTAGTTCACGATAAATACTTATGGCATTTGCATTTTCCAATGCTTGAAATGATTCACTACAGTCAATTAGCTACTCACACTTTATTATTCCTCCCATTATCTGGCCCAGTATCTGAGTCGCTGGTCAACAAAGAGGACCTACTTCGGAGTACCTCTTCATTGAATAGGAAACATTAGAAATTCAGCCAGGATATAGAGAAGTTGTCGTAATTAAATATCATTCATTCAATCGCAGCAACAAAATCTCTTAGTTGATAGGTAAAGGCAACGAGTAACTAATTTTTCATTTGCAATATTTTGACTGGTAACCAAGTCTTTTGAACAAAAACAATAAAAATCTATATCAGATAAGCTGATGTAATAAACTGATAGGAAATTAAAATAATTGTGTAATGACCGCATTTTTGACGTGAAATTTTCACGTCATGTCAATTTTAGAGATACAAAAGTGAGTTATACGGGTCAAGGTTACCGGCATATTCCCTCATGCTTGGTGTCTTCTCAAGAAAAGAAATGAAACAGACTTCATGATCCATATATTTTCAAACGGCTGCCAGTCCCCCTAAGTCCCAGGGGAGAAAAGTCTCCGACTTGGTGATCCGGCCTCAAGAGTATAACTTTACGGAATTCCAGTAGAATTCAACCCACGTGTCGCGTATATGTAACTGCAAGAAAAAGGTTGGACTACAGAATAATTATCTCTCCTTAAAGGTCTCACTGCAACGGAAAATTCTGGCCAGTCTTTGCACATAAATGAAAAAGTAAATCGGGAGCACCACAACAACAGCTGCTCATTTGCGGACCAAGCTCAACATAGTGGTACATAAGAACCGCGAACGGAAAAAAATAAACTGAACGTTTTATAAATTTTAATAAAAATCTCTTCCTTACAATAATTTTTTATAACTTGTAAATTCAAATCGTTATTGCTCCTTTAACATTTTTTGTAGGATGATGGGACTTTTAATAAGTGAAAAAGAATAAAATCAAAATTCCTCTGCAGCAACAAAGTGTCTATGAAATACCATCAAATATCGGCGCTAGCATATATATTACCCTTGCTGGTATGTTTCTTTCATTTTTCGTAAGAAGTAATACATGGTACCAGGTTGCTAAGAGTCCATTAGGTTATGTGTTTTAAGACAGCTAAGTTTTCAGATAGTATGTTTTGATTTCAATAGCTCATATTTGTGTAAATATTGACTATAAAAACCGTCGATTTATTTTCACTGAAGCTCTAAAGAACCTGCTTTCTTACGGCGTAAAAACCCTTGGTCTATATATACAGGTATACAAGGCCCAACTTATAGTCTGCACTACGTCCATGCTGAAGAAGTTAGACTGATGTAAAAAATTAATAAATCAGGGCAATTAATAAACTAAGCATCAGCCAGTTAATAACTCAACATATCTTTCTACACCTCATGCGATTTTTTGCCTAATTTTTTATAGGTTACGGTCAAAAAGTAGATTAATTAAGCATTGCTGATGTTCCATGTTACTGAAATTTATGTGGAAATAAACATTTTTGCCCAAGAGGAAACGGAAAAAGAGGATCTCTTTCATCGTTTGCTCGCATCGTGGTGTTGATGGCTCTCTGAGGTTAGCTCTTGCGCTTGCCCTGGGCGTCTGTGCAACTTCCTCAGTGCATAGGAGTGGCAATGCTCGGGATTTGTGTTTAACCCACTAAGCCTTTGATGCGTAAGGAGTTTTGGGGCGATTTCTTTCATCAATACCGTAACATTCCGTTCGGTAAAAGTTTGAAGCAAAGGCTGATGCCGGTAAGCGATCGGTACAGCGCATGAGATACCGACAAAGGCATCGCATCATGGTTTCCTTTGCCTCAGTCTAAGCATCACAATCATGTAAGGCTCTCTTTTCAGATGCACTCACTCTGCAACTTATACTGACCCAATGCCACACATTCTTCGATATAAAAAGACGTGAAATCATGGAGTATTTGTGTGGAAAAATGAATTAATTTTTTTAGAGTTTGTTTTTGAGAAATTTCTTCGTTAATCTACTTGCCTTTACTTCCGTTTTTATGTTTTTTGTTTTACCAAATTGGTTTTTTGATCTAATTTGGGCAAAATGGAGTGCATATCGCAGATATCGACTTTTTTATAATTTTCATAATATAATTTTTTCTTATACTTACCGGGAACTCGGGCCCCAAAAAAAAGTATTACTTTGAGAGTACTTTAAACTTTGACGGCCAAAAATTTAATATTGAGAGTATATCTAGTCTTTTTTAGGTCGAAAGACCTTTGTACACTTTCACAAAAAGTATTTAAACTCAACAACAAATGGCTATAATATACCTGGCTCAAACTACTATGCATACGCTAATAACCAACATAAAATAAAAATTTACTAGTGATTTTTAAAAGGAACGCAGTAATGTATTTAAAAATATAAATATATATGGCAGAATTACACCGTGTCCAATATTATGGAATGCACGCAGTGTAGCTGCACACCGAAGAGCATGATGGCTGGAAGAATTTTCCTGATATTTCAGAGGAATACTTTACCGGACCAACTGGCACCCAGCAGGTTTTTAGGATGGAAATTTCGGAATCTGGATATTAGTTGGAAAAACGGCAGAGCAACCACAAAACGTAGACGTCACTTTCTCTTTTGCTCCTATTAGCGCGACCTATTGTGTATTGAAACGTCATTTCGGAAATAATGTATTCTCTCACCCAAGTGAACGTAATTGAAATATTTACGTAAATAGCCAAGGAAAAAAATATCTTATGTTGGGAAACTAACCAAGGGTATTAGACCATTTTCCCTTGCCATCTTGAATAGACCGCGAAGGGTTATCGCATAGCACCATGATCCTCGGTAAAAATCACCATGACATTTTAGGAACTGGGTAGCTAAGTGGCCAGCCCAGTGGTCCGGGAAGCTAAATCCTAGTGGCAGAGAAGATTTATCGGGTTTCACACTAGGTAAAGTCCTCCATATCTCCTTCCGACGTTTCGATGTGTAGCTTCCTCACCGTCAATAGGGATTCAGGAATTCAATGATTGGATTCATTGGCATTGGAATCATTACATTTCTGAATCTCTGATGAAGATATGTGGTACCTTATCCGGGGTGAAATCCAAGAAATCTTCACTGCTATTGTTCGCCGGGGAAAAAATGGACAATACATCAAATATTAGTGGTTCGATTAAAAGTCCAGGGTTTTTCTTCGCATTTTATGTAAATTTCAGCGCCGTTCACGAGGAAGTTTTTAACTATTTCACTCTTAAGACCGCTTAAAAGACTAATTCGACGGGAGTGAACTGTATCTTCCAACAAGGAAATGGACTTATTTAATTATTTGCTCTCCCTTGTAGCCAAAATGGGCTCATATTGCCCACAGACGTAGGTGTATAGAATACACGTGAAACTAGTCCAAACTAAATCACAAATGAACGAATAGCAGGTAAGGCCGACAATTTACTTCACAATAACAAAATTAGGGAAGAATTACTCTCGATACTGACGCAATCGCAAATATGAGAAGACCAACGAAGTTTGGCAAATATTTATGATCCAAATTGACGTACAAAAAAATAAAAAGGTGAAAATTGCTTCGGGGATGATTAAATTGAAGGAACTCCCAAATTTGTGAGTTTATTGTGCCGACAAAACCCTCCTCATTGACGAATATAGTTCCATTCTTTCAAGAAAGACTATCCTCTTTTGCCGAATACGAGCAGCAATATGAGGATGCCCAAAGCAAACAGCTCCTTCACTTAAAGAGCCAGCGATGCTCACGCTTTAAGGAAACTTTCAACGCCTTGGATGCACGCGAAGGAATCCAAATAAAGTTTCCCATCAGTTGCTGAGAAATAAACCCCTTAAAAGACGTTAAATAAGAATACCTATATATATGTACTATTTCATTCATTCACACGGCGCATTGAGCGCAAACATACAAATAAATTGACAGGCAAGGAAAGAAAGGGATTGGAACATGTAATGGAAGAAGGACGAGAGCAACGGTGCTGTGGTAGATGGAAAAAACCATAGAATGGGAAAAACAATAGGATGTAACCCTTAAGACCAAGGGATACGCTTCCTGCTTCCTTTTTCCATCTACCACAGCACCGTTGTCCTCGTCCTTTTTCCATTATATGTTCCTATCCCTTTCTTTCCTTACCTGTCAATTTATTTTTATGTATGTACATATGTATAAAAATCTTGATGAAAGCGCACTAAGCGATAATATAAATATGTGGCCGATCGAGGCGAACGAACAAAAATTGTACTACTAAAACATAGACACACGTAAAAAAAGGGACACTCACAAATAAACGTTCAGACGTTTCAGCGGATTGATCCGCTATCCTCAATGCTGAAGGTGAACTGCTGCAGGCAGGGTAAGTTCCTCCAGTCGCCCTCCTTGGTGAGGTAGTGGGGGTGGAAGAAGGGGAAGGGGAGAGGGGGGGAAAAGGGAGGGTGTTCCCTGTAAGAAAAGACTTGTAGCCTGAGTGACTTTATATAGAGCATGGCGGAAAACGCTAAGTACTTTGACAAAATTCCATTTACGGATAATTATATACATTGGAGACTTTATGTTAGTGCTTTGTATGTAAAACACTTGAATATTCTACCGGCTCAATAAATTACTAAATTGAATTTCATTTCATTTATATTTAGAGGAGGATACCGACAGCTAGCAGTCAACCCTCCAGGAAACGGGAAGGAAAGGATGGACGGAAAATCATCGTCAGCCAACTGTGAAATAAAAACTCCGAGGTAGCAATGGATTAACTTTCCATAGTGGGATACGAGAGTGAGCAATATCATCTTAAAATTGAATCTAACGTCATTGTCATGACTTCTCCATTCTTGGAATGCTATGCATAGGAGATGAGGTATGCTTCTCCGCATGTGTGTACAGGGAGGCCTCTATATTTGAAGAAGGAAATAGGAAATGCATCAAAAAGAGTAATAAACGTTATTAATAGCCTCCCAACAGAGTGGTACATCCATAGTACCTTTTAGTGATTGCAGAAACCAATAATGTGCCGAGAAAAAGTTTGTGTGCGAGTCCAAAAAATAACTTTGAATAGGCCATATTTGAGCTGTACTCCTGAAAAACTCTTATTAGCTTATTGGAGTCAGACGTGGAAGTAGCGTACATAATAATAGGAAGGAGCCATAATAATTGGGAAAAGATCACAAATAGGAGGTGGAAACATAGGTAATTTTTGCAACGACTCCAAAAAATCCTGTCAATTTCCTTTACCAGAAAATTGAAAGGCATCTTTGTAAATACCGAGAGGTGGCACGTGTAGATGATTTATTTGCATATGCATATGGTGGGTCATACACTCAACATATAACAAACAATGGAATCATTTATCTAGATTAATTAACATATTTAATAATACATATGCTTTTGGGTATCTTCACCATGCAAAGAATTCTTTAAAGATGAATTCCCGTAAACTTGGTTGGATGTAACCCTGAAGGCCAAGGGATGCGCTTCCTGCTTTCAAAAGCTGTAATATCCAATAGCGTAATACCCATATCCTCACCACCCTTTTATTACATTTGTGATTTAAATTTTTGGTGCAATGTACTTAATCCATAGATTTGAATTATGTTTGTCTCATGCAGAGGACGAGTTAAGGTTAAAAATTCATGAATTCCTATTACGTCGACACAAAGTATATACATATTTCCTTATATTTGAATCCTATCATACCCTGTCTCCCCTCAGTATATCTCCATCCTGTGGTCACATAGGAATATTTTTCAAGCTATTCCGATTGAAGGGAAGTTGAGTTAAGAGCAGAAACAACTTATGAAAAATTAGCAAAAACATTATCCTAAGTAATAGCTTTGATAACCAATATCTCCTCCATCCAAATCAAAAAGCTGAGCTATCGGTTTCCGGATCAATATTCAAGAAGCTAATCAATACTTTTTTATCAATTTTGATCCGTTTTAAGATCTCTGTACTTGATTTAAATATCAGGTTTATTGGATCCATTGAGTAATTTTCTAACGAGTCCACCCGCATATTCCCTCCATGAGGGCGAGGTAAATATCGCAAGGCTACAATCAAAGGGAGAGGAGGAATAAAAATAAATTATTGGCCCTAGTATTTGCCTAAAATATCGTGTCTATATTGTATTTAGCCTTTAAATTCGCTTAGTATCACTTTGCAGTCGCTTGAATATCACAAAAGAATCCTAGAATCATTCTTACTATGCACATTTAATGCTACGCGAATAGCGCAAGGCTAAATATATTTTTTCTAGAATCACGTATTCATGATTTTAATACTTTGCGAATACCTCAAGCATAAAGAGTTGACCGCAAAATATTAATCGCAGGAGACATACTTAATCTATCATCCAAGATTATTTAATTTCTTTTTGATTTTTAAGTTCTCCAAAAAATATCTACCCTAAATACTAATAAATGAGAATGTGTGGAAAACGTATGCAATTCCAGAGATTTTTTTTATCGATTGAAAATTTGAGATTGCACATGCAAATTAGAATTTTAAAGTATTTGAAATTTGTTCACAGATCGCATATTATATGCGAAATGCGAAGATAATTTTTACCGACATATTCATCTCTACAAAACATCAGACCATTCTGTAAAGCATTCATATACTTTGAGATATTTCATCCATTGTAATTTTGAGATTCAACATATGACAATGATAAATTACAAAGGAAAGTTTTACGATTCGTCAAAAACTGCAACGGGCATAGAGAAAGCGTTACAAATATGTTGATTGAATCAGGTTGGGAGACGCTAGAGACTCGAAGGCTGCGCGCTAGGCTTAGATCACTTGAGCAATAGAGAATGTATACCTTTAAAATTGACATGGAGAACACCATGTTAGAACCCCAATACGTTTCCTGGTCCGAAGGAAACGATAATTTAAGAAAGGTATTTATCGGAATGGGTAGGTAATGGAATTCGTTTTTACCCCGCACGTTGAAAGAATTTAATGAATACTCGGCGTAATTTCAAGTGTGAACGGCTGTGTCCTGCGGCCAACACCTATTGAGGCAGCTTGCGGGGCAGTGTGTAAATGTAGATGATTAAACGCAGTGTCAAAATAGGCATGCAAAGAATTAAATTGTGAATATACTTAATGTTTAATGCAAAGATACTTTGTTCCAGGCCTATCGATCCCTCAAAAAAATTATTCCTCCCCATCCCAAAACCGTTTATCCTGGTCACCGGATCTGTCCGTCAAAGTGATGGCACACTCTCCTCCCTTTGGTACACCGCCGTTCGACTTAAACACATCGCCTCTCCTCCAGTATGCCCAACCCTTTTCCTCACTTCCACTCCCCTATCTTCATTCATGTGCATATGGACCCATGGACATTCTACTGAGTGGGCCATGGGCACTGGAGCGTGGGTAATAATAAATATTTAGTATGAATCTAACAGCCATGTAAGAATAAAAAATATCATTCTACACCATTTACAGGTGAGGTATTTTCGATAAATTTACACGTCTATATCGTATGGTATGGTATTCGGAGGAGGCGACTGACAGCTAAGGCTATTTGCGAGGTAAGGGTATGGAAGGAAGGGTGGAGGAAAACCCGGCGTCGGCGTTTGTCTGCTCTTAAAAAAAGGTGGTCCCCTTGACCACGGCTTAACGTACCATCCGACGGACGGAGTTTTGCACTTGAAATGTCCTCCGCAAAGGCATTCGAGCAGATATCTGGCAGTCTTTGATAATTCTCTGCCATCGCCGGGATTTGAACTCGAGCCCACGGGGGTTGGGGGGGGGGGGGGGGAAGCAAACACGGTAACCACCACACTAACCCGATCTCCACATATCTCAAAAACATCATACATACGCCTGAAGTTACTGAAAGTAGTGATTTGCATTAGTTGCTTTCTTGGACTTAATGAGATTATTTCATTGGATATTTTGGTTCCATAATTTACAGAATGCATGCATAGTGCATAAATATCCATATTTCTGATACTAAACTTAATGTTGTAACTTATGCTTTTTTACAGTGCTGTTTGTTTTCGGTGAATATCTGAAAATTATGTAATTAGTCACAGCGAAGTGTATATCTACAATAAAGTACAGCCTAAGGGTGGATGACGATATTTGGTGGAACTGTGTAATAGGAAACATAAATAAACTACTAAACATACAATATAAGTGTATCTGTAATTATAGTTCTTACATAAAAGTCATTCAGATTCAACATTAGGAGTAGGTTAAAACAGAAAATATTATAAAATTACATGCATTGCATATTTCACCGGAATGGTTACCTAATTTGATCGAGTATTGGGCCTAGAACTTTATACTAACTACCTACTCCCGCACCAGGTATTGTCATCTGTGATCAATATTCCTGTGCATAAATTTTTTCAATCATAATTACACATTTAATTTGACTGTGTATTTTTCAGTTAGCCCTGCGCGTTTCTAAAGCAAAAATATATCAAGTGTAATCAGCTATGGTAATTAGTTAATGCTTTCACTGTTAGCCACCTCTAAAACATTTGACACTTATTTCGCAGCTTTGACGATAAATTTTGCAGTTCTCTCAATTTTTTTGCTTTTCTTCCATCACGTCTTATATAGTCCGCGTACTCACGCAAATTTCATCAAAACACTCCACCTGAGAATAATAAAGAAAAAAGTTCCATGGCTATAAATCGCAGCTCAAAGGAAATTTTCCTGGTCTGATGTCAACGGTTCTTTGTTCGAGCGAGGGTTCAATGCTAACTTTAGTATTTATGGCGCTAACTTTTGTTTAACTTTCCAAGTTACCTCAGTGAATGGATTTCCCCGAAACAAGATGAAAGTGATCGCGGCTTTCTTAAATGTACCGCGGAGTATAATGCGCTCGATCTCCCTTCTTCACTCTCCCTTCTGAGGTGGATTCATAACATGCGATACATATACGCTTCTCTGAAAGGTCTTACATTTTCACCTTTGAAAACGTTTTTCAGCAGTTCCCCTAGCGGAAAAGTATATAATTGAAAATGGAAATTGTCAAAATAAATATTACAGGGTAAATTAATCTTAAGGGCCTTTAGGGATTATACGAAAACTGAATAAAACCTAAACATTTGGAGCTTCTTAGATTTTTTCATAAGATAAGGAATCCAAAATATCTTTCGAAAATGGAAAAAATAATATTTCAAAGAGTTTCTTACAAACTAGAAAATTGATCCCTTAGCTAGCATATAAGAATTCATCGTTTGGAATGGTAAGTGGACATATTTCCATAGTCTCTCATCACGAGCTGGAGATCATTTCGACGGTAATGCTACTGCCAAGGATAGGATAGAAATTACAAGAGAAAGAAAAAGAGTCTACAATGCTCAAATAATAGGTATTTTGAGTACTGATTTAGAAGTAAAATATTGGCAATACACAGACAATACAATTTCACAAATTGATTTAGGTTTTAGGTTGTACCAACTCTGAATGAAAGACACAGGTCACCCAATGTCCATTAGGAAGTACTGAAGGACATCATCCAATTCTAAAGATGCAGATAAATACTATGAGTATTACCAATAGGCATGAAACGACGAAAGTGTCAGAAAAAAATTAATTAAAATGAAGGTAGAGGTACCGTAAACTAATTTTAATGTGTATAATGCTAGCTCCGAGCCCTATTTTGCAAAATTATTCACGGTCACCGCGAATTAAATGTATATCCTAGGGCAGAAATAATCGATCGGCTGCTAAGCACTAAACAAAAATCGGTATGTGCTGTTTATACATTTAAAATTACCACAAAAACATTTAGACATTTTTAATCGTACATTAAAAGGAAAAACTCATAATTTGCCGCGTTGATAAAGCTGATAAAACGTGACTTATATTTTCATAAAAAAAAATGTTTTCGACAGTCATTTTAAATTTAATTATAGAGCGCTAATTGTGATAAATTACGAGGCATCCAACCGATATATATCTCGATAATGTTAATTTAGGCCACAAATTGGTCAAACAAGTTTTCTTCAGTCAACCCAAAGGTTGGTTTGAATGCGTGAGTGTAGAGACGGACTAGGACAGTTATTGGCTTTAAAAAAGGTCAAAGTAGGTTGATCATTGTACTCTCATATTCTAAAACCGTATAAGGCTATGGAAAGGCTTGACTTTAAGTTATTCCATTCCGAGCACGCATTTGTGTTGATAACGTGACAAACCGGGATCAAATCTGTTAGACAGAAGTTACTCCTACGACCAACTTGTTTGCAGACTCGATAGCGCGGCGTCTCCGATTTAGCCCCGAGTGTCTGCGGTAGCGGGTAAGAACATGAAGATGCAAAGAAAAGCATTCGTGTCTCGCACCAGCGGGAGGAGCTGGTCGCTAACTGCGACGCATGACAACTACCTATTCGCAGCGAGGCATCTCAGTTTTTTCAACATCGACTGCTATCTCAATATCCTATGATTACAAACATTAGCACATTGGATAAGTGATTTCCAATACAGCAAGAGTCTATTTAGGTAAGTTTTTAAACAAGTTAAAAGTAACTTTCTACATTTGAAACGAAACTATAGCCACCATTGAATAGTCCTCTATGAATACATATACATGTAACCCTACGTACTATTCATTCATAGAAAAAGCAGAGCACGACATTCAGTAGCTCCTATAAAATAAATTAAAATTTACCGTCGCATACGCCCGCCAATATTATGCACCACCGTATCTTGGTCAGCAAAGTCCTTTTCCGTTAAAACATTAGGTATCCATACGTTGGAATTTAAATGACTAACGGTCAGGAGGGAATGCATTGTCTAGGAGTATGGGTAAATATCAATATTTTTAAAATCCTAACTCCAATTTAAATGCACTTTAACGTCATATTCAGGCTGTGCATCATGACTGAATATGAAATTACGGTGCTGTAAATGTCAGCTTGTGCCAAAATGATTTTTGCAGAGAAACCGAGTTGAAAAGAATCATTTCAATTCTCTCCGCATGATATTTTAAGAAAAATGAACCTATAAAATTGAAATGCATCATAAGGGTTTATGTCCTTCGAATAATTCTATTGATAAATTTTTCACTAAAGTGCGTTCCAACCTTTTCAGCTGATTTCATTTATACCTGCATACGAAAAATTTGTCGTATCAGTTAAATCACTATTCTCGAAGCAACTCAGAAAGTAGTTGTGCATAGATTCCTTTGTATGCGACTTTATTTGAGAGTTTGCTTACTTAAAGCTATTTTGTATAAAGTATTGCATCCATTAATGGTAGAGATTTAGATGATAACTATGCCAAGATAGTTTTTCCATCGGCGTTATATTAAACATAGTTTAACATTCAATTATTTTATGTTTAACTGGCAAATATTAGCCCTTTCAGATACAATATTTTAGCAAAAATGGTAGAGGGGGCATATTTTAGTGAATAACTTGATGGTAGATAAAAAAAATATTTTAACACAGAACCGCTTCGAAGGATTTCCTAAGTTTTAAATCTGTTGTTTGGTTATACTGACGAAGGACTATCCACTTAGGCAATATTTGGATACTGCGTGAATTTTTATTGAAGTATCGACCGGATACGGGAACGTTCTGTCAAAAAGGAGTCTAATTGTAGGTATTATTATTTTCACAAATATGTATTTTTATGCATTGGTTTTCATGAATGATTGTGACCATGGTCTCTGACGTGAACAGGACTTGAATGTTAGATACATTTTAGGGTTAATCCGACATATGTGAATTTATATTCACAAGATAATTTTTAAAAAATACGTATAAATATCATTACGTTTTCTGGTTCAACGTATTACGTTTTAGTACACACAAAGACTGAATTATATCAATCAACCTATGGTGTACCTATTTGTGGAAACAGTCAAAATAAAAAAATGATGAAATTACAGAAAGGTTGAAGCAAATCCCATCATAGTGATTCTGATTGCGTGCGGTCTTGGATGTTGCCATTACACCACGAGGAATCTAATCAAAAGAAACCTCAGCATTTGAATTGAAGACCTGGTGAAATCTCTGAAGACATATATTCAAGAACTTGGCAGAGCCAAAAGCTGAGGATAACATTGAAACCCCATAACTTCAGTATTATTAATTGAAATTTAGAAAGAAAAAATAAAATGGAATGATTATAGATTTTTTAGATGTTAATCTTTTTCCTTCTTCTTGAGAATTAAATTGAATGAATATAAAATTTTCAATTGAAATAACCATCATAAAAACAAACTCTCTCGCCTGAAATGAAACACGCAGCCTAACATATTTAGACGTGATGTAGCAGAAGCTCCACTTATT
Source organism: Ischnura elegans (assembly GCF_921293095.1). Taxonomy (NCBI): domain Eukaryota; kingdom Metazoa; phylum Arthropoda; class Insecta; order Odonata; family Coenagrionidae; genus Ischnura; species Ischnura elegans. The sequence continues at coordinate 50,358,363 of NC_060259.1, forward strand.
GAAATGAAAGGCGCAAGACTGTCTTGTACTAGATGATGGATCTGTGAGCCGAAACGCGTCGTACGCATTAAATTAATGTGGAGAAGTGCAACTAGAAATACTTAAACGATGTAGTATAGGCCCTCTTTAATGTTTTCACGTAAAACTGGTTTAGATGCATTCATGCGTCATCTTCGGGTACTCAACTGGCAAAAAATGGCATTTGACAATGGTGACAACAACAATATTTCGGCAATGATGAGCAACAGAACCGAAAAATTAAAAACAGCATTAGCATGGTGGTACTCTGAAAATGGCAAATTAAGCGCCGAAACTAGTTGCAGGTGAAAACACTAAAAAGGACATAAACTACATCCCTTACGTATTTAATTTACATCATTATGTTCCACAACGTCTTGACTCACACCATTAATTTCATTCCTCTCTCCTCTTATTCAGCCAATCATATCTATCTTACTATCTTCAAACAATGCTTTGTGGTGTATATGGGAATAAAGATCTAAAACATGTTACCTAATTGTACAAGGAATAAGAAAGGCTATAAAGCATTCTTGCACCTATCGAAAAATTAGATATTGGTTTAGGAAAATATTGCTAGATTAAAAAAAAATTACCTTGTATTAGTCATATTATCTATTTGGTATCACTTGTACTATATTATTGATTCCTACGTCTAATAATCTAAATTATTTTCTAAAGTAAAGTATTATTATTTTCTAAATTTACAATGCATTAATATGCACATTATTATGTACTATACGTTAATGTTAGCAATGTAAACATCATATGGATGTTACTTCCACACAGGTACTCTTTCGAGGCAACCTAGATTGCAATCATGACATGTATATATTGTTTCAATTCGTAATGGTTATAAAAAATCTATCTGTCTATCACATTATCTCCTATTTTTTCCTATTTCAAACTTGGTCCAACGCGCAGTTGCCAAAATTCTCGTGAAAAGTTTTTCTTGTATTTATTTGACCAAAGGGTAGATCAACATTCACTTCAGAGTAGGATATACGGAACGCCTAATGTAAAGGTTCACACTTTGAGGATAAAGGATTGGTAGGCAGAGTGCGGTTAAAAGGAAGGAGGGTGGAGCTGGGGGTGTAGGCGGTGAATGTTTCCCGAGAAATGGTTCCACAGACGACGATGGAGCGTAAGGACATCGCTGGAGATGGGAACGAGGTTCTTCAGAATGGCGACGAGTATCCTCTCTCCTTACCTTAAGTTTAAACCTTAAAGAGCTCTGCAGCCTTTCCCAAGTCACTTGGAAGGGCAGTGATACTCCTTTTACTCAGTGTTTGAGGCTATTAGAGGAAAGTGACGAAAAAATGAGTAATCCTTTATTCTGGCAGGTGATTCCGCTACTAAGCTTGAATTTTCTGACAAATAATGAGAATAACCTGCTTTTATGGCTAAACATATAACGTTAAAGTACATACACTGACTGAAAAAAGACATCATCCAAACCTACTTCTTGAAACTTTTAAATTTAAAAAATGATTAAATCATAGAAAAGTTTAATTCCATCCAATTCCATCATAGTGATCCTTATTTCGCGCGGCCTTGTATATTGCAATATGTGGTAAGCCTGCCTAGGGGACTGATCAAATACTCGGAAGATTCAACTAACCGGAAGGTATAATTACTAACAAGCCTATGTGATAATTGTATCCCACACATGAAAATTATCATATACAACATTTCGGCATTAATACTAATACGTCCATGTTGTCGAAATTCTTTTTCACGTTGTTTTGCGTTTTTTTATATTTCAGCGTGACAAGTCCGTTAAATGTGATACAACGAATGAATAACACTGTGACGACTACTTGAGCGACGATAAGCCGCTTAAAACACTGATGTTTTTTAAAGACATTCCCGGGATAAAAACAGGAGCGCAGCAAGTGGCGATTAAATGAACGATGAGGTTCAAATGAGACATTATCGGAATATATATTATTGTATTAACTAGTCCACCAATCATTTTATTTACAGAATGTACTACCTCGTTTTCATGCAAGAGAGGAACTTTCAAAATTAGTTTTAATTTTTCGTTCGAGTGTATCATTTTATATTTAGGCGCTAAGTCACGCTTAGTCATTGGGTATCCATCTAATTTGTAAATTTATTTCTCTCGGCACTAATCTATCATAATTTGAGGGACATTTTTAAATTCAAAATAGAGCCGCTTATAAAAAATGAATGAGATTAGCAAAGACATAACCTAAGTAATGTCGCTGACTAAGCAACAAGAATAAATAGTGATCGAGTGTTCCTCAAGTAAATTTCTGTTCTTTCACCACGTAACAGTAAAAATTGAAAATAAAACTATCCGGATGCTCCTTCTAACGACATGCCTTTAATACGCCTCGAATAATTCCACGACAAAATAATTAGAAAAAAATTGAAAGATGATGAAAATCGCACTAAACTTGCCGAAATTCGCGATGAAAATGAAATACGCCTTTCCACGGGAATATCCCTTTACTACCGTTAAAATTAACGGAATCGCATTTTCGATTTTTTTACGTCCTTAGTTGTGTGTTATTTCAGGTGAAAAAGGGCTTCATTGGATAATTTCATGGACAAAATTAAACCTTTTAACTTATACAGAATTAAATAGCTTTTAAATCCAACAATGCAATCCATGTGACTAGAATCAGAGAATTACCGTTCAATATATGCTATTTATTCATAAAAAAATTCATGCTCTAAAACGTATCACGCGCGTGCCTTATTCCGGCGGTGAGATATGCGCTCCCCGCTGAATCAAGGAGCTATGCTGCCGCAGACGTAGTTTAATTACAGGTCGCGCCTCCCTTTCCGGATTAGTCCAGGACGAGAGGCCAGACTAAAATATACCAAAGATGATTCGTCACGTTGGTAACCCAATGAAGGCGTTAAATGTCAATTACTCGAAGTAAAAGCACAAAGACGTCAAACCTTAGATCGCTTGGCGCCCTCCGTTACGAGCGGGCTAATACCGACGCCGGGTTTCACTCTGACCTTCTTATCATACCTTTCCCTTGTAGCGCAAATGACCCCATATGTCGATCGCCACCTCTAAAAAGAAACCAATACACCAGTACAAATCCTCGGATTAAGATGGATGTTACGGAAATGACCCTTGTAATGAAAACGACAACGATTTGGAAGAAAAAAGACGACCTTGGATCGGCCATATTTTCTATTAGAGTAAATGACAGAGAATCAAAAAAAAGAAAGAGGTCAAATAAAGTGTATTTTCTCAGCAACAGCGCGATTCAATCACACTGTTCTGCAAAAAAATAGTTCAAAAAATGCCCGGCTACAATTTTGGGTGTTTCGGGCTATTTTTGGGTCGCTGAATCCGAAAATGACCTCCGTTCTTTTCTATCACCCTCCATTTTTACGCAACCCCTAAATTGGGGAAAACAACCCCTTATCTAAACTTATCGCTTTTCAAGGGACTTTTACTAATGTTATCTGCTTCTGATTGAAAAATAAACTGACGTTTTAAGGCTATCAGGGTTATAAGAAAAACAAACTTCACTGGGGTTGAAAAGATTTAGGGGGTGAAATTGAAAAAAAACTAAAACAAACTTTAAAATAACCATTTTTCTTCGTTTTTTATGACACATGATATGCTGGCTAATGGAAAAGTTTTTAGGGATGAATACACTGTTCACACCATCCTATTTTCTAAAGGATTAATATAGCATAAAATATAAGAGGGGAAGGGGGGTATACGATGATACCACTCGTATACCCCCCATCCCCTCTAGGAATTGGTATGAAGATCTGCCAAAAAAATCTGAACACAAATCAGATTTGTCAAAATATTATTGTAACAGCGTGTGGGGGTAATGCTTTGACTTCGTTGTTCTCCTTACTTTTAAAGTAAGAGCTGAGACTTTTCCATTAAATACAATGGAAAACGTTGGGAAATCCATTGTAAATACATTGGGAAAAATTGGGAAATACACTGTGAAAGTTATTCACCACATGTCTTGACACGCTTGGGCACGTTTTAACGTGTCTTCATGTGTCTTGGCAGTCGCACTTGCTGATGTTCATCTATGAGCTAAACCAGTGGTCTATTCAGTACGTCACACTCTTTCCGGCGTGTCAGGTTAATATTTTCTAAGTTCTTTATTTATTTTTCTAGAGTGTGTTCCATTTAGCGTGTTATTTTGCGAGCGATAAAGGGTTTTCTCAAATCATTCAGCGATCCTGCAAAAATCATCCCAATTCATCTTGTAACACCTGTGGAGATTTAGGGTTTAAAGACCAAAGGAAAGCGATGATTGCAATTGTGCGAAAATCTTATGAATTTTATTTCGGGTGTAAAATTGGTGACCAAGATAAATCGTGTGCCCCTAAGTTCTGTTGCAGTGGTTGTCATAGAAGTCTTTGTGAATGGCTAAACTGGGGAAAAAGTTCCCTAAATTTTGGAGTGCCAATGATTTGAGTTGAACCCACTTGCCATTTAACGAATTGCTATTTTTGTGAAACCGACACTATGGATTAAAAAAAACAATCCTGAAATGATTTATCTGAAATTACCGTCAGCAATTCGCCCGGTGAAGCATCCTGTTGCTATTCCTGTCCCTAAAGCTCAAGCTAGTAGCACCATTGATGGTTCTGATGTCTTAGTGAACGAAGCTACACCGGAAGTGGAAGCAGGTCCTAGCCATTGAGATGAATATTACAGCCCTGATTTAGAAGAACCCCAGACTAGTCAAAAAGGGCACCTTATCCCATAACACGAGGACCTAAGTGAACTAATACAAGATTTAGACTTACCAAAGGGTAAAGCACAACTTCTTGGCTCGCATTTGCAACAGTGGAATCTTTTGACCTATAGTGTGAATGTTTCTTACTACAGAGGCAGACAGTAAAGCCTCACTCAATTTTCAACGGATGATGAAAATGATGATCTGATTTTCTGCACTGATATTGAAGGACTGATGAGGGGATTAGCGATTACGAATGATCCAGACTAATGGAGGCTATTCATCGACTCGTCGAAGACAAGTTTAATGGTTGTTTTACTGAACAACGGCCACGAATTACCTTCGGTTCCTATTGGATATGCCACTGAAAGGGAACCCATATTCCAGATTTTTGCGGCAGCTCTTTATACCACCTCCTAAACCCTCTCCTATACCACTCCTTTACCCCCCTTCCCCTCTTATATTTTGTTATATTAATCTCTTACAAAATAGGGGGGTGGTACTTACAGAAACTTTTCCATTAGCTAACATATCATATGTCATAAAAAACGAAGAAAAATGGTTATTTTAATGCTTTTTAAAGTTTTTTTTTTCAATTTTCACCCCCTAAATCTTTTCAACCGTTTGTAACGTTTGTCTCTCTTATGGCCCTGATAAGTTTAGATAAGGGGTTGTTTTTCTCAATTTAGGGGTTGCGTAAAAATAGAGGGAGATAGAAAAAAACGGAAGTCGTTTTAGGATTCAGCGACCCAAAATTAGCCAGAAACCCCCTAAATTGTAGCCGGGCATTTTTTGAACTATTTTTTGCAGAACAGTGTTATGACTTTAAAAATTATATAAAATTTATAACAATTCCGATTCATAACTGACAGGTTTGTTGCACTTCAAAGGAAAATCTATCTTCAAAAATTAAATATTATATTCGTTTTTTGAGCAGAAAATTGCATATCAAATCTTGCATAGTGGTTATTATGATCAACTAGAATATGATATGAATACTTAACACCATGGTTATTCGTTAATATTAGTGGGCAATTCCAACGATTGCAATCAACAATTCCTAGTTCATGTAATTAAAAAATGGTTCAATAATTTTTTTAAATTGATAACAATGAAATAATGATGGATATTCTCCTGTAATGAACGTATTGAGGATCAACCCCACCACATTTGATCAAAAATACCACTATGAATATACTTTCCAGAATATTAGAAGCCAGATATCAATCAAAGTTACACTCACCACATTTAATTTCTATCGCTATGCACTCCGCAAATCTAGGAAGTGATTACAGTTTATTATAGGCAAATTGAGCTAATAAATTTGAAATCATCAGTAAATTAGTAGAGGTACAAAAATGATTTACTTCAATGATTCAACCAAGAAACCATTTCAAAGACGATCAGAAGAAAAAACTGAATTTTATCTCATACTTTCGATCAGGGTTGGGTAAGTTAAAAATAAATTAGGAAAACGTAGTTCTCCAATCTTAAGGGGTACGAATAAACAAAAAGAAATGGGGGAAAGCACTTGTAATATGTATTGCCTCTGAAAAAGAATTAGGGATAAAGAAAAAAGGTAACGGGAAAGAAAAAAGATGGGTCTACGTGACCAATGAATCTCTTAGAGCAAGAGTTTCTAATAAAATATAAAATTATCAGAAATGGAATTAGATCCGTAGTTTAACAAAATGAACACTGGGAAACATAATTGATACAAATGGAAAGGATTTTAATGGAATGCAGAAACAAATGGAAGGGAAGATGGGGAAGTAAATCATCTCAGAGAAGTGAGGAGTCTCAAGGATTCAATAATTGGCGATAAAGTACCGTCGCGGGACAGGTGATTGAAAAGTCTATTGAACTCAAGAGACCAGTATGTATATGTTTCACTGAGTTTATAAAGGCTAGTAATAGAAAAAAAAATATTACGCGATTACGCTGCTCCAGGACAGTGGAGTTCAAACCAATCTTATTCCTATGACGAAAAGCATTTTTTTCAGAAAATTAAAGCCAAATCTCATTGAGCCAACTGGCCAGACCTAGCCAAGTCAATCCTACAATTATACATAGAGACTCTCTGAGCCACCTTACATTCAATACAACTATTAATGAGATAGTTAACAAGCCTTATTGAAGAGGCTAAAAACGGAAAATCGAGGAAAAAAAATATCTGAAGTTATGCTAACGATGCATTTCTCATGAAAAAATACGAGGGATAATATTCAGAGACTCATACACATACTTAACACTACAAAAATACAATAAGGTCATATATGCGGATGAACTGAATGTGTGACTGCATAAAGCCTTGCTATGTGTTCCGAGAACGGCTGAGTAAGTCATTTAACAAGAAATACCGTTTTCATATCTGGATATTGAGTTCTTGAAGTCCGACGATGTCGAGTTGGAAGTCGGGGAGGAAGCGGGAGAAGCTATCAGAATTGATCGCTTCCAGAATGATATACTTTGACTAAACAAACAGGATAGGAATGTAAAAAGGACGTATTATACAAGGCTGTTGTGGGAACATTTCAAAAATACATAAGGCAGATATGACCAGACACTTCCAAAGCTAGGAGGTCACTGTAAAGTTAAAACAGGCAGAGCGTTGCAGAGAAAACGTGATTGGACAGAGAAAGAATTTGACTATAGGAATAGAGTGTTTCATGGAGGATATTAATCAGTGGTTTCGTCGAAGGGCAGTGGAATGAGGATATTGAACGCGGAAAGATACAATGCTCTAAGGCTGAAAAGAAGCGTTGCGTTGGTCATACAAGAAAATTGTGAAAAGATGGCCTAGATGAATGCTAAGAGAGGTGCACACAAGGAAACGGGCACAGTAACATGAAGGACTGTGGAAGAATAGGCATCATCTTTCTGAGCTATTATATAATAGATACTTATTGGTCCCTGTAAATTTTACCCGTAATTCGACAACAGAAAAACATTATTAAACATCGATAATTGTCAGATAGTTTTTAATTATAATAAAACTTCGGTGAATAGAAGCAGGCTCAGGGAGTCTCCATGTCTACTTCCATTACTAAGATGAGTCATTTTTGGGACAATTTGATTTGAATATGATTTTATGAATAAATGAATGATGAGTTAGTGTGCATCCTATTTTAGTATTTTATTCATTGCATTGAGGTAATGGATAGCAATGACCATTTAAGATAAATCAAGTACAGAAAAATTTCCATCCATTGTCCTCGTAAAAGGTGGACCGGAGTTAATGCTAGTTGTTAAGCCTTCTCTCTGATGAGTCAATAATGTGTAATGTTGAAAAAATGAAAGAATAAAATTCTAACCTTTAAGAAAAATGATAATGGAGAAGGTATAAAAATGAGTTATGTACAGAAACCTCTCTACTTGGAAATTTTTGCCACAAGTGGAAAACTAAATTGAACCTATGCTACGCAGTGGAGGACAAGGTATGAGTTACGCGGGAGAAAATAAATGTAGCTTTAATTAAACAATTAAACTTCGTGTCTGGAGTTAAATGACAAGAATGATGAAGCCCCTCAGAACTTTACATTGACGTCACTGAAGCAGCAAATGAAAAACACTCAGACCAAACGGAACATATTTAAAACACGAAAAAATTATTTAAAAATATCACTTGTGCATACATGGGATTTCGGGTGAAATTTGATAAACTTACATATAGGACGTTTTTTAAATACGTGTACATATTTTTTGGACAAAACTAATAATTACGTAATCGCGTATTTTATTTCAGATTATTTTATTATGGCGATGTCATTGCAATAATACTGGCGAAAATGACAGAAAAAATAGGCAATTTTTATGAGTAAAAGTGCTTCCGAAACACGTTTCATCATCTTCATTAGCATTTTAAGGCATGATTTTGGTGGCGGTCACTAATAAAAAAAGAACGTGAATCACTGTAAACAGTCTGGTAGCATAAAGGAACGTAATGAGGGATGCATTGCGAAGTATATACAGAGTACAAATGGTGGATAGAAACTCAGCGTCGGCACCACGAATATTACAAAAGAGGATCCTCAAGACGTTCTCTAAATTTGTTTTTCAAATTAATGACTTTTCCATGCTACTCCTTACTATTTCAAACATTAAACTGCAAAGTATTGAAAAATAAGTGAATTGCATCGCACTAATCACCACGCCGCGGATATTTTTGAAAACCGATAACAATAGGACCGAGGGTGACTACAGAAATCTAGGATAGAGCAGGCCCACGCCCATCCATGGGAAGGACGTGAGCCTGCTCTATCCAATGGGAAGGGTGTGAGCCTGGTCTATACAGCCTCCTTGGTCGGCACTACCTTCCTCTTACCGCATTCCATCAAGGTGACCACATTTTCACGTCCAGTCCAACTCGCGGAATTCCATCAAGCCCGCACTGAGTTAGGGACATTAAAAATCGTCTCCACCGCCAATATTTGAACCCAAATTCACGGGATGGGAAGTCAAAAAATTACCCGCAACAATAAACCCGATCAAAATACAAATAGCACAAAATAAAAAAAATTAGAACCTTAAACAAATGACATTAGGCCAAAAGCGAGGTTTCCCTCGAACGACTTCTTGAACATAAAACGCTTTGATTTGGGCGTAATTTCAATTAAAAGAAAATGTCGAGGAATTGAATATGCTGGGTTAGTAGGAGTAGCGCTGTTTGATAAGTCAGCAAGAGACGCTCCACATTCCCGAATAAGGAAAAATAAAATGACTGTGCAAACTCTAACTCAATATCAAATGATATGACTCGGGTTTCGACAGTTTATATAATCCAAATGTGACCAAACGGTTTACATATGATTCCAGTCATGATTTCTGTACAAATGCAAAGGGAATAGTCCAAGTGTAATTGGGTAGTTTCCTTTATTATTATTTTATTACACGAGGAAGCAAAGATGTTTTACAATTTTTTTGCAAAATGGTCTCGGTTTACTGAGTTAGTAATAAGTGGCAACATATGTAGATTTTATGTAAAAATCTGATCGTACCGGAGACAACCTTTTGTTAATGTGAGTGGAGTAGGCCATTATGTGATCATACTCCTGCGTATCAATCCTTTAAATGTTTATGACAATTCATTTAGAGTTCCAATCGAAATCGAATTCTATTCGCCGAGCGAAGTTGCGGAATGAGTTGGCATAATTCAAAAAATTAATATTCCATTACAAGTACCCTCATTTTAATTTCCCATTCTATTTACATTGATTAGCCCCGGAACTCGTCTTTTATCGTAATCCTTTAATTGAACCTTAAGTAAGAATCTTTGCAATGCTCAAGGTAAAAACTCATGAGTCATTAACAGCGCGTGAAGAGGGGGAATGACAGAACTATAACCCTCACTCAAACAAAGAAAAATTGAAACCAGTTAAGTTTTGACATTAATCAAGGCATTCAGCTGACTCATAAAAAATTTCAACCCGAAATCTCTAAAATTTTCAAATTAATAAACAGTAATTATGAAATGTTTTATAAAAACTACTATATATGTTACATTCAGTCCACTGTTGAGCACATATATGTTAACTTCTTCAGGATAACAATTAAAATAAAGCAGTTCAATTCGCAAATGAATTTTAGTTGAAGGATTTGGAAGTAAATAACACTACGTGTTTACGTATGTCACTCAAAGTATCCAACCAATGCAATATTTTGATGATACGTGTACATTGCGGACACAAATGGCTGAAATGACGATCTGAATTTGAAATAGTAACTCACCGACCCATTGCGTAGATACGATTAAAATGCTTGACTCCGGATAATTTGGTAAAATAGGAACTATCAGATAATGCGAAGTAATTAAGACATATTAAGACACATAAGAAGGTGAATTTGTTTGATTTCTTCTGTTTGACTTCTGAGAAGGTGAATTTCTCCATGCTTACAGCCATGACATTTCAGAAAACATAATTTCAGAAATGTTCTGACTATCTGAGGGGATGATTATAGCTAATATCTTGCATAATAAATTGGCCAGTACATATAAATCATTTTTATTTAAGCCTATTCATGTTTATAGTATTTTTTTGAGATTTGATAGAAGATGGCAGGATATTGTTCCGCTGAAATGTCCGAGCAGGTTCAGCATGTGAAATTGGCCCCCAACCTGCCACAAACGTGACAAATACCACCATTTTAAGCATGAACAAGTATGATTTTCCACCAATAGTTAGCCATATACCTGGTCACGTGGCTCGCTTAAACAACAGTGAAACTACAGATTGGTAAATAGGGGATAGATGGCATAGATGAAGTATAAATTATCATGTTCCTATGTACAGTAAAAATTAAGCATGTGCTGGTGTTTTTATCTTATTCTTTATGTTTCCATTTGCAAGGATTAATATTTTAACATTTATCAAAAGATATGTAGATAGTAAAAGCCCATTTTTATCCATATGATCTAAACATGTCTGGAGGCGGCTATCAAAATTTTGGACACGGGATGCAATTAAATTCTCAATTTGAACAAGGCCCTGCAACAGCAGTGTTGGGTTAGGGATACGACGTGATTTTGGAATCGAAATACGAGCTATTCCCCGAATTCCCCAAACCAGGTTTCAAATGAGAGTTATCGAATAGACCTAGATTTTGATGTCGTAATCTTAGGCATAAGCAACATCTTAGGAAGAAACTTTGTAAAATGGATTCTGGGGTTAGTACTTCCTTATTCTCAACAGGTGTGGAGATGATGCATCATAACCAGCTTTGCGAACTTGAGTGCGCGACTTCTTGGGTTATCTATCTAAGAACAAAAGAACAAATGAAGCACGTCGCCTCCAGGAGATGCGATAGTCGAGCGCCTCGGAATTGCATCGTTTCTGATTCATTACTCCGGATTCCACCCTAAAATGGGAGACAATATCACATTAAAGCGTCGAGGATATGAAGGACTTCACGTTCATCATAAACTCGTGAACTCTACGCTATCATCAACGGTACGCCATTTCTTTATCACTATATAATTTAACTACTGAGTACAAAGCACCTCGTATTCTTTTTACTTAATTTATATTTCGCAAGTGACTCTAATATCTCGATAAATATTCGTAAATAGATTGACAAAATATCTTCTATTCATTCAATATTTTTAACAAAGCTCTGAAAAGAGCAAAAAATAGGTGAGTAACTGCCGTTCATTCGGATGATTTAACTCACTCTCATGGCGTAAATTTTGTAAGCTTGTCGGTCGCCGATTCTTAGTACCATACCCTTAATAAAGATTCTGTATTTGCGAAGCGATCTCCGTGAATAGAATGGAAACATTCCTGATCACATGTTTCTAAGGAATTCAGAGCGATCACTGCCTCCCCATATGTAAATGAATTATAAATGTTATACGTACCTATGCTTAATTGGAAAATGGCTATTCGAATTATTACCACCAATGCCTCCTTTTCCCGCCTCACCTATAAGTTCTTTCTTTCTACACACGAAGTTCAGTTATTTTTAAAAATGTTGTGAATACTTCCGGGAAAAACGAGATATTCAGTATCGGTAGTTTAAGTGTTGAGAAATTAGCAACTCACATATAGAAAACTATTCGTACGAAAACCCAGTACCAATACTCAATAATTCCTGCTAGGGCTTAAAACCAACATTTCCACTGAATGAAAGATGGACTTGGAGGACAACTAACACAGGCCAAAAATCTTGCAAATAAAGGATCAGTTACAGGAACTCTGGACTCTGGCCATCTGGAACCTCTGATATGGCAAAAAGCCGACGTTGACTGTAGTATTCTGTCTAAAATACGAGTGGGAATTTTCCATGACAGGATTGGGCCAGCATTGAAAAATCAGAAAATATCGAGGCATCTTGTCATGTACAATTTACGGTATCTTATGGAAAAATCTTAGTGACGATATTATTACCAGCATTGTTTTTATTTTTCTGGTTAACTTTTCAATCAGAAAATGAATTACGAGTGCATTCCCGGATCGCATCTTATGATTTATTTTAGCTCCTTTGATAACCTAAAACTGGTTTTTAGGCAAAATTATAATCCCTTGGTTGGGTACATCTATAGGTTTTTATTTTGGAATCTAGGTTCAGTACACTAATCTCTAAACTAGAGTTGATCTGTGTGTCACGTCATATCAATCGCGTAATAGTTTTTCATTGAAAACTGGATCTTATAAAATGCATTTTGAAAATACACAAAAATTAATCATAACATATATTATCTTATATTTAACCTAATGGTCACCACTGATTGAGGAATATTTATGACTAAGATTATTGATAATAAACTGTTTAAGTTTATGGCTAAGAATAATGCAATTCGTCAAGATGAATAAGAGAAATAAAGGCAATTCATCATGATGAATAATGAGTCGTGGAACAACAGTAGGAAGGCTAAAAAGAATAAATGCATTTAAGTATGAATACCGCCATTTATTCAATGACACATGACTATTTAATTATTTTTGCCAAGTTTTAGATTTTAACTATAAAGTATACCGGGATTAGCCGCGGTGATAACTTTTACGGGAGTCACCCGCAATGCCCAATCGTGCGAAAGATCCACATGTCATCCGCCTTTACCGGGATCCCGGTCAAGGCGGATGATTTTTTCTCTGTGGATCTTTCGCACGGAAGTTTTAGATTGCTAGGACGAATAATAGCCATGCTCCACTCAGTTTTGTTTTGGCGTAAACGCCCTTGAATCCTACAGGGTGGGCAACATGGACCAGGAGAATTGGTTTTCATTTCCACGAATGATTACTCGAGGTGTGATTTGGGACATGGGGTTATGCATACAAAGTCACTTAATTTCGTTTACTCGCCTAAGAAATAAATGCATTTTCTATCATGCACGAACAGCGAGTGAACATACTTTAATTCATTTATGAGTTCAATTTCAAACTATGGACTCACTTTGTATTAATGTTGGTGCTCTACTTCTTTTATGGTTGAACTGATGACCTTAATGTCTTTCACATGGTTATCCCGAGGTTATTGAGCTTGTGTTAATGTTTCTCGGGGAGATGCAATGGTCATATCACACCGATTCAAGATAGAAGTCAAAATTAGTATGTTCTGTAAAACCTTGATACCTTGTGACTGATTACGAAGAGTAAATTGTTAGACCTTTGTTGAAGAGGGGAACAGTCACCGTGAAGTGCGTACTTAAGTACCCCTGCTCTTTTTTTGCTCTAAAAATCGACAAAAATTGGTCAAAGAACTTATTTTCCACAAATCTGATAATGCGGACATGGCTAATGCTGTTACAAAAAGATTTGAAGACATTTGTAGTACCTCAGTGAGGATCTAGTGGCGTAGGCTTTCTATGATAATATGGTTTCTTTTGATGAGAAAATAATTAAGCAGTTAGTATATCAAAACGATGAGCAAAAATTAATTAAAAGGAGCTTGCCTAACTAGGAGAGAACTGAATGCTGAAGATAATTTGTCTATAGAACACCTCGTGTGTAAGAAATAGAGCGTCTATACTTATTGCCTTATTACACTAGAAGCTACCTCACAGAAATCGTTATAACTTTTCATAACCCACAAAGTTCATGGTGCGGAGACAGTTTTTTATTTAGTAGCCACAGAAGACGATGTAAGGGCATGTGCAACAATAACGTCAAATAATTCACCCATTCGTGACGGCCGGCCTCGGTGGCGGCGGGTTACAGTCCTCGCCTTTCACACTGATGGTCGCGGGTCCGCCTGGGTTGGTACCATAACCAGGGCATGATTGTTTATGCGCGTCCTATGCTAATTGTTCTTAACCCTCCGATGTAAAGGCCAAATAGTGCTGCTTTTGGGGTGATGGAAATAAATAAATAATAAAATGCTTACTCACTATGCACCCTTGGCAATTTGCGGCCGTCAATAGCCAAAATTTTAGCAAAGTTCATATAATCGTTCATGTTTATCATAGAAACACGGTGCAAAGACGTACCAAATCGTAAAAATGGTGGCAATACAATTCAATTACGGCAAACAATCATTTTTTGTTGCATTTGGTGGTTGCAAGAGTAAACATTTTCGTCAAAGTGGTCAGTTTTTGGCATGGAGCTGGGGGCGACCCTACCAAAAACTGACCGCTCTTTGCGCCGAGGAGAGAGGCCGGAGAGAGACTCGAGGAAAGGGTTGCGGGTTAGCGACCCTTCCGATGGTAGGAAGCACCCAACTCGGGACTAATTGAGACATGGACCCAGACATTGCACTTTAACCTCTTTGGGTTAGTTCCACAGCACTTTTTAATGAACCAAGTAGCCCGGAAACAAATAGATTTTTTTGGATCCACTCTTCTATAAAATTCCAGTCCAATTAGGGAGAATGACTACAACAACATGTAACACGCACCGATAAAATATGTCAAACTAGAGGTCATTAAAATCAATGGCTCACTGAGATGCAACACTGAAAGACACCGCATTAATGTACTACAGCAATTTATTGCGGCGCACCAAGTATACAGCAATGCACCTAATGCGTTGCTGAGGACCATATACTTGGGGTTTTTCCTTAAAAAAAGGGAGATCTTTCAATTGAAGCAATGAATTACAGAACAATTCAATATTTTCCGGAGTTTTCTGGCCACTATGCAACCGCCTTGACCGCTCTGTTACATAAGGACACTAAGAATGGAACAAATGGTGATTCTTTGGTGGGGGTCGTGTGACAATGGGTACACTAGCCACCTTAAGCCCGCTCATATGTGGGAAGGTTTTCGGATGAAAAAGAAAAAGAGAGGTGTTACTTTGAACTTACCAGGCCACACCTTGGATATGTAGCGAAGATATTGGATCCAGCGCCGAAAGATTTAATCCGTGAGCTAAAATAAATAAAGAGAAAATGTTTTGAATTCATCGAAAACTACTACAATTGAACATATAGCATTATATATATTGCCTTTACAGGTGCCACTGGGAGGCCCAAGAGACTCGGAGACTACGTGCTAGGCTTAAATTGTTTTAAATATTACGAATAGAGTTATCAGATCTTTCAGAGTGACACGGAGGGCATCAGATTAGCATATTACTACGCATCTAGGTTATATAAAAAATAACGAAGATATTTTTCCGAGTGTGCTGGTTTAAAAATTCGTTATTCCGCAAACAATGATGAATATTATGAAATACTAACGTGAACAATTTAATTTTCTCCCGGCGAACGGCTAACGTAATCAGTTCTCGGGTATCCAACCGAGTTAGTTCCTCCACATCCGCCCTTATGACTTATTCATCGTCCTCAGGGCCGTTGATGATGATGTTCAATGGCCCTTATGACAGTGAATAAGTCATTGATTAAAACGTTGGCAAGGATGAGATGGAGGATCTAACCCGGACGGAAACTCGAGAACCGTTTACGTCATTAAATACTAAGTTGGGCTCAGTCGTTAAATATCTCCGAAGATCACCGTATTTTCTTTATTCGGAACGGCTGATCTCCCAACATACGCCTATTGGGGCAGCTTGCGGTTTATGTACGTAGGTGAAATGAACCACCTTGGAGCGTTGCTGTCAAGCGACCGTCTTACCCCAAGGGAGACCGAATAACACAGCTGCAAACACCGAAAAGCAAGCGGTTACGGGACCGTCCACCTAATTCCCTTCTGTAGTCGCCATCAAGGAAGAGGAATAGGTGAACCGAAGTACAGAATGGGAACAAAAGAAGAAAAAACGAAGAGTTTGGAGTCAAAGAACTCATTACACTATTAAAGGTTACTAAAACTCCTATTTAACCGTTCGTATTTTGTCGTTTTTGTGACGTATTGCTTGTATAAAACTTACGCCATTGTCTTGGAATACATAAACCCTATAGACATTTATTGACATGCATCTATTTCACGTATATAAAATACTGTTCAAATTAATTTCTATGGGAAAATATTCCTTAGGAATGAGAATCAAACCACGGACACTTGGATCATCAATTGTGACCTTTGATCCTACGGAGTATTTTTCCGCCGTTTTTTCACCAAGGCTCACGCTGCAGGGCTGAAATATGACACATAAAAATGTTATATCCCAGGAAATTCTGAGGAAAAAATTTGTAATTTTAGTTAAAAAAAATGTTAAAAACGATCTATTCTCTATACCATGAAATTTTCAAGACAATAAATGGAGGTTATAACTAGTAATCGGCCACGAGAATAATAGTAGTAATCAGCAAGGTCTGTCGAGTGGGAGTGATGCATACTCTTGAGAGCATTTTTGAATTATTTTTCCAATGGTAAAGAAACTTCATGCTCGTTACCACTGCGAGAATACAGACGATATTTTGGCCTTTGAACATCAAATCAACTCATGCATCAACAAAAATCAACTCATATACTTAATATTTAACCTTTTCGTCATACCTCTGGACAGCCCAAAGTTGATATTAAAAATTACAGCTGTGATGATGTTACAGAGATCGTGGATGAATTTCCCACCAAGTAAAGCTTTGAGTGCCTATTATGCTTTCAAAGCCTTTATAAGCATTAAAGCTTTTTAGTTCTGACAATTTTCCATTTTGCAACGGAATGCTCCAATTTTTACGCGGCACCACGGACAAGTAGAGATTTCTGCACGGAAAATTTCTAAGAAGTGTGATAAGAGTCCTCGAGACACTTAGGAGGCGAGGGCAAATTGCGTCTCGCCTGGGAACTAAGACTTTAAGTTGGACGAAGATTCTATGTTTTTTCGAGGGATTCCTCTTAAAAATAAACTAAAGATAAGATCCCCCAAGCTCAACCTAGAATAAGTTTGACCAAAAGTTGCACAAAAGTAAGAAAAAAAAGAGGTGATTGCCGGCATTGGAAAAATCCTACCGCAGTCAAGAAAAATGCTGTTTAACTGTCATAGCTTTGCCCCGTTTGAAAGGAAAGGAATATTAACCTGACCTTGACGAGGAGTGATCCACTCATTCCTTGAGCATCATGAACACGGCTTTAAATAGACCTTTTAATGAAATATGATGACTTTTGCAAAAATTAGGAGCATTTACGGTCCTGATGCTAGCATTTTTCACTCACATTCATGGGAAATTAAGAAGCACCCTGAGTCACATAATACATAACTCCATAGCAGATAATGCAATTTTGATGAATCTGTACGACAATATGAACAATAAGGGACCAAGGAGGGCCAATTTGCAATATTTTTGAATGAATATAGGTAGAAAATGATTCCATGACGAATTTACCGTTGCGATGTGAAACTGTGCTTAAGTATAAGCTGCAAGAGAGAGCCTTAGTGTAATTTTCTATGCATATTTCCTGCATATTTGAGTCTTTAAATCATAAAATTCAATATTTGGTAATGGATTGCTGCTAGCGGGACTAAAAACTGAAGCATATGTAGAGGAGAACAAATACCCCCAATGTCAGAAGACACACGAGCAGATAAATCATGAATGAAATAAATGTAAGGAATATATTATCCATAAGACGTATTTAAGCAACATGATTGCTAACTATGAACAGTTAATATTTAAAAAAAGTTTTATGTAAGTATGCGGTCCCCGTGAGAAAGGTTGGCCACCTCTGATTTGAGAGACTGCATACCAGCTCAGTGATGGATCAACACATCCAAAGTCGTCTAAACAGTCTTTCAAAAGGATCATGCTAATTCACCGCGATTTATCCCGAGGGAGAATTTTAGCCGGGGATAAAGACGTTATTGCCACAGCTATGAGAACTTTGCGGGAAGACATTCTTAACAACATGACCTAGTGTAACACATTACTAGTTTTTGCATTCCGTGGTGGTAATTTCATAACAAAATTTTGACGCAAAGAGAACTTTCAAGCATAAAAGTTATTGCTGCTATTTAATCAAAAGTTAACAAGAAGACCAAGAGAATATATTTTACACTTTATTGCATAGCAGAAGCATATATAGTCGCATATAGAAGAGCTGAGACATCAAATGATCAGTACTGTGTAAGTAGTAACATATAACCTACCTTTAAATGCTGAAAGAGTACAAGTCCCATAGGCAAACTAGTTTTGTGAAAATGATAGCACGTTGATGAACATTACGTTAACATGTTACAGTTTTCTTAAATTAAATATCTATGGAAATCATGACCTAATACCATCGCGTTTTTGGTCTTATTCCCAAGGTGGCCTTTCCTGTGGGTATATGCTTGGTATGCACATAGATCAGAGTCTCACTTTTTCGAATGATATGGGATTCCAGTTTACAGCCCAAAGAAAGGAATAAGGAAACGAAAAGGAATGAGAAAAGTATGAGCGAATATGAATGTGTGCAGAAAATTTTATAAACATCGTTGTTGAGGGACTAGATAGCACCTTATTACTACTCTTCCATGAATATCCAGGCATTCATTGAGGTGAATGCGGGCGATACACGGTAAATACCGCATAACTTCGCCATAAGAGGCACACTTAAGGAAGTGGAGAATTCCTAGCGCTCCCCGGTAACGGCAAGAGACACATCAAGAGAGACATTAGGGGTTCGGAGAAGGGAATAACCATCTCAGAAGGACGGCCGTCTTTTCCCACATTCCGACTTTGAAATACCCGCTCATCATCGATATTCTGATACCCAGAGTCGCGAGGGAAAGCGGGTCATTCATGAAAGCGATAGAAAAGTACCGCAACAATTGCTCATGAAATGACAAAAATCAGTTTCATTTTGGAATTATTATCAGAGCCCTCACGGTATTCTTTCCTATTAATAATTGATATTTTATGGATCATTGATGAAAGAGATGGAAAATTACCGCAAAAATTGCTCAAGAAATAAAAAAACAGTCTCATTTTTATAATTTATATCATATTATATTAAATATTATTCAAGCCCTCGTACCATTTTTTTCCTTTTTATGTGTAAACGGCTGGTGTACTAACACCCCCCACCACACGCATATTGACGAGGCTTGCGAGGTAGAATGTAGTTGTATTGATTTAGTATTTTGCTTCGAGTTTTTACAGATTCAAACAAATATGATACCTACCTTCGATTTTTATGGTAGATTTGAACCTACGGCGTGAAACATACTTAACCCTCCGTTGGTCGCGTGGCGACTACCAGACGCCAGGCCTATTTCTTATTTTTGCCCACATCGTATTTTCATAGTTAGGAAACAAATATTCCTTGTATTTTATTATTTTATGATTATGAAATACTCACCAACATGATTACAAGTTTTGTGACATTTATGGAATTGATTTTGATATTTTTTTTATTTTTGGAGTTTGGTAAAGGCCACGCGACAACTTGAGTTAAAATACATTACATGCTAATAGCTTCGTGATATACATCGGAAATTTAAAAAAAATTTCATAATTTAAACCAACAACTACTTATGGCATTATATTTCGTATAAACGTCTTATTTCTTCGATTTTTATTAAAATCAATTTAACACCTGAACGTAACTATTATTGCGAAGAATTTACTATGGTTCTCACTTTGAGTGAACTTTGGCGTATAATACACCGTTTTTCCCTCTGCTACATTCGTTTATGTTGACTTACTACATTGATGTAGATGCATGACATTAACCGTAAACATACCCATTATAATTTCGTGGTTGTATCGAATAATCAAATCAAATTTCAAATCTGATAGGAGATATTTTGGTTCAAGTTCAGCTGAACGCGCTATCAAAACAAAATGTATAAAAAAAATCAATTATTACCACTGCAGTAAAAATTATTTGTAAGGTTATTAGCAAAATTGGTACTGTTAAATTGTGAAAAATATGCTTGCATAAACTGTTTAAATTTAACTTGCTGATATAATTTCGATAAAAGAATTACTGTAAGAAACGTTAAAATAGGTAGCACTCAGTCTTTAATTGAATAAAATATCTCCATCGTTATTATGCATAAATTTGCTATCCATTCATGAAATAAATTATTCAATGAATGAATTTAAGTATACCGGGACTAGCCACGGTGATAACTTTACGGGAGTCACCCGCAATGCACAATTGTGCGAAAAATCCACAGGGAAAAAATCATTCGCCTTATTGTGTTTAACCGTCATGCATTTTCTTTAGCCATTCCAAAATGGTGCCTGTGAGACGCCGCGCGACTGACGGAGGGTTTAGCAACATATGTGGCAAAACTCTAAAGAAGCTAGTATTCGTTAAGCGTATTGTGGGAAGATTTTCGAACGAGGAAGTAAAATACAGGTGCTATTTCGCACTCGTCCGGCCACACCTTGAGTATGCAGCGAGCATTTGGGGCATGAAGGCTTAATCTGTAAAATTATTAAAATACAAAGGAAAGCTGCGTGATTCGTCAAAAACTGATACGGACGTACAGGAAGCGTTACAAAGATGTTAAACGAATAAGGTCGTGAGACGCTAGAGACTCGGAAACTGCGCGCTAGGCTTAGATTAATTGAGCAACTGAGAACGGTTATCTTTAAGAGAAAAACGGAGAATATCGCATTAGAACCTCACTACATCCAGGTCCAGGACAGAGGCGATCAATTGAGAGAAATGTTTCGCTTGACAGGTATGGGAATTTGTTTTTCCCCGCAAGATTAAGGACTTTAACAAATGCTAGGCATAATTTCGCCAGAGTATTACCTTTTTATGTGTAAACGGCTGGTGTTTTAACACCCCCCGCCACACTTCTATTGAGGCGGTTTGCGGGGTAGTATGTAGATGCATTGCTTTAATATTCTGCTTTGATCTTTTCACAGAGTCAAACAAATGGTTAACTGATAGAATACTGACTGTAATCACTCCAACCATAATTTTTTGACGAGATAAGCAATACAAGCAATCAAAACGTTGGCTGACAAATTAGTGGTCCAACCGTCGAGATGTCAGTCATTAACTTACATTGTCAGTGCACCAATTTTCTCCATAAGCACATATAAAATAATAAGGCTCATTCCTCTTCCCAGCCCCACTCTCTTTGGAATGTGTTACAGACAGTCTCTTTAAGATTGAAATCCTTTTGTGTTGTCTTACCTCATGTAGTTCTAAAACGAGAATTCTCACTCTTCCACACCACAACACACGGAGAGCATCATCTTTGAGTCCCACTATATTTCCGGGTCCGACAGAATCGCTTAACTAAGAGAGATATTTTACCGAACGGATAGATATGAGGATTCTTTTTTCCCCCGATCCATAAAGGAATTCAATAAATGCTAGTCGTAATCTTGTTTGAGCATTTGCCTTTTATATTTTAGACGGCAGCTGTTCCAACACACCCCTTTTCCCTTGCCTTTTTAGGCGGCTTGCGGGGTAGTTTGTAGATGTGCATAAATAGTTCTTGGTTTATCTTTATTTACCGATTGGATTTATAAATTGGTCCTTCTTCACTTCACTTTAACATATTTGCTCTCTTTAACAAGAGAAGAGTGGTGGGAGTCTGCGTTCTGTTAGTGAAAAATATGAATTTTAGTCTAACTTGATAATAGAACTGAATGTTTTAACCATTTGCCTGTAGCAGTGACCACAAAACCCAGTTCTCCAAGGTAATCCAAATGAGAATTAAAAATTAAAGCTCATTTTCGCGCAGATTGCGATCTCACGGATTTACATACTCAGGACTTGGATAATTTATACGTGGTTACGCAAAGGAGCTAACAAAACTGTGAATCCACCCTGTTTGGGACACAATCTTAAAATAACTGCAGACTCATCTCAGGTAGGTGATAAAAAGTGCCTCGTTTAAAGTGCTCATTCAGCTTCACACATTTTATTTCGCGCATAACCTCGCAACGAATAATGCATGAAGGAATACTTCCTCCATTATATCACAATGTCATCTATTATATTTTTACGCGTAGCATTTCAAACCAGTCGAGTGAGCAGCGCTTTTTTTCTCATGGCAATTCATGTATTTCTGATGTTCACATTTTAATCTCCTATCTAAAACAAAAAAAATGAATTCTCATGATTATTTTCCCCTTGTAAATTTAAGAAAGAAAGCATTTATTTCTTAAAGATATGGGAATAGAATTCCTAGAATTTCTACAAATTATATGACTAAATGAAAATTTCAGCAATTGCTTGCATTGAAATGTGGAATTAATGATATTTTGTCCCTCATCAAAGGATAGTGAAATAAAACCAGAAAATGTGAAAGGGTGCCACTGCGAGTGAGGTTATTGATAATCAGAGAAAGAGATTATTGGTTTCATATCAGTGTTATATAGCTTCTATTAGAAAGAAAAAAAAATTAGTTTCATAACTTGCACTTAAATGTTATTCAATCGTTGAAATATTTTTAAGCACAAATTCCAACAAAAAACTTACATGTATAAATCCTTAAACGTTATAATATTGAATTCTTTGGTATAAAAATATTTTGATAACAAGGAATGCAATATTATAACGGTGATTATAATAACAAGCGTAGCTGCGATAAATATTTCGCCTTAACAGGGCAATATAAGTTTCCCAAAAAAAACGCGCGCAAAAGCGTGCATGTTTTTCTCTATCAGAACACCGTCACCATTACTTCTCATGCACGCATCTCACACTGGACCCTTGCCAATCACTCTGGCTCAACCTCCCCATCATCATCTTTCGAGATGGTGGTGGAGTTTTCCCCACCATCACCTTTAACCTTGCGAGGGAATTCGGGAAAATATAGTTCACAGGTGTGACCTGAGCACGCTTTCGTCGGGCCACTAAATATATGGATTAAGATCCGTAAGCCACGTAAGGTCACAAAACACTCATGCAATCAGTCCAGTGGTCAGTACACACAGTAGAGTGGATTCAAAAACCATTTCTTTCGAAATTGGTCTATAGCTGCTGCTCTAAGTATTGGGTCGGTTTTCTTTACGCCCTTAAGACAAATACACATTATTGAATTATCTCTACAAGCTACCCGATTCGGTCTTAATTTGAAAACTTAAGTAGCTACATTGACCCTTTATGACCTAGAGCTACTTCTGCGAGTAATTAAATTTTAAGACTTCTCATTTGAAAAATGTGAACATTTCCGCCGAAATCATGGTAAATCTAAGCGTCCCGGTAGCTCAACTGGTAGAGCACCTGGCCGGCAACCAGGATGTTCTGGGTTCGAGTCCCAGTCAGGCCGCATTTTTACCCTATGATTTCGGGCTTTTTTCCATCTACCATATCTACCGTTGTTCTCGTACTCTTGTAAAACTCCCCCCTTTCGTGAACCCATCCCCATTAACACTGCCTCATACAACAGTTGTTTCGACAAATATTTTTCCCTAACCTTCATTGAAGTTCTGCCAGAGAGGGCAACTACCATTGAGGTGAGAACTAGGGAGATGGCCCACATCTGGGTCGAAAAGGCGTTTGAAACACCCGGGCTAAACATCGCCCATTAAGCGCCAGAGCAAACCCTATCCCCCCAATCCCTTCCCCCCTCATTCCCTTCCCCTTCTTCCACCCCCACTACTTCACCAAGGAGGACTACTGGAGGAATTTCCCCTGCCTGCAGCAGTTCACCTTCGGCACCGAAGATGGCGGGTCAACCCGTAGCAGGCAAGATTTGAAACAAATGGTATTTCGTTCCACAATATAACACATTCCAACTTATGGATAAGGAAGTAGCAAGCAGCATTAGAAAGTGCCATTTCCTTCCTAGCTTTTCGCTCTCAATTATTTGTAAATTCCGTTTTTCTAAAAGGGCTGATCCACTTAAAAAATCCTCCCATCTCCGGGAGGACAAAGTTCGCGGCTTCTCCTTCCATCTTCTCATCGTAATGAGTCTGTTCCTTGGGGATCCTTTCAGTAATTTCCATTGGAGACAAATTCCCCTGGCCCTGGAATCGAACGACGGGCCATAGGCTTTCCGCAATACCACGCAAATCACTACACCCATATTGCTCTTTATTGCCATCCTTGATTGACCAAACACCGCGAGCCTGGGAAAAATTGCCATTTATATCAATGAACCTCAGAAGTATAGTGTTCTGTGCAGTGCCTCTGAAAGTCGAAGATTCGTGGTTTAATTTTCATACCAAAGAAACATTTTAAAATATGAACTATGAATTTAACGTCCGAGCACGCTTCAGAGTGAAAATATACCGCATGTTTCTTCACCAGTTTGTAAAATCATTTTTTCCACTCCTCCCATTTACCATATTCAGAGCGTAATTCTCAATTCAACAAAGGAAGACTAGTTCCTAAAATTAATGGCGCCTGGAATACGGGTGTACTTGCCCGCATGCCTGAATGTCACAACGATTACCGTTCCCACGCACTTATTAATCTTTTTTCTACAATAGGGAATTAACGACAACTGGGAATCAAGCCGCCTTGTGGGTAGAGCACTTAACTGCTGATCGAAGGGTACCGGGCTCAAACGCCAGGTGGAACCTACGGATACTTCCAGACACTAAATCCTTAACTCGACATGTTTTTTATTTAACCATAACGTGTAGGGTAGCCCAGGGAAAGGAAATAGTCCCACTATACCGTAATGTGTGATATTCACACGCCTTAGTCCAAATCGATCTCTACCCTCACCTAACCATAGCAACCATCTTCGATTACAGTAGTGAAGTAAGTGAGAGAAGAGCATTAATGGCGGTGAGAGTTCTACCTATTTTACATATGAGATTTGAAAGTCGAAATGTAAATGGTGCTGACGCCAGAATTATTGAAATTGTTGTTTACCATTCTATGGTACTTCTCGAAAGGGTAAAATCAACTTATTACCCAACAGTCATCGAAGTTAGTTCATTTCAACTCAATCAAGCAGTTTGGGACTCCAAATATGCCAAGGTGATTTAGTGACTTCTTTACCGCCGAGCATGACGCGTAACCTATAAAATCAATGAACATACTTTTCGGATAGCGCTCGATGCTGTTATTTCCCATTACTTTACCTCGGCTTCGCGCTTACGTTGTTAATTATTTAATTCAATATTATCACGATTAACATGAGCGAGTTGAATGAGTCACAAAAACCGGCAGTGTGGTCAATATGCCTCTGGAGCCCCAAGGCCCTTTCGTAATGCACATGAGGCGTAAAGGTTCCAAAAATAGGCTCGTTTGCAAATTTCATTAATTTTTGATTGTGGCAGTGATTGAGAAATAAAGAGACAGGTAAATTATCGTATTTCAATCCGTCGCCTACTTGTTGAGCTAATCGTGGCGAAAAATCAACATCCTTTAACCCTTTCGTAAATAAGTTGATGGCGTCACAAAGCCATATCGACTGCTCGATTCTTTCGGATTTGTTCTAGTTTGAGTTAATATACCATTTGTCTCTAATTCTGCTCGCGGCTATATTTGTAAGATGCTGGCCCTTCTTACCCGAAAATGAAATACAACTTGAAATAAGTATTACTTTAGGCTGCGCTTCTGGGTCATGATTTCAAAATTTTAATCGTTAATATGAAGCTTTATATAATAAATATATAATAATATTTAACATGTGTCTCATTACGGAATATTGAAAAATTTTGCTAGGTTCATAGTTATTTACACTTTTGTGAGCGGTTCCTCCTATTTACCACAGTGGGAATTTTCCTCCTTACAAGTGAATATATGCCGAAACTTCAATGAAGTCACTCCCTATCAAAAAATTGGGCGGTAACTTTGGCGCTTCCTTATTTTAAACTCACCAGAGAATTGGTAAACAAAGAGGATTTTTTCCATGTAATTCATCGTTCCCTTCCTCTTGCAAATTCGTTTAAAAATTGAGATTTAGATTCTGAGTTAACGACCCCATTAATGGCGTAACGATGAGGTAAGTCGAATTCATCATAATTTCGATTCACGGCCAGAAATACTTCGTTGCCTCATTATTTATCAGCGAAGTTGGCTTGCACTCTTGCATTTTCCTCGTTTTTTGGCATTGCAACGCTCTTACTCCGTGGATATTTTTTTCTCTGAACCTACTTCCAGAATGACGCTCTTAAGCTCGACTCATAACTCGAAAGTTATCTCTTATAGTAGTCTACTATAAACACGTGTTACGCTCGACTTGTGGATGTGGAAAATGATCGCAAAGCACTATGAAAAGAATACGAATCGATTTAGGACGCGAATGACCTTGGTTCAATCTACAAGAGAAATGGAAGTAGAAACATTGGGTGCTGATGGAATGACTATTATAATGAAAAATTTCGATTATATTGCAAAAAGCTACGTTTCTTCATTTAAGGCTAAGAATTTAATTACACATAACCATTTTTAGTTTATTACTTATGAGAGAGAATTCTTAAGGTAAGACTTATGAAAAAATTTCTCAAAATCAGGGGGCATGGCAATATATCTGGCCCGTTGCAAGAATTTAATGTGATGCATTGTAACTTGAAAATGAACTTAAAATTGTAATAAAACAATTCAAAATTGCATTCCTTTGTCCGATGGGATGTTTGGATGCCAAAAACTTTGAAAGCTCATATTTCAGTACTGGTTGAGCCTATATGTCACATAGTATTGGTATCCTTCTCACCATATTAGTGGTAAGTTTTTCGATTTCTGTTATATTTTTTTCCAATCCTATAGACTATTTTATTCTGAGTTCGTAGCTTCCCAGTCAAACCGGCAAAATTATTAACATATACACATATTTTTAATACATATAATTGAGTCACAAGCCTCATATGCATCACTTATGGTATAAGATCAATAATTTTTAATATTTTCCGAAAAATATTTGGCTAATAAAAAGGGCAGTCCAATATGAATTATATCCTTGGGCGCTTCTTATCAATATTTATTTTTTTCATTTATTTTTTCTCTATTTACATCTCTAATTAATATATTTTGAATTAAAAAATGCCTGGAGTACCTAAATTTACTGCATTATGTTCGAACGATTTACCAAAGTGACGGCGAAAATAACAGAATTTTTTTCGTTTAATAAAGACGGTAGGTTAGAGGAAAACCCGAAAGTATTTTAGGTGAAGGATAAGTCGAACAAGCAAAGCAGTTAGCAGTATTTTTACGTACGGGGAAGGTGTTTATAAAAATTAATATTTGATGAAAAGTATGCTTTAAAGGCTACTGAAGAATCCCCTCCAAGATAGAGATTTATCGGAAGGGAGTAGAAATGAGAGGCTAGGTTGGTTATTTCTGGAACAGCAAGTGATAGGTAGCATCTATCACAGACTCATGGCGACTATCAAACATGGCCAGTCAACCTTTGATCCCTCGATGACTACAGTACGGAGGCTCTAGGGATAAAATGGCTATACGTTGCATATACATAGGCATTGACTTGGGCAGAAAGCACGCAAAATGAAAGTATCAGAAAATAATTATTAATTTCACTCTTCTTGGAAATATTTGCGGATAGGAATGAGATATATTATGATCCATGAAGGGCGTATGATAATGATGACGTAATAACACACTTCAGACCAAGATGCGCTTGCAGGAAGTATACGTCGAGCATACTTGTAAGTACGAGATGAATCTCATATGACCTTGGTCAAAGCAAATCAACACATACACATGTGGTAACGGCATACTCATAAGTAACTATGATATTCATTTAACGAGGTAAAAACAGTAATCACTTTATGACTAATTTACCAAAATTTAGAAAGAAAGAGCTTTTGTCTTTTAAATTAGATTCTTCCACAAGGGTAGCAGAAAATGTGTGATGAAGGTCATCAGCAGTGCGTTTATTTATTTGCCAGAAAATTAATTACTATGTCTACAATATCGAACAGAAAGAACAGCGAGACTATCTCCGACTACTGGTGCCAAGACAAACTCATTTATTTTCGCGTACTTCACAAAAGCAAAGAAGCAACGAATATTCGAACAAACTTCCTAGATAATCGAAATATCCTAATGATAGTCCACAGAGAGAATAAATATTTTTATCACTTTCAAGCCATTTAAATATGATAGCACGTACTACGTATTGCTTCAATCCACGTGATATGTCATCATGTCGACTGTCAATAACACAGGCCAACAAAAAAAACTTTTTTTTTGGTGCCGGGAGTTTTTGAGCTCATATTAACAATAATAGAGGTGCTGAATCCAAATATGATATCCGTTTTTATGTAACAGCTCTACTTTTTTAGATACGGCGCATTTTATGGTTATATTCTTTCAAATTTTTGATATATTTCAGAAAATATTTTTCAAATTTAAATCAATCTATAAATAAACTAATTCATAATCACTCTGCAGTATTTACTTTGAAAATCACCTTTATACCTTTGAGAAAGGGGTTGGGGAGGATTTGGCGTGTTTGAAGAAGGGGGAGACAGGCGTACAGAGCGGAGGCAGTGGGAAAAGATACAACTAAGGGATGTGGGAAACCAGCGGTGGAAAAGGACCCTAGCCATAACTGTAGAATAACGACACGTGGGAAGAATCACAGATAAGTGGAGAAGAGTAAAAAAGGGGGTATAGGGTAAAGAGAGAGTGTGTCTTTGAAAATGGAGAGGCGGGAGTAAGTAAGCAGTAAGGGGATTTCCGAAAACAAATGGTCAAATTCTCAAAGTTTTTGTAAAGCAGCCTCTAAAAATGAGCTAAATTCGAAGAAGCTGTGTCAATCATTGTGACGTGTTTTGTTATATTTGTGGGGAATATACCTTAAAAGAAAATAGGAAAAACATTACAGACTTTGTGAAACGTGCATACCTAGGGTATTTTGGTGTTCAGCTTGGTAACCAAGGTAAAACGTAGGCACCGCATGTTGTGTTTAAAACATGCACAGAACATCAGCGGTACTGAACTACAGGAAAAAAGAAAAGTTTGAAGTTTGGTGTGACAATGGTTTGGAGAGAACCTACAAACCATATTGACGACTGTTATTTTTGCATGGTAAATGCTTCGGGAATTAATCGAAACAATCGCCACAAATGGAAATATACAGATTTGCCTTCAGCTAGACACCCTGTACCCCATTCAGAAGAAATCCCGATCCTAATATTTCAGACATTACGAGATGTATGTGAGGATAAATATGAGCCATGTGAACACATTCCTGATTCTATTGACGATAGTGACAGTGACTACGAGGCAGTATCAACAAATCCTCAACTATTTAATCAAGATGAACTAAGCGACCTTGTTAGAGAATTGAACTTACCGAAGGAAGCATCTGAACTACTAGCTTCAAGGATGCATGAAAAGAATTTAATGGAACAAGGTACAAAAATTAATTTTTATCCCACAATTGAAAAGGATCTGCTACCCCCCTTTACTCAAGAAGACAATCTTACATTTTGTTTAGACGTTAGAGGTCTTCTGAAAGGAATGGGACTACCGCAATATGAAGCTAGTGATTCGCGTTTGTTCATTGATAGCTCCAAGCGTAGTTTAAAATGTGTTCTTCACAATGTTAACAAGTTTGGCTCAATACCAATCGCTCATTCAACTGAAATGAAAGAAGAATATGATACAATAGTATTGGCCTTACAGAAGATAAAATACTAGGGACATCGCTAGGTGATTTGTGTAGATTTAAAATTGGTGAACTTTCTTCTTGGGCAGCAATTTAGCAACACAAAATATCCTTGTTTCTGGTGCCTCTGTGCTAGCAGGGACAGACAAACCACTGGATTAAGAAGAAGTGGTCAAAGAGAGAAAACTTAATTATTGGGTAAAAACATTATTGCTGAGTCTTTGGTGAACGGGAGAAAATCACCTTACCGCCCCTTCATGTTGAACTAGGCTTAATGAAGCAATTTGTAAAGGTTCTTGACAAGGATGGACCATGCTTCGGCTACTTTAGAATAAAAATGCCGCAGATAAGTATAGAAAAACTTAAAGCTGGTAGTTTTGATAAGCCACAAATCAGACAACTTACAAAGGATCCTGCTTTTGTCAAGCCATTGAATGAGATTGAAAAAAACAGTTGGCTTTCATTTGTTTAGGTAATAAAATTTTTTCTGGGAAATCACAAGCGAGATAAATTATATTGAGCTGGTAAACAATATGCTCTCCAACTTTAAACCACTTGGATGTAATATTAGCATAAAAGTTCACTATACACAGTCACTTAGACTGTTTTCCTGAAAATTTAGGCGACACAAGTGAAAAACAAGGCGAATGATTTCACCAGGAAATCAAAACAATGTAAGATCGCTACCAAGGAAGATGGAATAAACATATGATTGCAGATTACTGCTGGTGCTTAAAACGAGACTGTTTTAACAAAGTGCACGCAAGAAAATCGCGCAAAAGGAGCTTCCGTAGTCTTGAGTGACGTTTTTACGTCTTTTTTTCTTTAAATTGTTTTATTTCAGTAAAAAATGTTACTATTTGTATTCAATTGTATTGTAAAACTATTGTAATTGTAGGTAATTTAACATTCCTATAAATTAATCAAGTCTTTATATTTTGTGGGTTTTATCATTTATGTAATATCATCATATTGAACATTTTTTTTACGTAAGTAACAACATATCTGTATCTGGAAAACTAGAGCTGATTGGAAAAAACTAATATCATATTTGGATTCAGCACCCCAATTATACTTAGAATCAGCTTTAAAACCTCCGGCACCAAAACCACTGTTGACCTGTGTAATATTTCGGTCAACAGTCCATTCATAAAACATTGAGAACGCAAACAAAATTGAAACACAAACGCAAAAAGCATAGCATTCTCTCACAAATAGTGTGAAATTTGAAGTATTAAAGACATAAAGAAATCAAACAGCGATCATTGAAACATAACTACAATAGGTATTAGTAATGCACATTTGTTAATTTTATTACAAGAAAGAATAATATCTGCCTATCATGTGGCATTAAAAGAATTTGAATTCTTATGGCTTATGCTTTTATAGTGTCCAAATAAATCACTGTTCAAGTGGTGTACCGGCATAACTCAAGGTTAAATGCTTCAAAATATAACCGAACGAAGTAAAAAAACTATACATTATTAATTGCACTACTAATTACATCATCATCAGTGGTCCTATGATCACAATCCTAAGATTGGTTTGACGCAGCTCTCCACTCAATTCTCCGATCAGCTAATCTTTTCACTCCGAAGCATTTCTTCTCTTTCACATCCTTCTTTACCATGTTCCATATACATATTTTGTTCGAGGTCTTCCCTTTCTATCCTTTCCATCTACTTGGACCTCGACCATTGCCTTCATCAGGCCATCACGTCCCAAGATATGGCCTAAAAGTTTGTACTAATTATATATCCAAACCAAAAATTTTGAATAGTTAGTATTGACGATGAGACGAAATTATAATTAAGAGATATTTATCATCAAAGTCAATAATATATGATTCAGGAGACATAATTAAAACCGAGAGATAACAACTAAATGCTGGCGGAATGGGCGATTGCGCCGCATTACGCGGCCCTCCGGTGTCCGCGCTGTCGTCACTTCAAGCCTTATTTTAATTATTTGATGCTTACCCTTTTCGGGGAGAGCTATACGGCGAGAGATAACTTCCTTAGACTTTTAATTGGAGATCGTGAGGCAGGGGCCTTCAAGTGGGATGAAGGGGAAAAAATGCGGTTGCCAGTGGTGTGACACTGTCTCCGGGAACCCTTTGCAGGAAAACAACCACTCTAGCCCCTCCCCTACCGGCCCCTCCTTTTCCCCTCCGCCCCCGATACAGCAGCCAGCCCACAGCGCCATCGTCTCAGGCGGACGAAGCGCCCAGTCCCTCCGTGATAGCCGACCGCAACAGACACGACGCCTCCGCGCGGAACATGCCGACATCGCAGCGAAGCGCGCGGCTGACGGCCCGCTGAACACCTTCCGCTCGCTAAACGTAAGTCGTCATTTTTTTTAACATCTCCGGGAAGCCAACGACGAACGCAAGCCACTTGTGAAATTGTGTGGGAAGTTTATAGCGTCGGGAGAAAGCGAAAGTACGTCTCTAAACCCTTAATTTTTCTCATCACTTAGTGCGCAACTAGACGGAGTCATCCTTCTCGAAATTCTAATTTTTTTTAACATCCTTCATTAATATTTCAAAGCAGGTGCCTCGAGTTCCTAGGGCGCGTTTTAGAGGCTCCATAAACATATTTTTTTTAACCTTCCGTATCCGTGTCCCTCATGAAAATCTCATAGCACCGTCTTCAGGTAAATACTAGGTTTTTGCAATTATCCTTGGATAAGATAGGCAAGCCGAATGCATCAGTTTAGAAATTAATATTTATTAAATTTTCTGCATAATTATTTTGAGAAAAGAACCTCTAGAGCAGATTTTACACCTTTAAACCTCGTTGAATCACAAGCTTTTTTGCTCTTTCATCGGGTCAAAACAGAGGAGAAAGTTTTTCGCTTGATCCTCGAATCTCTTCGACTTTCCCCGCAGGCGATGGACGAAGACATCTTCCTTACATTTTTAATTTTTTTAACACTCTTCCCATTTATTTAAAAGTAGGTTTTTCGAGCTCCAGGGTCCCCGATGAGGGCGTGTTTGCAGAATTTCTCCCATTCTCCCACTTCTGAGTATTATTCATGCTAATGCAGGAAATTTTATGATGACGGGAATAAGCAGCAGATCAGAATGAATGAATCCAAATGAATCCTTCGTTTTCTACTTATCTTCGATAGTGCTTGAAAATAAATCCCGTTGGATGAAACATTATTTTTTAAGGCCTTGATAATGATTTGAAACCAGTTTTTGCGGACCTAGGAACTTCGGAAGTGCTCACTGAGATACTATTTTCAAAATTTTTTATCTTTAGCACTTTTGTGAATTGAGAGAAGTTTTTTCAGCAGTAAAAGCGAAAAGAAAGCTGTGACATATCTGCCTCCTCAATAGTTTTCAACTTTTCCCTGTGTAGCAGTTATCCATATGTGAAAAATATATTCTTAATATTATTATTTTTAAACGTTCTTCATCGTCATTTGAAAGTAGATATATCAAATCTACGAGGTATGCATGCTTACGTTCAAGCCATTGATAGTCCTTTAAAGATCTGATGGCTAAAACTTGACGGTCAATTTATCATCCAAGGGGGGACCCCAGTACCACGTCAGGCTCCCGTGAAACTTGAGGTAACGGGTCGCGAACGATAGAAGATCCCCCTTTTATTTTCACGTATCCCCGTTACTGCTTTTTCAAGATATGATATCCGAGTGGAATTTCTGATTTTTTAAATGTTCTTCATTAGAATTAGAAATTCGGTGCCTTAATCTCCTTGAGTTTCCTTAGAACACATTTCCAAGCCTTTTTACATCGTCGACTATTCATAAACTTATTTAAAAATAAAAACTATAAATTAATCTTCAATGGCTATGCTCTTTCATAATAATGGTGATTCCATGAGGGAATTGATCTTGAATACATCAATATAGCTTAGTCCTAATGCTCTTTCAAATCGTACAATAGCTTTAATCATAATAAAAACCCTTCATATTTATGAATTTATGGAGGTGGGGTATAGGATAATTTTTTCCTGGAATTTTTAATCATTTGAATTAACGTTATAATAACGTAAAAGTAAGTGCCGTGAGCCTCTCGATCACTAATTTTAAACTTTCTTTTAAGAAACTGACAATTTGCTATATACCCTTTCCTCACAGAAAGTATGCAGCTATTTTTTAATAAACGTAACGACCTTCAGACTCCGCGAAACTTTGAGGAAAGTTTATGGCGAGTTAAAGTTTTATAGGAGATGAGGGGAAAGTGCTTCCAAAAGTTATTTTTTTTGCTTCTTGCTCAGGTTTTTGCTGGCTTCAAGGATGGAATACCTTTAGTGTTGATAACTTCTCTAACGCTCGTCATAATTATTTTTAGGCTGCTTTGCTATGCATCAGGACTGCTTAGAGCTTATACGAGATATTTTTTTAATGTTTTGATTTATAAAGGATTCGATTAAAAACTGATCTTTTGTAACTCAGTTAGTCTTAATAATAACATTCAATATGAATTGTGACACTTTTTACAAGAAATATTTCCCTAAGGGACCATTGGTGACAGGGAAGTACGAGGAAGTAATACAAAAATCGATACGAATGAAGGCATTTATTTACTCTAAAATAGATATCAAAGTATAGAAAAATCAATTCAAATTTACGTTTGACGCGGAGAGTGCTATCGTAGCTTTACTTTTAATTCATGCAAAGAAGAAAGCCGTTAAGATTAGGCCCGCGTAAGGATACGCGAATTCAAAATTATAATATTATCTGGAAGCTATTTTCTAAACGGGAGTATAAATGAAATACCCTTGGCATGGTGACTTGTTTACCTTGCCTTTTTGCCAGACCGATGAATTCGCTTTTTTATACTTTGCTTACTTTTAGGCTTTTTGAGCATTGATGAAGAGTAAAGTGAGGTGATACAAAGTTTAACAACAGGAATTTTTTTAGCTATATACATGTTCGGCTCCCTGGAAAAATTGTGAAAAAATTTCATTCCCAATCTAGAAACAGTTACTTTTCACTTTTATGTAAGAGCTATTTAAGAAGTATATCATTTTATAGCAAAATTAGAAATATTTCAAGCGCTCTCCTCAAAGTATGAATTACTCCCAAAAAAGATCATATCGTGTAATCGCTAACGTAGAGGGAAGAAATAATGAAAAGAGATTTGGTACTTACACTCCCTATGGGAAGCAATATTCGTGTCACGCACATCAGCATGAACATGTCAAAAATATTATTATATATAAAAGCAATTCTAATCACTTACTTCAAATGAATAGTTTCATTTTAATAAGAATAATT
Organism: Ischnura elegans; assembly: GCF_921293095.1. Lineage (NCBI taxonomy): Eukaryota > Metazoa > Arthropoda > Insecta > Odonata > Coenagrionidae > Ischnura > Ischnura elegans. Next base: position 50,393,599 of record NC_060259.1, read on the forward strand.
TAACAGTTTCCTACTGAACTAAAATTATATTTTCTTGTGCAACTAGTTTCACCAAACGGCTGTATTCCCGGGTAAAAACTGCTTAGAATAAAATGAAAATGCAGTCTATATTTTTTGGAAAGTTGAACCGCCTTTGAGGCAGTGACTCAATAAATTGTGCCTATGTTACTTCAAATCGGTAGAATAAGTAGCTCATTTCAGTTAAATAACATTTTTGTGGTGTTCAAATGGGATTTAATAATGAATTTAATGATCTCTGATGTATTTTTTCCTATGTTTTTAACATTATTCTCTTCAGAATAGTATGCTGTTAAATGATTACCACGATATTTTCTTTAGCATACCTTAGATGTCTTTAAATCTTGATCGGGAACATTTAGTTATAACTAAGCCATTGGTTTTTGAACCACCCCCGATGCATTTCTTCAGGACAGAATGTATGGCACTGCCTTCTCCGCTAGCCACAAGGACTCGTCGCCTTTAACGTGAAGCGTTGCTTTTCCGGGAGATTTGTTCACATAGCGATTCGTGACGAGAGTAGCATTATTGTGAGTCTGTGGGAAGCAAGTCACTTGTGGCAGGAAAACGCGAAATGGAACAAGGCGTTACCGAGTCCTTGGTAACGCAGTCCGCTCCACGAAAACTTGACTGTTTGAAAATAATCACTCCTTGGAATGCAACCGTGGGATAATACTTGAGGAGGGAGATAAGCAGGCACGTGTTCTCTGAGAAACCGGAGAAAAAATGGAAATCTCTTTCTTCTAGGAGGACTAATGGTACTGGTTTGAGCGAGATTTTTAATGGATTTGATCATCATGTTCAAGATTTCGACGGAACATTTTAATTACATTTGTGCATTCTAAATCCTCGCCTTTATTTCTTAATGGACTATATTTAATTCACTAAGATTAAGGGAGGGGGCCTATTCAAGAGATTCCATTGATATCGGATGAAATGGCAATTAAGATGCTTTTCATAAACAAGGAAGAAAATTTACTAATAGACTTCCTGGTTTATTTTCCTCTTTTCATGATCTAGATATTTTTGGAATCTTAAATTCTCAGGATGTAAAAAATTTAAAGACTGATTGGCAATATATTTTTGAGAAAAATAAACATGCAGATGTACTTATATAAAATAGAAATTAACAGAAATAAGAAAATTCAAAGTGTGCGTATAGCTCAGATTCCCTATGCATGTAATGTTAGAGATCTTTTTTAAAGAACACTTCATAATTTAATAAAAACTAATGAATTGAAAGCATAACGCACCATAACGCACTTTAAATTCCACCTTAAGTAATTTTGACGAAAGATACGACATTGCTCCCCATATACTGTAGGCTCGGGAGTTTTTCAGGGTCGAAAGAAAACTAAAAATAAAAAAGGTAAAAAAAATGCATTGTTGCATGGAATATTAACTCAATGACGAAAGCTCTTGTAAGGAAGTTGAACACCCTTCCTTACATTTTTCATCCATGAAAACCAGAAAATAATCATGTTTTTCGTTTTGAATGCAGCTAATGGAAAAAAAGGAGTAATAATAGGAGCTTAAAAATTAATGATGGCCAGAATTTCAACACCGATGCGAATTTTCCTTACTAAAAACAGCGGTAGCGTGATATAAGGTAATTGAGATTCCTTAACCAATGTATTATTTATTTTTTAAATAGTATAACGTGGTCAGTTTCCACCGCGTCTCTTTCGAATTGTCCTTAATAGCCGTAAAGATTCTTCTGAGGGATTACCTAATTTTATGAAAATCCAATCCGTTACCTTATCTGCAACGATTTATCACTATTACCATACATAGGACGCAAACACAAACGAAATGCTTTGAGGAGCATATCCGTCATTGGATAAATTAAAAAAAAATTGGAAAAAATGTACATTAAATTTAATCACTTTGTAAAGTTATCTATAAATATGCATTTTTGGTTCGCTAATTTCCAGCGATGCATTTAAAAAAAATTTATTCTAGCTTTCATAAGCAGCTCTGAAGCAATTTATAAAATACTGACGATGCGAATAGCTAATGAATAAACTTAAGGTTTTCAGTAGAACTTAGGAAGTTGGATATAAATTCAACGTAGTGCTTTTCTCGTCACTGCCTTAACATGATTGGTTACTGCCTAAGGTTATACTGGCCGGGCATGGGTCAGTTGACAGCTTTGTCACCTTTGGGAGGTGAGTATGGAAGATGCAGTTGTGGGGGGGGAGGCCGGCCACGTGGGTTATAAACATTCCTTGGGTTAATTTTACGGCAAGCTGCGAAATATGGAGGAACCTGACGAGTCGAAGGGAAGAAAATGCACGTGGTTAGCACAGCCAAAATGACCATTGTTATTAATGAATCCGCCGTTTTCTTCATTGGCCCTCAATGGACACAAGAGTGCATACAACTGTTAACTTTTTGGTATTATAACGCTCCCCTTTACATTTACGTGCGAGGCTTCGGCTGATTAAAGTATTAAGAACAGTTATCTTTCAGTTCGGTGTAGAGAGCATAATCTAATAACCTAAGTTTGTAGGCCCGACAGACAGGCCCTCGTATAATAAACGGCTTTAATAAATGCCAGAGGGTACTATAAGTCAAGTGTGTATCCAAAACGCGCACCTACCTTCCTTTTTGTGCTTACGGTTTGTCCTAAAATACCTTCTTGTTGAGTTGGCTTGCGAGGTAGTTGAATGATGTAGATTCGAGCATTGCCTCTCACGTTATAAGAAACATGGCTATGTCATAGCAATAAATTAATTATTATGCTTCGTGTAGTGATTAGAGTCCAGCCAGTATATCGTCAGAAAGGATTTTTGGAGGAAATGTTTTGATCCACATACGAGGTATTTTAACGAAATTTCGTGATGCAATGCTGGAAAAATGGAAAACAAGACGAATCATGGTAATTTTTCAGTTTTTTTGTGTAATCTCGGAATATATTGACTTTTAAAGATTAATAGCTACATAATATCTCGTAAAAATTAAAATATTTTTTTATCTCCAACGAACCGTTAACCTCCAGTGCTATTTGAAAATTGGGGTATTTGCTCATCTCCGCAAAATATCAGTTTCACTGTAATTAAAATACGAAAGAAAGCAATTAAGCGAAAAGGAATTGAACGAGGAATCGCTTCATGATAAAATCCACCTTCAAAATGAAATAATGTTCAATTGAAAAATATTCATAGAATTTTTAATGTCATTGAGTTTCAAGGAAATTCATTATCTTAATCTAATTTAAATTAAAAGAACAAAAAACAAAATAACTGAAAAGAAGTAGGAGGATGTGAAAGCCCTTCAAAAGAATTATTGGCGTGAAAGATTAATGATTCCGGTTAGCACGATGAACATGGATTAATTGAAAACTCTATTTATTGCTAAAATTTTAAGGATATAACCTTCTTGTTTCCTTTATTTTTCCTCTTTAGATGCCATCGGTACTGCTATTTAGTGGATAACTTGCGCAGTATTAAATTTACATTAATAATGTTTGCAGATATTATAGAAGGCAGAAAGAAATAAGTTTTTCCTTTGGTTCAAACAGGTGCACAAATTGTGGATACTTGATGAAGCTCCACGCCACCCGAAAATACATGCTTGTACATGAGAATTTTTCTTCATGGTAATGAAAAGTAGAGCCTAGTCCACGGTGGGAAAAACTCTCTGCCATCCAAACACACTTAAACTGCCACAAAGGAAATTTATTTTAAAGACGTAAAATTTGGTTATTTATACCAGGAGGGACTGCGCTTAGGCCAATCGAGGGAATTCCAGATTGGAATGTCTACCTAAAGTGAAGTTATCGATAAAATTGATGTACATAATCGGCAGAAAAAACAGGAACACTCGGCCTCCCCAACTACCTTGCAGCGTAGTTGGGTATAGTGTTTTTCTTTAAACATAAATGTGGAGCAAGGGGTGTTCAAGTTTTATAATTAAATTGGCCCTGCATCCTTAACGCTAATGTTCATACTTTTCTTGAATACTGCACCAATAAAATTTATTCGGCACATATAAAATGGAATTTGATCTTATTTAACTAAGAAGTGAAACACATGAACCATACTTTATTCGAAGACAATGTGACAATGCAACGTAATAGTCTCGCCACCAATTGCAAAGAAATCGAAACAACTCATTGAATTTACTGAAGGGTAGTTTTGTCTGAGAATGCATTTCCCCGTTTAGGTGCTAGTCAATCAATGTATATTTATTTATTTAAAACTGAGTTATATAGTGATTAAGATAACAAGAATACTGGAAATATCTTCATATACAATTTGAGTTTACGAAATTTCTAAATGAAACTTTCAAAGAGGAATCGGGTTGGTTTATGTTAAAATGTTTGGAGATCACGCGACCCTTCTTTTGGTTCTATGTTGAGGGCAACACAGGTGCAGAACTCCGATCACCTCGACCCCCTTCGTTAAGTACATGCTAATGGCGACGCCTCCGCCCTCCCTTCTCTCAAGGCGAAAAAAGCCTTTCTGTCGATTTCTCCCTAAAAATAAAATTCCTATCAATTTGAGTTACAAGAAAAGTTTCATTCCGGAAGTGGATTCGAAAATAAACTTTAACTTAACTTAAAAAGATTTTGTGAAAAAATTATTTAGCTGTACTTACGTCGTGCAGCAAACAAATTTTTGACAGCACTATTAATTGTGGCACGCATTAACTGGAGTCTGAGCTCGATAAAACTTATGACTAAGCGTGCTGGGATGTAGAAATATTGAAAAGCGATGCATTTAATAATGTTATGAGGATCGTTAACACGAAAAGTAAAACATTTTTAAAATTCATTCTCATATTGTCTCTCTAATACCTAAAAGCCATAGGTGATACTTAAAACAATCAGAGGTGAGAAGAAAATCGAAAACCAGGTCACTTGTAATGAATGAAATAGCACTTTATAAACATTAAGCCCATTTTGAATTCTATCACTTCAAAACATTTACTAATTCAAACTTTTAACTCTTTAGAAAGTGCTAGTCATTATTGAATTCCCCAACTGTATGGAACACCGATGACGAAAGAAAAACGATGCATCAGAGGAAATAGGGGTCTTTAGAAAGTGAAGAGGACATTGGGTATGGCAAGTGATTATCTAGCAAGTCCCGTGATCCTGCTCGTCAACCAAAAAAATGATCGACACACAATTCTAGAATTTCAAGCACTGCCACAATTTTGCAAGAACAATTTTAATTTTATTTCGCAAAAAAAAAAGACTCGAGCTTAGTGTCCAACGATGAGAAACGAATCTGGGAAGCTGGCATATTCATTGGAAACAAGACTGTGGCTTACTAAAAGCTCTTCTAGCCCTTTATTGAGGAGCGCAGTGTTATCAACAACACTGAAGCACACTGCAAATAAAACAAGACTATTTTCTAAAGCGTACCATTGTCATATCTTCACAAATGATGCTACAGATATAGCGATTTTTTTGACTACCAACACCTTCGGATTTCTTCTCCTAATGAGTTTGTGTTTTTATAATTCTACCTATTCTCACTAAAGGTAACTCGTCGATGCACGAGTATATCAGAGGGCTTTTACCGCTCGGAATATTTATTTCATTTTTAGTGCTTACTTCGAGGTAACTGTGTTTTCGTACGATTACACAGCACATACCTAGATAAGAGGTATTCAACCCTGAAAATGCTCTTGACTTGAAGTCCTGAAGTACACACTATCACTCTGAAGCGTTGGATGAATATTTCCCTAGTGAAGAGCACGTGAGCTGTTGCTTTAATTTTTATAAATGATGCAATGAAAAATTTCAAAATCTGGTATACATTCATACTACTCCCTTTGTTTCTTTTTTAATGTCAATTTTATTTATCGTTTTGTACCACTTTTGGCCTCTTATATTTTTTATTGCATTGATTCCTCTCAGCTCATGTAAAATTTACCTTTTCTCGCATTCTTCTGTTGAGCGTAAATACACTTATATATTTCATTTTATGCAAGATTCGTTTTTTTCTCTCTATTTTTGAAAACAGTATTAAATATACCTGTTTCTGTTTCTTAGTGTTTATCGTAGGTATAATTATAGGATTCTACTTCTATTGAAAAGTAGAACAGATCCTATGATGTTTCAGAGAGGAAATATAGACCATAGCATGAAATTTTCCAATCATTACATATCATGAATGAATGATGGTTCAGTACTTCTACTCGCGGTACACGGTTGACAGCACCTAAGGGTCCTCTCAGATTACACCTGCTCCCACCATTAACGCAGGAGATAGCTGAATCTTCTTGCGTACTAAGCCATTATTTTAGACAACAACCTTACAATGAGGTAGATGCATTTATAGACGGGGTCGGGTGCCTTAGTTCAACCATTAATTGTAAAATAAATCTTGATAGAAGAGCCGTGCGACCGTCATTCTACTTAATATCACTCATCGATCATATCCCTAGGGAGGGATACTTCGTTTATGATAAGGGATATTGGTGAAACACGTTGAATAGGAATGAAATGAGCACATGAATACATCCACCCCTATTGCTGACGATGAAACATTTGTGGAAAGTTTAAAAATAAATTAATCTTTAAAGTATTTCCGAATCGTGCTTAAAACTTGTTACTTCTCAACTAAAAAACACCACAACTGTACTCACACTATTAAGAGACTCATTGAAAAAATTTGAAGTAATAATTGCAATCAGAAAATAATAATTATTGCATTAAAACAATGATTTTGGACCATAAATTTTACGATATTCCTCAGTACGCAGTTAATTCATTTCCACGATACATCCGTATCAATCACGTTCATTTATCTTCGATTCCTTAGATTTTTATGGATAGGGGATCATGAATGCATTCGGCAGCTACTCAAAATTTATTGTATTCTTCGGTGAGAGAAGCAGTCTTTTCCACTACAAGTGTATGTATTTTCATTATTATATTTGCTATCGACTACTATACACGGTTTAATTCATGATTCTTTAAAATAATTGTTATTAACTTTTGACGATGGAAATAATATTTAATAATGTTAAATAGTGTTTTTAATGAACTGATTCAACAATTAATACGATTAAACTGAATAATGGTTGAAAATTAGGCGTTTAATTCCAAAATACATTTTAGGGGTCAAATGACCCCTAGCCGTCCTTCTAGGTAGCGCGAAACTCCCGTCCTCCTAGTGTTAAGAGACTCATTGAAAAAATTTGAAGTAATAATTGCAATCAGAAAATAATAATTATTGCAGTAAAACAATGATTTTGGACCGTAAATTTTACGATATTCCTCAGTACGCAGTTCATTCATTTCCACGATACATCCGTATCAATCACGTTCATTTATCTTCGATTCCTTAGATTTTTATGGATAGGGGATCATGAATGCATTCGGCAGCTACTCAAAATTTATTGTATTCTTCGGTGAGAGAAGCAGTCTTTTCCACTACAAGGTTTCGTAAAACTTGGTTTTATTAAAGTGTTAGCATGAAATTAATTTCCATCCAAAGTTAAAAATATCAAAGAATGTTGCAGTAACCTTTAGACGGTTATTCTTGATGATTGCATTTGAAATTTGAAGACAGAAAAACGTTTACTCCCGGTCTGCACGCATTAAACAGCAGAGATTAATATCATGGAGCGTTTTAAGCACTTGATAGCGAAAAGTTGGGTATAAGATATAAGCCTGTTTAAGTGTTTCAAGAACTATTCGTGCATTGGGGGACTCCGCATTATAGCGGAATTTGTGATATTTTTATGTTCACTTGATTCTCAGACCGTGACAAAATCTTCATAAAGTAGGTCAGAGTACTATTCACAGTATACTGCTAAGCGTCTCAATCATTGAATTAGAACGCAAAGAATTATGGAATAAATTACGTAAGGGCATTACACTGCATGACCCCTTTACCATCTGGTTTCACAAGGAGGCGAATCCTGCTAAGAATATTGGTGAAAGAGTACTGCGGTGGATCATCAACATTGGGTAGTACCACTAATTTCTATATTTAACCGTAGACTGTTTCACTTCACTGACGGGTAAACGCATTTATAGAAACGAATATTATTGTGGTGAGAAACATTTTCTCGCAAAAACAACCCCAAAGTTAAGACGCACATAGTATTATCATTCAAATTTAAGTTTCCCCTACACTTTCAATTCCAGATGAACTCTCGACACTTTCTTTACACAACAATTCTTTTTCATTGCCGTACGGTACCTTATCTGCTGCATCTCTTTGCAATGAAGAGCTAAAAAACTTCAATTTCGAAAAAACATTCTTCTCCAAATTGTTACTGATATTTGTATGGCAGTGAATAGTGTTACCTATCTCTAAATCACCACGTTAGAAATAATAGCTAAGTACAAATATTTAAATAGTAAGTTACGTTACAAATTATGTTACGTAATTCTTTAGCGGAGAGAATTATTTTGCGATACGGTGTCATGCCGTGGTAGTAACTCCTAAAAATTGTGAATCTAAGACAAGCGCATGATGCTGATTGCATCAAAATATTTTTAGTTTTATACAAAGCGATTGCACCCTCACAGGGAATTTTCAATCAAGAGCCATCCTGACCCCTTTGCCCGTCTTATTTCTTCAGCAAAGATGCGTTACGTCAAAGCGGAAATTATTTCAAAAGACCGATGAATGTATTGTGCACTATTATGCTAAGGGACAACAGCTTTGCGATCTCTACGTAGATTAATAACTATTTCTTCATATTTGCCTCTTGAAAAAATCTTCATAAAGTAGGTTAAGAGTACTCTTCACAGTTTACTGCTAACAAGGAGACATCGCCAAAGTGATGTTCGGGATCTGCATGAGGAAACTATATAGGTAAGGTAGAAAAAGTGTCACGGTTTTGTCCACATAGGCCCGGGTTCGAGAGATATTCGCTTGTAAATATTTCGCGCAGTATGACATCCCTTGAGGATTCGCTACCTCTTAACTACGGCCGCATTTTTCTTTCTTCTAATTTTTGAAATCACTGTCACATTTTATCCCCATTCATTTTATTTAGCTACTTCGCGATTTTTTTAAATTTAATATCAATTTATGGATTTTAAACGAAACTCCAAATTGTGCCTTAACACGGTGATTACTCAAGGGATGTCATAGTGTCTCAATCATTGAATTAGAACGCATAGAATTATGGAATAAATTACGTTAGGGCATTACACTGCATGACCCCTTTATTAATTTAAAAGTTCATCTCTCGCTACTGCTTTTAAGCAGTCATCTGCCACCCTAGCTTATGGACTAAAGCGTATCAAATACGTAGGTAGCAATAAAAAATATTAAATAAGCTCTGCAGAATTTTTGTCAAGATAAATAACAGCATATTTCACCATGATTCAGATGTGAATTTTTTAAATTTATTATTAGCAGTCTTCATGCGTATTATCTCATCAAATGTAATTCCAGTTTATTGAAAAAGTCCTAAATATTAATTACAGCATATTTGGTAAATAAAGCTCCATAATATCTTGAATTAGAAGAAAAATGTAGAATGCACGATAAATATGTTTGGTGGATTTCGATAGAATATAAAGTAGGCCAAAGGGTTGTACCGGCCTTATGGGGTTACCTGTGAGCGAAGTTTTTATAACCCTTTCTGTAACACATTTTTTTATCGGAGTCGGTCGTAATAATTTTTTGCAATTGAACCTAATATTACCTTTTGAGCACTTTTGCTAATGTATTTTGTAATCTTTCACGCAGTAAATTTTGTAGCCTAGTTCCATAGCTACGGTCAGATGCACAGCTCATGAAGTAAGAATCCTCTGATGGTCATGTCCATTTTAATGGACGATTAGACTGAAAAGGTCAAATCATAAAGGCCTTTCTCATAGTCTCCAAAATTAATTTAAAAGCAGGAGTTTCCAACTAGGAGTTAAGAATGCCTCGCGAATTCCGAAAAAGGCGTTTTGAAGGAAGCGAACACATTCTTACTGAGAGTACTTATTACTGGAGATGAGGAAAAGTTCTAGGTGTGAAAATGAATAATCCTCTTTAGCTAATATTTTGAAGCAAACACATTTTTAAGCGCCAATAACCGCTTTTGGATGAGGTATAAAAAGCAATGTTGCAATAGGTGTTATGATTGAAAGGCTAGATCAAAACCTCTTAATTATTATAATGTAGCCAAAAAATTGTTATTGAACCGTGAAATAAAGAGAATCTATCCAATACATATCGAATATGTATAGTACGTGCATATCGAATTTTATATGCGCGGTAAAAAAAAACTTGATGATTAAAAATTGAGTTTTTACCCCAATTACGTTCAGTTTTACTCCCGTAAGAATAGCATTTACCTCTGTAGGGATTTTTCTCCAATTACCGCTTCCATTTTATCTCCTCAAAGTTCCAAATCAAAATTCATAATGAGGGAAATCTAGAGGCAAAATATCTTCTTTCTCTCCTTTGGCTATTTTACGCTTCGTTTGTCAACATAATCGCGTTTTGCGTAACAAACATATTTTAGTTATTCCAAATCCTATTTTAATTCTCAGAAGTCGATATTTTCTTACCACAAAAAATTAGGCATTTAAATGTGATTTCATCGCGGTTCAAGTAATGTTTATCCATTTATGATTTTTTATTTTTTACCGTGTCTTTAATTATTTCATGTTTCAAATATTCATCTTATGAACATCAATAAATCATTGGACTGGTGTAAAAAGTAAAATGTTTCCTTATTTATTTTTTTAATTTCCGGCCAGTTTCTAAATTAATTTTTAAAGCATTTTTCGTCATATTAATATGGGATCGCAACTCCTTAGTTACTGGGAAATGGTAACGCAAACCATTTTTTAGATGAACTTTGCAGGTACCATGAAAACAGTTTTTCTTGGATATCCAGCCCATTAGACATTTTGTTTACTACTCTGGATCTTTTAGGACATTAAATGATTAAGTTTGGACAAAAATATGTGATTAAAATTGTCAGAAACAATTGATCTTTGAGCTTGATTAAATGAGTGTATTGAAGAAGTATTAAAAATACGATTGCGCAATCTCAGCCATTTTGTAATTAATTGTTTCGACGATAATAATTACACATTATCGTCCAACCTTAGTTATTAAATGTCCTTAAATATTCGGAGTATTAAATAAAATGTCGAAAAGGCTAAATAAAATGTGGATGCAAAAAAAAAGTCTTGGTACTTTCAAAGTTCATAAAAAACCGTTTGCGTTGCGATAGCTCAGTATGAAACGAGTATCGACCCTATGTTTTGACATAAAATGCTTAAAATGGTTTCCCCTACCATTTCCTGAAGTACTGCAGATTCCTCCTGAAACACCCTGTATATCTTCATGAAGACCACCACAATTGTAGTCGGAGGCAGCATCAAAATATATATTGTGCCAATTTGATTTTTCTTCAACTTCGCCTGTTGGAATGTGAATTGACAACCCTGAGAAAATATTATACGTAATTTATTGATGCTCTAGAAATCATAATCTAATGCACAAGTTCCTGAAGTGTGGTCGTAACTGGAGCCCTACGGTTGTTGACAACGTAAGCACAAATATCTATATGAATAATAAGTTAACTATAAACCCGTCCATCAATTTCTATGAGGAAAAGGTTCCCCTGGACCAATAATCGAGCCACATTTATTTGCTATTCTGGAATTTCAATAGTCCGTGGGTAAGTTCCCGTTCCTTAGGAATTTTTTGCTTGGTAACTAATGTGAATTTCATCGCCGTTTACGCGGCAGACTTGAAATGCGCTATGTAAACACATCGTTACTATGATTCGACTGAAATCATCTCCTCATAATTTCTCTGGGATTCCCATGGGTTAGACAACAATTGTTCATAAGGACCTAGAGTTAGATGAACTGGTATGCGTAATGAAATAAAGAGTGTGCATAATCATTGCATGAAGCTGAGCTCCGTCAGAAACTTGGTAGGAGAGAAGAAATTAATCCTCAAGTGGGTTTAATAAAATCACTCCCATGAGTACCGGAATTTTGCGTGAAATAATGTAAAACCCTTATTCCGGCCTACCCAGAAACCTAGCACAAAACGGAAGAAGATTTCTGCGCGGGTACTAGCAGACATAGAGACGTTATTGATTGATCTCAGAAGCCACAAGGTGATTCATTCAAACATCTGCCCGACACATATTTGAGTATATTTATTTTTACTTCAATCAAGTTTTCTCTTTTAATATTAAAATATTTTTTGTAATAACTTCATATCAAGTGTAAGTATGCGTTATCCTCCTATATCTCCTAGCGTAATTATAAAAGGATAAAATTTAAACAAATTTGATACCAATAAACCACGCAATATGGGAAAACTTCAGCCACGCAATTATTAATTCGATAGGTAATTACATTTAGAAAATCTAATGGTAAACTGATTGTTGACGAGTTAACTTTGTGGGAGTCCATGGATTGTGATAATCGAAACAGCAGAAATAATTCATTCCACACTTTTTATTCTTTCTCGACCGGTTTCAACGCTCACGCATCATTATCAAGAGCTGTTTCTGCAATCTTCTCTTCAATATCAAGACAGTTCTTGGCAATGATGCGTAAGTATTGAAACCGGTCGAAAAAGAATAAAAAAAGTGTGGAAAAATACTACTGCTGTTTCAATTATCACTTTCTAATGGCAACTAAAATTTTCGTATGATTTTTATATAAACTCATGCCACCAGAAAAATATTTTGACGAAGTTGACATTCTTAAGAAATTTTGTTTACAACTTAATTTGAAAATTTTAGAAACAGAGAGATTTTTCTAGGACATTAGCAAAATTTCTAGCAGAGAGTACTTGAGACAAATTGAAACTATTGAGACAAATTTTTGGCCTGGTCCGGTTATATTTCCGTGGAAGCAGACAATGATATAAAATCAAATCCGCATTTTAATTCATAAAGAAGTGAATAATATAATAACGAAGTATTTAGAATATACTATGGAGAAATTTTCAGGATATTCGATGTCAGTTTCTATAAATGGCCACCGTATTCCAGTACAAACGAAACACGAAGGTAATTCATTAACTAAGGAGATAAGTAAGTGATATATCGTAGTATACTTCAGATGAAAATCACTTTTCCCCTTGAGCAGAGAGTTTGCCCCCAAAGACCTCAAAAGCTGAAAGAGCATCAAGTGAATGATAAAAATTTATCTTTAAAAAAACTCCATTTAATATCTCCGAGGTTCAGAGATTGAGCATCTTGCTTTCCTCTCCGAAAATCCACATCTTTGTGGGATCGGCCGGAATTGGAGGGGTTGGAGTAGGATAAAATACGAAAGAAGAACCATCAAGGATGTGACGGCTCAGTTGAGACGCAATCTTTTTTCCCGGTATACTTTATCAGACCCTTCTTGACCACAACTTAAGCGTGTGGAGACTTGCTTGGATTTTTTTGTGCTACTTCAAAGTGTATCTTTGCAAAGTTGTTCTCAATGAGTGCGCGGGACACTTTTCGTATTTCCAGCCACAGGATGTGCAGGCAAGATCCATGAAAAGTTCATTATGCACTTTATATATCACACTGAAATATTTTCGATTGGTTATTTTTTATCTTCTCAGATAGAAAACTCATGTCTTTTCTCTTATTGGCTAAAGGTAAGATACAGCCTGCTTTTGAGAAATACATTTGACTTTATTAGGCATATCCAGGGTTAAAGCTGTTATACCAATCTTCAGGGATTTCCTATGCTACTTGCAATAATTTTTGAAAGAAACCATAAAACACAAGCCTGGCCCAATGCGAATTTATTTATGGAATTTATTTTCCTGCATTGTAAGAAAAACTCTTCCTTTGCAACGGTTCAAAAGGTTCGACTTGGTAAGGAAAAAAATCGCAATTGATTGTCTAAATGTACAGCAATAAATGACGAATTCTCGATAACAACCCATTTTCCGTTATTCTGAATATAGGTTATCCCCAATAACTGACTTAGGTACCTAAATTTAAGCCAACAAATACACAAATATGCCTCAACGATTACAGACCCTTAAAAATAAAATAAGACGCGAAAGATATATAAATCATTAAATTTAAGGGCTGTTTCCTACTGCACAGACATAAGAATGGGTTCATTTAAAAGGAAACCAAAAATCTACATAGGCAAAAATGCGGTATCTTATGAGAGCACACGCTTTTTGCTCCCCTAATATTGTTTATGGCTCTCGCATTAAAAGCTTCCACTCCGAATCCCAAATCTTACCAATTATTCTTTCGGATCTCTCTACCTATTTTATATCCAACGACCTCCTTACAATATCAGAATGGATCCTAGTTTCCCCAGAACTCATTCATAAATTATTCTCGTATTTTTCCCCACTTTAGCTTTGTATTTTTCGTAATATCAGTTATTTGACTTAATCTGACCTCTCATTTCCTTCATCTACTACGCTTGGTGGACGTTGTAGAAATTATGACCCCAGCGGGACCAATTATGTATTATCAGCAATGCATGCAGTCTTTAAAACGATTAAATTTACACGTTATAACCAAATGTCTATTCTAAGTAACACTAAAAATATATATATATTTTCAGCTCTATCCAGCAAGTACGAGTATTTAAACTACGTGTTGTTTTGTGCCGTGAAGTTTAATGGCGAAATAGGTAGCTACCACAATAACTATGAATGAATAGAAAATTTTCGTAATTTTTAAATGAGAACATTTTTTGAAATTGTATTTCTCCCAGATAAAGCTCTTAGTTAGAAAGGATTAAAATCCTATCACACGAAAACGGGCAGATTCAGCTGACCCCGTGAGTCTATCACCATTGATGATCCCTAGGCTGCAGTCTCCAGCAAGACACGTTAGTAATTTTAGTTGCCTACTTCCAAGGATGCGCCTATAATGGCTTCTCAACATGATCGAATATTTTTTACCGCGAATACGCTGACGAAACATAGCACATGAATCTATTGACTCTTTTACCCCTATATTTCTGATTGAGGATACGCTTCTCTTTACGCTTAAGCATAGGGTGAAACATCATCTGGGAAGTATTTCCATGAAAAATGAGTCCAAGGGAGTACCTCACGGTCACTGTCCACTCCTAGCATTGATTGCTAAGCGGTAGGTAGGTATGTAGATCAGACTGACAGCTCCGGTCGTTTACACTAGAGGGTAAGGTGGGATAGTGAGAGTAGAGAAAAAAATTACCTGAATCAGTCAACTCTTAACGAAAGGACTTCAGAAGACAATTGGTGAAAAGCTATGGGACCAATTCCTGTAGAGCACGTGACCAGAACAGAGATGAATGGTGCGTGGCAAGCACACGGGTAGCAAAAAGACGACTGGAATACGAGACTTCTTAATCCGAGGTTCTAGTCTCGTGCCTTCCCCAATCAATACCGATTTGCTTTTCTCCATTCCAATGAGTATTTTTCAACCTCGAGAGCCCATATTGAATGAAGACAGTTACATTTAGTATACATGTATCCTTGTCCAGGAAGCTAAGTTAGAACTCACAATAATATTACTAAAATGCTTAAAAATGGCAAGATTCAGTACATACAAGGATATACGACATTAGAAGCGTATTAAGTGCTCATGATGGCAGATAAGTCAAAAATTGATGTCCGGTACCAGCAAAAAATATCATAATCGCAACCGGACGGTATATTGCATCCCCATGAAGGGAAATTGGCAAATATTAGGCGGCATGTATATTGCTTTTAGTTTTGAATTTATTTTCCTCTCTTCCGTTGAATGGATGTTATTTTCCCAAATTTAAGGCTCAATTGACAAGCACTTTCCACATTGAATATTTAATGCATGATATTTGCAATAATTTAATCTCCAGTATTAGCGCCTACCTACTGAATAAGCATACTTAATTAATAAATGTTTTACACGATGAAATTTAATACCGAACGTAGACAATAAAACTGCACTCAACCTAAATAATCCACGAAGGGTAACACAAATAGTTGAAATATATTAAATTAAATTGCAGTTAATATGTACAAATGACATTTGGTATTCTGAAATAAATATTTACTGAACCATTTCGCAATATGAATTGATTTCACGTTTCATTACTTTTTGAAATTTAATTTGCTAATTACCAAACGCATGTATAATTTCACATTTATTGCATTTCAATTAATTTTATTTCAATCTGCTCCTACCATGGATTTGTATTTTTGGACAAGCCTTATTTAGCAACAAAAATTAATCTTTTCGGACACAACACGTTCCCCAGTTTTAATTCAAGGGCGCAAAGCCTCGAATTTTAATTCTCAAGGAGACATCCTGTTTTTAAAACACCTTAATTTTAAATATTTATTTTAAAATTGGCTTTATCGACATATTCTGGTGATAAAAAATTCAGGTTTTGTAAAGGAAAAATACGAAGAGTCTCATCAAATCGTAACCTTTCATGCAGTCATTTTTCTCAGTATGAACGATTTGAGCCAGAGTTCTCTGATTGCAGCCATTATTTTTATATATATACCTACGCTCCACTCTAAAAAAGATCCAAATTTCTCATTTCAGTCAATAATCATTGAGGAATAATTCAATGAAATTAAGGTAAGACAATCGTCACATAAGAAATAACCCAAGTTCATAAAACTCTCCCGCTATAATCACATTACGAACTTTAGTCTATAGAATTTATCATAGTTTGGTATCTGTAACACAAAGTGCTATCAATAAAATTGAAGTTTTAGAGATATTGGTTTAAATTATAAAATGAATTCTGATAAATTGTAACTATCAAGATATCATACAATATGCGGGTGCCATCAACTCGTTCCCTTGTCCGGAAATATTAATTTAATAGTTATTTCAATATATAAAAACGCATTTAGCCAAATTCAACTTAGATCACTCACATCTTTCACTCTTATTTCATATTATGGATTATGGTTCATCGTTCCCGTTTTAAGACATATGATAGGGGCGCTTAAACCCTGAAATAAAATTTATATTTAATATTCCCTTTTATACTCCAGTATGATATTGAAACGACATAAACAGCAAAAAGTCTAAAGTTAATGCCTATAAAATAAAAAAAATTAAACAATGCTGCATAACAATGGATATCTTTCAATGCAGTGTTAGCAAGTCATCATCCCTAACCATTACAGTAAAAGAAACAAATTTTATACACGAGAGCGTACAGGCAAGGAAAACATTTACAAAAAGACTATAGTCCATACTGTTTGTGTAACAATATTTTCAGCAAATGGGATATCTTGAATGCCAAATGCCAAAATGGAATGGTTTTCACCTTTAAGATTAATTTGTGTAGTAGGACTAAAATTCAAGTAGAGAACCTAAAATGTTGACAGGCTTTATAGTGGCAATATTCCTACGTGAGACGGAAACTGAAGGTACCATTCTATCAAGTATTATACTAACACATTTGATAATTCAACCCTTGTAGCTACAAAGGACTTTAAGTGCTTATCACGTAAGATACGCGCTTATAATTTAATATCCATAAGTGAAGTAGAAGGGACACCAGCATGAAAAGAAGGCATGATCATTAACCATGTTATATTTTCGTACAATAAATGCATCAAGGACATGTGATGCAAAAAACTGAAATAATCGGAGATTTTAAGCTTATAAAATGAGAAAAATTGGAACTTAACGAATACGATTCTGATAAACTACGAGTATATTGCACTGAGCATAGACATTCTATGTTTGATTTTAAATACACTTCCCCCATCAGACTGGATATAATTCATAAAGTAATTAACACGCGACTGATGGAAATCGGCCGATAATAAGGCCAAGAAAGGTTATATAAGGGTTTTTGAAAAATCTTTGGATATCCTTCTTGGAGAGCTCATTTCTTATTATGAAATATAGATCCTACATGCTCAAATGGTTCAAAAACTTCAAAATATCTCCGTCGCATCAGTTCGATTTTCCGCAAAAAAATCTAAAATTTTAAGTAAGCGCAATGCTATATAATTTTGGGACGAGTCATCCGTGCTCTTTGCGAACACTATTTTCAAACCGTTGGCCATATTGGCTTTGAAATTGTCCTCTCACAGCTGCACCATCTGCCAGAGAATGTATCATAGCAATGGCTAAGTAAATTGTCATCCTTTCGAAATTTGAATTCGTTGAATTTTGAAAACATTCTAGCACTACTTGGTACTCCAACGATTTTAAAGGCTTTAAAAACCATGAGCTATTCCCTATTTTGTCACTCTTTCAGTTCAACCAGTTAGCCTCTTTCAAAGTGTAATCCACAAACTTCCTTTCAGACCACTCTTTCCAATTTTAAGCGCCAAAAATCTAACACTTCGCCCCCTACACGCTTAAAATGAGTGGAGAAGAGAGATTTAAATTTCTGAAGATTTCGCAGAATTTAACTCCATGAATGCAATTTTGTCACGTGTAAATGACGCTGTCATCATTTTGTCAATCATAAAAAATGTAACTGAGGAAATTTAGGTAAATCAAAGGAGACAGAAAGTTGCAGAAAAAAACTTATTTAAAATTACCATTCCTGTAAATTTACTTACAGTTGTTATACGCATTATGCTTTAATATGGCACTAGCTCATCTTTTGCATGAAATAGGAGCTAAAACCAGCATTTATTATTTTTCATTGCCTTATTGAACTAAATTATCATTGAAAAAGGCCATTTTCTCAATAAAAAATAATTCTCCGGGCTTAAGATAAATATTTCTCTCTACAAGTTCCGCATACCTAGGAAGGATTTTTAATGCTAATAATCTTACTTTCGTACTTTCCAGCTGTAGGTTACAAGAATTGTATGTATTGAAAAGGATCTACCTTTTTATTTGATGCACTAGCGGTGCGACACATAAGATTCAAGAGTTGGGCGTGGATTTTCCTCCTCGCTTGTGAACGTTACCACGTGATCCTTTAAACTTTGTGGATGGGAATCAATTAAAGGGCTAGAATATTGAACTTGAGTGAGCTTTACAAAATGCAACGGAAAAGTAAAGTCAAAGTTGGATAACTGGAATGAATTTTAAAAATAGGTGAATTTTATGCTGGTAAAATTAATTTGAAGACTTAGTATTGGGACTCAAAGAAAATTATGGGAGTTGTACCGGGCCATAATGACCAAAGTATTTATTATGAATTTAAATACTTTGGGCACAGGTAATTTTTGCAGCTACACAAAAATTAATACTTCAAGCTCTTCATCTTTTCCGCTCATTGGGTATCACTCGAAAAATCAGTGCCTCATCGTCATTTTCACGGAGATTTTTTTGGCGTTTTACGCCATCACTTTAGGTCGGGATAACGTAGATATTTTTTTCTCAAACTACTTTGTCTGCAAAATAATAATTTGAACAGTTTCTTCAAATTTGTCATGTAATTACAAAAAATGCACATAAATATTACCGTTTTCTCATTTTCATTAACTCACACCCTAAAGTAACTAGAACTATTTTAAAATATGAACGGAAACTTTTATGAGGATGAAAAAAATACTGGATTAAAATATGATTAATTTTGCAAATTAGTATATTATAACGATCTTTCTCATAAATTGCCACTTAATCAACTGCGTTATCAATTAGATAAAAATCCTTCAGCGCATACACTCACTTCTGCATATAGACAGGTTAGATGAAGGTCGTACGGAATAAAATTTGCGAAGATTTATAATTAAGTAGCAGTACGTTACTTCAATAAAACAAGAGAATTAAATATGACAATACGTGGTTACAGAGGCAGAAAGGACGAATCCCAGTCACGCACTTCACTCTCCGCGCCGCCGAAGTCGACACAGGTCAGGAACGTTTAGTTCTTCAAATAGGAAGACTAAGCGTTTAATTTCAAGCCTTCATCGCCTCATAGGCTTGCGCGTCAGCGCGTTTGAAAACTGAAAGGCGATAAGAAAAGCCATTAAGCATGATAAATGTGTTACAATAATGGTAAACGCCCTCCATTGGTAACCTCGGAAAATATAGCATTAAAATTTCCTCAAGACGCCCTAAAACATTCTGAAACAGCTTAAATATCATGTAAAACCCATTATCACATCGGGATATTCAGTGAATTCATTCAGTTTTGAAATCTCAAAGGTTTTACTATCTCATTCATTTCGTGGAATTTGATCCATTATTTTGTGGCAATATAAAAAACGTTCAAAGTCCTCTATACCTTATGATAATTAGGAAATATAATTCATTCAGTATAACTAACTACTAACTACGCTCACCAATTATTTGTTAATTACGGTACGGAACTGTGTAGGTAATAGAACTGGCAAGGTTCCGCGAGTGCAGCGGTATCCGTCTGAAGGTACAGGGTCAGATTCGAAAATTTGCAAAAAGTTGGGGAGTAGCGTTTCATTTTATGCTCGGAGGACGATTTTTATCAATGCTCTTTTTCGAAAACCATTTATTAATTCAATTGTTTCAAAAAAATTAAGAGTGCCTGCATACTTCATCGGTAACCTTAACTATCTGCCTTACGATTGGGAATAAAATTAAACAAAATTATTACGATAAATATTGCAATAACTACAGAAGATTGAGTTATTTTGGGAGTAAAAGTCTTAAATCCATAGCACAGTCTCTGGGTTAGTTGCGGGTACCGATTAAGATCACTTTTTATGAAAATCCAACCAATGCTTCGGTTTTGCGTGGAAGGCACTAAAGTGTAGCTCTCCCTGCATTGGAAAAACTTCAGCTTCGGAAGCAATAACGCTGATTTTTCATAGAGTGCCGAGATAATGGAAGAAAGCTAGACCCGATGAGCGGTAGAGCACGTAAAAGACTACTGTAACTCCCTCCCATCCTTTCCTCACGTGTCGGTGGGCCGGAAATTAAGTGATGGATAAGCAAATATTCTTATCGCGGAGTTAATTTCTTTTTAGCTTTTTCAGCATCCCACCCTTTCATTCCGTGCTTACTTCAAGAATATTTTCGGGTATGTGAACATTAAGCCAACTCGGACCTACGTATGAGTTGAGAGAGTCAGGGTAATTTCTTTAAGATCCACGGCGGAGGTATCACGCAAGAGTTGAACCCGGGACCCAACGACCTGAACTCAGGTTCTCCACTCACTAGGTCACTAGGAACCCTGAGGAGATACATTTAAAAAGTTTGTTTATTAAATTTATTTTATTTTTATAGTTTATTCTAAACACTTCTGTGTTACCATGCCCCAACAAAATTAGCTAATTTTCACTCACTTCAAGCGAGACTACCAAAGCGTATAGATGATCACGAGAAGAAAGGGAAAGATAGTTCAAGGCAGTAAAATACGACTCCTACAGCAGAAGAGAAGGACCAGTTATAGTAGAAAGGGAGGGATGAGAATCATCCCTCTAAAAATGTAAAGAGTTTGAGCCCTAAGCATAAGAAGGGGCAGGGATAGCAGGTAAAAAAAGTTGAACATTCAATTACATATTTCCTAAGATGATCATTTGATCGTAACTATACACTCCTACCAGCAGAAAGCCTGAGCAGTTGTCTTTTATGCGCCTTCTGGTTAGTGTAGGCAAACGCTGGGTCAAATTCCATCCCTTTTTCTTCTCTTTTCCAGGCGGAGAAAGCCGTCCTTTTCCAACTTCCAACCACCCAACGTATAATGAACCTGGAAAAAAACGCTTTAATCTGCAAATATATATAACACACGCGACTATTTTTTGGACTATTAATGCAAATTCAAATAGTATTTTCAAAAATGACATGAAGATGCCGAAAACGCAAGGGTTTTCATTTATATATATTAGTGCAATGTTACAACGTATTTTCAATATATTTGTTACACCTACACATCTTTCAGATTGGTTTTATTATTGATGAACTACTTGATTTTACTCAAGTTATTTTTATATTTACGACAAAAACAAAAAAAATAATAATACCTCAATAAGGAAGTGAGGAATAAGGGAAGAGAATGTGCCGGGGAAGGAAAATTCTTTTGAGGGAACATCATTATCTTTTGGAAGAGAATGCTGGTCGGCCGTCCCAAAGAAAGGTATTCCGAGCAAGTTGGACTAACAATTCTAGGGTGCAGTCTCAAATTTATTTAATCACGTTGGGCACATTCACGAACCATGAGTATATGATACGATTTATTTTCAATGGGAGTACAGCCAATTTCGAATAAAAAGAGGGGGTAATTTATTCAAGGATAGTGCATCTGGGAAAGTCATCCAAACCCTTACCGCTTCATGTGAATGTGCTTTACCTTCACCTCCTTTTCCATAAGAATAAAGGACCACCAATTCTTATGCCTTTATTGACAGGAATGGGAATTCTACATAGAAGGATACAAAGGGTTCCGTTTTTTTGTGATGAAAAACAATCCACAACGTAGAAAGGGACTACATAGGTGATTTTCTTTAGGCAACCGTACGCTACGATCACATAAAAACTCTTCATATCCGGTAGGTCTTCCTATAATCTGTAAAATTACCTTCTATACCAAAAAAATTCATTTCATATTGAAAACATTGTTCCTAATATAAATTTCAATTCAAACATAAAATAAAAACTGATTGATGATGAGAAAAGAAATAAAGAATGAACAAACGGAGCTATCGTATTACATGAAATTTGCATCGCAAAAGCTAAATCGATTGGAAAGTCACAAGCTACTTTTTCTATTCTTTTTCCGAGGGAAGCTTCAACGCAAAATCGGCTTAATCACAATCAAATGTAATGTATACAAATATTTAGTCAGCAGCATTTTTAGACTTATCTAAGAATAATCGAGAGTATCTAAGTTGAAGTCACGAATATTAAAACAGAGGATTCTCGAGTCGGCATCTATATATATTTTCAGTCAACGCGTATTTCAATGAATTTACAAAAGCTGCCAGTTTTGCCGCTGACAGGCAGAGTCATCCGAATTTTACCGATAATTAACCTATAATTTGTGCTGTTAAACGAAATTTATATTCGAGATAAAATGATCTATCAAATTTATAATTTTTCAACGCTAGTCCTAATGCTACTTTTTCAATGATAATTGTGAATATTTAACCGTAATTATTGAAGATAAATGGATCGCTTTCATCTCACCTCTGCGCTGCGGGTATCTTTGAAAACCAATTAATATGCGACATATTTGGCCACAGAAATCAAGATTTTATATCATGGATTGGGGGCGTCTCCTATGTAATCACAAATATAGGTGTCTTCTGAGATAAATACGGAGTAGTTTTAGTAGTTTAGTACTCCCACGTTATATTTAACTTCGTTATAGATGTTATGTTGCCCAAATTTTATCTTCTCAAGCTATCTGTCGCTGATTTCTCAATCGGATTTTTTCATCTTACTCCACATTTTTGCCAGCTGGCGACGTGAATTTTATTATGAAAAAGAAAACGGAAATTCCTTTCAAGAAACGCATAAAACATCTCATAGAATACACACACTCGGGCATAGTACTTGCGAGGCGGATCAACTACTTAGGTTATATTTGCTATGAAACAGGGGAAGGGGAGGAAGGGTGGAAAAAGACGGGCATCAAAATAAGTCAACTCTCAGAAAAAATTCCTAGTTGGAAAATGCTATAACGTCCCAAACAACGGAGAGATTTCTGCACTCAAAGTGCCCATACATTTACTCAGCTAGAGTTTCTCCTTCCTGTGAAAAATCGTTCCCTGCCACCAGCGAAATTTCAAAGCGGGCCAACAAGTAAGACAAAACTTCTATGAATATTACATACTAATAAATGGCTATTTACTCAATTTAAGAGGTTAAATTAAATAAATTTCCCTGCATGCTAGTAAATAAATTATTTATTTTCCTGCTCACCGCAATATGGATGTTGGATACCTAATACAACTCACAATGTGCAGCTCAAATGAAAAAAAAACTTTTTGCTTCCCGGAATATTAAATAACTATTTTGATAAAATTCACTTTAAATATTTTTAAAAATTTCAACTATCATGATGAGAAATACAAATTATTGTGGAAAAAATAGAATATCGATGGAACGCTCTCGAAAATTCTACTATTCTTTTTTTCTATCGCTGCTTTAAATTTTCTTTTTCTTTCTATATCCACAAGAATAAATAATTTTAAAGATAGGTTATTTAGTTTTGAGGAAGTGGAGAGCTGTGAAACTGATCAAAGGGTCCGAGTAAAAACCTTGTTGTTCCTTTCACATACCCCCAAAAATACACGGAATGCAAGGCGCCTATTGAAAATCTACAGGCTCCCAAACCCTGTTGTCGTAGGCTTCATAGGCGTGAGGGGCAATCCGCAGTGGGCTCTACCTTAAACAATTCAAACCAATGTCAGGTTAGAATCGCTGCGTGGGTGAATGAACTTATTTTTTGTGAATAATTGTGTTGAAGAAATAACCTTGATATGAGGGAACGCTTTCAATAAGTACAGCAAATTACTGCTACAATTAGCGCATATAGTAGTGTTTAACATATATTTCCGTAAAAGGAAGTTCAACGAAAAAAAGATAAATGTGTACACTTGTAATGAAAAACTCAAATATAAATTTACGGATAAACAAAGTCATGCTTCACATGCATTAGCGATTTGTTGGTTTAAAATATAAATTACCTTATGCTATACGTATTCAGTCACGCACATTATTAGAACCTCAATAGTTTTCAACATTTGCTGGAATCAACGAAAAAAAATGAACATGGTCCAAGGCCAATTTGCGGCAATTTGGGAGGTATAAGAAGATACTACCTTTCCTTTAATTAAAAAAAGAACCAAAATAACAAAAGAAAGTATTTTAGGACTTCACTCGATATAACAGGAAGGCGTTTAAGTGATAGGAATCAATTTAATGTATCGTTCAGGCTTTCAGTCTATTAATCACTTATTTCCCCTCCGCGGCAACTATCCTCGCAGGCAACAAGTCGCAGCGCTGCTTCATTCCCGGCCATAACTGAGCCTCAGCCGTCCCTTAAGGGTGAATGTACGAGACACTCAATCAAGGCAATAGGTTGCCTCGCGGGCCTTAATGACGGCGCCTAACGCTTTCAGCCACCCGAGCGGCAAAGCGTATCCTGGCGGGGGAGCCTATCCGGTTTAGGCGGCTAGCCATCCGCATGCTCGTCCATCACGGTGTGTCCAAAGCCAATTTCTCTCTCCTGGAACCGCTTGTTTTGATGCAACAGTCAAAGTGGTGAGAATTCCCTCGACTGCAGTGGCTTGTTAGCACGAATGGAAAGATCAAATGTTAACAATTGCTTTGACAAATGGAATGCGATACATCCACTACATAAGATCTCCCCTTAAATTCTCTTCTCTGGATACCAATATATTAAAAAATAGGAATTAAAGTAACATTTGAATCTATACCAAGGAGCCAATCAAGGCTATGAGGGCAGTAGTAAAAAATGAAAGCTGATGTTATTTTTTACCTTTTTTAGCAATAAGTCTTGAAATTCCATCCCAATCTCATATTTAATGCATTAAAGAAGAGGTGTAAGAGGTAAACCGTTAGCGAACTCTTCTCGGGATTCCCACCGGGTTAAATATTCGCCGGGAAATCATCAAATCATATTTCAGGTAAACTGTTAGTTTTAAATATGAATTCAACCTACCATTGCATTACCTCAGCATTCACCCTCTTACAACTACGACGCTTACCAATAACACGTACAAACATAGTTGATGCATCAATATTCTAGCAAAAAATCACGAGAAAATAATTAATCACAAAAAATGGCTTAAACTCATTTTTCGCTTATTCTCTCAGATTTAACCTGATTTTTTTGGATTAGCGAGGGAAGAGTTAACCTTGGGATGAGACATCCGTGCTATGTCCATTTCATGTTTAATTCGTTCCATACATTTTGTGAATTCCTTTATATTCCTCAAGATGTCGTGTCATCATTGAATTAATTATCCCTCAGATCAACTAGGAGGGAAAAAGGTCATTCAGTAACAGTACATTTTTTGCAAAAGCAGCACGGTTACTAAAATACACTCTAATCACTACATTGACCCCATTAGTGTCAGCACGTGACTATTTTCTACCAGACGTTGTAGTCTTCCCATTCAATGATATTCCGTGCCTTACCCTTCCTTTGTTGCCAGCGTCGAACGAGCAGCATCATTTCCTTAGGCATAACGATGTCAGTTGAGCCAGAAAAGGAGGGAAATACCCATTATATGGAACATTTTACCGTGTATTGCATTGCTTTACATGAAAGGGTCGTATTGAGTATTAGACCTTCATATATCGGAAAAGATTCCAATTACTAATCTACTCCTGAGAAATTACTTTATGACTCATGTGGCTCAATTATTTTGTTGGTGAATGTTAGCTAGACGTACGCACAACATACGCATATGATTTGGGGACAGTAAATAAATGATCAATAAATTGTTTATAATGAAGTTAACAGAGTAAAAAGTACAGTTTTTAAGCAGTTTTTGAGCATAATATCATGCTGCATTATACAATCATAATGGCAATATTCGACCCTTTATATCAAATAAACATCCTATAGCCGCAATCTAGGTCCGTTACTGTCAACGGCGAAGAGTATATACATATTACTTCATGTTAAAAAAAAGAACTACATAATTATAAATGCTAACGAATGTTTCGAGTTTTAACACTGGCATTTTAAAGGCGATAGAGAATCAATACATGAACGTAAAAATTGAATTATATACGCTATGAATGCAGTATTACAAAAAATTCAGGAGAAAAAACAAGCAGCCATATATTCGGCCCAACTTTCCGACGTATATTGCACGGGAAGTAGTCCAGAAAGAAATAATTTCCATAAATTAGTATTTGATTTACAATATAATTTTGCTTGACCACATATTTTAACTGAAACATGTCTTAGTTACTCAAAAATACGCTATATGAGTACCCTAGCACAATAAGTGGTCAAGCAAGTGAATGTTTCTTTGCAATATATATTTGCCAAGAGAAGCCTTTACACTTTTCACAGGGTCCTATTTGTACAGCGAAAATATATGATCGCTGAAAATCTTACTTCCTCGATTAATCTTCCTGCATAGATTTAAAGATGAATGACTGTAAGTAGGGTAAAGTAATTCGGAGCTTCCAAACCGCAGGGCATTTTTATACATGCAGATCAATTGAAATCGCTATACATTGTTTAAATAATGCTAAAAAAAGTGAATTCGAAAATTCAAAACTATTTGGAATTAGAAAGTAAGCCTATGAATGAAATTGAAGACAATTGAGGCATTTGTATTCATTATCAATTCTTCCGTATTCTAAACAATGGAATTAGGATTGAAGAAACTGAACCGACATATACAAGATGACAATATTATTATGTTACTCAAAACCATTTTCATACTTATATTACAAATTGATCTTCAGTGACCAAACTGAAAAGAGATCGACGCGAATAACAAAATATTTTTCATCCCCAACACAACGATTCGAATTAAGAATTTTTCTTTCACCTTCCACCCGGCAAATATTGGAACTTCTCCGATTACAAAACTGTGGGAATATGCTACAATTCATAAGAACATATACCGCTCTTCCCTTTTTCTTCGCCACGGGATATAACTTGCAAATTAATGTCTCAGAATAAAGTAATATTTTCACTTAATTACGGGTTCCTTGTGAGTTTTTGCTTGCGTAATTTTTTATTTACGATCCATTTACAACAGACTTACTTTTTTACCATTCTTATTTCTAACATAATCTTCCTTGAGCTGCTAGTAAATATGCGATTTTTGTATATATTTTTTCCTTTCCTATTTTTATCATAGGTTAATACAATTGAAAATACATTTTGTGCCAAGACTTTTGAGTTGCAAAGAATTTGGATTATGTTCTTGGGAAGTACATTTCAGGAAAATAAAATTGTTTCAAATTTCAATGACATTTCTGAGAGAAATTACCGTTATTTTCGCGAAAAACGAGAAAGGATAATTCTTATGCTTGAACATACCTACTAATGGCTGGCATTCATCTCCCTTAATAATTTGATTTCATAACGATAACAGGGTTGTTACAAAGTAATTTCGCAGATGGTAAGCTAAGTATGGCCGGGTTGAGAATCATTGTTTCCACTTAATCTCTTTAGACCATATCCAGTTTTGCTACAGCTGAATAAACAACCTGAACCTTTCCTCCAAAACTCGCCTCCTTGAAGGGCGTCCAATTCCCCTGGAAGATAGGCAGCTCCCCCGGCGTCCTCAGCCCTTCACCTTCCCTGCAAATCCGTCCGCCACTCCGGCCCGATATTTGCGAGCCCTTGTTCCTCCACAAATCCCCCATTCCTCCGTCTTCCCAGCCTCTATTCATTAACATTTCATGTTCGCATTGTTCCTCTCCCGCTTTATCCTCCCTTCCACTGCCTTTCCCTCGTTAAAAAAAGTCGATTTCATACTATGCATGAATTCTAAAGCGGCCGTGCGTCCATAGGCACGAATGAAATATGTCTTCGTAATCCCACTGACTCACAGAAATTTACTAGTTTACATCGACTTTTTTTGCGCATTGGTTAAATTTTCACTGTAATATTGTTTATGTGAACGGGGAAATTTAAATATCATTAAAATCATTACACAGGGTTCATTAAAAAAGCGTAACCTTTCGCGCACATATAGAAATTCAGTATATTAAGTTTTTTTTCCACTTAAATATTTCTTAAATAACATGTATTCTTATTTTCTTAGACATATAAATTTCGTGATTTGTCAAAAATTCAATTTTTTCTATAGTTTATGCATTTTTAAAGATTTATGTGCATTTTTCTATATATTTTGGCATTATAAGCATTAACCAATTGATGTTTAATTAAAAAATATAGAATGAGCTGAAATACCTGAAATATAAACGATATACTCAGGGGAGATAAATTTGTTGAAGCAGTGTTTACGTAATTGGGGCATTAGGATCATGGGTCCAGATTTTGGTGGGTGGTGCGTTTCAGGCTTTCTTCCGGACTTGAAATTATTGACCAAATGGGAAGAAATTTGGTCTATTGAGGGAAGTTTCTAAGCAGGCAGTTCGGACACAAAAACATCGCACTGGTTTAGGAATACAGTGACGCAAGCACCAAAGCTCTACTTGATCCCCTCTTCAAAGCACGGACTGTCTCCGCAATGCCTCGTGCCGTCGTAAATGGCCTGGACCGCTCGCTTGTGGGAAGGCCGACTCTTGAATGAACCCTTGGAAATTCCATTCCCACGGGAGAGAAGGACACAATTGACGTGAGTGGGGAGAAGGAATTCACCAGAGGAGAAAAAAGTCCGTCTAGTATCAATCATCAGCAACAGGCATCAACACGAAGGATTTGTGTTTAGCACATCTCCACTCTGCTCTCCTATCAGCTTATCTCATGAATAGGGCTCCTTGGTATTTACGAATGCAAATTGTCGCGATTCCTTTATGGTTTTGATCGTGGTAGTGAGTCTTTACACCATTTGAAAATGTAAAATAAAATCATAAATTAATCTAAAAATGCCTAAAGTATGTGGAGAATGCAAAACATTTGGAGTCACGAACATTTTTATTCACGAAAATCAAGAAGCTCTACTTAAAACACATGCATAAGTCTTTTGCTTTACATCAAATTTGACCGATGTATTCTCTCGGGTAGTCATCCTTGGAGGTACAAATGGAGAACCCGTTTGATTTTGGAATATTTTAATTGATAGAATTTCATCTTCCCTCTATCCCTTGTATAATAATGAGTGGATTAGCTGCGACTTCTTGAAAAACAAGGTGTTGGTTTCTCTTTGCCTTTCATATTACAATATTGGTGACGTTTCAGTAAATACAACCATGCATTTCGTGATGTGTGTTTAGTTATACTGAACATTACGGAGTTTCAGTCACCAAAAATTAAAAACCCCAGCCAGGTGGAATTTCTATGAGTAGGTATATAAGAATGTATAATATGAGATAGATGAAGATTCAGCTGATTGTATTTTTTTATTTAGCTTTATGTTCTTGAGGTTAAACTCAAGTCACGCGATGCGCGTAAAACATTGGCTGTCTCTCTAGCTTTAAATTGCTGTTAATAGTAACGGACTAGCGCGAACTAAAGGATTTGACTTTGCACTTTATTTTACCTGGCCCGGATGGGACCACTATCCGGTCCCCTATTCCTCCGGGCCAGGGCCTTTTACATGGTATTGTGATTTAATATGCATAGTATTGGCATGTAAGCCGGTAATTCTATTATTGTTGCTGCCTGGATATATAGTCAAGTCAGGAGACTGCCGGTGTGGAGAATTCCACCTTCGCCCACCGACGTAACTTCCGAAGCCTCCTTTGAGTTGACATCACGGACTCAGCACATTGATGTTCACATAGAAAAATATAGATAAGTAAATGAATGGACTTAATTTATAAGTACGTGATTTTAAATGTGTGTCGGTTCAGGGGCTGTCCCGGTGGAATTGGCCGATGTGATGTTTGGCCAAGTGGGTGAAATGCTATTATACAGAGGTGACGCGCTCACAAAAATAACACTGGTTGCTGTCTTCGCTAGTTGCAATTGCTATATAAATACAACTCCAGCTAATCGCTATTTCCAAGCTAAGGTGTGTACCATCGCGCTATCGACATGGAAAATGAAGCCACGCAGCGGAGCCACCGCCGACTCAGCTGAAAGTAAGATTAACATCTTCCAGAATATACCGTGTAATAGAATAAATACTTAGTATTTAATCTCAGGTTTCCACTTGTCAATCCTTGGATCTCAATTTTCTATCGTTATGATCCTTTGTGACTGGCCCGGTCTTGCAAGTTTGGGGTGTTTCGAGGGGGCGTCGTGGCAGATAGTACGACACTAGGGACGCGGGATGGGGAGAGAAGGACGCCGGCCTTGCCATTTTCTTTCGTAAGTTGTCATTAGTGAATCGAAAATAAAGACTGAGTCAAAAACCCACTTTCCATTTCGCAACACAGCTAACTTACGAAACGTACACCACGGAGGTCTGAGAGCGACTGAATTTTCCGGAGACTGGGCTACACCTGTCGCATTTTGGTTGATTTTCAGGAAGTTATATGCCCTCCGCCCTCTTCCCCCAAAAATACTTGGGCCTGCCTTTCAGTCGCAAAGATATTTTAAATGAACTCTAGAGGCTAATTCCCCCTATAGGGGCCATTGGTGTAGACACCGACGCGCGCTGCACACTGCTAATAATGCGCATAGACGCCGCCGGCATAGAATTATTACTCCCGACACCCATGTCTAATCCGAATTCAAATGCAAATCGATTGGGTTGATACATTTTTTCCGTGAGTTGGCTTCACTGCTGCTTTAAACCCATTATAACCCAATGTTGCTCCAAAGTAACGTAAAAAATGTATACATTTTCCGCTCTATTGGAGTAAAATTTAAAACACGGGGTATTTTGACTGAAATTTCGATGGCGAATTATGTCGCTGCCACAATTATTATGATTGAGTAGAAAATTTTCACTTTTTAAAAACGAGAGGTCAGGAAATTAAATTTCTTCCAGGAGTAGATCTGAGTTAGGAGGGGTTTAACTTTTTTTGTGAATTGGCAGGTTAAACCGAACTTACTAGATTAGCGAATTATAGAACAAAACCTCCTGTTTGGTATTTTTCCACTGCCACGTACCAAGCCAGGATAGCGCGGTTTACAAGAAATTTCGATAAATGACTTTAAAATGGGGATACGCCGTCTTCCGCCCACATCTCACGGGTCGCGTCATGGTATACCAAGACGTGCCATTAAAAATTCACCATCTACCACGGGGGCATGCGTGGAGTGGTCGGAAATTCTTTTGGGAGACGTGCGGCCAGCCACTTCACTTAAGAGATGCACGGTGAGAATTTACTCCTTGCGGCGTGAGGTGCATCCGAAACACCATCGTATTTTTTGTGAAAACCTTCGAAATCCCATGGGCAGTCACACAATAAGGAAACTCACAACGAAGAAATAAACTGCGGGCCAAACATTAATTCCTATGAAAATCACTGACGAACCGCACTGAAACGGTTTAAATTCAGCTTCCAATGAATTGAAGTGATAGAATATTGAACGTTGCTAACCTAGGAACTCATTACCTGAGAGCAAAAGCTCAAAACAATGTGAGACCAAGCCTTAGAACGTCCAACTTAAAGCTTCACTATAGGACGACATTCATATATATCGTCTTAAGAGCACTGGTCCCTCCCATTCTACCGATCGTATTATGTATTTTTTGGTCACGTATTACTCGTTATAAACTCAGGCTATCACCTTGAAATTTCCAGAGTATATAGATTTTGTATAAACGTAACAAGGCATAGATTATCTGGTGTTGAATGTGGCAATGGAAACTAGCGAAGGCAACAACCATGTTTTATTTAGTTAGCTTGTCACCTCAATAGCATAGGATTTCAGCTACTTTGCAATAAATTAAAAACTAAAACTTGATTGTAATGAACCTCTCTCGTGCAACAATAATCACAATTTATAAAATACAAGCATGCGTAGTAATTTTCCACAATTATTTATTCACTCAACTGATTTCAACATTTACACTTCTTAATAAAACGGCTCTTGATAATGACGAGTGAACATTGAAACTGCTTGACCGAATAAATTAGTGTGGTAAATTACCACGACTTTTTGTATCTTATTACAATGAATTTCCATGAAGTGACCATGTCGACAATAGATCAGAACCAGCACATTGGCCAACTTTAGCGAGACACCTTCGTAAAATATTTGCATGTTTCTCAAATATAAAACTAATTGCTTTTGAGAAAATACTGAGGAAAATTTTCGGATATGAGGCACATGAAAATATTGACCGGCGTCTACTCTATACATTCTGGATACTTCAAGATTTTTGCGCAACTTTTAAGTAAGTCATGCGTTACTAGAAAAGACCGGTCGAGCTGATGGTATGCGTCCTGTTACGGACATTCGTGAATGATCTTTCAATTCCCTGGGACATGGACGGCGTGACCTACCTCGTTAGTAGGATACTGAATTTTTCTACGACGGATTTTTATTAGGAGGAAAATATGTTGGCGAGACTGAAAAAAATTGGATGCCAGAGCTTTAATTGCATGTATTTGTATCTTTCAGAAATTACAGTTTAATGACTTTTAAAGCAGCAATAATAGCAACCAAATGCGATAAAAGAGAAAAATAATCTTAGCGCCATGGGTTGAAACGATGGTGAGTAATTTTTTTAAGCTTTCAAACAGAAATAGTACAAGGGTTTGAATAATCGTGATAAGAATTTCCCGTCGGCCGTTGAGTTACGTTATTGAAATTTTGTGCACTCTTACAGATTTTATAAGTGATATTTAAAATGGCCCTTTCCCCAACTCATGGCTGATGGACTTCGCCGAACAATTAGAGGAAGAAAGGCGATTCCTCATTCACAATGAGCTCTTGATTTGACATGATTTCTTAGGTTTTGAGCACTGCTCAGGGTGATTTTTTTTCTTTCCGTTTGTCCGATTTTTCACCTAGCAGAAACGACTCTTTGAACAATTTGTATCACTTTTGTGGTTTCTACGGTCCCTCTTACCATCATTGTTGCACCAGAGAGGTTCATTGCCATCAAATTTTAGTATTTGCGGAATATTTTCGTTTATTTCTTGGTGCAGGATTTCTAAGAAAGATTTCCATGACAAATTGGTGCTTATATCATATATTTTAGCATCTCGCCAAATAATGAAGTTACATTAAAAAAATTAAATATTGCATTTTGGTTTTACAGCTAAATCTACATCTGTTTTTAAGGCTGCAAAAAATACTCTTTCACTCCTGCCATCGAGAATATCGGTGTGTTTTATCAACTTAAATTGACTTACTGCTAAAATGTTTTGTATTTTTCCCCTGTAGGCGAGTTGACTACTTGGGAAAGTGAGTGACTAGAAATTGCGTTCAGTAAGGTCTCGCAGAATTCCCTATTCCTCAAAATTGGTTTAAAATTGTAAGAACCCAATGTATAGGTGGAGAATTAGAATCCCCCTAAATATTTACTACACTTGTACAGTATCTCAAATATTAAATACGGATATTTGATTTTCTGCGTGGCAAATAATGTAAACTTCTAAGTTTGGAGGTTATTAAAAAGAAAACATATATGCTCTTTTTGTGGCATTTACTAATTTTATGGCCAGGTATTTTGCGAGAAGTGCTGTGTATATGAGATTTTCAAGAAATCCCCAAACTTTGTCCTATCCCGTCGATTGCATCTGTCGATTTTATATCCTGATGAAAAAAAACATCCCTGCCACTGGTATCGCCTACAAGCCAGCTCTCTCTTCGTATAACCACGTCGGCGTCCTGAAATATACACTAGATTTTAGCGCGCTTAGGTTTAAACGCCACGGCAATAAACTACACCAATTTCTACGTCACGTTTTGCAGGGTGAGAATCATTTGGTTCTAATCCAAGCCTATGTGCGTTAGATTGACAATTTTTATAGGATGTGCTAATTACAATTGGAATACGGGTTTTGAGAATATTATTGCTATTTATGGGCATTACCGCTCTTTAGTTTACCTCGATCGGGAGATTTTTACAATTTGGTCTTCCTAGAAGACTAGGTTTAGTTAATATTTAATATAATGACCTACCTTCTAGTCTCAAAAATCTACATTGCTGAGGAATACCACGAGCCACTCGCTTAGACGCCTCTTTGAAGGAATGCACGGGAGACGAGTAAAGGGGAGTCTGGCACGATCGAAGCACCGGCCGAAGATCAACAAATTCTACCCCGACGCTCGCGTAAAATTCACGAAGCCTCTTGTGATCCACGTAATCTCGTCCCAAACTCTTGGGCCGCAGTCTGCCTTTCTACTTGGTTGCTACAAAAACTACTTCCCTTTTAGTTGAACACACAATTCCGAACAGAAAATGAAAAAAATGTCATTCATTGGGGGGGTGCACGTCTGTCGCTATGATGTGCAAGAAAATTGACACGAAAGGAATTCTTTCTGCGTAAATGCTGGCCAACAATGCATTTATCAATAAAGTTTTTGGTGGCTCAGGTATGTATTTCATTTCAATTCCATTCCAAATGAAATAAACCTAATTTATAAAATTCATATTGATGGATTTTGACCCCATTCTGCGCCTCTAGAGTTAATTACGACAGCGCCCCAACAACAAGACGTAACGTTCAGCCAACTTTTATGACACGATATAATAACGAAAGCCATTGTGATGGGTTGTTACGTGCAGTAAAATAGGGTAATTAACTTCAACAAATGACTTACATTTCCTTCAGTGACAAGTGCTTTATCCCTTTAGCAAACATTTTCATCTTCACGAACTTCTAGCATACCCCGCAAGGTGCCTCCACGTACAACAGCCGCAACAAAAAAAGGGAGAAGGAAACACTATTAACCCTTTCTAGCACAAAGCTTATTCTGGGAGTAATTACATTTCTAGACTTCTCATGTGAAAAATGTGAAAATTTTCTTTTTAATCATAATTATTGTGGCAGCTACAGATTTTACCATTAAATTATGCAGCAGAGAAAAATAACTAGTTTAAATCTGTCCTGAATATATGTGAAAATGTAAACATTTTTGATGTTGCTTAGAAGCAACACTGGGTATCGGAAATGTGCGTACCATCTATTGTCATTTATCGTTTGGGAACAAGGTAGTTCTTTTACTCATCCCTTCGGAAAAATATCTTTCTCAATTTATCATTATTGTCTGACCTGAACGTTCGTGAGGTTTCAAGATGACGTTCTCCGTGTCGCTTCTAAAGAGCTGTTCTTAGTAACCCAAGCAATCTAAGCCCAGCACGTAACTTCCGAGTCTCTAGTGGCTCCCAGCTTTATTCGCGTAAAATATGTGTAACGTTTTCTATTCATTCGCAGAAATTTTTAAATAATCGTGCAGTTATTCTTAGTATTTCTTTGAATTCACGTTTAATATCTTCCTTCGCTGGATTCCTAACGCAGGCTGCTCATTCAAGGTGTGGCATGCATGAAGGAATGCAAAACAGCTCCTCTATATCACCATTCCACCTGAGAACATTCCCACAACACGCTAGACGAATTCGAGATTCTTTAGGGCTCTGTCGCAAATATTTCTTACTTGTTTCCCCCACAATAGGTTAAAATAATCTTGTATCGAAAATGATGTGAAGCGCATGATAGTAAGTCAGACTTTTAAGTCACATTTAACATGCGGAAGTTCGTGGAGTTAACCACACAAATTCGCTGCACTTTTTGACGAAAGTACTCTTTTCATGTTTGTAGGGGTGATAATAAGCAATAAGCAGGACACTAAAAATGCATATGGCGTTAGTATGGCAAAGTTTATGAGTGGAAAATGAAGAAAACTGGTTTATAATTGGAGACATCAAGAACTCCTCTCTTTTTATGCCCTAGAGAGAGGCACTGGGATGTAAAGCAACGTGATTGCCTCCATTCATGTGCGATTGGTAAGAACATTAGTTAATTACACATCAAATTATATTTATGAGGCCACTATGAGCTAGTAAAGGAGTGAAATGTGTGAATTTCAACATGAATGAGATGTAGAAATTTGACTCTTGAACAATGATTCTTATTTTCATTTGTAATAGGCACCAAGATAGTGTTGAATATATGAACGATTTGGTTCAGGTAGCAAGTCCCCCTCACGTGTTAGCTACCGTGACAGCAATTACTATGTCACTTATGGATGCAGCTTACCATGACGCAGCGCAGGAAGGTGTATTTGAAATTCAAATGGCCAAGGAGGAAGAGAATGAGAACCATATCAAAGAATATAACGCGGTCATTTTTTACTCAGCCTATTTCCTGTAAATAATACCATGAAAAAGATGTACTTTCCCGCTAAGCCATAGAAATGTATAGCATAGAGCCTTCTATAGCCAAATAGAATTAGAGGTTATCCTTCAATGGCATGGGTTTCACAAAGGGGGAAGAACGGGGACTCGAGAGGTACCACTGTTTTCTTTTTTTTAGCCCTTACCATTTCTACATCACCTAACAAATCGAAGCTTCAAAAAAGTGGTTCTAAAAATAGCCGGGTAAAATTCCGCTCATTGCTCGAATGCCGCAATACAATTCTGGCGGGATAAATTCTGAGAGAATATCTGTGATACTAAAAAAAACATTTCATCAACAAAGTTGCAAACAGTTTTGGAAACTGGGAACTTGTAACAGAAATATCTTCACGGTTAAAGGGGAATGTGAAGTAAAATTCGGTAATTTCATGAAGGTAAATACTTTATTTGACCTAGATTTGAACCTGAATCCCTCAATATCGTTCTGAGTGCTTAGAACCTGCGAAACTACCATGAAAATTTTCTCATAAAAAAGTATAGAAGAGAAAAGACGCCTTGGTTGGCTTGATAGGACACGACATGCGGATTTTTGAAGGCAGAAGAATACCTCGATATTTTACCACGTTGACACTCTCGATGCAAGATCGAAGGAACCTCTTTTAAAGCCAGGTCAAGGATAATTATCGTTTTCCTACAAGGAACTCATTCACTCTTTAAAGAGACTTGCGAACGCCATGCAAAAGACGAGCGTTCTCGATCAGTCACAGAAAAGTGGAGTAATATAGGCCTTCTATAGCCGGGAGGGAGGGTTATTCTGAAATGGCTATCGATCAATGCCGACATCTCTAAGTGGGATGGGATGAACGGGGGCTCGATAAGTACCGTTTTTTTTTTCATTTCGGCCTTGGCCATTTTAAAATCACTTACCCAATCTACGGTTCAAAAGGGTGGCCCATGAAAATACTTGCGAGGTATTAACGGCCGTATTTTTCAATATTTGCAAGCATCTTACTTTGACAATTAACATTACTAAACTTTCATATTTTCAATCATTCCTTTAGTAGGTATGTAATAAAGAAGTAGATACATAAACATAGCTGGAAAACGCAGGAGTTAACCAGTTATGTTAAAGATAATAAATGGCTCCCTCCTCCTCTACTGAGAGGATTTTTGGAGCTCAATGTGGCCAAAATATAACCGAAACTTAGGAATCTTAGAATTCGAGGCCAATTGACTAACGATCTTTAGCCTGGGAAAAATAAAACAAGTATCACGAAGCATCACACACATACAATAATGGGAAAATTCCTTTTAAAACCCTTGATCAGACTGTAGACGTATTTGTCGTTCATCGTTTCCAACAATAGAAAGGAGAAGTCCTTCGAATTTACTTAGCTTCTGTGGGGCTTACACATTGTAACGTATATTTTGGTGGCATTGGCTTTTTAGTTGGATGAAATTCGTCAAGAAACTCTCAACAATAGGTAAAAGGAGGAGAGTTTTTTATTTTGACAAAAGCAATGGAAACCCTGAGAGAGATTTATACATGTTACAGAAAATAAAAGTGGCGCATTCCACAAAAGTTACATAAAAACAATGACAGAAATACTTTTTGAGGCAGTAAGTGGAAAAAAGTCTCTTTCGTGCTGTTTCTATGAAAATTATCAAATCATTATGCCCTAATGTAAAAATAAGTTTGTCAATGTATTAGAAACGGAGTCTTCTTTACACATTAAAAACTTTAAATGCTTGGCATACTTATCATATCATATTTTAGTGAAAATCTGGGTTAGAAGCTATTTAAAAATATTATTTGGCGAATGGAGAAGCATGAAATCCGTAGAATCTTTCAAATACATTATAAAGTCTCACATAGTTTTTTTTCACAATAGGCTAATGAGTTTTTAAATAATTTACCTACACATTTTTAGACACGTTGTTACTTCATATCGTACATGAAAGTTTGAGCGAGCCAACCATAATGGTGGAGAATGATCAATCCCAAATCATCATAATCAATCCGTTATCACCGAATTGGGCACAGATTGATTAGGTAAAGCATTGGAAGCGTCCAGTAATGATAACAGCTTTGGAAATTACCCCTTTGAAATTTCCTCATGTGTTTACGTCGCTTATTATATTCGCTTATTATTCGCGAATTATCTTCGTTTCTGAGCTAAATTTCACAATAAGTGCGCACGAACTCAAGTCGGGATGTGGTAATCAACTGGACACTTAACCACGTCAAAATCTAATTTTGCGGTTGAATGAGCTACCCAATTACGTACGATACTAATTCAACAATAGGATAGTGGATTTTTTGAAAAAGGGGTCACATTTTGTTTTCACTTTAAATTAAGGAAATGGAAGTCAAAGAACGTTACATATACCTTAAAGGTTCACTATTTCAGTTTGCAAAAGAGAAATTCAGGAGAATTGAGATCTAAGGAAAAATAGCATGAAGAACACTTTCAAGTCTGAAACATTAAGTTGATGTAGGAAAGGAGAACAAGCGAAAATATTTTGTAAATTTGATTTTTTTTGCACTGAAATCAGGTCAATCAGCCGGTATAATCGTGATATATTTCTCAGAGCTAAAGTTATTATTTTAGGTTTATGTAAGGTATTCAAATATATATAAAATTAAATTCTCAAGAAATATTTACCTAATAATTCTTTGAGAAACCCAATCTACTCATGAATTCAATTACTGGCAACTAAAATGTCCATAAAAGGAAAACTCAAAATCATGCAGGCTCTGAAAACGAAAACCTTAAATAATATACCGATGGAAACATTTCATTCCAAGATTCTTTGCCCTTTATGGTAACATCATGTCATAGCAAGTGATAAAACCCGAAGAATTAGTTGAACCGGTGATGGTAGAGCTCACCGTGAACTTTAACACGAGCTAGTGAATGCCACACATTCATGGTAAGATGGGATTTCACTCTATCCAGTCATCTTTCAAAGACATTTCTCTGGAGTTGTCCGAAATCCTTACCAGGGTTTAAACCAGATACCCTTCGCTCTGCAGCTAAGCAGGATGCACATTAAGCCAATACGCTCCCTGAGCACATAAAGGGAAAACACTAATTTTCACATTAAAATCATCATTCTATCATGAGTGTCTCATAGAAATATATTCGAAAAAATGCTTGTAGTATTGTCACTGAAACAAAGTTAGTTCAAAGTTGAGTAACGACAAAATTTACGTTAAAAATTGGCCATTTTACCCATGCTATGAAAATATTAGTAGGACGAATTACTTCCTCTTCACCTGTCGTTTTGGTAACAGATTACTGTCAACTTTACCATAGTTTTTCCAGACGTATCAAGTGCAGAATAATTTCTCGTGTTTTCCACTGGGTTTCGAAGGACCCGGCTTGCATCTCATCCTAAAGGGGAAACTCAGGAAACATGCAAACAATTACCCGGTGGAAAACCAGAGAACTCTCTCTGCTCATCCATCATCTTCAAAATTTTTGAGTACACAAAGAAGACTGTTTTTAACATTTTTTCGTATCTTAAGTGATGTATTTTTATCTTTTAATAATTATATTAAATGTATTTTTTTGTATTTTAGATATATCCAAATGTTAGTAAAGGTCTGGTTAGTATGACCTGAAAATTAAAAAAAAATGAGAAATTAAGTGTTGAGCAAGTAATCTGTCACAACGTAGACCAATTGAGGAGGAGGTGTGCTTCCTCTTAAGGGAGAAGTGACGACCCACCGAAGACCTCACATATTTACATCAGCTTAAAATTGAACGTAACCCAAAGCAAAATTTCATATCCAACCTTTTTTACACTCATAAGGGCAAGAGTGATTCCAACAGGAAGAATTTTGCTAATTTATTTAAAAACTGTGAGGGGAATTTTGGTGTC
Organism: Ischnura elegans; assembly: GCF_921293095.1. Taxonomy (NCBI): domain Eukaryota; kingdom Metazoa; phylum Arthropoda; class Insecta; order Odonata; family Coenagrionidae; genus Ischnura; species Ischnura elegans. Next base: position 50,434,095 of record NC_060259.1, read on the forward strand.
GAATGGATATGCTTATGCCGAGAAGGGCGAAGCTGCGAGCGGACGTTTAATAGAAAGACCACGAGAAGCCACTCAATAGCTTCATTCCACACAGGTTCACGTGACCTGAATGCGCACGACCAACCAATTGCTTTGAAAAAATATTTTGCTTTTCATATTCCCAACACACCAACTGAATCAGGAAGGCAATTTGCGCTGAAATTGATTCTCAAACTAAAAAAAACGAAATCCTGGAAAATTATCCTGCGTTTTTTTTTAGAAAACATTCCATCCGTAATGGAGATGGGAGAGAGGGTAGTAAGTGACTTGGATGCGTATTTAAAAAAAAATAAGAATGCATAATATGTGATGCCCTAAAAACGAGATGGATTTTAACGTTGTATTGAAAATTACTTTCAAAGAGAAAATGAATTACACCGAGCAAAGCTTATGGAATCAATTGTCTCAGAGGGTTAATGCATGAGGTCAAAATTATGTATCTTTAATGGGCCAAAAAAAATAGTTTGTTTAGCGTGTCGGAAATTTATGCATCAAAAAGAATTCAGCAGATGAATCATAAGTGGCACAATTTAGGTTATACAAAAAAACTTAATTATATTTTGAATTAGGAAATGAAAATGAACTTTGAAAGTTACATTCTAATATTTCATTTTGCTCCAGGGTTTCGACTATCTCATTAGGAAAGTTATAGTCTTAAATGTTAGGAATCTATAGAACAGCTTAGCGGTGTGTATTATGTAAAAATGCTGAAGAAAATTAAACTCAGCCTCTAAATTCTTGGGCCTTAACATAACTTCGTTAATGTGTGGCATTGTTCTACTGCTAATTTCGGGATTATTTAAGCATAAAAGATACTAACTATTGATAACTTTTGCAGTCACTGTTACGACCGTGACTAGCAGTGAAATTAATTTCCATTTAAAAGCATATAAAAGCGCCAGAAGCATAGGATTTACAAAAGTCTATCAAAAGGTGAACAGTTTGACCTCTAGCAAACTTGATAAATCCTTCAGGTAAGCCAACTCTTGCGGTTCTCTATAAATCGAGCGTGGAAAGAGAAACAGAACACAAATACATCGTCCTTTTGGTGGTCAGAATGAATGAAGTTTATCATTATAATGCCATTATTACTACGGTGCAATAACTTCCAAACTATTTAGGCAGATCATCATGTATCTCGTGAAGTTCTCCCCAGACTCCGAAAAAACTACATTTTTAATTTTACAACGTATTTTGACAACATACTAAAGACATCGAGGGAGTTAGGGGCCATCATCACAGATTCCTTGGGTGAATGTTAATCTTTCAAGAGAATGCATACTTAGCCAACCGTACTATACCTCTATAAAAGAGACTTTGGCTAAAGAGGTCGCATAACTCCTGCTGGACCGGTCCATTATGGTGACTTATAACTCTCTAAAGTTTACGATCTCATCTTAAAATATTTAGGATGTATAAAAACACCGCTGTCAGCATTTTCCAGTTCCTCAGAGTTGAAAAGTTTACCTCAATTATATTTACCTCCTTTCAGTTGTATTCCCAGATATTTTTTTGCTGCATGCAAATATTGACTATGGTATACTGTGCTTGCCCAGAAGATTACTAGATGTTATCGCCAGTTTCGCACGGGTTTTCCAACACCGAAAATTACCAATGGAGAGAAACATACGTACCCTCTAAAGGACACACTACCTAAGCGGAAAATAATACGTTCGAATATTTTTGGTAACCATAGGTTTTTGCCTTTGCTGAAAAAATATAATTTACAAAAAATACATAGCTTACTAACATTCATTTCGATTGTGGCTTCTTCGGTGCAGGTTGAATTAATATAATGGTAATTTAAGTGTTAAAAACTCCAAGCATGCGTTGATATACTCCATACTGCAGTTTAATACTTAAAATTGTAGTGATACACGCTAATTTGCGGAGGAAAATGACCAATCTTAGCATCTTTGACCAGATATCATTATTTTGAGTGCCAAAAATAGCATTTAAGTACGTTGTAAAAAAGGAGGAACAGCTATATTTAAAACATAATTCAGCAAAGAAACGGAATATTTCGCACCAATTGCACTTATTCATCCATTACTTTTGAATGAGGGTAAAACTTAAGCGCACCAGCGCCAGCGAACAAAAAGCCAAGTTAAGGGAAATCCTGCTGCGAAAATCACGGCTGAGGCAGCGTACTCCCTTCAGTTGTAACTCGGGCATAAAAAGAGACCCGGTTTCCTCTCCCAGGTGTGCTTGTAGCACGAGCGAAAAATAGGCGCGGGATCATTACGACCCTGCCATAGCAAACACGACAGGCGCAAGGAGGGTGGCCGTAATCAAGGAGTCGACCTTGCGCCGCAGCGAGTGTGCCGTCAATTGGCCGCGAGGCGAACGTGCCTGACGACGCCCTGGCGACTCACTTTCGTGTCTCGAGGCGTTGCCTCCTGGGGATGGATGTCTTCTCCCGCGATTTCGCTCACGCCGAGAGAAAACAAAAAAGTATCGAATTTGTCCGTCCTCGCGCGCTCACTCAACGTCTGCTCCAACGGGCAAAAACGTCAAGTGAACATATGCCGTAAAAACTACTCCTTTCCCAAATAAATATTAGTCTCTTCCTTGGTAAAACTACGGTACCAGATATATATGTAACAAAAATTCTACTTATATGAACTTAATATGTAGTGGAATTCAGGAATATTTAAAGGAATAGTATATAAATAATGGTAATGACGTACAGCAATTGCCGTGTGAAATAAATTCCCCGAGAATCAAGCCATGAACCTTCGGCTATCCAGGCCACTGTGCAGACCACTACGGTATCCAGGTCCTTTAATTTCCATCGCAGTTGTACCCAGGATCATGCTACTAGATGTTATATAGGTCTGTGGTTCGATTCCCGGTCCAGGGGAATTTTTTTTCATGTCAGCTCAAGTGTATTTCACCACCGTGTACGGGGCAGGCTTCAAAATATTACACAATGATAGTGATATTGTACTTGTGAAGAGTGGTGGCTTACTTGATCGGCATTGAGCAACTGAACAAAAGGGTCCCAGGGTTCATACCCTGGGTGTAGCTGTCAGAGACCTTCAAACAGAGACCATAAGAAAATCAACTTTTAAACGCAATTATGGGCACGAATGGCATCTACGTTATGGTATTTTTAAACCAATTTGAAGATGGGAGAAAATTTACTACAACGCTTTCATATTATTACCACTGTGATGGATGGTTGGATACACCCCTTTTATATATTATTGACCACTGTGATGGATTGATGAGAATATTTCATTGCTACTAAAAAGAACGATGATAATATGATTAAAATGAGTAGAAAAATGTTAAAATAAACAATGTGCAAAGGAAGACTTGTAAATTAATATTTATGCTTCCAACCTTCACCGTGTTTGACCTAAACTTATAGAAACACGAGTATTCAGTGAATATTTTTCTGCAATTTACCGTTTAACATATACCATAATAAAGAGAACAACGTATAGAGTTGATACAAAATGCTTTAAACCTACAGACTGTAGTTGTAAAACACTATAAGAAGATGTCATTCCCGGAAAGACTACTCCACGTCCTAAGATTTACTTACTACCATTATAATTTCAGATAAATATTCCTTCATTCGAATATCTATGCTCAATACTCTATGGTATGCACAATTGCGATTATTTGAATGTTTTATTCCCATGCACATACAGATGCTGATACAGATGATACAGATGCTGATTATGTCAAATATTGTCGATATTACTATGTAAGCTGACTCATTATCCACTGGAACTGAAATCTCGAGTGAGGTTACAGTTCCTTAAAAGAACCTAGCCCCGTAAACCTGTTTAAACACTTGTTAATAAAAGAGTTTTCAGCTGTGTAACGATACTCAATTTTAGTTAAAATAAACAACACGAAAAATAATCTTTTGTGAATGAATAATGACTACAAATAATACTTTTTCAATAATCGGTACTATCTGCTTGACTACCTTTCTTGGCTGCCACTGATTGTTAGAACGCGAAACTTGAAATCCGCTTCAGCAGACCATTTAGAATGAACCAATTCTGGAACCAATTAAACTTTCTCATCGTTTGCCTTGCCTCGGATTCTCGTTATGAGCACCTATTTGAGACGCACGTATGTCGGAAGCTGAGCGGATGTATGTAGGAAGGTGAAGTTCGTTTCGGGAAAGCGGCTTCACACTGAAGGGGACCAAGGTAAAACAAAAAAGCTTCGAATTCGTACGTCGTCGTGTGATCGCTCCCTCCACGCCGGGGGTAGGACACTGCCGATCGTTCCCACAGCGCGGGATATGATCAATGAGGGGAATTCGATTCACATGGGAAGTGAACGGCCTCCGTGAATAAAAGCGAGCATTTTTCCCCTTTTTTGAGGGCTCACTTCGGGAAAAGCGAGGCATATTTTTTACGACTGCCCGTGGATGTGTTCCAATTTCCGCTTGGAGAAAGTCCGAAATCCAATTGAGATGCACGACTCCGCTAAGGCACAAGGAGAAACGCCAAGCTTAAAATGTGTCGCTCGTATTTTAAAGTAGGATACCTTCAGGGGACGATTCAATTATCTGATGCAGATGAAAGGTGCGCGGAGTTCCCATGGTGCTAGTAAATTATTCCTCCAATGCATGCATTTCCACTTATTTTAAAACCTTTATGCTTTGCCCACTCGAGACGTATAAAGAGAGGGCAAAATTGATGGAAAAGTTTTTTTCTAAAATCAGGTTTTCCAACATTCCAGTAGTTTCACCATTGAAGATTATAACATTTTTACAAGGTAATAAATCGTTTCAGGCTTCATTATGTGGAATATTGCTATATCCATGGTAAAAACACATATGGTAATTTCCACACTATTTAATTTAGCACTTAACGACCGACTATGGTCTCGAAACTTTGTGTCTTTTTTAAATAATTTTTACAAGGATTTCAAACCTCGGCATTCACATCGAGAGAATATATTATGCGTTTTTCCTTATTCACAAGAAATGATTTCTTTCTTTTTTAGGCAACGCCTGGCTTCGTTATTTAAATATTGCGCTCTCTCAGGTCAATAAATGCACGAGATTTTTCCTTCCCGTACTCTCCGAGCCTATCCGAAACCTAAAGAATGAGAGGTGCTTATCAGAGTGAGGTTCCCATTCCCTAAATATTTCCCGCAGTACCTTCATAGGATTCAAGGTCAAGAAAACCCCACGACTTGTAGACCACGCCTCTAAAACGTAATTCCGCAAAGTCGGTAGATTTTCGATTTCATTGATACTTGACCAGCCTTTAGAAATATCTCTGCACCATATCTACATCATGTGAAGGTATTTAATTTCTCCAAGAACAGTAAATCATAGAAATTAATAGCATAATGGAAGTAAGGAAATAAAACTTTGTAAGGTTCACTGTTATTTAATTATGGGCACGACCCGGGTTTCGTAACTTGGTTACATCGTCAGGTGACTAATCTTGCATGCATCATACATTTATACACAAAGTACACAAGTGACAGTGAGGATATCTATCGGAAAGGAAATGTTTTACTTCCTTTCTTCCTTACAAAGTTTTATTTCCTTACTTCCAGTATGGAGATGTTTCACAAAGTAAAGCCTGAAGTTATATTAATAGCATAATGTGCTATTTGGTGAATGGAATGTACATATTATTTGAACATTAAGTACGTGTTTTCTACAGGACTTTAAATATTAATCGCACGCAAACAGGGGTTTCTCAAAGTTATGGCATCATCGAGTACACGGACTAATATCAGAATTCTTTGTATGCCTGAGAGTGTACTCAAAGGCGAGCGTCAAGGAAGTAGGGTGGGAGGATGTGACTTCTTACCACCCTTCTATTTTCATTCCTAAAAATATTATAATTCAATACTAACTATTCCAATTTAAGCAAGAGGGTCATAATGCAGGGAGCTGGACGGACTGGGCATCAAGAAAATATAACTTGGCAAAAACTGCTGGACTATCAATATTAAAACTTACGAAGACAGAAAGTTATTATTGATTGTTAGAAGTTTCTCCCAGATTCCGATAGTCATGGGCCACACATCCTTCGAATGATTGTGCAGGGTCTTCTTACCTACCGAAGCTATTCTAACTACGATGGATCCGGCCTTAGGACTTACTGCTTACCTTAGTGCCCACTGTTTCTATTGCCCCGATCTATTTTACTACCACATTAATGGAAACAAGAATTCTACCATACAGACTTTATATCAGTTTGATTATTATCGTTCTTTTGCATGACTATCGATTATTGCTCACTGATAATCGCTCTTTGACATGCCGATTATTTATATCAATCGCGTCAATAACATCCCTTGATGGCTGAATTATGCCAAAACAAAGAAATAGAGTTGCTATCACATAATTTCTAAACATTTGCGGAAACTGTTTTCGAGCCATGTCATAACATTTATAAATTTCACAATGCCAATTTCTATGCCCTTTGTCCTTTGCCTTATGATTTGTTTAAATCATTACTACAACTTCCAGTGGTTCACATTTAATGAATCACGCTTTGATGAGATTCATCAATACATAAAATAGTGATATTTCTACGTATGGTTTCAAGAGCAATTTTTTTACGTTTTCTAAAATAGTATAATTTTTAGATAACGACGAGGCAGTTTTGTTCATTTTCTTGCTGATCCCTTTTCCAATGGTATAAGCTTCATTCAGATCTCTCAGCAGTGGATTGCTGGCCATGATACATTAAGAGGGAACCTAGGAGCTAATGCCACCAAAAAAAAGCGCAAAAATGACATTTTTGGTATTTACCCCTCATTCCAAGTTTATAAGCCCAAAGAAGGGTTAAGCGAAAATTTATGCAAAAATTTCTGCAATTGTTTTACTCCATTATGGTTTACTTGAAAATTATTTACAAAAGCAATATACCATAGGTCAGGAATCAGTCATTAGTTTTCTATTGACCCCAAGTGAAATTCATAAAACTCATAACTAATAAATGATTCATGCGAAATGGAACTTTTTCAGTTATTTTTGCCATACAAGTTTGTTGCACACTTAGTTATCTTCTATTGTATGCAAAAAGTATATTACTGGCGTCAATCATAAAATTGTCCTAATATATTCTCAGTTTGATAGATGCAGGCTAAAGGAAGAGGGATTTTTTGGAACATTTCTTTAATACCATTGACTTTCAATTTCATTGTAAGAAAACTGGATTAATACCTATGTCTGTAATTTTCTCTTTCTCGGATAAAAAAGCAACTTCACGCAAAAAAAACTTGATAACATGTATTTTGACTGAAGTTTTGAGCCTGCTTAACTTTGAATTTATCAATTCATTCTGTCCTAAGCGGAATCTCTACTCAGCGATCATAATCACAAAATGGATAAAAAATTTACACAAAGATTTTCTTGGATAGAAATAATTGCCTGACGCGTGGAAACTTCATGGAAGGAATGCTTGAGATTGGAGTAATAGTGACCTAAATCTTAATACCATTGGAGTGGAATAATGGAGAAATGACTTGAACGGAAATAAAGTGCTTGGAATGAATTGCAAGGAAAAAATTCTTGTAAGTAATAAGAAACTCGTAGCGAGGGATTCTCATAACCTGTGCTACAGGATGCACATTGTTTTTTGAGTATGGTATGGTATTTGGAGGAGGCGACCGACAGCTGAAGTCATTTGTGCCATGAGGGTAGGGTATGGAAGGAAGGGTGGAGAGAAACCCGGCGTCGGCATTAGCCTGCTCTTAACGAAAGGCGCCAAGGGGACCACGGCTAAACGTCCCATCCGACGGACGGAGTGTTGCGCTTGAAATGTCCTCCACACAACACTCAAGCAGGGCAGTCTATGAAAGTTCCCTGCCACTGCCGGGATTTGAACCCGAGCCCGCCGGGTGGGAAGCCAACACTCTAGCCACCACATTAACCCGATCCCCTTGTTTTTTTGAGATTGTTGGAAGAAAAGAAGGAGATGAGGGATTATATGAGCGTTAGAATAGTTGTTAAAGAATATGCCTAAGGACATACTACAAGTACGACATGTAGACATTAAAAAGGGGAATGAAAAATTCTACTTTTCCCTAAACCTACTGCAAGCGTTAAGCCGCGTCTTTAATTAATTATAAGGTCATTTTCAATGTCTTTCACTGTCCGTTGATAATAAATAAGAATCTTTCATTACTTGATAAAAACATTTCAGTATCTCTCACCTTAATGTCTTGGTTTTTTAATTGGAAATGAATTACCTTACTACGACGCCATCCAAATGCATAATGTTAAGATTATGCCGAATGAGCATAGTACGCTCTCCTGTAGACAGAGGCGTGCCCTGAATTGGAGCTAAAAATGTTGCATTGTCTGAAAAAAGGGTGGAAGACAGAATGCTGCGAGCAGTGAATGGGTTGCCTGGGCATTCATTCAAAGCAACTCCCAAATAGCATCATCTTCATGAATATATCCCCTTTACTGAACGTAGCCTTGCCTACCCACATCGCAATCCACATTTCATTCCCTTACCCTCTCCTCCGGGAAGAATAACTACAAATTTCTCCCGTAAAAAGCATCTCATAATTCACCATTGCACCTAAAGATACTCCAAAAGATAAATAGGAAATCATCTTTTGATTACAACAAAAAATTAGATTAACAATACATATCACGAGAAAAAAGCCAAGTGAACCAGGAAAAATATACCATGAACAGAGAACGTAAATAAGGTACTTCATCTGCGCAGCAGCCAAGAAATTCAAGAGGCCTTATTTCGATTCCCGGTCAAGGCGTATTTTCTTCACAGTGATAAATTTAAATATTTATATTGTTTACAGGATGAGCTAAAGTAAATGGATGAATATAAATAAAAAGAAAATGGGTAAAAGTAAGGGATGTTAGCTCAAATAAATTTTTAAAGTCATAAATAAAATTACATAGAAAGCTGGTATGGCTAATGGTGGAAGCGAAATAAAAAGGCGAGGGATCCCCAAAATATGTGCTACAGGATGGACACTGGTTACCTCAGAAAGGATAACGAAATGTAGACGAGAAAAGAGTAGAGAGACGTGCAGGATGCTATGTAAAGAATGTGCTAATGGATATAAGGGCAGTACGTTATGCACAAACTAAACTTTTTCAATATTTTGGCACCCTAATTTTGTGCTAATATTATTAATGGTATGGTTGTTAAATGACAATTAAATTATTAAAAACTGTGACTATTACCTAAGTATAGTAAATTACCTTAGCCTAGAGATGATTTCTATGTTGCCGAACAACGTACGTATAACATATAGTTCGAAACCTGCTTGAGTTACATGATTCGTGGATGACCTCACAAAAGTCTGCCGTTGGTCATTCCTTCCTTCCCATCTCATAGTGTCTCTACGTCACGAAATATGTTGCCAAAACCCCGCGAGAGCTAAGTGTGACCAAAACGTGCCCTAACACAAATTATGAAAGATAGAAGGCCAGAATGTGCTACTAATTCGAATAGAATAGAATGCTTACAATGAAAATATCTTAGAAGGGACGGCTTAAGTTCGTAACCATGTGAACGAGGATCAGATGTAGTTCAGCCGTCAAGTATTTAGTTGAAGGATAAAATCTACAGTTACTTCATAAATACCACCAAAAAACTTTCCCTGAATAACTTCAATTATGTTAAAGCTCACTATCGAAGGAATATAGATTTTTATAAAAATATTGTTTTTTACGCATTCACCGAGTTTCAATGCCAATGCACCGCCATTGAGTGGAGATGAATTCAAAATCTATGGTTGTTTCGACCTGAAAAAATTGTCTTTTTCCTTGGTTTCAGGTTCCAGTCTGCGTCCTTGAAACGAGAGCACCACATATCTTCTAGTTACGGACTTCTACCGTAACCAACATGGACCAGACGCAATCAGGTGACTTCGAGGTGAGAAACGTTACGCGGGACGTGGCCGTGAGGCTGGCGACTGAGCTCAGAAACTGTTGTTCTCCGAATGAGGATGACCTGGAGGACGAGTACGTTCCGTACGGCCAGCGGCCCGAGACGTACATCGTGCCCATCCTGTTCGCGCTCATCTTCGTGGTGGGCGTGCTGGGCAACGGGACGCTCGTGCTCATCTTTGTACGCAACCGCAACATGCGCAACATCCCCAACACATATATCTTCAGCCTCGCCCTCGGCGACCTGCTCGTCATCCTGACCTGCGTACCCTTCACCTCCACCGTGTACACGGTCGAGTCGTGGCCCTATGGCGAGCTCATCTGCAAGCTGTCCGAGTGCGTCAAAGACGTGTCCATCGGCGTATCCGTGTTCACGCTCACGGCCCTGAGTGCTGAGCGATACTGCGCCATCGTGAACCCGATGCGCCGGCACGCGGGACATCTGTCGACTGGGCCGCTCACGCTCATCTCGGCCATCGGGATCTGGGTGCTGGCGCTCCTCTTCGCAATGCCAGCTGCAGTTTTCTCCTTCATCAAACCTTACGACGTGGCCGGGAATCACAGCATTGAGGTAAAATTGCTGTTTAAAAAGAACCAATGCCTTTATTTTGTCGAATTCAGAAGCCAAGAGGTACAAGCGATTTTATTTCTAAAAAGAGTTAGGTACAGAAATTGATAAAATAATTGATAACAAAATATTAAAATGAGACATAACAATATTTCCACTTATAGTTTTATTCTTACACAACGCGTTTTGTCGTTAAAAACAACATTATCAAGTTTTTAACGACGAAACGCGTTGTGTAAGAATAAAACTATGAGTGGAAATATTGCAATGTCTCATTTTATTAATATTACGAACTTCCACCACATCGTGCCTAGCATCATACAAGATATAAATATACAAAAACTTGGTGGCCTAGGGATACGAGTGACTCTCTGTTCTGAGGTAACATCGAGTGGAAAATCGAATACACCACTCACTATCTAGTAGGTCTCGTTTGTTATCTTAACGTAGTATCTGTTCCTAACCCTGTTTAGAACAAGAAAACACTTGTACTCCTAGGATTGTCACCCCTCAATTCAGATATGGAATTAGTCATTCCAAGTCAATCCAACATGACGCTCGAAACTCGATTGCCTTGGAAAACTTGATATAAATAAAAGCCAAGTTAACATGTTTCAATGACTGATAGGAAATTTCTGCCCATTCCTCTAAAAACCCAACCGAATCGACAGTTACCCGCATGATCATGCTCCTTCCCTGTAATCCTACATAAGAGCCATTATTCATACCTCTTGACGCACATCCACTTTAAAGAATGCTTCTAGGATGCCATTCTTGTTTATCTCGCCATACACCGTCATCTTCACCTCAAAACTTAAGCATCAAAGGACGGTATTTTTGGTGCCTTTGACTAGCCCGATCTCCGAAAAATGTGAATCACCAGAACGGAATCCTCTTAATCCGGCCCATCTGCTTCCCTCTCGGCCCAAAAGTCTCTTGTGTAACTCGCATTCATTCCTTTCACTCCTATTCATTCATTTCCTCACATTTGTTACCTCTATCACTTTTCTTCTATGAAAAGGGATGCTAGAGGAATGTGAGACTTCAGAAATTGGAAAAGCTTTCAATTCCCAAAAATAACCCAAATTAAGTTGATTGATCACATCTTTGTATATATTTACACGAATTAAAAACTACTTATTCAGCAGTAACGTGCGAATGGTGGATCGGATATCATGAGAAGTAAAAGAAGCAATTTTAATAGCAACACTATGATTAGGTGAACGATTCAGACAGGGAATTATCTTTTCACTGTTGCGTTTCATCACTCAGTTTTTATAAAGCAAAAGAATATAAAATGACAAACCAAGTAGCTTCAAGAATGTTAACCCTTTTGGAAAAAATACAGTTTAAGGAAAAGAGCACGAGATAATAATATTAATAATATATTTTGGGAAGAAATCCAAGTATGTAACGTGATTTTGGCCAGAAAGTACATTAAAAGAAAGTGATTAAGAATGTTCAATGAGAAATAAAAGCTGTGTTTGCATATTTTGCGGCCATTTAGATAATTTTAAGGCCATTTAGCTAGTTTTATACATAATAATTAAGGAATACATGGATAGAAAAGTGACAGTGATAGGCAGATTGGTGGAATGAGTGAGCAGACGCGGTTGTAAATCATTCTCCAAATGGTAGGTGTTCTGGTGGTATGGTTGAGGGGGGTGGCCATATGAAAGACTTCTTGATGATTTTACCTTTCAGAAAATAATATGATTAAAAAAAGATAAATTAATGCCGGGAGGCGCTGGGGAAATGGTGCTAGTGACGATGAGCAGGTTTTTGTTTGCAGCGAAGAGGGGGCGATGTTTACATTCGCTACAGCAGCGCACCCCTCGAGGAAGTGACGAGAAATTTCACGACACAAAAGAAAAGTGTTGTGGTGGATGCAGGAAACATCCGTTTACGCGTTGAGTGTAGATATGGTGTAATCGGATGGACGATATACGGTGAGAGCATTTTTCCCCGAGCAAAGCATGATGCAGATAAAATGCGCATTTGGATTGACGTTCAGGCAATGGATTTAGTTAATCCACGGAAATAAAAAATTCCGTGAATCTTAATATAAAATAATGTATTTCGAGGTGCTTGGAGGCCAAAAACACTGAAAAGCTGGTCATAGAACTTTGGCTGTAAGGAGAAATAAGGAGAAAATCGTGATATTGTTTAAATTTTCAACTGGCTAGGCTGATGTACACCCTGATTATGTATAGCAGCGTTATTCTTTTTCGAATAATTGAATTTTACCTCTCAAAATAAGCTTTTGGGAGTAAAATAAACATGCTAAAAAGTAGGACCGAATGTCAAAAACTGAGAGGTCACTCAAGAACAATAAATTCAATAACATTTAATTTTCTCAAATGGTCACAGTCACATCACTTCTAAGGGTAGAGTGAAAAGGTGAGGGTTGTAGGACCAAAATTTACACCATTTATACCTCCGAAGTACTGTTACCAGGATAAAATATTTTAGCGTCCGACAAGCCCATGCGCTCACCCCTAAACGTCACGCCGGGTGCTCTCGAGCCGCATGCGATACAATATGTGTAATTCTTTTGAATTAGCTAGATTCGCCATTGCATTTTCATAAAAAAATTCCTCATTCGTATGCATAGAAAGAGCTTAAATTTATTCCCATTTTTTGATAAGTTTGTGTTAATCGCTAACAGCCTGCTAGTGTTGACAACGCACAATTTGTGTCTCAGATCTTCCTTGGACGCTATAAGCCTTGCGATTGTAGCTACTGCAGCAACAAGCATTTTTTATAATTAAATGAAAAAAGAATGAGAATGTCATGCCTATTATGTGTTCCCAATCAAAAGCTCACAGTTTTTAGTGCTTAACTTGATGGCAAATTTGTAATAGCGAATGAGTTTTTTATGCACATGAGTAAATTAGGGCTATTTGGGTATCCAATATCTTGCAAATAATAGGAATGAGACATTTTGCTAATTTCGCTTATCCACCTCCATCCTGAGACATATCTACCGTTATTTTTGTCTATATTTTATGTTTTCTAGTTAATTAGATGCTAACATTTACATTAGCAATTTCTGTGAATCATGGTTCTGTATGATGCTGTCATCGGTCAGGAAGGACTTAACTGGATGCAATAACAATATTCCCTTAGGCAAGCGGGAAAAATATCAAACGTCGATGCAATACGCCAGTACCGAGGAGGCTATGAGAAATTGCCTCCTTGGCCTTTGCCAGGAAGGTTGTGAGGGTGTGGAAAGCCTATAGAGGGCGCAGGACTTATCAGCTGACCTTGGGTGCGGCTCGCAAGCACCCAGTGCAATGTTGATGGGGTAGCGCGAGGCCTTGATGGACGCTAAAATATTTCATTCCTCGAAAACGGTTCCTCGAACGTAAAATAAAACGGAGTGGATTTTAGCCTTAAAGGTAAAGGGGCCTAACGTTTCCTTTTAGCTTTAGAAATTGGACAGCTTTCACAGGTCGTGCATCAGCTTCAAGTATGAAAATAGAGATAAAGAGCATGGAAAAATAGAGAGCATTTATCTAATCAAAAGTAGTATTCCGCTTTTTTGGCTTAATATCTAATATTAATATGATTCTGAAGTATTTCAGGCGAGGTACCACCCAAACCACGTCTGCCTTCGGTAAGAAAGTGCGTCAGAGGAAGGCTTAATATCACTAAAATAATCCTCGGAGGTACCTAATTTACTGGAGCTTACCTGGAAAAATGGTCCCCTCGGAATATGATTCCACATGGTAACAATTTTTCCTGATCAAGAAGTACAGTAAAGGGGGCTGTTATACTTGCATCTTTATCGCAGGATGCAACTATGGGCCTGGGGAAAATGGGAACGGCGATATATATCCCCATACTACTAAACAAGTTTGTAACTATGTATCTCTATGATGAAGATAGTCCATTCATAAAATCATGCTCAGTGTTAAAAAGAAATCGTATTACTAATTGCAATAATTTGCTACCACTTTTAGCAATATTGCCTGTTACCTAATGCGGTTATCAAAGAAATACCCTTTCAGCTTTTGCACTTACGCCATCCAGCAGCTTCACCGACTCATTATGCTTGATAGCTGTAGTAACACGGAAATCCAACCGCACGTTGCCAAAAGCGTGGCATTCCTCTTGTAACTTGAAAATGCTATTGCATGATGCCCGTCCAGATCCTGATTCGAGTTCTGAACGCTAATCAGTGTTTCTCCGCGCAAACAGGAAATTTTCTTTAAAGCCTAACCCTGAAATATGGAAAAAAGTAACATAAGAGAGAATTGATCTGTAAAAAGGATGGAATCGGCTCAATATATCAGCGTTTCATCAGCAATTTAACCCGTTTCTCACTCGACTAATCGGCCAATTTGTGAACCACCTCTGAAAAGAATAATAGTGCAGAAGAAGTCGTCACATTAGAAACCTTCAATGATCAAAACTTCGAGGCAGAAGATTACAATGAGTCAAATAGACGATAGAAGACAGAATTGAATGATCTTGTAAGATATCTTAACTTACAAGAAGTAGAGTTATGGAAACAAGACTGAAAAAATAGCGTCTAATCTAGCCAGACCTCAAGATATCAGAGTAAGGTGTCATTACAAGAACTTATTTCATTTTTTTAATAGATGATGTGGTTTATGTGATGTGGTTTATTTTATTCGCATTGAATGCTTGGTGAGTTTTATCCCTAAATGTGACTCATGAAAGCTCAATGTGAATCTGCTGAATGTGATTCAGGCGATTGGAAGTTATGTATAAACTTTTCTCGGGATTCAGCGTGGGTAAGATTTTGTAAGAGCGCCGACGTTTCGGGATCCGACTCGTTTCCCATTCTCTCGGCTATAAACCCAAGTATAAGCAAAGTAACCGTGAGAATGGGTAATGAGTCGGAACCCGAAACGTTGGTGCTCTTACAAAATCTTACCCGCGCGGAATCCCGAGATGAGTTTATACATTCTGTTCGCCAGAAAAGCGTAAAATCTTACAATACCATTTGAAGTTGTTTATAAGTATTTTTAAAGCTCAGTGTGAAAGCACTGCTACCACAACTCTACCAAACTTCTTCCTTCCATTTTCATTGAATATTCGGTTCCCATAAAGGACACTTGTAAGAGAGTAAAATTACCTCTAGAGTCAATCAAATAAGACGATCATAAATGGTAGATCTCTTGTGACTTGATAGTTGGTCGTTTATTCTTGAGAGGAAATCAAGGATAAACCAATTACGGCTTATTTCTGCATTTTTGTTACAGTCGAGATAGAAAACCTAACAGGATATAAGACAAATTGCCGTCAAAAAATCCTAATTCGGATAGGATAAGCGTACAAAATAAGCCTCTGGTAGGTCAAAATACGATAATGTTTCCAAAATTTGGAGTTAAGACGGGAACAATGAAATTAATTATTGTTTAATGCTTTAAAGCGATATTCCCAAGATCGAGTGATACAAGAGGTTAAGAAAAGAATCTTTATCGCCCCTTAAATACTCACAATATCGATGGACCCTGAGTTTAATAAAATTTATTGTGGGTTAAGATAAATCAGTCTGGGAAGCCTTAAAAGGGGTTGATATAAGGAGTTTTAGTCATCAGAATATGGGAGAGCTACCAAATCCTAGTAAAAAGAACTGGAAAACTTAGTGTTTTCATTGCAATATTTTACTGAAATCTAATTTCTTCAATTCCACCTTGAATTTTTCTTAAAAACTATGGAAATGTAAGCGATGAGCACGGTGAGAGGATTCACCATGATCTCTCTGAAAGGAAACGTAGATGTCACGGTCGTTGCGTTGAGTCAATGCTCATAGGCTCCTGCAGTACTGTCACAACAAATGCTCTGGATCTGAAGTACAAGAAGCAATTCTAAAGGAAACGTGAGCAAAATGAGGATAAAATAAACCGCTGCTTTCTAAAAATTACACTGTCTAATTAAACATCTATGTTAGACTAATTACTACCGAGGATGTTTGTTCTCCTTAAATACACGTTCAAGTGAAAAGGTATCCGCATCTATCTCCGTGGAATTTTCCTGTATCTTGAACATGAGAGCAAGTAAAATAATTTCTTCTACAAATTAGTTATTATTGACCAGAAATTAGTAACAATCGGCCCTTATAAACCAAGACACTGATCAAAAATTTATTTTTTGCGATAGTTTTATTGGATTTGGTGCCCTCGAGCGACCGCTTAAAAGATCGAGCTGATTTATTAAGCATATTTATTCTACTCCTTGTAACACATATAGAGCTGAAATATAAATTAAATTTCAGTAAAATTGCTCAAATATTGATGCGCGAAAGAAGATAAAACTCCACTCGACAATTTTGAATGTACATAGCTTCGTTCTTTGAAAAGATTTGATAATGATCCTCTTTTTTTAAATAAAATACGCAGGTACGATGCATATTTCTATGACACTAAAAATCTGCTCGATTTCGGTTTCTGAGTTGAGAAAGAATTCCTATTGATATTAAATAATCTCACACGCCATCACTTCATTTAAAATATGCAAGCATCTACTTTATTTACATTCTGTTTTAACTCATGTGAATGGTTCTTGAGATATTACTCCTCAAACTTGGGTGACAGAATTTTGCAACGAGCGTTAGCTACCATGCTCTCCATATTGCGCTGAAATTAATTTCATGGTGGCCGGGACGAAAGAAAATTGCGCTACGCCAGCAGATACTCAGCAGAGATGACGTCATTCATCCTGGCACCCCTATCCAGAAATGTATTTTGCGATGGACAAACGGATATATTTAGAGACCCTGAGATGCACGGCGTGACTTTGTGAAACTCAATTAAGATACAACGCATAAAAATCAGTATGAAAGGCTACTGACCCATATTTAAAACTATATATTCACTTAAATAGAAAATTGAAGCTTTTACATGGTTGAAGGGCTCCATATTAGGAGAAAAGTTTAGCAAAAAAACATTAATTTTTTCTGTACTTGATAAGGGCGTAACAGCTAAAACAGTCGGCATATTTTAAATAAATTGTGGAAATAACTAAGTGTCTTTCAGCTACTATGTGTTCACTTTTAAGGACCAGGTTTGCTCATTTTTTAATCACGAAAATGATTGTACATGTTGGGACAAGGGCGGTAGATATTTTTTTGAAAATCTGTGAATTACACTGAAATACATTCATTACGTCCCGAAGTTCAATTATTTTCGAAAACCATTTGAAAAAGTGTCCGAAACGAATAGGAACCAACTTTGCAGCTGGAGCACCCCTTACGGGACTGATTTGATCGGAAGTAGAATCGATGCGGGCGCCCACTGGGGTCAAAATACCCTTTGGAACCTACAGGAAAGTCACCGAGGTGAACATGCCGACACGATATTTTAGATGTGCCTCTTCTTACGGATTTTCATTATCTGCTGTCTTTTTTCTGATGCAAATTCACTCTCGGAAGTAAACTCATAATTGAATTTTAAGCCATTACTGGTTATGATTTATTTTACGTGGCAAACGAGGGAATCTGCAAAAGAATGTCTGGCGTAGGCGTAAGAGGGATTCTCTTAGAAACCTTTCACCCGAGGGATAATCACATTACAATCACCCATTTAAAATTTCAAGAAAACGGCAAGTGTCTTTTATGAAAGTGGAGGGAGAAGAAACTACGAGTTTTTGATGAACATCATCGGAGGCTAAATCCATTTAGAGTCAAAAAGGCTCCCTAGATAAGAGGATTTTAAGAGAGACGTACAAGTACGGCGTTTAAGAGACAGCGATGGGTTAAGTACCAGTGCATAATGAGCGGAAAAAATTAGAGCTGGAGATGAATCGGCAAAAAGGATTTCAGTAGTTTATTTAACACATGATGCAAAATAACCCTCAAAACAAAATAAAAGACGCAAATCAACATTTTTTATATTACAACAACGTATTTCAACAATCAAATAAATATTTGTAAAGAGGCAAACAAGGAAAAATATAAATATCATTTTCACTTTATTAGTTATTAAACCAACCGAACAATATATTTGAAAAAAAACTGCGGCTTATTCATTTTATACGTATTTCAATGCATATGATACGTTAGTATTCCAACAAGATACATGTGAAGGAATTACCAAATGAAAATACCATGGTAAACCGCGTTGTGTTGAAACACGTATTGCGGTTGGAAGTAAAGAATCTGTGGCAACACAGAAGGTTGCTCTCATCATGAATGACTTTCGCGAGATGATCACGTCACGTGAAGTGTGGTGGCCAAGACAAGGGTAAGAGATAGGACACTGCCATCGAAGACAATCAATGAGTTTAGATCTTGTGAGCATTGGATGACAGAATCTGTTCTATTATCAACAAGGTCACATCAATTTTGAAGATGAGATATTCAAGGCCGAGGGTAAAGAGTAGTAAATGATGTGCGGTCAAGTTAAAATTAGATTTCTTTCCTTTAAAAGAGACAAGGTAACGATGAACCAGGGTATCGAAAAAAATGCATGGCATACAAAGTGGTACTAAAAGCATTTTTGTATTATAAAGAAAGCCATGATCATTCATGAAAATGAGGATAAACTCTGTCAGATTAGTTTTTTTTAACTAAAACGATTAGGATTTTATTAAAAAGAACCCAAGGAATGGATTTTAGAGTTAATTATTCACGTTAACTTACGGATTTTTCAAACGAAATCAGAGCAGTTTTCACGAAATAGGAGAAATTTGAACGAAAAAATCACTTGAAGATGCTAATATGAAAAGAGACCCGAAGTGAAATTAAAATAGGGGTCTTAAAATAAAATCATTTTTGACCATGGTTAAGATTTTAATGTGGCAATTTATCCCTATTTTTTAAAAATAACCTCTTCAATAGTGTGTTTATCGATCAGCGGTAAGCTAAGGAGTTTCATTATGCAGAAGCCATTGAACGGTGAAGACGGCTTCACTTCCTAATTCTCTCAGAGTTACGCAATGAGCCATAGCAGTTTTAGATACTATTGAGAAAGAACGATGAAAAAACACAAAAAATATTTTTAAATTCCAACTTTTATAAAAAGAAAATAGCAATAAAAACTGCCAAAATTTCAATGAGGCCGAGGCCGGCCGCTTTAGAATGACTTCAATAGCAGTTTACACTACACCCTACCACTATCGTGGCATAATGTCTTTTATTCAAGGTTCTTGGTATTCAAGGTAACCTTTGATCTTCTATGGTGCTATATGCAAATGATTCTGATGATATTTAGGCGTGATGTAAAATATGTTGAATGACTTATCGAGAATATTGAATTAAATACAATTTTTGCTAAAATATTGCTATCGATTGCTTACTTAGTTACATTTCAAATAGCCCGACCAAATTCATATCTCCTGCTTCATGTACTCATTTTGTTTTCTTTAAGAACACAGAATCTCTAAATGTGAGATGCTTTTGTGTCCTTCATTAACGGCCCACCAATTAAAGGAGAACAATTCTAAAAAAATCCGTTTATTCTTGATATGTTTACGTATGTCATATTTATATCTCTGTCATGAACTTCAACAGCAAAGGTCATTTGGTGATGTAACGTTAAACACTCGCTATTTCCCCCAATTTCACTTCTTCAATCATTATAATAAATAATCAGATAGCAAAGGACACTAAATTTGAAAAGCTTGAATTTCCTAGATAATTTTTCCAGCAAAGCATTTGTTTTTCGTATATAAATTTGACTAATGATTGCATGTAGTGAAATAGTTATGCAACTTTTTAGAATAAACATCAACAAAAATAAGCACTATTTCACATATATTACCGCGATGAGAACTTAAAATAGTTCTCTTACTGCATTCTATTTTAGATTATTATTCAGGGATGGCGAAGAATTTCTGAGGAAGGTGAACTTCAAGATAGCTTAACCCATGTCCTCCCAAAGTTGCGTGAACGCAACGCAGACTTTAAGATTTTTTTCTCCATATTTGTTGTTATTAAGTAGTTAATATTTTTGACATAGGTAGTTCAATGCTTCCTAAAATATTATGAATTTTTCTACGGAAGAAAGTTTATAACTTTTGTTTTTACAATGACCTTTTCATTTATATGTAAGTCATTATTTTACGTTATCTTCCAAGTTTACATATTATGTAAAATCTGAGGCTCTCGATGATTATACCTCTCTACAAATATAGTGATGTATTTATATTCTAGGCCATTACAACAAATTGGGGGAATTTGACTTAGTAGTTTTCAAATTATTTAAGAATAAAGGAAGTGTTCACGAAGAAGTTCACGCAACATTGGGAGGATCCCGGTAATCCAGGGAAGCGGCGCGCAACGGCGGTAGTCGTTTAGTGTTTTTCTTCTTGGACTAAAAAATGAAAAGGTTATCAAGAATATGTTACATTTTTATGGTGACACTTTAGTTTCAGGCAATTGTACAATATTTTAGTCCTACATATACATCTACATAAGTGTTGAAGGGTCTTTACTAGGATGTTTGGCAGGTGGTAGGTTTTCACCGAGTTGTGACTGTTTGATATTTTTAACTTCACGTACCGAGCAAGATTTAAATCAGCGCTTACTTACGCTATAGTGGGAATTTACTGTGACCTTAACATAAAAGATGCATAAAAACTTTGCTATAGAGTTGTCCAGAAAATATAATGATTTCTGTAAGCGTCTGCAATTCCAAGATATGCTGGCATCCTAAGGTAAGAACGATCTTTTTACCACAGTTGACAAGTATGCCAAGTGAGCAAGTGAGTATGTGAGGGTTAGGTAATAGATCGCAAAGTCGTATTTACGTGGTGTTGTTGATTAGGATTCAAAGGGAAGGCAGTGGGAGGGAAAAAAAGCATAGTTAGGCTGGGCGGGGATATCCCGACACCAGTGAGTCTCCGTGCACAGCGGGGGTTGGCGAGTGAGCAAAAAGAATGCAGAGTCAGGAGGGATCACATTATCGCAGTATTTTCTGAGAAATTCATGCCCACTGGCCACTGACGATAATGAGCTGGCAAGGCTTCAAATCGTAGGTCATTTCGAAAGAAATTTGTTGAGAACTATGATTGACGATGAATGCACTGGGATTCCAAGAAAAATATTTCTTGGTATATTGACTCAGGTAATGGCTCAAAGGGATGGCTTGAACACTGGGTATTACGGTATATAGAAGGGGCGATGTTCTGTTCCATCTGCTTTTACTATATCTGTGGTTGTCTGTTGAACAATTGTTTCCTCCAAATTACCTGAACCCACATTTGCAGCCTAATTTGCTCACTATCGCCAGTGATCAGAGTGCATGGAATTCTTAGAAAATGTTACAATAGCGTGGTATTTCTTCCGTTCTGATGTTTGGTAGTAATTACACCTTAGCTAAAAAATAATACTGGAGTAAGGACGCTGATAAAGGCGTTCCTATTGTGCGTCAAACGAAATCCCGGAAGCGTTTTATTGAACCTAAAATGTCCATACGCCTGGCTGGTAACAGAAGTTTGGACAAGGGGGATAAGTTTTCTGAGATACTTAGCGAGCTCAAGCAAATATTTCTACGGTTTTATGCAATTTCTCATAAATTACCTTTTGACGAGAAGATGATGCCATATTTTGGCCGTCATTACGTTAAAATGTTAATAAGAGGAAAACCAGTAAGATTAGGGGTTAATTTGTGGTGAATAATATCTTCCATGGGAAAACTTTTCTGCCTATGGAGGAGCAGCTGAAAAAACTGATACCTCCTTGAGTTTAGGGGAAAGGATAGTAGTTGGCCTGGTAAAAGTTATTGAAGTTCCAAGAAATCACTTATTGTATTTTGAAAATATTTTCAGGTTATTTTCTACTGATGTCTCAAATGGGATATTTCACAATAATGACTAAAGAATCCCTTGTAGTGCGAGAGAAAACATAGTCGCAAGTTGCCCTCTTCGCACGCAAAATGAACTGTCCAAGGGAAAGTAAGGTTCTTTTGATTATATGATCGGTAAAAAGAATGTATTATTCTTTGAGTTGGCATGATATGTAACTAAATGTATTACCAAATTTTGGTACATTGGATCCATTTGTAAATATGAAGTTGTAATTGGATTAACCATCAGTTAGACATATTTTTGTTCAGAAATAGAGTTATGTTACCTCAAGAAGAAAGAAAAAAGTGATGGAGCAATTAGTCATTATCATTAGCAGACACTTAGTTACTTCCGCGATATAAAAATTAAGAGATAACTAACTTCAGATAAAATCAAAACAAGCTAGGTGTGAGGCAGTTGTAAACTTTAGATAATATTATTAATAAATACTATAATGTGACATAAAATCACGGATAATATCGGGTAAAAAATTCCAAAACAAATTTTCATAAAATTTCAAAATATGTTGATGTAACTAACACAAATAAAAAGGAAATTGAAGTACAAGCAACAAAATCGTAACCTTTCAGCACACATTTTCGGCGAATTAAAACTGACGCAATTACAGCTTCCTATCATGCTGATAGGAAGGCACTTAGTTCATATTTGCAGTGCGTGTGATATCTAAAAGCTATATTTTATGAGCTAGGCTCGAAGAAGAATGCTTTGTCACTGAGATTTGAATACATTGACGATTACTCAATGCTAACATAATTAACGAAAGCAGGTTATAGACGAGACGGGAAATATAATTCTTAAAAGAGCACTTAACGCACGAATTCACATAAGATTCAAAAGATTACACATTCACGTATTTGAACTGGTAGACTTGATCTCAATCTGCAGATAATCTAAGGAAAATTTTACATTTCCCCAATCATAAGAAAGAAGCATTAAACATCTTAGACTGACGCAGTTGCACTACTTATTAATTAATTCACTGTATTTACGGTGAATTAATAAACTACCATAAATTAAAGTTCTAATGAATCATGAACTGAGCCACGAACTAACCTAACATTCAGAACTGCAATGCCCATAGGCTGCGATATCATAAAAAAACCAACCTTCATAGTCTAGAGTTAGAGGAAGCCACAGCCAGTTCTGGATACTAAAAAGCATTTATGTTATTTTTAGATATTAATATGGTAATTTTTAATCTGCTGCTTGAACGGCGAAACATTCAAATTGAATACCAAATAAAAGATTAATCTCCACTCAGGTGGCAACATGGAATTTACACAAGGCAACTTAAAAAGTTTTCCATTAGATTAGGGAATAATAACAATAAATGTTAAATCAAAGGCTGGAGCGAAAATTTTAAAAGCATTTTAGGCAATAACAAACATTATTGTTGACAATTTATCATATTGTATTAATTAAAACCGATTGAAACATTTTATCTACTCCACAAATCGGAATTATGCAAGTCTTTTACAAATGATTTCACAAAATATATCAGGTGCTAAGTAAATCTCTAGTTGAGCTAAATTCCATTCCAAAAGGAAATTACGATGTGTTAATACTATAGCCTATTTTTAGCCTCTTATGCAGCCGTATCCATCATTTTGTGACATGAACGTGAATCCTGATGAATAGATATATACTACATGGCAAGCATAACTCTAATTGGCTAGCACCATTATGCCATACTCTCACTTAAGATATTTGAAATAAAAAAATGAGGGATCTCAGAATAGATTATTGATACCACTTTAATGCGCTAAAACAAAAATAACTCGCACATAAGTGGCCCCACAATTCACAGCAACTAACGAGGTCAATCGCATTATGCGTTAAAACCTCGAGGGAAAAATGAAATGTGGTAGGTCAGAAGTGGAAAGTACGTTCCAGGAATAATAGTCATCCCTGATCCATAGTAATTGACTCTAGCTTAGAAAATTAATCACCATTATTCCAATTGTTTTACCGAGATGGCTAGAGGATTACCGTGGTTGCGGGTACGCAATACACACTAAGAGAGCCGTCAAGGTCTGACCATTGCAATAATTGGGAATCGTAAACTCACTTTCAGGAAGATTCTCATTGTAACTCTAATTTTCCCACTGTCCCTATCTAGGATTTTTCTTCCTCATTGGAAAATCTCCTCGGGATGGTGGTAAATTAATTACGTATGCTTGGTTTCGCTATATAGTGGGCCCATTTTTGCTCTGTAGCGTTGAGGTGTTTTTCCCCGTCCCCTTCCTTCCGCTCCTATCCCCTCCCAGAGGCGTCGGCGGGCTCCCATCGCGGCGGCGCCTCTATCCTTTTTCCTTCCTCTCCAGCCCCTCCCCGGGTGACCGGGCGTATAAGCCTCGGGCTTGGTTCTTGGCCCCGGTGTGTTGTAACCTCTAAGGGCTCCCCTGAGCCCTCATTCTCTGTAACTCTAATTATTTTAGTATACTAACCTTAGATAATATTTCTTCAAAAGTGAAAAAAATGAAAAATGAGTGGTAACGCACCAAAAACATTCATTTAGGAATAATCGAATGCTCATTTGTAAATATTTGACAATATATTGCTCAGTTATTAACGTGCAGACGTCATTTAGCCTACTTCCATGTCTGAATTAATGTAGTATCAACTTTTTGGAATTAATTTAACATGTAATGCCATAATTGTTGAATTCAATTGCGCCCGAAAAGAAAAAGGATAAAGTTAGGAACACCTAAATCCATCCAGAGTTTAGTATTTGTTCGTATTGCTGAAAGTATCCAAAGATTTGATTGAGTAAGATGTTTCTTAAAGCATTAGCACAAGAGAATAAGAATGCTTATAAATAAAATTTCACTAGCATATTTACTTATTACTCAGAGGAATGAACCCATACTCCATCGTGATCATCAAATTTATCGCAGTTAGATGCTGAATGCGTGTAAGTAAGTTCACGGGCTAGAATAGGATAAAACACGTCTGTAATTTCAACAGGTAATGTATCACCTTTTGACTCTAAGGAAGATAAATCTGATGAAAGTTCATTAAATGTAATATCTATCAATAATAGTACTTCACCATTCTCGCATATATTCAAAGAATATTACAGCGCGGTAGAAACCTCCCACGAGTTTTATTTAGTAAGAAATCTCCCGTAGTGTGCCTACTGATTATGCTTGGCAAATATAGTGAAATTAAAATGCTATATGATCAGAAGTTTGCTTATTTCTGAAATTAAAAGTAATATTTAATGGGCAAAACTGCCTTAAAAATTGTTTCCAGCAAAAACTCTTTCCTAGTTCAGCGGCACGTGAAGATATAGCCATTTTTTGTATTAGGGATTATATACCCAGGTGGATACGAACCTGTGATCTTTAGTGTGGCAGATGAGGTCACCGATGCCGGTAAATCAATAATGCTATCAAGAAATTGAGCCATTGAAGATATAGTAAGCCAGGACATCACGGTTTAATTACACAAGATTATCATCACTACCCGCACAAAATTAGTTGCAAATTACAATCAAATACGTATGATACCATGAGGGTAAAAATTCGTCTCAAAAATATTACGAAAAGGTATTTAAACTACAACAATCATAAGATTTTATGGCATTTAAAGATTTTTGGCTAACATTTACCTATATATGATGTCAAATACAATACATTTTTTACACAGAAAACTGACCATCAGAAGGAAAAGATGATTTATTAACATATTTTAAAGGTTATATGGGTGATTACCGATTAAAATCCTTTTTGTGGGCTACTATAAGATTTTATTAATTAGTTAATTATTACTTTATCTCCAAATCCAAATGGTTGTACAGGTAAGGTGCTTCTTTTGACTGCAATTTCTGATAAGGCAATGAAAAGTCCGTGTTAATAACATATGAGCTAGCGCAAAACTAGTGATCGGTGCGAAAATTGCACAACTGATAAAAAATACTGAATTCAATCTACTTTTAAGCACTGTGATGAAATTTACTCTATTTGAACCCGCAGAGGACGCACGGAATAGAAAAATCAAATGTTAAATTTATATATAGCAGACATTTCATCGTTCATCTGCCTGTGCGAGGCAAATTGAAAAGGTTGTGAGCTCTATTTATAATATTTGAAATACCGAATGGTAATTTTTTACATTTATGTTTCCTAATTAAGTTCCAAGCCCTGAAGGTGAAAATGTATCCGTAAAAATATTGGCGATATACCTGCATTTGATATGATCCACCCTCAAAAGAAAATAAAATAAACCCTATAAGTTAGTGGTCAAGAAACATACTCGAAAATGAAAAGGGGACTTCGTTGATTTCCACTAATTTATCAACGAAGTCTCCTTTTCGAGTATTAACTTCCACATAGTTGAGCCTAATACAGTTGAACGAAGAAACATATTGATTGAAATATGACTCACGTACTTTCAGGTGTGCACTCCTTACCCGAGCGAAGTGTACGCGCGATCCATGGTCATGATCAAGTTCCTGGCCTACTTCGCCATCCCGCTCTCTATCATCGCCTTCTTCTACATCCTGATGGCCCGGCATCTGGAGGCGAGCGCGAGGAACCTGCCCGGCGAGGCCGTGATGCAAGCGGCCCAGCCGCAGTCCAACCAGGTGCGCGCCCGCAAGAAGGTGGCCAAGATGGTGCTCGCGTTCGTCGTCATCTTCATCATCTGCTTCCTCCCATACCAGATCTTCACGCTCTGGTTCCACTTCTATCCGAGCTCCCGCGATGTGTACGATGAATACTGGCACGCCTTCCGGATATTTGGATTCTGCCTCAGCTTCATCAACTCGTGTGTGAACCCTATTACCCTTTACTGCGTGAGCCGTGCATTCCGAAAGCATTATAACCGTTACTTGTTCTGCTGCTGCCTGCCGTCCGGGCAGAGGAGGAATATGGATGGCAAGTACAGACACCCATCAACATATGACTCGTCTCACACGCTCGTTCATTTCAACAGCACTTTTCGGCGACACGATGTCACCACGTCGACAGCGTTCCACTTGGACAAAACTTGACCGCAATACGAGTAAGGTTTTGGGCGACCTTACGGTTCGAGTGAATCTTGCCCCGGCCGTCAGTGGCCATCAATATGATGTTGTGTGTACGATGTCTCAAAAAGAAAGATTTTTTCCTGGCTTGCTGAAAAAAAACCTTTTGACTCTTCAATATCGTTGTGATCTCTGTGTCAAAGTAAGGTATGATAAACTTAATGTTTGGAAACTCATATTTACGTAGTTCTTATACTCGGTGTTTTCAATGAAGCATACATGTTGTGCATGTACATGGGAAATAAAAGTTTTTAACGAGAATCGTTAAATTATTTTAAATGAGAAAAATAATATACCTTCATGGAGAAAAATAAGTAAGGAGCTATTTGGTTTTATGAATATTCAAGGCTGAATACCCATGAATATTATTCGTAATTTAAAATGAAGAACAACATTCCCTGAATACTTATATAACCCTTAAGCAGCTGACCACACATATGGCCGATGGCATTAATTAAATGCCATATGTGCAGAAGAAATCCATTATGTATTTCATTAATATTATCATTAAACTAAAAAAGGATCCACATTTTTATTTTCATGCGAAAGAAAGCAATTTTTTACTTTAAATAAACCAGAAATCTAATTGCTCTTTCAATGGGTAAATGAATAGCATCAGTAGTTACTAAAACATGTATTTTTTCCTCATTTTGAATTATATTGAAAGTTAAAGTGACAAAAAGGATTAGTCCGAATTGAAAGTAAAAGCAGCCAAGTTTGCTCTAGACAGTGTTGCATTGCTCAAAAATAGACTATACATATAGCCTTTGATAGAGAGATAAAAATTTCTAATGACCACAAACGAAATTGAGATGAATAAAAACGGTTCAAATTAATGGCAGCAGTGATATGTTATGAAATACGTAACTCTTGCCTTACAAATTAAGTCATCACAGACGACGGCAAACAGGACTGAAGGAGATGACTTTCAACGGAAGCTGAAAAATCAAATTAATGTTCAACTGACCGATCTTTATATATTTAGGCATAAATCAATTCCCCTAAATGGCAAAGGTCCGATCGATGTACACCTCATCCATCAAGCTCATATTTGAATTTCCGCACTCTTCTTTTAGCCTTGGCCCAGTACAGCACACGCTACTATATCACTCTACGCGCCTACTCTTCAGCTCCCATGACCGTCATCGATTATCATCTCCATTCGGGCCAAATAGAGCACTAGTTCCAATGTCCTGAAATCATCTCTTCTTACTTTCGTAGTATAGGATTTGAAAGAGGAAAGTAAATGATTGTCGCCAAATAACATGAAAGTAATTTCAGTTTTAACGGACTAGCCACGGTGAAAACTTTACGCAGCTATCCGCAATATGCAAATAGTGCGAAAACTCAACAGATAAAAAATAATTCGCTATGACCGGGATTTGAACCCGAAATCCTTGTCCGGTATGGTCCACAAATTTTCATAAAGGATAATGACGTCTCTGTAGCTGAACTGGCGGAAGCACTTGACCGGAAATCGGGGGATCCGGATTTGAATCCCGGTGAAGCCAGAACCAGTCCAGTGAACCCAGAAGGAGTCTCAAAATATCACTCACGATGGAATTGGGTTCCTTCTAACAATACGTGAAGAGAGTTCAAAGTGGATGGTATAGCTTGGTAAAATCTATAATAATTGAAACAGAAAAAATCGAACTTGTGAGGTTACACATATTGTATATAACTAACCTCATTTTTGATAGATCTTCAACTCAGATGACGGCTGTAAACCAAACCAGTTGAAACCGAATTCGGAACTGCTAATAAACGCGAAACGTCCAAGATAGGAAGGCCAATCCCATATTATCCACATCATCCCGACTTAATACCTAATATCCATGCTCGTATATCCCCGATTATAATGTCGTATGGCACAATATGTACCTTCATTTTTGGTATTACATTTCATGAAACAATTATAAATTTTAAGACTTCGAGTCAACTTGATTGAAAAGTAGTAAATAAAATTTGGGCCCAATTGACACCTTCATTAAGCTACTATAAAACTTGCCGTTTCTCTAAAACTTTCCATGCCATCCTTGAATATCCTAAACAAATTTAAGGTCACCGAATACATTGGTTTCTTTCGCGGCCTACAATCGATCAGTGATTCTTATTACTGCACTTGACTTGCGTAAAATGAATTATTCACAAAGAGTCATCGTAAAGATCTTCCTTTCCTGACGTGAAGGTAATAAAAAGTTCTTGTGAAAGACTTGGGACCAAGTTTTTCTTCTTATATCCACTCAAGTATCTTGCATTTGCCGACCATTTTTTCGTAAATTTGATAGAACTCCAGATATGACCTCGTCTGCTGCTAAATCCACTTCCTTTCGCATTCCCATTTCTTGAATTACCAAAAAAAAGAACCGTGTACCGGGGTCACTATTGCTTTCACGACATCTTTTACTATTTCTTTGCGAGTAGAAACATTAGATACGACCTGTCACTATTTCTATCAATTCTGGATATTTTTATCTGCTATCATATTTACATAATCTAACATATTTGGTAGTCTTAGCTATCCCTCGCACGTATGCTACGGTTCACTTCGACAATGTTTGATGTGCGTCGCCCTCTTTCGGTAATTATTTCCATATTATGTATTCAGAAATCCATTAACGACATTTCTCTAATTATTTTCCTGTATGAGTTAATATATCAATAATTTCACCTTTCTCAGGTGACCTAGATTCCAATTCTCGCGCTTAAAATTAAAAGGCAGATGATTTACTAACGAAGAAGCGACACCTTCTCGTTCCCTTTCTTTCGCAGATGGAGCTGCGGCGAAAGCTTCTATCATTGGAATTCATCTTATCAAACATAGGCATTGAATTAAAATGAAGAATTGATAAATTTATTAGCCGTAGTTATTAAAATATTTACTCCTCCCTTACCCATTTACCGGACGAGAGTTCAATAAGTATTTTATCAAACCTATTTAGGCCAGAAGCCAACTCTATACCATAAAAGCTGAGAAGGAAAAAGCACGCCGACAAGATAGCACAGCATGGAAAAACCCCGAGTGCTCTTTATGCTCAAATGAACTCTTCGGCAGCCTTCCCTCAAGCTATGAAAATCAATCATTTTAAACAGAATTGTTTTACATGGAATACAAACTAAATTTGTTGATCAACTGGGGTGAATCCTACTTCCGTAATGAATGACAAAAATAGGTAGGTTTTTGCAAATGATGTTGAGTTAGGAAGAAGCAGGAGAGGAAAACTAGATGATGAATGATAAGAAATCACTTTCAACGTAAAAAGAGATACATAATTGATACCTACAAACCATAGAAAGACTCTAAAAGAAATCATAATTTCATCCTCCAAGTTCGTTTTCCTCCTACACCCATCCTCCCACTGAAGAGCTCTGGAACTTAATCCTTTTTCCTTCAAATTTCGGGCATTCACTTCTTTTTACCTCAATCACCATCCATTTTGAATACAATTGATAAGATGTTTAATGTTTCACACTTCAACTAAGACCTTTAACAGCGATTATAAGCGAAATCAGGATTTTATAGGAATTTCAATTAATATTAAAATCACAGTGGGCTTTCAAAAATTATAATGAATTAACCGAAATTTATAATGCTGATTTTGCCTGTGCTAATCCTCTGAGTAATTTTATTAATATTAGGAGGAAACGCAACTAATAAATATTATTAATAATACTGGTGATTACACCAAAAAATGAATATACTTTAATAAATTATAAAAAATAAACGTTTTTTCCTCTACAAAACTAAAAGGCTAAAAAGACATGGAAAGATATTTCCGCACTCTGGAGGCTATCAGTCAAAAATTGCTAAGCTATATGTTTAAGTATCAAGGGGAGGTAACAATTTCCACCATCAATAATTACTTGACACCTAGACCATTGTGACATTGTGCTAAAACTATTTTCTCCCTCAAGGAATTTCTCTCTCAGCTTGTGCATGACGTTTATCCCTGTATTTTCATTTCATGACGTAGCTACGTCTCGCTGTCTTTCCTCTCACCCGCTATAAACTACCTGATAAAGCTGCAGGTCCAATGGTACCCACATATATCAACCCTTACAGCTTTTTATATCCACGATAACTTTCTTCATTTCTTGCTTATGAATATTCCAGTTTTCCCACCATCATCATGCCCTTAAAATACGTAGATCCTATTTTTACCACCGCTATTCTTCTCATCTGGGTTCCCACCTTTTCTGCAGTAGGATTATCCTCAGTTTCGTATGGATTTCCTTTGATTGTGACTGAACAACATGCCTCCTACCGTCACGACAGGGGGTCCGTTCGGGGCAAGCGTCAGAATCACCGCGTTATTTTGTTTTCAGTAACGGATGGAATAAATTTCAAGGAGACTAATAGCCCACTAGGGTTTTTGTTTTCATGAAACATTTAATTTTATTTTGACTACATCATGTATTTAGAGAAAATATTGATGCCTGTTGTAAATTGTGGGCATTATATAATACATTAATGAAGCCAACCATCAAAGATGACGGTGAAAATGAAAAAAAAGGAGCTTATGACACTAAACGGCTAAATATGGAAATAAAATAACAAATGTTATAAAATATAAGGAGAATAAAGAAAAAATAAAAAGGATACGACCCTTTAGGCACGTTGCAATAGATCAAGTCATAAAAATGCCAAAGAAGACAACTACAGGAAATGCAATGCTAAATTGAAACTGAATTTTGAAAAAGAAATCACCGATAAATTTTTCATTCCAAAATGAAAAGTCTGAGGAAGCATTTGAGATTTCGGGCACACAATACATCACGTAAAACTTTAAAGGCTAAGAGATATTTAAATTTTTCTTCTGAAATAAAGCCTATTGCGTGCGCCTAAAGTATTGAACGGAATAGAAATTGTAGCAAACATTTACATCCAAAAAAAGATGCGCATATGAGAATTTAAATACCG
This sequence comes from Ischnura elegans, assembly GCF_921293095.1. Classification (NCBI taxonomy): domain Eukaryota; kingdom Metazoa; phylum Arthropoda; class Insecta; order Odonata; family Coenagrionidae; genus Ischnura; species Ischnura elegans. Next base: position 50,466,307 of record NC_060259.1, read on the forward strand.
GAAACTAAGCCTGCTCGGAGATTTACTGAAATATGAGGTAAAAGATAAGTGGAGAGGTTTTTTTACTCCTCCACTCATTTTTTTCAATTCATCTTTCAGTAAATCTCCGAGCAGGCTCAATTTTAGAAGTTCACTTCATCTTGCATTTAATAGGAGGACATTGCTTATACTGAGGCGTGTCACAGTGTGAAATGGCCAATAAGTATATAATTGATAAAAATTCATCGTAGTGACATTTTTGGTATCAAATACATAAGAGACATTCTAGTATTATTCACGAATATTTTTCTTTTACACAAGAGCCGCAGGGGCTAGTTGTATGCCTAAAACCATGGTTAAGGCATATCATGTGAGGCAGTTATAAGTGCTCCATGTTCACTACTATAAAGAGAATTATAATTGTATGAATGAAATTTTCATAGTAGTTAACGCTATACTCAAATCAATTTTTACTAATTAATAGTCAAAAATTATAAATTACTACATTTTTCCTCGTATACGCTACGGAAAAGATTCTTCCTCCATGCCAAATACGTATAATTGTTTTTGGGCATATTCTGATCAATATATCAAAAAAGAAGGGCTATGATGGTGGTAAACATATAATTGTTGAGATACATCTGTTTCTGATGAATAATAGAATTCAGAAATGTTTTCGGCCAATCAGAGAAAAGTAACGACGTGGATTACGAAATCATAACAATTTGTAAGTAAGAGTTAATGAAAAATTAAAGTTACCTTGTATTCACATTGTATCCCTAAAATCTATAACTCTTACCTTAGCAATATATACGCTAGATAAAAACAAAATTTGACTATAGGGAACTTTTTTTTCAACAAGTTATTACCAGTGGGAAATTCGATCTCGATTTTGAACGCCTAATTTTACACTTCGTGACTTTGGTAGTAAAAGTGCTAATAAAATGTGAAATACACGGACAATACCCGCATATTTTAATCACATTAAGCTGTTGGCCATTTGCAGAGCTCCGATAAAGAAACAAATACAGGTGAAAATTCTGCCGATCTTATCTAACTTACTTATGCTTAAATGGCTTAAATTTTTGATCGTATTCCGGATTGGTAGCAAATTTTAAAATCGAAAAATTCCATTTGACGTGTTATTTAGAAGTATATCTCGCGACTATTTTCCCGTAATTTCTATATGGTGCATAGGATAAGTAAAGTAAAAAGCTATTCTCGCTCCTCCTTTATAACCATGGTCAGACATTCGTGACGCCGCAGAATCATCACAAGCAGGATGTAATTCACAGTATTCAAGGTTAATTGGATTTCGCTTTTTGATTTATGCCTTAGATAATATCAATTTTCACCAATTTAGTCGGTCATTTCACTTTAAATAATTGTATTCATCAGGTAGTCTTCAGGATTTGCTGATATATATACAGTAAGAAGTGAGCTAAAATTTAATTTTCGGCTATAAAAATCATAAAAAGTATTCTCAAATCCCAGAATTTGACATAAAAATGTAATTAATAGTAGATGAAATTTCTACTTAAACTATAGAATAAAAAATAACTTGCACCATTTTCACGGTAATAAATCAGCAAACAGCCTATAATATTCTAAGAAAATGTGGTGAAATGTTTTGGGTTATCAGTTACAAAAAGTAATAAATGCCCTTTCAATTTTGTAAAATGGAAATCTAATTTATAATACCAAGGTCCAGCAAAGAAATTATTTCTCATTAATATATATTTAATGAGTATTGAATTGAGTTCTTCACCGCAGAAAACATGAAAATATTGATACACCAATGCTGAAATACATTTTACTCTCCGCTTCTCCAATGCTACCTCAAACATTTAAGCTCAAATTAAGGTATTATATCATGAAACCATTTTGTTGAGAGTACCAAACTGTGATATGACGATTGAGGAAACTTAAACATGAAAATAAATTCATCCGAAAAACTGGTTCCCAATAGTCCAGCCTCAAAAGGCATGGCATAAAAACGTGATCAGGAAAATGTTTGAGTGAACTTTAGCAGTCTTATAATATCGTCAGCCACACGGATGAATAAATCAAACTGATTCAGGCGTGATATAGTGAGCATGCGACATAATAAAATAAAAGAACCAGAAGAAAATTCTAGCACCATATGATGGCTCTGTGTGCCAAAACGCGTCATACGCATTAAAATAATTGTGGAAAAGTGCAACAACATTTTATTTCAATAAATGAAAGAATATTACTAAGGTACGCCAACCAAATCATTGGTAAGCTTTCCTTTAGGACAGGAAGTAATTTTTTCATCAGATCATATAATGTAGCGCAGCTAATGACGACTAAAACTTATCTATTTTACCTTAGGAATTACGTAAAATATATCCCTGAAAAATTTTCCATGAAATTTTAGACACTTTTGACACCCGAAGACGTAAATTATTCTACCTTATATAAAGTTCGAGAAGCCATCCCAGCGTTCATTTTAGATCAATAGTCTTCCAATTCATTTGAATCCACATTCATCATTATAAGAGATTGGAAAAACATAAGGGATTGATTAAGAATGGCTTACTTGATTGATGAGTGTATTCAGCTGGCAAAGATGAATAAAGGTCTAAGTAGGCGGTTCCAAAACCTTTTTAAACTTCCTACCTTCAATCGTAAGATAATTACATCAATTAACCTTTAGACATCTGTTTTAAATGCTCAATGGCCGCCTTCACTGTGGTATTTAATTAAAACCCTTTGAATTCATTACAAAGCAATGTAGCTTCAAAACGTTACTTCTACCACCATTGAGTCTAACCCAATTGGTTTTTTGGCTTTAGCTGCACGAATATAATTTTTTCCATTGTATTTTTGCATTAATTTTTTTCATCCATTATTTTCTCTCTTATACTCAATAATTTACAGACTTTACAAATTTTTCGAAAGACATAATACTGTTTTGTTTTTCAAAATACATTATGCAATGTAAGTATTTTTAGATTTTAATTTTCCCTTCAACGAAGTGATTTTTATGTCATGACTTATTTTACATTTCACAACTTTAAATATTTCGAATATATAACGCAGCAATTCATAAAAGATACTGAAATTGCTTTCGTTTCTTTAAAATGGCAAACTATATATTTATGATGTATAAAATATGTATTTACATAATAAATGTAAAAAAATAAGATATCATGAGAGTAATCATGTACGTACCAAAGGAAATGTGTCGAAAGATGCACTCACAGAATTTAACTGAAAATTATATCAAATAACGTCATGATACAAATTTCTCTTCGAAAAGTGCTTAAGGACATGATTCCGGAGAACCCTCATAACAGAATTTTCGAGGGGACGGTACATTTCCAGCGAATTAATGACTTGAAAAAAAAATATCCCGAAAATGATGGACAACTACGCGGGATTCCGTATGGCCATGAAAACTCGCAAAACATGATTTTTAGTTTCTTTACTAGCACATAGAGGGTATAGAATTTGGCTTTCATAAAGTTACGGGCTGCCGGAATATTTGAGGGTAATGGCCCTTGACTTTTCCAGTTCAACATCACTTTTGAATTTACGGAGCATGAGCCGCCTTTGTTCAACTATCGGAATGGCTGTGCGAGTAGACTTGATAAGGGATGGAGTTATGAATTATCCTACGAGTTTGCGCGCCGATGTATACGAAAAGATGACAGCAGCTGAGCTAAGTCCAATCCAGACAACAAAAAAAAGAACACGGAGGCTCTAAATATTTATTTAACTTATCGACTGCTTTGACCAACTCCTACGCTATGAGCTGCACGAGTAAATGGATAGCGACGTTAAAACCGAGGCAATGTGAGCCAATATTAAAAAATACTTGCATTTGTAGGATTTCTGCAACGTAAAATTTCCGGCCATTTAACCTGAGTCTGAAAAAAATGAAACCTTACTGAAGCATTATATTACACTTAGATGATCATAGGACGTAGCAATTGTCATTCATAGGTTTATTGGTGTATCTTCACGAATAGTGAATGGTAAATAAGTGCAACTGCACTACGATAGTCATCGATAGATAATTAGTTTTTCCAATTGATCTGCAGAAATTCCAGCAGCTAAGTGAACAGTTTAGGAATATTAGGGACTTTCAGGATTTAGTTTTTTCCAGGCGATCTAATGAGACCAATTCTTCTCATTAAGGTATTTCATTCATCTCTGTTTTCAAGCAATTATATTTGAATACAAATTACGGCGCATATTTGTTGTATGAAAAAGATGTGTATGAATGCTACGTTTTTACATTCTGCCCGAGTTATTTCGAGTTGAATATTTTGCATTAATTTTTGAGCATTAAATCTCCCAATTCACTTAATCTTAGTTCTTTATTGGATTAAAACTTTTTTGCAAAAAATTATCGCTATAATATTTTATTAGAAATGCATCACATTTTGATAAATGAAAAAATATGTCCTTAATATTGCCATCTTCTTTAGTCCACCACTTTTAACAAAAGATAAATATTAATTTTAAACCAAACTATTTCTTAAAAAAGGGGACTCTTGCAGGGAGTAAGAATGCTAAGAAACTACACATTTACACATCAATCAGAAACCATATGAATTCCCGGATTCCAACAGAATTTGTCGATGAAGTCTAGCACGGTAAATTTTTACTTCCATCATGAAGCACCCATGCATAAAACGAGCCCTTGATGGCTCAATAGAGTGCAACGCACACTGTACATGATTATTATACCATAATGAAATGCATTTCCCTGGATAAGAGGGAAATATTCTCCGAAAACAACAAACATCATTCTTCACCCTGAATTTAATTGAGGGTATACCGAGAACATTACAAGCTTTTGGATTGTTGGCACAAACGCATTCAAAGACTTATTGATGCTTGAATAAAATATTTCCACCGATTGAGTGCAAAACGCTTTTTTAGGTGCTATATATTTAAATTTCCAAGGCATTTGTGCTGATTTTGTGGTAGTTTAGGAAAAAAATGCCTGAAATACAAGTGATGGTATTTATTCAAATTCTCAAGGAAAAATGTACTAAATGTGGTGTCACCTTTTTTGCTACATTATTTGACAATTAGTTTTTGTAAAATTTAACAAATACAATGTTGTAAAGCATTAATTTAAACAAAATATATGATATTAAATAAAATGAATTTTGGCTTGCACTATGACACTTTTCGTGAGAGACAGGACTAGTGCGATAGTGCTTCCTGGCACTATAAGGATTATCAAATAAGAAAAAGAGAAATTAAAAAATCATGCTTTCTAATCAGATATGAAATTATCTTGAACATTTTTAAATGAATATGATAAAACTAAAAATATTATTTTTCAAGTTCGAATTTAATAAAGTATAATCCTTATTACATATATTACGCTAGGGTTAGTTAAGGAAATTACCAATCAGAAAATAAATACGCTTATTATCTAGAATAAATCGTTTGAATCATCGCTAAAGTTCCGCTTTAGGGATTATTCGTATGGGTACTCGTCTCACCAATTCATTATCAGCAACTGGAATTTCTGTTATTTAATTCGAAGAACTCGAATTCGAAGAAGGTACATACATTACGATAATATGCGGAACCGCTGGCGTATCGAAATAAATTATGGCAATTGCGAGCTGATCCAGTTTTGAAGCATACCTCTAGCTACCACGCTGAATTTAAATATTCCCATCAAGGTTTTTGAAACAGAAATGTGAATATGCCCATCAAAAGTAAATTTGAAGCAATAATAAACTCCAAAAACTGCAAAAATATTAACCATTGAGCATTAAGTAGATAATAGATTAAAAATGAAACACTCTCAATAGAAGGAAATCCATCGAAGAGTTGGTACTTATCGTCAATTTTATCGAGCAGAAAGAAGGTGCTTGATTGAGTAAACCATTGATCCTTTTGAGGTAGTTAAAGATTAAAATATCCTAATGGCCCTTTTTCGTTCCATTTGAAACACATGAGAGCCATTAAAGTATATTTACCTAAAGGGATGTATTCGCGTCAAATTTCCAATTCTAAACCACTTGGAAATACAAGAAATCCGTGATAAGTCAGGCGGGACTTAAGGATTTGAGAATATACATAATTCATTGATAACTTTGGAGAGCTCAGCAATGGAGAAATCCCTTTGTTCCTGAAGAAAAATAAACGAAGTTAGGTACATTGGTGACAGAATCAAATGGTGGGAAGGTATTTTGCTCTGAGCAAATGCTCCAACACATTAAGCTGTGTAAAGCTTCAATAAAGAAATGATTTTATCTCCACAGCTTTTGTAAGTTTATTCTTAGTCATTACCGTATTTTCATGGACCTCAAGTCCCCAAAAATTTTGCTTTTGTGTGTAATATGAGGCCTAATGTCAATCAATGGCTTAAAGTACCCACTGCCAAAGATAGTTCCTTGGCTCTGAAGAAGAATAATTGCCGTATAAATACAAATACACGTGCCTTAGGGATTCCAGGTAATTATTTTTAAGGAAATAACAGTAATCAAAAGTTGAGAATGAAAATATAATCATCCCTCGATTTAACTATATTGATTACTCCTCAGTGTCTTAGTCTAAATCAAATTCATTTTCGTTATGAACTCTTGACTTAATTCCTAACTGATTTAAGGCCGTAATGATTATGAGCATGAATGACTCCGTACGATCCTAGCTGAGCGCCTCCTCTTTCCGATTAGAGTGATATCAGTCTCATGCTAGCTTTTTAGGTGATGAAAACTTGAAAAAAAGCAGACTTTTATAATTTTTTCTTACATTGAACCCTAAGTTTGCAAAATGTTTCAGCCATTGTTCGTAGACTAGCGTGAAAGTCAAACAGGCTGAGGTTTCAACTGTATTTTATATATTTCTCGTAGTTAAATTGTATTGTCTTGCGGTTTGATTCCTTGTCGAAGTAAAATTCTTCCATGTGTTTTCGACCATCATCCCATCTCATCTCATTTACCCATGAAGACTGTGAACTCTGAATTCTGCAGGAAATCAGGTGTGCATGCAAAAAGTTACCCGTACGCTGAAGGGTAATGGGAAGCAAACACTTAACCAATTTTTGCTAGTCCCAAGTCTTTCGCTATGATCGCATGATAGGAAAAAAATGGTAGCTAAGGTTATAGGCAAATATTTCCCGTCACCCGAGGTAAACGGCAACGGAAATCGTAGAGTATTCCGTCTTACTGATATGGTATTTGGAGGAGGTAACCGACTGCTTACGTCATTTGCGCCATGAGGAAATGGTAGGTATTTAAGGGTGTAGAGACACCCGGCGTTGGCATTAGCCTGTAACTAACGAAAGGCGCCAAGGGGACCACGGCTTAACGTCCCATCCGACGGATGGAGTTGCTGTTTACTTCACCGCACATAAAACTATTTGATCATCTATCCTAGTTCGGTGTCACTTCATATAGAAAAGAATTAGTTGAAATACTTTGGTTTTGGAGGATTATCTTGAAATAGTTCTTATAGATGATCGACTACCCTACGAAGTAGAAGAATGTTATTTCTTTTCAAATATACTTAAGGAAAATGTTTTCTTGGAAGAAAAGTTTGAGCACATGAAATCTCCAATTATGTTCATGGAAAATACTGTGTATCTTGCGTAATGTGAAACAAAAAAAATTGGCGACATGATTGTTCTATAATTCAGTCAGGATTCCATTCCTGTGGAATATACCAATATAAACTGCATCCTGAACGAGGAAAAGGATGGAATACTGTAGGAACAAAGAACGAATACTGATGAATAAAAATTAAAGGAATGATGATAAATATTGTTGCCTATTATCTAGAAAAATATGAATAAGAATATCATTTATCAGTCAGGTGCAACCAGTGGAATATATAGAATCTCGTTCCGGGGGAGGGGCCTCCCCTTAAATTCAGCCGATAGCGGATTACCATTAGCTACTCTAAACATTGAATTGACCCCAATGTAGAGATTGACCTCGGCCACGAAATACGGTCACAACTGTCAGGACATATAAGCAATGCCTCTCAAATTCCATTACAGTCCTTTGGGTTGGACAATCGATGGCGAAAACTTCAGAGGTTCTGCTATCTCGTTCTAAACAATGACACATTCGTTTATATTGAAATATATAAGACAAACGATGCATATGCCGGATTTTCCCGCCACGACCAAGAATATGGTTTATAAACTAATTCAACCAGCGGCACGTAATTTTTTATTTATACTTCTCATTTCGGGAGAAAGTGTGGGCCATCTAAGTCCCCCACTACAACGCCTCTGGTCGCATCATCTGTAGAACTATATCCATGTATTGAATTGTATTTCAACCGATACAATCCAGTCTTTCACCCCTGATTATAATTAGACCAATAAATAATACACGAATGAATGACACACATGTCAATCCATTCCAGCAAGTGCTTCATTCTATTGATCAAACCGGTGGTAAAAAAACTACCTTACCAAAATTAAAGCGAGATTATCCGTTAGATTGTGGAGAAGAGTGCATTTGTACCACGTAAAAATATTACCAACTGGAATGAATTGTAGGTATAACGCCTCAGCTTACTTTCTACATCATTGTGATGGATTAAACTGATCTAAAAGTAATTCATATGTTTATAATAGTGGTACCCCTTGCGCCGCAGGTTGGTGTATGGTCAATAGTGATCCCTCAGAGCAAAGATAAATATAAATGAGTGCTATCGAGGTGGCTGCTCAGTTACTAACAGATTAAGGGAACATTAAAATAGGTGCTATCTTTGGTCGATGGTCAATGATTTTTCAAAGAAAATGCTTACAAATAGATTGCATTAAAATTCTTATATTACCATAACTCTTCATCGTGAGCATTAAAGGAAATGGAAATATTGAACATGCAAGCAAATTCTATCGCCAGACCTCGGATTTCAGCATTTCAATCTCGGTCGCATGCCCAGAATCTGAGTTATCTCCATTGTTCATATTTACAGCGAGAGTGATCCCTCTTTTGTTAAAGTACTTATAAGAGTTAAAATTTGAAACACGTTTCAGCATCCAGCCTCAGATCAAGGATGGGCATTTTCCATTCTTACTCTGAGCGGTCAGCAGCCACGCCGCGCCGTCTCTGTTCGCGCATATTCATCAGACGGCAGAGTGATCTAAATTGCAAGGAGAAATCAGCCATGTTTAGGAATATTCACAGATATTTACATTTAAGGCGTACCAATGTACTAAATTCATAACTTTTCAATGCTAATCTTTGCGAGTGAAAAGACTCCATTGCGTACATTGGGAATAAATGGATGGTTCTTTACTGTACCGAGCTGCGTAAAGGTATATGTACACAAGTGACAACAAAAGTTGAGCTTTTACTGGACCTACAAAGTTATCCTGTATTTAATCACTTACATTATTCACGGCGAAAACGGATATGTTACACCCCTATACAGCAAGGAGTGGCCTGGTATCATCGACGATTGTCTGCGGGTCATAACCAATTCCGACCAAGTCAGAGGTGATGGTCGCCCAAAATGGTGGATGGAGCTACGCGCATAAAGAACCACATTGCACACTGCTTACCCTCACTTAGAAAATTGGGTCATTCCGTCACTAAGTTTACATTTTATAGCCGGTAGGTGGATGTGCAAGTGAATTCGGTGCCTGCGACCGGCTATAGTGCGCCAGTGTAAAACCTTTAGATTTAAAAGAACCTGTTTTGACTTCCTCATGTAGGGGGGACCGGGGCACGTTGGCCATAGGAGCAGGATGGCCCAGTCGAGCTAATTCATGCAAAAGACACTGAATCGTGCTAGGAATCTATCAGAAGTTTGGTAGCACACTTCCCCTTTCTCCACAAGACCATTATGACTGGCGGAGCAGTTTTTGACAAGTTATAGCGATTAATTGTATTTGCGCGTGTTTCAGTAAAATTCTACTCCCAGGTTAAATGTGTGTTATTAAAGTTTTGATCACTTTGGGCCCAATAGTTGAGTACTATCATTAAAGATTATAGTTTAAAGATAACTTCTGTGTGGCATACAATTTAAATTGCTGCTGTGAGTTTTTTAACGAATAGAATTTATGGTAAACATGGCGATGGGGCAGGATGGCCCAGCGACGACGGGGCACGTTGGCCACCCGGGCCAATATGCCACGTCCTATGCATTCCTTCCTCAAAAATGGCCTAATTTTGAATAGACGGTCACTTCCATCATCAAATGAGCCGTCATTCAGGTGTGAATGACTTAATATTGTTTCAAATCGGTTACAATGCATGCTTGCCGACAAGAGTGTGGGGTGTACCTTTTGTTAAGTTTTGTTACCTATTTGGACCAACACACACGTTTATTAGGGTAGCATGACATTAGCATTACATGTCATATTGCCTAACATTAGCATGTCATACGTTCCTCCTTCTCCAAAGCTAGATTTACATTTTTCTGGTTAGCATATGTGCCACTGTTTATGCAAATGTGCTTAAGCAGTTCATCCGAGAAACTTGAAAAAAAGTCGAGTGGACCTACGCATTTTATTGCCTCTTCAGTAGGAAGAATTGGATTACAATTTAAATTGAGCTCGAAAGCTGGATTACCCCTTCCTTACTTACATGGATTATTTTATGTTACATTTGAGGGTAAGCTTGCATCAATAGTTAACTCCAGATGTGCCGCTGGGTCTGCGTTTATTCGTCTTTGGGAGCGTTAGGTTGCGTCTGAACTGATTAGACACAAAGACTCAAATTAAATTCACGGAGGCTACTAAAATATAAGCGCTGTGATGAAGACAGACATCTTTTTGAACCTAACATAGTATCACATTGTAACGCATGTCAACTGGAGCTAATAAAAATTAAAAACGCGCGTCCAATATAGGAAGATGAAGATTCACTGTGCCTAAAGTGCGCCTTTTTCGACGGTCAGCCTGGAGCACAATGTATTCAGTGCACAAATTGCAAGCGTTGGGCTCATCAAACATGTGTGAACAATGAAATCCGCGTTATGTTTTAGAAGTGCAATAACTGTGCTGATCCTTTGTATCTCGACAGTCACAAAAGATAACTGGTTTGTATTAGCACGCTAGAAATCCTAATAATTTAAAGCTTTCCCGTTGTTTACGTGAAATGGTCACATACATTGAAATATATTTCTTGATAACTATTAGTTTTATTTTGTTTTCCTAAAATCATACTAGTTTAGCTCATCAAAAAATATATGGGCCAACGTGCCCCAGCCGCTGGGCCAACTTACCCCGATGTAGGGGCAGATTGGCCCACCTGCCATATGCCCAGTATTTATTTATCTTTTTAAATTTATAACTCATATATTCAATTTTAATTACTGCCATCCAGATTCAGAAAGAATATTATATAATTTGGCAATAATCTCATAAAGTGAAATATGTATAAATAAAAAATATTTAAAAATAAAAAAAATCGGGCCAACGTGCGCCGGTCTCCCCTACGCTGTCTTTCAGTAAGTGCCAGGATTTCCCGACCTGGATTTTAAAATTGCTACAGTGACGCGTTTCAGACCACAATATGCGATGGAGAACACAATAAAACATAGAAATTATAACGAGTAAAATTTGTAAAATTAAGGACCAATTGTTTTTTCATGGTTTTTAGTATCGGTCTCACACGGTTGTAATGCTAAAATTGCTCTGAAGTCAAAATTTGCAAAAGAAAACAGTACGGATTCAGCAGCACTTATTGGAAGAAGGAGCACAAGACGAATAAAAATCGTGTACGTTTCAACCAGAGAAGTTTCCGTAACACACTATACCCAGTGCAATAAATGCGATCGCCCTGTCATCATAAAAGGATAATTGCTGGCCAAATTACCCAATTTCAGTAGTGAAACTGACTAGTTCACAGTATTCTGTAGTCTATTTTTCCACCTAGGTACCGTTCAGGGCATCAAATACTACATTCCGAGCGCCTCGCGGGTAGTTAACGGTAGATTCGACAACAGCATTGCAAAACGGCCACATAAATCGTATGTGGCGGCCAAATCATCCTATTCCACCAGTGACAGTGGGCGGTCTAAAAGAACACATCCCTCTCGAGCGGTCTTTGTTTTGTTTTTTTTTTCATGGGGCAAAACTCGTTTCAAACTTACGCTGTAATTGTTGAATTATCAGAGCATATTAGGAACGGCATTATCATAATTTGAGTGCTTTTCCAAATATGAAAAAAGATTTGCAGTCGATGAAACAAATTTAGATTTAAGGTACAGACACAAGTTAACCAGAGACATCTTTACATACCCCGAGAATTTCAAGATAATAACATAAGTCTTAGGCGAGTAATCCATCATCAAGAAATGTAAGTCGAACGGGAGGAAGGCGTCCTCTAAAGGATATTCTTTCGTCTTTGGTGGAGCGGGGTCTCGAAAAGTAGGACCATCGTGTGACAGGCATCCGAGAAATAACTGGATGATTGGTGCTTGGCAAGCGAGAGGGCGGAGGAGGATGAAGACGAATTGAATTAATGAGGGGCGTGGGTATTTTGTGAAAAAGGGCGAGATACTATTGCAGGTAATGATGGCTATACGGAAATTTTAAGAAAAGGCCGGGCAAATTGAGACAATCATAATGCTATTCATAATAATTTCCCATTATAATTTCCAACTTGATTTGAACCAATGACAAAACTGGAAAAAAATGACTCATCAAATAAGGATGATAAAACAGACAATAACAATGCCTTTCATGGATTTAAGTACACAGTGAACAATCAATCATTATGGACATAGTAAATATGCATAACACTCGGGGACTTCGTTAAATAAATAAGCATTCTGTCCGACTTCTTTCACGGCAAACATGTGAGAATACCGCGGCGAAAAAATATTTATGGTTTCGGATTTGAACTCGAAGTCACCATGCTTTTGTTAACACGAAGTTAAAAAAATATAATACTAATAATATTAAAATAAAAATAGTCATGATTGGAACTACTAAGAATTACTCCTTGATAGCTGGCTTGGTTTAATATACTTAATTAATTTCTGCCAGTAACGTTTGGCATTGATTTTCAAGGCGGTGCGTACGAAAAATACGAGAGGTGACGACACACCTCTCGCTAAGTGTTACCAATTGATGGAGAGTGCAGCACTGTGAGCGATAAATTTTCATGAGTAATATTTTGGATCAACGCAACCATTGTGCGTGAAGAGCACTACCATAAAACACATATGCCTCAGATTTATTCCTTTTTCACTAATGAGTCGCAAATAGACCCCGTATTTGATGAAAATTGTTCTCCTTAGGGTACATGCTATTAACTGTAGCATTCATCATGACTACCAACAATTAGAGCATTAACTAGGTTAAAATAAGTATAATAATCACATCATAAGCAGCGAAAATTGAGCTATTTTCACATATTTTGCAAGAAATAAAGCAAAAAAACTTTGTGCGAAAATGAGGCGCGTGTTGGAGAACCTTTTGCGATGAGACTCCTCACGAGCCCGGAAGCTTTGCGAATTAGGCATGAGCGAAGAAACCAGAGATAGGAAGCAGCGAGCGGATTAGTGAGTCGTAGGCTGGGCCAATCGGAGAGCCGTGGGAGCACTGAGGCAAGAAGCGAGTAGCAAGAGCGGTGATGAGACGTGCTAGTGTGGGATATGCATTAAGAAGAGCTGGTTTTCACGAAGCCAATCGGCGAAGGGAAGATAAGCCAAGTATTCTACACGGTGAACTAAGAAGGGGTGAGGTGTTCTCGAAAGCAAAAAGGAAGCAATTTAGCTAAAACTAAAAAACAAACTCAACTTTTTACGCACTTCTCTTTTAAGGATTCCTAGCTATTATCCATTGCTAACAACACGGAATTATGCGAAAATGCTATATGAGATAATATCCAACGAAGCTAAATAAAAGGAATATGCATGACTAGAAAAATACTATATAAAATTGATATTTGCAAAAAATAACATCTACCATTACATTAGACTCTTAAAAATAATATATATGTATTTAATTATGATGTATAACTTAGTTTTTCAAGACTCTGCTATGTCATGGAAGAAAATTGATTCCTCTTTGTTCTTTCATTTCTGTGTCAATAGCCGCCCACACTCGTTTTCTGTTAAGGACACTTGCATTAAGTAGTTAAATACCTGTGATTAGTTGATTATTGACTCTGGCAGTTTTTTGTACTTTATGTGGCTATACTACATTTATATTTAGGCAGGTGCATAAAAATACAACAGTTTATGATTTGGAATTTCTGTTTCATTATTTGGAGTTTCCTAAGAAATACCATTCGCTGGAAGCAATAAAATTTACATAACTAAAAAAAGGTTTAACGGTAAAAAATGAGAGAAGAAAAAAGACCATTTGACCCATAATGAGCGTATTTTGCCTTGGATCTAAGACAAATGCTAGTTACAGTACTACAACCCTTTCACTCATATTTTTTCTCGGTACTGCAGCATTTTATACATATTAAGTTAATCGTGGTCTAATGAACACTAATGCCAAATATTTGACTATTTTTAATGCAATAAGTACCTTGATATAAGGCCAACAGTAAAAATATCGCCTAATAGTTCCATTACATCGTGTTCACTCCAATCGAAATTATAGCTAAAATGGCAAAAGAGTAGCTTGAATAATGTTGCAGGTACTATAATACTGATAGTATTGAGATTTGAGATTTTACTTGAGAAAAATGTGAAAGAAAAGAACCGCTAGGAGGGTTTCAGAGGCTGTGAGCACAAATTGGACATCAAGTGAAAAGGATGAACTGAAGGTGAGGCTTCTAAAAAAATATAATGTATGGTATGGTTCATCTAAGTATCTACATTTACGTGGTTTCCTATGATTGAACAAAAACAGTGAGCTACGACGGAAATGCTCTCCCGTTCGGCCCCCGGATCTTACCAATTAAAGGGCTTCACTGGACTTAACTCGGTTGCTTTTTCTGCTCGTCCAAAGGGCTGCTTTCTGCAAAAACTGAAATTTTCAAGTAAAATAACCTCAACCGCAGGTATCCCAGCAAAACTATAAAAAGAAAAATCAAATTGGCTGTGCAATAACCGAACATTTCTCTCGTTAGCATCAGAATATACCTCGAAATATTGCAAGTTATTTCGTGGAAACTAGGAAATACTGACAAAAAACTAAAAAAAAAACTTTGAATTCTGATGTGCCTTCTACAAATTTCTCAAAATTCAATGGAAATATCATTTTTACTCGGAATCAAGCCATCGTACCGAGGCGTATTCCCCTGAAGTTCAGCCAAAACTCCAAATTGGTGTTTACGTCCCACATTACACATTACATTCCCCACAAATTCGAAGAAGTAACAAATTCTGATAGAAATAATAATATTACGCACAACTTCCGATAAACACAAAGAAAACTAAATCTATGATTTTGATGGTAATGGACAAATCAAATTCTCGAACTTGTGATAGACTGGAGAATTTTTAATGCTTCAAAATAAGCAATATATATTTTCTTAATTCATTTAACTCAATAAATATAGGAAAGGTGCTGATTATTTTGTGCCAATGCAATAACCAGCCATGAAATTATATTAGATGATAGATAGTTGTAATGGTAATTGCTAATAAGTGACAGTTTTACATTCGATTACGTGAATAATAGAATTACTGCCTACAAAAAATCATGTGCGTTTGTTTATTGCTTTTCTGAAAAAAAGTTGGAGATGAGTATGAATGCGATTAAAAATGATTAAATGCACCTATGCTGATAATTTAGAAAACCGGAGACACTTATAAAAATATCAAACTTGGTGAATTTTAGGAGGCAATTGATGCACTTTTATACTTTGATGATAATGAATAGAATGATAGTTCAATGATGATACAATTGAAACAATGAGAATATTGAAAGGAGTTGACTCCTTTTTTACCGAATGGACAATAGCGAAACATATACTTAAATGTGTACGCAATTATCGAGTGTTTTTAGGGAAACAATTCTACCGTAAATTTTCTGAAAATTGGTTTGTTTGAAAACTAAGAAGAAAGAGCTGCCTGGTTTCACGGAAGTACGTCGAATAGCCGCTAAATTTGACGAAATTGCGATATGTTTGTATGATAACGAATTATAACACGATAACAATTACGGGAGAGAAGCGTTAACTAACACATTAAAAAATAGATGAGGCTCTATGAGCAATAAGGTCCAGTAGAGTATGAGGAAATAAAAACTTTTCGTTAAAAAATGCAGTAAGGAAATGAAAGTTGATCACAGAACACCAGAATTTTCTAAATTTAAAACTCAATAATCAGCTGTTTACGAGCAACATGAGTGTGTATATAATGTACATGTCAATCGCTTTAAGAATCCAAAATTGAGTGAGCTAAATTGTTCGATAAAATATGAATATCGGATGTTTATTTTCCTCAATAAAACAATTAGTTATTCATTCAGAGTGCTTTCCATCCAGGTTCAACCAAAACATGGATTTTACTTCATTTGTTAAAAGGCATACTACGTGTTTGACGGCAAAATAATTGGCGAGCAAAAATGTCATCAGAGAGAAAAAAAATTATCATAATGTAGAGAGATTACAAGAATACAAATGATCTTCAACGTAGTTTTTTAGGGAATCAATATCACGAAATACAAATGAAAATTCCATAAAATTCCCATCTTCAATACCATACGCATACAACACATTAGCCAAGCAATGCAATATTTTTAAATGTCATAACTAGTAGTGATTTCTATCATCCAATGAAGGTTTATTACAACTAACTACTATTAATATCCGCTAATATATCCGGTTATATTATCCGCTCTTTAAATGTAACTATACGTATCTTTCAATACTCTAAGTTTTATAACAGGCGTGGGATTATTTAAAGCCTTAATATTTGTCTCGTTTTTTTTACTTGTAGACACGATGATGAGTATGGAGTGCGATGAACTGATATCATTACATTTTTTATTTCATATATTTACTTCCTTAGTTCCGCAACATACCATATCACCAAGCTAAAATATAGCATCAATAGGTGAAATAAATATTTCGCCGAGGAAACATCATTGAAGTTGGCCCAGAATTGTATGAAAATCTTGCAGGGATACATAAAAATTCCAGGCAGTTGAATTTCCTAGGGCACTTGGCACAAAATTATGATTTCTTTAACCGATTACAGGACAGGAAAAATGATGTTTCTCTCGATATAACTTTCACACTTCGAGCATAAACATGAGTATTCCTCCCTTTAAACCTTGGAAACATTTTAAGCCTGTTACCGGCGGAAAAATCGAGGGGAAGAGGGTCATAAAATTGCTATCCGATGCTCTATTTTTTTCAAGGCTGACGTTCACATGGCTGATAAAGTGCGATAAAATCCTACTCCTCTTCAAAAAAAGTAAGCGAATCGGATAGGAATTGTGTTTTGCACTAGGCTAGACAAGTATACCGAGTGGGTTCAGGGGTAGCATTAATAAAACAGATTTTTGCTTCAAACGCGTTTAGAGCAAAGCACTAAAAGATACTATTACTAATACAAATAGCAATTCTTTTCGATGTTTGCATTTACAATTAAAAACCATTGAAGTAAATGCTTTGAAATAAAATGTAAATTACCGATCAAGCCCACCGATTTCACTTACAGAATACATCACCGCGTGTAAAACAACATTAATGGAGACGCTGATCTTGACGTATACATTGAAAGACAATTGTAATAGATTGAAAAAATATCCAAATACAATGAAGAGTATAACTGATTGAAAAGTAATGACTAAATATGCGACAAAAATAAACGTTAGTCACAAACACACGACCAAGGACTGCAAATTGTGAAGGTATCTTTTCCTGCCCATTTTAAAATTGATGTATTCTACGATAACATTCACGTCAATTGGCACGGGAAAATTTCTTAATGTCTGAGAATCGAAAAATGGCTAATGGCTTTCCAGGCCAATGCATATAGACATGCATTTCTCTGCCTCTCCCCCTCCGATATTCTCGAACCAACTCCAAGCCATGGCAATTCACCGAGGCAGTGGCCTGAAATTCCATAGATCCTCGGTTCGATTCCAGGAACAAATATTTTATTTCCAATTGCGATAAACATGAATTGTATAATTTTTTAAAACGGTAGGTTTGCAATTCATCATAATCACTGCCTGTCGTGGCTTTAGCGCTGGGGTGTTATTCATCACCGATTTTGGCTTCTTGGAAGCCTCTGCTTCCTGGTCTTGAGATATTTTACGGACCACGGAGACCTTAAAAGAATAAGATCCAGGTTATTCATTTTACAATAACAGTGAACCATTTTAGGGTTGAATAAATATTTTTCTTAGAATTAATGTGTAAGGCAAAATATATTTCCAGCTAACATAATAAGCCCACACCTGTCCATGGAAAATTAATCATAGTAGCAGCACAATAGCCATCTAAGAGAGCTATTTTTATGTCATTAAAAGAGAAAACGTATTGAAGAAATTATTTATCCTATCCATTAAGGAAGTACATTTTTAAAATATATAAATCGAAACATTTATGTCTAATTCCGATTTCTAATTATCTCCCTTAGCACCTCATGGTTCACGCAACGTTTCCGTTGATTAATCGGCGTGGAACATAATATTTTCTCCAAAATGCGATATTGAGAAAATTATAACATTAAGGGTAAATTATTACAGTTTGTTTTTAGGAGGAATGCTTTCCAATGGTTCACTCACTTGGATTTCATTCCATTCAAGTGCGCCTTTAGACCTCATTATTCAACAGTTCAATCTGAAAAATATCAAATATTATACTTAAATACAGTCAACAGAGAGGAGGTCTTGGACGGAATCCATAGCTTTGACCGGGACTTGTAACCGTAAACCCAAAATTGCGTATCGTGCATCAGAAAATGAATCCACTTTTCCCAGAAGATATTTTTAATGAAAAATATTTTTCGGTGAAAATTACAGATATCTAAGTATAAGACTGTCTAAAACGAAATGCTCCCATGGCTCCCATGAATTCCATGCTCGCAGTAATTCATTCCTTCCTCAGAAGCGTATTAATCCTTACTATATGGTATAATGAAAGTTGAAGATGAGTCAGAGAGAACATCTAAGCCAAATTTTCATCTACATCTACGACGTATTGTGCAAACCACCACCAGGGTGTGTGACACGGGATGATTCTACACCAGTCATGCAGCAGTCATCTTAGCCTTAGTCAGAAACGAGCTCGTTCGCCGGACACAGGCCAAGCACTCCGGACAATGACACGCGGACAGACCAGAAACTATGATCGTGTAAAGGACATGAAAATGATACCATGAAAATAAAACTATTGGTTTGAAATAGAGAAATAAAAGATTAGGATAATGAGTGATTAATCCATGAGTTATAACATGTTTAAATAAATAAAAGGTCGTAGCTCTTTTCCACAAGATTTTTTTAATGCGTACAACGCGTTTTGGCTCACTGAGCCATCATCTGGTACAAGACATTGCAAAACATTCGAAAATCTCTTTTATACCCTTGAATTGGGGAGGGGTTGGGGAGGGGTTGGGGAGGATTGACATCTTTGAAGAAGGGGGTGGGAACGGGCGTACAGAGTAGAAACATTGGGAAAAGATACAACTACGGGATGTGGGGGAATCCACCAATTGAAGCCTGAATCTGTTGAAGTTATAACATGCTGAAAAATCAAGCATACTGTTAATGTTTACAATTTAATAAGTTATCAACTGTATATGTAGAGCCTATTTTACCTAGTCGGAGTCGAGCCATCCTAGAGCTAAATAATCGCAGGTATTATGGCCCCTTTATTGTACGCGGAAATAAGGAAATCCTCAATCTATTGGTTCTGCAGTCTATTTCTCCAGTCTTATCCTTGCCATCGCGTCTCATAAAACAATTAGTCTCTCTCAAAATGTCTTGAAGATTAGTCAAAAAAGTATTCTACCTGCAATATCCGCAAAAGAGCCGATTCAAGCCGGTTTCCGCATAAATAAAACGAGATCCAACTCTGGCCAACTTTCCACCGTCGCCTCCAACTGTGTTTCGCCTTACTCTTTCACAACTTTGCGCCTTCTATTCCACGCCCTCATTTGCATTCGTCACACTTTTACGTAAGAGCTCATAAAAATGCATCACACCGCCTCATCATGTCTCCTTTACATAATCTACTTTGTTTTCCATTCTAAAAACACCCTCCTCAATTACTCCGGTCTTTGTAAGGCGGTACTAAAGGCTGCGGGGGCCAACCAACATCTCCCGCTTCAATATTAGATTATGATCACAAGGAGAGAAATAGGGAGTTTTTCTACAGATGGCTTAGCAATGGGTGATAAGCTGTTTTGTCCATCGAATATTTGAAAGTAAACTGGTTGTGACGATAGATACAGAGGGATGTGCCTGTGATAGTGGGAAATTTTAAAGGAACATTTATGTGTAAGGCTGCTGTAAACATAAAAGTGTACTCCATCGACTGATAACCTCCTATTCATAATATAAGCCTAGCTATATGCAGACAATCAAATAGTGTCTCAGAAAAAATGCTGTAGTCCGTAATCAGTTACATTTAGTTCTTTGTCATGAAACTGTAGGAGCAAAACCATGGGAGAGAACTCGATATATCCGTTAGCCTTTGTCCTCTCCACAAAATCTTGTACAGTTTTATGATTGTATACTTGGACGTTACAGGTCACTTTATGGCAATGAGAAAGCAATAATATTGGAAGCCACTGAGACACAGGGATGGTGGAGCTGAGAAAAAGCGAAACCCGATCAGAATTCATCAACGGCATTCGGCGGCCTCTTCCTACTTTTAGAGGCTGGATGGTATCAAATATTTTTTCCGTTGGTCACATGAGATTCATCCAGAAACCACGGGAAATAGACTCTCCACAAAAATACTCCTCCCACGCACTTTCTCGTTGTCACGTAGTCCCTTGGAAAAAATATCTATCAACAGTACGGTATAAGAAACGAGACTATCGAAATATCTAGCTGCCGCTCTTTTTCATATCGCTAGGAGTTATATAAAGCATCGCTTATTACTAAGGTAATCGAATGAAAACTGTGCAAAAGAAACAGTGTAATATATTTAAACTATGTCCTCCATTGTTTCTTAAATACGTGTATACCTAAGTAACAGTTCATTCGAAGCAACTTCGTGTCTAAAATACACCATTACTTGTAGGAAGAGGATCTTCCGTTGGCCCGACCTTTAATATATACTGATGAGATGAAAGTCATATTCACCTCAATCCAACTCTATTTATGCATTTATAAATATATTATACATTACTATTTTCAAATAAGAGCCAAACAAAACTTATTGGTCTAAAAATTCGTATTATGAAAATTGTGAAAACTTAAAGTATTCAAATTGTTTCTTTAATATCCTCTTTTTGATTCGAAATTAAACTGCTATTATTTTTTCCGCTTTATTGCTCATGTTGCTCTTTTTGCTGGCCATGAGACAAATTACTTTTCTTTGTAATTTTCTTTTGCTCTGATTGTGATGTCCGAAGGACAATAAATATACATTATTTTCTATTTAAAGGTACTGACAAGAATCGTATACAGAAGGATGGAACAAAAGCACATGGGTTTTGGATGGAGATAAATTCGGATACTGCAAAACCAGGGCGCCAGATAAGCAATATTGGCCCAAACGCTTTTCGAAATGGAGAGAGAGGAGAAGATGAAACCGACTTTATTTGCAATTGCGACTTCGAGAAGGATTCTGACATTGTGTATTGGTATCCCGTACCTAGAGTTTGGAATTAAATCAGAGTATTTTAGTGTGACGGACGACTTATTCCTAATTTATGCTATATCAAATAATCCGCTATTTTCACTTGTGAACAAGGATTAATTTATGAGCTAGGCACGGGTTTCTACCCTAATTTTAAGGGTTACAACGAGGAGACATTCTACTAAGCCTAATGCCACTTCAGGAGTAAGTATCCACGGAGCCAAAGTTAGCATGTTGCGATTTGGCGATGACAGCAGGTGTAACAGAGACAGAGAGGGATTCGTAGTAAATTCCAGCCAGTATGGATAGGGAAACGGGCCGGAATCATAAGAAAATCAAATAAAAAAGTATTGAGATACTAGTATGCAGTCAGAGAGATGAGACATTGGTCTAAGCTAATATGGAAAAAATGAAGGTACTAAGGGCTTTTGCTACTTACGAATCCTGCTAATGGGCTTCTTAAGAAACGAGGAAAATTGGTGAGAGGAAAAGCCAATGTGAAGAGGGGATTCGAATGTAAGGATAACCTGCATACCAAATGGAATGCTTTCATTGAATGCATTCGTAGAATTAAATAAAAATTTCATGCAACGCTTCTCTTTGCAATGAAAGAAATCCTGTCTTTATGGTAACCTTTCCCAACTGTATCACGTAATTGAAATACCCTTGTAAAATGTTCATTAGCTCATTAGCCTTCATGCAATGCTTCTTATTAAATTTGTTTCTTAATGGTGAATAGGCATGAGCGCTGACTGCATTAGAGAAGAAAATAAAATTTATATCACTGCAGAACAGTTATGAATAAAAAGTTATCAAGAATGATGGAAAAGAGAAAACGTGCGTCCCTATGAAAATATCAGCTGACGAATATGGTCAGTGGAGATTTACCCAAAAATAATCCTAGGATTGCTTACCATGATGATGACTTAAGAGATCGATACTAATACTATTAATATTAACAGTTTCCTAAACACAAATGGACCCCCGAAGAAATATAATCGCTGGATATGAGGGTTTAGCCCGTCTAAATGTCATTAAAACTATGGAAAACTGGGGTGTAAGAAAATTCAATAAATTATGTGTTTTACCTGCGGTATAAAAAGAACTCATAAAAATTAAATTTTAAGAATATAAAGTTAAAAGTGAAAGAGAGGAGGGTAAATTTCTATGAAATGATCAAGTAATACAAACATTTATGAGGGATAAGGGTTCACAACGGATGAGTAGCAATCCGCTCTTGTTATAATTGTCCAATCATATCACGAAATATACCTTTTTAAATTATCATCAGCTCATAATGAAGTAGAAACGGCTATCCTGCGCTGCCCTTTCAAACATAAAACTTGAAGAGAATTAATGCATGGGAATATACATTCGGCTAGGCTAATTACAAAAAATAACACCGTAATATCTAATTTAAAACATAAATAATTTGCCCAATAGGATTAAAAATGAACAGGGAGCTACAGAAATTCTTCAACAGAAGCAAACACCAGAGATTGAAGCAGTAATCCGGCCCGGAATATCATTTTGCTCCAATATTGGCAAGCGTACGTACCCTTGAAAACTGTCGATTAGCCCATCTGAAAGGAATACAGCTTGTAGGAAACTTGAGACGCGGACTGAATGCAAAAAAAAAGAAGACAAAAAGATAACACGGCCTCCCGATTTGATATTATCGCTCGTCCTCGGGCTTTGGATTAGTGGAAAAGGGATCCGAGGAAGCGTGTTTAATCCCTCTCCTCGCAGATATCTCCTCCTGCCCACGAGCGAAAAGCCCTCCCTCCACCACCACCCGTAAACACAACAAGACTGCCTCCGATGTGACACTGCCTTTCATCTGAAGGAAATGAAAAAAGCAATCCGGGAAGGCGAACTGAGAGGACGGAGGGGCGGGGGACGGGTGGGGGGAGCCTGGGGGGGGGGTAAAAGGAAGTCCAAGGGTTGGGGGCGGAGGGTCGATGCGGGGCCGAAGGAGCTCGACTACCTTCTCCGGCCCCCGCGGGTTGGTCAGGGGGAGGGGAGACACCTGAATCCGACACCCGTCCCCGGCACTCGGACGTGGCGTGTTTTCTGGGGGGGAGTGAAGTCGGAGGATGCCCACCACTAGCCCACGGATCGCCCACTCCCTCCCGAAAATTCACATCCTCTGCTCTTAGCAGGCGAGAAAGGGAAATGGAGCAAAAATGAATTAAGAACGAGGGACCGAAGAGGTCTCGAGGGAGTGGACCTTGGAGTGGAGAGGTAAAAATGCGTTAATGCAAGCTAACGCCTATTAACGCTCTGAATCCAATCCAAAATTTAAAGGGAGAGTGGGGGGGAGGTGGAGAGGGAAGCGTCCCCATTCTTTTAACCGCCAGCCGTACACAAAAGGTCTCGTCCCCTGTGGGACTTAATTGAGGGATTGTGATATCCAAACATCGATACTCTCCCACTTTATATTGTGACATGAAAATAGCAGGTTTAAAAATGGGCACGCCGAGCAAGAAATTTGTTTCACTCCTAGAATATTCAAGAAGACAAAATGAGTAAATTGGTATTAAAGTATTTTATTTTAGTCACGGCTAAATTTGGCATATGATAGACTATTCTTGGGTTGTGAATCTAACACGAGCTCTTACACATGTTCTATAGGGCCTACCCAGGATCAAAACAAGGGGAGGGCAAGGCATGGTTGTTCAAGTTATAGGTAAGATTTAACCATGGAAAAGGTGAATGAAATCAACATTTTGAGGAAATAACAGCTCTTTATTAGTTTTAAAAATTATTTGCTTGAAAAATTATTATTTTCCTCAAAGGCATTTGCGATGTTTACTTCTAGGGGGGGGGGGGCAGCTGCCCCCACCTGCTCCTCGCTGGATACCCTTGATGAGCTATGAATAGTAATAATGCAAGTGTGACATGAATAAAGAACATGAATTTGAAATGAAAATTTACTTAACACGAGCTAAAATTATAATTAATACCAAACTTTGGTTTCAACTGTGTGATAATTTTGTTCCATTTGAAAATACTACAATGTCATCACTAAGTATTGCCGACACTACAGTCGAAAATAAAGTATCTGAATAGAAAGTGCACGGTAAATTTTCATTTTTATATCCGTAGTTCTAAAACTGTAATCGTTTAAATTTAAATCATTAAGCAGTTGAAGACAATTGAAATAATTTTAATTTTAAATTTAATATTACCCATGATAGGATGCTAAAATTCAACAGATGAAATTTAATAAACGCAATTACATGCAGCACAACCTTTACCAGAGGAAGTAAAGGACCAGTTGTTGCCTGCTAGAGTCTAAGATTATCAATCATAAACCATCACTCAGCTCAAAAAGTCTGCCATGGGTAACGGGACCACTTGCGGCCAAAAAGGGTGTATTAATTTTCCAAAACTGACAGATTCACATGAGGCTCGCAACCAATTAGAAATTATCTTAATTGAATCTCCCAGGAAATATTTGGAAAATTCTAATGATGTCCAGGGTTTTCTTTGGAGGCAGTCGTGATGACCACGATGAAGCCGTAATGAAGAGCCGCTCCATAGCGGTGAAAAGAAAATATGCGAAATATAAAACGTAGCTTTAAGCATTCAAGGCAATGAATAGTTTAATGCATTAAACAAGAATCATCATAATGCTACTTTTACATAGGAAAAATTTCTTACTGTATTGCACCTAGGAGATTCTGGCTAAAATTATTGATTTTGCTTGTTTTATTACTATCTACAAAGAATGCTGGAATTGAAAATTCAAAAAAAGTACCAAATATTAAACAGGCAACCAAAGAGTGACAAAAACATAAAAAATTAACCTTCGTGCGGTTATTTAATGGAAAATTTAATGTAATTTCCTTAGCATTAATATTTTTTTTTAAATAAACGTTGATAAATCTTGTAATTTGTAAATTACCAAAACTGCACATGTTAAAAATGACTTACGAAAAAAATACAGAGCACATTTTAAGCAAAAATTCTCGCTCTCTAGTTGTACTCAAGAATTATTATTCTGTTTCATTCAAATAGTTTGCACTAGCAAACGGCTGCATATATAAACTACTGAAAGAGCAAATAATTTAACACTTCACTTCTTTCACTCGAGTGGTTGACGAGGCCTCCTTGTATTTTCTTCTTAGCTCCATTTTCATTTTTTTCCGCTCACGGCTATAGTATACTCGTACAAAGCCTGAGACCTATGCTCCATAAAGGTAACCCACTTTTTTCTGTTCCTAAATTGAACGGTAATTATATGATTCTCAATTTACCATCATGTTAAATTAAAAAGTATGATAATTAGGGCTGACGGTTAATCATTTCAGTTCATATTGATATTACAATAAATGCCACCACACATGAAGTAGTGAAAATAAGAAAAATCTAATCAGAACATAATATCATCGCGCAGCAGTCAATTTATTTTCATACGCTTCCCGCAAAGCTTATGATCCACGTACCTTAAACGGTGTTTTAAATAAAATTGTTATTTCCATGTGTTTTAATGGTTAAACTTTGCTTGGAAGTGCGATGCCCGTGACTGATTTGAAAAAAAAAACTGGAAATCGATGTAACGGGATTTCATCCCATAGCTTTAGTTCGGATGGGCTTTAATGAAGACACGTCAAATCGATAAAAATGGAACAATTCAGTGATATCTCGGATTCCGAACGCCACAAAACTCGAGCAAGTTGGAATTTGAAGAAAATAACGGTGGAAATTTTTTTCCAGATTCTGAACTCCACTTCGGGATTCGATGGCACAAAAGCAACTGCCACAAACACGGGGAAAATGGCATGCAGCTTTTCCACCTAAGATTCTAGGATATGAATAGCAACACACGCAAAAATAGGTTAAGAAATTGATGATTCTTATTTTTCTTTATCGTAACCAAAAAGTGTTCATATTTTCTTACTACAGATCCCTACTCTTTAACTGTCCGTCAGATGTGTTCCATTTCGGTACGCAATTGGTCGCGAGGCGTCCCACACATGCCGTTTAGCTACGACTCAATTTAGCAAGAAAAATGAAACATTATTTACTTGAAATACACTAATCAATTCAATAGAAGGTAAAATGTTATGCAGAAGGTAAAAATTTGCGAAAAATAGCGATTTATTGGAAGGTAACTATAAATGAAAGACATAATGTCACTTTTTGGGTTATGTTGCACATATATCATTTCAGCATTTTTTACTGAAAATATCGACAATTTTTTAAATTTTCAGGCTAATATAATGTTCACAATTGTTACATTTAATTTTCACTCCGCGAGTATTTTTCTTCCGCACATCTTCGTTCGCTTCCTGCAAAGAATATGATCCACGTATCTCAAACGGTGTTTTGCACATATATCATTTCACTCACAGCATTGATGTCTTTCAAGCCGAGGAATTTTAAAATGTTCCTTTCTCCTTCACCTGCTTTGGGAAACGTTTAGGTGTCTCCAAGCAAATAAAAATTCATGTTCATTTTCAATGAATAAATAAATTTCTAGTGAGACGTCCTAAATTTGAGACGTCCTCCTTACGTGTTCTGTTACTTATTCATTTGGCAAAAATTTAAGAAAATACTATCTTTTCCGAGGTTCTTACACGGTTGAGATAATTTTCCATAGAGAAAACTCGGGTAATATTAATTGCAACTGCAGCCAATTACCTCAGAATTTTTGATTTTTTTCAGCGCTTTTGTCATTAGTCCTTAACTTGTAAACTAGTTCACTCCCGTCATTTTGCGTAAATACCTCGAATCAATTGGATCAATCTATTTACAAAATCGTGAGTGCCGTTGTTTATTGTAAACGCCGGCAAACTTTTTTTTAAATTATAGCGGCAGAGATATTCTGATTGATCTCCCTTTATGGCTTCTTTGTTGCAGCAGAATTATTTTACGAATGGAAAAAAGCTACACGATACCACGACTTGAAGATGGTTTTTAAAAATCTAGACCAGAACCAAAGTCTGTACTTGTTTGCATATCATACCCAGTGAATGGAATGAAAATGGAAAATTTTTTTTACAAACATCAAACATTTTCCCACTGTTATGCCAATATACGAGGATGAACCCAAAAATAACCGGACGGAAATCGCCGCGCACGTAACTCACATATTTTGGGCTTTTTCCACTAAAATGGTGTCACTTCATCATTTCTGAGTCAGTATGCGAAACGGCGTTGCTTTAGATGATTGTGGAGAGCCCCTGTGACCGTTTACTTTCGAAGAGTTTTTTGATCTCTTCGATTTTTGATATGGCTGATATTCAAGAACAGCGTGCAGCGATATTGGTTCAACTGCTCGGTAAAATTTTGTCGGACACGGTTAATCTGTTGCCTATAGCTTATATAGAACACGCCTTAAAAAGAACTGAAATGCAAAAGTGGTATTCGGAATTCAAACGCGGCAACATTCGATCGAAGACATTCAACACGCGGGCCGGCCTTCCAGGTTCAGAACAGACGAAAATATGGAAAAAGTCGTGCCCTTGTGCAAGAGGATAGAAGGCATAATATTTAGGAACTTGCTGAACAATCTGGTCTTTTTTTGAGTTCATTGCAGTGAATTTAATCTTAAGATTAGCGAATGAGACTAGCCGCAGCGAAATTCATCCCCAGTTTGTTGACTTCTGACCAAAATGCGGCACGTGCTGCTGCTTGCCGCGGAGTGAGTTTTTGGTAAAAAAATTGCATAACACTGATTCCTCACCCACTCTACTCACTAGATCCCGCACCTTGTGATTTCCTTTTATTCCCCCGGATGAAAGGGAAATGTTTTCATCACATTACAGAGGTGAAAATGGAATCGAAGGCGTTCCTGCGAGACATCGGAAACAACGAGTACCAAAGGTGTTTCGCGCTGTAGAAAAATCGTTATAACCAATGTATCAGTTTAAACGGAGAGTACTGCGAAGGTAACTGGCGTTTGTAACACAAAAAATTAAAACTTTATTTTTTAAAATTGTATCCGGTTATTTTTGTTTCTTCCTCGTATGTCTCTGAATTTAATATAATGTTTGAAAAGTAAAAAAAACCGCATTGATAGATTTTGCATTGCATGGAATGTCTCAGAATGAGAAGTCCTAGGGTTTTCAAAGCGGGTGACGGAGTGCATCAACGCCTCATCGCACGTATCCTGTGCGGCATGTCTCTGTAATTCCTTTCAGCCTAACCGCTCTCCAGTAGGAGTGAAATCAAATATTATCTTCCAAAGAACTCCGACGGCGGAAAGCTATGGCCCTCGAGGGATCCTAAATGTGAGTTAAACAAACTGAGACGACAAGTATGGTACCTTCATTACAGCATTAAAGAAAGGCAAAAGCAGGACTAAATATAGACGTCACACGAGGTAAAGAATTCTCTTTTCTCATTGAACCAACAGAAATTACTTCCGCGAATGTAATTGAAATCAGGAAAAAGGGATGCACCCATAATAAGAAGTTGAAAATTCATTCAGTTAACTTATTTGACGAGGATATTCTTGAGGAATCAATTATGATGACTCAAAAAAACATAAAATAAAAAAATATTAACCTTTTTAATGAAAATTGCTATAGATTATTATTTTCGCTACGTTTCAGTACATTCAGGCTATTACTAAATTTCAGAAAACTCAGTGGTTGATATTAGATAAGTACCTATTTATCTAGTACTATGGATAAGTGCATTTTCACTTGCTTGAGCACATAAGGTCCAACGAATATCGAACGCATCCATTACCTACATCAATATTCAATGTATTTGGTAATGGCCATCAGACTACTCAATTTTAATAAATCGCACCAACAAATTATTTTCTATTAAAGGGCGGTTTGCACTCAAACCAAACTTTTCTGATATCTACGATATCGGAAATGGAAAAAATCTACGCCAATGATCCGTTGCTGGTTGATATGCAAGTTATTCGCTAAAAATATTTCAAATTAGCACATTTGAAAGAAAATATTTGTTTTCAGCGAGCAAAAAATAATACTCAGCCGTATTTATAAAATATAAACCAAGGTACACTACCGACTAAAAAAATCAGACCATCGTTAATTTGAGCTTAAATGAAGTCAAAGCACAAGCACGTGTTCCAGCGGTTCTGTCTTTGAGATTCCATTACGTGCACTATTCCATTGGTCCATCTCCTCTTGCTCCTACGCTCTGAAACGTCGAAAGATTTCTGAAAGGCTTGAATGCAACCCAACAGCTCTCAACCACATTCGTAACATCAACACTCTTAAGTTCCTGGAATCCTTTGCGGGTCGAAAAAAGGTCGGCGGTAAAGGAATGTTAGATTATTATCTCATCCTCGGTCAGGAAATTATGAATGCGTATCTCATCTTTAACCCAAAGGGAAGCGTTAATTAAGTTGTCAATCAGTTATCATCTTGCTTCCGACATTTTTACAAACACGAAATTTGGGGAGTCAATGGGATCTCCCAGTTTAACACCTATTCTTTTCGAATTACTTTGCATCTATCAACTTGAACGAACCACAGATTTAGACACAATATAGAGCAATGTAAATACATAAAAATATTAAGTGCTTACTTGCATTTAAATATGAGTTACCTGCACAATTTTGAACTAAATCTTGACAATGGCTGACGAAATAGTTCAATAAGAGGATAAAAATCTTTTAGAGCTAAAGCCGCGCTGGATTGATCGCATGGAGAAAAATATAGATATTCACGTAACGAATTCACGATAAACTGCGTTCAAACTTGCTAATATCAACTCATTTCCAGTTTTTGTAAATCGTAACTTAATCATAGAATGTGAAATTAGCATTTATTGGAATGGAAAGGGAATATTAACCTCATATCTAATGGTTGAAAACTTATGCTCGAATAGTTCCTTCAACAGCTCACATTTTAACAAAATCACATGAATAATGGTTGGGAATTGAAAGAAGTCTCCATTCATACTTCTCGTGAATTATAAATTATAGAGATACATATCAGCTATCCTAGAATTCCTACAAGCGATCTCATAATTTGAAAAATACTTTCAATACTAAAAATGGTGAAATTACACTTCTCATTCAAAACTAGCCGTGAACTTTTTTCGGCGCAAACAAGCCTTTGAGTCGTCCGCTGCCTTTGACATTTGAAAGAATAATAAACTTTTACTCGCAAAGGTGAAGGATTAAAAAATAAAATGAAAATCGCATGCGGTCTAACTTGCAGGACACTTCAGTCTTTATTCTTTTGCGACGGATTTCCCGCATCATATCCACGAAGAGCATAACATCATCCAATTTGGACGGCAGGGGAACGAAGCGAGTTCATTAACTCAATGAGAAATTTTTGGCAGACGAGGAACGAAAGTTTTCCCAATCACCTTTTCCTACCAATGCGGAAAAACTACTTCAGTTATTTTTGATGTGTTACCATCTGAAATCCTTTTACATCACCACCACGTGCATCTCAGTCACATCTGCAATGAATGGGAGCCCTTAATTGGATTTTCTTTCCCTTAGCTTTCCAATAAAAACTACGCATATTGTTGTTGAGCTAAATTATTGGGCGCGTCCAAAATTTAAGTAAAAATATTATTTGGCAGTTATTCTTCTAACTTTTGTGATTAAGTAATGTTAGAAAAAAATAAAGGACGTAAATACATGCGCGATGATTACGCCAGACGCGATAAATAGGGAAAACATAATTTATTAGGTGTCG
Organism: Ischnura elegans; assembly: GCF_921293095.1. Lineage (NCBI taxonomy): Eukaryota > Metazoa > Arthropoda > Insecta > Odonata > Coenagrionidae > Ischnura > Ischnura elegans. The sequence goes on from NC_060259.1 coordinate 50,497,580, forward strand.
AAATTTGGTAAAACTCATCTCAATTCATGAATCGTTAAATATTAATCATATGTCAAAGTATTAAATACGGAATCTGGGTTTAAAATACATTTTTTTCAATAGAATTACGGAGCCAGTGCGGGTAGATTAAGTAATTTCACCAAGCCACAAAGATCATTCCGCTAAATAAGGTCTCGGCGAGCGAACGTTACAATTGGACATTGACTGTTGCAATCCATCTTCACCTCACATTACGACTGATAAATTAACGACTATAACATTAAATTTAATATATAAATGGTATCAAAAATCTTTCTATTGCTTTGCCTTGGTAGTTAATCAAAGCATTTCTTACTGACAGAGTTCGACGAAAAAATGAAAAACTGATACGCATTTTACCACGTGCATTTCACTTTCTTGCCCGTTTTTTGCTAGTCCTTACGGGCAAAATTACACAACTTAAATTAAACCCACTTCCCGATGAGCCATTGCCTTGAAATTGTGGTCTTTAATTAACCATCAATTTGAAAGATCATAACCTGACGACAATAACTTCTTACGCTATTACTAAGTATTTAGAGGCAGCATTAGTACCGTTTTCCATACTTATCGTTGGCATTAATCTCTCATCTGCAGTGAAAATTAAAGGCTTAAATTATTTGCAATTAAAGCAGGTGTCATCCGGCGCAAGGGATATTGCGTCTACCTATGAAGATGAATATTCCAGCTGCGAATCCTGGCAGGGTCGTAAATTTTTCCTAACATTTTTCTCCAAGTTGGCTTCATGCGTCTTCCGTCGTTTTCGGCTTTTGTGTAAAGCACTTTTTATGTAGAGGATTTTGGTAGCCTTATAGGCCTCACTTTTATCGAGTAAAATTATGAGAATTGTATAACAATATGTTAAAAAACGCATCTGATAAACCAATTTTCTCTCTGAATTAAAAACAAAACATTATCACGATCATTTAAAAAACATTAAAAACCCACGTTTTTATTCAAAATTGCAAAAAGAAAAAAAACACCTTCTATTGGCCTACGATCCCACGTTTATATTTCATAGATATAAGACTGCGTGTTCATAGCCAAAAACATGTTGCGCATCAATTTCAATATCATAAATGAAACCGTTTCTCTGCAAATATTCATTACAGTAATACAACTATTATCTCAAATATAAGATGATCAGATTACTGAAGTATCAAATGCAAAGCGAATGCACACCACTTTTTGGTTTTGAATGTATAGTCTATTAAGTGAAAATTCTGACGTAAAATCTTGGATCAAGGCCTGGCAGTCTATTTTCTTCCTCTGAGTATGAATAAAAGAAATAAATTAAATATTTAAAAAAATTGCATATGCAATATTTTTAATCTGGTATATACTCCCGGATTTTCATATACGGCAGTATAAATATTTATCCACGCAGATAAATAGCAAATTACGCTGGAAAAATAAGAAAAATTATGGTTCGATCAAAGAGATATTGAAATTGATTCTAGCAAACGTTAGCGTTAATATCAACGTAACTGTTTTTGCATTAAAAAATACAATTTATGTTTACAACTACAATGTATGTACAATACAAATGCATGCTTTTTAGGGAAGGAAGAATATTTATTTTCCCATGCCACATTATTGCCCCTGCTCGTTTAAGAGGTGAAAAAGGAACAATGAGAAAAAAATAATTCATTGCATCCTTTGTAAACTAGGACTATAAAATATTTTCACTTAGAGAAATTATATCAGTAGGTTCCCTAAAGAGTGACTACGATGTACCTTGAATAATGTACGAATTCACTGCAGACCGTCACTTTTTTCTACTCTGCAGTATTGAGCGTATTGGAACACTTTTGGAACACTTCTATGTTGATAATATTTGCGAGATATGGTGTTTAAGCTACTGCTATGGCAGAATACATGTACCAGGTGTAAAACCAGGCTTTATGCAGAATATAGTCCAAGTCTATTTACGAGGCCCCCAGGCGGACATCCATCGGTCGAGACGGCTGCGACGAGCCGATTTCCATTTTCCGCGACGGCCGCCACCCTCCCACCGGCTGACTCACAGCGGCGACACGCAAATATTATTAGCATACAGAAAATCTGGGGACGGCAACTCCATGTCCCAAGAAGTGCGAGAGTCTTGCTAACGAGCTGATGGCATTTCTGCGATAGAATGAATTATTTCTTGCTACCGTCACCGCCTTCAGGATGTGCATGAGGCCGGGCGCAGATCTGATAAGTCCGTTTTACAGCCAAATGTAGATGAGTTATGTCTCTTAGTTTTCAGTCCCTTTATTTTTTAATGTATGCCTCTGGTATTGTCAAAATAGTTCGGTGTCTTTCCATCCCGAGGTGCCAGCGTCGAATCTCGTCAGTGCTAGGATCATTTGAGGAATAATAATTATTATTTAGAGGATTTGAAAAAAATAAAGGAAATAAGGCGACCTTTTACCCTCAGTTTTTTTGTAAAATACGTCAATAGTCTCTATGATTGAGGTGACACATTTTTATCCTATTTTTATTTAGCAAAACTCAAAAATTAACTCCACATCCACCCTATCATCATTGGCTAACATTGAGTGAAAAAGTATTTTGGAAAACAATACACTGTGGAAATAAACAGCTAATCACATGTCGCAAGAAATAATCTTTCTAGGTAAGTTTGATGTTTATAATTCCTTACTTAACTTATTATTGTGGTAAAGTACACAGTTTGTACATAGTTTGTGCACAGAAATTTTCCCCACGGAAATGTTAATGCCAATTTTATGAGCACTTACTCATCGAACATTTATGGCAAATTCAATGCAGATTAAAGAAATTTTATCATTTAACCTATCAACCGTAAGATTTTCAATTCAAGAGTAGAAATAAATTTTATTTTCAGATACAATATTTAGAATACTTGGAAGAAGAATGAACGAGCCAGCGAACAAGCCAAGAAAGAACGAACAGCGTGAATATTAGACAACGTTGAAACATTGATTATAAGTATGACGACTATTTTCGTAGTGAAGCAGACAGTTTATTTCGTTAGAATGGCGGCCTGAAAATGAGTCACGACTTCTACCAGTAATGGGGTCTTCCTCAAACAGGTGTTTACAAGGTGTATAGAGAAACCACATCAGGTGGAATTTGCACTTGAAATGGGAGAGGAATACATCGCGCATGAAGTATAGTCATGAGACATCCTCTGCACCACATCTTTGGCTCTGCGAAGTTATTGAGATTATAAAAATGTCCGCAGCGTGTGTGCAACACACTACTGTCTATCACTGAGATTTGATCCGCAGAACCTATAAACCCTAGCATCTTACTTAACCCACTACAAGAGCGGAATCATTGTGCTCCGAAGCACTTTCAATGTCGAAAATTTCAGCTATGTTCACAGATATCCCTGCTAGAATAAACTCAATTTTCGGTAAAACGTGGGTGATAGCATAAACCGGAAAATTTGAGGAAGAATTCGTAGCTGGATCTTTCACGTGATGTCACACTACGATGCATTTGATTGAATTTGTCTGTAACGAGGAAAAAGTAGTTCATTGTTACATGACAACATTTAGTGAATGAAATTTGGGAAGATGGACGTCATCAAGTAGTTCCTGAAATTTTGCGTTAATTTTTTCCGCCACTGTACATACGCCCGAAATTGAGAGCGGATTAAACCTTCAACCACGTAATTTGTGTGAGCAATTATTGCTCAGTTAATCTTTTGTTAAGTTATTTGTAATATATTCTCTAGTTTGCGATATATTTACCATGCTACAAGCATATCAATATTTCTGCGGTAGTAAGTGCACAAAAATACGTGGTCATCAACGCATTTATACATATGTAATTCATTCATAAGTAGAGTATAGTGATAGCTTTGTAGCGAAAAAATTTAGTTAGGGCTAAAGTGAATATCTTTATCACTTGCGATTTATAAGGTAAAAATATCATATCACATCCTAGGCCTACGCTACAGGCGTGCATAATTCACACATCAAAGATCAGTGGCAGATTAAGTAAGAGGTTGGGGGGAGGGCCATCCCCGTAATATCTGGAAAAATTCGTAAGATTATCTTTGAACACATCGCGTACCAATGGCGAGAATTCTAATTTCTTTCCCGAGCGTTCCGGATGGGTAACGAATGTTCTCGTCATTTAAACTCGTCAACTTGAACAATTTTAAAGCATACTACAGGTATTCGGTAATATGATATCAGTTGTGGTACTTTACTTATTATGAATGATTTTAACGCAGTTTTTATTATAAAAATATATTTTATGCATTAGCTTTAAGCCATGTCTAAACCAAAGCCGGTTCGTCCAAATTGGCACACATTTTCAATCTTAATATTTCTGCCCAGGTACGGGATTCCTCTACATTTATATTTCCCAGTATGCAACTTGCTAAGTCGCTATCTCATGATAATTTTCCTTTTCTTACTTTTTTATGCATTAACTGATTTTTTGAGTTTGAAAAATAATTTCTATGACCAACAAACACTGAGTACCCTAATACCGACAGTGGTCGTCCTGAATTATTTTCAGTTTTTTTTTCTCAATTCGGTCAATCTCATAAGAGCTATTTTTTCCCTCGAGGCACTAAGGAGAGGTTGAAGATTGGGAGCTTTCCCGCCCACTGCACTCGCACCCGAATCGCTGTCGCTGTGATCGCATTTGCCCAGCGGATCCAAATGAGCCGCAAGCATCGCTGCTCCGCCGAACCCTCGTGGCTGCATCAAGATTAGGCGATAATTTCCGTCCGCCGTTCCTCAAGATGGCGAGTCACCGATGCGAGGATGATAGGGGAGAAGGTTGGCTGCAAATGGTTGCAGGCAAGGCATCATCCTTGCATCCACGGACGCTGAGAGGACATTTACGAGAATCGGGTCGCTGAAAACACGAATATTACAAAAGAGGATCCTCAAGTTGCCACTTAATGAGTCGTCAACCACCGATCATTTAAATGGGTTTAAAAATATCGCCACCCGCGTCGCTGATGGACAAATCGATCCGAGTTTCACCGGGAAATAAGCTACAATAATCGGATTTAACCGAAATTTATATCCAGGATTATGTGATCTATCAAATGCGTAAGAGCTCAGTGCTGTTCTCCGCAAAGACAAACATAACACTACTTATGATTGGAAAAAATGGATCGCATTGCACTCATCTCCGCGCAACGGAAAAACCAATTTAAATACGCCAGAAGTGGCAACAGAAATCAGTCTTCTATGGTAAGGAATTGAATCTCCTCAATGCAGTCCCCTTAGCTGAAAATATTAATGGAAAATTCGATTTCGATCAAAATCGAAAATCATATATTGAGAATGTTTCAGGAGGTATCCTCAATACTTGGGAGGTGAAAGAAGCGACCATTTTAAGTATTTTTTGTCCATACACATGGTCGCAACTCCTTGACAATGACCGAGCTATGGCAAAGCAAAAATCTTTTGGATGCACTTTTCCGTTACCTTGAAAATGGTCTTTCTTGGGTATCCAGCCTTTTCGACATTTTATTTAACACTCTGTATTGTTAAAGACGTGAAATAGTAAATGATCTGCGAAAGTATGCAATTACAATTGTCTAAAGCCATTTATCTTTGAGCTTTATTAAACGAGAGGTTTGAGAGAGCAACAAGATACGATTGCGCACTCTCACCCATTCTGATACTAATCGTTTCAGACAATTATAATCACACATTTGCATCCAAACTTAGTTATTTAATGCCATTAAAAATCCAGTTTGAAATAAAATGTTGAAATACAGGGTACTCAAGAAAAACCGTTTCCGTGGTAACTGAAAAGTGCATCGAAAAAAATGTTTGCGTTGCCATTGGTCGTTAACTAGGGAGTTGCGACCTGATGTTTATCGGACAAAAAATACTTGAAATAGTTTATTCTACCGCCTCCTGAAGTATTGCAGACCCCTCCTGAAACACCCAGTATTATTACAGAAAGGTCTTTTTTTTGTTCCGTACATGTTCCGTTAATATAGCACCTACAGTGATAAATGAGTTATCATTTTAAACGATGAAATAATCGGCTTCTCACGAAAAATCTCAATTTCAAATTTTACAGTTTACCGATTAACTTGACTTAAAAGTTTCAATTTTTTTATGTAAATCACTCGATTTAGTTGTGAAGGATCTAAGGTTTTCCCGGCGAATAGACTGGAGGAAGAGTTCTTGGGTTTCCAGCCGGGTCCAAGGGTTTTTCTGCACCGACGTTTCGAAGGCTAAGTCTGCCATCGTCTTCAGGGTGAATGAAGACAGATTTCACCCTGAAGACGATGGCAGACTTAGCCTTCGAAACGTCGGTGCAGAAAAACCCTTGGACCCGGATGGAAACCCGAGAACTCTTCCTTCACTCGCTTGAGTTATGTAGACTCCACAAATGTTTTTAGTCTAAAATTAAAAATTTGGTTTTAAAACAAGTTCAATCCATAACTATACCAAAGAAACGCAACATAAGCAGGCATAAATATGAAAAATAAATGTAATATTTTTAAACCCTGCCGCGTGAACGGCGGTGAAATATACAAGATTTGCCATGAGAAAAAATTCCCCTGGACCTGGAATCGAACCACCGACCTTTAAATCTCGGGGCACATATGCAGACCACTACGCTACCCAGGTTCTACAATTTCCATGGCAACTATACCGATGCTGATCGTACTAGGTGTTAGGCCCAAATGGATCACGGATCACGTCCCACTCAACGAACGTAGGGCTGTACATGAGGTGCTCTCCACAAAGCACTCAAGAAAGTGCGGGCAGTCTCTGAAAAATATCCACCTTTGCCGATCCCGGGACCTAGTTACCCAATTTCAACCCGGGCCCATGCGGAGGGAAGCTAGCTGGCACTTGAGCCACCACGCCAATCAAATCTCATTAAAACTTTTTAGGCCTTTTGGAATAATCAATGACCGCTGTTGATTTACATAATTAACACAAATTATTACAGAATGATGAAAAGATATAACGCCAAAATGTTCATTATCACAAAATAACATTTTACAGCTACATAAATGCATATTCGAGAAACAGTTAATTAAAGTCAGCCATATGTCATTTTTCTAGAATAGCATTTAGCATTCTTTTCCATCTTTATAACCCATAATACTACGGAGCTTACAAAGGTAACACCTCTTAATTTGCATCTCTGAGAACAGATTTCCGAACATTAACAATTTACCAAACATTACATATTTTACGAGGAACATTTACCTAAGTTTTCGTATATTTATTGAAGATTTTGCATTTAATTATATTCTAAACCGGGTACGATTATGCCAGGGCACGGTAGTGACAGTCGTGCTGTTAGCAAAACTAGGGAATACTACATAAATACTATTGGGAATATCGGACTATGGAAGGGGATGGAGGAGCACATCAGAACCTATGTCACAATATTTCGTTGGCCATCGTGCGCCGTAAACGCTAGCAGAGGCCCATATTGGTTTTCAACACTGAAAAGTAAGTATTTTTGTTCGATTTGTTTTGATTTTTTTGTAACATGAATATAGATAGTGTTGAATATCTTTCCTCGATATAATATAAACATACCTGGTTCAATTGCTGCATTTCCTTTGTTTGGAGGTTATTTGATATCGACATGGCGTTTGTTTCTTTTGCGAAAGAGTGCTATGGGTACGGTTGTGACATTTTTCCTGGGTACGCTTGTGACACAAGTAAAAGTCGTTTTATGGCAGACAGTTTATCGCAGGTCTTTGCTAAGATATATATTTGTAAACGCGATAGCCCTGGTGATGGTGAAAATGAATGAATTGTCAGCATGGAGTATGTTGCTGTCAAAATAGTGTTTTCGCCTTTCGGAAGAACAACAACAGCAGCTATCAAAATACTTCACACGGAGCGTGGACATTTAATTTGGACTATCTCCTTTAGGACTTACATTTTGATCAAATTCCTTTATAGCATAACTAGAAATCTTTACCCAACTTCTCAACTAATCTTTAATAAATTTAAGTATACCGGGACTAGCCACGGTGATAACTTTTACGGGAGTCACCCGCAATGCACATTTGTGCGAAAAATCCACAGAGAAAAAATCATTCGCCTTGATCTGGGTTCGAATCCCGGTCAAGGCGAATGATTTTTTCTCTGTGGATTTTTCGCATAATCTTTAATAAAGACTGATGTATTAACTTTAGAGTTTATGCGAAGACTGACATAATAATTTTAGATACTATTAGGCTTTATTAGTTGTAAATGATTGAAATGTTCCATGATTTTATTTCTTTTGCTATTAAGCTCCATTCTTCAGAAAGAAGATTATTTTATGATGAATATTTCTGGCGATTAAAATAATTTCAGACCATTTTATAGTATATTGGAAGCCTGTCAATAGAGACCCTAAGCACTGTTACAACCGCACTGGGGGTATGGTTGATTGTGACACTTATTTTTTTTAATAATTTGCTCCAGTGAGCTGAAAATTGTGTTCCGGGATAAAAATTTAATATTCAAATATGTATTAAAGTACAAATTACTAAAAGAAATACTCTTTGTTCAGCTTAGTAGCCTACTTACAGAACTAAGGGTGATCTAATAAAAATTGTAACAACCGTACCCAGTCTCCTCTACCACTCCATATTAGGGTGGATCAGTGTACCATCACATAATTTGGTAGCTCTTTCAAGAGCCTTAACCATAACACACGGTATGCCAAAATGAGTGGGAAGCTCTTTGAGGGAGGATTGTCACATTTTACTGCACCGAAAAGGTTTGCTCAAATTACCGAAATGCCCGAGCCACGAGCGAGTAACAGCGAAAACCTCTTCGACTCTCGATCGAAACAGGTCATGCAATAACTAACAGCCACAAATTCCACCAGGCCTTATTGGTTAATTCAGGACCGGATTCTGCAACCTACTTAACGTTTACTACGTTTTAGATCTTCATTTTGTGAACTCTTAACTCCTCGCAATCACCACTGCTTTGGAAAACTTCCTTCGCAAGTTCACCGGCTCTAATTCGTCCTTTTCGGAAGTCCCCACAGAATAAAGAAAAAAAGGTGCATCGATTGGCTTTCCGTCGAGAGAATAGAATGGCAGAGGGTTTCCGTGTACGATAGGAATCACGGTTCAAGAGCAGGAAATGCATCGCTGGATCTCATAAACTCGGCAGCCAGTCAGCGCTGATTACGCTGGTGGGCAATATTCACTCCCATTCATTCAGTGCTATTCCAGTCGGAAAGAGTTTCGCTAGGTTTCCTCCTCATTAAGCCCATAGGTGTATTTTTTCCATTTTCGCTTCACCAGATACTACCTGGAATGGGTAAGCTACCGATCCATTTAGTATGGTGAATATGACATTGATTACACTTAAGAATGGTTTATGTGCTTAATATTACCCCTAACTTTCGTTGCTCTTAGAGATTTGTGCCTGAGTACGATACCTGTTTATAATATAAATTTATTTTTAACTTAATGAAGAAGAATTAGAGCAATTTTTTTCAACATTTGAACAATTCAATCATGCAATTCTTGATTTGTAGAATTAACATCTCCTAGCTCCTAAGACTAAGCTGGATTTAATATTCCAGACTTTACAGCGCGATCCAAATAAAAATTTACAAAATTAGAACATAATGAGAAATGAAAGAGGCTGTGGGAACTCTGTGTGAGCATTGGGGCGTATTTCGTGGGTCTTCGGACGGTGCTTAGATCGTGCCAGGTTCCCCTCAATTCGTCTGAGGTGCAATATTCCAAAAAGGCGTCTGAACGGGTGGCTAGTAGGATTTTTGAGCACTGTAGGCATTTTTTTAGAATAGAGGGTAGATCATCTAGCGGGATTATAAATGATTTAACTAAAAGTATCCTCCGAGGAAATCCGCATTGTAAAAGTAAGCATATGAGCGGTAACGCCGGACAATGGCGTCAATATTCCCAAAACGCGTTTTTTAGGGAAAGAAAACATACCAAATATAATTAGCACTCCGAGTAAAATTTACCCGCCTAATACACAAAAGCTTGGAAAAGAACCAACGGAAACTGAAACTACAAGATAGGACATTAACCTTGTATTTAATTTCCGTAGCATTAAAAACCATCGCGCCGAAATTTCGAGCATATTTTTCAGGACTCAAACGTGACCATGGGGACAGAGAGCTGGCTCCCATAATGTATAAGTGAAAGCAAAGTTTTCCTTCAAGATTCAAAATCTAAAGATGCGATCGACGCAATATGACTGATGGCGGAGTTTTTATAGGAGTTAAATCACATTTACACACCGCCGCCCATTAAATAATTGGCAACGAAATAGAAAGCATATGGTGTACAATTAAACAACGAAAGAGAAGAAGTACTCATTTTTGCTCTTTTAATAGACCTCCGAACTCCAAAGTTAATATGATTTACCAACTAGAAAATCAAATATCCTCATTTACTCTGAGAGACAGTAAAAGTGTAACAAATTTTGGAGGAGATTTATATCGTCCATCTTTAAATTAGGATACCTACAAAACTCAAGGAATAGAGAAATCAGCGAGATCTTACTCAATGTACTTGCAAATCACTGTTTCGCTCAAATAGTTGACTAGCCTACGAGAGGAAATAAAATGTTAGACTTTTTAGAAGTATGACATCCGAATTTAATAAAATAAATCGATATTGTTGACGGTATAAGTGATCATAAAGTAATTTTTGCAGCGTTAAAAATTTATGTATTGTCAGCTGCCAAAATGCATTCTTTATTCATTTGATAAATGAAACTTCACTAAATTTGGCGAGATGCTGAATGACTCCTACACAAAATTTGTAGCTAAAACAGAGAAGGAAAGCACAGATGTAACATGGAAACACTTGTTGGAAATTCTGCACCCAGGAATCAACGAATATATTCCGCAAAAACTGATATGTGATGATAAAGAACCATACCGGTACAACAAAGATGTCGGAAAGGACTTAGGAAACAGAGAAAACTGTGCAAGTTGTACAAAAAGTCCATTACGTTAGGTAAGTTGAAGGAATAGAAAGGTGAGACAATAAAATCTGCAGTTCCATTTATTAAGGGTATTCCTAAGAATAACCTAATTGACCTGAGCGAATCGGAAACTGACCCGAATCACAAAAATACTAGCTCAGAAGTATTAATGTTGGCTGTGGGTAATTGCCGTAGTTTAAGAAAATTCCCGAATCTCGCCACTTAATTCATAGTTAGTTAGAAGTGTGACGTTATTGCTGGAAATGAAAGTTGGCTAACATATTATGACTCAGGAAATGAAAATCGTTCACTGTTTATCGAGAGCGCGTTCACCGAGCCCTCTGAGAACTCATCCGAGACAGTTGACTACCACTGTATGCGAAAGATACCACCTATTGACGTCAGTGCGCACGGAAAATAAAACATATTGAAATCGCTCAGTCCAAATAAATCACCTTGTCCTGAAAAAATTCCTTCTCGTGTATATAGAGAACTAGCCTCAGAAATTGCACCCTTCTTGCAGTTAATATTCAGTAAATCCATCGAGCAAAAGGAAGTACCTAATGACTGGAAAATTGCTATTGTAATGCCAATATTAAAAAGTAGAGACAAGGAACAGCCATCTAATTACAGACCGATATCTTTAACGTACATCTCATGCAAAGTCCTTGAACACATCGTAGTCAGCTCAGTAATGAAACACCTAGACGTGTAAAACTTGTTAAAGAGAACTCAACATGGATTTAGGAAAAGGAGATCATAAGAAACCCAGTTAGCGCTTTTCGCCCAAGATATTTTAGCCTCCAAAGACGACAACATTCCAGTAAACGCGAATTTTCTTGATTTCAAAAAAGCGTTTGATAATGTACCCCGCGGAATGTTAATAATAAAACTGAAATCTTTCGGCCTTGATGAATTTTTTTTTCCTGAATAAGTGAATTTTTGAGCGACCGCGTGCAAAGAGTAGTATTAGACGGCGCAGTTTCCAACGAGGTTAGAGTCACTTCTGGCGTCCTTTAGGGTAGTATCATAGGCCCACTCCTAATCTTTTTTATGTGAACAATATTGGTGACATAGTACACAGTAAGATACAATTATTTACATACGACGCTGTAGTTTACAGGAAACTCCGATTCAATTAGATAGGGATGAATTAACGAACGACCTTGCTGCTATCTATTCATGGAGAGATGCATGTCAGCTAGATTTAAATTTGAAAAAAATGCGTAGTAATGAATATCTGGAAAAAGATTAACTCCCCACAGCATAGATACATCATTCAGGTACTCAAACAGAGACTGTTGAATCCGCGAAATATCTGGGGGTTAGACTCAATTACAATCTATCGTGGAGTAAAAATATTCGGGAAATAACAGGTCAAGCGATTCGTTGCATCTGGTAAATCGAAAAGACGAGTTGACGCATTATTTCTAGATTTTAAGAAAACTTTTGACACGGTGTCCCAAAAAAAACCTTTATACAATTACAGTCATGCGGAAGAAACGGAACAGAGGTAAACTGGATACGCGACTTTCTGAATGATCGTAAACAAAAAGTATTTCCTCATGGAATTAGCTCTGATGTAGTTAAAGTGACATCAGGTGCTCCACAAAGAAGCGTAATCAGCCCCCTTTTGTTCATTATATACATTGATGACCTCTGCTCCCAAATTGGCAGTAAATTACGTTTATTTGCCGACGACGCTGTCATCTACCGCGATATTAGTGATCACTCTGACTATAAAATTCTATTATCGGATTTAAACTACGTTCATTTGTGGAGCCAAGAGTAGGGACTCGAACTTAATCTGAGAAAATGTATGTCAGTGCATTTTTTGCAGAGATCGTCCAACTATAACCATGTTTATGCTGTGGATGGTATTAACATAGAGGAAATGAACAAAGTGAGCAAAGTACCTAGGAGCTACGATAACCTCGAACCTCTCGTGGGGAACACATATAAAATTTGCGGCATAGCCTTGAAGAAATTAGGGTTCGTCAATTGTACTGCGGGAAGATTTTTGGACGGATTTTCGGAAGTAAAAGAAAGGTGCTTCTTCATACTCGTCCGACCGCATCTTGCGTATCGGATTCGGTGCCGTAATACTTAATCCGCGATCTGAATCAAATAGAAAGGAAAGCTGCGCGGTTCGTCAAAAACTGCTACGGGTGTACAGACAGCGTTGCCCAGATGTTAAGCAAATTAGGCTGGGAGCCGCTGGAGACTAGGAGGCTGCGTGCTAGCCTTATATTGCCTGAACAATTGAGACTGGATATCTTTAATAGTGACGCGGAGAACTTAATATTAGAGCCCCACTGTATTTAAAAGTCCGATGGAAGCGATAAATTCAGAGAAATGTTTTGCGGAACGGATTTATATGGGGATTCGTTTTTCTCCCGAACTATAAAGGACTTAAATAAATGATGACCTTAATTTCGTGGGAGCATTTCCTTTTTATGTGTAAATGGCTGGTGTCCTATCACCCCCTGCCACACGCCTTTTAGCCGACTTTCGGGGAAGTATGAAGATGTAGATGAATACTCAATCAGGTTAAGCGCCTGCGGCACGACATTCCCAGTAAGTTGGGAGCGTATTTCGTATGCGGTGCCTCTAGGTATTATTAAATTTTCCTATGACTTGAAGAATACTGCAGCAACAAGTATTATAGATTTTGTGTTTCATGTTTTTCTGAGACTGTGTGTTTTGATAAATTGACGACCCAAAGACGCATTAAATAACCGCGGAGCCTTTTTTCCACCAAAGCTCATCACCACACCGTTTATTTGAGATTTCCACCAATGTTTTCATTGTTTCTTTACCGCCATTAAAGCATTAGTTCCAGCCACAATTATGTCTTTATCGTTTATAGCAATAAAAAAAATTGTGATGTGAATATCTCTGGTAATACTCATTGCTGATAGCTGAAACATGACTATCATACTTGCATTGTTAAGCGTATTATTTAAACCAAAATTTGAGAAAATCCCTCTATTTACCCTGGAATGACCGGGGTAAGCCACATAATAACCGCCAGTGGTCAATCGACCATTAGCCCTTTTCATGTGCTCTTTCTTTCGTTTTACCTCCATGTTTTTAATTAAAGAGTGTAAAAGTGTACTGATTATGTTTTACAGTTAGATGTAGTGTCAGGAAAAAATTGAACTTTGCAAATAAATATTAATTACACCTAAAAAATTTTCTTGTAAAATAAAAAAGGTCTCACCAGCATAGTTAAAAATAGTACGCCGTGTGTTTTGAAATAACAAATAGCATTTCAAAACTTGTTAACATAGTTTTCCTGGAACATCGTGGAACAATAATTTTTGCACATTTAAATAAAAAAAAACCTGGGATTTTTCTGTGTGAGAAACCGTGGTACAAAGTAAATGCATAATGCTGATATCGACATTACTGAAAAGGCTTAGTGGAATCTAGGTGAAACTCTCGTCACCCTATGACAAAAAACGCGAAAGATCAACGAATGAAGAACGCCACGTTAGACTAAGAGACAGAAAAAGAGACAGCGCTTAGATAAGGTGACCGAAATTCTGGAATGAGATGCGTATTTGAATCTCAAGGAGATAGAAAAGATTGCTTTCGGAACGTGACGTAATGTTTATCATTTTATCGATCCTCTGAGTCTGTGATTAAACTTAAGTGTCTAAGTAAGGCGTCTTCCAGAGACCAAGCGCGGCGAGACAATGAGACTGGCATATGGAGTGTCGATCGACCCAGAAATATATTCAACCACGTTCAATGAGCACGTTGCAGAAATATCTATGGAACGTGCAAAACGGTGGAACATTGAAACCATCAGAAGAAGCGATGATCACGGGAAAGCGAGACTGCTTGAAAATGATCGAGTTGACGGGGACGTGGTTGATAATATTTATGATCGTTTAGATGACACTGGTAACGATCACCAGAAATGCCTCTGAGCGACAGACCGTATCAATTTCGGGGAAGGTAAAACAACACAAGGCTTTGTGCCTCAATTGGTGAAAATTTCAACTGCTATAATCTATGAAAACTGTTTAAGTCTTGTCGTATTTTGAAATAAATTTCATTCTTCCAATCAACTGTGCACAAGAAAAGTTATCACCGAATTTGTTCAAAAGATGTAGTTTATATCGAAGGATCTAGGGGAATATCACTAGTTCTTGTAAATCGGATAGCCATAGAGCCATAGACTGCCGTGGACTGAACTACGGGAATGGGTGACTACAATATCTATGACGAGATAATGACCGGCATGCAAGTTGCTACCCGTCGCCGAAAGGGTATTGCGAGGGTGCTCACGGGCAGCCCCGCAGACTACGCGGCGCGCAGGAGAAGCGGGGGCGCGGCGACGCCTGGCTTGGTTGGCAGCAGCTACGCACGAACGCAGCAACGAATTTTAGCTCAATGAATGTTCATCACTACCCATAGAATGCTTAGCAGTTACGGTAGCGACTCTTTACGACGCAATATACCTTGGTTTTGTTTGTGTGTCTCTCCTTCATATAAACTGTAAAATCACACGTAAAAACGGTTTTAAAAAGAACTTGAGTAGTAATGATGTGTGGTAAAGTGTTGGCTATGATATTTGACGAAAATTACACCAATAAACGGCAAAGAGAGCTAAATTACTGCATAAATTACAAAAACAGTCGACCGCTCACGGTCATTCTAGGGAAAAGCTGACATTTCTCTGTACATGAAATTTTCCCCCAAAAACCATTATTTACAGGTTATTTGTTCTAAGGTATTAAAAGTTTTTTTTTGCATGCTGCACATTTCATATCTGCTGGGAATACTTCACCGATAAACGCATTCGTCTAACAGAATAATTTACTAGCTAGCTATTTCAAAGGTCATTAATCTTAGCTAGAAAGATAAGAAACATATTTGGCTCGCAAACTTTGGACAAGTCGACTACATATACGAACTCAGAGGGTCACTTCCAAGCGAGTTCGTTTACGCAGACAAAAACCGACTATGATTTCCTGAAAATTACATACTTGTTTCATCACCTTATGTAAAACAGCATGTTTTCAATTTTGTCACCTTTACAAAGCAGTAATATGTGAGCTTGACTTTATATTGTATTTTTTGTTTATGTTCAACAGAGCCAATTAATTTTATTGCCTTATCTTATAATCAATATAGGCCAAAACAGTAGATAGAAAATGTATAGGGATGGCTACTACAGTTCCTCCCTGAGTGAGTCATTCCCTATCCTAGTTTCCTCTCGTGTTCCTCACTCTTCCTTCTAGTTCCATTCTCTAATTAAAGTAAAAAAAAATATTCCCAGGGGGAACGAGCGCCATGTTCAGCACGGTGATATAACTGGGAAACACCTGCCAATAAGTTTCTTGATTCAGTAAATCTCTGCCCCTTGATTGGCACTCCAGAGGTAGGAAGTGCCACTATTGGGCTACCGAGTGTTTCTAGTCTCCTCCGGTCCCTGGCAGAAGGATTTTTCCGATACTCGACCGGAGAACGCGCACGGCAAATTCTCACTCGAATACTCCAAAGGTAATGAATAGCGCTTTCCGCATTTAGGATTGTTAAGGATTGTAGATTTAGCTGAGGGAATAAATCGAAAACCAATTGACACAGGGATAATGATATTTGATTTCCAAGTGGATTGCAGTACTTACGTTCCCAAACATTTGAAATAACAGACCCTTCCATACTTGGATTTTGAGATACAGCACCGTTCATTTGATCTCTTTCACCGAAATCCCACTCTTGCAATTACTTGTTTCGCAAAAATTATGATTTTATAGTAAAAACCTCATCAATACGGATAATAATTGCCTAATGCTTATTTTGTTTAAACAATTGAGAATAGATATCTTTAAGAGAGACACGGAGAACATCATCTCAGAGCCCCACTCTATTTCCAGGTCGGACAGAAGCAATAAATTACGAGAGATTTTTATCCGAACGGATAGATATGGAAATTCGTTCCGCCCCCGAACCATAAAGGACTTAAACAAATGCTAGTCATAATTTTGTTTGAGCATTTTCTTTTTATATGTAAATGGCTTGTATTCTAGCAACACCTGTCGCAGGCCTTTTTAGGAATGCGGGGTAGAATGTAGATGTAGATGAATCATCTGATTTCGTGAGCGTATCCTTGGAACGGCAGCTGAATAACTTTAAGGATTTTTACTCATAAATACTCGCAACTAGGGGAATGTGGTAGCCCAGTTGGTAGAGGATGGGGCAACTTATCGGAGGGTCCCAGGTTCAAACTCCGGGTGAAGTCTCCGGACGTCCATTCTTGGTGGCCTGCACGGTATCGCGAACATGTAGATGAACCTATTTCAACCTCTCATTTGGTCTCATATTTGTGATATATTCTGTCATACACTTACCACATCTAGCATATTGTGAACTGGATAAAAATCTGACATGATGGAACTTAACTTATTTCATTTTCGGGTTCATCGTACCAATGTGCATAGCAACATATCATTATTTATGTGAAAAAGTTAAAAGAAAGCAAAAAAATGCAGGCTAGTGTAATGCAAAGATAGCTTCTTTAAGTTAGTGCGTCTTCAACAGCTTTGAATGTAATTAATTTATTATAATGAAATATTAAATTCGTCGATTTGTGACCCTCCACCCCGTATATCGCTGATGAGCGAGGGTAATAGGTTTATCTACAGGTCACAAATTTTTTTAGGCCTTATATGCTTGTCCAGAAGAGAAATCCTGGAGGTGCGAGGAGGAAAGGAATTTGCCTCCATACCCTGAATGATATTCACACGACAGAGGATAAATCTAGTTGAAGCTCGACCCTTACCTTACCACTTCAACCTACACGTTGAATTATTGAGTAAGTTAGAGAGGCAAGCTTACATTCACTGGTAACACCGTCACTTAAAATGCTAGATATTTCCGAAAGCAGCGATGTTTTCATACTCCTACGAATCCTTATTTTGTATTTGTAAATGAGAACGAAGTTCTTTCGCTAGGACTTAATCGTGTGAAGAGCACATTAAAATTCCATCACGTGGGAATCTTGAAACTCGTCCGTAAAGCTAAATGGAGAAATAAAGAGCAGCGACCAGATAATAGACATCGATGGAGATATCCTATCGTAGGGTTTGACTCCTTTCCGCTTTTGTCCAGCAATCACAGCAGTGAATGATTTCTTTAGTCCTGCAGCAATAATTACAAGGATATATAGAACGACTAGCAAATCTCTGACAGTGACAATAATCGCACCTAATCATCAACGATCTGATATGGCATTAGTCCTCCGCAGTTTCTCACCCCAATTTTTATTGACCAAATATTATTAAAATGAATCATCACTTCCGATCGAATCGGTCGCGTATCATCTCTTTTTAAGACCTATAACTTGTTTCTAACTTATGCTTTCATGTGAAAATGTACAAAGAATTAAAAATTGACCATTTGACAACTGAGCAATGGCCTTTATCTCATATACAAAAATCGTATATATGCGTAAATACCGAGGTAGAATATCCAAATTTGAGAAAATTTTCATTCAAATTAATGGAAATCATTGTGGGTCGTCCATCGACCGACCGAAAGGGTAGAACGGAGGATATTCAAACGTGCCATTAGGTGGTACATGGCCTAATTAATTAATTTGACCTAAATGTGTCCGTAATTCTCGAGAAAAGAGAGGGAAATTTCATGAAAAAGAAGCAAATATAAATGCAATGATTCTATGAAAAATGGTGATATGATTGAGATAAAATGTGGGTACATCTAATGGCCGTGTAATAAAATGCAACCGTATTGAATTGAACCCCGAGTTGTGTTTGTATGAATCACCAGCATTATTCAACCAGGTTACCCCATTGTTTTCATAACAACGTTTCTTCTACTATTGACACATATTTTGAGGGCCTGAGAATGACCTCACGATAGCTCTGTAATATTGGGAGAAACTTGCAAGACTTACATCAAACACCAGATCTGGAATTCGGAGGTGATTGCTTCAAAAATACAATTCAATGCAGAAAAAGATCATTTCATTCACGAAGACAAGTATAAAAGAGATTAATCGGCATCAAACGAGGGTTTAAATACCCTTTTGAATTTACGGGACTGAAGAGGAGAATAAAATCCCTAGATTCGAGCGAGATGGAGTGACATTTTTCCATAAAATAATACAATTGTTCACGGTTATAAAATTTATTACGACCTAAGCTTCAATATTACTAAACCTAGAAGAATGTTTTAGCATAGAAACATGCTTCGGAATAATTTTTTAATCGTGGAAAATTGCAAGTATTCATTCAATTTGGAAAAGTTCCACCCCATCACGCACGGATCTTCGGAGTTTATTCTCTTCTTCAGTCCGATAAAATTCAAAAAGGTATTTACACCCTCGCTAAATATCGATGAAACTCATTTACACTCTTCCTCGAGGATAAAAATCACCTTTTCTGGTAATATCGTTGAGCCATTCACCTCCGGATTACAGGTAGTAACATTGAAACCTTGTTTGGAATAAAGTTTATAATCATGGAAAATTGCAAGTATTTCTTTCGATGAAGGAGAGAACTTTATTTTGCTATTTCATTTCCTCAAGAAGGGCAGGAAGGCATAGGTGGTAGAAAGGTTTCCCGACGCAATCCGCCGTGGTTGTGATGCGGCGCGTCCATTCTCGGCTTTCGGCTGCTCCTCATAATGGAACGGCAGATAGCAAATAAAAGATGAGAGCGGAGAGACCTGTTTTCGAAGGTGGAGGTGAAAGGAACCAAATGCTCACAAAGGGAATCACTTCTCCCACGAGTGGTGTTCAAACAAAAACCAGTTTGCGCCAGGCCGAACGCCACTTCGAAAAAATTGCATTTCTTGCAACAGGTCTACTGTCCAAAGTATTATTTCTCAATGCTCCGTCATTCTTCTCAATGACTGAGGATTTTTATCCAGTAAACTCAGGGAAAACCTATTTATTCACCTTTTGATCCAGGTAAAAATAAAACTGTCTAGTACAGTGTGTTATAGATAAAACAAAAGAAATTCATAAAAAGCAATACTTGACAGTTTTATCCTTTATGAAGCTCCTTTAATACACATTTACATATGTAGCTAGATTGAAAGATATCCTTACGAAGAAGAAGATCCTTTATGAAATATGGGCTGGAAACAAGAGGAGGAAAGGGAAATGTCATGGGCCAACGGAGTAATAGTATTTTGGCAAAGATTTTTCAGGATATCAAGAATAATATTGCATGAAATCAGTGGTGAGTTTTTATACATAAAACATGCAGAGGGATTTTGCAGAAACTCAAAAAGAAAGAAAACTTGTGTTTGGATACGCATTGAGTGTGGAAAGAGGAAGAGACCCGAGACCCTCATGTAAATTGGTCTTATGAGCCACAAGGAAATGAGAATGAACCAGGTAGTCAAGGTTGGATAAGGTGATGCATGCCATGGATTAGATAGACAAATAGAGAATGGGGTAATGAAGGAATATCCTACAGAGGAATATATAATCTATGATGATGACTTGCAATGTTAAGTTAGAAGAACTGATATTCGGTAGAAAACCCACTACTCAACTAACATTTCCATTCATAGCTTAATTTTAACGTTTTCTATATCATACAAGTACGTACTGCATTTATAATATGCTTTATTTTATAAGAGTAGAAAGTAGAAAATTGCTTTATTGTAGTTTTTGTATGCGACGTCGCTACCTTTTCTCATATATCGATATTATGCATTCACGTATGAAAACTGAAGCGTTGTTGGTAGCGGAACTAGCAAGTCCCATGACAAGCTATTTCAATGGAGATATTGACACATTAAACAAAGTCTCTCATTTACTCGGCGACTTTGCTCACTTAGGCGAGGAAACGATTGCACTGGTTCCCTTCGCTGGCGAAGGATTGCACCTGCAAAAACGGCTAGTCGTGCACTTGTCGCTTACTGCCTCTTCACAGAGCGCTCCTGGGCTTTTTATTCTGGAGTAAAAGGGATAGCAATTGAAAAAAAATCTTACGGCCTCCTGATGCATCTCGATTTATACGGAATAATTAGGAAAGAATATATATTGAATTCTTCTCAATCGATTCCACGCCGAGAACAGCCTCTAAATATTCATACGATTAAAAAAAATGAACATAGGAAGTTTTTACAGACTTCAGAGGAAAATCATAGCTATAATGGTAAAGCTAATTAACAATACCTAAACCATTGGCCACCACTCCGGAAAGAAATCAATAAAAAGCGATGACAAGCTAGCTGAAAGTTTTACCTTAAGAAAAAACTTGCTGCTAACTTAGATTTTGGCATGTTCCAATTTAAATTTTGCTGAGCTAATTATATTTCAACGGGTGTGTTTTTATTAATTAAGGTGAATAAATTAAAAATTATGAGAAGTAAATCATTAATGGTTATCAGAACTATATATGCAACAATTTTCTATGCAAAATAAATTCAATGAAGTACAAGAATTTGGTCGAAAAATCTTTGAAGTCTCTTCCTCTATATTCTCGCATTCGTGTATTTGTAGTACAAATATGAATATTTTTCGCTTCCCTTGGCTATCTGTCTCTGGGTAAGAAATTCAATGGATGTATAAATATTCAATTCAATGACATACAGACATAAAGTTAAGTTTCCAGCATTCAGAAATGAATATACCTTCTATACCCTCTGCTAACGCATCATAATCCTTTTTCAAATACCCTCACAATCATTGTGAATATATCTTTTATGAAAAAAATATTTTTTGTACATTATCAGGAAAGAAAAATCGATATCAGCGGAGTATTTTATATCTAAAGAAAAAGATCAAAAATATCATGTCTTTTCATCACAAAAAATCGTTTCCTTTTTATCTAGCATATCAATTCATAAAGGGACAATTTCACAGATTGAAGGCACAAAATAGTGGCATCGGCCGATGGGAAAAAAATCTTTTGCTATTGTTGTGAGACTGCGGAAAGGTGTACTTTCCTTTCTGCTCGGGAATGCTCTACGAAGCCCTTTTGAATGGGAGAATTGATGGAAGGGCTCCCTTTGACCAAGGCCTCGCACGTTCTAATGACACCTGCTGTTTCCTTCCGGGGAGCATTGATGGCTGTTCCCCGCTGGATTATCACTGACGAGTATTGATTATGGCATGGTTAGACGGAGCCAATGTCCAAGAGAAAGAGGGAGGTGGTCTCAGCTGACAGCGAGCTGGACGTGTGACGTCACTGCAGGCAAACAGGTAGCAAATGGGGAATGATCGCTTGGTGAGCCCTTTGCCGAAGATATAGTCTGCTCAACGCTTTTTCACGTTCTTCAGGAATTCACTCGTGCACGTCTTCAAACAAAACTGTCACAATCAATGTTCCTTGAAAGAGTTGCTTGAAAATTATACACGCCGAAAAAACTTGAGAGTAGTGTGTGCTGAAGAACTAGCCTCTTAGGCGACGAAACACGTCGTTTGTTTCACGCCCGTTCAATTCAGTATATAGTTCTAAACGGCCACATAAAAGTGTTTTGATAAATTTTGACAAAAGCAGCCGCAGTGTTTCGGAACGATATAGTGTGAAATTGAACTCCGAGCTGTGAAGGAACTATTACAGTATTAAACACGCATATAAGTGTTGCCTCGAGTCCAATGTTCTCAAATGGAATTACGAAACAATGGGTTAATGTACAGTGTTATTGCCTGGAAATAATGATATCGATATGACCAAAGAATTTATGTTACAGTGAAGGAGTTATTGTTGTAGTGCTATAAACGGTAGTTAATACTTAAACACCTCTGAAAAAAAATGTTGAAAACTTTAAGATGTCCTTGCAAAGATACTAACATAAGAGATAAAAAAATCTTGAATTATGAATATGGACATCAGGTGTTTCATTTATTTATTATATTGACGCATTGTCTACTCAAAAACGGGGATAAATGCAATAAAATATTTGAATTCTAAGAATGTTGACGAAACTTTTGAAATTTGTTCCGACGCACAGCGGGCTAGAATAGAAAAAAAACTGGCCGAAACCTCAAAAACGATCTTTTTTGAGCTAGGAAGTTGAAACTTCGCATACATATTCTCAAATAATTTTTTTATAACTTTCCAGATTTAATTTTTTTCTTCCTTCACGTTCACAATATATTTGAGGTCAAAATTGAACAAATTTAGCGAAAAACGACCACCCTCGATTATTTCAGAAAATAGCCAACTTTATCCCCGTGCAGTGGTTTAATGAATAGTTTTACTGACAAAAATGTTAAGACTACCTAATTAACACTATTTTTGATTTGAAGGGTTTTTAATTTTTTTTCATCATTAACCATAGAAATATAACGAAATGGCCGAGCCTGTTTTCAGCCATTTTTTTACATAAACGTAAAGAAAAAGTAGATAATTCCGCCAAGTGACTTATACAACGTCGTTCTATGAAGCTTCTTCATTATGAATCTAAAGTAACATCTTGCACCAATTAGTAACCCCGAATTTTACATCGTTTTTCCGAGCGTGCGGTCGACTCCGGATCTGGTCGCTTGCGGCGGAGAGCACGGCGACGCGGCAAGAGTTTGGACGCGATGTCGCCAAATTCACGTTTACATATGAATAATAGATATAATAGTGATATAAAATAATCACCAGAAAGAAAAATTGATGAATATTGCTACAAATTACTCTTAACATGCAATCGCTGGGCACTGTAAGAGGTACACTGAAAGTCTTCTTTCTTTGAGTGCATACCATAATATGGAATCCATATACTACTACGGAGAATGGAGTTACATGTATCTAGCCTATGAAATTAGTGTAAAAACCTTCGCAGATGTGCTTTAGTTATGACAAATTTAGTGTTTTTATGCCATGGGATAAATATGTCCCTATGGACCATAAGGGAGAGAGAATTGGTATTCTTTCACGTAAATTGACTCGCCATTGAACGGCAACAAATATTAGCACCGCAGAAACGGTAACTGAGGTTGAATGCAATACCTACCCCACATGGAGATGGGTTTTAATTCTTGCTTTGCGACTATTCTGGGAACGCAAGGTTGGAAGTAATATGCTGCTTGCTGTGTCCAAAATAAGAGGTATTGTTTCCAGTATTCCGGCAGACGCTTGCATGCAGTATTATAATCTGCTCTCGGCATCATATTCCCTGACAGACGGGAAAATGCCTTTACGTTTCGTATGGCGTGTTATTTTTTGGTGTAGATACATTTACTAGACACTGCCCCTGGGGAAAATTTACTTATGCTAAACTGACTGTACGCCACTGACCCCAACTATCCTCCGAGGCACAACCCCTCTGCAACACTCCAGCCGTACAAGTATTTCTTTATCATTTTCAAAAAGCAAAGCGTTGATGATCTCAAAACGCCTTTGATATATTATATTGTCAATTATTGGCAATATACGGCACTTGCATGCCATGATCAGAGGACCAATATAGTCCACAAAACTTGGAATCTCATCTTAACTCATCATTAAATTCATCCCCAAAAACACGCTAATCTCTTCGGCAGTAGTTTGGAAAGATGTCCCTATTTGTTTCGTGTGAGTTCACTTTGCTGAATGATAAGAGTGAACAGTTCATCAAAACCGCTAGCTTTTCTAAAACATGCCTAAATAATTTTTCTAATTTGAGAGGGGTAGAGACCCTCGAGGCTGTGGCTGTGGTTTCCATCTAGGAGGCAGGCAATGAATGACATGTTTCTTCCTCATCTTTGATGTGCTGTGACGCAGTTCGGCAAATATACGTTTGACCAAACAACGTAATAGGTTTGGTATGAGGAGCGAGGAAAAGGGGGGCAAGATGGGTTACAAGGTACGAAGTAAAAAGGGGCTTAGGGTTCCACTGAAGAAAAGGCACATCCTATCGCTTTGGCAGCGCCGACCACCCCTTCCTTCCGTGGTAAGAACCTTCCTTCCACTTGTGTGGGGTGTTCAGGATCCTCGACTTTTATTCATCCCCTTGTTGTATTTTCATACACTTCTGTGCAGACCTCCAGACGCAATTGCCCCTGCTGGTTGAGAGATTCGCTTTTTTAACTGTGGTTTGGTACTGAGACCAGCAAGATGAGTGAATTCCCTTTATATCATATATAGTTCATACATTTTTGAACAAGTATTGATGCTAACACGATTCTCAACTGCTTCGTTTTGATAGTCAGCCAACTGAAAAGAATGCCGATAATAGAACGCTTTTTTGCGTGTATTTGGGGAAGAATTTTGAGATGAGTTATCAACTCGTTTGGTTTCCAGTTTTAGGGACTATTGGCCCTCTGATTCTGACATGCAAGTGTCGTATATTGCCAATAATTGACAATATAATAACTAGAAGGCATTTTAAAATCGTCAGGAACGCTTTGCGATTTAAAAATAATAAAAAAATGCTTCCCAAAAATCTGATTGATTATGATCAAGCATTCCAAGTTCGGCCTCTGATTTCAGTGAAACACTGTGTCCAGGAGGAGACAAAAAGTGTAGAAAAGATTCAAATTCTTTGTCTAGAAATAATAATAGATTATAAAAAGTTCATGGGTAGGGTCGATCTAGTGGACCAAAACAAAATCACATATAAAATTGACAGAAAGGCAAAAATTAATTACTACTTTCGAATATTTTTTGATACGTTGGGTATTGCTGTAAATAACACTATTTATGCACAAAGCTCTATGAATGAGTGAATCCTGAGCATAAGGCCACTTGGCCTCTCCAATACAAGTAAATCTTTGCAAGGTCCCTTATCGAAAACTATTCCAATATGAAGAGAGGTGTTTTGGCTGATCCTGTCCGTAGTATTAGCCTTAACAGATTTTACTGAAAATGTCTAAATGAAAGAGCTGCGCTGAATGTTTAAAAAATGAAATAGAAAACTGAACAACTAATATATGTGGAAGATACCAGATTTATTTGTGTTTCACAACAGTATGCATTATTATCACCGTTCGTAGGACTTCAGTTACACTAAAATAATTACATGTTGTATCTTGCATTTTTTGACATAATTGTTCATTGTTAATTATTTATGGACAAGGTATGTTTCTTGATAATAGTAGTTGAAACAATATGTAGTAAAATTTTATTATGATCGCATTTGATGGATGCTCTGAAAAAATTTAAAATTTTTCTGTTATATTTGTTGAATGATTATTTTTATTGATTTATGGACATGCCATACGTTACCATATGCATGGAATTAAATAAGACTTTAAATAAGATTAAAAATATACCTTTAGGCAATATTCATTGGCCCAATAGATAGTAATAAAGCACACCAAAATCAGCACATATAATTTTCTTATTCTGAATTAATTTTACCCTTACCGTCCATATTTGTCCCAGACTATTTCTCAGAAAGTATTAGAGATATTACTTTTATTTAAATGTTTTTGGAATATACGCATCAATATTAGCCTAAAGACGTATTCTGTCATGCAATTTAATGGCTGCAATCCTTATGGACCTAAAAGGGCGTGAGCAGAAGCAATGTAGTTTTGAAATCACGCTAAGGATATCGTAAAGTAAACTTACTATTTATACGGCAGATGCAATGTTGCAAGAGATTTTTGTTATCAATTTTTTTATGAATATGGATGCGACTAATGCTCTCGAAGTATCAGAATAAACAAACAACCCATCTCACGAATTTGGTATTCCAAATATTCGCGTATAGGGTGTATTCTGTTTTAATGCAGCAACTAACTGATACACGCACTGCACGATTTCCACGTCATGTGATTTGTAATGCATAGTACATTAATTTTTGCATAACAGAGATGAATTAGCATAAAGTACTAGATAGCATTTTTTAGCCTGTCACACATTAAACTACAGAAATTAGAAACAGGCAACAAATAGAAAACTATGATTAACATATAATTATTGCATATGACAACATGTCAAGTCGGTATAGAATGTGATCTTTCACTCTACTCAGGGCTGATGAAGAATAATGTTAGGTGCGACCTATCAAAATTAGTTTGCGAGTGTAGTTCAATTCCACAGTTTTAATAAGACAAACATAATGAAATAATTTTATAGGCTACTGGAAAAAGAGAACAAATTTTATTCAAGTCCATAATGACGAAAACAATTTTCGTGTAAACCTGATGATCGCGAAAATACTGGCATTTCCTAATATTTTTTAGATAAAAGCTTCTACGTGGCATTATAAATATGAACGATTTTTCAATATAATTAATAACAAATTAAAATCTCTAAGACTCTAAGAAGCAGCCATGACGGGTCCACTAGACACAGCGCGAGTAGTAATGTCGGAAAAAATACGCAAGCACTTCAGTATTCTTACCAAAGCCTCCTATAAAGCCTTCTATAAATAGTAGAATCAAAATTGTACATTGGACTCCATATCATCATGAAATAAGTACCATGGCTTTAATTAACATAGAAATTCGGGAGTTTTACACGCTTTTCATCGCACTACGGTGCATATAGCTCTACCACCAATGATTATATGATGAGAAAGTTACTGTGAGAGATATAAAATTTTGAAAACCCTAGAGAACTGAAAATGGATCAAAAGGAATGGGTAGCATTAGCAGCACTTGCAAAATATTAGGTACCACTATTGAGACCTGGTAAATGAGCACTAGTGAATTCATTGAACTACACCTTTGGATATGAATTCTTTAATTTATTCGTTTTTACTTGGCCATCCTCGGTGTCCACGGACTTAGTCGGTGAATTACATGTTCACTTGGCGCCCTAAATAAAGATGAGCCTAAGTACTCCCCTCCCCAAGCCCCTTCACCCGCCTACCCAAACGAGAGAACAAAGGATGAGAATAAGTAGTTTCTGAGTAAGAGATTAGAATGATATTAGCGAAAAATCGAATGAAAAGCACATATGGGAACTCTCTGGCAAGAGGCAGAAAAAAATGCCGGGAACTATTGAGGATAGCATTTCTTAAAATAAATCGAATATACTTCCCGGATGAATTTTTAAAATAATGAAACGCCTATTTTTATATTCCCGAAAAAAATATTAACCCAGGGAGAATTCTGCATGCGTGAACGAATTTATGTCAAAACCTTTACAACAGAATGAAAGGATCTAATTATTGTTTATTAAATTTTATAGCGATCAAATGTACTAATATAAACTATTTCCGGCTGTAGGTACGGCTGCGAGGAATGATGCGAATGGGAACGCTTGCGAAGAATGAGACCTGGAATCAGAACGTAGCCAGGAGACTCTCCTGATGAAGTATCAGGCAGGAAGAAAGAAGCTTTGCGCATTAAAAGTTCATTCCACGCAGAAGCACTCCTGAGAATGGTTTAGACTGGTGCATCAAGTCGCTGCGAAAATGAAAGGAACTAGTGAGTAAAAGTAGTCAAGAAATGAACGAGCGAAAGTGAAATTGTGAAACGAACTAAGAGTAAACGAAAGAAACTCAACATGTAAAAGGAACAAATCTTTTAACTTATTCCCTTCGGTGAACCTGACCGAAAGGAACGAATCCTAGAGCTCATTTCTTTCAGCGAATGAGACAAAAAAAATCTGACAAAGGAACGGAACTGCCCGCACTAATAGTAAAAGCACTCTTCTATCCGGCCATCCACTCTGCCGCTCTTTACAGCTCCCCACACCTAACCTGCGGACGCGAGCAAAATCTCATCTCAGCGGCAATCAGACCCAATCCCATCAATTCGACGCGACTGTTGACAGCTCGACGTTAATTCATTTTCGAGTCTCTTTGCAACCCTCGAGTAGCGGGCTGTATGGCTCTACGGCTCCGAGTCAAGAAAATAAAGTCCCGGTACCAAAGTGTATCCGAGCCGTTCGATTCACTGGAATTGATGCGAATACGTCCGCCTCGGTGGCGAAGCATTTACGTCCCGCCTAGCTTACCTTGGACATGTGGGTTGGTGTCTCCCGCCGAGACGTCAACGCAAGCGCTCGCCCAACAACTCTCCACTAGAAAAATCTAATCTGCCCATATACCTCAGAATAGCCCTTGGGGCCATTTTGGCTCCTTGGTTGAACTCATCATACAACTCTATATGAACAAGTAAATTTTTTAAATTTATTTTTTAAAATTTTATTTTCATACCACCGAAAACAGCTCGTGTTGGCCTTTACAACGGGGATTTCCAACAATTTTTAATAAATACACGTTCACGAACAACCATGTCCTGAATAGTGGAAACTTACCCCGGCGGGACTCGAACCCGCGACCTCTTGTTTGGCAGGCGAGGACTTTACCCCGCCGCCACCGAAGCCGGTATAAATTACTCAATAAATGAATGAATTACTCAATTAGACAGGTCGCAATAAACTAATAAAAAGCAAATACAATTAGGAGGTGAAACAAACAAATGTAGCACATACACAAAAAATTGAACATAGCGGTATCGTGGAGAGGAAAGTAACGTCAGTTGCTTGGTGGTCTATTTACCATTCCGGAAAGCAGGAGCTCCGAGGTTGAATGCCCGATCAAGACGAAATGTTTCGATGTTTTTGGCCATCGTTTCAATTTCACGCTACCTCTGCGTCCAAAGTTTTGCGCATGCGCTCTTTCTCTCTCTTTCGTGTTCTATTTGTATTTCCACATCTACATTGTGCCCTGTGAGCCATTTTAAGTCTTTTGGCAGGTGGTGTTTATACATAAATATGTCAATATATTATTAGTTTGTATATTTAAGCATGCTAATATACAAATAAATAATATCCAATGAATGGATTCCATGCTTAACTATAATAAAATATTCTGAATACCTCCTGAAATTACCCCTTTCGAGACCCAAACTACCTTCTATCAAAGTATTCCCCGTGAAAATCTTTCTTTATGCTTCTGAAAATGTCATTTAAGGCCCGGCCTTCCAGCAATGCAATGATCATCAATACAACCTTTCATGTTAATGCTATTTCTCCAGGGCATCATTAGCCAAGCAAACCACGAATTCCTTAGGCAATGATACCGTCATAACATCTTCTCATACGCTACGCTGCTGGGAAATGAATACTGAAACATACACATTATATGTTATCGACATACCTTTCCAACCTTTCGGTGGGACGTATCATATCATCCATATTTTATTGATTCTCAATGATTAAACTCGTAGTATAAAACGAAAAATTTCTAAAAAGGGAATGTAGGCACCAATTTACTGCAGAGAAATCCACAGAAGGCTTAAAAAAAGTAAACGTAAAAATAATGTGAACCCCTCAAGCTCAGCGTGAATTTAATTAAATCCCAACCCAACGGCCGGGTGAGATTTAGATGACTTTGCTTTTGGCATGCTATCACTCAATAGTTTTTATAATTTTCATCACATATGATCAGTATCGTTGAAAATTTTTGTAAACTTGCGTAAAATAATGCGATACTCCATGATAATTTTCAAGCAATTTTAATAAGTACTTATTTGTTTTATGTGTCTCGCTCTCTAAAATTAGGAATAAATTTTCAGTTTTCAAAAATTTAAATTTAGTTTAGATTTAGCTACGAGATCTCTAACATTCCATGCATTTTTTTATAATAACATGATGTATTTTAGTGATTTAGGGTTGAAAATATCATAATAATTGGATATTTTTGATAGGATTACACGTTTAGTATACTTAAAAATTCATAACCTCGCCCATTTCTTTAACTTTCTATTATTACCGAATCATTTCATATTGGTACTTAAGATCTGTTGTTTCAAACGTCAATATGGAAATTTTCAAATGACTTTACCTAAGTAATTCTGCTTTCTATGACATGATTGGAAGCAATTCATGCATAAGGTGACTGGACATTTTTCACACCTGTACACGCTGTCTCTTCTTTTCCCATGATTGGCACAAACTGCACATCTCCTCTGGGGGTTTTTCTTCCTAGCACCAGGTATTCTCCTCAGGAAATGTTAATTTTTGTAAAGCCAGGAAACTACAGTATTTTTTCCTTAAATGCTGTCAGAACCTAAAAAAATTTATTCCTGGAAAATTAAAATAAAATATCAATGAGGGTGTCATGGAAACCACTTATTCAAGCAGTATATATTTTACTTGATGAAACTGACGATGCAAAAAAGTATTTGCTTAAACTGACAATAACCAAATCAGTTATCATAAATGATACACGATTATTATTGCATGTATTAACTTTAATTGATGCATGCAATAATATTGGTTAAATGCGGTTAAATTAATTATAGTGCTATTATTAGTTTAATTAATTAAATGCGATGAAATTATAATTATTTCAACTTATACACTTTTCTCCCACGAGTCATCCATTTTTGTTTTATATTTAGGTGGCATCTCCTTTGCATGAACATTTGTATTCAATTTCTAATATCCATTCGTCACAACCCTTGTATTTAATCTCTGTCCCCTTTTAACACCCCATGTTTCAACTAATATATTGATCTATTATAATTTTTTTCTAAAATCAATATTTTGGATATCGTATCGGAGCAATGAGGTGCGTTTTTATATGTAGAGCCAATGAAAGAAGGGAAGAATGTTGGTTTTCCCTATATTTGACGAACAATAAAGTGACTGATATTATTTTTAGATTTTCGGCTAGCGTGGTGCACTTAGTGAGCCTTGAATTATAAACTGCTTATTGAATTAATTCAATTTTGGAGATGGTGGAGCATTTTTGAGCAAAACTTTCTTAATATTTTTACATATTTTATTCATATTTTGCAGCAAATATTCTTTCAAAGTTTCATATCAATCCAATAAATTATTTTGATTGACTGTAATTTTTGAAGTAAAATACTTGATATTTATCATTTATTGCTTATCTCCCCTAATGTTATTTAAATTAAACGTATTCCAATACTGGCGAGAAACTTCACTAAGAATATTTGTGGGACAAACAGTTTAATTTCTATGAAATATATAAATAAAAGTTTGTGGTTACCCCGGATATTTCTCAGGCATCTTGAGATGTCTATAGTTAATTCGAAACGAATATATTGTAAATCTTCGAGTATTTTTAATTCCCCACCAAATCCAGAAAAAAGAGAGTTATTTCTTGGTCAAAGCAAGGAAAAGAATTGCTTCTTCCGCATCAAAATACTTTTGTATTTTAACTCTAATGGGCACTTTTAAAAAATATCAAGTAATTTGTAAAAAACAACGTATGCTACGCCAAAATTTGTGTGAATTCCTTAATCTCTAGATGCAGGTTTTCATCTCTCAAGCTGCCTCATTGTCTCCATAATATATCAATTTTTAATGTCACTCTTTTGAAAAAATAAAAGACTAATATAAACGCATTTTAAACTGATTAGAACTTTTTTTTACCTCAAAGCAAGGGGTTTTACTGCGGAACGGCATTATTTCATTTTTTTCGCTTTGGCTGCGACGCAGTTTCAAGAAACGAAATATACAGGAACACAAATCACGCTTTTAAATTTGAAATCACTTAAATAATTAAAATAAAGCAAACATGTTGTGGTAATTACATTGTAAAAGGAACTCGTATTTTAGAAAAAAATATATTTTAATGATGTAATTTCGAAGCCTTTGTACTCAAAGTGTACTGTAAATCTCAGTACTGAGTGCAACCACGTTGCATTGGTCGAACGTTTTCTCTGAAAATGAGCTCATCTTGCTTACTTGCCCCTTGGAAAGAGGACGAAGAGCATCTCAGTCCCCACAGTCAAGGCAAGTCGATTGGAGCCTAACTTGGATGACGCTGTTGTTATCGCAGATATGTCTCGCTGCTCCTGCGTCTGTGCAAATTGCACATCAGTTGCGCGCACGTAGGAATGGCATGTGCGCATGTTGGAATGGCAGGCTCGCACTAGAGGAACTAATTGAAGAAATAATCTATTTTTAATATGCTTTTGTTCTATGGCATGTATGACGTTTAAAAATAAAGCTGTTATACACTTGCCTTGAATGTTAATTAAATAGTTTGTTGCGATTGATATAACATATTTGTATCCAACTTATAAAATAAGAATATTATATTCTCGGATATTAAGTTAAGATATAATTATTTAGACTCATGTTGCTGTGTGTAATTCTATACCGTGATATAATATAATAAGCCTTTCTAGGGCTGGCCCTGTGTCACTGAAGCGATAATTAAGCCGACATTTTCAGAAAAGAGGAAATGATTTCCCTAGAAAAATGTAGACCACAAGTCATTCCTGGATGAATAGATGTCAAAATGGTAAAGTTGCGTCGCGATGTTGACATTAGTTAATCTGGTAATCATTATGAAGTCCATTTGAGCGTGGAATAAATTGTTAAATTATGATTTTTGTATTGTGTTCGATTGATACTTGCAAAACAGCATTATGAAAAATTAGGACTCACGTCCGTAGTGATTGCAACCAAGATGCTCACCAAATTTGTTTTACGACCATAATATAGAATTACGTAACCTTTTATCCGTTTCTTTTCACGTTGTCTCGGCAAATAATAACCACCTTAAGGAAAGGATTTTAAAGCGCATTAGCATCCTTTAAAAGACTCTTCTTTTAGTGCTGAGATGGATTCAGTGGAATCGTCGCTAATTCCAAAGTGTGAGTTGGTATTTTTATCGCGTGAAATTATGGTATCTAAGGTATTGTAAAATATTCTAAAATAAAATAAAAAATATAATCATTTTTACTAAAATTATTGGTTATCATAATTCTTCATAAAATAATAATATTTAGTAACTCGAATAAACTAATGCTCGAAAAATGCTTTTTGTAGGTAATGTTACTCGAAGTAACATTACCTCCAAAAAAGCATTTTTCTCACTTAAACGATGCCAGACATAAATTGGGAGGGGACATTTTTTGTACCGATCCGACTGTATTTTATTTATTGACAGGAGAAAAATGAAGAAGACAGCTATTGAAGCTCACAAAAATGTCTTCATTATCAGCGGAAATAAAAATTGCCTTCGTATTACAACATTTAATAATAAAATCCGATTTTTCAGTTCCGTTATTGGTCTAAAATTCTATCAGAAACAATTAGAGCTCTAAAGAAAACCTAAGAATTCGGACCTATAGCCAGGCATTGAAGTAGTTTCCTGCGCAGTGCAGTGGTGAGAATGGCAATGTAATTCCATGCCAACCAGGACGTGAGTGGACCAGCTACCACTCGGATTAAAACAAGGTATGCATACTTGCCTTTTAAAATGACTTTAAAAACTACCATTGGAATAGTTTTGCAAAAAAGGGACAAACCATTTGGATAAACAGCTATTCTCAGAATGGCGATTTCCGCGAACACGATATTTTATGCGAGGAATTCGACATAAACAGCTATTCAAACCATTACGCCCAGAAAAATATAAGGTTACGATGGTGAAGATAATAGGTACGTTGCTCCGATGGTCGTGTATGGTAATTCAGTAATATGTATTTTGGTGGTGCATCAGCTTGTTTCTTCAGAATGGCTCGTAGCCATACAGCTACACTGGGTGGTAACGAGGTCAGAATCTAATACTTTTTTTTCAATTTCTAGGAGTGACCTTGATAGAAGGGATACATCTTATGATAAGCGTATTTTTGGAAGAAGGAAGTTAAAATTATCTATACAATGCCATTTCGCGTTCACTTTTATGATACTTGCATGTAATTTACAAAGAGTGAGCGTCAATATTTAATCGCACCCGTCTCTTTCCGTAAGTGGGCTTATTTCGACCGGCTTCAAAAATAAACTAATAAGTGGAATAAGTTATTGTCAGCTCCAGCAAAATTTTAGTGACAATATGACTGAAAAAAGGATGGCAGCTTTTCTTCAAGGTGATGTGCAAAGAATCGGTGCGACGCTCGGAAGACAAGTGAACACCAGAGCAAGTTGGCGTGAAATGAGCCGGCAGCAGGTGTCACCCGTCCCTATTCAAACTCTGATTCAAATCATACGCTCTGGATGCCACATGGTCGATGATAAGTTGGAAAGCCTTAGGGAAGTGAGCTCGCAAGGCTCCCTTCCATCAGTAGAACCAAAGTGCTTTGTATATTAGTGAAAATACGAACAAGAGCGATTATCGATTTCAACGCATGCAACCAAGATCGAAAAACGTTCTAATACTTCAATATCAGAGATATGATGACTGTTAAAAAGAAATATATTTAAAAATACCCATATTTCTATAATTTTTTTCCAATTTTACATTATAAATTTCATTTTGTTGCATTATTACAACAATTGTGAAAAGTTACAATTTTGTTATTGTTAATAATATCGCTTTGTAAATTCAAAATTACTGTAGCAAAAAATGAAATAAAGTTTAAAATGGTTTCATCGTAGCTAAGGGAAAATTTCAAGGAAATAGCAACATTATATGCGTAAATAAAAAATATTATTGATTTAAAGAATTTGGCTGAAATAAATGGTAATCCTCGGTGAGGGAAACGCTCAAAAAATACTAAGCCAACGGGTCTCCCATTCTAATTGACAAGGATATTTACATGCCTTTAGATTTATTGGAAGTTTGAATACCACTG
This sequence comes from Ischnura elegans, assembly GCF_921293095.1. Taxonomy (NCBI): domain Eukaryota; kingdom Metazoa; phylum Arthropoda; class Insecta; order Odonata; family Coenagrionidae; genus Ischnura; species Ischnura elegans. The sequence goes on from NC_060259.1 coordinate 50,532,875, forward strand.
CATTCAATACACATAGCATATAATAATGAAAAGGAGACCCATCGGGATTTCAGTACAAATATAGTTTTTAGTCTTGCCTTTGATGGCTTTTCCCATTTCCTATGGTAACATTTCAGAAAGCTTCCAGTTTGGCTTAAGCTTTGGTCACTCAGCTGCCATCTTGAGCGCACTCGTTAATTTCAAAAAGTGTTAGTAAAAGTTCTACGAAAAAGTAACTTGGCTCAATTATAGTTACTTTGTATATACAAAAAGTAATCAATTAAGAGGGAAAATTACTCCTTTCTCAAAGTATTCAGTAAAATTAAAGTGACAATTACCTATTGCAAGATTGTCCACTCTAGATACCGCCAGGCAACTTTTAAATATTGCTATAAAAATGTGAAAATAATAGAGTCATAGAAATGGCAAGGTCACTTGCATCACATACAATTATAAATGGTGTAAAAACAACAGGGGAGTTATATTTTATGCCAATCATAATTAGACAACATCATAAAAGTGGCTAAACCTATATACGCAAATCATAGTCTTCAATGACTCGAAAGTAAATGTAGATCTAGGAAAATCAGTGAAATCAACAAAATAATGGTCGATTACGAGTAAGTAACGATTACAACGAAAGTAACGATTCTTTTTTCACCGTAAGGAATTGATTTCATACAAAAAGTTCATTTCTCAAAAAAAATAATTGTTAGAAATAAAAATTAAAGCATAAGTAATCGTTACAAGTAATCCTATTACTTTTACTCGATTGTTTACGAACATTTATTTTATACGTTGAGTTGGGGACCTATACACCAGTGATAAATTTCATACCTTTACCTTATTCTTTATGCAATGATTACCAAAGAAATAAAGGGATTAAAATTAAGAAATAATCTAAATACTGAGCATAATGGGACTAGCCACGGTGATACAAAGTGAACCTCAATGCACAATTGTGTGAAAATTCCACAGGGTGAAAGATAAAAGGGAGGAATCCCTGTAAAGGGGAATGATTTTTTTCTCGGAGGAATTTTTGCACAAAGTAAATCTTTATTGAAAAAAATACATTATTTAATAATAATTTGGAAATGCATCAATCTATTTAAAAATACCATGCTTCAAAGACGTTAATAACATATTTTTTACTATTTAAAAACTGAAAAGGTTGAATTCTATAAATGCCTTTTAGGTTTTAATAAATGAACTAACTCACACCTACGCATATGGATCAACAGTTAATGGCTATCGCGAAAATATTTGCTCAAGTAAACGTTTTTATGAAATTTATTATTTTCCAAAAATAACGTCAAATTTGCGAAAACTTTCTGCAAGTTCCAAAGAATTGTAGAGTACTATAGTTTGAGGGAAATAAAATGAATAAGGCAGTACGAGCAGCCGCAGTCGTAGTCATGTTCTATGTAGTACATCCAGCGGTCTCGTGCATATGGTACAAATCCACCCGTGGGGACGAGCCATTTCCAGCGCAGAGAGGCCATTTGACGCCAGACGGAGCATTGAAGAATGTGTGGGTCGCTTCGCGGTCCATAATACTACCACATTGCCGAGACTGAGTTCAGTACCTATCATCTATTTTTTCACCGCAGTCGATAAAAGACCGATGCAAAAGCCATTGAAAGCTATCGACTTTAGACGTGGGATAAATTCCGGGGTAGAGAAAAGCCGAAATTAGATTTCCGCGTGGGCCTTTTACATTCAGTACGCGTTGAACTTAACATTTATTAGGCAAAATGGCATGAGGTACATCTGAAAAATACCTTTGCTGGGAGAATTCACGAGTAACTAGAGTTGCAAATGGTCTCCTGGCAGCTATTGAGGTAGAGAGAGATTTTGAGATGATAATTACGAAAATTTCTCATTCTGCTAAAAACCCTGCTCTTTGATGGCAAACTATGAGTGTCTCCTTACGGAAGTAATTAGGAACTATTTGAAACATATTCACGATCACCGCAATAAAATTGATGTGGGTTAAATGTGGACCGCTTAGAGGGAAAATGAAGTTACCGTGTTTTATTATTGATAATTTAAAAACTTACGAAATTGGGGGAATAGTATTAATTAAATCAGATAATATAATAATTCATTTATTTTTAGATTAACTACGGGATCATAAAATCCTTCTATGCACTGACCTCTAATATTTATTTCAAGCTAAATATGGAGCTTACATGAAATTTAATCCAAACTGTTCAAATTACATGTGTACGGTCACAATTCTACTTCATCGAACAGGCTCTCAATAAAAATAAATATATAAAAAATAAAAGAGAAAGCCATAGTTTAAAAAATTGACAAAATATATTACGAGCTAACTATATAATTTCCGAGCTTAAGTAAATGGAAAGGAAAAGTGCATTGAGGGAGCAAAAGTACACTGTCTATTAACTGCAAATGCCATCGATGAAAATACTGCGAAAGTTTGTAGATCATATACTCACTCCTATAATGGACTGCTGAATATTTTATATCCATAAAATTCAAGATATTTCCTAGCATACTAGAATTTCTTTGAAGCATTATCTGCATTCTTCGAATAAAACATGATATAGTGAACAGAATTTGCCACACATTTTTACGTGAAAGTTTGGGAAAGTCTAACCTGTATCATTCTCAAAAAGTGAGAGGACAGAACTTTCTTTTTTTGCACATAAAGGAATGCTTAGGATCTTTAGTGAAGTTCCATGTCAATCGAATTCAATTTCTACCGATCCAAATATTTTTGGCTAAAATTGTAAAAGTAGAGTCATGCTAACTAACGGCTTAGAAAATGGCTAACGCGGAAAATTTGGTTAATGCCACAGGTGTCGTATGAAACCTTAAACTCACAACATATATTTTAAAATAGGGTTAAAGTTTTACAATATGTTTAATATGGCAATGGTGACTTCTAATACTCTAATTATGGATAGATACTACAACTTCTGAAAGAATGTCTCGAGAAAATTTTATTTTCCAGTTTTGTATGTGACACATATTCTGTAGTTTATATGCAAAATAAAAATGGCAATAATATTCGCTGTGAAAACGGCAATACTACAGAGCCATTACACAATACATGGATAATAATCGAGTCAAGTTGTACCTATGAGGTAGCTTTGACAAATTGAATTTTCAAGTTAGAGTTAGATAGGAGGATTGGTTACAAGGAATTGCAGAAATAATACCAAGAAAATATCAACTTCAAATGCATAATTGGTCACGACCTTGAGTTGATAAATAACTCAATTAAACGTCATTAGAGTATTACTAATTTATACACATAATCTCAGGGCAGAGTGGAAATGATTACGCCTAATAAAAGTTTCGTAGAACAGGTAAACAAAGAAATATTGATAGAAAAAATATAGCTGAACATATATTAACGATCCAGAACCAATATTGTAAAAAATGGAAAAGTTTCCCACAAGCGTCGTTACATTAATTCATACCATTTAATGCAAGTTAGGGCATGTATATTTAACTGTCAAGTGAAAGATGGAAAAGTTGGTTAATTATAAAAGAAACAGGTCATCTCCTTCTCAATGAATCATCGATATTAATAAACATGAACTATTAAGTACGCAGTGCGCCACCAACACTTATATCAAAAAGCTCCCCCCTCAATATGCGGGCCGCAAGTACTTTCCCAAAGGAAATGGTCTATCATTGCGGTAAATTGGCCATGGTGTTACCCCGTTTCATGGTTCCATTCCTATTTTCTCTTTTGGAATATATTATTTGTTTGCAATTATCCATGAACATATACCCCTTTGCATCAACATATTAGTGAGATTATGCAATAAAATTCGATGGTTTGTTTGGCACTTAACCTTCATTTTTAACGACACCAAAGGCGGAGAGCACTCCATACGCTCACCGAATGAAGAAAATGAATCACAAAGCCACAATATGCGCAGCTCTAAGAGAAATTGCATTATAGTTCTCTTGGAAATTTATGAAAATACTCGCAGAAACTTGGAAAGCACGTTTAGGACAATGCGGGGCTAATCAGTCATATGAAGTTTGTTCAGTATGTCTTTCCTAAAGCTAATTAATAAACGAGAAACAAATATAAAAATGGATATTAAATTGAAATTCTAATAAGCAATACATAAAAAATTCATGTACTCGGAAAATATTATGTATTCCCTTTGAAAATGTGCTGGACCATCTAAAAATTTATTTCGGGTAAATTCTTCGGGTAAATTTATCTCTCCTGGTTCTTGGAAAATACGCGAAACCATATACTTTTGTCCCAACTTTGAGGCAGGGTGTAAGTTGAGACCGAGTTCAAAATATTGTGCTTGGAAACTTGACGGACATGATGAAAGTGAGTAAAGGGAAATAAGAGGAGCAATTAATTGAATAAATTATGCGGCTAGTCATCAAAGCCTTAGCAAAGGCTGGGCGCACGGAGATTGGAAAACAATACATCCTCAAGCGCGGTTCTCCTCTGAAACTTTCATTCGGGAGGCTTGGCGGGTGGGTAATAAGAGGCGAGGGTTGGAAGGAGGTGAGACCCTGGCCCGGGCATTAAAATACACCGCTTCCCTGGAAAACGTCGCGGGTTGATCTTTAAAGAAGCCGAGAATGAGCAAAGAAACTAACCAATTCAATTTCAGATGCATTTCCTCGAGGGAAGAGCGCATTTGATCGAGGTGTCTGCTACGTTTTTCAAAGCGGAAAGAAATCATTGGATATACACATTATTTCGGGCTCTACTTTAAAATATCTCTCCAAGATTGAAGAAGAGGGAATTCGAGCAGTATTGGGCTATCATTTTGACCATTTAACTTAACTCGGTAGTAATGACAACTTTACCTAAGCACTTTGTGATATTCTGTCGATGAATTTAAGTGACAATATAGAAAGAAGGCCAGAAACTATTAGAAAAGAAAATAAAAATATCGTTACCGAGACCACTTTTAAGTACACAAAAACATAGACGTAAGTAAACGCATGATCTCAATCGAAATCTCATAATCAAGTCCATTGAATACGACATTTTCAGGAATGAAAAAAAACAAACTTACGCTTGAAGAAGTAAAAGAATGAAAAAATATAGCAAGACAGTAAAAGACTGAGAGATATGGTTTGTCTTGAATATGAAATCATCGTCCACGCTATCAACTACTTCTTCAGCCATTAATGGACACCACAGTAGAGCTGCGTATCTTTCCCAGCACTCTCAATAGCATTAACATTTAAGAGAATCTTTCTCATTCCATCTTTTCTCTGCTGACTTGTTTTAGGATATTCAACCTCAAAAACCCGGTTTAAAGATGCTGCAATGAATACGAATATGGTTGTTGAGAGCCTCGTTGCAGGTTGAAGCGTTTATTCAGAGAAATATATAATTTGTAAAATAAACTAACACTATAATTTTAATATAAAAATTGATTTGCACATTCAAATTTCATAGGAATATGACAATGTTTACAAGCATGCAGCGCGCCAAGTCCAGTAATCTGGCGGTGTAGAGATATTTCTTCTATAACTTTAAGGAATTCTAACACATCAATTAATTATTTAATGATTAATCTTTTTTTTCGTTTAGCTTTGCATAAGAAATAAACAGTACAGTGGCCAAAGTATTTGACAAAAGTGACAAAAGTGACTTAGACCGACAGGTGATTCCGTTTTTTGTAAATTATTAATCATTCCACCGAGTAATTAACGTTAATTTATTCATAGTTAAGCTAAAAATATAGAAACAAACAAACAAACAATTTTTCCGGCCATTTCCTCGCTTCTCTTGACAAGGACACACAGAAATTCTATTCCTGAAGCATAAGAAGGCAAAAGCGTAAAGCAAGTATTTCTTTCAGCAGAAAACTTCAGGAGAAACTGGCAGTAAAAATGTGGTAAGGTGGCCAGGGGAGATTGCGTTCATACGGGTGGTATTGTGCAATACAACTGGAACAAAAGCGGTGAAAACTAAAAACAACGGGAGCTCAAGAAACACGCGTCTACTACTTAGCGGCCATCTTGGCAAATACCAGTTTTGATCTATTTCCATTGGTTAATAAATACCAATGTTTATTCTTTCGTAGTTACCGCTGTGAGACCTTGACCTTTTCCCCACTTTCTCCGGCCTATTTCCAAAGCCAAAGCCTATACTCATATTCCATCTCATCCTTTACCATAATAAAGCACCTCCAGATAGGGTAGTTTCCTTCATCAAAGAAAACGAAAGCGATTCGTTCCCCACCATTAGTGCACTCATAATGTACAAAGTATTTGGTTTTAGTAATCCCAGTTTAGTTTAAATCTCAGGAGATTTACATCGCCTGAGATTACCAATGCATGCATGAGACACACAGCTCAGGGAAACACCTCTTAAAATTACCTATTAAAACTGCCTATGGTCGGAAAGTTTCCTTTGTTTGATAAGGTATTAATAATCCTTTTTTAAGCCAAGCGTTACCTGCTAGCAGGGTACTCTGCTACCTGCTAGCAGCCTGCATCGTAGCGGCGCACATATCCTCGCCCCAAGGTCACCTCATAAGGCGGCAGCGGGAACCAGAAATACGACACACGGGCTTTTCTCAGCATTCATACTTAGCCGTCACATTTTGGCTGCTTGAAAATTTTCACTTTTCGTTTAGTCGCGAAAAACTGATATCGTCATTTAAAAATCTAAAAGCGTAAAATACGTACTCCAGGAGTAATAATCTTTCGATTTAGGCATTAAAAAAATAGGAAATCACCCTATTGTGCCAGGGATGGCAATGGAAGCGAGAGCGAAGCTACCACCAGGAGACAACTTAGGTGGTGTGCGGATAATGCAAAACTATTGAAAAATTATTATTTCCGACTTTCTATGGGGCGTTCCTCAAAAAGAGCATTCTGCCAATGGCTCGGAATGTAAGCGCTGAAGCAAGGAAGCAATTAATTGTAACTTACATTCGGAGCATGCGTGTCTCCGTTACTGAGACATGGGCGATGTAAGCCGCACAGAATTCAAGTTTGAAAACTTTCTGAAAGTGGTGTTACAGCAGATGACCAGCATCAAATTGATTCATAGAGTGTATTAGTCGGCTTCATCATGCCTCACATTTTAAAATTATCGTCGAAGAGCAGGTGGAAAGGAGGAAGGGCAGAGGAATTCATATCTACATCTACATAATACCCTGCGAGTCACCTCTAGGGTGTTTGGCAGGGGGTGATCCTTCACCAGCATGCAGCATGCAATTGGACTCCCACATGCACACCACACGGTTCAAAAAACGTCACGCATACTAACATCTTATACTACTATATGCTGTTAGAAATAATAATAAAATTAAGAACCATGCATTAGGTTTTAAAAAAAAGTTAGTAGGCTACACTAGAAGTCATGCAATCTATTTATTAGTTCTATCACAGCCGTTATAATCTCTTATTGATCGTGGAAAAAAAGACGCTCTGAACCTGTCTGTTCTACAATCAATCTCTCTTATTTTATTTGTATGATCTGATCTTCCGTAGTATTTGGGCGTCCGTAAGATATGGTTAAATCGATGGGATGTATAGAATTGTTGATTAAAAATGCAAAAGGGAAGAATTCTGAAGTGATACCAAATCAACTGATTGGAGGAAGAAGTGGTGAGCTGCGTCCAACCAATCCTCCGAAGGCTACCTAATGATGATGATTTTCTTTTCCTTTCGATTGACATTCCTTGCTTCCCAACTACGCGTCGCCCAAGTCTCCGCCATTGGCGGGCACTCAGCCGTCTTACGCCACAATCCCCATTCTTCGGAGATCGCTGGCCACATCCCGGCCTGCGACAAGAGTTTGCTCTCACCGCCTAAACGCCCTAAGCCCTTCGCTTCCTTTCCGCGCCCTGCCCCTGCTTTGCCCTTATATCGCCCGGCCCTTATTACGCCCACCTCTCTTCGCCCTGCACTCCTTTCCATCCACTCGGGGCGCTTTGACAGTGTCCATAACCTCGCGACGCCATTGTGGTCGTTTTTGGTTTTTTTTCTCAGGAGAGCCGTCCATATTGCCGCCTTCGACCCCTCGCATGTCTCTCGCATTGTCGGGCTCCTGGGAGTTTGCGACACGAATGCAGCGAGTGGAATCCCGTCAAAAAAGAATGCTGCAGGTGAGTTGCTGGTTTGACAATATACTACCTCCTGCTGGTAAGGTTTTCCCTGTTGATATTTCGATGAAACTCTCGGCGCACTTCGGACTACGACGCAATTAGTCGAACTATTAAAAAAAGTACACCTGTTATTTGTAAATCTTTGATGAATTACTAAAACATTCTGCCAAAATTGAAATAGATATTCGGAGAAAATAATTTTCAAAGGCCTCGTTACGAATCCGTTTCCCACGAATTTACTGCAGGCTTGAAAAATAAATTAGTCTAATATACGTAAGTATTATACAAAAATCTAAAAGAGTTTAATAATTTCACAATTTACATCTAAAATAGGGCAATTGAACAACCTTTTTCAAGCAATTCATCCGGTAACTTTCACACATTATCAGCATCGTCCAACTAACGTCAATCTTTCTCACTCACTGGAATATTTCAAGGATACCAACTTAAACTCATTCACTACACATTCACACAATTCCTTATTAGTTATATCACTCGGATATATTCTCATTTAATAATGCTGATATGATAAGCTGGTGAGGAAAATATGCTTCATTGATTTTACCAGCCACAAAGCTAAGAATGCCCTAATATTAGCGTACTTTGGCATTTAAAAAAGGAAATGAATTCATCAGTGGAGGGCGTAGTATTGGTGATCTTTCTGCTAATGACTATCTAAAAAAGAAGCCAATTGCCCAAAAACGGCATTCATTAGCACCAAACTGGGAAAGTGACCATAGGAAACTTACAAATTTACATCATAGTAATTCCATTGTTTTTGTATCGCCAGCGAAGTAATGGATCTGGTGTTTAAATTTGACCTCATACCCTGCCTTATGTTTTTCGGAGGAATCAACAGTTAGCACCAACCGTGTCCTGTTGATTTAATTGTTTTCCGTGCTCAAAACGAAAATGTGCATTTCATTCAACAAAAAATTTGGCTTGAAGCTCGGCAACAAAATCGAAAAATTTCCAGGTCAGTTGAGTTAGACAAATGACGTTCGAAATGCGATCCAAAAAAATAGATGCCGATGGACAAAGGCAAATAATTTCATCTATTGTAATGATATATGTAATAATAAATTCTCGGGGATCAAGTGCACGTCTTGTGAGACATAAATATAGTAAAAATTATGTATAACACAAAGTTTGACCATTCTTCACGGTCATCGTCCACCGGATCGGAACATAAAAATAATAGCATAAGTCATAATCGATGTAATCTGTGAAGGATAACGGAGTATATAAAAGCACTATGTAAAATAAATTAGAATAAACTTTTACTTTACAAAACTACTTAGCAATTCATGAATATTGGACGGTGTTATCACCCTCAAAGAATGGGAATTATCAGTGAAATACACTGTTGTGGAAACTTAATGTATCCATTATGAGAGATTATTTCCTGCAAAAGGTGATGTCATTCACCACGCGTAAAACGAAATCCAAGTACAAGTGAACTTTCACTAATGTTTCTGCGATGGCAAAAAGTTCATGTCATTGAACTGTTATTTAATTGAAGTTTCATGGTAGCTATTGGAAATGTTTCTATTCCCAGTTATTGTAATGCATAGGAGAAAAGCCCGCGCAAAGGAAATTCACGCAATTTCTAGCACTAATAACTGACATTTTCATGCATTGAGGGATTTAAATAAGGGAAATATGCATTGGATTAATCAGAAATCCGGGATGAAATGCCGATTCTATATTATATAAAATTTGTAAATACATCACAACGTTTTAGTAGCCATATGAAGGCGACGCAAGTATGCAAAGTTGATTTTAAATAAAACTATAAATGTGAAACTGCTTTATTTTTACGAAAAATCATTGTTTTATCGACAAAGCAAGATTAAGAATATAACGTTGGCACTATCATCAGGTGTGAACGAACCGCCATATTTTTTTCAACCGGTAAATAATCCCACCTCATTCAACCGGCATGAAAGGCTTTCACTGAATGTCTGACTGTTAAACGGCCAAATGCAAACGCATGGCGGTAATACTATTGTAATATAATCATACTTTGTACATATGGTCTTTTGCCAACGTTTCCAAAGATGCAATGTGAACCTAAATTCATACACATCGCTCGAAATAAAAAGAGACGTTTCAGCAGGATATAGCTATAAAGGCCTATATCTACGTCCGGTGGATAATACATTTCAAGCGATGTCATCAAGTTCGGAAAATCAAATGCGCAATAATGAACGGAGAGAAAAGAATAAAATTCAATGCAAAAATATGGAAAGTCATTGAAAGACAGCCACCGGCATTACATTTTAGAATAAATTTGCGAATCCATATTGAGCGAAAAACTCCGTAGAAATTGGCAATTAACGAAATTTTATACCTATAGGAGTCAATCATACATACAAAAGGCTTCATTTATACATTCTGAATGTATAATTCAATACTTAATGAGTACCTATATCAAAGCTAGTTTTATTTAATATGGCTCACACTTAGAACTAACTATCTAAAAATTGCACTTGACTTCATGGCGATTTTCAGTTCATAGATATACCAGACGCTAGATACTGCCCCCATGACCCGTATTTTTTCAGGTGGTATAGCTATTCCACAAAAAACTGTTAGTTGAAAATAAAAAATTGGTTACAAAATAACTGCTTATATAATGTCCATATTTAGCTATAAGTATAGCCCTGATGCAATATGTGCATATGATATAAAGGACTTTTAGCTACACTAAAATGTCACAATTTGTGCGTAGTTTAAAAAGAAGAAAGGCACGCGAAAGATATATTTTTCCGTGTAAATATTTTCATGCTGCCTAAAAAAAATCCCATAAATCATATTGATTGAAAACATAAGTTAACTTTTTTTCACAGGCATCAATCCTGAATTATGAAAACATCACGTAAATCCAATAAAATTGCCGAGGCCATTCGTTCGCACCGCACGTGTTCTGCATTAATTTTCTCATATACGTTTTCGGCTGTTTTCAAACCCCTGCAATGTCGTCGACATAATGTAGCCCCACACATTCAAAATTATCTAATCAATTTTTTAGCCTTACAAACGACACCAGATTATTTGGGAGTTGAGAAAAATGAACTCTTTGGACGCTTCATAAAACGGAAAGCAATCACTTAACCACAGAAAATAACCACTGATAACTTATAAATGAGACTGCAAGTGTACGAAGAATTGAGAATGAAAGGAACATTTATCACATAAATATAGTAATCGGGAAAGCCTGATTATTTAGAAATGACGATAATCTTACGCTCATAGTATTAACCACTACCCTATGAGCCGTGAAGTTCAAAATATATCGAGAAATAAGGCAGGTACCGGATACAATTGCCAACGGAGGCCAAGAGGCAATATATACGGCTTCTTTAGTATATCGTCCATCACTACAGATTTCATCAATAATACAACAAACTTTTTCGCTTAATAAATGACATTTATGGTTTTCTGATGGGTACGAAATGATAAAAATTACCAGTATTGGTTGCCCGCACAGAACACAAGCTTCTCCAAAGCAAATGACTGATTACGTGCCGGATCTCAACACTATGACACAACAACCACCAATATCTAGCGTGAAAATGAGAATTCGGCATTCATACTTTCACACTCAAGGAAGGCGACTGAGATGAAGGTTTACAGTGTGATTCGAGCTTTGTAAAGTACACCCTTCAACGCTATATAGCAACTAAAAACTATTGGTCACCACTAATTTCACTAGTAGGCTGAAAACAGAATACAAGCTACGATGAAGATTTTCGTGGAATCGTTAGATCACCGTAAGAGATTAAAAATATCGACTTTTTACGTACGTAAAATTTAAACGGAGAATTTTATTAAATTGAATGCTTTGAGGGATAAAATTCACACGAAAATACGTGCAGCAAATAGGGCGCAACAGTAGAATAATATGCACAGGATTTATGCATGCATAGGCATTTCAAAATTTACCGAAAGTTTGATTTCAACTTGCAGACCAGCCACGAAAATTATGAAAAATGCTCAGTTTTGTAGTCATAAGATTTCCGAGGAATTAGTGTAGGAAAACATAAAATTACAGTTATGTATTCAATATTGAATAATGACAACCTCCAACAATATGATTACTTCACGATGATTTCCCCAGGAATCCCCCTGAACCTGCATATTTTCCTTTAATATTTCGGATAATCTGATAATACCTTCACGACCTAATCTTACAGTACCACCTCCAATAAATTGGTTGTTTGAAGTGGGATGTAGTGGAACCGTTACATCATCATAAATGAATGAAATATTACAGGTTCCAAAACGGAACATACATGTTCTCTTTGAATCAACGTAAATCCTGGCTCAGTATGATATAATAGCGGCAACATGAATAATAAATAGACGTGCCTAAAATTACATACTTTTCCTCTACTTGGGCCGTGCTTGGGCCCCTCCCACGTTCGTCAGTGAAGCAATAGCAACGGAGGGAATGTTAGAGCTATGGATTCACTCGGAAAAATCTAACAGAGTCGCCACAAGCCATAATGATTAACCCAATACTCTATCTCATAATTAAGAAGAATACTTATATATTTTCTCTACTTCACTTGCCCATATGAGAGTCAGCTGCAAATACGTCATAAAGTAAAGCTATAAACTATTTATATAATGAAACTTTTGCCTTCCCAATTCAGCCAGACAAACACAAACCGGAAGAAGATTTTGAGAAATCCGGTTTCAATAGTGGTTGGTAAAAATTATTACATCAAAGCGAACTTTCGTTTTTTCGTCCACTTTACATTAATTTGTACCCGAGCGAGTGAGTGAGTACCATATTTATCTCTTTACTTCTATGCTTTGGAAAAAGCACACAATTGCGAGCTTACACAAGACTCAACGAATGACCACCGGGCATTCACATGCAAATCTTTGATCACCCATCTCATCGCCAGTATTCGATTGATTTATCCCCGAGAGAGCTACCCACGCTCGCTGTCTCGTCCACTACCTGTCACAGGAGCTTTGAAGAGGTAGCCCAGAGGGTGAAGCTCTTGGTTGGCGTACGGAGGGAACCTAATTGATCGAAACTCCTATCTTTAATCTTTCCTGACACACGCCTGCAGTGATTCAACCTGACCGTGATTTGGATAGATAAGGGTAGAAGTTAATGTGCCAAGATCGATGCGGTGGAATTGTACCATCATGTTGTTCAACCAGTGTTCAGCATCATACTATTGCTTGAATAGAAAATTTCCTCCTGTGCAAAATATTAGGAATGATTTAATTGAAATAAAAACAGTTTTGAAATATATAAAAAATCAGAAAAAAATGCATAACAATTTAACTTTTTCATAAAATGCGACATTTTAAACTACCTTTCCACATAGTTTCCGTAAATTTTAAGGCATTTTTCCTATCGAACAACAGTTTTTGCATACCGTCGTCATAGAAAACTGCCAGAAATTATGTAGAAATGTAGTTTAAGGTGTGGGCTTTTATGTGATAATAATTGGCTTTCAAAACGCTAACTGGTTCCTTTTATATTCTAAACAGTACTTACTTTAAAGAACGAGCCTCGTAGCTTAATGAGGTGACTAGTTTCGACACACTTGACCATTTTTGAGACTCGAAGATGATAGTCCATCTGAACAAGTTGTATCATTAAATTCAGGGAAATGTGGAAAAAGAAAATGAATTCAGCAGAGCGATGGTAGAACTCTCCCCATAAAATGCCACACTTGTGATATTTCAGACTTTCAGGGGTGGGTGAATGCAGTTCCTATCCTTGTGTCACCTCTAACTGAAAGGATTTATGTTTGAGATACCCAAAGCTTGACTAAGAAATCAAAACCAGCACCATTACATCCGTCCGCAACCTCTATCCCCCTTGGGCCTTACCTTTACAGGAATTGGGCAATTATGTATATAAATTCTTGATTTCTCAACTGAAGGCCTCGGTTGAAATCCTGGTGCTGTCCGAGTTTTCCGGAAAATGATGATTCCCTCTTTTCCCTTTTGGATGTCGCGGAGATAACTCTCATGGTGTAGCAACGCGTCGTAAAAATTGAAGTGCACCGATAGGATGACAGTCGATAAGCGTTGCGTAGTCACACAAGCCAAAGAATCGCACGAATCAGAGACCAGTGATGTCATTTCTATCCACTCACTTTACTCTCAAAGAGAACTACTGTTCAATTTTTTTAAGGTAGGGTCTTGTTCCTGTTTGTCCTTAGTATTTTTCTCCTACCCCGAAGGCCAGGGTTGAAATTCTGTGGGTGGCAGATATTTATCGGAAATTATCCGATTCCCATTTTGAGTGCTATGAGGAGGGCACTTCAAGTGCAGCCCTCCGCATGTCCGATGGGACGTTAAGCACCTATCTTAGACGCCGTTTGTTATGAGCAGGCTTATGCAGCTGCCCAATTTCTTTATCATCTCCCTCCACCACCCTTACTCGCATGCCATAAATGATAGTAACATCCAGCAGTTTCAACTTTAATGAGCTGAAAAATAAGTTCCACAAAACCTAGAACATTAAATCAACAATGAATTATATGTTTTTTTCTAATTTAAATTATGGCACGAATAGAATGCTATTTATTTATGTAATTTTACAAATAATTGCACTGAACAAGAAACTTTATGTGCATCATGCGCACGGGTCTATATATACACCAAGGACGAAATTTTCCATAAAATTATAATTTGAAAAATGTCATTAATCAAGATTTTTAACCAAATGAACTGATCTCACTTTAAAGGTTCAATTCTTATTCATTCCGTACTTTGAAATAACTGATAACCAAATTATTAGCATTATTGCAGTGCGGAAATATTTGCAAAACGCATTGTAATTCAATTACACATTTTTAACCTAAAATCTTCCAGATGAAGAAGATTTGCAAATTTTTCACTCCATAGCGTTTACTTACTCTTCTTAATAATAATACTAAAATGCCTGCATTTAAATTCTTCCGTGCACGGAGTGAATAATTAATTTGAGAAGACATAAATTTAAAATTGAAGCTATCACGGTGCGAATTTAATTAATGCTAAAACCCAACTGAATATTTTTCTAACACTTCGTAATCAGGTTATGATGTACACCATAAAGCGCATAATCGCAGTCAAAAATCGGAATTCACTTTTTCAAATCCCTGGTAATAAAATATGATTTTTTCTTTCCGAATTCCCTAATTACGTAGAAATGGGGAGTGCGCTAGCCTACTCAGTACAATACTTGACAGCCTATCGAAGGGTCCCAGGTGATGCCTTCAGACACAACCTAACAAAAACCTACGCAGTGCGAGGTGGCCCAGGTAAATGAGCTTACTCCGCTACAGTGCATGTGTGCTTTTAACACGCTTGTGGTAAAGTCCGGAGAGAGCTCTGTCCTTACCTATCCAAACCAATCTTCGGGTGGAATCACTTCAAACCTGGGTTAGTGCGCAAAAATCAACTGAACAGCATCATTTCCACGAAGACTATGTTTGGCTTTAAATGAAAGAGCAATTACAGTAACTATTGTAAATTACGAGGTTATATGTTTCCCATATTATTTCGTTGACATAGGATAACAGCGCTCTAAAGGCTAAAGCTCTCATTCTGCAAATACTTGATCGAAAAAAACTACCGAAAGCATACAAACCATTTTAAACGAGCCAACAAAAAAGAAAACATTTTTAAGCAAATAGAGTACTTTATCTATTACAACCACATTCAATAGCTTTGTAGCCAAGCTTTTTCAAACCAGGAGTTACTAACGTATGCCCAGTCGAGAACAAGAACTCTTTCCACCTGTCGCTGACATAAAATGAGGGAAAACTCCGCTAAGAAAAACGAAACCAAATTTTAAAAATAAAATTGGCAATACATTTCCAAAAAGATCATATACGAATAGTGAAAAATAAAATACGTAAAATGGTGCCCCCCAAACTTGAAAATTGGTCAAACTAATCCGATGTGCGGTGAGTATGGGCGAGGTCTGAACACTACGTCAATTGTAACGCAAGAGAGAGACTTGTGCGAGTGAGGGTAACGACGAGGAGAGGAATTTCTTTCCTCCTGAGTCATGGAAGGATGGTAAATTAGGAGAGGTGTTGCTTCCTCGAGGATTTAAGGAAGTGGGGTGAGATGGAAGGGAGCCCTCACCGGCGATGATTGGCTCACTCCCGTCGGCCGATTTCTGGAGAATTCTTCTTGGCGTTGTCAGGATGGATTGTAACTCTAGGAAAAACAGGTAATACAAAACAGGGGTGGAGGCAATACAGTAGGTGGGGAAATAAATAGCTCTCTGATTCACTCCTTTTTTAATTGTTAACCAGGCTCCAGATGTAATGAGGGTATCATTTATATAAGTGACTGCTAGTCATGGAAGGGAGAGAATAGGAAATATAAGTGTATGTAGCGAGAGAGATGATTGAAGAATTTTGGACTTATACTCGGTTTACGATGCGGAATATGGGTCGAAACATAACGAACCTCGGCTACTAAAACCAATGTATCCATCTTAAGTACTGCTATTTAAGAGCCGAAGTTGTGGTAGAAAGGGTCAAAAGCACAGACTTAAAATAATCAGGACTGGGCACTTAAAGTTTCATCTGTCGTCGCAATTGTCGCTGAAGAGAAATTATTTGCGTAGATCGCGAAACAGTAGCTAGCCCGAAACATCTAAGGAGTTTTATGTTGATTGTACGAAGGTGTTGTTTTGATTGATCCTTTGGAACGATCAATTTTCTTGAGATACCAAATGCGTTGCTTAAGGAAATTTTTCTCAATGTATTTTTTTGATTCTTTCGGGAGAGAGAACGAATTCCTTGCAGTAGAATTGACTTCGTAGACATTTCCATATCCATCCTATAATATTTTCAGCCTCAAACTCTTTTACTACCGTAGAGGAAATCTTTATTGGAAGCAGCTATTCCTTTTGAAATAGGGCATTTTAAGCTCGTGTATCAGATAGGGCCTAATTAGTTTATTCTGTTTCTTCCGTCTCGATTAGTGAAACAACTATGACCTGCAATTATTTCCAGTCTAGCGTTCGCTTTCATAACATCACACATGGTAGGAACTGGAGTTACCTGTTCAGCAATCAGAAGCTGAATTTCACTGATAAACTGTTGAGATAAGTATTACTGCTGTTTCATTCCGTACGGTTTGTACCTAATTATACATTTTTCATTGACCTAATGAAACCCCAGCAGATGATATTTAATGATACACTAAATGCGAAGTTTGGGGGCATACACTTAGGTTTATCCACTGTTCAGTCTTAGAAAAGATTAATAGTGTGTTTGAATGCTATTTAGGGCTTGATTCGATATTTGAAGGATTTATATTTGTTGTTTAGGACCTCTTTTATAACATACTTTGATTAAATAAAATCACCTCTAGTCTGGCGCTATTAATAACATCATACATCTCCTTGAATCGGAATTACGTGTTTACAACCCAGGAAGTTGAATTCCACTGATTAGCTGTTGAGATAAGTATTAACTAAGGTCCCATTCTGTAGAGTTTCTACTTGATAAACGGCGTTAATTGATCTATTTGAAGCCAAGCAGACGAAATGCTATAACGCAGAGAACGTCATGTTCAGGGGTTTATTTCATGGTTCTCCAGGCATTTATATCAGAGATCAAAGATTTTTAATTGTGAAAATACGTTTCAGTGATTTCAGTGAAGTCACTTATTAGAAGGTGTAAATTCATATTGAGAACCTTTTCCGTTACGTCCTAACTTGGTAAATTAATAGGATCACACGTGCTAGCTTAAGTGCTGCCATCTACTTTTGAAACCATCGCCGGGCGACAGTAAGGGTGACATCGCTTAGCATTATCAGGGATTGCACAGGTCGGAAGGCAGGCCCGGATGCAGGTTTTCCATTGAGTTCCCGCATTAGATTCTACGACTTTTTGAATCGGAGTTATTTTAACCGTCCTTTACGCGAATGTCCGCGAGAGGAATTCACGCTGTCCTGTCCTGCAGCTGAGTCTGGAGGGTAAGACTCTCCGCTGAGGAGTGTGGTGAGGTGAGTACAGGGGGGGGGATTTCCAGGAAAATATTTTAGGGGTACATTAAAAAAATGGTACAGTTTATCACGGGATACTATCATCGTACAGGAAATAAAGACCAGAGCATGACTGGACTTCCAGTTTTTGAGCTGGGACTACCCAAGGATATCTTTCATTGCAAGGCATTGCAGGTAAAAAGTTTCCAGCATTATGTCGAAATGAATAGTGATTGAAAGGAAGTTAATCTGAAAAACCCTAATTAGCCTCCCACTGCGGTTTCAAGAACTTAAAGCTGAAAATATTCACTCTGCTGACATATACATGAGCTTAATGTCTACATTATGTAATCATTGTGGAATTCTGCTGTATTAATGAGTTTTACTGGTTAAAGTTTTAGTTAAAGATAGAAATTAAACATTTAGAAAAACAGCAATAGTGTCGTGAGAATACCATTTTCTTGCAAGAGAAACGAATATATGGAGTAAATAAAATTTCATTGAATTGACAGTCGTGCATTTTATTTCTGGCTACACCAATAACTATGCTTTATTTTTCAGCAGAACAAAGGAGGGGAAATGGTTCTCGTCTTTCTAGAAAGAAAACTCGAGCGGAAGACGAAATATAGGCACACAATTAAAGGCGAGATACTGAAACGGAAACCTTATCGACCGCGTCAACCAATCAGTAGCTTAGAGTTGGCAGTAAAATACACACAATACTATCCTTTTGCCACTTCTTGACAGTGCAATCCATTCCTCCCTCCTTTATAAATGCTGTTTTTTGCGACCAGAGTGTTGTGCAAAATTCATTAATTTATGATAGATGAAGAACCTGCCATGTGATATTTGGCTTCAGCGACATAATAAAATATTTTGTTTAGCAGGTGAAGAAAAGATCCTTTCATGATTCATTTATTCATTCATAGAAATAAACTGTTTACGGTAGATCATGGAACCCACTCCCTCCCATCCTCCTCCTTAAATGTAATATACGTTTTCACATGGGCTCATTTTTCTTCGAATCCATGAACCCTGCCCTCTTTCTCCTCCTTGCTTGCTATTCTAGCATCCATCCCTATATTGCAATTTTCTGTATCCCTTTTCCCCTTAGCATACGTCAAACCCACACCAACTATTTTTCTCAAATATCTCCTCGGTAGTTCGCTCTCCTGGTATACCGTAAACAACACTGACTCGTTTATTTTTCCCCGCTCTCTCTCAACTTCTTCATTCTCATCTCAGCTTCTTCATTACCCTCCACACCAGCATCTAAAACGCCCCCGACCGCTTCTCATCTTCCTTTCTCATCATCCATGTTTCTAGCCCACAAAGAGCTAAGTATCATTTCACACCCTTCCAGTGTTTTTTTTTTTACTTTTAAACAAGAGTCCTTTCATCACCTATTTTCTGTCCCTTTCACATCTCCTTTATCGAGACCATTCTGTTAATTCTTTCCATAGCAATTGCTGATATCCGTAATAGAGACATTTATAGGGATTAAAAGGACCGCATGGTGTAAATGTACCTGTAGTAGTGAAATCACTAAGATGGGTCATTTTCTTAAACAAAGCAAAATCCTATGTACGCGCTTTGGAGATTTGATATTTTCATGACAAACGAAAATAGCATACTGCGGAAGTTAGTAGTACCTCAAAGCAAAATTAATGAAATGCATAACATTTGACTGATGAAAACATCTTAAATTAAGAATTGCAAGAGAAAAGTTAAGGAAATAAAATCTAGTCATCGTTTCCACTATGCCCTGATACGATTTAAGACATGATTTTATCCCCACAGATAAGATAATAGAAATGTATTCATCCCTCAGAAAAAGCGAAGTCCTTACATTATTTAAGGATAAAATGCCCGAGACTCACTATCCATTCGGAGAAATAAATATGGGTAAGTTAACTGATTGTGAGTAATGGAATACTCATTAGACATTATGATATCTGGTATATCATTTAAGGCATAGTTATAAATATTTTGCATTAATATTTGCATGTGGGTACTACTAATAATGTACCTTTGCTAAAACTTTCGTGAGTGGAGGAAGAGTCAAACGAAAGATTTACACATGGAACTCCGGAATTTACTATAAAATGTTGGCAAAATTATGAGAGATACATTTTATATTGGAATTATTATATCCTCAATCATTAATACGACTACCGGCATTGGCATGCCAATAGGAGATTATATAAGTAGAATCTGGACACAAGGCGTGAATAATAATGAAATACGCATTAAGGTGGGATCTTAAAAAAATTGATACTGCTTCAAGTAAATACTGGCTGCCAAAACCTTTTCCCTTTTTTAAATAAATATTTAAGACCAAACCAGATGCATTGCATAAAAGTATGAAAAAATTCATAGCTGCAAAGAACAATCACCATTTTGTAATAAGGTGATGAAAAGAAATTGCTCATCACTTAAGTTTCGTAAGATAATCTCTATCGTAACAGGCTCAACTTTGTGGAGGTTAATTCTAATAAATAAAAGCGAACAAACTATGTATAAATCCACCAATTTATTTTTGTGGTACTACTAGTTTCGACGCAGCGGCGTCATCATCAGGTACTGGGGTACATCAGGTACTTTTAGGTACCTGATGATGACGCCGCTGCGTCGAAACTAGTAGTACCACAAAATTAATTGGTGGATTTATACATAGTTTGTTCGCTTTTATTTATTTTTTCGTAAGACATTAAAAAGTAGAGAATAAAATGGCACAGTGTTAAAGTAATTTGTCAGAGTAGCCTGGTAGCCCCCCATTTTTATCCTGAATTGTATCTCAATATTTAATTTTATTGAAAAGGCATAATATCAACCGTGCTACGCTTTTGGGGAAAAGATAATTAATATACACAAAACACAGTTATTTTAATAGGCTAAGTCAACACTTTTATGACCACTAACCACACAAAAAAGTCCAATTGGAATAATTTCGCGCTGCCTAGCACGATTTTGTATGCTTATTTAAATTCTTATAATGAAGAAAATAAAGAGATGAGAAAAAGGGTTAGTAGCACGATGAATCAGAATCATAAATTTGCCATCACTTTATTTGAGTTAATCGGCAATTTTGCAAATATTGACAAAGGCTACTTGACTTAAAAGATTTGAAAAGGGTGAACATATATCATTCGCGTGGCCTGTAGTTCGATTAATGCCCATCACAGGTAAGAAGGATAGAGAAAATGCAAAGAACAGGAATACCTGAAAAACTTATTTATTATTATTTCGTCTTATTTTCTCAAGCGAATTTAGGACATTTTTGTCCTCTCTTCCAATTAACTTGATGGACAATCACAAACATCCATGCCCTGGATGGTGATCAATCCACCCAGGCGGGATTCGAACCCGCGACCTCTAGGTTAGCAGCCTACTACTAATAGGACTTTACCCCGACGCCCCTGAGGCCGGCATTAATGGGTATATCATAGTGAATCTTACAGGTGCCTCAACTCTATTACGAAAATAATATTTTCTCATTGATTTAGAGACATCAAGGAAAACGCTTAATGATTTATATTCATAAAATATGCATTCAAATCGAATTTTGTACAAAAAACTGCCAAATATGATCATAATCCATTATACTGTCCATTTACTAAGTGAAAGCGTATGTTTGCTCAATAAAAAAAAACAGGAAAAAAATACTGCTTTGAATTTAACATTCAAAAAGGACACTTAGCCTTAATAGGTGAATAACTTAAATCCTTTATGTTGAGACTAGAATCATGCAATGGACTTAATGACGTTGAACTGCGCTGAAAGGAAAATATGTTAAGAAAGAAAGTTAGCCAGATTATATTCGACCGCAACATGTTTAGTTAACAAAGAACGTGGCTCGATGAAACCCGATGAAATAATCACCTAAGAACGAAAAGGCAATATCCTGGTATGTAATTGCATTACATATTATTCATACGACATAAAATGAATCACGTGGACCTAGATTCGAAGATATTGGATTGAGTGAGCATAAATTTCTTACCTCATAAGGGATCTTCTCGCAAAACGACTCATTTTCACTCACAACGCAAAATTAATTTCAGTATTTTGATAGAGCTGCACTCTTGTGGAGTTGGTATGGTTTAAGAAGCGAAACACATTCAATTACACGAGTCTAAACCATTTTCGGGTATACGCAGAAGAAGGTTCACTTAGAAATGTTTATTACAATATTTATTAATTAAATACGTGCGCCACGCTGTAAGTGAGGCTATATTTTATTTTTTTAATTATATAAGTCTGTAAATAAATGGCGTCATTATTGCATCTGAAATCAAAATGAATAACGAAAAGTACCTCCATGGTGAATTTACATCACGGGAGAGCATGTTCCTAGTAATGCAAATTGCATTTAGCATAGCTGGTTTCACAAAATAATGCAGTAATTTAATTCACTGAAATTCACGGATAGAGATACCAAGGGGGACTCACTACTGGCAGAACTATTTTTCCGTGAAGCAAACTACAAGAGAAGAAATTTTTCTTGCATAGAATTTATGAGATGGAACGACGCAATATTTCCCATTTCCAAATGAAGACAGACGCAACGACTGGAAAAATTTCTCTTCACTAAATTTCCTTCCCAGCCATCGCCAACTCTTATTCATCCCAACACCAAAAGACAATAAGCGAGCTCACCGTATTTCAGCAGGCGTTCCTTGAAAGCCGTCAAAATCAATGGGGAACAAATTAATTGTTGGAAAAAAATCTAATAAAAATACCTTAAACATGAAATTAAAGAAACAGATTCCACAAAGGAGATGTTCGGGAACTCATCGTTTCCAAGAAACTACGAAACTTACAAGAAATAAAAAAAGATTTCTTAAATATCTTGCTCAGCAATATGGCTGTTTACATTCAGCCTAAAAGACTCGACTTAATTAAAATTCTTTTTTTGGGTTTATCACCTCAATGACATGATATCGAGATGCATCTGCCATTAAAAAATGTAAACAACTTATGTATTTTATCACTTTCTATTCAGAAGGGATATTGCCACTTACATCCCTTCCTAGAGAATTAGCTCAGTCGTACACATTGATGCAGGGAAACATGAGGTCGAATGGGTTAAGTGCTTGGTTGCTGAGCGGATGTTCCTGGGTTCTGATACCAAGTGAAGACTTCAGGTAAAACGCCAGCAAAAATCCAAGAATTGCGAATTGGTACAGGGAAAAGAACTGTCCATCCTACCCTGAATGTGCGGAATCCGCATTTCCGTAGCTTAATTTGATGTGAGCTCTGCCCCCACCTGTCCAAACCACCATGCAGGTTTAACCTCAAAGTTAGTGCGTAAAATTATATTGAATGATTCTAAAAACGATTTCATTTATACTACCATTATTTTAATTAACTTATGTTTTAAATCGTTCGTACTTTTGAAATGAAAATCATCCCCTAAAGAAGGATATATCTTATGAAATATTCAATCAGCCCAAGTACTGAAGACGCAAGGTCACGCAAATACGCCACATCGTTAACCCCTCTTTAATCATCAGGGTAAGTTCGGCCCGATAGGGAGGCCTTATAAGACGAGTGAAACCTCGAGTAGTCGATCGACATCTTACCCGTTCGCCTCCCCAAGGTGAAGTCTTGGGATATACGCCTTTGGACTGCTTACGTCTTATCGAATGCTTAGCCCACTATGGGCCAACGACCTGTGACCCGAAATCTGCCAAGAGTATTCCCAGGTACTCCGAGCTCACTCAGAATACCTTCCCTCTTCTGGCATTCAATAAAGTCATTCATTACTCCCGTACAATACTACGTATACAAGTACATCAGTGACAATGGCACTTAGCTCATAATGTTCAATTACGACAGCTAGGCTATTGAGTTAAATTAATTTTAGCCTTCGCTGAAAATATTATGAATTACAACAAAGCTTGAGGATTTTGATGCTCATTAAATTTAAGCACAATAAACAAATACCGTAAAATACAAACAGTAATTACAAACTCAAATGCCCTATATTTTACTGATATTTATTCATGCTTATTAAAAAGTGTTTGAAAATTTAATAGTAATATTAAAATATTATTTAAAATAATTTTATCAACAGTAAAAAGAACTAGCGGACTACTGAAATGTCAATTTCCTTGTTGAAAATGATTAAAATCATAAAATAAAAGTTTCAAATTTTCAAAAAATCTAAGAATCAAACAGAATTATTTGCTTGGCCCAAACGTCGTCACTTCGTTGGAATTCAACATATTAACCTCATGACTTTAAATATATTGTAGAGGGGGGAATTATTTTACCATTGCATGGTACGAAAATAATTTTTTGAAATGGCGAGAGATGAATTGTTTCTAGTATATTATCACTTATCGAAGAGCATTAAGTCGCCAGTCATATAAAATGAGTGAAGAAGTGTAAACTCATATTCCATATTCCGCACTTGGTACCTCCGTTTCAAATGAAAATGGGTTTCCTCCAAGGATGATCCTCAGGGAAACCACTTTCTCCTGAACTCGCATACATAAGTCAATATACCGCCGTGGGGCAGAAGTGTGTTTGGGTTGCACTTGAACAGGCGGCATGAATATAAAATTTTCACTCGAAGAAGGCAATATGGATGCGGATAACCGTTGCACATTGAAGAAATATGATGCTTTTTGAGTGGAAATGTAGTGGTGAACATGTCAAAACTAAGGTCCAAGTTCTTCAAGCCAAATTATTTGGGAGGAATGAATTACCTCCTTTTAACGAGTGCACACATTTTACACCCTTTTTAACATTTCTGTTCAGGAAGTGGTCTGCATTGTAATCTTATAAAAAAATGGGGAAAAAGGAACCACGAAAGTCAAACCATAGGTCAAGTCCAGTCAACCGTAAGTCAAAAATAGCTCCAGGGTAGGTCATGCTGAAAGGCATACTTATGAAGTACAGGAGGGAGACATAGAAGGAAAAAAGTACCCCCATAAAAGTCAAGAGAGAAGTTTTTAGTCAAGAGAGAAGACTTAGGCACACTAATGTGGAAAAAACGGTGGATCGGGTTGGTGCCGCGCTTCCCATCTCGTGGGCCCTTGTCCGTATCCCGGCGGTGGCAGAGAACTTTTAAAGACTGCCCGATCCCAGCTTAAATGATGTGTGAAGGGCATATCAAGCGCAACACTCCGTCCGTCGGATGGGAGGCTGAGATATCGTTAAGAGCAGGCTAATTCTGACGCCGTATTTCTCTCAACACTTCCTTTCCTCATGACGCAAATGATCTCAGCTGTCCGCCGCCTTCTCCAAATGCCTTACCACAAAGAAAACAAAAACTCCAGGAAACTTAAGGAAATTCTTTAACTTATTTATTTATTTTCAATTACCCCCGAAAACAGCACAATGAGGCCTTTTATCGGGTGTTTAAACAATCAATAACAGATGATCACACACACCCATGTCCTGGAAGTGGCTACCTTTCCAGGCGGGGCTCGAACCCGCGACCTTCAGTATAATAGGTGGGGTCTTATCCCCGCCGCACCGGTGCCGACAAATTGCTTGGAATAGGGATACATATAGGGCCGCACTACGCCAATTTTATGACGGCAGTATCATGAATGAAAACTAAAATAAATAAAGAGTGATGCTTCATTTATTTACCCTCAGCATTAATAGGTGATATAAAATAGAGCCATCAAATTTATTCATGGGAATGATGTACGCATTTCTCTCGGCAATGGATTTCTCCGTGTTTCCAATAAGGAAAACCATGGCATGGCATGCATAATGCATTTCGCTGGGGTCCATCCCGGCGACAATGAATGAAGGCACGACAGGACAAGGAGTGCGTCGGGCAAAAAGGCCCTCGGAAGCGCTTAAGCTCTTCCCCTCCCTGGCCGGCCATATCTCACTGGATAGCGCGTCCCGGGTCACCCCTCTGCCCTTTCCCTTTAAAGCCACATGGCAAAATTAAGGGCTCGGGTCGTGACACAGGTGAGTTTTACGCCGCAGCATTCTCGCCTTCGGAGAGGTTTTGGAAGCGGTACCCCCAATTAAGGCCACGCAAATTTTCTATTCGGGAAAATTTATTGCGGTCCAAATACGGAAATGGCCAATTTCAAACTCGCCGTTACAAGGTCGAAGCAATACTTTGCGTAAACTAATATATTCCTGAGTTGATAGTTGAGGGTACATAATATATTTTAATAATATCAATGTGGTATTCAGAGGCATTTGAATATGATATCAATAATTTTAGACTTATACGGTTTTTTGTTGCTACTATGCATCTAAATAGCAAATTTGGAATTGGCTCTTGAGTTATGATAAGTTTTTTTTAGGTGGAACCACTCCGATGATGCAATAGTTAGGTCATCTTGAACAATAAATTCGGGAAATATAAGATGATCACGGTCCTCCTTCTGTATAATTAAATTGGTCATCAGTACCAATTTTGCATCATTAAGTTTAAACTTTAAACCATTATACCCAGCTCAGTTTATGCAGGGAATTTTTGAGAAATCAGATAAAATCACGGTAATTAAAATACCATCGATAGCTGGTATAACTGGAGGTGAAGTCTGCATTCTAGTATGGCAAATTACACATTTAAAGTTACGTTCAGGACAATTTTATTCTTCTAAAAGTGATTATTGCATGTAATATTTATATATGAATATTTGATAGCTGAACCATCGGAAGGTAATCAAAATTTTAGGATTTATCAAGTGAAACGAGTCTGATATAAAACTAGAAACATAAAATTGAGCACGCACGAACGGTTATGTTCGAAGTTCAGACGCTGATTGTAACGAAGAATAAATAATATTTTCACTGTCAATCACAGCGAAAACACAATTTCAATTTTATGTCGTTAAGATGTAAATTTTTCAGGAATTTTTTCCAATTTTTAGAATCGTGTGACTCGCCATTGATGGAGCAAGTCATTCTCTGATCACTAATTTTTATTAGCCATATCATTACATACGCTTAACTACTCACTAGTACCAAAGTATTGTTGAATAAATTGGTCAGGATCTAAAATTATGAGAGTGGAGATAAAACGGAAACAGAAAACCGCGAATTGTCTTCGTACTTTTTGCAGAATCGGTTAGTTATGGATGAAATTCGTATGAGATCAGGAAAATGACGTGATAGAATAGAATAATTACGTCAGCGTATCTACATATTTAACTTTAAATTAAAGTATACGGATAAACTCAATGATCATTCAGACGGGCGATATAAGGCTGATTTAAACGATATCATTAAAGTGGATTCCAGTGTATTTTTATGTAATAATCACATTTATACCAGCATCGGTACTCCTAAACGAAAACATCCTACTTCGAAAAAAACATTTCCCAAAAAACTAGGTATTTATTGGAAATTATGTATTTTGAAATGGGAAAAGTAATCCATAAACATGAAAAAAGATATTTTCTTCGATAAAAATTTTCTCAGTAACGTCTTTATAGTTCACCACAGCTAGAAACGTTTTAGCCCATAGATAATACTAGTCATCAAATCAAAATCATAATGAACACCTCATACCCTATTGCAGAACATGGGGGACGAAAAAAATATCACATTCCTCGGCAACACGAGTTTTCACATAATTTTGGACTCAGATCATTAAAGGGAAGAACTTACTTTCACCAGCAAAAATCAAGGGAGGCTAAATTAACCGTCGCCCTGAGTTTGATGATGTTCTGAAGACTGAGCGCAGATTAACCCAGCGAAATATCTTGTTCGGCGCTCCTTCAAACTTTAGCATGAAGAAGAGATCCAGGCACATAACAAAGGCGAGGAAGGAAACCATGGGAGGAGGGAAAAAGATGAGTGCCATAAAAAACCTTGGAAGAAAATGAAAATCGCACTCAGACTTATTGAAAGTGACAGGTTAAATATTCCATGAATAGGGGCAAGACGCCGCAATCTTCCAACTTGAGTGGGAAGAATTGGGGGGAGGGCGAAGAGGGATGTGGGAGCGATGGAACGTATGATATTCGGAGTTGGGGTAGGTAAACAGAGGGTATACTGGTCGGGGGACAAGGCTCAGGCGGTCTGAAAATGGGGAGGGACGTTCAGAGCAAGGTGGTGAGGAGCTATTGGCGTTGTAACACCGGGTGGTGGTGGGGAGCGGGGGTCATGCCTCGGTGTTCAGGGACCCCTGCATAGCGTCGGAGGAAGGACACGGGAAATTGGGAACGACAAGGGTGGCTTGTCGGAGTGATGGTAATGGGGGTTAAAATTGGGGGAGGAGGGTCAGGGGCGGATGTAGTGCTGATTTGGTCACCCTACATGGTAGCGGAGAACTGTATAGCGGCCGGCCGGGATGGGGTTACCAACCCATGGAGGTCCCTCTCATTACTGAAATTAAATCATATAAAGTGTATCCTTATCCATTAAGGGAGAGGCTCTGAGTTGCATTCCCTTCTTAAAACCATATTCTGAAGTGATTTAGTAAAACCGTTTTCCGTTCCGGCCAAAGAATATATGAATTTAGGTGAGTTGATAATTGGCGTCAACTTAATTTCTGAAATGGAAATCTGAATACCAACTCAGTTTGAAAATTAAATCATTGAAATCACATTTTCGGCTGATTTCGGAAGCTATCAACGGAGAGGAGGGATTCGGATTCAGAGAGGGTGCCGGAAGTCCGGTTAAGAGTGTTAGCGATTAGAATCTGGGAAGACTCATATCAAAATCTTTCACTTCTACGATTCCAGTTCATTTGACATTTCCATCTTTTTTGTGCAAGGTAAATGAAAATGCTCTAATAAATTTCTATGATTTATTTTACTTATATTACCTCCGTAAACTATTGATAACAATTACTATCCTCTTTCCCTCTCATCGTATGCCTTCATAACCCAAGCTGTACTCCAGCTAGCTGACGATTACCATCCATATTCAGCACGCATTTGGGCTTAAAGACGTTTATACCACGGCATCATTCTCCTAGAATAAACGTTTTTCTTTCATATGAGAGATACTTTAACCAAAATGAGTATCAAAACTACGTTCCCGAGAATGGTTATTGAGCTCTAAAAGCGGTCTAGTACGTGATGGGATCTGCACTGGGGTGCGTAGAAACGTTATTTTCTTTCAAATATATTGAAGTGATTCGAGGAACCAAATTTTACTGCTATCCAGACACTGTTTGTACGGGCTACTTCCTCTAGCCCATTAGCCGGCAATATTATTATGCCAATAGTATGCTCTAATAGGCATGACTAAGATATTCATTTATAATTGTTTTGTTCTGGATAATCTTGAAAAAAAATCTTCTATTTTATCCTATCACAAACATTAATACATCCACCCTTAACACATACTATCATCAGCTAGAAAATGAAAAAAAAATCAACTTGAATTAAGTGGACATAGGTCGAATTTTTGGTTGGTCCAATAGAGATCACAGGCACTGAACTATAGAAAACTAAATGATTATACCCCATTCAGATTACCCTGAAAATACCTCTAAGCACGCTCTTCCATTTACTGCAGGGAAATATGCATAAACATTTGAATTTTTTTTATTAGTTCATGTAATTTGGATTGAATGTTAATCTAGATTACAGAATAGTAATATAGGTACTGTGCAGAATATAAAACATATCTTGATTTAGCACATTTCGGATTGTCCGATTAAAAACATATTTCTGTCGTATGGCTGGCTGCAGTTGTTATTGTGTGCGGCGCACACCTATCATCACCCCATTTTATTGAGTTCAGTTACCCGCGACCCCTCTTCTAGCTCCATTCGCTCACTTGGCGTCGCTTACGATGAATTTTGAATTCCACTACTCACGTCTGCAACTTCACAGACAATGGGTAGAGTATGAGATTACAAATAATAGGCGAGCGTTACAAGATACTTGATACGTGGTCTGCTTCACTTATATTGAAATACAGGGTGAACTAAGTAAATTTTTTCTCGCGAAAGAGCTGAGCATAGAATTAATAGGCTTCCAAGTTATCTCGACAATAGTAATCAAGTAAATAGACAGCTTCATCGAATTTAAGTTGGTTTTTATGCAATAATACTCAATAAAATCTTTTAAATAAAGGATTAAAAATCCTCCTAAGGCTCTACCTTTAGATTATAAATTCTCTCGTCATATGTTTAGGTTTACTAATGGTCATTATCAAAATATGAGCAGATATACGTTACATCAATGCTCGAAAGTCGCACGCACACTTAGTGGGTAGATTTTCGATCGTGACCTCGGGCCTAAGAAATAAATATTTTAACATATCACCGATCATAGGTCACTGGGCTAATGGAGGCATAATTTTGCCTATTAAATATTGATGCTTAGGTCATTCTGGTAACTAAGCCCGGCATGGCTCGATAAGAACCTCAGTTTTTCATTTTCCTTCTGCCTTTACCGAAAAAATTAACGGTTTTCCTAGAGGTTAAACATCAGTGTGACGTGAATTTTCTACGAATTATCGTCTTAAAAAAATTTTGACACTTCATGACGGCATTTACCTACACATGATTCATGCAAACATTCGTACCAGAACTAATTGGCGCTCTCTCAAATGTCAAACATTCTGTGCGTATTATGAGGGCTAGATGATCACCCTATCTCTTCGTTAAAGTTCAAAAAGCAAACACCCGTAGCCGAGGTCGGCCCCAACCGCGCACTAAATTGCCAGCGGGACGAAGGTGCGGGCACTTGACCCACGAGTCAGCGACACCCGAACTAGAGGAGCGGGTGACTGCATCCACGGGGATTAAGACCACTTGACAGGTTGAGGGGCCTCTTCACCATGGCTGAAATCGATAGCTCCGACAAATAATAGGAGCGATTGATCCATTATCTCCGAATGAAATCAGCGCTAAGAGTTAAATTCATAATATAAATAATTACATATTTGTCTTAAAGTTTTTAGGATTTAATTCATAATACAGAAATAAGAAAAGGCAAAAATATAATTTAAAAAGTCATGTCACGTTTAGCACAGCATCGAACGTGCACATGTAACTAATTCATTAACAATATTGAAGTAACGAACGTGTTTTATGTTGACTTCTATGAGTCTTCTATGCATTTATGTGCAAAAGTAAATGATGAACAACTTGTACTCAAGCAAGTACTGAGCACATTCACATAATACTTCTTACGCAGTAAAATTAAAAGACATTCAGTTCATTTAAGCGCATAATTAATCATTTTCTTAAGGTAATATTAAAAAACGACGGTTGCCAGGCCCTGGAAAAAGTGCATTACCTGAAAATGAGTTGGTGCATATGATGGAAGGCATTGTGAATAGTTAACAATTCCTCTCTCAAATAGTGCTGTAATCTTTGAGCCTAGTAAGAAGCATTTAAAAAGCCCTCAATCATACTGTGATGGCAATATACCTAAGTCACCCGTAAAATAGCCATTAGATTCATGAGAACGTCAACTTGCCAGGGAAAATGAAGACTTTCACAAGGGAAGTGGGGGTAGACTAACGTCTACCTGAGAGGTCCTGAATTTTGTATAGAGCATTGATGCGCTGAAACTTTCTTATTAAAAGGTGATAATATCGAAAATATAAAATAATTTTATTCCATTCTTTCTTCATGTTCTGCCAAATTTTTAGGAAACCACACTTCGCACAATATGAAAAGTTAAGACGAATATTACAAAGACAAATTTTTGGACTAATGAAATGTGTTTATTAAGGAAAAAACACCTATATAAACAAAAGAAATTAAATGGAATTTTAAAGGGGCATGGAAATCGGTCTCATCTCGAAAACGTTAGTAACCCGAAGTACTAAGAGTGAGAAGTACTTCTTCGACACGACTCAAATCATAAATCGTACCTCTTAACAGCAATTTTTACGTTTCCTGGATTTAAGTTCAGGAACTCTTTATTAAAACTATCTAACAAAATGGAGTAATAGAGGCCATGCAGCAGAACTAGCACATTGATTCACGAAGGTGCACCCCTTTAAAAAGGAAGTCGATGACATAACCACCACAAAAATCACTCACTGCCTCAAGAGAAGCTCTTAAAATAAATATTACTCTCCATCAATCTCATAATATTGAGTTATTCTTGGAAGGGAATTCCATCAAGCTGAAGAGGTTTTCGTTGTCATTATAGGGATCCTTTTTTTTCATCGAAAGTTTAATGCCCTTATGGTAATGGTTTCTCCTCGATTCACTTAAATTTACCCATATTTTACCCATTACCCATTCCTTTGTCAAGAAATACCATGGTAAATGGGGGACGCTATACTTCGAAATTCATTGAAAACGAAAACTTTCCTTGTCTGAGGAGAGAAATAGGAATCTTACAAGAAATTAAATGTCTGATTATGGCCTGAAGATACAATCATAGATCAAATCAACTGATGCGAACTTTATACTTTCTAAATCGGTTCGTGAAGGGGAATTGAAATTTTGCTCTTCATTCAATCATGCCCAGTTGTAATTTGCTTAATACAAACATAAGAACTAGAATGAAGACCTTGGGATTGTAAGATCGACCGAGTAAGATTTAGGTTTTATAAACGCTAATTCAAAATATGAAAAATCATTCGCACCAACCGTGAATCCAACCGTAATCCCTGGATATATGTTGAGACGACATATGGGAACTCTAATTTGCGATGGTCTGTTTTATCCGAGATATAGGCGAAAAATTCATGATTTTCATGAGCTACATCACAATGTTGCATTCTTGTTTACAACCTGACACCGCAAAGGTTCAGGATCCGCTGGCTACTAGTAGTCTGAGGTTAATACTAAAACTAATTTCAGCAGTTTATCCAAGACATTTTCTGCCTTAGGTATCAATTGGACCAACGGATGCAATGGAGGAAACATATTCATTATACTACTGGAAAAACGTTACCAGCTGCTTCTGCACTTAGTCCCCTGCTTCACAGGAAGTCCAGTCTTTCGCTAAAATCCAAGATTCTCTCAAATAACACTATGCTGAAATCTCTGCAATCTTATGCGTCACCAGTGTGGCTCATGGCGGCAAAAACACACCTCAATAAAATTATAACTACAGAAAACAAACTTATCAGGGAAATTGCTGGAGCTCCGTAGTGTATCCGAAATCAAGAAATAAGAAAAGATCTGAAAATTAATCCCATCCCCACTGAACTAAAGGCACAATTAATTCAGTTTGAAAAATCTCTAGCTGCTAGAAACAACAGATCGAATATTTATCACCGGCAATGCAACCCACTTCCTACTGACAAGCTTAAAACTCCTAAATATGACCTCCTCCCCCACCATATCCTTCCCCCATAAGTCTCATCTGCCGCATCATCTGCCTCACAGCGACTATGACGAAAATAACTAAAACGAAAATCTTAGATACCCTCTGTAGACATCCAAAAGGCTAGGAAAAGTGAATAAACCAAGATGGAAATTTCGGCGGGACGTGGCTTGGGTATCTATTGTCTCCACTTTCAAAAAAGTAAAATAATTTATTCGTGCATTGGAGATACCTATTGATTTAGATATATTATTTCCAAATTAAATTTTCCGGCTCTCTCAAATTGGTACTATTTACACACAAACTAGGAGACTCCATGCAGCATTAAACACAAAATGTAATGGTGCGCAATTTTTAGTTATAATAAAATCTAAGGAACGGATTTTTGCAATTCCAAAATTACTTTTTAATGATCAGCAGGAAATATGATACAAAAGTGGTATAATTTGGAAATAATAATCGACGAATATGAGGATATAAATCAGGCGGTACGCCATCACACTTGGCAAAGAACGCAAGGATGCGCCGGAAATGAGATGATTCGTATAATTTAAAGGTTTTCAGTGAAATAGCAGGCCTGGCGAGTCCCACATCTTACCTTCCCGGAAATCTAGGCCGAATACATTATCATCAAGCCGCGAGAGGAAAAAATTCCTATCAGCGAAAGACTGTGCAGCATACAGAGCGTGAAACTCCGTTCCCTTCGAGGAGCATTTATTTTTCTGCATGTGAGCCAAATTGACTGGCTTAAGACGCCTGGTGAAGCTCCAATACTCTATTACATGAAACAAAATAATCAGCACCAAATTAATAATCTTGTTATAAATAGATGCATTTTTTCAAGAGTATTTGGAATCATTCACATTTTGAATGGTTTCCGTAGGAGCATTGCAGATGAATGAAATTCATTAAAAATAACCACTTATATTCAGAAATTAGGCCAAAATATGCTGAAAACACTTTTGTTGAGTGTGTTGGTTTACGTGACTGGGACATAAAATGTAGAAAATGAGAGCGCAAGGAATAGAGGCAGTTGATTTTGGTTATAGACCTATAGAGGGACTTAAGGATATAAGCATTAGAAGTAATGGAGATAGAGGAACTGGAAAGGAAGAGTGAGAAAAAAAGGGCGAGGTTTTCACTTCAGTGAAATGAAAAGAGACCCTCGAAAATGTAAGTAAGGATAAGAGGGCGAAGGTATTTGGAATCATAGAACCGAAGATTTGCTTGTGTAATACTATTGAGGGTGATGTATTCCAGGGAGAAGCCCTGGGACTTTATTCTTGATCGTAATTTTCGCGGATGAGGAGCTACGGTCACCTGGGAATGTGAAGGCTATGGCGATGAAGGCAGAGAAATGGCTACGAATGACAAGGGATCGCCTTAAAAGAATCATGAATATATTATGAGGTAATTATGATTCATAACCTTAAGCAGGAAATCACAAGCCTTCAATCCATTCAATTAACTATTATTGCTGTTAATCATAGAGCACACGATGAGCATCTTTAACAATAGGTACATCGATTTTCAGATCATTTCGAAGTATATATTTTTTTTAAATTAAAATATCATTAAATTAAAACATTTAAATATTTTATACAAATTAAAATCATTTTTTTAAACGAACGTGCCAGGCTTTTTAACTAGGCTTGAGTTATTTTACTATGGATCGCTCTGAGACGTGAAGTCCTAGTAAATGAAGAATATAAATGACGTGATAACATGTTCTCATCAACCCAAAAATGAAGCAAAGGTAAAACTTGAGAAATTATTTATTTTAAAACGTAACAGCATTGACCAGTATTGAATTAGAGAACATGTTAGCCATTTGGAAAGTACGATTGGCTGCACGAAGGGTTCCGGGTAAAAACCAAAGGTGAAGCTTCGGGCGCTATATAGCAAAAATCATCGAAGCTCGAGGTGGCCCACGGATTGGAACTGCGCCGCTAACCTAAATGCGAAAAAAAGTCATACAACTGCGGTTTAGCTTGTTGGGATTACTACCCTTACCAATACCAATCGACCTGCGAGTAAGTAAGATCCCTGATGAGCAAGTGATCGATTCTTGAATAAAATGTTTTCCATATAATTCCGCTGATCAATTAAATAGCATGGGGTGTATTGCTATTTTTTGTCACCTTGGATCAACACTCACCCTAGACGATAATTTAAAGGCATTTCTCACCAAGTTTCCCCAATCAGCCTAAATTTCTATGAGCTAGAATTAAAAACCAAGTAATGAACTCGAATATGGATCTAAACATCAGTATATATGCAGTGAGCGCAAATATCAACTTTGAGGAAAAGTTCAATTATCAGGAGATATGCCACCCTTTTAGTCGAATTAAGAGAGTGAGGCGTTCATTGAAATAAACATGGTGATCATTCCCACATTAGAGATCGGGGCATAATGTTAACCTGTTATACTATTTCTTCCAAATTGAAATCTTTGAACTAGCCCGATCGCAGCATAGTTTCCCAATAGAATGGGGAACGAGATATTCATTTCTGTTTACCCCGTAACAGATGGTTATCACCAGCAAACATTGACCGAAACCTTTGGAAGCGGATGCATTTACGAATAATTTTCCAAATACATACGAAGTATTCTCAATTCCGGTGGCAGGAAGTCGATAATTACCTGAGTTTGCGTCAATTTGTCCGCGTTCTTGGTGCCCACGACTGCCGCTAATGGAAACGCACAGAGGGGTGAGGGGAGCGGTTGTGACTTCAACTCGTGAGTAAATCGTCATTATAATGCAGGCGTGATTACTTCCCGGCCATGTGCACGTGCAACTTCCTCTGGATCGCCCGCCGTCCGTTGGGACCAAGCACATGGGGGAAATTGTGTACAATCCACCACGATTACCTCTTTCAAATCAACTCGTCCTTATCGCATGTCAATTTTCACACAATCACATTGATCAGCGAAACTTACTTTGGAATGGGTGCGGTAGTGCATAAAATTCCACGAAAGAAACGGGATATGACTGAAAATATAAAAATTAGTTTTTAAGTTGCCTAAAATTTTCAAAATCAGTAAATACAAAACGAATAATATGCAACATATATCCTTGCGTTTTTCAATCCTTTTTAATTTTCTATGAACACAGTGCTTGACACTGAACCACACAATCATTTGATACTTTCTTTTATCTATATTTTATTTATTTAAAACAGGTACACATGCTTGAGTCTGGTCGCGAAAGGAAAGAAAAGTTGAAAAAGGCTAAACTGTGATTTATCTAGAAAAAAGGATTGTAGCAGTAGTGAAAAATATTAATTGCATAATGTCTACCCCATAGTTCACTAACGAGGTTATCATTTTTAGACAGAAATTAAATACTTCTCATTTCATATGGGAATAGCATTTTATTTTACTTATTCCTTCCGTTCCTTGAAATTAACATGCAATATTTGCCTATGACTGCCTAAGTAGTCCAATAATTTGATATCCCTTTCTTTATGCCGCAGTACAAAGCAATCCATGAATATATTCATTCCTGCTAGTACAGTCTGTTCTCACAACTACCAAATATGTTTTAAGACCCTACCATCAGAGAACTTATTGCATCCTGACGTAAACGGTCAGTCAAAATAAACTCCCATGTTGATTTATTATAGATAAAATGAAAAAGGAATGCATATGCATCCACAAATAGCCAAGGAATAATAATATCATTTAAGCAAATTAAGCAAATGTCCCATATGTATTCAAATGCATTTTTTTAATGCTGATTACTCGTAGTAGCTTTATTGAAATAAAAATTGCCAAATATAGAAGTTAAAATTGTTCGTAGTGTTGCAATAATGCACGTTAGAATGTGCATAGTTCTGTTGTTTCATATTTAGGAGCAAGTATTATCATCAAAATTGAGGACGGTCTATGGTTAGAGTGATGGAGTATTTTCACTGTATCTAATAAAGGAGAGTTGAAGCGGAAGGGTCGAAAGCTGGAGGAGAGAAGTCACGCCTGGCCCCAAAGAATGAAAATCTCGAGTTCCCGAATTCAAATAAACTATTGACATAAAATGTACATGAATAATGCTAAAAAAAATACTCGATACTGAATGCATTACAATTTACTGTTCCTTTAATTACTCTGAGGAGCAAAACAAGTCACCTAACACAATTTAAAGCACATACACAAAGTGCTGTGTATTGATTGATACTACCGCTGCGAGTTAAAAACTTTTAAAAATGTAGTGCTAAATAATTCACGAGAAGTTGAAAACTATTTCTAGTAGGCTTTGATTTTGAAAGAAAAATGTTGCGGAAAAGAATGAAAGTCATCAGCCGAGACAGCATAAAATGTTTACGAATTACAAACCTATTTTTAGAACATTTATAAACCAATCCCACGAAATAATTTCATCCCCAACGTATTCCTGTAGCCCTCTAGTCGATTTCTAGTGGCTATTATTTCGAAAAAAAAAATATTGCGGAAAGCTGTCTTCAGAAAGCATCAATTGTCGAGGAATTGAATTCCTATATTCGTTTCATTTATAAATCAATCCAAAAAATGTTATTTTCTTCGCCAACACATTCATGTCCCTTCCTAGTCTATCCCTAGTAAGCTATGATTTAAAAAATAATCGTGAAAATAAATTAAAGCTATCTGTCCAGACATCAAAAAATGTTGACGAATTACAAAACTACATGCTCAAAAGGCAAAAAATTCCGACGACTTACAAACCTACTTTTGGTTCCATTTATAAACTAAACTTTATAAATCGATCCCATGACTCATCAAGGTTTATTTCGTCCTCAAATAACACATTAATGTCCCTTCCTAGTGAATTTCTATGAGGCTTTGATTTAGAAAAATATCTGGTAAAAATGAATGAGAGCTATCTGTTCATATAAACTGTTGTCGAATTCCAATCCTGTTTTTGGTTCATTTAGAAATCGATATCACGGAGAAATTTCATCCCCCAACATATTTCCAATTAATAAATACAAGTTGCAATTTTTGTTGAGCATTTTCTTTTTATATGTTAACGGCTGGTTTCCTAACACCCTCAGCCACACGCTTTTTAAGCGACTTGCGAGGCAGAACGTGGATGTCGATTCATGTCCCTTCCTAGTCAATTTCTAGTAGGCTATGATTTTAAAAAAATGTTGTGGAAATGAATGAAAGCTATCTGTTCAGATAGCATAAAATGTTGACGAATTTCAAACCTATTTTTGGTTCATTTATAAATCGATCTGACGAAGTTATTTCGTCCCCCAACATATTCATGCCCCTTCCGTCTTTCTACCCGCCCTCGACTCTGTCAGGGCCACCCCTCTACTCCCACCCAAAGAAGAACCAGTCCATCCTTCAGAGAACTTAAACTTGTCATCAAAGTCATCTTTTCGCAAGATCACTTCGTATTTGCCCTTGCCGGGGCTCCCAAAGAGCCCTCTTCTCCTATTCCCATTCACGTCCTCCTTCTCCATTTCTCTACCTCCCTCTCACTCTCTCCTTTCCCCGGGTCCTTTTTCGTCTTTCGATCTTCCGCCCCAAGATCCCTGGATCCTCGCACCCCTTGCCACGCCCCCAAAAAACCTTTTCCCTGGGGAATCTTCCCCACTTCCCGCCGCCAAAACTCTTGGGTTCTCCCCCAACCAGAACCCCTGCTCCATCTTCACTCCCACGTACGTTGAATTTTCTCCTCCCACTATCCGCCCATCTCCAAACCATTTCAAATATCCGCGTCCCTGTTAAATTGACAACGAAATTTCTCACTCATGATTTCATCACGGCATGCGATCTGCCAGTGATGCCGTTCGCTCCCTCCCACGGATACGGACGCCACGTCTGCCGCAAGGTGGCCAATACGTCGAGGTTGAATAAAGTACTTTCCTCCCACCCGATA
This sequence comes from Ischnura elegans, assembly GCF_921293095.1. Classification (NCBI taxonomy): domain Eukaryota; kingdom Metazoa; phylum Arthropoda; class Insecta; order Odonata; family Coenagrionidae; genus Ischnura; species Ischnura elegans. The sequence continues at coordinate 50,571,972 of NC_060259.1, forward strand.
ATATTCGGAGGAGAAGTCGATAAGCCGGTATCCCGAGTATTTTGCATCTCTGAGTTTCCGGCTAGACTATTTACGTGGTACGAATGCCATTTCATCCATTCATAGACTTAAAAGTGAAAACGAAATTAGGTAAATAAAGTAAATAATGACCAAGGTACGAGCAGTAAAATCGTACTTCCATAATTTATAAAATTAGAAAAAATTATTTGCTTTTTTAAAAGTAAATATGCTAAAAACAAATTAAGAGACCGGTCAGGAATAACAAATGAATGCGCAGTCAGACGATTTTCACTGACTTCACGAATAAATACGTAAAATTCAGATTTCATTTCGTGTTAATATGTTATGAAAAGTTAAACTTTCATTCTTGCCAATACATAAAACAATTTTCACCTAATTTCTGTCAATTTGCAGCAACAATGATGTTATTAAAATTAATATACTTTCCATTATGAGTGATTATTTTTATTAAATTTATTATTTATTGATGCTGTCTATTTGAATAAATGGCCCTGTATCATCGGAAAATTCATTGCAGCCGGAAAATCAAACATACCAATTTGGCTCTATTTAGTAATGGAACCTCAATTGTAACACGCTGTATATGTTTCACTGCCTCTCTCTCATGTTGCGCAGAAAAACCGATAGTATCTTCGGCTAGTTAATTTCTCTGTAGACATAAATCCCTTCTCTTTCTTTCAGATAAGAGGATTTGGTATAAATTTAACCTCATCATCACGGAATATCCAACGGTTGTGCCAGCGCGTAACCGTAATCTTCCAAATATCCTTCCTTTTAAACGAGCTTAGCTTTTCCATTAAGGATGGATCATCCCAGTTTACCTGGCAGATGAGAATAGCAATCCACAACCTTTCTCAAAAGGATCCCATCGGGATTAAAATTTATTTTATAATTATATCAGTGTTCCTTTCTCAAGATGAAGATGAAAACGCATGTCAAACTTTTTTATCCTGAATTACATAAAATTATTAGCACCGAGGTCAACATAATAAAATTAATCGATCAAAACTATTTGGAAAAATGGGGTAGTTTTAAAGTTGGTGATCTTTCAAATTACACGAACATCCCTAAAAAAGTCAGGAAAAAGGTGTGAACATCATCACACAAGAAATCTACTATTTATATTCTAAATTATGAAATATGCTTGCCCTATTGACGCATTCTATGATTTATAAAAATCATTGACTTTTGCAATAAATAACGCATTTTTCATCTTTAGTCCTACTCATAAAGCCAAACCCATGCTTAAAAACTAAATAGGTAAGGAATGATGCATATATCAAACGATTTTCATTAACTGTATTTCTAATTCTGATTGAACTTTACGGAATACAGTAAAAATTTGCATGAATAAAATCAAAATAAGACTAACAGTTAGATTAAGGAAAATAATGCCGACCTAATTCATAATATAGATCGGTATCGGTAAGACTTGGAGAGCAAAGGATTATTTAAGTGTCATACTTGATGCGATCATTACGGAACGCAATCGAATATGTTATAAAATAAGCATGGTAAATGCCATTAATTAAGCCTCAACTTTATTGCAGACTTCACTTCTTCATAGATTATATTATAAACCTAATAGATTATATAGATTATAAACCTAATATTATGAGACTGAGAACAAGAAAATGTAATTATAATTTATGTTAAATTCAGTGACTTAGCAAACTTAGCAAATATTACATTTATGTAAAATTGCATAACCACTACGGAATGAATGTGGAAATGGATAAATATTAAAATTTATCTAAATAAGATGGACTCGACTCTGCAATGAGACAAAAAACTCAAATGGTAAACATAGCTAAAAAGACGCACTTTAACACAGAGCAGTAGCCTTACGCCAAGAAAATCAAGACTTGAAGAGTGCTCCTTCAACTCGTGCATTATTAATTAAATGCAATATAAAAAATATTATATTTCAATAAATGACAATATATTTATTTAGATTTTTTCGTTTAAAGCCCATCTTAAAATTACGAACTGTATTAACTTTATTGTTAAGCATTCATTTTTTTACGGGTATTGAAGAAAAATAATGGCCTATTGATGATATGTAATCAACGGATTACCCAGCACAAGGTGTACGACAGTCATTCATTCAACAAAAATCGCATTATTTCCGCTAAATTAATGAGAGAGTAAAATAACGCTCCTCGTCAAAATCTGCGAAAGAGCCAAGTGAATCCCTTCTCAAAAAGAAATAATAGGATCGAATAAAGGCGCCCGGCTATCGTTCTTCCAATGATGCTGTTAACAAAATGATTCAAGATAATGACGTGAAGCCGTTTACGAAAGCTTTCCCGTGGACTGAGTCCATTTCCCCAGCCGTTGTCTCCTCTGCAGGGAGTTTATTTTAGCCGTTCACGGATTATTAAGAAACTGTTGTTCCAGAAATAAAGACCAAAATACAAAATCCGTATGTTAAAAAGAATATTTGTAAAGACTCTGAGTAAAAAGTAACGGAAAATACCGGTTTTTATTCATTCTTAATTCAACGTTTAAATTCTGATGTGGTGAACAATACTTTTAAAATTTTAAATCAATTTCATTGGAGTTATTTTACCATTAATAATTTTGTATTTTACGAGATATGTCGATGAAATATACAACGGTCCCTGTGATACCGGGTGGATTGTTGATTTGTGGGTAGAAGGATAGAAGGATATCTACCTCATAATACGAAGGGCATTTTAATTGTTGGGGTAATTATCAACACTAGTTGTAACACTGACGTGTTGAAAATAACACTAACAGTTTAAATTCCACAATTAAAGCACGCAAAAAGTGGGAAAAAAACCTTCTTAAACCATCAACCTCGTTGTATCCAGTAAAAATTATGTTTCATGCAAACGTACATTTAACTGAAAACAAAATGATGCAAAAAACCGTTCCGGAAGGATATTTACGCACTTTCCTTTCCTTTACATACTCGGTACTACGTCACTAGCGATGACAGCCCTTCGGCAACACACATTACTGATTTTTTTTTATAATAAACTTACATTATTTATGCATATTACAAAGTGTTGCATACAAAAGTATTGCTATGAAATATGTATCTGAATAAGAGTAAGGTTCAGAAGAGGGCTGGCGTTGTCACTACTTCGGCCGCCACACACGTCGTGCGTCTTAAAGGTAACGTGGTTTTGAGTCACGTCACTTGCATACGATTATCAAATGGTTCACCGTTTTTGTACATTTGGATACCAATAAAAATCATTCAAGGGAATCTCAGTGACATTACATAGGTAATATATGTTAAAAATATTTTAATATAGGTATCTCGATAAGTGTAAAAGTTCTCTTTCCGGGCTGTTCGATACGTAAATTTCCCAAGTCACTTAATGCACATGATGCATACACGTGTTCACCGAGGATGGTGCTAGCTAGCCCCCCTCTGCTAATCCTTACCCTAAGGTAACCAAGCCGTCTTAGTGGGAACCAGGTTGATTGTTGATTTAAGGATAGTACTGCCATGTTAGGAAAAGAAAACCTAATATGTGGGTGTTACTACCGACATCAGACCGAGAGAAACACCCCAAACGTACACAGTGGATGATATACGGCGGTAGCTTTTCGCGAGGATGGTAAAGAGTTCTTCCCCTCATCGATCCGGCAGACAGCACCAGGGGCGATCTGTCCCTGCTCTTCAGCCTCGAAGAATGATTGACCGGCCAAGAATCCATCTATTTTTCAAGACATCACAATAGTGTCCCTTTTCAACTGTAGTCTTGAATTTATCTTCAGGGATAGCGCTATTTTCAACTATAAAAAACCTCAGGACGGCATACTCAAGAATTAAAGAATTATAAGACGCAATATTACATAACAAAGCACTCAAAACTTTTGAATTTTGCGTGTCCATATACTAAAAACAATCACAAGATGCTTGAGTTTTAACTATTGGTGTGAGACTATAAATATTTTACGCATACATGAGTTATAATGATCATTGTTTAGCTGTCTTTACAAGATAAGTCCTCTTGTATAATAATCTTCAATTTAACTTAGAGCTGAATACATACTAAAGATACTTTCCCTATATGAGCCGGGTAGTACATCAAATTTGCATTTTAGGAATATAAAATGTAACATATATTGATCCAAGGAGCACTTCAGCCATAAGAATGTACATAGATATGAGCTTCAGAATGGATTATTATTTTTTTTTGTAAATATCAAATTGAATTTCTCAAATATGTGTATTCAGCATATTGTACTGTATGCTGAAGACCATCAAAAAGTAGAGGATAAATAATAAATTAATTGAAAAATTGGCCCCAAGAAAATTATCAATGGAATTAATAATTATTTTATAAAATCCCTTCCCAAAAATATTAAAAGATATTCTGTTTAAAGCCAAAGTAAAACACTTGCCACTTACATAGGCATGGAGTTAAATAAGTGGTGAAAAATTTAGGCATACTTGGCGATGAAAAAAAATTGTAATATTATACCGAATGGGCAGTGGAGGTACGAATATCATACCTCCTGCAAATGGACTATTTCTTTGAACTCATTTTATATAGGATATCATTCAATGAATTCATAAGACAACTCAGCATATCTCTGATCTCTACTGCCTATGTCCACTCTTACCAATTGATTTGAATGAAAAGATGAATGGAACATTCAAGAGCAATCACACAATGGATGAGCAAGCCTCCATTGTTTTTTTATGAAACCATCTGTCTCCCCTACGAATTCCACGCTTTACAAATGAAACAAAATTCTCAAGCGTGCTATAACTACCACTGACAAGAAAATTTGGCATAAATTTGCTCTGCACACATAACAAGCTGCTTGATTTTCTGAATAATTCACTTACGAACGAGGCCAAACTACTTATCATATCCTGTATATAACTTTGGATGCTTCTGCCACCTTTTCTAGAGTTCTTTGGTTGAGTTTTAGAGTTTGTAGAGTTTTTCTAGAGTTGCATTGTAGTTATTACGGTCGCTCTTGTGATCATTTCTCGTAATTAATTCCCTTTTTGTATTCAGCTTTTCAGTAAGAGTTAGGTGAATTTCCCTTTTGCCTACCTTATATTGTCACAAGTATCAATGCACTCACTTCCGATGGAATTTATGTAATCATAGGTACTATCACCGAATAATTCTACACTGCCAATTATTTAAACCATATCGACGTCGTGAAAAGTGTAACGTATAATACACATCCTTTGTATACCCAGTTTGCGTAATTATGCATATTTTGCGACATAAAACACTAAATTTATCAGAAAAACGGAAATTATTCATCGTGGAGGCATTTTAAGTTGGGATACACGGGAAGCTACATATGCAATAGATTATTAATCATCTATAAGCCGTAAGTAAATTCTAAATCCTTAGAAAATTTCGTTTGATAAGGAATGAATAATATTACCGTATATGGGATATAAGCTTTCGCCAAAATCTATAATATTCGACAGCAGCTTAGGTTTCAGAAGATGATCTGTGTTCAGAGATAATGACTGTGTAGTTCCCGTTTGAACAGCATGCATTTCCTGCGTTAATTATGCTGCATAATGAGTACGTCGGATGCAGTTGCGCTTGCCCTTGCACCTGATCACAAAAATACCAGGGCCGAGTGTTTGGGGACCCATATCAAAACTTTTCAGATTTTTTTACGCCGAAATCAAAATAAGCAAGCTAAATTTTCAATGTTGTTCAAAATTGTCGCTTCACTATTATAAATGCAAAATATCGGCAAAATGATGAATGGAGACTACTTTAATTTTCCAATCCCGTTCAAGATGTTCGTACAGAAGGATAAAACTACTGTTGGTATATGAATGTGAGAATCGCTCGTGAGATGTGCACAGACTTACATTTTTTATATGAAATTCATATAACTTCTTGGATAACTTAGAGGTTAGCCGTGACTTCTAGTGGGTGACAATTCACTGTGACAATTTTGTCCATACTCGTGTATCGTGCGACATTTGCTTTCAACACTATGCACTGATGAAACAGTTTTTTTGTTACTCAGCTGAAATAAAGTACATAAAGGGGCCGAAATTATTCATTGATCACAATATTTCTTGAAAAATGTAAAAAATAATAGTTTGTCTCAATAATGGAAACTACTCTTGCGCTACTCGCCCTTTTGGTGCTTTCTCATGAATGAGACAATTTTCTGATACTTTGGGGCAAGGAAACTAAGTTGCGAAATGCTAAGGGAATGTATTATTTAAAGATTTTGGAAAGTAAAATTTTCAGATATGATGAAAGGAAAAAATTATCTAACGACGAAAACTCCACGGGGAGGTAAATAAAAACGGTGAACTACAAACTTGGCGGAGTTTGGTTAACGAACCAGAGAATTTTAAGCTATGGTTCGGGGAATTCCTTAGGTAGAGATATTTGCAAAACTCGTCGAGGGAGGATGAACTCAAAAATTTGTTATAAGAAGCGATTTGCAACCCACAGCCGGCATCAACATCTACGCCCACAAACAAAACGAGAGACAAAGGTAAATATTGCCATTTCACCTCCACAAAAGGGTATCGCCGCCTCATTTCTCTAGGAAGACGGTTTTTCTTAAGGCCTGGGTACACAATACGCTTAACCGAGCTAGTAAATGTCAAATGAATGAACGATTTAGGGAGACTTGAACGGAATTCATACGAATGCATTAAAAATGAAGAACTTTTGTTTCTGACCATGTATTCGCACAAGTTGGGAGATAACACGAAGAATCTATACGTTCATTCCCCCTTTTATACATTTTGACGTAAGACAATTTTGACGTAAGCATTATCTTGTAAAAATTGAGATTATCAGGACAAATTTTCCAACAGTAAGCCTCATAAAGGCTCTTAGTTCACCATTTATTAAGCGAATTAATTAATTTAAATTGGACATTTCAGCGAGCAACCATCAACATTTGGGCTTACGATGGTTTTATTTTTCTGAAATGCAGAACGTAAAATAATTTTGTCCAATCAACGCTAAATCTGTGGTAACCAAGGTAAATAGGCGCTCTGAAAACGGAAGTAGTTTCTAGACCACTTAAGGAGGAAGGAGAGATTTTGTCTATGTCGGCTGGTGCGGTCTCCACCTTAAACGCTACCAAGCTGATATATTGCAAATGATATTTCCCTCAATACACATCTACCGTACGTGTTAATGCACCTTTTGACTTCTTATCATCATTAAAATATGACATCAGAATCGTTGGAGATAGTCCTTGATGATTGACCGAGGAAGAAGACGATAAGGCGGAATAGAATCAGATGGGATGAGATGAAAGGCTGGGGCTATTCAGCTATTCGAGGCTGGAGCTATCGGAGTATGAGACGAAAACATATAGAGTGTTACTAACCGAGTGACCGTAGACAAGGTAAAAGTACCAGAAGGGAGCAACTAACACGAGCAGTAGTTCAAAGAGAGGCAGAAAATCAAATCCGAGGGAAAAGCGTTTTTGCAGAAGAATAAAAACGACAACCGGACCATTGAAACGTAGTTACAGATTCAGATCGAACATTTCAGTATATTTTATTCACATATTGACCTAAGGAATTCAAGTTACGAAGAAAGTTACAGAAAATAGCCACTAGTTCACAATGATTGCCATGAGCAATTCCCTGGGACCGAAAACCAAACCATGGAGCTTCGGCTTCCCAGACCATTGCGTAGACCGCGAGGCTACCCAGGTTCCTTGATTCCGATGGAAATTTATGCACGCACATATTCTAAGCAGTGGGCCGAACGCCAATAGTCAACGGTTCAAACCGCGGTCCAGAGAATTTTTTCACATTACGATTGCTTACTGTGAATTTCTCCACCGTTCACGTGGCAGGTTATAAATATGTCACAAAAATTAATTTCCTTTAATAAATAATTACGGAGGTGTCTTATGGTAGAAAATGACTCAAAATATCGACTGAATTCATATTTAAGCATCAAATTAAGCCCTAAAAACATAAATACGACTTGGTCCTCGTGATTTTGATTTGACCCTGATATGACTCTCTTGTCGTACTAAAAAAGAATATAAATAACCAGTTTCTCCATATACCTGCCATTACGCTCACCCTAACGTCTTTCCTCCTAAAGCACTACGTTATTTGCTATTTACACCATTAGGTAATCTCGATATATTAATAAATTACATTCTTTGATGGCGGTTCTCGTATTCACAATATTTATTGTCAAGTTTTATTTGTACTATCGAATAAAAATCTCCACACAGATCGAGAAGCCCATTTGTTTGGATTGTACACACCGGAGACACGTGGAAGTTTGACCACAAGGTTGGTAATCAATCTGTATGTATGCTCAGTAGACAGCAAGAGGAATATACTGGCCGAAGTATTTACGGCCCTGGATGCATGCACATGTTCAAATCGTTAGGTAGGAAATCGATATGGCTTCGGCGCTCAATTGCATTCAGCGTGGGTTGAATAGTGAATGGCGTCGTGGTTGCTTTGACGGAACGAACGATCTCGGGGAGAATATTTCACTGAGCAAGTGCCACGTGGACCCCGCGAATTTAAGTAAAACGTAGAGGAAACGTGTAACCGAATTCATTGTCTCCTGCACACACACTACGATTTTTCTAAAGAGAACAAAATATACGGCATCATTCAACCAACATAACTCTAAATTTATAACGATGGACTTATTTTTAAGAATTGATCAAAAATATGGAATAATTATTGTACAAAATTACAGTTCCTGGATTTATTTTTATTTTTATTTTACAATGTGTCGAAATGATGATTGACATTTTATTGGTGCATTCTGGCACTATGCTGTAAAAATTGAAATTATCAGGACAAATTTTCCAATAGAATTACAAGTGCGCCTCAGAAAGACTCTTAGTTCACCACTTTCCAAATTTCCAGCGAATTTATTAATTTAGAGCAGCCATGAAGATTTGGACTTACGATGGTTTTATTTTTCTGAAATGCTGATCGTAAAATAATTGTGTCCATTCAACACTAAATATTTGGCAACCGAAGGAATTAGGCACTCTGAAAACGGAGGTAGTTTCCAGACCACTTAAGGAGAAAGGAGAGATTTTGTCTACGTCGGCTCGTGCGGTCTCCGCCGTAAACACTACCGAGCAATTACTGGTATATTACAAATGATATTTCCCTCAATACACATGTACCGTCTCATTGCCCACAATTAGCTTTCAATAAACTCTTTGCATAGTCTTTGCCCAGCTCGATCAGCTGTCAGGTATCGCAGCTAATAAGCAGTGGGTGGGTGGATGGGTGCACTTGCCTTCGTTAACATAGTTTTCATGAGGTTTATCCATCCAGGAGTGTGTACAAGGGAGCGTAATATTTCATTCCAATCCACCCAGCCCCCGCTCTGATTATTGGATGTGGCATATTTGATAAAATCGTTCGTCCACTATTATACATTCGTTTTACACGATCTGTGCTCAGATTAGTGAGGACATTAAACCTAAAATAAATTTAAAAAATGAATAAAAATTTTTTCATAGCAGTCTTTAAGTGATGAAAATTGTGAAACACCTCATAAAAGTAAACAATAATGAGTAAAAATCTTTTGTTGGATTACGTCTTTCATCTTTGCTCAAGCCCAGCTCGCTAGGATAGTATTTTTCCTTTTTCCCACAAACACCAACCTTCCGAATCCCGGATTCTCAATAAAGTTTGAAGAAATATGGCCAAGTTAATAAGTTAGCCACGGTTACAACGGTTAATTAAAATATTTTTTTTCATCTTTGGTCCAAAGGCACTTTACATCATTGTAAAAGATGTATCCCTCGCTACAGATCTAATCTCTTATTTCCCATAATTAGCTTCCAATCTATTCCTTGCATAGCTAATGATCAACTCCAATATGCAAACATGTATTGCAGTCAGTAAGCAGGAGAAAAATAGTACAATGGGAATACAAATACGTAATTACGCACCGTCTTTCTCAGAATAGCTAGGTGGTGAATAAACGAAGCATTTTGACGCACTAAAACCTCTTGAGAAATTCTGCTCGAGATCTCACGGATACTATCGTGGTTAAACGTGGCCCCGTTAATCGCCAATTTATTTCCTCCCTCCCCGTAACGCAGGCTAACTTTGTCACCGACTGGCTTCCTTCCTCGCCTCCCCGCCGCTCCACCCTTCCGCCGACTGGGACCCTCGCAACTTAATCTCGCAAATTGGACCGAAATTGTCAGAAAATTTGACCTCGACCTCCTCCCACGCCATTTGCGATCCGGCTCGAAAACCGTCCCACCACACTTCGGCGCGAGCCGTCCCCAACCCACACCGTGGCTGCCCGACAAACCATCGGTTCGATTTGCATAATCATTTTTCACCTTCACTCCGCTACACGCAACCCGTTCCATTGTCGGATTAAAATTTCACCGCAACTCGGACACCATATTCGGCCCTTCTTTTTTTTGTAAATTTCGTATTATAAGGGAGAAAGGGCAGATTCTTTTTTTCGTTATTATGGCCATTATTTATAAATCAAATCGCATAATTCCTACTGTTTGTTGCCCTATTTTATTTATGCCCCCCCCCTCTCCATGCACGGAAACGAGTCCAAGCTTTCCCCCATATATATTCGCTTACATGGGGTTAAAAAGCTTTTTCTTTTCTTCGCATGCATAATTAAGGCGGTTGTGTTGGATTTGCGTCACATGTGATGTGAAAAAAATAAATATTTATATTTTCAATGAATTTTTTTCACTTTAAGTTTAAATCTATCAATCATATTGTAGATAGGCATCACCGGCTAGGAAAAAAATCAGCAAATATTCAGCGTCTTTGCACCGATGTTTATAACAAGGGATGAAACAGTTTATTATGGGGCAAATATACATAGCAATTGATGAAATGAACCAAATTTAAAATTAAAGCCAAAAGCAAAAGTTCGCATTCAACATCAGCAAATCTGATTCGTGGGCAAATTCTTAGCAAATATGTACGCGAGCAGTCTACAATTCCTTAAAAATAAATGACTTAGTTTTCATGGATGAATAAAACTAATCTTCGGCAATCCGAGAAGCATTTCATTAAGCAAGAGGAAAATTTAATCTTCAATGATTAATTAGTGCGAAAAATCCACAGAGGCAAAAATCATTCGCCTTGACCGGGATTCGAACCCGGATCCCTTGATTTCCGGCCGAGGGCTTTACCAGTTAAGCTACCGAGAGGAAATTTGTGGACTATGCGGGTGACTCCGTAAAAAGTTATCACCGTGGCTATTCCCGGTATACTTATATATACGATATAAAATATACGATATATACGACCCGGTATATATACGATATAAAAAAAACTTCAATGATTACCTGAACCAATCAATTACTAACCGCAATTGCCACGTAGCAAACGCATTTGTGATGAAATTTTGCGAAAAAAGAAAAATTGAAAAGAATTGAAAATAAAATACTTTGGATTTTATGTCTCTAAAAACTCAACAAAAAAGTATTGACTTGATCATTTCAAAATCTAATTATTCAATTTTACAAATACGCGCTTTTCTTGGTAGTAATAATAAAAATATATCAAATAAAAGAACATAATCAATGAATTGCACATCTACAACTACTCTAAACACAGTCTCAGGCGTTCGAAATTAATATAGACAAATAATAAACATAGCTAGTTAATATAATTATGGCCATAATTTTTTGCTACCATTTTCCATTTAATTTATCTTATCTAGTTTAAGATACGGTACAGAATGTAGATGTATATGTCGAGTATAAACATGTGAGATATTTGATTTTTAGCAAAAAAATAATAATCCACTCTGAAGGTGATAAATATTAACATGCTAATATGAGGAGCACTATTTCAATCAGATAAAAGGTAGTTCGTTAGCATAAATTATAGCCGATATAATTGGGTTAAAAATTGATTTGCGACACATGCCAATTATGCATGTACATAGATTTTCAGTCAAAATCTATGATGCACAATTGATATTACTGAAACATTTAGTTCATTTATAAAAACATTATCTGTGGAAATCCTCAAAGTTTTCTAACCCGATTCAAACAAGATGGAATTTAACAAGAAAAATAAATTAAGTATATCGTTAAATACTAAAAAAATTAAATAACAATTTCAGTTGCATATATTGTCGCAATTGTATGTGGGCATATAACATTTCACGGAGCATAGTGAAAAATGATTTTGACGAGATACCGAAAAGAATATAACCTATGTCTCTCTTCAATAGATAACTGCGAAGGGTAAACCTCGGGAGGCCAGAGGGACTCGATATGATTACTTATGTCAGTCAAAGGAAATAAACAGCTAAATTTAGGATTATAAAGCGATGAAACATCCGGCCAGCATGGAGAATGATACAAGCAGGAAATTGAATGGAAGAGAATGAACGGGGGTGAACAAGGCAGTGAAAATATATATCCGGCACGGCATAGGCACAAAGTAACTTATAGCTAGATTTAGGAGGGGAGGAGCACTTGCGCAAGTAAAGGTGGACCGTGACCTTGCATCAGTGATAGGTAGGGAATATATCCTGTATCGTGGACAGCGGTGAAACTCACATGAATTATGCAGGAAAAATTCCCCTTTACCGGAAATCATATACCTTTGGATTTCCTGGACTTTGTATTGTAGATCACTTGGCTATACTACAAGCAATTTCTGAGGTTTATGGTGCGAAATCCGTACGCCCTTGACACGACTGTTACATCAAGAGAACTTTTTTCCCATAAAAATTGATATGATTTTATTCATTTACTTTCAAGTACCCGGAAAACTGCACACAATCACCAATCGGGATAACCAACACATTACCACTTACCACTGGTTACCACCTAAGATAATTGTCAACATACCCCGAAGGAACGTGAAACCACAGCTTTCAGTGTGGCAAGCGAGGACTTAACCCCGTAGTCTGTGAATGTGTTCATAATTAATGAATCATTAATGCGATGTTAGATATGTTTAATGCATTTAAACGGCACGAATCGAAAACGGTCAAAAAATATTCTAAATGGTACATGGTTCCCACTCGGCATATTTCTATGTGTTACTTTACTACATCCGGCATTGAAACGTTTTATGGCCGATGAAAAGTGTCCCGATACAAATTTTTGCCGATATAATGATTCTATAATGCATATATATTATTATCATATGATATCAGTAAGAAATCGTATGGTATATTTATCAATTTTTATTTATATTCAACTCAGAAAATTAGTTTTTAAAGAGTAATAACGTATAGAGTCATAAGTAAAGCGATCGGATACTGATCAAAAGATCCCTAGCTCAAACTCCGAGTGATGCCTTGGAGCACCTGAATAAAATCCTTCAATTGAGAGGTGACTCCGGAAAATCTGGCAATCCTACCCTATAAGCATTGTATTCATACCATTGTATCCGGGGTGAATTTTACTCTTGTTTATCCAAAGAAACCTTTCAGTTGATAAAGCTCTGACTGAGATAAAAATACATGTAGACATCAAACAAAGATGGAAAAGTAGAGCAAGGTTGGGTGAGCATTAACGTTTACAACTGCCTAAAAATGATTCGAAGAGAATTCGGCTGCTGGCTCAGAGTGAGGGGAAAAGATAGTTTGAGTGCACGATTTGTGAAAGCAAAGTTTTAAAGGGAGAGATTATGAATGACAAATGTTTACAAAATGATCTCAATTTTAGAAAGTAATTTTTGACTACAGTCGCGCAGAAGACACATTTCGAAATTGCATAAAATGAAAGACGATTGAAAAGGCTATTTTCGGAATTTAAGAAAACAATTCATAACGATACAGACAGAGGGAGCTTTTTAGAGGGAGGCATACTAAATGAGCTCATTAAAAATAATCATATTAATAAAAAAAAACTTTGAAATTCAATCCAGAAGCTTTAGTCTAGTCAAGTAATGTTCAAAAAGAGCCTTAGCAGGAAATTTTTTTGTAGTTCAGATTTATTCTTCTGTCATATTACTTGGGGAGCTGACAGCTCACCACGTCTTTCATTTGGAACATGCAGTCTTTTACATGCAAAATTTAATATCGGGACCTTTCGCCACAGGAAGGGGTCTAATTTACATCTTTTTATTCCTATAAAAACGTGGGTCGATAATGTTTTTTATTTACTGCAATATTTTCTTTTATTTTTGATGAGTATGAAGTTTTTTACTTTATTTTTTTCATATATTGTCGTATAATACTGTATAAGAATTCCTCTTTTCCACCCACCATAAGTTGCGAAATATTGAAAACACCTACGAATTAACTCCATACTTTAAAGTTTATTTGGCCCTCTGCTGCCGTCTCTTGATTCAATATGTGGCCGGTATACCTAACGTGCATTAATTTTAAGCATCGGTATTGCAACCTAGATTTTAGGAAAATATGGTGGACCTTCCTCGAACGCGGGTCTTTCAAGCTCCACGATATCATAAATTGCTCGCATCCGGTTCCAAGAAGCATATTTTCACTAGACATTTTCCTTGCTAAAAGTACGTTACTTATTCCATGGAAACAGCTTAATAGTGAAGCATCATACGGCCTTAATCGCAGGGAATTAATTTGAAAACCTTTCGAATTGAAACATGCGAGCCGGTAATCCGCAGTCGAAAAATAATTTTAAATTTGTGAAAATTAGTAATGTATTTATTTATGAATTTAAAATTTTGAATCTTCGAATGTAAAAAGTGATTTTTAAAACTCATGTAAATAATGATATCAATGACCAGTCAATGATTTTCTGGGTCCCTGCTGTCTCAGTCACGCAAGGAAAAACCAATGTCTGTAACCTTTTTGCTCTTCAAGGAGCATCGATGACATAAGTCAGATTAATACACATAATTCACTGATAAATTGGCATTAATTTAAAAAAACCTGGCCGAAACAACAGCTGAATTATAAGAATCACATCTTTTCTTCTATATACTCTCATTAATCCACAAATATCTCTTTAAACGAAAAAAACATCTTCGCTTCTAATCTTATTAGCACAAAGCTTTAGATCATGAAGTCGAGTTTCACTTGAAATGGGTGAAAAAGGGTTTATGGATTTCAATAAAATATTTTTTTCAGGTGGATGGCGTATTAAAACGTACAACTATGCGGTCCCTGATTTTAGTCATAAAAATATAGAAAGTAGTAGTCAAAATATTTTCCGATAATATTCAATAGGTTTTTTTGCACTTCAATAAATGTTGAAAGTTAAAAGGGGTTATATTTTTATGATGATGTTAACATTGATTATTACAGATTTCTTTTATCCTTTTAATGTATTTTATCGCCAGTCCTGATGAAACTAATGAATTCGGAGAGACACCGGCGTGACACGTTACATTTTATTAATATAGGCCAAAAAATAGAAATAAAAACATTAATCGTGATTTAGTAAAAATTAACCTTCGGCTGCGTGGCTAAAATTAAAGAATCAGTAGCTCCTGAATGGAGGTGAAGGTTAGCGTGCTTTGGGGCGTGGGGAGGACGGGAAGCGTCGACAACAGCGCAGTGGACGAAGACAAAATAGCATCAGAATGCGTAATTGATGAATGAGCTGAGAAGGTCAACCAAGCGAGAAATCTGCGTGAATGCTGAGGCAAATAACCAGGAGTCTCGTGACTTCCCGTAGCATTTGCGTAGTGGATGACTTTTATCCAGGCATGAAAGAGTTTAAATCCTCAGTAAAAGTCACCGTGGCAGATTCGAGACATGTTTTTCCCTCGCTTTCTCTTGGAAAAATCAACGCCACTGAAAATGTGATATTCTACTTAGTCTTAATCAAGTACATTTTATGACAGGTAACCGACAGAATACCAAGTATGAGGTGAGTACTACACACGAGAGACTTTGCATTAGTCATACTTCACTAACCATGTTTCACTATATCAGTCATAATATTTCATATCACCATATATTTATAGGTAGAGCATTACAATTCCAGGACTGGTACAGGCTGAGATTGATTTTGTGATTCAAATCTACATACTATAAAGCCCCTTAACGACCACTCATTCATTCAATCACTCATACAAATGTTTGGGGAGAACGAGACGAGATACGACAAAGAGTCTTATGAAGATCTCCTCTAAAATTGTCTGGAACCCCAGGAAAAATTATGAAAACAATAAATCTCCGATTATTTATCAGTCTATTGATTAAAAATTGAGTTTTTATTAATTAGTTCAAAAATGCTCGCTTTATGTAGTGCTTTATCAATTAAAATGTAGTTAGTTAACTGCAGTTCATTGTATTTCGTAAAGTCGATATGTTAAGATATTAAGTACCAATTGAGTAATACAGTGGAGTATGCTCTCAACGTTTTTTGTATTTGAATGGAATAACAAAGACACTCTTTCTGACTCGTAGACATTTATTTTATTTTTCAAGTCCCTCAGAAAAATGTTTCTCTCATATAAAAATTTATTTTCATATTGCAACCTACGTACCATACGCTCGGTTTACTTGAAAGTGGAAATATTGCTTATATCTAATCTAGCCAACTGAAAAGTATACGACCCTCAAGTAACAAATGGCAGACAAAAAGTATATGACCTAACATAGTGACAATAACAGGCCGCAAGCCTTTTAAGGGAGGGTCTGAGGGGGCAGAGCTCCCCCAGCGAGCAAAGGCGAGTTAAAGCATGAAGCTCTTTCGGTCTCTTCCCTATACCTTATATTCAATTCAACGACGTTATACAAATAACAATTCCATATATGCCGCAGTAGTTAGAGGTAGCATATCCCTATCTAAGGAAGCAGTAACCAATAAACGGTATGAAGGTTATTCGAAATGCACCATAAAAAATATTTTTAATTGAAAAAATGAAGCACTACCATAAAAGGCAGTAATGAAAACAACATAATCGAATGAAAAATTCAGCATGCGCCAAAATGAATCCTATCGTGCCCCAGAGGGAGAAAATGAACTTTGGTCATTAATTGACATCCCGCAATACCACGGACGATTTCCTCTCATGAGAATATGAAACCCGCAAATGATAACTGGTAAAAAAAATCATTCCATAAGGACATTTAATTTCATCACAGCTGAGTAATACCTTTTAAATCAATTTTGCGTCATGTAGTATGACTGAGATTATTTTTATACGATATATTACACAGTCACGTCATGGCAAAATTAGCAGTTACGGAACGCATTTTCCTTAATTTTTTTCAGAAGTGAGTGGTTTTTATTACAAGTTACTATTTTCATTTTATTACAATTTTTTTTTTTGGATTACGAACGTGAATACATATTAGAAATTTCTGGGCACCAAAATTCATAAAACATTTATTTGAGTATTATTTCTTTTGTAAACCAGTGCCAGAACGGCGTTCCAGCACCATGACACCACTAATACTACGCTGAAAAAATAATCATTCATCCTCGTATAGTAATTCCTTGGACAACAATTATTGATGTTTGTTGCATGACGTGGGCAGATGTACCTAAACAAAACCTGATTAGGTAAACATCACTTACTTTACCATAAGGTATTTCTCCGCTTATGTACTACCTAATATCAATGTATCATAGCGATTGCAAATTTTTATAGAAAACGGTGAAGAAACTATGCTAGAATGTCATTTCATCCCGCCAGAGAAGTGGTGCCTATCGGGCCCTTAAATTTTGCCTCTGGACAACATATGCGCTTAGTGTGGCTAAATGACTTCATATTTGCTTCTCTGATTGTAGGTTCTGTCATATTATTTCAACTTTTCAGGTGCTTCTTTGCTCCACGATACCTTTGTGAGCCATGTTAACCTTTTACCTTGTTGACCTTTGTGAGCCATTTTAACCCTAAGCTATGATGACAGCCACAAACACTCATTCACAGTCAGGACAGTATGCAAAATCTCGATGAATTTCCACAAGAATAACTCTAGTAGGTCACCCTGGGACTAGCAAGCCTATTATGTCTATCACTTTAAGTTATTGATGCTATCCTATTGTTAAAATCATCCTTCTGCGACTTAGTGTCGCTAGATATTTAACTTGTTCTATAAAATTTTCTAATCAAGTTGAACGCTGATAAATCACAAAAAGCATATTGCCGATTTACTAAGTAGGTTTGATGACTGAACTTCGCCTAGCATTGTTTCCTGGGCCATTTACGTGTAGAATTAATAAATGCACTAGAATAATTAAGGTCGAGGGGAGAGTGAAATGAGTAAAAGGTACTAGAAGCGTAAATGTTTTTATGCAAATGGACGCAACTACCGGAAAAACTTTGAATTTCCAAGTCAAAACTAAAAAAATTATAATTTCTATAATCCAAATTAATAAAAATCACCGCCCATAATTTAATTTAGATAACAACATCTGGAAATTTCTCATGGATTTTTTCTCCATAGATCTCCGTCCTGCAGACCAGCCCCACCAAGTACAAAAAACGTTTCAAATTAAGCCAAAGGTGGGCAACAAAGTGCAGCTGTCGAGTAGAGGGTAACCCAGTTTTGGCCTCTGGTATATGCATTACTGGAAGCAGCTACTCTTTTCGACCCATCAGTGGCTTACGACCAAGAAATGAAGGTCCATCACTTGGGACTTAAGGTCACCCACCCACCCCGTGTACCCACGCAAATATTTTGGGGATAGCTGAGGATAGAGTTCTCCTTTGACCAAGAGGCTGGGCGAGCCCCACAAATTTTGTGAAGGGGGCCCATTCCTTTCCTTAGATTCCCCCCACATCAAGGGTGTTTGTTTTGGGATTTCCAAAAACTTTATTTGGGATTTAAACCAATGAGCCATCGCTCGGATACCACGTTCCCCAGGGCATTGGAAAGGGGTATCACAAATGCGTCATCCAGATATGAACCACCCGGAGTATTTAGTCAGAATTTCAGCCCTAAAACATTGGTGCCAGTCCTACCTATTTATTAGCATAAGCGATATTAGATTCATGAATATTTGTCCTTCTATTACGTGAATAAAACTTATGGATACGAAGAAAATATGTACTAAGGACGAAACATTGGTGTTAACGGCGCGCGAGGGCCAATGTAATAAAAATATTGCCGTGAGGTGACGACTGTTTCCAACGATCATCCAAAAATATTGGAAAAATAAATGATGAACTATTTCTCTATTCATATCAGATATTAGTTTTGAAGGGATAATACCGTTTCCGAACGCTAGAGAATTTATGACTACTCTGTTGCAGCTACATTGAATGAAAAATTGTTTCCGAGAAATCCGATATTTCCAAGCAGGTTCTTTCTATCTACGACAGAATTCTTAAATAAAAATGAAATCCCGGCTATGATACACGGCCCGGATACAGAAAAGAAAATAGGAATATAAACTCTTATTTCCAAAAAAAGTTTTCGGACATCGATCCGAATAGAATCAAATAATTCTTTTCGTTTGTATGCGCTAGAGTTCTAGTAATTTATCGAACTCGCCCAACTTCAGGCATCGGTTTACAAATTTACGCACAATATCCCCACCGGAAACCAAATTCACCGATAAGCCGCCCCCTCCTCCACATAAGTTATGAAAATTCCATAGGAAATCCAAAGATACAAATCTCACATTGAAATAACCACCATAAGAAGAGTATACATTTGGATCGAATAGAAACGAAAAGTCTCTAATGAGACTGAGCTATACCCTGGAAGATAATGAATTGGGATCAAAATAAGTGAATTAAAATTGATGATAACGACCTTACTTATGGAACAGGATAACTATAACTGTCGTAGTTAAGCCTTATCACCATTACAAGAAACGAATAATAGTCGCATCAAGGAACGCAATGCCAATGCAACTACCGTGGGCTTGTTCTTCTCTCTCTCATAGAGCAGCATGAGGGGCGACATTGCTTTCCTTGTGAATTTGCTTTTTCTGAATCCGAAAGCTTGTCATGTAAGAAAATATTAGGTAGGTCAAAACTTAGAAATTTGAGACGCATACAAATTTTGACAACGCTCATTTGTCATGTGATGGTTACGTTTTATTTTAATAAACTATGCCTCTGCTAGCTATCAATTTAATAAGTTTTCCGCTACATTTTCTCTTTCGTACAGACCCTATTTTGGCGCAATAAATCATACATTAGAGGGTATACAATCGTGGATCTTGATAAGCGTGATGGTAATTTTATGTTCTTTTGCACGATAACTTGATATTGAAGCATGAAAAAAATCATAAAAACTTATTTAGTTAACAAAAGTGATACCTAACAATAAAACGTCAAAGAGGGAAAAGAGATACTTAACTATTCACGAGAGTGCGGGCATTAAATGACCTTTGAAGGCATACATTATTTCAATATTGAAAACCTTACAGTTTTACAGGTACTCCTTATTCCTAAAATTTTAAAATCAGTTTCATCCCTTCAATGTTTTCTTCACACCAGCAGTAAATGCCGAACATTTCGTGTTCTTTCTTTATCTCTACACAAAGGTCTGTAAGGTCCTCCCTGAAGTAAGCTTCAAGCGTATCAATGTCAAACATTGAGAAAAAGGGTGTCCCTTATCCAAGGGGCACCGTGTGCTTCGAGTTTTTTGTTTGAGAGCGCCGGAAGGCCTAACCCTATTATGAATGCTCCCATCAGAAGACTATCCCTCTACACACCAGGTCCCAACGCTCCATCAATGCATAAAAAAGTCAAAAATACATTTATAAGAACACGAAGAAGCTCCATCACAATTACGAAGGTGGGCAATCAATTCCCGCGACCTAAATTCCTTTCTCGTAAAACACCCGTACATGAGGAACACAATTAAACGGTTTGAAATGCCAAACATTTGAAATTAGACCTGAAAGATGTCAGCTTACATTCTAATGAAACTGGAAAGGTTAAAGAGAATAAAGAAAAAGGATACGCGCAGTTGGATTTAATCGGATTTCTTGGAAAATTTCTCACACAAATGCAAAAGTTAGGGTCTTATCATTAGAACCACCATTTTCCTGCTCAAAAAGTATAGCTTTTCCAGTACCTAGTCATGCTCAGCAAAAAAATAATGAGAGACCAAATTCGATTATTCGATAAAGATATCAAAAAAGGAAAATGACAATAAAAGGCCTAAATATATAATTCAAACAGAAACGCTGGCACAGACAATGATAATCCTTCAATAACAGCCGTTGAAGTAATCTTGATCACATTAGGCCATCATTAAGATAGCATTAAACAAAAGTGTCATTAATAAATGAGAAATTAAAGGTCAATTGGTGATTGGCTGATTTCCCTTGTGAATTACCCGCATAATAGCTTAAAGATAGCCCTTACGAGGTCACCCGCAAGTGTACGCTAGGTAAAATGAGAAATTGCAAGGAAAAATTCCTTCATCAATCCCGACCACGGCACATTACGCACCGCTGTGGAATATACGGACGGTCAAGTTAAATCACCACGATATCGCTTGAAGTTCGCCGAGTTTGAATGCCGCGATACAAAAATTAGGATTTGTGTTCACATTCAAAAAATTGATAACGCAAATTAGTTTTGCTTTAATTTACGTAAGGCACTTCTTAAAAAATAAATGGATCCACGTCTTTCACTGCGGATGAATTTTTCAGATGATTATTATAAACATTTATAAGAGTCAACTTAATATGGTGGCAATTGAGCTGCACTGGGAAATCTTAGAACATTCAAATAATTTGATTTTTACCTCCATTTCGATTCACAGTATCATCTTGCGGTCTTTTTCTTAATGGAAAACTTCCTACGGTACAACGGTAGACTTCAGGTGTACTGATCACAATTTATGGATTTAACTGAAGGCATGGAAAATATAAGGAATGGTACTGTATTTATACTAAGGGACAAGAAGCAAATAGGAATTTCCTATAAAATTCATTGAGTTACCACGGTCCCGTTGAAACTGGTACGGCTATAATTCTTGCCTTCAGCGGACAAAGACGAAGTCCATTATCGCTTCCTACTCAGGATATAGTGTTAAGTTCGATACTAAGTAGGAGTCGTCCTAAAAAGTAAGTTAAGTATTCAACCGCATATTTTGGTATATCTCAGTGATAATCGTTCAAGTTAGCATTACCCATTCTAGACGCTCTACTTATGAAATAAATTTCCTTGGCGTGAACATGCCTAAACACAATATTGCAAGGGTACCGATGAATGCAAACGGAAGATTTTTCTCATCCGAGACTTCAGATATATATATATAGCAAATTCCGGTCGCTCTAGCATCTATTTCTCCGAAAAAATGACATTCATGTCATTAATCGTAGTCTATCATGCACTCATTTAATAATAATAATAATAATAATTTTGTTTATTACTCCAAAAAATAAAAAGTACAGAATAGAACTAATTACATAAAACGGAGTAACTTTAGGTATTCATTAAGGACAACCTGTTTTTTGGCTACCATCATTTACATAGGGTCATGCTGACATATAGACATTTTAAGCACACCATTTGAAATGAAGTAAGTACGTACATGTATTACATGGTATTATATAAAAGAAAAAAATCCTCCATACTTTGCATTCTAAACAACCAAGACTGAATATTTTTCATAATTACGTTATTACTTTTTGCTTTCAGACATGAATCAGGTAATAAGTTGTACACTTTTGGGCCTATAAACAAGAAACAACGTTTATACAGCGTAAGGTTAGTCCTTGGTAAAGTAATACGTGATCTTCGTAGGGTGAAGGAAGGACGGTTGTATAATAATAACCCCGTATTTCCATTCTCATGTAAAATCGACGTAAAACCTTTTAAATAAAAAGATGTCTCAAGGGAAGCAAGCCTATACTACAGAATAAAGGAAAGGAACTTTCAAGACGGCTCTTTTTTTAAATTACTCTAATAAACCTTTTTTGCAGTACAACAATGGATCTTATAGAATTTTTATAAGCTGCACCCCAACTAAACACACCGTAGTTTAGCCCGGTATTTACTAGAGCGTTATAAATGAGTTTCAAAAAATATGTTGGGCATTTATTACGGATGAAATAAAAATTTGATATAGTTTGCCTCATACTATTTGCAACATTTTCGACATGTTGACGCCATTTTAAACACTCATCCAGGATTATTCCAAGATAGTTGAAACTAGACACCAGCTGTAAGGGCAAACAATCCGAACACTCATTCATGTGACAATCCTTTGAGTGGTAGTACAAATCCCAGTCAATTATATACCTGTTACAAATATTGTAGCAAATGTATTTAGTTTTATCTACATTCATTTTTAATTTATTTGCCTCTAACCAATTCCTAAGATTAACCAAATCAATTTGTATATTGTTTTTTACAATGTCCCAATTTTCACTATCGTAACTTAAGGCAATATCATCAGCAAAGGCAGCGATGTGTCCTTTAACTTCAAAAGCCCTTCGTTGTAGTCCTTCATTGTAAGTTACTCATAAAAAAGTAACCAAATTACCACCATTTTCTGTATGGTTTCAGTGTGATAAATTTACTACGGCAAGACAAATGTTTTCATTCATGAAATTGTAAAAATTGAAAACGGATATCTAATTTTAAGTAACTTATACAAGCAAACTCAAAAACATATTCGGAGTTTACTAAGTTTTAGCAATGAGGATACCGTGTACACCTGTTAGGGCTTCGGAACATTATTCTCTGAATTAAATTAAATACCGATTTTTCCCCACTTCTTGTACACAAGACTAAACTGGATCAAAATTGTGGAATTTGACATGAGTAAAAAAAAATACGTGCGAGCAACTGAAGAATTTTTTTTTATCTTCATGCTTCATTCCATCCGATCTAAATACCTACTAAAATTCCCCAGCCAAATAATACTATTTCATCCGTACCTAACATGAATGTGATAAGAGAGAGATTCACAGTTGCTAGATCAATGTAGAAAACTCACTCCTTCACTCCAAAATTAAAACTATTCAAGTTTACCCAGAGAAAATTGAAAAGGGTTAACTATATCACACAGATATGATCGACAATCTGAGCGTCTATATAGATACGATGGGAATTTTCCCATCCGATTTTTTCTCACGATTTCTTTTTAAATCGAGTGACACACATCTTTCCGAAACGTGGCAGCGTCGGTCAAATCCACTTCCACCGACCTGAAAATCCGCCGATACCAAATCAAATGACGGGCAGATCACAAAAACACGACGCTCCCTCGATACATCCTCTGCAATCCGACATTATCCCTTAGCCACATCAAGCCGAGCCCCAATCCCACTGCAGCATCCAATGGAGCACCGTAGCCCCTGATAGGGTTGGCTCCCAATATTCCCGTTTTACTTGAAGGCAGACTATCGATTCACGGATGCACAGTAATAAATTGTACACTCTTTCTACTTGTTTATGGATGCAAAGATGGCAGTTTTGAAGGACTGATATTTTCTTACAAAAGAAATAGTAATTCTAAAGTCAATTTTTTATTGTTCTTGTGGTACAAAACATATATATTTAACATTATTTATGCATCAGAATGATAAATCCGTATCATGGCGCCGAATACCTTTTTTTAATATCATTTGTAATATACCCGTAGCACTTTGAGTTGGAAATTTAAAATTAGAAGGGAGCACTGCTAGTGGGCATACGCATTATAATAGGGTGGTTACCTATTATTGCCTAAATCGAAATATTAAAACTCCTGGAGTACGTATTTCACGCTTATAGATTTTTAAATGACGATATCTATTTTTTGCTATTAAATGAAAAGTGAAAATTTTCAAGCGCGCGAAAACGCGGTAGCAGGGTATCATGCTAGCTGGTAGCGCTTGGCTTAAATAAGGATTATTAATGCCTTATCAAACAAGGAAAACTTTCCGACCTTAGCCAGTTTTAATAGATGATTATTAAGACATGTTTCCCTGAGCTCTGTGCCTCATGCATGCATTGGTAACCTCAGACGCAGTGAAACTCCTATCTACTCGTATAGAAACTAGGTCCCTGTGACGTCACGTAGAGTGGCATCGCATGGTCGCCAATCTGGCCTTTTTCAAATGAGGATAAAATTGACCCTTGCCATTCGTCTAAACCGGTATTTCTAAAACCAAATAATTTGTATATTATGAATACACTAATGGTGGGTAAGGAATCGCAATCAATACCTTTCGTTTTCTTTAATGAAGGAAACTACCCTATTTCTGTTTGGTAACGTCACAATGAATACATATTCATTGGAAGTTATTCCACTTCATTAACTAGGATTCCATGAGTCCAGGACTAGATCATGATACCAATACAGCTGCACTAGGGCCCAGTTCAAATACGGAATGTGGGTAATCTTATTCCGTAGCTATGAAAAATAAAAGAAATGAAAAAAATACGTTTAAATACCTGTAATGTACTTCAGGTCAACTTGCAGTGACCTGAATATTTAAGATTCAAACTCATTTTACTATCCAAATTCAGAGCACACGAAAATTCCATGGAAGTTAGCATTCATAATTCTTCTGTGATCATGAATAAACGCAGGAAGGACTTAAAACCGCCATTACATGAGGGTTACGTGAAAGTTGCGTCTATCGCCTTTATATCGACACGCACTAAAATTAAGCAACACACGAACTTGCCAACTTGCTGTTCAAAACATGTTTTCTAATTTAACCTGAGGCTCACCTTGTATGACAAGAATTCCTGCTCTCATGTACGCCTGCTCCGCATTAGCAGGCAACTAAACTCCCTCATTACAGTCTTTAGACATTCGTTCAAGTGATGAAATTCTGCCTACCTGAAAATTTGAGACATAAATTTAAGACTAATATATCCTAAGATTACATGATAAAATCGCTTTTAGAAAAAGTTTTGAGTCCATTACATACTATATTATAGGTACTAGGTAGAATTTCAAAGAGTGTACACTAATGACCACTGAAATAGTTGTATGGATAGCAGCATAATTAAAAATTTATCACTTAATTGCTTACCAATAACTAAATTATTTAAGATAGTTCAGGCACTGTGTTTACGAATCACTCGTAACGCTATGTTTGAGTAATTTTGAATTGATGATTTTTATAAGGTTCAATGCTCCACGGAAAAAAATTAAATAAAATAGATCCACCATTTTTCCTTTCATTGAAGCCACTAAATTATGTCTATAGTTAGCAAAAAGTTTCCATGCAATGGGATGGTTAAGGCTAAATGTTTTCGAACGCTACAACAGATTGGAGTTGAAATATTATAAAAGAATTTTGTCAACGTTGGAGATTCAGCAAAGGTTAAATGTGAAGAAATGGTCAGCAGTGACATCTTTTGGCTGATTTTGTGAATGTTTCTTATTACAGAGGCAGACAGTCAACCCTCACACAATTTTTTTCAACGGATGTAGAAAATGATGAACTGATTTACTGCACTGACATTGAAGGACTGACGAGAAAATTAGCAATTACGTATGATCCAAACCAATGGCGGCTTATTCATCGACTCTTCGAAGGCTGTTTTACAGAACAATCGCCACGATTTACCTTCGATTCCTGTTGGATATGCTGCTGTTTTAAAGGAAACCTAAGAAAATTTGGAAAGAGCTTTGGAAAAAATCAATTACGTAAGGCACCAATCGTACATTTTTTCATATTTGAAAGTTGTAGCTATTATTGCAGGAGGCTATACAAAACATCCCTGTTGCGTCAAAATCATGTGATCGGGGACAAAATATATATGATAAGGGTTTAGTGGATCCAAGTAAAATCCTTATTCCTCCCCTCCATCTAAAATTATGCCTCTTTAAGCAATTTGTGAAAGCTATGAATAAAGACGGGAAATGATTTGAATACTTGAAAACGAAATTTCCTATGATTATTGACGCGAAATTGAAAGAAGGTGTAGGTATTTGTGGGACCTCAAATCAAAAAACTCTTAATCGACGAAACCTTTGTTCAAAGTTTAGGTAAAAAAAAGAAAAAAAGAGCATTGCTGGCATTCTTCAACGTCTGTCACAATTTTTTGAGTAACAACAGATCAGCCGACTATCGAAAACAACGTCAAGAACATCTATCTCCATATGAGTCACTTGGATGTAATGTGTCACTGAAGGTGTACGTGTTGAACTGTTTTCCAGCAAACTGAGGCAAAGTATCATACGAGCGGGGTACGGTTCCATCAAGAAATCGCGAACGTGGAAAAAAGGTACGCTGGCAAATGGACACCGAGTATTTTGGGAGAAACCTCTTGGGCACGCATCACAAGAGAATTTCCAGAGGAGCAGTGCAAAAGGAAACGAACATTAGGCAAAAATATACAGATTTACCAATTTTTACATTGCTTTAAGGATTTTTACTTGGAAAAAAATCACTGAATTTTTTTCTTACTTCTCAAGTACGAAATCTATATACAAATTTATTTTTTTATACAGATTTTGAGGCAGCTCTTCCTACCACTCCCTAAATCCCCCTTCACATCTTAAATTTTATGTAGTAATCCTAAAAATCAAATTAGGATTACAAAAGAATAAAACAATCCAGTGAAAACTGAAGAGCATCAAAGGAAAAAGATGATAATGATAATAATATTTATTGATCCAACAACATTTTTAAAATAACATAGATACAAAATCAGATTGGAGCATTCGGTGGCCTAAGAGGTTTTCGCCTGTTAGAGGGATCACCTTCCGAAGATAATCGTAGTAATATGTATAGTATTGAATAACATAATGTCTTCGAGGTGAACCATGGAGAAGTAGTAGTAATATATATTAATGGTACAATAAAGAAAAAATAATCTAATAGAAATGACATTAACGCATTGAAAAAGGTATGTTGTTTTAAAATACTTCTCTAAGATATTCATAATTGAAAAATATTCAATATTAGGACATGCATGCAATAACTTATGAATAAGGTTGGCATGCACGTTATTGTTTTTCATTACGAAGAACTCCAAGAGTAAAATATATTTGAAGTAGTTTTTCCGGATCCGAATCACGAAAAGCGGACACCGAGGGTTCACTTGTCCGGTAAAGCTTTTTTCAATTTGAGAAGAGTAGAATACCCGATGTCTTTCGCTATCTCCATGAATGGATGGCTTGGTGAGGGTTGAGGTACAATCGTAAGAGAAAAAGCCCTCGTTGGAATTCGAGATTCATCAAATATGTTTTACAGAATTCACAATAAATTGTTCGTATTAATAGGATGACTCGTTTTGTTTAAGGAGGCTCACTACTTTGTGAAAAGCGTAGTTACTGGCACTCACGATTTCCAATTTTTTTACTTAACTCAGGCCATGGTGCACATAAATTTATCCAGCAAATCATACAATAAATCCAATTTTCGCCGATGATATGACACTTTGTTAATTTATGAGCTGAAGTCGAGGAAAGATAATCATAATGTTAAAGTTTTGCCAAATAAATTCAGCATAATTCGATGCAGTTTCGACCCAAACAATTACGATGCCAAGACATGCTGAAAATATTGATCCTTTGTCGTTGAATTTTAACGGTACATATCATATGTTAATAAATATCATTTTTAAATAAACAACCTATAAACCAAACGATAAAGTCCTATGGAATCATAAAAAATACTATGAGTTCGCCATATTCTAAAGGGAGCGAAGTATCTCGAGATATTAGCGTTTCAATCTGAAACCTAATTAATAAAATTATAATTTAACATACAATTCAGAGTCCTAGATTCAAACCCCACGCACCTCTAAGCGGCAAATGGAGTGGTTATCTGTGTATTTACCGCAGTTGCCAATACAAATTTCCTATTAGAATAATTTACAGGGTTACGTGTAGAAAAATTGAAGAAATATGATTCAAGCGACATGGAAATCATAAATTCATAGCTTATTCTTGCATGAAAGCCGGGTGATTCCGACGTAGACTCTTAAATAATAGTGCCTTCGTAGGTGACACAAATCGGGGAAAATTATCTGCACACCGTTCTATGGTTGCCTTGGGTCTGCCAAGAGTAGCGACTTTTCAGCTCTTTGCTATTTGACCGGGGAGTAGGTGAGTGGCCATACTCATAACGATTGCCTCGGCTTAACGCGGCCTATGCGAGTTTGAGAGTCCTTTTGACGTGATGCAGTAGCTCCTTGTCCCCAGTGATACCTTCGACAAGGCTAGGACTGCATTACGTCAGCACCATTCATTCCATTCGCTAAAGAGCCTTCGCTTCGGGCGGGGCAAGAATGACGCACGAATGCGACGCGAATAATGGGCCGTAAAACACGTGAATCCTGGCCGTCACGAAAGAGATCGCGTCATAGTTGCGGGCGATTACAGCCCTCGAAGCTTTGTGAAAAGAACGCTGGAAGTACCCTCGTTCCCTATCGAACACCCTTTGGAAATAAACCACCATGCTTTTCAACCACCAATTGAAAATTGCGTGCGCTCAATGCTGTAGAAGCATTAAAATTACAAAACTTTTGTGAATAAAGTAACAAGTTATTGACAAAAAAAATCATTTTTTGTTACCTTCCATACGATTCAAGCTCTAAATCTTTCGGATGCTGACCGGTATGTATTGGTATCATATACATAAAAATTTAAAACAATCTCAACATCAGCGATTTAAAGTACTATTTTCGTTGTATGATGATTTAAACTTTGGTATTGATTACAAAACCTACTGCCGGTACAAGAAAACCAATACATTATCTGAGGTGCCGCTACATGCCCAAAATGCATCAGCCAAAATTCACATTGAAAAATTTCTAATCATGTGTCAATATTGACTAATGGAATTCTCCAAATACATTACAGAAATTCAAATGTACCTAATATTGAACATTAACCAAGGCATATTTTTTCTTCGAACACATGAGAGTGCAGAAAATGCATATGCGATGGCATTAGAATATGATAACTTGTTTGTAGCAACATAATAATTGCATTGATAGCTAAACGCTCAATCATATATCACACCAATAAAAAAGACCAGCAATAAGATCGTCAGTAAAACTCTATGCACGTAACCGACAAATAAAATTTATATTCTTCATTAATTATTATTCAAATTGGCAGTAAATTGTATTTTGTACATCTTTGTAAACAAACTTACTTATATTGATCATCAACATAATGAAAAATAGCTAGTATTCATACATTTTAAATTAATTATTTTATGTAGCTTCCTCACTAAACACCAACAGACAAACCGAGGATAATTGCTCTGGGAGAAGAGGCCAATCCACGCCCCCAAACTACTTCATCATGAAAGGAAACGAAATACTTTCATAGTGACTTCATTATTATTAAAATACTTCTCTTCTTTCGTGATCATCTAATTTCATTGGGATAAAATTTGACTTGGAAATATACGTTGATAAACATAATTCATAGTCAGAATCTGTCAATGAAGCCCATATGGGCCTGACCTGGGCACTTGACATGGAATTTTTCCAGTGTGATCTTGGTCGGACGCACTGAAGCCTAAAATCCAACTTCTTTGCGTTGACTCCGCGGGCTAACTTATATACAAAGGAAAGCAGTTAAATCGCTTAAGAACTGCTGCGAGTGAAGAGAGAGTACAACACAGCTTTATCAGGAGTTACATAGAGCCGCAAATGACTTGGAGACCACGTGATAAACTCCTTGAGAAATTCAGAGCATGTACCTACCTTTAAGAGTGACATCGGGATTATCATCATAGAAACGTTCCACGTTTCCATGTCCGAAAAAACACTTAAATACGAGAGCTACTTTGCAAATGGGTGTAAAAGTTCGTTTGCTGCCCGAAGAATAAAACAAGTTCTACGTTGAACTCAGTTTGCCAAGATCCTTGCAAAGCAAGCTTATTTTTTGTATTCATATACAGATTAACGGTATTAAAAGGTAGGTTAATACAGGTTAACCTAACGCATCGCGACGCACTCTTGTTGAAGTCGCACTCGGTGTTAATTTTAATAGGTCTTATGAGGAACTATGGGGAATTTTAAAAGGCCAATTTATTTAAATTTTCTCTCATTTTCAATTTCAACCAAATTTTCTCTGGGGAATAGAAACGATTATTATTCTAAAATAATGAGATCGATCGATGAAAAATTAGAAAGTTGCTCAAGAGCCCTAAATGTAGTAAGAGCATATCGTTTCCATTTCAAATAGACCATTTAAGCTGAATTGAGAATCGGAGAAAAAATATGAGCCATATAAAAACGAAGGTGCACTCTGAGCTCACGTGCATGACACTATTTTAAATAACATGCAGTACATATTTACATTCGTGGCTCCTACCTTTTTCGGGACTCTAGCACACACTTTTGCCACGTTCTTTCGGCCGTCAGCTTCGTACTTTACCACTTCACTTTTACGACTGAGATGACTTGCCCCTCCCAGTCGATGGGGAGTGTTTTCCGACCGTCTACGACACCTGGCCTTCGCTTCGATTACTATGAAACCGCGGTCAAATAGGGAGATTGTGACCGTCACGGGATCCTGCGTTTGTGCATCGCGCCCAGCTCTAGTTGACAAGTTATTCCCACAACAGAAGTGTTAGATTCCGCAGCTTAAGCTACGTCACCTTGAATTCTAGAACAAAAAATATCGCTCGTGGCTTGCCCGCCCGCTTTACCCTCCATAACGGATTAAATTGCGCGACTACATTGATGATTTGACACGCTGGGAACGAAATTAGACAAGCAGAAGGATGTAGTCGCTGACGCAACCTACCAAGCTGCGATGTTTATGGCCAGAGTGAGGGTAAATCCTATTTTTCTGGCGAAAAGGTCACTATTAAACACTACATTAATGCAGGAGCATGGACCGCCACGAGACTTGAAAGTTGATGATTATTGATTAGATAAAATTGCATGCCTTCGGTGTTATAATAATTTTAAGTGACGGTTGAATAGTCTTATTGCCAAGAGCTTAAAACGGGTAAGGTAACGGTAAATTCTAATAGTGTAATACATTTTGAGTATCTTCGTGCTTCATTGCATTTCCTTGCCTGCGAAAGGCGGTGTATTTCAATAGCGAGAACGCATCCCGCTCGACCAATCTTTTTTGGCGACGCAGTACTAGCTAAAAATGTAGGTATGCTGTGATCTTGAAATATTCAGGGTAAATATAGTGTATGCCTGTCAACATGAGCATGGATATTAAAAATGAAAGTTTTTCCTCCGCATTTAACCAGCGGTAAAATTTTCTTACATGAGAGAGGAGAACTTTTCTACAAGGGCTTCCGCTAAATACCTAAAATATCACGATGGCAGCGAAATCTTTAAATGAGGGAACAGGATAAAAGAATGCATCATTAAACCAGTAGAGCGGGAGTAACGCGTTTTCTTAATTTTCACCTAACAGAGATTTGAACATGATGGTCTTTGGATTGCTTTGCAGACCATCAAGCTTGGTAATCAATTTTGTGGTGATAAGGCCCCGCCGCACAGTGGGCGGAAATCGAAAAAAGCTGGCCAAAACCTCTGTGGAAGAATTTTTGGCTAATTTATGGCTAATTAGTGGTGATTCTGGATGTTTTTGATCTGAGGAATCCAATTTTAGTGTTTTTAGGACTCTATCTCTAAAAGAAGACGCTCTAAAAACAAAATGGCGGAGAGGCCGTTTTTGCGCCATCCGTTGGGATGGTCTAATTTCTGGAAATCTACCCCAAATATTTTTCCATCAGTGTAATATTTTGATATTGACGTAAGTCTTCTATTTGCAATACAAATTAGAATTTTAATAACTTTCTCATGCAAACAATATAGTAAACTCTTAAAGATTCGAGGATGAGCTTACTTCTATTAACATAGAATGGGGAGGATTAAAGTTATTAAACGCATTATCATACATGAGTTTTTATTTTTATGTATGAAATACATATAATATGAACGATAAAAACATCAAAAAGGTATATGAAAAGTCAAGATCTAGATATGATCCAGAATCTTCCTCTTTAGCACCTGAATCAATTTCTTCCGTCAATAGAAGTTTTCTGACTAGGTCAGATACCTTCTTATTTGTATTTTTACCAACTTTTGGTTTAGATGAAATATATGGGTCGGATGTAAGAAGTATTCCGTGAAAAAGGTTGTGATTAGTGGCTAGTCTGTATATTTTTCCTGAGCGATGCTCTCTAAATCGTTGAATATCTTTATTCCTTGCTTCCAAGGCCTCCTCGGATAGCTGGCCAATACGAATAATTGCGTTCTTAATAACTGCCGCATCGTGAATCAAACATTAATGTACATTAGGCGGCATATAGAACCCGAATAAATTTTGAACATAAATTTTGGCCGTGGAACAACGATATTCTGTTAATACAGCTTCATTTATTTGCAGCTAACAGATAGCATTTCATGCTGTTAGTTTCTGCCAGTGTATCGCATACCTACGAAACCAAGCTATGAAAGAATTTAGATATAAATTGAAGAGTAAACTCTTGATAAAAACTAGTTATTATTATTCGATTTATATGCCATATCTTTCCATCAATCACTATAAGCAATAATATTAAAGTCACCAAAATACTGTCGATCTGAATTGGTCAAAGATTCTTTATCTGCTCATTAATATACCTTTCTTCTTCCACGGAAACCTCTCTCGTTACTCGGGTCCATTGAATAGTTATTGGTCCACAAAATCTGGCCAAGGATGGGCGAGGATTAGACCATAAAGATTCACCTGCATCAAAAACTCTATCATTTACGTTCCAGAATGAGAACGTTGCGTGGTGCTAATACTACTATTTCCAAATGTGCTTACCTGATGTAGTGTCTAACAAGTGAGGTGGTACAAGAGAGGTCGCGAACTAGCTTTCGTATCTTACATTAGGTTTCTCACATGTGTGCTTGTGCTGGGAATGGCCAGAACTTCCATCAAAACCCCATTTACATATTAGGATGGGTTGTTGGGGCAGACTTTCGTTAAAAACTTATGTGAAGATATTATCCTTGAGGCTGTGTGATTTAATGGAGACTGCAAGTTAACTTCACATTTTACCTCAGAAATAGATATCCCTCAGGATATGCTGCACTTTTTACCAAACTGATTAGGTCGTAACTTGGGTATGTTTTGTGGTCATGATTTCTCGCCGTTTCACGAATTAATATATACTGCGCCTTTGTCAGATGGCCCGCTACAATAAGGGTCCTCTTCCCCCGATAATTCTGTTTGAGCTATTTCTTTCCTTCTCCATTTGTCAAGCATCCTCTTGGTTCTGGTTGGTGTAATTGTTGTTGCTTATTTAACATTTTTTTCTGCAGCATCATCTCCTGCGCTATGTAACTGCATTGAAGTTGCCACACATAATTCCTTTTTCGAAGTGCTGCTTCTCACATTCTTTTGTTTTCCTTCTTTTGGGCCTATCACTTGCTCTCTCAAAAGGCGTCAATGGTCTTCCTCCACGAGTAACCAATATTGAGGAAATAATTTTAGGAAAAGGCAGTTTATGACAAATACTCCTCGCACGTGCCCCTAAAATTTTTTGCATGAAGGAACCAGTTACCGCTGTAGACAAAAGACGGCAAGGGACAGTGATAAAGGCTATTTATTGCCGTCTTGGTGAACCGCGGGCAAAGTTTGAACACTGCGGAGTTCTAGGAAAGGATTAAAACACAGGAGCTGGGAATAGCCCAAAAAGGAATAAAGGGAATATGTGGAAAATACAAAATGAACAGCAAGTGTGATTACAATCCTAGTTTTCCAAAGAATTGGATAATCAGAACTCCCCCTGTCCCAAGCGCTGCGACGCCCCTCCTCTACGCGCCGTGCATTATTTTACATTATTCAGCAAAAGTGGAAAAGTTGCAAGTATGCGCAGGATTTTATCGTTCCATTACATAGAATAAACCTCTCTCTAACTGTTGATGATAATATCTCCGCGGAGATAAGCGGAGATAAGTAAGTTTATCTCTGATTTAGTTCAAATTTAAACGAAAAACAGTTAATTTTTAATTAATATATAATGGTCATTCGGAAAGTGTTGTTTTCCACGATGAATAGCGTTATAGTATCTAAAAGATACATATTATTGTTGTGTATTCGCCAATAGAACAATATTTATGTTTTGTTCAGGCACCAGGGCAACAAACATAGAGATTTTTGAAAAAAAAACGTAGATTTGGAACCTCGCGATTTTTTATCACTTTTTGAACGATATTACACATATAAAGAGCATAAATAAATTTTAAAAAGTTGACGTATTTGGAAGTATAGACATTCTAGAACAATACTACGTTACTTTTGGATTTAAAAAAAATAGTGAAAAATTGGGGTTTTGGCCAGCTTTTTTCGATTTCCGCCCACTGTGCGCCGTGGCAATAGAGGTTCAACCGTAACTAAAAGTATATTATTGGTATTTAGACTAGGATAAATTTTACATTAGTTTACCCTGGTTTGGGATCGCTCTAGGGTTATATTTTTCCATCGAGCATGAAAGGAGTGAAAGCAAAACTATACGTATTGAAAAAAGTATTATATATTATCCCGTCAACATTTCCTACATTTCCATGACTTCACTGGTGAAGGAAGAACTGAACCATAGTCGTATCATTGGCATGGAGAATCCTCACACCGAGACGAAGCAGTTGGTGTTCAATGTCGAAATGACAGGGTAAAATCGCATTACGCGATTTCATACGACTTGCCCGGTTGACATCGTAAAATAGCACCACGAAGATCATTGGCAAGACTTTAACCGGATTGGAACACGGGACTTTCAAGCCACTATCCTTGAGCCCATCTAACACGGCCTCCTCGCCGCTCATAAATGAAGAGTTGATTACTTATAATTGATGTAAAACAATACATAAATTCAATTACTCTTACTTCTTCGAATGCAAG
Organism: Ischnura elegans; assembly: GCF_921293095.1. Classification (NCBI taxonomy): domain Eukaryota; kingdom Metazoa; phylum Arthropoda; class Insecta; order Odonata; family Coenagrionidae; genus Ischnura; species Ischnura elegans. The sequence goes on from NC_060259.1 coordinate 50,607,596, forward strand.
AATTTGGTGAATTTAGTAAAGTCGATCGTCACTTACGATGATGATTAACGTTTTCTTCCAGAATGTATAAAAACAAAGAATATAAATTTCAAAACGAACACTGCAACAGCCACACACGCATTCAACTATATTTATTTCAAATTTTTTAACCAGTTTTAATTAGTACTACTACTTTTGGACGAGAGTAATCACGTATTACTGGAAACCTTACATCCAGGCTTTTATGGACCAATATTTTTAGCGATTTGATAGGGATGTACATCATAAATCACCGTGTATTATTAAGAGTATCCAGTGCCGCAAATAGTTCTCACCGCTTTTTTCTTTTTTCTAACAGAGGAATTTGTTTTCCAGAAACTTATGTTTTTTTCTGATTTTAAAAATGAGTTCAGGGATGAAAATGGACGGGTGGGTGGCAATGGATACGATGACATAAAGAAATATGGTAGCTATTATGACTGGTATATTTACTTTTTCATTGGAGATATTAAATCTAATTTAAGATAAAATATGCGCCTCCTACATTCCATTAAGAGAGTCCATTACAAATATCCAATAAACTGACAGTAAACAATAGTCTTAACCCTCTCAGTGACACAGTTTTTCTCCATGTTTGTAGAAACTTCTTTTCTTGCGATTTAACCTCATTTAACCTTTTAATCACTTTTCCCGAAGTTTTTGGTAATCTTTCACGCAGTCAATGTTTTAGTCCACATCCTAAGTTATGAAAAGATGTATAGCTGAGGAAGAAAGGATCCTATAGAATCATGTCCATTTTGATGGACGATTTGACTGATAGGGTTAAATGACTTTTAATCAATTTGCAAACAAATAGTGAAGGAAAGATAATTCTTCAAAGATCTCTGCAGTAACATTAAACTTAAAGAAAATCCATTATTTATTATGTGAGATAAGCTGGAGAAACCAACAGAAATATCAAATTAATAATAGTTATGCGTATATTATGAAATCAATTGGCATTGAATGAATAATAGTGGGCATTTTCAAAAGTTTTAGTGAACATACTTTTTACATGCATATATATCGGGATTCCACTCCAGCTACTGTCTGGCTTCCGTTTTAACTCTTCCGTCTCAGCTTTTATTGAATAATTTGTGCTATTGCAACCCTATTCTATCCTCCGCATACCTTCTTCCGAACTCACTCCAGGTCTTCTTCAAATTCATTTTCATTTAGCTATAATTCCTGAATTATTCTTAGCAATCGGCTCATTTTTCATTCTTACTACGCTCCCAGCCTACCCTAATTAGTATTTTCCACTTTACCTAATAGACTTTCGTTAAGTCTAACCCCATATATTTTTATTACTCTATCAGCTCTTCTCTTGCATTGCTCCAAGGAATATCATTTAGCCAATTTGAATAATACTCCCGTCTATTCTTACGTAGCTCATGTTTCTGCACCACACTTACGATATGGAAAGTGCCGAATCTCTATGCACCATATGAATAAGACATACTATTTATTTCCACGTAATTCGCATTGTGCGCGTAAGGAGAGGAAAGTGTAAAGTGGAAAGTGTGAAGTATATGAGGTGCGAGGTGCTAGGGAGGGGTTAGCTCTCCTTCATATCCCCAACCAGATCCAACTTATGCTTGTAGGCATACAATACGTTTGCCTCCATCCTTTATCCAGGCCGGAGGTCTCACATATGCCTCTCGCTCCCTTTTCATATAAATAGCCGGCCTTTCCTCGCCCTTTCCCAACCTCCGGGAAGAAGACCTTTTCCCACGGGCCCTCATTGCAAATCACGTTGGAAAATGCCCGAAATAGAAAACGGGTGCTCCTTTCCAATTATTTCTCCCCCTTCCGCAGCCTATCGGGGAGAACGGCACGAGGCTGACTCCTTTCAGTGAGAATGGTGGTGCTAGAGGTTTGTTCTTTAATGGGATTCGCCACCTCGGCGGATTGCGTTGATGCCCGCAAAATAATAGCGGCAATTTGTCCTTTATATATATTTAAAAAAATTCTAAGATAGCTTCAATGGTTATTGTATACAATATAGAATATAGAAACCCAGTACTCGAGTCCTATCACTAAATTCGATGGAAAAGTTAAAGAAAATGTTTGAAAATGGAGCGTGCACATTCCAAAATGTAGCTGTGTTCACTAATAGAACTTTCAAGCTTACACTTCTGGAACGAATAAAAACACCAACATAGGAGTCTGTTACCAGAAATATTTCTTTTTGGGTCCAAAAACTCAATGAAATCGCGATAAAAATTGAAAAATATTCGTTCCAAGTCGATACCGTTCCTAGTACCATCGCTCAAATGAACGTATATGACAGTATATATTCATCCAATCGAGAGAATATACGCATATAAATACGTTAAAAACTCTGCCAACATAAATAAAAAAGATTATTTGGATGGTTTTTAGCCCAGTTGTCCTGCGAGATATTTCTTCAAGACATTCTTTTCTATGGGATAAAAACTTCACTTCTGAGATTATTAAACGAAACTTTTAAATGAAGTCATTGATGATAACATGTGTATAACTCCCAACTTTTATTACAGAAAGTGATAAAATATTCATTTTTTGCATTAATATATGTTGACTCTCTATTATTTACGTGATAGAAAAAAAGATAGATTTTTCAATAAAAATATTAGAGGACAACAAAACTAGCAATCTCGTACCAGGAGCGTCCGCGACAACAATACAAAAAAGAAAATGAAGTTCTTTACGCAATGTTAAGGGCCAAATATTCAACATAATTATCCAGTTAACTTCCCGTTATTATCATCATTGTCTTTACAGAAAACTGTAAATTATCTAAACTGATAGTTATTAAATACAAGTACTCGAGAATACTCTCACAATTTCCCTGGCAGCGACTTCCACGGCTTAGCTATGGGGAACGGAGCAATGTGGCGTCGCGTTGCTCGTATGGGTTACTTAATGGAGGAGTGAACTCTCATTCACACGTGTGTACACCGACTTCGAGTAAACTGAGTGCAACGGAAAACTTCCGCAGCGGCAAACCCATTCACACTCGGCTGGAAGCAAGGTAGGATCCGCCTATTACGGACGAGTACCCAAGCTACCAGTATTATTACCCAAATGCCTTTCTCTTTAGTGGATATTGACGGCTAAGAGAAAAGAGGTCACAACACACACGGATAAACCTTGATACCGAAGTAGGGTTTCTTTACGCCCTTAAATCTCGCACTTTGCTAAACGGTGGAATTAAACATAGGTACCGTGGCTATCGATATCCAAAGTCTTTTTCTAGAAAAGTTTTGCCTTGTTCCTGTGCCCACGATTTCAAACATTATCTATATTCAGCCTTTCCCTCGAATTCGCTGTAAGTCGTACATACCATTTCATCCCCAAAGGCGTTTACCAAAAGTTTTCCCTTTAATTATATTGTGTACGGAGTTGTCGTATGAGTAAGTGCTCCACGATTTTTCTTTTCCATATTTTCATTTTTACACTTGTTCTTTTTCTGCATGAACCTAATTTAGTACTTGCTTTATAGTTTTTATCTCGGACCAACTAGGTTTTGTACCTTCGTCCAAAACCATATTTATACAGCTTCCAATTAAGCTATTTCACTCTTCCTTGTTGTTCGAGTCTGAAATCCATAAGTCAGCACTCTCAACTCAAAACTTTTTCTGGAACTTCTTCCTAGTCTCAATAGTAATGCTTTTATTCATTCGGAGACTTTTCTGTAATTGAAAGGGTTTCTTGGCTAACCCTACCCTTCTTTTGACCTCCAATGAACAGTTGGTATTATTCAATAATAGGCTACCCAAGTAGTAGTCGTGTCTTCTTCCAATCTCATTCCACCGATAATGCATTCGTTATCTTTCCATTTCTCTCTCTTTCGTCCAAATTGATTTAAATTTCCTTGGAGTTTAATTTAAGTTTCAGTTTTAATAGACTATTATTTAGAATTGTAAGCACTTACTTTTAATTATCTCTAAGCAATATACAAAAGATAGAACCCATTCATAAATTAACGAGAACTGTATAACTTTTCCTATTAATTTCTTTTCCTCTCTTAAAGATATCTCGCAATGCTAACAATGCCTCTCGAGTGCCTTTTCCAGGTCTAAAGCCGTACTGATTACAATCTAATTTCGCATCAACTTTCACATATAGTCCCCCTTTTATGACATAAAAATAGATCTTTGGAGCATGGGACAGAAATGTTTTTTTTATGTCGTTCATGCGTATAAGCCTTATAGGCACTAACGTCATCGTACGAATCCTTATATATTCCGTCGCCTTGCATGAAGTGTATTGGTTCCACTTTGGTGTGAAATCAGGTACCTACTTTTCCTTTCTTTTAGGAGTTGAATACAATGCAGTAAGTTTATTCTCAATTTCGTCACCATAATTATGAAGAACTGTAGCTGTTACGGTATCCAAGCCGGTGTCAATAATGAAGAGCTGTCGGTGTCAAAGAGCTGAATAAATCAAGCTCTTTGATTTATTCAGGGTCATGTTAAACCCAGCTCTTGTTCTGGGAAGCCCTTCGCTACTAGTACCAACAAAAGTTTTCTCCTCAATATTATCTTGATTTTTTTTCTACTTTAATTCAGTTTTTAAATATTATTTCAATACAACATACACCTGTCCTTACCAAAGAAATAGTTTCCCAAGTTTAATTATCACTATGTTTCTTTTAATTTTCGGTCCAAATGGTATATTTTTTTTTTAATTTCCAGTGCACTTTGTTTAGTTTCCCTCAACTACATCTTTCACTATCACTTTACTTGCTTCGTTCGTCTTTATCGCTTGCTTTAGCCAAAACAATGCTGTTACCTCGTATTTAATAGTCTTTTATTTTGTATAAGTTTTTGAAATTTAACTTAATTTTCTTCTTCAATGGGTTCTAAATTTCTTGGGTTATCAAATATTTTTTTCCACTTTCCATACCGTCCCATTCATCATTTTTTAGTCACTATTTCGTCTGCTGTTTCTTAAAATTCTTATAGAACTCGACCCGTTATTGGATAATCCTGACATTTTCTGATCTGAATTCAACATTGCGTCCTCACCTTGTTTTACTTGGTCATAATATAACCAGTTCATAATGATAAAAAAAACTTCAAAACTTCTGGTTTTCCAGGATTTAGTAATGTGTACACAATCCATCTTCCAAGTTTGAATTTATTCCCTTCTTTGCAAGATTTTCGCTGGATAAAGACAGGATAGGCTTCACTATTTGTGTTGGATCTTAAGTCCCGACTTCAAGGATCCGTAATCTTCCCTTCATTAACAAATTTAGTCATCATGACTGCTAAACTTGAGACTCACATAGGGTCTTCAATGGATTAGTTTCTCAGCCTGGCTTCCTCTAACTTCACATCGCTGGCCAATACTGTCTCATCCGGTTTCTGGGAGGGGTTTCCCCCCGCAAGGCCAAGAGGGTTCCCTGCACCTCTAACCGCTCATCCGCCCTCTTTGGAGGCCGTTGGTATTTCGTAGAGAGCAGCCACTTACATCTGTGATTACTCGGTCTCAAGTGTTGTGTTGCCAACATAAAGCGTTGCCCATTCCCTCACGATGAGGTGCGGTGGACATTTTTCTCCCTGAGACCTGAGGTCAATGGCATTTCACAGTTTTTCTGGTACTCAGGGCATATTCTTCATTTATTAAAGAGTGGACAGAAACTTAACATCGCTTCTAGCCTGACCCCTAAGAAATGCGCCAATTTGAACATATCATGAAAATATAGATGAAACGGACGAGCATAATAGGTTGCAAGAGCTATTTTTAGTTACCTCAGTTGCCCGCTCGTTGAATATAGAACATTAGGTTTAGTCAGGGGACATTAAGAACGGCTCTACAGGGAAAGAAAACTATTCAAAATGGGCTTCGTTCTCTAAAGTTTAGATTACCGGTTTTTACAATCAAAAGGTGAAAATTTTCACTGTGTTGTGAGAACAAGCATCATGACAATCTACATACAGTCAACGTTAGATTCACTTATCACATGATGTCTCTAATAAATTTTACTTTTTTATTATCCTAAAGTTCAAATGTCTAGAGAATAAAATTACTGCATCAACGATCTGTTGCTGTTACTACAGTTATACATAGCCATTTCTTACTTACTACTATCACTGATGTTTTATAGAGTAGCTTCATTGTGTTAGATAGCCATTACGTAAGTTCAGCTTCCTAAGAATTAGCCCATATCATTAACAGTTTCACATTTTGAAATAAAGAACGAAAGAAACTTGCTTTTAAGTCAAAAATTAAGCAATGAAAAATCGGATATCTTGATTATTGTAAGAGCTACCATACAAGTCACAAATATGCACCAGGAATATTTTACTCGGCGGAAAGTAATCTTTTTTTAAAAAAAGTGTGAATGTGCATGCATCCACCAGTATATCAGTCAACATTTTTTAACGTTCCGGCGTTATTTAGGATAGTCCCTAAGACTTTGAAAGCGGGCAGATTTTGCTTAAAATTGCTTCCAATTACATTGAATGTAGATGTCAACATAAAATCTAACCCGATTATAATCGAATAGGCACGCGTGCACTCAAAACAAAAGTATATCATAAAGCCTTATAACATATGGTTTCGTGCACCTATCCTATAAAATTTACGTGGATAATCATCATTCAGTTTAATGGAGATATACGCCTAAATCTTAATTGGAGTCCTTTTTCCTTTGCCCCAGTAAAATTATCAGAAATAAAAATAAAATTTATGAAGCCATTTTTTTCGCGATGAAAATGAAAACACAGGGCCTTAATGGCATATCAATTAACATAATCCTGTTGAAACTTTTCATTTTCAAATAATAAAGTTAGCATATTTTGAAACCTGTAATAAATTGAAAGCCGTCTCCCACCCTCAGCGAGAGAATGAATGATCCAGATAGTCAAGTTTAAGGCATTTGTATTTATTCAAAGTGCTTAAATTGGTTTTTGCCAGATGTGCAAATATGCCGAGTGTAAGTGACAAATATAAATATAATTTAAAGAATGAGTCATTTATAGTTGCAAATAGACCCAAGTTAACTGTATATAAACGCTGTTTTATTTACATGGGGCCAAAATTATTTCATCTACTGCCCGCTAGAATTTAAAAAAAATAAAACCACAAATGTCATGTTGAGACTTGCTAAAGACTGGCTCTTCTCGCAAGAAAAAGTTGAAAATTTATTTTGATGTTATTTACGTAAAACTTAATGTATCATGAACTGCATTATTATGTTATTGGCATACATTTTATTAATTGATGGTGACTCAATTCTGGTCCCATGACCTTCGAGAACACCTAAAGCTCCTTCTCTTTTTACATTGTATTAAGATGTAAAAAACAAATGTAGGAGTAATAAATTATTATTATTATCAAGTCACTATAAATACCAAACTATAATCACATTCGTAGAATATTTATTTGATACACCTTCTAAGGTGCTAATTTCTACCACAGAGGTATAGTTAAGATAAATCGTCGGGTTTCCTTCGTAAATGGTTGGCATCTTTTCATGACCCTGATTAAGAGTTACGTAATTTACGTAAAAGAATAGCCTCAACACCTCAAACCTATTGAACTCATCCCCCTTTTCTCCAACCATAGCTGAAAATGCGAATCAAAACCTTTGTAGAATGGTAAATTGTGCTGATGAATCATTAAAATTACTATACATATTCGCCCAAACCGAAAAATATTTTGTATCGCCAGAATAATTAATAGCGGGATTCTTTTCTGGACTACAAAAATCAAGCTTCAATACTTTTGGAGAAAAGATATAATGAAACCGATCACATGCATGTTTTTCTCATGGGTAGAAAATGTTTCAATATGAAAATTACCAATATATATTCCCATTTTTGGCACAATTTCAAATAGTAGATATTGCGTACTACATGAGGGAAAAAGTTTTTTAAAGCATTATTAGTGGGCACGATCAGCTGCATCCACATTCTCGGCCCGACTCACATAAATGTATCGTATGTATTCGATAATGGAGCATCGCTAATGTAAATTAAGTAAACGATTATGAACGATAGGTTGGTCACACCGTGTTTCCAAAATTATGATGAAATCACTCCTTTTTTTCTGCGAAAGACGTGTGAAGGAAGCTGAGGCTACAGAAGAAAGGGCAATGACTTCACATCTGCCGTCCTAAAATTTCCTCGTTTACGCCTTCGTATTCCCTGTTTTATTGGAGGAGATAATTCAACCGAGAATGATAAATGAATGGGTTTGTACGTTCACGGTGGTTTTAATTAAGCCTTTGATGACGTCAGGTTTTAATCTTCTCCGGCTTAAAGCTTTATTTCCTTCGTCCAATTTTAACCACAAGGCATCCGTCCTATTGGCTCTCATGAACGGGAATTAATTCCTCGGAATTACTGCTACGATGAAAACTAATTTCTTGATCAATGGGAAATCAAATCTATGGATTTTAGCATCTTGCGAGAGGAACAAACGACGCATGTGCGCAATATGATGCAGCTATCACCTTCCTTATTAAAACCTAAATGTGTAAATTGAGCAAAATACAGATTAGAGATAATTATTTCCCAGCAAGTTTCCCTGTAGTATTATCATTATGAAGGCATTATTTTCTAAGAACTATCTTGATTAGATTTACAGGAGTACCTATGCTTATGCCATTTTTTGAAAGAAACTGACATTAAAGAGCAAGAGGAAAATTTTCAACGCTCATAAATGCAAAATGGAGTGCAAAAACTAGTGTGAGCAAAAAATTGGAATAGTAAGGTAATTTTAATATTTAGACAATTACTACCAATAAGGAAAACATGCACATCTATAATCAATTTCTTTAAATATTTTATTCTTCATAATTATTGAAGCTTAATTTATTTACTTCAAAAAAGATGTCCACCATTAAGTTACCACCGCGATATAAAATATGTTTCGGTTAGGGTGAAGAAGTAAATCATAATTTTGATCATCCAGCAGCATAATTTATTTACCTTCTACAATTTTTGTAATAAATTCAAATTATAAGTCGTAAATTAACTCATACACATAGAACAAAGGTAAAATTAGCTCTAAAAGATCATCTTCTGCTTCGATGCACAGAATCTCCAGCATTAGGTACATACTTCAACGTGAACCAAGTTGAACAGAGGTATTAAGTTTTGGGCAAAGGAATCATAACGCTATTAAAGATTCTCCATATTGATTTATATTATATGGCGTCATGGTTACCAATTTTAGGGCGGCGTTTTGATTTTTATTTGGTATAGAAGATCAAATGAAGGTGACGGAAAGATTCTTAACCTGCCCACAAACAGCATATTACAATGTGCCTAATTACCTAGACTTGGCTAAAAGGACTTGAAAGCCTCTCAAGTTATCCCTTCAATCAAGAGAAGCCATAAAATTCTTGATTAGAAACCAAATTCCCGATTGGGTTTGCATCGATTTCATCGTTAACAAGGAAAACATCGGTGCGGTATTAAAAAGCGCGGGAGCGAAGAACGCACGTTGAATGGGGCGAAGGCGGGGAATGTCGGCGGGAGGTGGAGAGGCTCATTTGCGGCCGCCCGTCAACGTACCGTATCAACCCAGTCATTCGGTGATCGAAAGTGGCAATCAATCCTTTTTTGACTCAGCCAATGAAAGCGCTTAAATAAACAATAGCAACTGGTAGGCGCTCTTCAAAATTGAAGAATCATGCATTGTGGTGGGAAAAAAACTAAATATGGCTTTAAAATGGATTACCGGCATTAAATATTTAATTCGTGTGTCACCACAACCCAATCTCTATTACTCCTTCTCTGAATGAATACGAATTATTTTCCGCAGCTTATACTTGACATTGGGCGTTAAAATGATTGAATTCTTCGTTGATATTTCTTCTCTCCTCATTTTAACATATTACTCATGCTAGAAAGTACAAATTTTGGTCGGTATTATAAGTTTACGCAACGATTATAAAGCTTCATGGAATGAAAATTAGATATCAAAGGCAAAATTTGAAATAAAGTTTAAAAAGTTGCTAAAATCCATCTTACAGTAAAGCGATGCTATTTTGCGAATCGGTGATATCATTAGTTCCAAGTTTTTGCAACGAGAATATTTACTTTAACTGCATTATCTTATTTCTTTCTTGATTTTTACGTCGCAGTTTTAGTTGTCTCATAATTAGGCACCAAGATATGAGTTATATGATTTTCTTCTATATTTCAATTGATAATAATTATTTCATCACTATTATCCATACACCACTAACAGTTAATGGGACTTGGACAAAAAACAATTTTGGAGGGAGTTTTTTTGTCAATGGTACATTTGTGGGGCATCATTGAGAGGCGGACACTTGAGACGGTATCTCCTAAAAATTTTAGGGGTGTCTGAAACTCTTAAGAACTCCTAATCGTACCACTTGAAAGGTCTTGCTCAAGAGGGACAAAAGGGTCATTAAAATTTAAAGGGACAGTAATTGATAAAACTACAGAAGGATTCAGACTCGGCAGTATCAATATTTATTCAAGAATCACAGTGAATGGTACTTGTATTAGATACAATTTGAACCTCGAAAGCTTATCGATGTTCTGATCAACTTCCAACCGTCCGACTAATCAATGTAATGGTTATGAATGCCATCGGGGAATTTTGGTAGGGTAAAGATTTATGGAACGTTACCGGAAAGGGGTAGGAAGCATCTAAGACAAATGAAACAGGAGATGTTATCTGATAGCCTTAAATCCGGAATAAAGCTCACATAGGGATGAGTGGTTGTCTAAGCAACCCTGTTAACAAAAACAGCTTCAAAATACAGGCACCAACATTGAAAGGATATTAGAGGATATTACTTCATAAATAGCAATATGCATGAATTTCTGCAAATTTATCTATATTACGATTTAAAAATTAAAATAAATATCTTTTTCCAGAAATTATACACTACAATCTTCAATATAAGTTTATCGTTTAATAAATATTCTATTAGACGATCATGACGTTCATTAATCTAATTATTATTTAGTTTACAAAGGGAGAGATCGTATTCATGCAAATTAAAGGAATTACAAGACATAAATGTGTAATTCAACAGTCATGTTTTGCTAATTTCCAATGAAACTTCAAAATAATTGTATATAAAGCAGACTCTTTAGAAACTTATTGCAAACAACAGTGTGTAAATAAATATTAGGATGAAACATTAAGAATGGCTCACGAGGGGGATATGATGAACTATTTTACAAAAGCAAAGGATTTAGCTCAGGTGAATTTTTCACTGGTATAATCAAAGAGTTCAGATAGTGGCGAGAAATTTTTTTTGTATATTCTAAATTAAATGCAGCAGGGAGAGAGTTCTCAATGCGTTGGGGCAAGAGGCCTGGAATGACGGCGGGACGGTATGTAATAGGAATGAAAATTTCATAGCTATTTTGTGGTTCAAATTTTGAATATTTTCCACTAAAATAAAATTTAAATAACTTCAAAAATAAGGTTTTTTATTTACCATAGTATTTGCGTGTAATTACTTAATTCGGTAATTTTGATTATCGATAAAACGCAGTTTTTTTCCAAGAACCAATATGGTGTGCAGATCAAAATCTCATTCTACAGTAATTACAAAAACTTTAATAGTCCCAAATGCAACAAAAATTGTCCACCGGCAATTTACAATTTATGTATGCTGTCGTGAAAATTCAATAATCCAGTTTACCAACTGTAACAGGAGTGTCTTAGCAAATGTAGCAGAGATTGCATTTGGAATAGTTAGGAAAAGAATTTGAGATTACATCGATACGTGCCCATCAATGGAGTTGACTATAAAAAGTAGATTATGCTTTACAATACAGATGCATACTTATAAGACTAGCATGATATTTGAGCGATTAAGCGGTGATATCTAAGGAAGGATGGGATTGTCACAATGGCGTGACTTCAAAAATCAATCGTAGTAACTAAATTATTTGAAGGCTAAGAACTTTTTACAAATAGTGCCATATGCTACTAGCACGAAAAAATAAACTTGAAGACTTTGGCGTAACATACATATTTAACGATTGGATTTTCTCCCCGTGAGTGCTAATTGCCTTTGGTTCGCCACTGACCATCACCGGTTATTTACTCAAACTGTTCAATAACACCGTTCAAAAATTTTATTTCATTATCGATTGATATAGAATTTTAAAAATAAAGAAACACTTATTTTTCCGATTACCAATCCACCACATACTTCTCAAGCTATCTACGGCGGAAAATCGATTGCCATGACCCTTCGCAAACAAGTTGATGACATCAGGAGCTAATTCTTGCCTCTCAGAGTCGCTGCTCTCAGCTATTTCTCGGGGCGCGGCCCTCACGAGGTTTGTTGTTACCACCCTTGTAAACGACTCCCCACCCTCTATAAAAATTTCATCGTGGTAGAGTAGATGAAATAACACGCTTATCAGCAGGTCTTTAAAAGTAGGCGGCAACCTTTACCATGAAAAATTACGAAAAAACGGCTGAATGAGGAAAATTGGTATTTTTTCGCAGCTTTTACCCCTTATATTAATCCTATTCCGTTAATGAATTGCGGTTTAGGGCCGTATTAATGGTTTGATATAGAATTTGAAAAATAAAGAGACATACTTTTCCGTTAATCAATCCGCCTCCTAATTCTATAGCTATTCACGGCAAAAAATCAACCAATATAACCCTTAGCAGATAATTTGATGACGTCACGAGCCATTTCTGAGCTTCTCAGCAACTCCTCCCTTTGCTTTGGGTCCTCGCGAGATTTTTTGTTGTCTACACTCTTGTGAGTGACTCCTTTCCTCTATGAAAAGTTTATCTTGTAGGAGTAAATGAAATAGGACACTAATGACGTCACCAACTAATTAAAAGTAGGCGTAAACATTTTTAGCCAAACTTATAGTAGAATGGCTAACTTACGAAAACTGATTTTTTGCCCTATAAATTCTTATTAAAATCCAGTAGTAGATAAACGCTTGAGATTAAAATTTCACAAAGAAATCTTTTAACTTACAAAGACGTCGATAAGGTTCATAATAATGGTTATGATGCATGGGGTGACGCAGAGTTTAGTTTTTTTTAATGCGTCGATGCATGGGGTGACGCAGAGACGCATTTATTTCAGCAGCTTTAATCCGATAACTACCAACGACTATGCCCATTATTATAAACACAATATCATGAGCATAAAAATTCCAACTTTCTTGAAACTACGATGCCTTTGTATCCTGTAAAAATCGTAAATTTGAGGAGAGACCCATGAGACCCATTGTTGTGAGAGCTCTTCTGCGAGTTGAAAAAATACATCTACGGAAGCTGCAATGTTTTTTCTTACTTTTTTATGCAGGCGTAAGACAGAAATTTCAGAAAAACAGAAAAAGAAAACAAATCGGCAGAAAGCGTAGTGCATGACTCGATAATCTTTGCATAAACATCAGAGGCTAGGCCATAGTAAAGGCCACGTAAAGGATTCATAAGGTGATTCTCCATTTTTCCTATGACCTAAAAAGATAAACTACAGCATTTTCCACTAACATATCAAACTAATTACTTCGCTGTCTGCGGTCACCATTTATTTTAGCGACTTTTATCCAATGACTACCAACTAATATGCCCATTAGTATAAACACAATATCATGAGCAATGAAAGTTCCAACTTTCTTGAGACTACGATGCCTTTCTATCCTGTAAAAATCGAGAGGAGAGACCCATGAGACCCATTGTTGTGAGAGCTCTTCTGCGAGTTGAAAAGATACATCTACGGAAGCTGTAATGTTTGTTTTTACTTTTTTATGCGGGCATAAGACAGAAATTTCAGAAAAACAGATAAAGAAAACAAATCGGCATAAATCATAGAGCATGACTTGATAATCTTTTCATAAACAACAGAGGAAGTTACCATAAACATCAGCAAAGAAGAAAAAATGAATCTGAATACGAGAAGTCGTATCAGGTGAAAGAAACCCTGTGGACGCTGTAAAAATTTAAAATGAATTTCAGTGGCAATACTAACTACTTAATAATATCCACCAACGGGCGCATAGTGTACACAATCATGAGGTGTTTGTGTGTGTACTGGTTAAAAGATGGAAAGGATAGGTGATGAAAGAGTGAAAAATAAAAAGGGTGAATTTGTTTTCGATGGATTTGAATGCAAATGTTGCCAGTCTGAAATAAAATTTCTAATAGACTGCCAACCTGAACTAACTGCAGCTGATGAGAGAATATTCTTGTTGATGAAGATACTTTGGGAAATACTATCACTAAGCATGGAGTTATGGGAATTTTGTAGCCTTAACACTAGAACCGCGGACGGGACTTTTTTGTCCCATCGCCCTTTGCAAATGATTGCCATTCGTGTACTAGTGGTTTGATCCCTTTGAAATTTACTGACTTTTACTCATTTTTATGCTCTTTCGAATGGTTATATTGAAAATATTGTACAATGTTTGGTTCGCGAGAAAAACGACGATTTACTTAGAACCACGGGATGGAACTTTTTTGTCCCATTCGGGGAAAACATACAATTTCAGTTTTTTTGTACACTTATTTTGTATTTAGCGTAACAGTTTATTACGAAGGGGATCGATGCACATATACCGTTATTCTGTCAGTTAGAAGCGCAGAAGGGAATAATCTGTTCACTGCGCCGGCCGCGTCACCACTGCCCGGCGCGTCTGCAGGTCTGAGCTTGCAACCCACACGTCAAAATAAGTTTACTGTATTCCTAGTTATACTTAATAAAACGTTTTAAACATTACCTAAACACGTGTTTTGTTCACACAAACCACAAAAAAACGTCAATTATACTTAAACATGACAGGATAAACGTATTTTGTCAATGGGACAAAAAAGTCCGATGCCGCTGTTTTGGTGGGGTTGGAATGTTCAGTGGTTCTAGTGTTAAGAAATCACTCACTGACGCCTCCGTTAATCGGAAATCATTATTCATACAAAAATGAAACGGCCTCTTGATCTCCCTCAGCAGAAATATAAGTGGAAGTTTACCAATTGATATTTCATTTCTATAATTCAGCTTTCCCATAAGTTAAACAGATACTACTAAACGCATCATTATTATTGTATATTCATTTCCGTCATAGCTTATTCATCCAAAGAATTTTATTAACGATCATAACAACAAAATCTGGAACGGTCTTTCGTGCGTCTTGTTCTCAGATAGGGTTTCGCCATTTTCACTGCAACTAAAACGATGCTAAATTGACAAATTAAGAAAAAGACACCACTCAAGGAATAATAGTACTTCAGTGAGGATTTTTACCGTTTTTGCTAAAGTTAAAACGATACTCGATTGAATAGCAGTAAAAATAAAAATAATACCGAAACGGAATAATATTACTTATTTTTAGAAAAGTATTACTTCCTCCAAAGGGAGTTAATAGTTTTTCTTGCTTAATCAGCTCAATTTATTTCATTTCCATGGCCAAGTGATACTACTATAGTGTTAAATGGAGGTGAATGAGTTAGCCATGTTTAATTCCATGCGTGCTTTACCATTATCAGTATTGATTCTTTACGTACGTGCGTTTAAATCTATAGTAACCGATATCTATGATTATGCATTTCTAGCCTTGCCGCAAGTTCCGGTTAAGACCTTGATCGATTACCTGGCGGAAATATGAAATGAAATGGAGAGGAAGATTCCCCTGATAGCAGCACATATGCAAGGGAATATTTGTTTACGGCCGCTGTTTCCACTAAATCTTCTTGGAATGACCTCCACAGCAAATTCCATTTTTTCACCTCCAGGATAGCAACGGAAGATGAGAAAAAGAAATCATAACAATTGAGAAATGGCCAAATCCTACGCACACAACACCATTTTTGAGTTTTACTTTGATATATGAGCTGAAAATAAAAACAAAATTTCAATTCAATGGAAGAAACAGGTCAAACAATACGAAATGTCAAACTGGGTTAAAGTCGGCCCATAAAAAAGAGCAATGCAACAACTAGGAAGAATGTAGTGCGATACGGTGTTTTATTTCCAGTCACGATGACATTTTCAGTTAATTATTCTGAATGTATTGATTTATTGAGCACAGCCATTTTTAAACAGCAGCGAAGACGAATGTAACGTTCAAATACCAGATGGGCATAAAGATCACACCTAACTAAGTTCAGGATCTTTTGCATGAATTTTACAATGAAAAAATAATATAAATAATTGCCATCTATGGTAACCCATCGAATACAATTTTGTGTTGTAACAGAATTGCTTACTTCTTTCGACAAAATATGTTTGAGCTCGACGGAACTACATGATACCCAACCATTTGGAATCGCCATTTACAACGATGTCCTCCCGGTTTTCTGCATACTACGTATTTTTCGACCATATTCAATGAAATTGGCGTTCTCGTTGAAAATTATCCACGATTATATGCTGTCATTAACGCCGTTTTAACAATTATATGCTTTTAAGTTTTTTTTAATAAACATAAAGCTGATTATAGAAGACTGTCAAACATCATCCTCTGACAATCTTACGACTGCCGGAACGATTTTTCTTAAAACATAAAGCTCTTAGTACTTTTCTTTACTTAAAGATCTACTTCTGTGAAGCTGAGAATGTGCTCTGATGATTGGGCTACTCTTGTTACAATAGGTACGTTTGTTTTTTCGATTAGAAAAAAGTTCCAGGGAATAAAAAATGCACCTTACCATTTCATGATTCAATGCGACAAAAACGTTAATCAATCAAGAACCCTCGCTCAAAATCGCATTCATACTGTGATTTGACGCATGATGTTTGCACCATAGGGGGTGATATCAATTAGGACCACGAGGTTGCAGATTAATTTGGATCATCACGTGGCGATAATATGCGCGGCAGCGTACGGGAATTATTCCAGCGACCTAAATATGGCGATGCCCTCTCAGCGACCGAATGGTAAGGACGGATTTGCATGCATGCAAATGACACTCTTGCGGCGCCCCAAACTCTTAGCAAAGGGAGCGCAGAAATAAGCCAGCCCCAAAGCCTTTTAAGCCCTTCTCAAGCAAAGGACTCTCCTTCGTCCTCCCACGCCCTCCAAATCCACCATCGCTTCCGTTTCCAATAACTCTGTCTCCACCACGAAAATTACAATAGGATAGCATTCAGTCGGGGTGGAGATGTTTTGCCTCCCACCATGCTTTTCAATGCCTTTGCTGGAGTCGCCACTCGTCTCGCAAAATAAATCGGTAAATATCCAATAGTTAAAGATATTTGCATACAATTATTTTTGGAATTATTCAGGATGTATCAGGAGGAATCTGCAACACTTCACGAGGTGGTAAGGGAGACAATTTTAAGCATTTTTGTCATATAAACATGGGGTCGCAACTCCTTAGTTACTAAGCTATGGCAACGAAAAAGATTTTTTATGCACTTTGCAATTACCATGAAAATGGTTTCTCTTGGACATCCAGACTTTTCGAGATTCTTTTTAATAATCTGGATATTCAAGGGCATTTAATGAAAAATGTGCGACTTCAATTGTTTGAAGCAATAAATCTTTGAGCTTAATTAAAAGAGAGCTTTAAGCATGTATCAACAATACGATTGCACAATCTCGCCCATTTTAATATTGACTGCAATTATAACGGTTCAATTCGTCCAACCTTAATTATCAAATATCCTTAAGAATCCAGAAATTTAAATAATATGTGGAAAAATACTGGATACCCTATAAAAGCCGTTTTCATGGTAACTAAAAAGGGCATCCAAAAATGTTTGCGTAGCCATTGCTCCGTAATAAAGTATTTGCCCCTCCATTTTTATATGACAAAAAATGCTTCAAATTGTCTCACCTATCACCACCTGAAATACCCTGAATAATCCATTGAACGAATAACTTTCCTATACTAATCCTTGTGTGTAAAAACACGCAACTGCAAATTGTGAGAATAAACGGTACATATGGAGCATGCTTCTCTATGGAAGTGAGACAGTGACGATAACAGCCGCGAAGAAATTAATGGCAGAGGAATCCGAAATGTGGTACTAACGAAGAATGATGAGGATTAAATGGATAGACCGAGTAAGTAATGAGCAAGTCCTATGAAAATTGCGAAAGAAGAGATGCCTCATGATAACCTTGATAAGAAGACGGGTAAACCTTATGGGTCATATCTTTAGACACGAAGGACTTGATGATGATAATTGTCGAGGGAATAGTAGATGCAAGAAAGGGAAAGGAAGACCTCGAATGAAATATATGGAACAAGTAAAGAAGGATGTGAAAGAGTAGAAATACTTAGGTGTAAAAAGTTTCAATAATAGAAGAGTTGAGTGGAGAGCTGCGTCAAATCAATCTTGGGATTACTGACGTGTGATGATAATGATAAGAATAAATGGATTAGGCAGCACTCATTGCCGTCCAGTGGACATTTTTGGAGACCGACAAAAATAAGCCCTTGGTTGTAACACTTCCACTTCTGTCAATAACTCACGCCTCTCTTCAAAAACACTTGATTTATCTAGCAGTCTGTTTGGATTATTGAGGGTAGAGCTCACCCCATACTAAGCCACTGGCGTGTGATATCCTCAATGTCAGGGTACGGAGGCTAGTTCCTTGGGCTATCTCGCCCTTCACGGATTTTGTGCCAATGGGTGTCCGAAGAATTCACTCAAGATTTGAACTCGTGATGATATGGTCAGCAGTCCATCACTTTACAAAATGAGGCAATAGGCTCCCCATGCTCTTCAAGGCCGCCGGCAAGGATGTTTTTGGGGGAGAGGTTTCTTGGAAGACAGGGAATGTTTGTGGTTGGTCGGATCGAGGAGGTACACTTATAGCCGCAACAATGTTACATTGCGCAACCTGACTGATTATGAGCTACACCGATTAATGATATAATCCTTCCATTGTAGCACAAACCGTGCATAAGGTATGATTAGGATTTTAGTAGGCTACTGACAGTTTTTATGTCTCTTAATTTGCAAAACTTCCTCACCTGCTACTAAATAGCTTCCAGAGATACGTGAGCTTCCCTCGACCAATTACTATGTTGAGTCGACATATGCTAATGTAATTTGCTGAAACCCAACAGACGCTCTTCCTGAGCATTCAAATCAATAGTTACGCCAAGTTCAGCTGTTGCGAACGAGGCTTAAGGCCGTATTTTCCAAGCATTTGGGGGGGTTTGTGCCCCTCGACCCCCACTTGCTCGCTACACCCTTTTCGCTCTTCTTTAGGTCCAATCTTAAAATTGCCCCCGCCCCACCACCACCACCACTCAACCCAAACGTATCCGTCACTCAGGTCGAATGTGGTGCCAGTTGGAGACAGTAAAAAATGTTCGAGGATTTGGAATCCTTCGGGGGAGGAGGGGTGACGTCACGGACGGTATATTTATAAGAATTAACTTCAACCTATTATGTATTAAGGAAATACAGATAGTACCGAAAAAGGGCATACTCGCATCGATGTTCTAGCACACTAATATTCAGATCAAGAAGAAACTAAAAATGAATAAAATTTATTGCATAACAACTTCAACGGGTTTTTGTGATAACACCATTCATTTCACCTTTCGGTTTTATCTCCTGATTTTTCCTCATTGGTTTAGTTTTCTCATGAAAACAATAGAGGAAATTCATTTTCAATTGATGATAAAAAACATTTCAGTTTAAGGGTAGGAACTGTTCTAGATTGTAAAACCAGATATGCCTTTTTGTGGATTTCCCTAAAAAAATATCAGCTTAACGGAAATCCTTCCATCTCTCTACAATAACACGTCTATATATCTAAGAGAAAATATAAGTTCACATGGAGCTTTTTTCTAAAGGCAACCATTGATTATAAATACAGTTTAAAAGCAGTTGGTTTGTATGCAAAAATAACGCAATGAATTGGAAGTCCGATTCGGTGCACGTAAATTGAATTCGAACTCAATGATAAATGGGCTAGATATGATTCTGTCCATCACATAGTGTCCTTTAAAAGAAAAGAGGTTTTGATAAGTTTAAGGGTGCCTTAAAAGAGGAATTGAGTGGTAAAGATTCGAGGAGACAATTATAAAGCAAGAATTTTACTGACGGTATTCTGGAGGAATGGTCAAATAAAAACAGCATCAAAGGCGTAACTATCTTGGTGGAAGGGAGGTCAGTGTGCGGATTCCAAAAGGATTTAGTTACATAGAGCTTAATTTGATTTTATTATGATACGAAGCCACTCTTTGGATATTTCAAAGAAATTAAAACATTCGTACAAGAAAGAATGACAACCGATGTGTAAGCACCTTACTACGACCTGTTTTCGACGATAATTAAATACCGCTTGTGAAACATAAGCAACATTTTTTTAGGAAAATATTCTCACTTTCATTTATTTTCCTCTAAAATCCTCTTTCATTACATGAAGCATATCAGGTCAATTGAGAAATACATAGTCTCATTGGGAGAGGCCATCTGCTTCCCTGCTACCTTGGTAATTTCAAATCTTTACGCATAGATACGACTCATAGGCGATTAATTGCACAAAAACATACGAATAATGCGATTGGAAATTTCCCAAAAGTGAAATTAAAATTTTCAACTTAGTGTTCAATTTTGTATAACATGAATTCCTAGAACAATGCTGTATATCTTTCAGGGCATTGGTATCTACATGCCTTAAAAACTTATTATTACAGCTTTCGCATTATCTGCCTGTAATTTAGGATGCATTACATTAAATACGCAAAGCTGTGTTGAACGAAAAGGGATTATTACAAGGATTTCTCCCCTCATAATTGAGTCCTATTGATACCCTCAGTAGATTTCTCATTTTCTTCATCGCTTTGAGCATTTTATTACGAAATGAAAACATTTATTGTGCTTCTCCCGTCATTTATTTTCCTTTGTAACTGAACTTAATACTTTTAAGACTTTATATTTCCTTACCCGTGAAAACCAGAAATCCAATTTGCTAATGCAGAGGCAAGATCAAGTGCCGTGGTTGAATAATGATATTCGGCCGAGAATCAAGGCATCCATTCATTCACAATTTCCAGAGACGCGCACAACCGGCCTCTAAAAGCATCCCTGCGATTTCATCTTCATCCCCGGTTGAATCAATCCGCCTTACCTCTCAGACCGAATCCACCTGCGAGCCACGCACTTCCACCCGGGAAATAGAAAACTGAGACTCTGAGACTGACGGTCGAATAATTTTCGAACACCAGAACTCCCACGAGACCACTACCCTTATCGCACTCCAAACTATTGTCGCTCAGCAAACCCTATTTCATGCTAATGATGAGCAAGGAAATAAATGTCAATTTTTACAAGCTCAATTAATCATGTTCGTATCAGAATTTCCACTGACAATAATCAATTGTACTATAACAGTGAATAGACGTCTCGGGTCAAATCGATGGAATGTAAATTTAAGTCAAGTGTGTTAAAGTACACGTCATAAGAAGTTATTACCGATACATAGTTGTTTTTCCTCTAAAAACTCTTACTTTTACTGAGCACTATTATTCGAGACCTTCTTTTAGATGACTCTAGTCATAAATAGGATGAATATTGGTTCTTCCTTCTCTGGAAATATTTTGAATGGCAGCGTGATTGAAATCAAAAATATTCCTACACTAGAAAGAACTGATAATGCAATAGCTCATCCGCCTGTGGGTTTTTACCTCTTGGGGAAAAAGCCTCATAATAGCTTTTTATAGAGCACAATTCGTTTGAATTCTTTTCCCAGTTATATACTAGAAAAAATTGAAAGGTTTCCTTCAAAATATAACTATGATATTATTCCTTTGACTAACAGCCAACTGAGGTGCATGATTATATAGCCACCCTATAGGATTTGATCCCAAAATATTCCATATATTACCTGCTGTGTATCCTACGATGGGCAATGGTAGTGTTCTTTAGGTTCAATACTTGTGCTAGAGTAAACTATTTCTCACGTTTTCTCATAGACAGCATGTTTAAAAGAAAATCGTGAAAAGTGATTAAGAGCGTCAATGAAAACTTGTCGCAATTAATATTTTGAAAAAAATGTTGCAAGCAGCGTGGTCAGGATATTTTTACCGAAGAATGAGAGACGGACTACTCTATTTTAAAATTTATACCAGTTATTAATAGCTTTTGAGAACACTTTACATTGCATTTTACATATAAAAATGCTAATTTCACGTTTTCAAGGTTACATCCGCAATAATATTAGGTACTTTGAAAAATAAGATTCTGTCATGTTATTGTTAAGAGAAGTTATTGCTTAAGAGGATGAATAAGAATGTGCTTAATAAATTCAGTTTTAACCTAATTCATTCTGGTGTTGTTCAAAAAGTTATTTAAAAGGTTAAAATGTAATTCTATAAGAAAACTTTACAGGAGTTGTCTCTCGCCTAAATTAAAGAGACCTAAAAATTAGATTGGTTGGACGGGAAGGCTCTCTTGATTTCAGATCTATTATCTCATTGACCACAATGTAGTGGAACTTAAATTTTAAAAAAATGTTTATGGTCATAGATCTTTACTTACCTTACACATTTGCGTTGCACTAATTCCTTGATTCTTCCAATGGCCATGTAATGAACGTATGTATCAGAAAATGGGATTTCTCCCGAGTAAATTCAAGCAGTTATGGATCGGTGTTCTCATCATTATATTTTAAACCCATTTTCCACATTATATTTGCCGCAATTAGTTTCATAGAGGTAAAATGGCGATAAAATTATAAAGAATCAATGCAAAACCTACAAAAATTAAAAAACTTTAGCGCCGATACCCACTAATTCTTACGAAACAACGACATTTTACCTATAATCAAAGACGATGCGGCCATCAGGGGTCACGAAACTTATTTCAATCCTGCTATTCCATTTTTCTCGCGTACCCTTCATTTCATTTTGAGATGCATTTATTCATGCAATAAGCCACCGCGGCGTCTGCCCTCAGGGATAAATTTCCAGTATTCGGTTCATCTTATCATAGCGCTTTATTCTCCATCTTCTTTTCGACAAAATTTGCTTACTAGCCAACAAGATTCAGTGCTCTCCAGGAATAAAAATTCCCTGAAAATTAAATATGCTGTTCAAATTCCTAGAAGCCACAATTGTAACAGCAATAAACGCTCACAGATGAAGCAAATTTGTGAAGATTGTGAAGAAATGAAAATTTTCCGCTATTGCTTTGAGATAATGTCTTCAAAAGGTTACGTCCGGGTATGTCAGAATGCCAGAATATATTCCACAAGAAGATGCAAGGTATGGAATGAAGGTCATGAATTGGAAGTCCCTCAAGGGAGGGAAATGGGCACACAGTAACGATGAAAAATTAATTCATTCGCATTTGAGGGATTCCTAGGTAGCACTAAAGAAAAAGATCCTCATTTAAAAAAATGATTGCTCCAAATTTGCCACTGAGGTAAGTTGCAAATTCTCCGAGTTCATTGTGGCCAATGCATCTGGCACTCATACCATTTCGTCTGTATCATCCACAAAAATTACAAGCTGAAAACATTGGAGCCGTATAAGAGCCAATAAAAACTGATTACGGAGAAGAAAGAGTCAAAAATGTTAGAAATTTCTCACTCTGTCACCCTAAGGTGCAAATGTGCTTCAAATGTAGGCGCACCAAAATAGTGCCCCGAAAAGAGGACAAAAAAGGGGGAGTATACACAGAATACCGTAACTATGGGAAAAGCTTAAGGAAAACTGTACGGATAAGATAGTTTGAAGCATTGAAAACTGAATTATTATTTAACGTTAATCACTCGGTTCTAGGATGTACATTGTTTCTGGTAGGCTTTCGCGAATAATGCTACCACAGCAACAATGCATGGCTATATCGCAAGCATGAAAGCAGCATGTTATTCAACGCTAGAGACGATCTCAGAGAATTTTTATTTACATCACCAAGATGTAGTGTAAACGCTATATTTACTTGCAGGCATCAATTTTCACTACGCAGAAGAAAGAGGGCGAGAAAACAGATCATTTATGCATTAGCAGGTAGAAAACATTTAATAAAAATAAAATAATTCGCTCTTTTACTTCTGAGGGGAGGGTAAATTATGCTTTACATGAAAAAAATAAATGCCTATTTTAAAATTATAATGGCTCGTAGATGCTGCTAATACCATTTTATTAAAAAAAACACTGAATAATAGTAATGCACTAGTATTTCTAAGAAACAAAAGGACACAATCTATTAACACGCCTCCTGGTCAAAAACTCTATCATTTCCCTCATTTATTATAAATATCTCGCTCCTATGTTATTTAATTCTTTCTCTTCAGCATCCATCTTAAAAGCTATTCAATCTAATAGCTCATCTGAATAAAGGCCAAAAATTATCACCTCCCAATTTCCCTATCGGTAGTTTTTTTTAGGAGAAAATAATCAAAATTCTCCATCTTACGAGATCATCTCGTATATCATTCCTTCTACTGCCAAAATGAATAATGTTATGGTTAGGACATTTAGGCACTACTTTTATTCCGAATAAAATTAAACTGAGTGAGTTACTGGTATTTCACAAGTAAAGAATTTACTGGGCGTAATTGATTTTTCACCTGCCCACGCAAGTGAACGCAATCACGGGTGTTTACCAAGAGCTTAACGATAACAATATTTACGCACGGCTTTATGCTCGCTTTTGCTGTACCAGTGAGGCTACTAACCCAGTCCAATCTGCCAATTAACAAAATCTATAATAATGCCGCACTATTTGCTTGCATTGCTGGCTTTTTGAGTACTGGGATGTATACATTTTCGTATTTTTCAAAAGACGATGCGGAGAAAAAAAATTAATCACATTGATAATGAGAGTTTTATCTTTGAAATAATATTAAAATTATAGTTTTGTTAATTGCAGTGAATTAAATATACCTTAGGAATACTCAGATCTTCTTCCATTTATTTAGGAGCGGGTTACACGTAGCTTTAACTCTTCTCAGCTTTCTTCAATGGTGGAATGCTTTGGCTGTGGGAGGAGGTTTACGCATCCTTTCTCCCTCTGAAATCACACTTTGGGCCATAAGTACTCTGCACAGGGTTCTTCACTCCCATGGTTCCATTGAATCCCACCGTTCACAATAAATAGCGGTACTCCAGCCACTAGAGCACATATCAACAGGCACGACAAGAGAAACGAAAGGAAAGTCAGAACCAGTAAAATTTCAATGGTTTCGTTCCCAGGAGTGAAATACAGAAACGAAATAAAATGGATTTGAACCCGGGGAGCTGAACTCAGCGTCGAAACAAAATCGGAGTCAAAATTACTTCGGGTCGAAACTAAACTAAACCTCTGGGACAAAACGAAACACATATAATGTTTTACACCGGAGGGACTACGCGCTCCACCCGCGAACAGTTTACTTTCGACCCCCACACCGAGTACGAAGTATGGTTGAATGAAGTAGGTGTTCGGGCTACTGCCATTAGATGCACGGCGCACTCATATTTTTATTATTAACAGGAGAACAGTGAACGCAAACTGGCCATTTGATTTTCTAACTCAATATTTTAACATCTCTACACGTATGTCAAACGTAATGGATCGAAACTATTCCCTCTTATCCCCCTCCACTCAGCTTCTGGGATCAAAACTTATTATTATGAGCAGCGGAGTTTCCATTAATATACTTCCGTTCCAAGGAGTAAAGTTTCGTCCCGTGTCGAAACTAAACTCCTTGGTGATTTTAATTTCGTGCGGGAACGAAACCAAACCCAGACGTCGTATTTTCATTTCGCTCCGGGTCGTAACGGAACATTTTTGTTTCGTTTCACTTGGCATCCCTGCATGTCAAAATATGTATTAGCAATCAGGATATACGCTACGCGGCAAATGCAATCGTTTATCGTTAAAAATAAAGCTTAATTATAAATATTAAGCTGTTTTGCATAACCACTAGTTTTGAAACATAGCAGCAAAACATTCTTTATTTTATGTATTGTATTGTAACAAGTGGAATGTATTCCCATCACTCACGTTTATGCAATACTGTAGTCCAGTGGTTGCGGTGCTGGATTGCCAATCCAAAATTCTAAGATCTATTCCCTTCCACAATGTTTCTTACGTAATTTTCTTACAATTTTTCTTCTTACCTAAGTTTTATAATCACATTCATTTTCATTATTTTCACTGAAAATTTTATTTTTCTGCAAAGGAATTTTTTTACACTTGCAATACCAGACGTTTTCCTATTTTTTTCACACGGAAGCTTCTTTTGAATTATTTCATTTTCATGTCACAACATGACGTATTTTTTATATTCAAATGTATTTGTTTTCCTTTAGTGTTGCAATAAGATATTGTGGACTCTATTTTACAATTCATACCTAGTTTTAGAATTGGATTTCGTCATTGGTTGAAATTTTAACACCCTGTGGAGTCGGAAAAAACAAAACCGGAAAGTTATAATCTTCTCCATAAAAATTGATATTTCTCTACTTGGAAGAAATAATAGCAAAATTTATCAAGAAGTCGCTTCTCTGTAGCCTTTTGTTATAGATGGCTTTTATTCAGATGAGTGACCGCTCGCTGAAAAGATGGTTGACCATCCCCAACTCCAAATGAAGAGCCCATTCCCTTCCTGGCTCACCCTCTCTCGATTTTAACACTTTATTTCCAACGATTTGAAAACTATGTTTGTATTTTAAGTGCCCACAATACCGTATTGCAACGTAAAAGGAAACTGATAATATGTGTATCTGAAATATACGTCATGTTGCAACAAGGAAATAAAATAATTCAAAGAAAGCTTCCATGTTAAAAAATGGTTTACTATTACATGCCGCACGAGCAAAAAAAAATCCTTGCACAGAAAAAAGTGAAAATCATGAAAATGATTGTGAAAAGCATGCTTTTGCAAAAGAAAAAGTAGAAAGGAATTATGGAAAAAGATACTGCCGACGGGAATCATTCTTAAAACCCTACCAAAGGATTTGAGTACCATATCAACTGGACCACGGCAGCATATTATTTCATTAGAATTCTGCAGGAAATTCAAAGTCAAATGCAAGGTAACTGCATAGAGGAGACCCGATTCCATTTCATAGAAGGTTGACTTCTTATGCCACTTCGGTCGAATTTTAATCGGCTTTCAAAAGCGTCCGCGGTGCGATGATAAGTGCAATGCGTTCCGATTTTTTTCAATATTTTGCCGTACTGTCTTTGCAAATTCGAGGAATAGCATATAAGAGTTATGAATTTGATTTATCACGTCATCATATGCATACATTTTGGAAATGTTATTAATTCTTTCGGAAAAATGAAAAACAATCCGCGAAATATGCTAAATTTATTCTAATTAAATGAAAGTTTGAAGCTTGTGCATGGTGGAATGGCTCCATTTTAGACATGAAAAACACTTCATTAGAAACCATGAACGGTCAATAAAAATCAGTGGAAGGCTGCTAAAGGTCGTTATTGATTATGATTTCTATCACATGCTTCTACAAAAACCTACCCTTAGTCGAGCGAGGATCTAGTACCTTTTCATTTACCTTGCGGGTATTTGTGACGAAATGTCCTTGATTTACTTCGTTAAAATATGTACTTGATAATAGCGTAAATAAATAAATTGTGGAAGTGATGAAGTTTCTTACATTGCAAAATTTATGCGTAAATATATTGCCGTGTCTCACAGTCTGACGGTGAATCTTACACAGCGTGGACCTCTACCCTACATGAGTGAAATACGCACACCTGTGACAAAGTCTGGGACGATCCCTACCCGCATCTATTCAAACCATCCTCGGGTCGTGATAACTCCCACAAAGTGAATACACTACTTCTATTGACTTATCATATACAACACTACTCCTATCACTTAAGTCTGGAATGTGCTCTACCCTCAACAACCAAAAACAGCGTCGGATATTAATAGATCGATAAAATTTCTGGTGAAAATCTTCTCGGGTTTTCAACCAGGTGAGTTGCTTGTAGACCGAATTTTCGATGGCTGCCTCTGCTGCCGTCCTCAAGGAATGTTATTGGCAGAGGCAGCCATCGAAACGTCGGCCAGCAAAAAACTCAGTCGGTGGAAACCCGAGTAGATTACTCCAGTATCGTATGCCAGGAAAGAACACAATAATATCGATCAGAGTGTATTCGCCACACCCAATCAAAGATGCATCTCAAACTTGTCTGTCTGTCACATTGAGTGTCTTCCACCACTCATTCTCGAATCGACATTGGGAAAGTCACTGCAGAGGCGGCCAACCCACTCGAACCTTCGTTAGGACATCGGTGAGCGGGATCATTAACTTTATAGTCGAGCATCTCTTAGATGGAGCCCCTCGTTTCTCTGTGCCCGTTAGCGCTGGGTGGGGGGTCAACTTTATACATTTTTTCCACCAGCTTTTTAGCCGATTGGGCAGCATGGACCTTCGGTATTGCTGCGGATATTCCGTGAGAGAGTCGTTCGGGAAGGGTAGGGACGCTTTTGTTGCGGGAGGGATGTATACTTCCGTTCACGCCGTGAGCCCATTTGCTTCCCTCGACCGTGATAAGCCATTCCGTTGAGATGAAGCCCTGATTAAAATGAATAGCCACTAAGACCAGTGGGATAACAGCACGTATTTGAACGACGGCTCATCAGAGGTGAGAGGATAAAAAAACACGGCACCGATGCAGCAAAGAGATGGTTTCGACACTGAAAACTCCAAGCGAATTAATTGGGGATTAAACAACACGTATTGATTTTTTCAAAGAGCTGAAATTTACGCATATCATTACACCCTTAGCGTATGCAATGACAGCGGCGTAGTTTCTAATGATATTTTTCAGCTAGTCTACTTTATTGGAGGATTTGAATAGCCAAATTTAGACGTGTAGTTAGTACTAACAGAAAGGTTATTTTAGAGCGAAAAATTACATAATACTTTTATAACCCAATGTTGCATAGAAGTAACACCAAACATGTAAACATTTTCAGCTCTATTCAGGAAAGATTTAAACTACGTGTTATTTTGCGCTGTAAATTTGAATTACGAAATATATAGCTGCCATAATAAATATGATTGCGATGACAATTTTCACTTTTTGAAATAAAGCGTCTCGAAATTTTGTCTCCTAGAAGCAGCGCCGGATTAGATAGGGTTAAGAACTAATCGTAAAATTAGCCTCTCATCTGCATAAGGGCATCAAAAATAAAGCATTCTGGCCGCTGAATTATCATGTATTTACGCCAATGACCCTCCTAGTAATAAGAGGAATCTGTGGAACCATTATCAGGTAACTAAAGCGCATGGATTTCAAGGACAGAATACATTTACCAGTAACTCAAAAAATAATACATAACGTACCATGCACGTACACCATCAGAAACTGCACCCGTTAACGTTATATGCAAAACAAAGGAACACAGAAAGAGGATAAATTCAACATAATTTTTTATTGCAGCATTTACCAGTGATTTGAGCCATTGCGCCATTATCAGGCAACTATCGTCTTTTGATTTAAATGCAAGAATTCATTTGAGAATAACCCAAAAAGAGATGCGGTGACCCAATACCTATCAGGGTACTCCAAAAGAGTTAATTAGCAAGTAACGATGGATTTTTGGCAAAATTACATTACAAAGCAATCCAAAAAATCAGCTAAGTTCTAAAATTGGTGCTGCGGAATTCCGTTTGAAAATTTGGGCCATTTTTTTTAGATTGCCTACGCACAACGTACAGGGGTGACCTCCAAATCCTGTATTTCTATTGCACTCATTTCGGTTATCCGTTCCATTTATAGCTTAGGATGATAAATATTACCAAAAGGTAAATAGGGTGGTTTCCTATTATTTATTATTGCCTAAATCGAAAGATTATTACTTCTGGAGTACGTATTTCACGCTTTTTGATTTTTAAATGACGATATCTATTTTTCGCGATTAAATGAAAAGTGAACATTTTCTAGCGCGCGAAAACGCGACGGGTAAGTATGAATGTCGGGAAATCTCTCCGTGTGACGTATTTCTGGTTCCCGCTGCCGCCTTGTGAGGTGACCTTGAGGCGAGGCTTAGCGCTGATAAGACGCAGGCTGCTAGCGGGTAGCTGAGTACCCTGCTGGCTGGTAGCGCTTGGCTTATATAAGGATTATTAATACCTTATCAAATGATGAAAACTTTCCGACCTTAGCCAGTTTTAATAAGTGATTATGAAGACATGTTTCCCTGAGCTCTGCGCCTCATGCATGCATTGGTAACCTCAGACGATGTATAACTCCTATCTTCTCGTATAGAAACTAGGTCCCTGTGACGTCACGTGGAGTGGCATCGAATGGGCGCCAATCTGGCCCTTTTCAAATGAGGATAAAAATGGACCATTGCCATTCGTCTAAACCGGTATTTCTAAAACGAAATAATTAGTATATTATGAATACAGTAATGGTGGGTAATGAATCGCAATCAATGCCTTTCGTTTTCTTTGATGAAGGAAACTACCCTATTGTTGACATTTCTTTTAACCTCTCCACAATCAAAATATTCCACTACTCAAGACAACTTTCCGTACAATGGCGTCGTAGTTACTCAGCACTGCTATTTCCCTACATTATTTGCGTGTGGTATCCACCAGATTAAGCCTTTAATTAGAGAAATGACCTTTTAGGCAGTGTAATTGACACTTTTATTTATTTTCAAGCATAATCAATCAATAGCATGGTAATTAACAATATTTTATCATTAGCTTCATTTTTACCCCATTAATTATACAGTTGTGTGCTGTAAAAAAATTGGTCACTGTTTCTTTGTCACCAAAATGTTTACATTTCGCTTAACATTTTGCTCATTTTCTGACACAAAAGAAGAAAAATACATGTTTCATTATGTGGTAAGGAGGACAAAATTCAATTAGATTGAGCGTTCAAATGATTTTATTAGAATTACCTAACCATTGAATGAAAGTCCCAATCCCTCTCCTACTGAATGCGTCGCTACCACTACCTATGCATGGTGCCAAAAATGATTATCTCTGAAGTGGTACATGCAACTTAACAACTTCACCAAGCAGGAAAAAATAGGGGCTGCGACATATCTACCGCGAAAGAAAACCCCGAGCAAACCAGCATCCTGGTCGTAGGCAGTGATAAAAGTAGTGAGGAAAAGTAACTGGGCTCAATTGCACTTACTTCGTAAAAAGTAATCATTTACGACTACAAATTACTAATTTTAAAAAGTAACCACAAAAATTACAGTAACTGTTACTTCTTGTAAGACTGTGCACTCTAGGGACCAACGGGCAAATGGCGAATAGTGTAATAAAAATGTGGAAAAAGTGAGTCATTTAAATTGCTGAAGTTGCAATTTCACTTGCGATACATATACTGTACAAAACAAGAGGTGTAATATTATGTACCCATCATAAACTACAAAATAAGAGTAGCTGAACCAATACAAGCAAATTAAAGTACTAAGGGGTTTGAAGTTATCAGTGGGACTAGGTAAATCAGGTGAAATCAGTAAAGTAATCCTCGATTACGAGCAAGTAACGATTCCTCTTCCAGCGTAAAAAGTAAATTACAGTGATAAATTTCATTTTGTAAAAAGTAATCGTTACAAATACAAATTACTGCATTAGGCGACCCTAGCGCCATTTCAGTTATATAACGGGCTGTGATTTCAAGGACAGAATTCGTTTCCTAATAACTCAAAAATGAATACAATTACGTGAAACGTATGCAAGTATCACTATTAGTGTCAAATATTCAAGTTAAGAGAAAAATTAGGTAACATAGAAAAGCGATTGCAAAATCCTTACATTTTTAAGTAAGCCACTGTTCCAGCCACTTGCGGCACCGTTAATCAATTTAATGTATGATAACGAGTTTAAATATAATAGAAGAATTTCATAATCAAAAAAACTAATAAATTACAATGAGTCGTACCGCTCACGTGTGCCATCATGAGCGTCATATATCGAAGTAAAAACAAAACTTCGAACGAGAGAAAACACATATCTAAGAGCTTTAATTTTTTGTCAATAACAATCCCATTAATATGTAGCACCAATGTAAGAAACTAACGCATTTCCATTTCAACGTATACATTTCTTAATGGCTGCCACGTTCGGCTTGTTATAAGGCCGGTGTCCCTATTAAAATGTTTCTTGTCCTCCTTCTGAACTTCTATTTTCTCTCAAAACAGTCTTTGCTCAACGTCTTTTACTTAGGCCACGATTTTTGTATTCTGCAAGTCAAACGCATAGTCCAGTGTTGCGTGTTCGGCTGATGCGGATTTTGTTGAGTGTCCCAATCAAAGTGCTCACTCGTGTTCTCCTAGGCAGGTTTTCAGTGTTCTACTTCTTTCGTCAATTCAATTTTTACCGCAGGTTTGTACAGCAATGCGGTGGACCTATTTAACTTGCAGCGGCGTTCTGTCGTTGACGCTTCAACTGCACGTCTAGGCTAGATATTTCATCTGCACTTGTGGCAAGAAAACGGCATCGATACGATATTCTCGAAGGATATTTCCCATTTTATCTATGCCTTCCATTTTCTAAGGTGGAAATACTTTCTTCTTGAGACTGATGATTTCTGTTGATGAATTAGCGACCTCTGTCGCCATTTTCGTACCATTACTTGTCTATCCGTATCGCTTGAGCGGAGCTTGGAACAATTATCAAGCATCTTATGTTGTATTGATTTTAAGGGCAGAAATAATTCACTTGAACAAAAACTGAAAATTTTTAGTGTTACGCATGATTACAATCATAAAAAATCGGTATGGAAATATTTAAAAGCAAAATAAGTGACCACCTAGCAGAGGATTTTCAAACGTAATATCTTATTTTTAATACCTTTCCCATTTATTTGAACGCACCGATATTTCAGATACTTCTGGCGTTGTGACTTCAAGAACAGAAATTATTTGCTAATACATATTGTATGCATAAGGGCGGATCGGAAAAATAGATTTTCTTTCAAATCCATCTGGCCCAATGAAAACAAGTTGCGCGACTGCTCAAAAATAAGGCCTGAAGAATTTGAGACCTCTAGATGAACCCCTGACCCCCGCTCAAATACCATTTAGGGGGAGAGCGTCAAAAATCGAAGCATTTAACTATTAATAATATTTACAGTCGTTCCCTACACATTTTGCTGAGTTACTGCCCTCTTGGAAAAACATTTCGTGCATTTTTACGCATCTGCCAACGTTAAGCCACAAAATGCCAAATTTGAGTGCGCGTCCGCGAAGAAAATATTCCAACGCCCACGCAGCGTCGCGGATACCGGATCGGCTTTCTCCTGTCCCCTCCCCGTACGCCTCTCACCCTCCCACGCCCCGTCAAATCGACGGTTCCAACTTTTCGAGAAGTGATGAAATATTCTTGCAATTTTCGCGATATATTTAGATCCTAGAACGCAGGCAAGGTGCCTACAATCTATGAAGAGGCTTCAAAATCACTCAAAAATTGATAAGATCAAGTCAAATGTTTTCTAACCGTCATGAAATGCATTCGTCTAGGCTATAAAGAAAAATTAAGGATCATAGAAAAATGGTTATCAAATAGTTACATATTTCACGCGATAATTTAATCAATGCTTCGAGGGGACTGCAGTGCCATTATAATATCTATAACGGTGTTTGATTTCAAGGAAATATTTGAGTTACTTATAAATCGAAAAGCAAGAACATGTAACACCATATACCATCACTTACGGCATTCATTGAGGATGTATTCAAATATTACAGGCTACAGGAAAAGGATGGTTAAATCCTTACATTTTTACATCATTATCTTTCCCAGTTATTTGAGGAGGCAGTAATGTTATTTCATAAAACTACTGCTATAGAAAAAAGCAAGGTTTTGGGTAAGGTGTACTGCCTGGATGAGGCCCAATTCCATCCCCCAAAAGGTTAATTCCTGTCGCCACTTTGGTTCACTTTTTAATTGGCTTTAAAAAATGTACGCCGCGCGGCGATGAGTGGAATTCGATCCACTTTTTTCCAATATTTTGCTGTAGAACGTTTGTCATTGCGAGGAATTGCATTGAATAGTTATGACATTGATAAATAACATCATCATTAATGTAAATTTTGGTTGACACCCCTAATTATGCCTAATTTTCCCATGATAACAATAATAATAGTAATAATAACAATAACAATTTATTTACACCTGCATTTTGATTTTACAGCTGAATAAAATATAACAAACAGAAGGAGCTTTAGGTGATCTCCAAGGTCATAGGATCAGAATTTAGCCGCCATAAAATAACAAAAATATATGCCAATAAAAGAAAATAATAATTCAGTAAATAATTCATGAGTGTTTTTAAGTAACAACAAAGTAAATGTTCAATTATTTATTGCGAGAAATACCAGTCTTTGGTAAATATTAACATTATATTTGGTGGTTTATTTATTTTTAAATTTCAGCGGACAGAAAATGTATAACTTCGGTCCTAAGTAAAGAAAGCAATGTTTATAATTTTAACTTAAATCAATCCCTGTGTCAGCGATGCGAGTGGCGACTTCTGTAAACTCATATAATTAAAAAAAAAGAATCGAAGGCAGGATCACCAGGGTATACCATTACCACAAGTTCAACGGTAATATGAAATCCTTCGTTGATATGTGGTGTCAGGGCGGCGTCCTGTGTGAGATGGAGGACACGGAAGCCGGAGACCTGATACTGAACGTGAGGACGGAGCCATAGAAGAAAGAGCATAACAACAAGGGCGGAGCCTTCCTGGGGCATCGCCACTCGGAGGGGGGGGGGCCTCATGCGCGGAGGGATAGGGTCCAAGGTTGCGGTAACCAGCCCCTTCGGCGGACCTCCCCTGTGCGTGGCCCTTCCCCTCGGAGAGTGGAAGGGCGATGGAGAAGACGTTGAACGAAAGAAAATGAATGAATAAAAATGAAAGAAAATGAAAGAATAATGATGATATATTGATTAATAAAACTAGGTGGTGACGAAAATATTTATACCTTAAAAAAAAACGCCCTTAGAATAATAATAATAATATAATTGCGCGGTGACTACAACACATTTTGAAGCCGACTTGAGGATCCTCTTTTGTAATATTCGTGGTTTCGATGCAGAAAGATATGACACGAGTCAAATGAGGTTGAATAACAGAAACGCAGGTTGCTCGGGATGGTCACCCCACCATATTCCCGTGTTCAAATTCCGGTAATGGCCGAGATTTGCGAAGGCAGCTCGACCCCTGCTTACGTGCAATGCGAAGACCATTTTAAGTACCACAATTTGTCCGTCGGATGCGATGTAAAGCCGTGATGCCCTTGGCGCCTTTCGTCTAGGCGGAAATTTCGACGCCGCCCGGGTTCTCTCCACAATTTTTTCCACGCTTCCCCAACGGCGCAAATGACCTCAAATGTCTGTATCCTCCTTTAAATATCGCACCTCATCGAATTTACGGTACGTTACGTTGTGTTGCGCAGCGTACCATCGTTGTAGAGGTGGGTTTAACTGTTCATTTTGATGAAGCGTTCACTTTGAACCTGTTCAGTAAAATGAACAATTCAAAATATCTGTTCATGGCGAAAATTCAGCGTCATCCAGGTTGAAAATACTGCTACGTATCGTACGTTTAGAGTAAATTAACTTATTGTGGTACCATATGGTTTGTGCAGCTTGTCATAGTAATTTTAAGCAAATTATGTCCCGGGCCTTTACCTGGTTATCCGTGTGCAGGACAATATCTGCTGTCCACTTGTAGAATAAGCCAGAATTGGTATTTATCAACCCAGCGTCTGATATTATACGCGTATTTAGCACCAGAAAATTTTATAAATGCTTCTATTATGAGCAATTCACACTTTCATACGCAGCTAACTATTCTCTGTAAATATTTTAGCATAAACGTCATTTGTGAATGCCTGCGTTGCATAGATCCCTGCGTTGCTTTGCTCTCTCTTAGACTCATTGGTAAGATATCAATTTTTTTCATCGTCACATCCTGTGTCAGGTATCTATGCACTCTAACGATGCAATTAACTGTCAATAATACCATGCGTAAGACGGTGAGAAATAATCAGTTTCATTGCTAACTTAGTACTTTTGATAGAATGGAAAAAATAGTAAAATATGTTACACCCATGGAATTTTGTAACATATTTAAATATTAATCATGGAAAGCAAAGAAGGAGTTAGCCCTTTGTGGTGTATCTATGTGCTATTAAGCTAAGTGGCCACAATAAAATAAATACAATGTCGCGACGTGAAAAACCTAATATCATCTAATAAAATCGCCGTAGGTAACATATGGTTTTCAATCCTTCAAAAATGATGGATGCCTCCGTAGACTTTCTCCGGAGGAGTACCACGTGCTTTTCCTTCGATGTCGAACTACACCACAAACAAGTTATTTCAGGAAATATGAAGCCAAATTTTTGTTTCCCAAAATCATCAGTTCAGACCTCTTAAAGCAACGCAGGGTAAAATACAGCTTAACGCAGTTAATAGTTAATTCTATTTCGAATGATTTAATAGCAAAATATACAGTGGATATAACATAGTTAAATTATTTATGTTTAACTTTTCCGTTTGCTGAAATAGATTTTTGCATTAATATAACTAATCAAAATAAAGTTTTAACCTAATTTTTAAATTAACTTTGAACCATAGCACTAATTACGAACACATAACCGACCCGTAAATTGACCGCGAACCTGTACCATCGCATCACCTTCTCCAAACGCAAATGTTCACTTTTGCACTTGCCAGACTTGTCACCCTTTTTATAAGTTCTCCCGGCGAAACCAGCAGGAGCGACGACGCGTACATCCAAACGCCACCATTTTCATTAGAATACTCCCGTATTCTTTTTTGTGCGTCGACAACAACACGTGTCGTCCATTACTGTTCCACTCCATTGTCTTACTCCCATTGTCACAGAGAGAATGTTACAAGCTGCAGCAAGTATTTTCTCTTTGAATGTTTGCAAGTGAGCTGCTGTGTAAACTGTGTACAGTGTAGTGATATTATGAAGAGAATTAATCCTACGCGTGCAATTAGATATAACATCCTTTATATGGTATTGGTATCTTGTTACTTTTTGTCGCCCTATTAAAATGTTACTTGAGGGAGAATGCCACATTTTGCGTGGAAATGACGAACAGCACTGTCTATTTATGACTGCATGTTGTTCCGAGGGCTGTTTTGTGCTGTTCCAGGCGTTAGAGGTCAGAGGTGTCCCTTGCCAGAGCCTCCACCTCACAGCATATTGAAAGGGATGTAACAAGTTTAACTGCAACCCATTTTGCAGTTCCATACTGAGGTCACATTGCACATGTAACATCCTAGAATTAATTTAAGTTAAAATATTCCAATAACTGATGTACTGGTTTTCAGCAAGAACACTGGTATCAATTTGGGAACACGGGTATCATTTACAAACATTTGAGCCAGAAGCCAGGAAGACTCAAAGTAATGAACCACAACTACATTCGTATCTACAATTGCAAGCGGAATAACATTCTGATTTTAGAACACAGTGATTCATTTTCGTCTACATTCTCTGACGTTGTGACCACTGTTCATAAGCCTAAGTATCTGATTGAAACTTTGTGTGAAATTGCAGCAATAAATACTTCCTAGATTTTTGCCAAAAGGAACTGATGTTACGATCAAAACAGCCGGGCAAAGAAATTTTTGGAAATGGGTGCTAGCCTGGCTTATAATTCATCGTTTTACGATATTTAATTTTTTCACAGAACGTCTAATCATAATTTATGTTTTATATCGCTTAACATTAAAAAGGCCCTCAAATCAGAGGCCCTTACATATTTTGTAATTTGTTACGTCAAATCAGTCCTCTTACATATTTTGTAATACATGACGTTTTATATACCTACGTTATGAAAAGAATTTGGCTCATGATGAGGCAGAAGAATTCATTATAAAATAATGAACCAATGCTTTCTCTGTAGAATTGGATACAAACAAACCAAATCCCAAGGTATT
Organism: Ischnura elegans; assembly: GCF_921293095.1. Classification (NCBI taxonomy): domain Eukaryota; kingdom Metazoa; phylum Arthropoda; class Insecta; order Odonata; family Coenagrionidae; genus Ischnura; species Ischnura elegans. The sequence continues at coordinate 50,645,417 of NC_060259.1, forward strand.
GGCAGACTTAGCAGACTTAAAGAAAAGCAGACTAAGGAGACCCCATTATTTATATGGATATTGCATATTTGCAGCCAAAAGTAAACTGAGGACCACAAGATTAACCTCTAATATGCCATCTCATGGGAACATATACTATGGCTTTGATATGTCCTACGCCTGACTGGAAATTTTATGAAGAAGTTAACATTTAATATTATTGTGACATTTTCCTTCGATATCGATGACCGAAGTTGCTTAATAAAAATCTGGTAAGCAATACCCGCAATGGCAGCGACAGTTAATTTTTCTGTTTCTTTCTTCAACGACATCAATTGAAATAGGGAGAACATGTGAAGTTTGACAATGTGAACCCCAGAATTCAAAGCCTTATAATAAATGAATACCAATCCCTCTAATAATCCTGTGATATCCTCGAACACAGCCAATTCCCGTTAACCTCGATAATTATCCTCCAACAGAGAGTAGCGTCGTATCTAACTTCGAGAAAAAAATCTTCAAAAAATAAAAATAAGGATCCAAAATTATTTATTTTTAATTTATAATTTATTTATAATTTTATTGTATTTATATATATATTATTTTATTTATTTATAAATTTATTTATTTATAATTTTTATCATAGTCATATCCTAACCAGAGTTAATTCTAAGTGTATACATATTGCTTTATATTAAATGGTGTGAAAGATTTAAAGCTACTATTGAAGCGACGAAAAGTGTTAAACGAAATTTGGTAGGAAATTTGTTAATAAAATAATTTTACATCATGATTACGTAAATTTCACAACGACTAATAATTATTTTCTGGCTAACCGCTAATTTAATTGCGGCTGCCTTGACCTGCGTAATTGATACTCTCTATTGTATGGATAATCATCGAATAATTAAAAATATATTTTTACAGATTTAGCTGTCATTTTAAATCAATTAAGAGACTTTATGCTTATTTTTTAAATGAACCAATCACACGTGAAAAAAAAACGATAAGCACTCTTTGGTTTTACTATCGTTTGTCATAGGAGATCGGGAAACGGTTACCATTACTTGAATTAAAATATTTATCTCTTAATATGAAACCGAGCCACTGAATCTGTCAGTAGTGATCGCCAATCTTGACGTAGATTTATAACTACGAAACTGGGGAAACCCTTTAAGCCAACAGTTTTATTTATATACTTTTACTTACACTTAACTTTTCAAATTTAAGTGAAAGTTTGGCAAAAAATTAAAAAGGTTAGTTTTCATTAAAGAGAGAATTTGGCACTTACAATAATCATAAATATAATATTCGATATTTATAAAATAAAAAATTAAGAAAAGGGAAAACTAGCTAATAAAAGGATGTACTCATTCTAGTAACAAACTCAGGAAGTCTATTAATCCTAACTAATGCTATCGCCCGTGCGTTATACGTGAGTATTCATTCAGTTTGCCTTTCTTCACTCGAAAACAAAGTTTTCAATATTTATATGAAGTACTTACTGATTCTATGTAGATCTCTTCACTAAAGAGGATAACATGATTCTTTGATGATTTTTACTTTTTCTTTTGGATATATCACAGGAGAAAAAAGTAAAATATATTTTAATTGTGAAATATATTGTATTTTAAAATGTAACTGTATTGATAAACAAATGAAATGGCAAGGAACCAAGAATAATATTTTCCTCACGTTAAGTTCTGCCTGATATAGACAGTACATTTAGGCTAACAATGAGAATAAAATTGTTGAGAACAGAAAGGACAAAAAAAATATTTTTCATTCACACAGAATTAATTACATAGCCTTCAGCATCAATTACTCAACAATAATGAATACTTCAGAATTTTACTACAAACTTTATCGCATTAAATAGTGAATTTGTAAATTTTAGGATTGTTTCAAGTTGAAGAGGATTTTGAATAAGTAAAATACATTTTTCTTTAAATAAGTATTTACATGCAAATTATAAGTTAATAGGCAATGGATATGAGTTTATATCAAGAAATATTCTTATTTGAACTGACAATGAGTGATCTGGCAATCATTAGATAGAGTCGTTGTAATTATTCTCTCCAACATTCATAATCGATAATCGGAACCGATATATGCAGTGCAATTTCTTTATGCTACCGCATTACCCTTACTCATGACTACGCCCTTCAGATATTGCCTTAAGTACCAATTTATCAGAATGGATTGTAACCCCCACAAGCTTGAAATTCAATCCAAACGAAATCGTAAAAACAACAAAGTATTGCTGCAACGTAAGGAAAGAAATACTTAAAGACCTCATGGCGAGCATATCCAAGAAGCATGGCTGACTACCCTTAAATAATCCCAATTTTAATCTCCTATAGTGACGTAACCATCTCTTATATCCTCCTCTTCAGACGAGCCTCGCACGTCCTCCAACGACAGTACCACTCATTTTATCGTCGTCATGAAAGATTCATACGAGGGTTACGACGGCAGTGACGTAGAACCTCGTTAAATTTATGATAGAGGGAATAAAATAATATTACATTTCACTTTTTTACTCCCACGCATAGCTTTACAACATGTTTTAGCTTAATGTGCAAGCATATTACATGTGTCATAACTTTTCAAGCCCTTGTAGCAATAACGTGAATCATTTTCTTTGAAGCTTTATGCAAGATTGAAAATTTTGCTAAATTTAATTTTACACTGCTTCCAGGGAAAATATCGCGTATAATAACTCCCGTTGCAATTGAAACAATTTATAACTATATCACTTTTATGCTCCAAAATCGTTCTTCTAAGATTAAGGCAAAAACGGTAATTTATTTTTAATAGCCATTACAACATTAGGGTACTGTCAAAACGATTCAAGACAGTTATCTGGAAAGAGAAGAAGAGCAAAGCATGAAAATGACAATAATTTACAAAAATGCCTATTATTTTGAAGCCTGCCGCATGAACGGCGGCAAAATATGCTTGAGTTGCCATTAAAAAATTATAATTCCCCGGCATTGGGAAACGAACCGCAGACCTTCGCCATCCCAGGCCCCTACACATACCACTGCTCTAACCTAGCCTCTACAAACCTACAAACTCTACCTAGCAATTGCTAATCAGCAATAGCAAAGTGTTTCTAAAAGTTAATTAAACAGATAGGTTCCTGCGTGGAGTGGACCTTCTCAGTCTTAACATAATATTCTCAGGTAAGTTTACAAAAAGTCCATTTTCTGTAAAAATATTAACTGTGCATCAAGCATTATCATGTGCCTGGCTGCCTAATGCGAAACGAAATTCCAAAGCACCTCAAATAACCTAGCTCATGCAACAAAATGACTGCACCCGTGGAATAGGGTCGCAAAATAAACGTCAAAGTAACCGCCCTATGCTGCCAATGACTCGTTCTTGTGTGGGCATATTCCTTCGTTGCTATGATAATCCATGAATTTTTCCCTGCGTACCCCAGAAAGGAGTGTGGTATTTATAATGCTGGGGGATATTATTCTCTCCGTCTCCCTATTTCGGTCACTAAATATACTAACTCCCTCAGATTACCTACAAGGCTTTGCACTAGAAAAAGGCTTTTTGAATAATTATATACAATTGCAATAGAAATGAATTAATGATATACTTTTACAAGCAAGGAGAAACTTTAATGCAACTCAAACATAATAAAATATTATGATAAATAATTTACCATTTTTTCACCTCATTTCCTTAATTAATTTACAAGGACAAAATTGAATAATACTGCCGATGGGTTGATAAGGTAACACAATAAAATAATGTTTACCAATCGAAAAACAGCTTGGAGAATGTGTGCAAAAATGTCACCTTTCATTAGCTACTCGAACACTTAGCTCTATTCTATCAGCTCTTCAAATTTTCCGCCAAATGGCCTTCCAAGAACACTGTCAATCCAATAAATCTTGTGAGAACGAAAAAGTTCAAGATGGCAAGATAAGGAGGAAAAACCCAGTTCCCTGAAATCAGAGACTGCGATGCACAATTATATAGAAATGGTCATCGGGAAATGGAAAGAATATTGTCCCTGAGAAAGAAACTTGTCCCTGGGACATTTAGAGGCAACTTGGATTACATTATTTAACCACTAGCAGTGCAGAAACTACAACAATTTTATAAACTTTTATCCGGTTGAGGCAATAGTTACTAAGCAACTGAAAATAATCTCTGAATCAAAAAGCGACAGTCAATTAGCCTTTCTATCTAATAAAAGTTTTCATTTCCACACACTCAACTATCTATGACGAAATTTCCACTTATTATTAATGCATCTGCCACTTGCTACTAACAAAGGCAAAAATCAATAGATACGTAGATTTATTTACCATATTTGCATAAATTTGAAAAGAACACACTAGTAGTTCTGGTAGAAAAGACAAAAGTAACATGGAGTGTGAAAAGATAATACTCAAGTTTCTTTACAAAGTTATGGAACGCGTCTTAAGGCCAGATAATACATTTACAAGTAGCCGTTTAGAATAAGCGTGGCTTGGGATATGTCTTAGGTTTAAAATTCCTTAAATACAATTGGGTATATAATAGATAACCAATTTGTCAACTGAGAATACAGTTGAGTTTCCTATAAAATTTGTCTGCACGAACAGAACTATTACTCACATATCCATAGTTAATATTGCCGTTTCTTATGAGTTGAAAAATATTAAATTGAATTATTGCGTGATATTATGATTGAGTGCAATAGTTATCCTGTTTGTACAGAGAACTTTTACATACAATTACGTATTGTGTATTGCATAATAGTACAAGAAAATACACTTATTGCTGAGTAAGGAAATCTTGACAACATATTGATTATTGAATAGTAATTTAACCACATTACTGTTATTATTAAAGTATAGACACATTTAAGGATGAATTAAATGTGTTGCAGTTGGCATAAAATTTCCGGAGTTATTTCAATCTCCATTTTCTTGATACACTATCAAATATAGCCTTATCAGTGTAAAAGTAAATTTTTTAAGCTTAAATACTTTCCTATATCACTATGATGTAAAGATTTCTTACCTTAGCAATTAGAATATGCCTCTGTAGCATTATGCAATCCACAATACTAAAGTGTATGCAAAAGTTGCGTATACATCAAGGATAACTAATGGCAAAATTGTTTTTCAAAAAATGTTTGGCTGAATGATGTGCATCTCCATATTTTCATATTTTTTTCTAAATATGTGCATCTTTTCTTGGCATATATTACATTTCTAATCTTAATTGAAGATTATGAACATCAGTTTAAATATTTCAGCAATATTTTCTATAGCTATTGCATTATAATGCTTCGAAAATTTTTTAATAGCTTTTTCAAATAATCCATTTCAAAATCGGCCGGAATGCTTCGGGCGTTTCCTAAAACACCCATTTTATTCCCCAAAAATTATAACGTTGAGGATTTTCATAAATATTTTTTCAAATATACCACATAATTGAAAATTTTCTCCCACTCACAAAGCCCGCTATCTCAATAGAAATTCGCGCAGAAGGCAAATAATAATACGAGCTTACGAATTACATTTTTGCTCGGAGCCGTTGGAATATAAGCAATAATGTTTATCATAAACTAATTTTGTAACCAGTATTTTACATTTTTACTATCACCATGCCCTGTATCCAAAATTTATAAAAGAGATAAATTGAGGAATAGCTTTTCAAATCAATACATATAATTTTTCAAGCGCACTCATACAAATGTGGCTAAGAAGAAAATAATCATCATTACAAAAGGAATTAAAATTAATTAATTACGGATAAAAAAAAGTTCCAGTCTATTTTTTCCAGAATAGGGTGAAATCGTTATCTATCAAGATTTTTCGACGTGGTCATGACTTGAAGTTTAATTATTTCCACTTGAAAAGCCTTGCTTGTGTTGTTTTTAGGAATAACTTACATGAGTATATTGCATACTTTAGCTTTGTTTCTTATTACCTCCATCAGTTTTCTGAGAGCTGGGAAATGAGAAAAGGATAATCGAATTGTTATTTTCTCACATTCTTTTTTTAGTGTAACTTTTGTATCGCATCGTATTTAACGCAATGTTCATGGAATGGAGACCGTTGGAATGTATTCATGTAAGACTCTATCTACTCAAACTCTATGATTTTCTAAAACTTTTGTATCGGTAAGGGTGATATTGCTGTCATAAAAGTAAGAGTCATTCGGAAAAAAATAAGTACTTATTTATTGGAAATAGATTTCCTGTGATGTTTCATCTCAAAAATAGAAGAGAATGACTGGCTCGATGCAGTAAGCGTATGATAGGCCGCCGAGGAATATTACATTTGAAACTCAGAGAGAATCTCCTCATTCAGTGCCATTGAAAGTAAGTACATTTGACTTTGTCAGATTAAGGTATATGGAAGCCAGAGTGAGGAACGACATATGATCAAGACTAATGGGTAAATTTCTGAATGAGAGCTTAGTGAAAGCTTACACCCCCCACTGTATGATTGAGAAATTTACTTTTATCTATTAAGAAAATGGCAAAGTGCATGATGAAAAGTTTTTACTTGTTAAAACTACTCATCTCCTATTATGCACATCAATGTTGGCAGCAAGGTATAATTTTGCTGCAGTTGAAGAATCTCCTTACAGAGCATGGGATGAGAAAGTGGAGGATAATATTTAAGGCAAAAAGACACTGAAAGAAAATATCAGCGGAGGGAATATAAAAGTTTCTAGAATTGATACTTGGGAGCAGGAATACAAAAATCAATGAAATATCCAACGACGAGGCGAGAAAGGAACGGCAGAGGTTTCTGGGAATCTTCCAAGGAGGCGTCGTGGATGAAGGGTGGCCACGGAAACGGGAAGGGAATGTGGGATGATGGGGAAAGCGTTGTGTATGAAAGAAAGCTCGATAAACCGAGGAGACAGGAGCGCTCTTAAGACACTATTTTATACAAACAGGAAGAAAAGACGTACATTTTTCTAGTTCCATCTTCCGGCCTGCTGCATAGGTCAGCAGTCTCAGAGAGATTTTTTCGGAGGCGCCTCAAGTTCCGCGGAGTCTCAAGTCGCACGGAGTTTATAGGTTTTATTGTAACGAGTGTAACAACGTAATTTCGTTGCGTTGGGTTACATACCTTTTCTACTAGATTTTTCTCGGCCTTTCGTTTCTTTAAACATCATCTTGAATTATCCTGAGAAAATTAAAAATTAAATTTAGCTAAAATAGTAATGCCTACTGATATTTTATCGCGATGGCAAGACCGGGACTCAAGAATATCGCTATAGTTTCAGTTAACCGACCAGTAGAATTATAACGAAGATAATGTAAAATCCTTATATATTTGTGACATTTTCAAACATATAACGAGCAAGTAAAGTATTTAGCCGTTATCGGATATCTAAAAATTCTAATTTTTACAAATTTTCTACTCAACGTTTTTACGAAAGGGTAAATAGAATTCATAAATTTTACTCAACTCAATTTAAACAGTTTCCCAGAGTAATATAATTACAAACGTTTAAAAATATTAGTTATTGAATCAATGCATCAATATGTCAGTGCCCCGTTCTTTTATCTATTTCTTACTATCTTTAATATTATGGGTCAAATAATATCAAAGGGTAGATAAATGTTTCCAATAATGACAAAATATGCAAATAATTTTTTCGTTCAGTCTCTCTGTAATGGATAACCATGAAATGTTTAAAATAATTATAATTATAATAATCATGAAATTCAATATGATGAAAAAAGATAGGATAATATTTTTTATACTATTGCACTTGCTACCCTCGATTTACAATGCTTCCTATTATACTTTTTTAAGAAATTAGGTAAACACATTCAGTTCACTGAAGCCTGCTGCCAGCTCCGTATATCATTTCATGACATGGGTAACGCATCAAGGAAAGAACCACTAATCATGGCCACTTATCTGATTTAATCTGTCTTTTACCATAAAAGACGGTCAATTAACTAATCTTTGGAAGAAATTTCAATTTTATTAGCCTGGGCACGAAACAGTACACGCAATTATAATCGGGTCAATAAAGTACATCTCTCAGAGAGTGTGAGATAAGTTCAAGTTTTCGAATAAACATCACCAAAATTATTCACTCATAACTCATTTTATTTGCAGAAAATTTATGGGTGGTTAGAGAAAGATAATATCTAGTAAGAGAAAATCCTTTGTAAAAAATATAATTTAGCCAATATTTTTTCATCATTCGTAACGGAGTCAATAAAAAGATTTAATTTATCACTAACTCTTAATTAAACAGGAAAAAGGAGACAGACTCACATTAACTCAAAATTCACACAAGCAGTTAGAGTAAATAAATTGTGGAAGTCATTTCGTCGGAGTATAACAACATCAGCCATTACTATACCCATGAACAGTTTACGGATAATTAACGCAGAATAGAAACCAGCACACACAATAGAATACTTATAAGCCCTTACATTCTATCGGCTTTCCTTCCGAGACCTTAAACCAAGTCACGTTTCTAAATTAATTAAATCCATTACACTATTTGTGTTAGTTAAGTCATCATGTACGACTATAATACATGCCTTACGCATAAAAAAGAACAATTAGTGAAATATTTGGAAGGAAGCTACGAATGAAATTTGTGAGCTGCAAGACCTCCAACGCATTTCCTCATACGAGTCACGTGCCTCGTTATTATAAAAATAATTACAATAATCACAAAATGATATCAACCACTGGAACTTAGGAGGCTTAAAACTATTATGCTCGTTAAAAACAAGGTAGGTAAGCACATTTAAAACTGAAAAACATTTTTGAAAAAAATTAAGAAGGCTCATTTACTCCAAAAAAATTTATGTATGTAAATAAGGCAAGAGTTCTTGTTTATGGAGGAGGCCACAGCTGAGAGTAATGCGCTCCTTTGGGTTATCATATTAGTGATGTTACGAGATGGCCTCATTTTTCTCCGCGTCTTCGGTACTCAGCGCTCTTCAGTATGCAGGGTGCCTGTTTAATGCATAAATGCTCGTGCAACTTCTCCCCACCGCTACTTTCCAGGACTTTAAATCTTACTTGTGAGATTACTTTTTTTTAAATATCTACTCAACGGGAGAGAGCATGCTTAGTTTTTAAAAGCGGTTTTACAGTAGGAACAAATTGTCTAGGGAATTACTAAAATGAAGGAAAAAAATATGCTACGAAACGAAAAAATAAACAAGAAAAGATTTTGGGTGGCCTGATGGAAGGCTTTTTTATACTGACTGACAATGGAACCGTAGAATACATGTTTGATGAGGGTATCCTGAGAAAACGGAAGGCATAAAAAACGCTTGAGCTTTAAGATACGAGAAACCACGTACTTAAAGGGCCAGTACTTGAAAGCAAAACATCCATGAATCTACAACCAAATAGAATGCATTAATTAAAAAATAAAAAATTGCATAAAAACATCTTACTATTAAGTAATAAAAAATATAAACCAGACCTCAAGAAAAAGATATGAATAAAAATCTGTTTCACCCTAGTATCAACTGTGATAACAGCAATAGTTTGTTTTCTTTTTTATTAGACCACACGAACGATGATGACTCACTCATAAAACGTTTTTTAAATGTCATTTATTTATAAACAATTTCATGCATGAACAAATCATAATATTCCGATATTAATAGTTACTCTCCACATTTCCTCTCATTGACCAAATAATTTTGCTTCTCATGCAATACTCTGTTTACTACGACCTTCAATCAGTGTACTTGAGATAAACCGTATTTCATTTGATGCATGAAACATCAAGTGATAAATATTTTGCATGGATAAATGGTTAGAGAAAGTTAATATTTATAATAGATATTATTATTTTCCAAAACAGTCTTAAAAAAAAGAGTTACCAGCAGCCTATTGTTGTTTTATCTTTTCCTATAATTTCAGCAACCTAATCACATATCCTACAAATATCTAACTCGAGGCATAATTTACGGTTTCGACCATCAGTAATTATGTTTTCGTTCATATAAAGTAATTAGTAGATACACATAGCATTTCTTCTAAGATATTGGAAGATATGAAAATGTAGAGTTGTAAAAAAATTAATAACTACCTCTATCCACAAATACCTACCATATTATATTTAATATGTAGCAAGAAAATTTATCTTCATGCCGTAAAAAATCAATGATACTTTATTTGAGGGAAGCTGATCCCTGGAGAAGTAACCCTGATCCCTAAACCTGATCCCTGAAAAAAACAGTAAATGTTTCCAAGTAAAGATAAAAAAACAAAACATTTTTAATCGAAGTGCCAAAGGCTACTATTGGAAAAACGGTGAAACAGAATACCACCGAGGTTCCACAAGGCTTAGTATATTTGGCTGATCCCTAAAATGCAAGAGATGAATACTTTAGGCTACTTTCAGACCCAGAAATGCATTTCGTAAAATAATGTAAAATAGTTAATTTTTAATAGAAAAAACCGTCATTAATTAACAGTCAAAACAGGAAAAACTGGCATTAGCTTCATTGATAAATGCGAACACAACTTAGGGAGCAATACCTAAGAAATTATCACGAGTTAATTTTCGCTAATGAAATGAAAGGATAGAATAGAATAGACCTAAAGATCCCTCCTTGTTCAAATGATAGTCATGTAACGAAAAGATGAACAGCAAAATACGGAACAGAGCTTGAAATTACAATGGAGTATATCTTCTCTCCACCAACCTCACGGCATGCGTCTTCCGGGGTATGCAACTCGAGGTAGCCCCATCCCCATATCATGACGTCAGTGCTTTTCCACGGATGAAAACAAAGTTCGCAATCCAGGATGGGGCAGGGAATATTCCGAAAATTTTCCGATGCACAGCCGATGTGGTGAGGAGCGGTCGAGGCGGCTCGAAAGATCAAGGGGCGGCCATTGGATCGCGGCCAGGCTTTATCCGGTAGCCACGCGTCAGTCACTTCAAAAACTATGCTCTCAGCTCGGGCACCGGATGTGCATTGGGAGGCGCAGAGGAATGAATGCTATGCGTCTAGTTTATTGGCTTTACTCCCCACTGCGGCGACGACGCATGAGTTTTGATTGCTGTTACATTTCCATAACGCCACGTTACTCAATCATTCTTCTCGACCTTGTGAGTCGATGCATGGCATGTATGAATGGTTTTTCCACCTTTACGCGAATGATTTTCATGATTTGTTTTTCCACCAACTGGTCAGAATATTCAGGGAACCATGAATCAATCATGCCTGCATCCATTAGAAACGACAGCATTTTCCTCGGCCTAAAACAAACAAAATTGAATAAAAATGGTAAAAGGCAGAGTATTAATTTTTGTACCTTTATATTACTGGACTGCGTAAAAATTAGTGACATGTCTTCAACAATGAATTATTGGTATGGGTAATTATGGGTGAGGGCGAATTTTTCCGAGCGAATAGCTTCACCCGAGATTCAAACCAAAGATCCCACTGTTTGAATTCATGCCTTGTACCCTTTAGACAAAAAAAACTCCCACCAAACTAATCAAATTTAAAAATAAATAAAAAAGTATACCACATTATAAATTATTCTCATCTTTAAAGTAGCATTCTATCGGTAAAAAATTTGTATCGGACGCTTTCCATCATAAATTCAAATGATGTTATCACTGAAGGCCTCTATGTTGATGGAAGGATATCATACCAATATTACAAGTAAAGTATCTTTCCCCATGCATATATGCATACTGTTCCGGGATGCTCACAACTGGACCAGTGATCTTTGAAGCCGGTTTCGTATCAATTTCCATTTCTTAATCTTTCGCATGTGCAGAAGTAAATCTTTCTTGAACACATTTATGGCGTTTCTAGAAGTATGGTATATTTGGTGATTTTTACTGGCTATAAAGTGTTTCATTGAGATTTATTACCTGCTACCATGATTTGAAGACAACGCTTCGACTCAGTCTTGGAAAAACACCACAAGCTATTCAAAAGTCATTCATCTATTACATAATCCTTACCAAAATTAAAAATAAATCCTTATAAAGATTCAAGCGCTGAGCCTACAAATATAAGCATTGGACATAAGTGAGAGGATTATCATAAAACATATTCCTGCTTTTTACATTTATAGATTAAAAAATTGGTCGTATGTAGCAAGTCATATAACTTTCACGAAAGAGAATGTGCCTTTCTTCATAAAATAGCGATGTAACAGTAGTTGAGAATACTCATGCGGATATCCGTGTCTTGATGTTAAAATAGAGGCGACGTTCCTTCCCGCATGTCGGAATCCTTCTCAGGGAAAGGATATTGCGGAAGGTTGTGCATCAATTTGTAACCTAATGGTGGGGAAAGAAGAAGGAGGGGAAAGAGTTTGAAGTGGAACATTCTACAATATTCTAAAAATACGCGTAAAGTCACGTCCGCGAAATACGCGAAACTCAACGTCCAAAATCCGATAACTATGGATGAATGACAAACATTTAAAAACAAGGACACTTAAGCCCTGGAAAGAAGAAGATACCCCAGCTATTTCAGCAGAGAACAAAAAAAGCAATGCTTAATTCCTGGATTACAGCAATATTTCGAAATATTGAAACAAATGCCAAGAATATTGCATTCACATAAATATTCCATATCATTCCACACAATTATTATTACACAAATGAATTGTAATCATTACAAAAACTATCCCCCTCTTTACACTTCCACTGCAATGAAGATACAAATTAATATCCAACGTTCCCGAAAATATTAGCTCCTTCGGTGAAACGTGATTCATTGAAATAATACACGTAGAATATATATATGTAGACCAGGCTGCCTATCTTCCCAAATGTATGGCTTTTGGGGAATGAATGGGTATAATTATTCATCGTAAAATCTATTAGTAAGAACTTAATCCTAAGTTCATTCTAATAGGCAAGTGATAAATCATAATTAAGCACGTGTATTTAGGTATTGGACATAAAATTATTTAAGACGTAGCCCATTTTTTAATGCCCCACTCACTTGGCTAAAATTTGGGAGCACAACATATAGGTACCTATCAATTATTTAAAGTTCACCGAGATGGAAAGAAGTAAATCTGGGTGAATATAAATATATAAATTGCAATTTGAATAAAAAATTTCGTAGTAACCCCATCATATTTGTTACATGTTTTTTTAGAGCCATATCATTAGTGATGAAGTGCCTCGGTCACTCATCCTACATCCGGTTGCATATTTCGTCCGTAAAAGGGAAGCAGGATCAGTAAATAAAAAAAATCCTATGCTTATAGAGCAATTGAAACAGCAGTTATCAGATATTAAAAGCGATTTTTCAATTGTCTCTCAGTTTGGCCATGGTCATCAATTTGGTCAAATTATTTTGCGTTAAAAATCAATTATTTCACATGAGAAAAATCATCAGTAAGATGTCACTAGCAATTTGTAGTGGTAGTAATGAAATTATAACCAAGTTAGAAAGCATTTCCAAGAAGTTGGAAAGGAGGAATGGGTTGAGTCTAAGGGAGAGCGGTTAAAAATATGCCATAAAGCCACTCTTTCTAAGAACCTGTCTGAGGGAAATCGTATTACGAGGGATCGTACGAGAAATTTCACAAAAAGAATACTGCTATAGAACAAATAGCACTATTATTCAATTAATGACACTACTCACGTCATTCATGAAAAGATAACTGTAGAGAGGACAGGACACATCCATACTTAGAAACCTTTGAAACAAGGAGGTGGAAGAAAATTTTCTAATTTTCATCTCCATTGTGATGTTCAAAGGGCAATGTTAATCTTAATAGTCTTATTCGAGTATAAACACAATTCAGCCTGCTTTAAATGAAATTGTTCAGCTAAAGTAGTAAGTCCAAACAAGCCTCCGGGTTAAGTTATCGAGAGGGATAGTAAGAATGATAATTGGATATAATGCAGAGTGTACATCTAAGGAAAGACATAATCCCCAGAAATACATGGTAACATAAGCGTATGGACACTGAAAACAATTATTATGGAGCCTAATAAGCAAAACATGACCATTTTTGAGGTACAGAAATATGTAGCTCCTTGTAAGCAAAAAGATAAATATTATCATTTTGAAATGATAACTTCATGATCTAAAACAGGACAAGATTTTTATAAAAATATGAAGTGAATTATCTCAGAGTACATTACCAACGCCGACATTTGAAACTGAGACGCTTTACCAACTTTAAATGACACTGCGTCACTACAGCAATCCATCCTGTTTCAAATGGTTGAATATTATACTGTGAAATAGTAAAATTGATGTCAAAGAATGCTTTTGAATGAACGTAAACTTTCAAATCTAAATCTGACTTGATATTCAGCTTATAAATTAGTTTTTCACGGCTATAAGGCTACCTAGGGTGAGAAATGATCCATATCATTCATGATATTAGTATAAGGATACGCTGAATACCCCGAAGCTTAATGATGAACTTATTCTTTGGGAGGAATTTTACCAATAACACATTTAGGTGTGAAAATATAAATTTTCCGACGGTGTGGGGGACTTCACACATGAGCTAGTCATAACTCCTTCATTCAAGCTTAATTGCAATCCGAGAGAGAGAGAGAGAGAGAGAGAGAGAGAAAGAACAATAGAATGCATTGCAAAGGAATGAGATTTAAAATGCTGAACTTTTCTAATTCTAATTCCTGCACAAAATGAATACAAGTGGAAGACTTGCTGCTTCACTGTCTGAGTTTTGCAGAAATAAGGACGTTTATTATTTTGTAACTCTTTTTCAGTCATAATGACTGGACAGTCAATAAATCCTCCTATTGTGTATTCTTGCTCCAATAAAACATGAGGGTCATTTCACCCAAATTTGAATACGGGTTACTCCTAGTGTCACCCAATTTGACCGCATTTAATAAATCGTCTTAGGTCGATAAGAAAACGGAAACTCCGACGTCTTTTCGTTATGAATACAACGATTCACAAGACATTGCAATGTTGTGAAACTGCAAATTTGCGAATGTCTCTTCGAATTAGACTTCATGTCTCCGGAAATAAGGAAAGTATAAATCATGCAATTATTTGCCATTAATGTCGTGAATTGAAAAATATGAATATTGATTTTTATGTAAATTTTCTAATTCAGTTATAACGATGTAGCCAACACTTTGATTTTTTATTTTTCATTTATAGTAAATAACATTTATCTCTACAAGCTGAAATTTTTTTTATTATTAAGTTAATACTTCATTTAAGAATGAAAAATTATGTTGAGTTAAGGTGTTTCGATAGTCTCCCACCACAGCGGTGTCCGGCTCTTTCCGTGAAACGTCATTTCTTCAATGACAATGAAGATAAAAATATATGCAACGGCTCATTGTAAAGGCCATTCATAAAGAAAAATACTCAATGCGTTTATTTTATATTATATATGAATAATAATTTTTCTGCACGAAACTAAGTCATATTTTTTTATTATTATCTACTATCCCGTCGGATAAAAGAAAAATTTATTTTCTGCTTGCAAAACAAGTCATGCTCGCTCCATAATGTCGAGACATGAAATTTAGTGCCAATAGTATAACAATTTCTTCCGAGTTAAGAAATATCCGGGTAAGATCACGATATTCGCTTCCCCAGCAGTTGTGTTGCTGTACTTCAGAAGCAGAGATGGTAAGCAGGCCTCGCAAAAACAGTCGAAAGACGAATTAAAAGCGCCAACATGAATTCAAAGGGCTAACAATTACCTGATTAATATTTTCAAAATAACGAACTTGAGTAAAATATATAAGCCAAACAGTAACGGGAGTGAATTAAAGTCCCGAACCGAGATAAATTGGCAAAAATTGTTTCAATATAGGAGATGGAAGCCATGATTGTCACTGGTCAACAATGCTGAGATTGGTTTGATACAACTCTTCTTTCAATCCTCCTATCAGCTAATCTTTTCACACGTACTTATTTCTTCCCTTTCACAACCACCTTTACTAGTTCCATGTATTTTATTCGAGGTCTTCCTTTCCCGTTCTTACCATCTACTTGTCCCTCGAAGATTGTCTTCATCGGGTCATCATGTCTAAAGAAATGGCCTATAATTTTGTTCCGTCTTCTTTTCAATGTTTTCATGAAGCTTCTTTTCTCCCCTGCCCTTTTTAGAACTTCCCCATTACTTACTATGCCGATCCATTTGATTGTCATCACTCTTGCGCAGTACCACATTTCGAAGGCCTATACCCTTGATTTCTACGCAGCTGCCATTGCCAGTGCCTCACTTCAGCAGAGAAACATACACCAACTATAAGTTCTGATAATTGTTTTCTTACTTCTATGCTTAAATTTCCCGCTGTAAGTAGTTCTTTCTTTCGGTGGACTGCTCTCTTAGCTTGAACTATACTGCTAATAATTATTTTCTTGAAACTTCAATCACTATTATTTCTACTTCCCTAACAAAGGAATTCTTGTACTTCTTCCAGTTTTTGTTTCCCTAATTTATTGTTCTTGAATTCTTCTTTCCAATTACATTCTAGTGTCATTTTCAGCTTATTTTTCAGCAGATATATACCCATTAACCTACTGATATGAAACAGAATATTTTTCTAATCCTTCTATATCTCTCTTATGACAGCTATGTCGTCCGCAATCGTAGCATAATAATTTTTTCTTCATGGCTTTTCACTCCCGAGGCCTATTCTTTGATTTCTTCAATGGCTTTCTCGATATGAACGTTTAAAATCACGGGTGACACGTACAACCTGGTCTTACTCCTTTCCTAATTCTTGCTCCTTCATTGCTATATTTTATTACCGCTACTTGGTTTTTGTATAAACTGTGGATGATTCTCCTGTCATTCTACGGAACTTTTTTTTTTGAGGATTGTCAGCATTGTGTTCCAATCCATGTCGTCAAACCCCTTCTCTGAGTCCACGAACGCTATGAATGTGGGCTTGATCTTTCAAATCTATTCTCTACGAGCAGCCTAAGGACCAGTATATCCGCTCTTGTGCCTTTGCTTTTTCTGTATCCTCATCCAATTACACTTCTGCTCTTTATTCAATTCTTCTGAAGATGATCCATGTCAATACCTTTGACGCATGTGTTGTTAGGAATATGTTCCTAAAAGTTTCAGGGCTCTCCGTTCTTTTCTTCTCGGGAATTGGGATTATAATGCTCCTTTCAAAGCCCTTTGGAACCTCACCTGTTGAATACATTTCAGTTATGATTGTGTAAAGCTGATTCAACGTATTTTTACCAGCATTTTAAATTACCTCTGCTGCTATATCGTCAATTCCGGCTGATTTATTCTACAGTAGGTCTCTTACTACTGCATTAAATTCTGAACTTTAGGTTGGAGCTCCAAGGTGATTTTTCTTTTCTCACTTCCCTTTCGTTTTCGTTAGCTTCCGTTCGTCAGCTGTTTCCGTTGTACAACTCTTCCAGATATTCTTTCCATCTTTTCACCTTTTCTTCGTTTTTAATCATAGGTTCCCCATTTTTATCCCTTAGAGTTTTTAAGTAATGCCCTATTTCCTTGAAGTGGTTTCTCTTCACCCTATTGGCGGCCTCTGCTATTGCATGCACAAGATTGTTCGGTACGTCTTCACAGATATTTTTAATTTTTTTCTCCTACCTCCACGACATATTTCGCTTTTTGTTCTCTTGTAGATATTTTATCCATCCTCTGTTTTTGTATTCTTGTACTTTCTTCTTCCATCCATGATATCAAAGACTTCTAATGTCTAATCTCTTTTAGCAGGCGTTCTTGGTCCTCTCTAGCTCTCTTGAAGTTTATTTAAGCTAGCCGATTTCATCCACTCGCCATCAGCCCTGAGGATTGAACATGACTCGAGTTCCGACACGTCGGTAGAATGGAAAAAGACAACCTGGCTGGAAACCTGAATAGCCTACTTTGACTTTATTCTCTGGGGAATCATCAGATCTTACTTCACGGAGCTCTACGGGGAGAAAGTTCCCCGCAGCATCCGACAACTAGAGAACCTGTGGAAGCAAATATCAAGACTACTTAGTTCCTTGGCCTTTCTCTTGAGATGTCGATTTTCCATTCTAATAAAATGGTTAATTAAGAATGCTTAAGGTAAAATATAATGCTTTTGAAAAAATGTTGAGCACACGAATAAATTCATTCCAGTAATTCTCAGCGCTTTATGCGGCACTTCTAAAAGGAACGTTGACAGCGAAATCTTAACCAGCCCCCGCCATTGATTCAACTTTGAAAAGGTAGCATGGGTTTCTTATTTATTAGAAGCAAGCAAAGCATTGAAGTGGCAGTAATCCATTCATAAAAATTATTTCATAAAACCTTGTTCATTAATATAATGATAATTTTGCACCAGGAAAATTCTGTCTGAAGTTCTCCGTAAATCAACCACAGGTAATCTAATATTTGACGCCAAAAAGGCATTCAAATTTAATGTCCCGAATGGTGTAAAACATATTCATTAAGCGCTTATAAATAAGGTGCATAAAGAATTTATCTTTTTCTAATCAGCAGTTTGATCGATGTTTTTCTCTCCATTCATGTCGAACATCTCAAGAGAAAAATCTCGCGTAAGGAGTCAGGTCTCAATACTTATTAAGTTACCACTGCTACCACAAAAAACAGAGTTAGTGGAGAAAACCAAAAATGTGTAAAAACAGTGAGTCATGCCACTACCCTAAGCGAGAGATTTCAGTTAAATAGTTTCTATTCCTCAAAGGTATCACTTGAGAAAAGTATCGGCTGCTTTTGCGCCAGTCCTTGGTTGAACAATGGCTAGAGGATAGTTTACATCACCCATCCTTAACACGCATCTAGGGTAAGGAGTCAGTCTTGGCGGAAATACTATGATTTGTCCAGAAACAAGAGCATTATCTAAGATTTCAAACTCTCTCTATGGCGTTAAAAATATAGCTACATTTGTTAAATCAAAAAAATCTTAGAATAATTCCAGCATGATATTCGATTTTAATTACAGTTATTTAATACAAACTTATGATCACAATTCATAATTCTCTTGGGCACTTCAGGAAAGAGCAAGACTACAAGTCTTAATTTACAGAATATTTCCAAGAAATTGTTATTATTTAACGCAGAACGATTTTCGAGCCTCACCAAAAAATAAATTACATATGATCTCCTCTTTAGCCCTCAAATGCGACCGCTATAGCATATTGACCATTGACACTGGAAATCACTCATATTTCTAGTAACTATTAATATCAAACATAGAAATAGCATTCAAAACATCTACTATTCTCTAATAATCATGCATGCTTGTCGTAATATATGTTATCGTCATTAACTTAATTATTTACAACTGCTATAATTGATAGCCATTAAAAATTGCTCTAATCCTGCCTTCGACAATTAAATGCAACAACTGAACCACTATTTATCAATGAGAAGCATAAAACCAGAAGTTTCCACCAAAAGGTTTTCTTTTCAATTATTGTATTTCCATGGCCGTTAGAAATATAAAAAGAGGTATTTTTTATCACCCAAAAGCATATATTTCAAAAGTAATTTAACCTGAAATGAAAGAATAAGAACTTCATTTCATTCACGACTTGAAAGTATTTCCTATGATTAAGATAATAATCCTTGCCTGATTGGATTCTGAGCCGTACGAGCTGGGTAATAATTCCACCGAAGAGTAGTCACAAGTTAACTTTAGCGGAAATCATTTTTGGAATGATAAATGGACTTAAATGTGACTCCAATTCATGGGAATAACTTTTATGAAGATATACATGATCGAAATGCCCATACATTCGGTGGATGATGGGAGAAGTTCAGCGTAGAATGCTTAGGTTCTCCAATTCAAAAATGAGCATATACGGTTAGGAACGCGAGCAACTGTATTAACAGTTTCAAATGAAAAAAACTATGTCGATGCATATTTTTTCGAGAAAAAAATAAACATGAAGCTAAAACGCACTAAAAAGCAGAGAAAAGACCAAGGAAACTTCACGCTTAAAATTGAAAAAAAAATGATATATTACCTAAGATTTCCAAAAATAATGATCAAATATAATAAATGCAATTTACTTTAAATAGTTAAGTGATATAAAAGCGAGCATTAATAGGAACAAGATTGTAAATTTCTAGTGTTAAGGCAAGGACGAAGTCTTCGACCCAAGTCGAAAGGTCAAAGATTTAGAAATCCGCTATGGCTCATTCGGGGTTCGAAGGAGCCTATTTGGTACACTGGCAACTGCGGAGGTCCTCATAGTACCCTATTAATTTTTTAGTCATATAAATCCAAAATGTTGATATTTTTCCACGAAATGCTATCATAAATATGGGAGAGAGAAGTCGTTGACTTCATTTCCATCGATTACAAAAGTAACACATAGGTTAATTAAAAATACCAAGTTCACATTTATAATATTGACAACATGACTAACACTCGCATGGAATGAATCACGATTGGAATACAATTATCGACTAAGGGGAGGAAGAATTCAAAAAAATTATGCGTGAGTGCTACAGAGAGCGCCTGTGAATGTAACATTTAGCAGACAAAATGCATTTCAACGATGCTCAGAATATGTTAGAATTAAACTAATTGAATGTCGTAAGAATAAAAAAACTTCAGAAGGAATGAAAGTTCTATTGTTATAGAGCTTAATACGCCTTACCACATAAAATAATGGCCCATAATTCAAAACTACAATCAATTTCTTTGGTTCAATGATCGATTATTTCTTCTACAGCGAATCCTTAAGCTTAAAGTTTTTGGGATATTCTATTAATAAAATACTCTTATGTATTGGCATTAATTTTAGCGAGGCAAGTTAAAAAATAATACTATAAATATTGTAAAAGATCAGAAATAACATATTATAAATAACTTAGCAGGTGTAAATATTATTAACGAGCGTGCTGCGCCCGCTCCCAGCGGGCTTCCCCCGATCTTTTCAATGCAGGTCCACAGAGGGATAGGCGCGTTTCTAATTTTAAAATGTAGAAAAAAGGCAGGGTCTTAAGTACAAATTTAATTGGAATGTTCATGTACAAATTGAGGTCAGAGGCCCTCTTTAAACACAACATTGGAAGTAATTACACTATCCTCTGTTAAACGCACATGATGACTCATACTTACGTATCAACAGGAGACTTAAATGTGGAATCTGCCGCATTTTGATAAAGTTATTTAAAGAATGCAAGATATTGTTGCAAATGATCAAATGTATCAGTTTGTGCGCCGTTGACATCAGGAATAATTACCGGTTTTTGTTCTTTGCTTTTTTTTATTATTTAAAAACCAATTTTAGGGAACAATAGCAATATTTAGGAAGTAAGATATGCCGTCGCATGTTCTCTGACAAATGCTGTACATTTTGGTACCTCATTTGTAGAATTTGGTTGCGTATAAGTTGAGAAAAAGGTATCTATATAGTAGAAATAATATAAAAGATTATTTGTACGCATTTTTTATTAGAATACCAACTTTGCAAATAGGTATTATGGACATGCTCTAAAGCGACACAAGATCTATCCCTATATTCATGTTTAGAACTGGACAATTCTTTCTCAAACGAGTCTTCCGTTATCATCTCATCATCGACGTGGCAAAGGCAACAGAGAGACAATGGTTTATCAGATGACGCTACGCAAACGCGAAGATGGAATAATATGGCCTAGATTTGTACCGAAAACATGCATTGACGAGAAACCCAAGCAAGAAACGACGTTTCTCTACTCGTGGTTCCTCACGAAGCCACCCAATGATACCACAACTGACCTCATCGTAGCCATCCATCCCCTTTAAGATGTTCACAGGGAGCGATTGCCGCGAAGCAGAGATAAATGGAAGGCAGCGGATGAACTGAGTTTGAAGCGAGGCTTTAGCACTTTTGGAGTGCGTGGTGGGGTATGAGAAGGCCTCTGAATAAGATCTTTGCGCGGAAAAATATTCACTTGCACGCTACTCTCCAGCGTTCATATTTCATGGTAAGATTCAGTCACCGTTTTGGAGAATGAAGGAGAACGTAGAAAAGACGCTGGCGGTGTATGAACCATTAATGAGTTGGTAAGACATGATTATTGGACCGAAGCAACTGAAAAGAAGCGAGAAAGATGAACAAAAATATCTAGTTTTACACAACTGCTCCTGTTGAGTTACATTCACGAATCCGTAAGCCGTGACTTTAATGCAATAATTTTAAGGAGGACTTTTTAGGAGGAATTACATTTGAAACAATTTTACAGTTTTAAAATGACGTTATAAACTTTTAAGTAATTATAACTTTTGTGAAGCAAAAATTATATCTATCCATCACACACCTCATGACAGGACCTGGCCACCCAAAATTGTATTCGCTAACTCGCAGATATTGTCTCACCTCTTCAACGGCGATGAAATTTCACGAAGCACCAAGCGACCAAATGAGTGTAAGTGACCAATGTTAATATAACCGCTATTTCTATAAAGTTAGGGTAAAATAGTGCCAACTAGAAGACACGCTAAGAGAACGCGAGCAATCTATTTTTAATTAGGAATAAGTGACACTAACAATAAAATGGCACAGGAAATATACTATTTTTCACATAAGAATTTGGTAGTTTTAATACATTTTCAGCACTATCATACTACATTAATTATGTAAGCATAATACCGCAATTATCACTAACATGGGGCCGGGTTATATCAACAAATGAATGAATCAACTGAAAACATAATCGGTACGATTGAAAGAACTGCCCTCCAATTTGAAGTCGTTAAAGATATCCAGTTTAAGAAATAGTCTTCTGTATTCCATGCTATTGACAATTATTTTTGTCAAACAATCTTCAAATAGGACACATTTGAATTATCAAATGGCACACATTTTAAGAAACGACGTAACTTTAAAAAAATTAAGGATTTATTGACAAGCTAACGACAAAAAATGGTAGCGTATATACGGGCTACTTTGGCCCACTTTCAAACCCATTTTTTTATAATCTTCTCTCATTATTTTCTATTTAGTTTTTCAGCCAATTAGAACATTATGTCCTATAGAGACTGTCTTTTGTACAGTGTCTGAATAGTTTTAAACTCCTTTTTTAAATGTTGTTTACGTAAAAATTATTTTTTGGGACAATGTCACCCTTCAGTGTGGGTTACGTAAAAGCATAGTAAGAAGAGCTAGGGCCAATGAAGGCTTGGACTCAAGAGAATATCAATATATTTTACATAAAAACACACTTAAGAGGTGGTTTAAGTAAAAAATATTTGTTTTAAAGAAAGTAAAAATTTATATTAACATATAAGTTTTGTTATATTATTAATATTTGTAAATACTTATTTTTAAAATAATCTAATTAAATTATTTATGTTTTAAATCCTTATCTATGAAAATATACTACAAGTTCGTAGCTTAACCTGGGACTCCAACAGCCGCAGCATATTGCTTACAGCTAGTTTTGTTTGATTTCAGTAAATTAATATATGCCAGCATATTTATATAATGATATTTTTTGTATAAGTTTCGATAGTTTAATTCTGTTGTTTTGCCAGCTATGGAACTGCAGCCGAAAAAAGGTCAGATAAAGTAAATGAAAACTTAAATGTAAGGTTACTTCCTTCTTTGACCCAGGAAAAAGAACTATGCATTTTCCTATGCATTAAAAGGATTTGTCAGGGGGGAAACAATGTTTACAGAAGTACAATCTAATTTTTCCCAGAAAAAAGCTGGGCCAAAGTAGGTCATGATTTTGAGGTTAGGAGCCAAATTGCTATGATGAAATTTTTACATACAAACCTTTTTAGTTGCAGAAAAGTTTCTCGGGTTTTCCACCGGTTGATGTCGTCCATGTCTCCCGACGTTTCGATCCGCGACTTGCTGATCATCCTCAGGGGATCTTCCGGAATTCGGAAGATCCCTTCATTCGGAAGATCCCCTGAGGATGATCAGCAAGTCGCGGATCGAAACGTCGGGAGACATGGACGACATCAACCGGTGGAAAACCCGAGAAACTTTTCTGCAACTGATACGCCGGGAAAACCTGAGATCATACAAAACCTTTTTAGTAATTTTAATTTCAACTATACGAATATTTAACGGTTAAATTGTGCTTATAAATGGATACATACCGGACTTGAAGCAGATGTAAGGCTGTATTCACAAACAGAAATTTAAGATCACAGATAATTGTGGTTACCCAAAGAAAAGAAGATCACCAGTGCTGATGCAAGACTTGAACAATCAAATGAATGATATAAACTAATAAAAGCTTGTTCTGTAGCCTAGTGGAAACTACTGTGGTTAAAAAGCTGAAAAACTGTTGAAAAAATGAAGTCGAAAAACTTTTTCCCTAAAGTAAACAGAGTACGTTGTATTTTTTTCTCAGTTTTGGCCAAAGTAGGAGCAAATGGCGAAAGAAATCACGTTTACGGTAATGATATTGGCGCGATTTTATGAAACACGCCATAAATCAATAATGGCTATTATACTAACTAAAATCTTCCACAAGTATCTTCCTTCACGAGATATTTTATCCTTTCCTTACTTCGCACGTGAGCACAAGAGCAGGTCATACGATGAGAAATTCACATTTTGTTATGAAATATCAATGATAATACAATTTTAAAATTCGGTTCCTCATTGAATTAAAGGTAGTGTTAATGTATGACAAGAATCTATAAAAAATAAGATAACGATAATACTATACTGTAACGCTGACTTCCTTGCCATTTACTTATTTGTAGAAAATGAGAATTGCGTATATCCTTATACTTATTGGGCAGAAGAAGTTTTCCACAATGTAAATGCATTCACATTCCGATAAAAGGATGTCCAAGATATTTACGCTTTATCATAAATATTTATCACAAAATTAAAAACCTATTTTACATAATGACTTGAAAATTTTTTAGCGACATCCAAACCTTAAAAGGAGTGAAAACAATACAATACTCCTGCGATGTATCACAAAAAATATACATACTGACCTTCGATACAGCAGGGGCCGATTTCAGGGATAGCAAGAAGTTAACAATTTTTAAAGTTATTGCATTTATTTGGAAAAGGCTGCAGAAGAGATATAAGCATATAAAAGCGAATTTCTAAAATATATATGCTTATACCACCTATTTGTCACCAAAAGGAACCAATGAATTCACCCTCCTTGTAATTTACACCTTCAGTTACAACGATTTTCTGATCATGAATTTCCTGACACTGATGTTTGTTGGCCACTTGTTGCATCTCTCATAAAATTACTTTAAATGTATAAATCCCTTTAAATTTATAGAGAATTAAATGCAAATGTAATCAGTTTATCGGATCTTTTTTGTACCCATTCTCATTATGTGTTTTTATGCAATGAATGACTCCTTTTCGTCAGATTAGTCTAAGAAATATAGAATCTTTTAAAAAGAATTTTTGTCACCAAAGGAAGTACCTATATTATCGTGAGCTCATAATTTTCAAGGAATATGCTCCTCTCGACCCACATTCACATTTAATAACTACTCGATAGGTATTCTCTTGCGTTAATATATAAACCATTCAACCGCCAAGTTGTAACTACTCATATATCTTTCAAGTGCTCAGGCTTCAATAGGTGGAACCAATTATCTAAAGTGCGAAATAACTCACTGTTTAATGTTCACCAAAACCTGATTATCCCGAGCCTGGGTTTCAATAACTATACAGTTATTATCAAGGTAATGGAAATCCTTGATATGACTATTTAGTAGTTAAAACCCACGATTGGAACAATAAAGTTTTTAACAACACTACCAAGTGAGTTATTTCGCACTATACTTATATGTCATCTACCAGCGACTTAAAGCCACGGGAATTGCTTTAAAACTCAAGAAAATTTGCATTACTATAAATAAATGCAATCTCCGGCACCATCCGTTTGTCAGCAAAGTAGTTTTCGTCAGTTTTATGAAAATAAAATTATGATGGAACGAATTAACGGTTTGATAGGGATAACTGAAAAGAGAGAAAATAAGTCTACGGATAAATACTGGAAATAGTTTAAAAAAGGGGAGCGAGGAAGATAGACATGTGAAAACAAAAGGGACTAGCATGGGAAGCGGAGAAATTGAAGGGATGCTGTATACCAATCTCAGTATTGCAGTAACATATCTACACACTATACCGCACGCCACCTAAATAGTCCGGTGATGGAGGGTGTTAGGACTCTAACCGCTTATAAATAAAAAGGAAATCCTCAACGAAATTTTACCTAGCATTTATTAAAGTCTTTTATCCTCCGTAGGAAAAACGAGTTCTCATACCGATCCGTTTTGCTAAATATCTATCTTAATTTATCGTTCATGCCGGAGCTGGATTTAATAATGGTGGATTAAATTGATTAATTTAATAACTTTTAATAATTTAGAAATAATTTAATAATTATTAAATGGATTTAATAATCATGGTGGATTAATTTGATCATTTTTGCATTTGAGATGAATGCCAATTGAAAATGGTGGGTCTCAAAATCATTGTATTTCGCAATTTTTTTTATCCTTCTGTACCATTTTGGAGTTGAAGCAAAACTTTCGGGCATACTACTCAGTGGATTCCAGTCTACATGGTTGAATTCTATCCACTATAAAATGGCTGGATGTGTGATAACATAATAACATAATATATCATTTCAACATCAATTTAAAGAAAAATATAAAAGGTTTGAACCCACGGCTTTGCGGGGAAAATTGATTACTTCGAACGGTAAGAGTGAAGAATGTGCAAAAAAATAATTGCGGCTAAATAGCTAAACGCGTTGTCTGTAAAATACAATCCGATTGATTACAGGTGAGAAATTTGAGCATGAAGGCAAAGAATAGAGATAGATAATAACAGAGTTTGCTCGACCTTTTGCCTCAATCAACCAATGACCTCAGGGGAAAGTAGTAAAGTGGTTGTGCGAAGCTCAGAGCGAATACATTTATTCGGGTATTCGAAGGTAGGTGATGTTGGAAGAGCAGCAATGCGGTCGTGTTGCTTCTCTCTGGGCAGCCAATAGTAAGGCTGGAATGCCTACAGAGACTACCGCGGGGACACGGTCCTAAAGAAGGCGTTAAATAACGAAGATAAATCATCCAAAGAAAGCTAAAGCTTTATTGATTACAATTTAAGCCTCGAAGCGGAAAGAAATTTTTAAATTATTCCCAGATAGAGACGCTTAATCGCCTCACAGGCAGAGACTTAATCTCTTCCGAGCCCATGTATCGTATTTGAGGCATGTGCAGCTTTAATTAAATTTGAATGCCTAAAAGCCAAAACACATGCAGTGAATAAAAATTTTAAAATACTTTTTCATCAATCAAATAAAATTGAATTTTTCCTTATATTCATCAAAACTCATTGCGTAAAAAACATGGCAGTATTGACCCATGAGTTATGACAAGCTGAAACATTCACGCAAAAATGATTAATAGTCAATGAATTTGAGGGACTGACAACATAATTTGCTTCTAGGTAAAGAAATACACTGATTATAGGAGTATAAGAGTGATACAGATAAAGAAAATAGGTAGAAATAAGGGTAAAAATCTAGTTCTAGAAAACTATAGACGTTGCTCAAGCTAAATTAAAGGCGAACTTTGAGCGAAGAGCAAGAAAAATAAATAATGCATCAAATAGAAAACTATATAACTTTACGGATTTAGATATTCACAAAATTCGTAGATTATACAATTTTTATTTCAATGTGTGTAATAAGACATATCATATAAGGCTATACTAATGACATATACATCAGGGGAATACAAAGAAGGAGTCACGCAAATTTGAAGCGTTCATGAAGACTTCTACTTCCTATACAAAATTAATTTTCCACTTCCAGAATCACATTCCTCTATCGGTTGAAGTTTTATTTTGCTTATGTCACGCGAATGGATTTTTTTGCTTCAAGAAGTGAAAAATTGCTCGTGAGTTACAGTCCGTGGAATACGAAGGCCCTCCACAATTTAAATTCATTCATACGGAAATTTAGGGGTTTGCACCTTCCCAGAAATACCACAGTTTAGAGGAACAATGCACCCATTTTTTTCATTCATATGATTACACTTTTTTATTCAAAATCTTCACATGCTATATGCATACTGATGAACAGAGATGGTAACAGGTATTAACGTCATACTCATGGGTGTTTATCATGAAATAAATTCCCATTTTCTGCCATCAGTGAATGAAGCGCGACTTCACGGAACAGAAATCATAAAATGAGCCAACTATTGGAGAATAATTTGTAGATGGTAGAGTAGACGCTTGGCTTCAATATCCAGAATAAACAAAGATTTTACAATAATTGGATTCTGGATAATTTAATTCAATGTCCAGTGGTGTAAGTGAGAAGTAACGTGCTAGCCCCAGTATGGTGAATGCCCTCAACTAGTTTCGATTGTTAAGCCCTCAGATCAGGCCAGTTTACTAAAAATTCACATAAATAGGAATATCTACATCACCATTCTACCACACAAGCCCGTTTAATAGTTCAGCAGGGAAAGGTGTTAGGTAACCAGCCGTAAACTGGAGAAAAACAGAGTTTTGCGTAGCAGGTGATTTGATTACTGCAAACATTTTTGTATTGCCCTTTATGGTCCACGGAAAAATGTTTTTCTATACTGCGAAACGGGAGCTCAGATGACATTCTATGAAACCGCATCAGCTTCAAAGCCAAGTGCCGTTTTATTCACTCATTCGCAACCTATGGTAGAGTTTAAATTCTTAGTAAGGAAAAAAATGTGTAATTACTTAATTGCTTCAACTAATGCAACTGCGACGAAAATTTTCCAGAGAAATTTACAACAAAATAGCTGGAAAATTATATGAGTCATACATATTCTGCTGGACACCCTGACATTATAATATCCGCCTCACAAGCAGTTGTAAGTCCGATAAAGCTACTGCTCATTTTTTCACTATCACTGGGTAGTACTAAGTTACACCATCCATCTCCTCTTTTTGAAAATATAGCATTTTTGTTCCTTGAAGAATGAAATTTAGGGAATGGGACACTTTGACGCGGACATCGTTCACGCCATCGCTCTGTTCGTAAGATAACTTAACATTCGTCGAGGAATAGAAAAGAAAAAGAGTTAAAAGAGTAAAAGAAGAAGAAACAGTGAAAGAAGCTAGGGGGAACATTTTAATGAACAGTTTATCAACTTACACAATCTGTTGCTTAATTTTTTTCAATTAATGAATATTGCCAGTTGTAGCATATCTATTAATAGAAAAATATCCCAATGATGGCTATAGTTGCATTGAGTAATATAATGGGTGGTGTATTTTAAAATCTCAATGAGTTGATTAATGGTACATTGGAATTCACAGCTTCAATTGGCATACAAATTCAATAATTTTGAAGGACTAAATTTTATCCTCTAATACAGAATTATTTCACATTAATGGCTAATAATCAGGTAAAATCACTTCTACCTTTATGATTTTGCGTCCCAATTTCATCGATCCACAAAATCTATCAAAATCGAAGCTTGATAAGGCGTAAAAAGTAATCAGCCACTTTTTACCGAAGCATGGATGCCCTGTTTTTTTCCACTGGCCAGGAGACGATAAGTCAAAGGTTATCGGAAGCGGATTGCGTCCATTTCACGCTAAATAACCCATTATCCAGTTTGTCTCTACCCAGGCAAGTTTTCCTTACGCATAGCCCTAAGGCCATCCTAACCCATCTTGCCTGGACCACCTCCCTCCACCACAAGTTAACCCCTGGCCAATCCGTCTCCCTTGGCCTACCTATTACGAGCCGCACCAACTCAATCGATTCCCTGCCGGCCCCAAATGCCCTGAAGGGCCTTTTTCCTTCCCCCTAGACCCTTCCCAACCCTCGCACGTATCCCTCAGGCCCCAAACTATCCGGTACACATACCTCCACCCAATGGATAGCGATTTCTTTTGCGTCTAAACCTCAACGGGCAGAAGCGGGAGGTAAACAATTTTTTCCCCAATCTCTAAAGATATATTTCCTTTAACATGCAGTCCTTCCACGGTTGGATGACTTTGGATTAAACGGCAGGCCAGGGATGAGAGTTGTGAATGGTCTGCGGTGATATTAAATCCATTCAAGATGTCGAAAAAAAAGAGCTTCCACGCAATTTCTTGCATCCAGGAGACTTATTTATAGGAATGCTGAGATTTAAAAAATGAGGAGGGAGATGTCGAACGAGAAATCACATTAATTTGTAAGTATCGGGAATCAATCAATCAATTTGGAAGGTATTGGAAGGCAACCTATATTGCTCTTAACGTATCCAGGAAAGGTTTAGGCCCCCACTTAAACGAGATCGTAACTTTTCTGCATAAATAAACAACATGTATTAATAAATTAGTGCAAATAATTTAATAACTCATAAATAAACAGCTCATTTTCACACATAATATCGTTTACTTTGGCATATAAATAAAAAATTATAGGAAACAAAAATTGAACATAGATAAAAATGAACATTATGAACTAAAGGTGGTTATTGATTCAAGATTAATAGATGGACTGACTTCGTTTCTCTGATAACCATAATATTTTCTACGAATTTCTGCAGTCAAATAGCATTGGCCTTCGTAACCATGGCGCCTTTTAATATTTCTAAGCATTATTTTTTAGGGAACCCAACTCATCTCCGAGTACCCTAAAATATTTATGCTCTAACTTTCGACTTTTCTATTTTAATAGAGTACCACTGTGCTCAATGCAGTCGTTCTAAGTGAGCATTAATACATACAGTATTAAAAACGAAAATACATCTACGGTATATAGAACATTATGTCTGATTTGTCAGCACTTAGTTTTCCACCATAAAACAAATAAATTAAGCAGTTTATCAGTAGATATTACTTAGTAGTTTATCATGTCGTAAACTTTGCACTGATTTGAAGATATTTGATGAGGGTGTCTTCATCCCTTCACTTTCATTGAGGTTACTTTTAAACTTAGCCACGAAAGATTAAGTAAATTGAGCAGAATCCAAGAATAAAGATATACGTGAACATTAGACGCTGAAGGTAAAATATATATTTCTAAGAAGGAAGGTATGAATTATGCGGTAGGAGTAAACTAAATGGGAAAAATGGGAGAGGAAAGCAAGAAAAATTTGGGAGATTGAAAGAAGAATGGCATTAATGACCTAGAGGTATTTATGAGATTATATTAGTGGATAGATTTAGTCACAAAATAAGATATTATATCAATATAAAACTATGCATGATTGTTAGCGGAAAAAGTCATCAGGAGTATGCTCTGGAGATTAACAGACGGTATATAAATCAACTTTTACGAAAAATCTACCCGAAAAAGGTTATTCGTTAATATAATGGTACCAAAATAAGAAAAATAAAATTGTCAATGCATAATCGAGAAGTTAAGTCGTGATGCTTTTAAGTAAAAGAGACTAATCACAATGAAAAACCGATGTGGAATTATCATTTCCAAATCAACTGCCGGCATGAGTTTTGCTCTCCTCACACTTCGCCATCGTAGCCTTTAAAAGCAAACCTGCAGTCAATTGGATATGCATTGAGCAGACAGTAATTACTGATGAAGATGAACCCCACCGAGTCACAAGTGCTCAAGCTATAATGGCCAAAGTTTCAAGACTTAAAGGCAGACTTCCAATAATAATAATGACAGAGTCTGCTTAGAAGGGATATTCTAAGGGGTAAGGAAAATGATATTTCAGCCACTTTCGTCACCGTCCGTACTTCGATTTCTGAGGATGATGATTTCTTAGTACCACTTTGTTCATTCTCGCCTTCCTTTAAATATTTTTATTCTACTAACACGAACTGTGTATCAGTAATACCCGGAGTGAATGTACAGAGACTTCATTGGCACTGTTCTCGGGGAAAATATGTAATTATGCAACTTCTTTTTCCGATATTTTTAGGTAACACGATATCTTAAGTATTGTTTGGGAAAAAGCAATAATAAGGTGAGTAGTGGAGGAATGTGTGCTCTTTTCCCTGCAATTGCCAACGTATTTATTGAGAAAACTATTTTTTTAATAAAAGAGAAAGCGCCAGGAGTGAAAATACACCGTGATGATTTGCCGGCTTCATAGCAGGCATAACAGAGACAAAATGAGACCAGAATAAAATTTAGATAACTAAAAAGAATATAATGACTAGATTTAAGCTGAAAATCAACTCATAAAAAAATCAAATATGATACCGCACAGCAGAAGATTAGATGCGAAGATCAGCCTGAAACTAGGAAATAATAAACTTGAGGAGATAAAGGAGTTCTGCTACTTGGGTAGTCAAGTGACCAAAGGTGGACAAAGGAAGAAGAAAATATAAGAATACCCAAAGCGAAGAAGGGATTCTTCAGAAAGATGAGTGTCCTTGCAGCTGAATTTATAAGCGCTAAAGTTACGGAAGCAATTTATTAGAACTCAAATTGGAGCATGCTTCTGTATGGTAGTGAGGCATGGACGGACTACGTCGAAACAATCTCAGCATTAACGACTTTTGCATTGTTAAATTGTTATTTCTGCATCGAATTAAATGTAAGTTTTAAACTACATCGCATGATTTCTGAACACCTTAACTATTGAGAAACTAAATACTTAACGATCTCACTAAAATGCAAACTTTTTTTTCATGCTTAGGGTTTTGAAAGGTACAGATATTACAAGTGTACAAGTGTTAAAATTCAGCTCACATCAACTATGTCTACGAAATTAGCCGCTAGCTGCCTCTTTACATGAGGACGTGAATGCAACTTATTTCCATAGCATGACACTGCTTCTTCATTTGCGCATATTTTTCATCATTCCACTGATTCTTCATTCGTCGGAAAAAAAATGCCAACCAGTTTTAATCGATCATATTACCAATACTAATGACTATAAACATAATAAGTACAATTTTTGGGAGGGACAGCGAGACTTAAAAGTCTCCTCTACCCCTTTATCGCAAGATACAATAAGTAATTAAGATTCACAAAGGAATGGAATTTCGACTACATATTGAGAATTAAATATAATAAAAGAATCGTTAAATATGGATTCAATGATTTTTCCGTAAATTTAAATAACAAAATCTTGACTTTTTTAAGACAAACTCTTAGCTAATTTAAAACCACGATCAAATCCATTGGTTTCAAATGAGGAAAATTTTCATAAAAGAGAAAATCAGCATATGCTACCCGATCCTGCCACTATTTATAGAGGAAATATTGCGTAGAGAGCTCTTAGTTTGAATCAAACCATCAGACCATTCGGCAAAGAGTACGGCAAAAGTACTTGATCATGGGGAAATGAATATCCAAATGGGACTCCATTACTCAGATGGGCACTCGATATTCCAGGTAGATACTCATGATGTCGTAGTATGAGTCAGTAGCTCCCACGCATCGTAAATGAATTCGTCCAGGGAGTGGAGTGCTTACGGAGGGATTGATTTATCCACCACCGGTAGGGAGGTGGACACTTCAATCCTTCAAGCATGGGATATTTTCGCAACTCCATAGGGACTCGAGTATCATCCGAGAACTACTTGTGCCCGATTAAATTCGGCGCAGTTTTCGATGCAAGCATTGCGTAGGTTGTCGAATGTTCCTTCAATAATTGAAGGTGGAACGTTTTAGTCCGTAAAACAACACCTACACGCTACATCACAGAAAATGCTACGTTTTTTTACTACGTTGTAGTGTGCGGTCCACAAAGTGCTTACCACCACATGAAAGAACGGAGTTTTTAGAACGTACCCCTGTAGCTGGGTATACATCCCAGCTAGCTTGGTTTTTTGCAGTCAAAAATTATTAATTCAATTACTCAATGACTCAACAACTAAAGAAAACAGAAAGGAAATCGTGTTTAATTCATTTTCAACCGACCCAATCAGTGCCTAGACAAAGTAGTCACGCTGTGTCATTACAGGTGTCATATAAAGGTAGAATGTAGGAAACACGATTTAACTCGTGACTCGTCCTTATCAGGTGGCGCGTGCAGCACAGGTGTACTACAAACTCGTCCGCAATGAGATGCGATAAACGTTAGGCATGTGCACACTTCCTAAATCATTAAAGTCATTATAATCATCATTAAGTATCATTAAAATCCTTGCCTTTTTGACCAATCACTCCTTGATCAGTCAAGAAGCTTGGTTTGACATAGTTGAAAAACACTATAGTTTTCCTGAATAGGGAGTCACAAAAAATCATTGCAATACGATATCCGCACCACCATTTGATCCGATGTCAGTCATTCTTCTTTCAATGGCACTCCTTTGTTTATCCATGATATGAATAAACAAAGGAGTAAAATGCTTTGTGTAAGGAACAGGTAATCATCCGATTCCACACAGCTGAATCGCCAGAGGTGGATGAATATGTTCATTTTTGAGTTGCTGGCTCCCAATTTTTTGTTGATTTTCCTGCATAAATGATAGAATTTGTTGCAAAATTATTAATTGAATAATTGAATGAATTGAACTGACAAAATTTGTGCATTGATACTCCTATTCATTGGTTACATCTGATTTTAATTTTTCCACAATAATATTTAAATAATAATGGTGAAGCTAGAGTGCTGCTCTTATCTTTGAATTGGCTTTTACAACAACTCATAAAAACACTTGATGAGCTACACCATTGTCAGGGGATTTCATATATTTAACGTGCTTAAAAAAATAAGTTCTTTTTTCAAAACGTTTTTAATGAAACCGGGAGCCGAACTATGGTCAACTTTTACAGAACAGGAAAAGGTAACAATCTCATCCTCGAAATAAATTATACCATCATTAAAAAAATATTATTATTACAGATATTGTACCGAAAAATGTAAATATGCGTGGATAATTCTGCTTATTGACCCCTGCTTATCCAGGGGATGTGAATTTCCCCTCACATTTTACTTTCCTCCTCAATTAACAATAAAAAGGCATTATTTAATTGCTAAAACATTCACGTGAAAATATGAATCACGACATTGATAACCTCGACAGTTGGTGAAAAAATTATTTGAAAAGGTACCCAGTAGTCTCCAAAAGCAACAATTGCATGTACAAAACTGGCGTTTGGCTACCGATTGGGTGGATTTCTCGGTAAAAGTAACACCAGGCGGCCGCTTGGGACAGAAAGGAATACGATTGTGCATGCTGTTATAACGCTTAACAGGTTGCTCAATTCTCTAAATTCTGTCGTCGTTGCGTCTTAACGCATACCTAGCCATCCATCATTTCAGTCTTCGATAGTAATAAAATTGAGAAATGAGTTAAACACTTATCACTTTCCACAATAAAATTTATTAAACTACAGTCGACATGTTTCTCTGCATTGCAGTATCATCAAGACTAAACCAAGAAATTAACCATACCAATATAAATACAAAATTGCACACTCCCAAACATTTGAGAAGGTGGGGGTGGAAGGTGGAGTGGAAAAGGGAGGGTTGGGAACTTTAAATGGACCGTTGGTTTAAAGTACCCAACCCTCCCACCTTCCACCCCACCTTCAACCCCCACCTCAAATAATTGGAGTGTGCAATTTTGTAATAATGGTTGTTTCTTATTGGTTGTATTCTTATTAGCTACATGGTTGTTACTTATGTTGTATGGTTAATTTCTTGGTTTAGTCTTGATAATGCTGCAGAGCAGAGAAACATGTCGATTGTAGTTTAATAAATTTGTATGCGGAAAGTGCAAAGTGTTTCACTTCATATCTCATAATGGATCTCCACAAAGTATCTACCTCATCCATCCAATTCAGTAATAAAATTCATTCTACCTTTATTTCACCAGGCGTCTTCATGGTCATTATATTCAGAGAGGTCGTTGTATAATCAGGGGTGTAAGCCAATGAAATTCTAGTCATTCCAGCCATGCCTTGGGAGGATATTTCACCACGGAAGCTGGGATTAAACCCACGACCTTTTCAGCGAAGCAAGGAAGGCATTAACTCCGCCGCCACCGAGGATGGGAAGTGGTTGTAACTTGCCGACCGCCTACTCACTCCTGTTTCTCCTTATGATGGAATTCTCTTTCCGTGGAGAGCAGGGAGGCGTCAGGGAAAAAGGTTGTTCGCTGGTAAGAGAAGCTTTTTCTTTTCTTTAATAAATCCTTCAAAGGCATCGCCTCTGGGTCGCTCTTTTGCGCCTTGGCGACTGGGGATCCGTCTTCTTTTGACGTGGAATGTGTTATTTCCTCTCCGTCCTCCCTCCCACCCTCACACCACATACAACTGTCTAACGGCCTTTAAGGACATGGCTTTCAGATCTCCCGTTTCACGCCCATGAAACCATCGTCACGTACGCCAATGCTACGTATGAAAAGCAAGGTGAGAAACCTGTAAGAAAGGAAATATACTTAGCCACTAATTCATGAGTAATGCACGAATTATGTGGTACATCCAATTTTACCCCTATATTTTTTTCACTGAACAATCGGCGATTATTTCATATCCTAGAACTTTTACAACTATGAGACCATTTTTTAACGTTAATAGACCATAAAATATATTGTCTCGTATTAATTTTTTTTGATCCTCCAACAATCAGTATGTAAATAATCAGTAATCAAATACATAGTTATCATTATCCTTATACGTAGTGCAAATATTAACGAGTAAAACGGATGTTGCTGGAGTGGATGTTGGAACATGATTTACCACACACTCATTTGTATATTTTTGTTAAATTCAGGGGATATACACTTTTCAGAAAGTTTCTCTACACGCAAATTCCAATTAATTATGATCGCAACAATTCTGAAAATTGCTTATTTTTTCAAAATTTATTAAGTTACAAATACCTCCGGGCGAGTAATTAGTAACATATGTTTGCAACTCCTAAAACGTTATAGTTAAGGAAACACAGCAATCTGCCTCGTCAAATTTAAATTTTCGAATATTTACAGCGTAGTAGTGTGGAAAAATATGGCATATAGACATAGTATGGCATAGTTAACTAGAGGTGCTTAATATAAAAACACAAAGCATAACTAACCCAACTTATTTATTGTTGATCATATCAAAAATATCTATATCTACAACGTAAACAACATTTCACTGTCAATTTCACGAGCTATCTTTGTGATACCAAAATCAGTACATTCCGAATTAACTGATACAATGAAAAACTTGGATCACAATCATTTCAAAACACTATAACGTAACATTAATAAAGCATGATAATCAGTTTTCCAATCACTCTGCATACACTAAATGAATTTACACTCGCTGACGTTTGAAGGGATTCTTCACATCTCACATCCCCACTCATCACTTACGATTTAGAATCATTCCATACTATTTCACATTACCAATACGTAGACAATGAAATGAATAGGCTGAAACGATTTGATAAACCAGTTTAAATTAAACAAACAAAAACAAGCAAACTTCCAATATCACTATCACTCGTACCGTAACCAAAACAAAAACAACAGTGCAACGAAATGCGTGAAATGTAAACACTGGCGAAAGCTCACGATGAAGTAGCCAGAATAAGTAATAAAATCAAAGAGAACTTATTAACGTACAAACAAATGAAAATAAATACGCGTTCGCTGTGTCCCTAAAGAACAACTACTTCAGATATGAAATATATCCCCTTCACAACAGTTAGTTACCTTTGATAGAAATTTATACGGTTGAACAAACCAGTATGGAAAAAATAATTAATTTTGTACAAGCTCATACACTCATAAATCACTTCACTTGTCACTTCACTCTTTACTTCATTGTATACATGCAATCAATTGAATTAGTTAGGGGTACACTAAATGCACAAATTGTGTACACTTACACCAGAGGCACAAGTTCACTGCACGTTGTAGTTTCCATGCACCTATAAAAATCTTTCAATTCCTGTCAACAATTACACTACATACGTTCCCTGTCTTACTTGAAGAATAGATTTTCGTGTTCCATTTCGGAAAAAATGCGTTAAAAAATTATAAGAGTATACAATTAAAACCGGAGTCAATCGTCCACAAAAATCCGCCATATTTAGTAGCTCCTTAAGACAAGGCCAGAGGGCGACTAAGAGACGACTACTAATATAGTAGCATACTAAGCTTAGTAGCCCTTAGTAATGATCTATGAATACCATTGTGCTAGTATGTTACTACTTAAAACTTTACTTAGGCGTTGGTAGCTTACTAAGGAAACTATGAATACGGCCGTGTATGTTCATAACCAAAAAGGTGTTGCGCATTCGCTTCAAAAATTGACCACGGAACATTACAAGTAAACCGTCATATAATTGAGATTTTAGATGTTGTATTGTAATGAACTTTTGCATGGAATTGTTTTATTTGAGATGATAAACTCATGCGCAATTTGAAAATCCAAAAAACGTTCGCACGAAAAGCGCAAAAAATCATAGCCTAATACGATGGAAGACGCGTGACGCCATACTGTTTAAAAAATAAAAATTTGGAAAAAGAAACGGCGCTACCGAAATTCGAAATAGGACATCTCTAATCCATAGTCTGACGCGTCTTTTGATGGCCTTTCAGAATGAGAAATACACAATTAAAATTTCCGCTGGAGCTGAACGATGAATACAAATGTTTACCGGCGAAAATTGCGGCTCATATTGCCTTTGTAGAACTATAAAAGAACGTCTGATATTCAAATAATATTTTAAGTCGATAGCTAATTGGAAAGTGGGTTAAACTATAGTTGCAAGATTACGCCCAAAAGGGAAAACATACAAATAGAAAGTGACTTTGTAAAAACGTGTTACAGAGCAAAATGAAATTATTCTTGCAGCTTATTCAAAAGTGGGAAAATTTTGTAAAGGTGATCAAAATTCTCTGATTCTCAGGGTGTTTTTTTCGGGAATAGGATCGGAATGTGAGCATTTTGAAACAATACTTATGTCAGAATCCTCTGCTTTTTATCGATATTAAAAAAAAAAGCTCATATCATGAATCTCTTCGAAGAATAAAAAATATGAAATCACAGGACGCAACAAATAAATGTTACTTGATTGTAACACGCTTTTTGAAAGCAAGGGTGAGATAATACTATCAAAATAATTAAGAAATGTAAAGGAAATATCAATTTACCTATTGGAAATAGTTAACTGCCTATACTCTTCGTTTCCAAATACGTTACGTTTCGTGACCAAAGAAAAAGAAAACTTAAGTGCTCAATGCGGAAAAATCCTTCATAAGGTAGTGGTATCAGAAGATAATACACCAGAACACCATAATGAATTTTTGGGTGAGGATGGCAGAAACTAAGTACCCATGCACCTTAAAGACCCTTATTAAGTGAACTCGTCACACTTCAGTCCACCCATCGAGTATCAGTTTTCTCGTTTTTATGACCAAAGTTTCCCTCTAAGATCAATTACTAACTGCAAAGTTTATAATGGACCAAAATTATCCCAATGCCGCACGCCGCTCACCCAGGCAGTAAATCATCGAAATAGTAAATTCACTACTGGTCGTTGGCAGACAAGGTATTCCAGCAGCAAATAGCATTATATGAAAAGCAAAGTGAGTCAAATAGAAGTATTTTTCGAAAAATGCTATTTTTATTAAAAACATGTTGCCTATATAAGTCATATAATCATATAAAATAAATTTAAAAAGTTAAAAAGCCATTTCTTATTCAAATTATTATTTTTGTGCAAGGGGTGCATATAATTATAAATATTAGAAATCGATGAAGTAAAACTATAAAAACAATTACAGGAATGAGTTGGAAACTATTTTCCCAATTCCCTATAAACGCTTGTGGTAACCGTAAAATATTATTAGAAAGCTACATCATTTCCGAAAGTTCCAAACATGCTATAATTACCTCAAACCTAGACTCCAAATGGCGTGGAAATGAAGTCTTTAAAAGCGTCCTCAGGAAAAGGGTTGTAATTTATGACGTGATTCAGACTAAACGTAACTCATCAATAACAACCTAGGTAGAGAATTTACTGTTGATGGCGTCATTTATACGTACTTAAGGGTCTATCTACGTAGTTAATGTAATATTTTTGGCACTTTGGAAAAAGGTTTAAGAACGCTATTGATTTTCGAAAGGTTTCTCCAAAGTCTATCGCTCAACAGTAATAAGGTAAAAGAGCAGACATTACTACGTGGCATATTTATCTTTTTGCTTTTTGAGCTATCGATTCCTTTGATTGAACTGGGACCTAACATCCGACCAATGACGTAAGCTTTTTCTTAGTTTTTTGGGCGGTATGTGTTAGGACATGACCATCTGAATATTTACTAAATGCAGCACACATAGCCACATGATGTTCGATGCGATAATGTAAACCAATAAGAAGTAGACTGAATTTGAAGTAGTTTGTAGCACTAAGAGATAGATCAAATTGAGAAAGAGAGGATATCTAAAGTTACTCTTGATGGATTTTTACAGTTCTAACACCGCTTTAATTAAAACAAA
The DNA here is from genome assembly GCF_921293095.1 of Ischnura elegans. Classification (NCBI taxonomy): domain Eukaryota; kingdom Metazoa; phylum Arthropoda; class Insecta; order Odonata; family Coenagrionidae; genus Ischnura; species Ischnura elegans. The sequence continues at coordinate 50,685,643 of NC_060259.1, forward strand.
CCAGTGATTTAAGTAAGCCACGGAAGTCTTGAAAACAAATTTCCATGAATTACTAGGAATCAGATGGTTTTGATCAAAAAAAAAAACCTTAAAAGCAGCAACTTTTGTTAACCTGCTAAGCGATTGAAATTTGAAATTTTTACCGTATAGTAATTTGAGGGAGTTGAAAAGGATTCTAATGTTTTTAATTGTGCTCTGCAAACATTTGAACTACGCTAAAAGTAAATCAAGCTATTAAAAGGTTCATATTTTTCCAGATGCACAGAAAGAAGGACATTAATTTGATTAATTTTGGATTCGCTCACTAACAGAATCAAGTACCTGTTGTTTTGGACATAAGATGGCTAAATTCGTGATATAGTAATTTGCTCTATAAGAGATCATTGTCTCCAAAGAAGAATTGTAAGAGAGCCGAATGTGGCATTGAATAAAGTTGCTGAGATATATCGAGTAAGTAAACTGAGTTAGAGACAAATGAAAGGAAAGTATTCAGGAATCAGCTACAATAAATGCTGCGAAAAAGATAATTTATTCAGATAAGAATAAATCAATAAATTCATTCATATCAGACAATGGTCATCGTAAAAACAAATTAAAATATTGTTAACACATGTTTACCAACTAAATTCCCTATCAGGAAAAACAAGCAATATATGCAACGTCAGAGTTCATTTTGCTAAAGCTTGCAGGAAAAGTGTACTTGAAGAGGCGTGGAGTGAACCAGATTAAGAAATTTTCCCCCAAAATATCATATAGCATTTAGCCCATAAAATGCTTTGGAAATACGCTTCATGCAGACCTACTGCAAAGTTATTCTTAACTCTAGTCTGCGTAAATCCTTACATACTTTCAAATTTAAACCGATATTTATGCAACTACCATTACTGTTTAGACTTGTTCCGACCATTATGCATTTACAATATAAAGTTGCCTCTTGTACGATTACTACCTGATAGGCTTGAGCTGCTTATGTTTACTTTTACACAGATAGTCGATATCAACCCCTTAAAACATGTTGTGTGGAGTAGAATCGATACGGGGAAAAAATACTCCCATTTTATTTCAAGGACATTAAGTGTTAAACAATTCAATAAAATTTAGCTTTTTTAAATCGATAAAAGACAATATTTTTAAAGGTTGGAACAAAATTGAAGTGCATTGTGTCATAATCGATTTTACTGATGGTGGCCGGGATTTGATAATATCAACGCTAAGGAATGTAAATTAATGTTGTTTAGACCCATTGATTTTCATTAAATTCCGATTTTTAACTCATTTGATATTTTTCATCACGTCAGTCAGATTGAGGAGAAATCCAAGATTAAAAACCTTAAAAATGATATTCACTTTCGAATGAAAGCTTTTTCAATGACTCCGGCTGCCAGTAACTTAAATGGAGGGTTAAGTGAATACATGCAGATGCATGTACATTCAATTTGCTTGCAATCCAGGTATAAAATGGAAGCAATTTGAGAGTTTACTTTCCTGAAAAATTAAAAGGTTGAATATTGACACCCATGCTTATATATATTTAAAGAATAAATTACTTTTGCCGCTGAGTGAAGCGAACCAGTGTTGGTAATGGCTAGTCATGACGGACGTTATCAACTCTCTTTTCTCGTGCACCGAAATTCTCTGTTATCAAATTACTATCGTTTATTATCTTACTATGCATCCCTTTTAGCCTACTTTCAGAATATCGTGGATTTTTTCCTGAATATTTTTTTATAATTCTGTTGGTGATCCTGATCAAATTAATAACAGTTAAATTGTCAGCGTGCAGTATACCTTACCCAGAGGAACAGAAAAATTTTTACCTTTCATGCTCTTCCAGCTGTCTGATTTGAATCACCTCGACAAAGGCTCAAGCACTAAAGCTTCTTGTGGATTCCCTGCGGAGTACGAGTCTCCTACATGACAGGATAAGCGCTGAGGAAGAAGATTCTTTACATTTTAAAGTCAAAGGCTCACTGGAATTTTTTCCTCAGGAGAATGACATTTTCAGCATATGTGATTATCTTTGTCTCAACAGAATGTAATACTGCGTAAATACCATTGAAATAGTGACATCTTGCGCTTCATTGGCCTCGCTTTGCGTATAATAGATAATTTTTCTGAAACGGTCGATATGATTTTAAGTAAGGGCGGCCTTTTCTGCTACAGTGCTTTTTTTCCTGATCGCAATATGAAATCATTGAAGATTTAATGTGTTATGTATCCCCTAAAAAGTTAATGTATTTGATCTTACACCATCTAAACAGTGTGTAGCTGTACAGCTAGATCTATGAATAGGGTCCCCTTCTGGAGCACCGAACGTTAAAGAAGCACCCGGTGGATGACCACTGTATTTACACAAGAAATAAAATACAGGGAAAAAATGAAAAAGTATATAGGTTATGGCCAAAATACTTGTATTTGAGGTAAAAAAGAAGGATGTAATACAGAGAACACTAAGGATGCACGGTATCTGGCTTTGTAAAGAAAGTAATGGAGGGCTGTAGAGCATCAATTTTCGGAAATCATTTCAATAAAATAGCTATATTTAAAATTATCAAAACGTTCAGGAATATCCGATTTTCACGACCCAGTCTGCCAATTTGCCAGCCTATCATTAGCCATATTTTCCTTAAATTTGAATAAGGTTTCAAATTAATAATAAATATAACTTTAAAACAACGAGTACGCAACTACGCCCATTGACATATGTAAATGTAGGCATCGGTTGCGTTAGCTCGGTCCGATACCTTAGAGGGAAAAAAAGAAAGTTGTGGCGGAAAGCATTATTTAGTATTAAGGAGTGGAATGAAGCCATATATTGTGGACGTTTTCCCAATTCTAGAAGTATTTGCAGGAAAAAGGTCCGTAGTAAAAAGTCGATTTTTTTAAACTCAAACTTTGGACAAATTTTGGGAAGCAAAAGTTTCAAATCATAACAAGAACATTAATTTCGGGTCCAGCCCAAATTTTTTATCTACTTCATCTTAAAGATAATAGTTTTATGTCATATAAATCGGGACAAATATCAACCCTTCCGTGACTGTGCCTAGAAAACCCACGCGAACGACAGTGTGGGGCATTACAGATACCCCATTTATAATTAAAAAATCATGTGTTGTATTTTAGTCTTTCCTATAATTCAACACCATTGCTCTTTTTTAATGATATAATATCTTGTTTTGTATAATTGATAAATATATTTCTGGCAATATTTAGGTTTTTACACTGCTTTTATGCGGATGGCATAGAATCTTTCATATTTTGCTTTTGTAACTGCGTATTGACTAATATGCTATGAAAAAAACAAATACAAAATATGCCATCGTGTAGTTTATTGGCATTATTGAATCAAACTTGCATTAAACTTTTACCCCTGCATTCATATAACAAACAAGTTTTTTCTTACCGCCAACAGCTGAGCGGGGTAACTCAGTTACCCCACCAATCAAAGTTGAAGCTTTCAAAAGCAATTTAATTGTAAAAAAAAGCATTCGTCGCCTAAATAACGAAAAATTGTTTGAGCTCAGATACAAAAAATACCAAAGGGACAAAATAAAAAAATATACAGCATTAACATAATTTTGGGTAACTGAGTTACTTCGCAGTCACGGAAGGGTTAAGCACCCTATTCAAGAATTTTGCTGATTTCCAACTCTCAAAAATATTTTACTTCTGAACACACTGCGGAAACATGCGTTATAACCGTAATCAAGTATGGATTCGTTGTTTTCACATTGTGCTACGAGCCTTTCCAAGCGGATTTCGTGAAACTCTATGATTTTGGTCAGCAAATAGAAACATCGTATTGATGGGCGTCTGTATACCCTTAATCCTATACGTACCTAAAGACATCTGGGCACTTGAGGGGTGAAAAATGTTCAATATCATTGAATTAGGTTGATGCACGTTTATGGTAAATAATCCATTGCTCAAGTCTTTAAGTGGTTTTTAATACTTGAATTCCATTTTTTATGGATAATATAATATAATGTTGAGTATTATTATTGTAGCATAATAACAAAAAGTATTATTACATGAACGATAGACGTTTGCATTTTGAAATTTTACTGCAGTATGACCCTGTATCCCAGTTTTCTATACCGAAGCCATCCCTGAACAATCGATACATCCAAGTCTCATATGAAATAGGTGAACTACAATTTTTATTCCTCATCGTTGTCCGGTAATTTGCCAGAAATTGATTGCACAGGTCTACTCCACCCATGTGAGAAGTCTACGATCGCCACTGGCATTGGAACATTATTTTTTTCTTTCCGGAGGCAGAATAACGAGCAGCAGTTTTAATTTTATTATATATACAATTAGTAATCATGCTATTTACGTTATTATCATTCTACTTCGTAATTTGTTAGAAACTATTTGATTTAACCTGAGCAGTTTTTGCCCCCCCCCCCAATCCCTCATCTCCCGTTTTGATTTTTGAAATTCAGTTTTTTTTCTGGAAGGTTATACTCTTGATTCTATTTTCACAAATGGTTCCAGTGCCACGCAAGCTTCTTGCTGTCAACTCTCCTAGCAGCTTTTCTGATGTGAATAATTTGTCAACAAATATTTTTTTATCTGGTGGTAATTTAAAGTCATCTAAATAATAAATAAATTTAAAGAATGACGTATCTATAGATATGTCTGGGCTTTAATGGGTAAACATTATACACCGACATCAGTGAAAAATAAAATTTGGTACACCATCAAAATTACCCAAAACAAGCATATAGAAGAATGATCACGCACACCTAAGGCTGAACGGAATATGATTACATTGCTTTTTATAGAGGAAAAGAATTACTCTCCCACAAATGTCCTTTATTTTTTTCCACCATAGAATATGTTCTTTGTGAGATTGTGCGTAAATTTGCTAGGTTATAAGAAGAATGGAAAATAGGTTCACTTACATTAAAGGGGCTAAATCATAAAGAGAAACTATACCTTGCTTGACTCCAGAATAATAAAAGCTAGATACTACATAGGTTTTTGGTGATTTAATCAAATTCTTCTTTTGACCATAACCATTGTAGATATTTTGCCTCATTGCATGGTAAGGTCTGCCTTATGATAGAGCCCATTAGCAACTCAAGCCTTCCAAATCCCACTCCCTGAGTTGGTCTTTTTCGTCGACAAGAATATGATGCCGATAAAATAATTTCTCTACTACGCAAAATAAATACTTGTAGAATGATTAAGGAGGAAAAATGTAAAAAATGTAGAACAAAATGACAAATGATTTAGGTAAAAGAATGCTGAAAAAATGAGCTCCAGCATAAGTAAGAGAACTAATGAATGAATATAATTAGCATAGAAATGACAATGGGTAACCTAATTAGAGGCTAAAAAAATGTATTGTTTAGAGTAGCAGAGAGAAACCACCATGAGAATATAAAGCGTACATTGTGGATTAGTAAAATTGTTTTTATTCATATATATTTTTCATGACGCGTATATTAGCAAAAAATATCTTTTTTTCTATTTTTTGAGCACAAAGTAACTTTAAAAAGAGAGAAATAATTAAAACTTCATTGAATAAAAATTAAAGATAGAACGCTACCGCAGCAATTCTCATTTAAATTGCAGCTATGGTAATGTCACTGTTTTAAATTAATACTAAAGCTGCTATGGTAGCAAGGAAAATCAAAAGCAATGATTACGACACAATTGAACAGGGTGATCTTTAGAAATATAATATGTGCGTACGAGCCTAAAATATAAAAACGAATGTATATGCTATTTATTATTTATCGATATTCATTTTAGCTTCTTGATTTCAAGAACGAAAATCGAACGAATTTCGTCTTTCATTCCTGCCAAGTATCTTGGACGACTATTACAGAAGCCGTATTGAGCAAGTTTCGATAAAAACAGGATCATTTTTACTGATGAGCAGGCTGTCAGAAGACGAGGACTAAACATCTTGCATATAAGCGGAACGTTGTAGGTCTATACGACACAGTACGCATAGATTCGACGTCCCAATTAAATACTCAAGCTTCAGGCATTCCTCCTCAAATAGAAAGCTCTTCATACAACGTTTTTATTTTTCAACCAGTAATGATCAGTCTTAATGCTGGTTTTCCACAAAACAGACACATTAATTTCCATTTTATAGGATTCCGGGAGAAATGGAAAGAAAAACAATCGATACAAGTAAAATCAGGAATATTCATATTTTTAAATCGAATGTTTTTAATTCTGGGTTCCACACTCAGGAAAAATAATACTGTCGCAGCTTTTTTCATATGAACCTGATAACGCGCTCTGGGAGATATCCTGAAACAGAGGTAGGGCACTGATACAGACTAGCCAAATATTGAGCAATCTTTAATACGGTAGCCCAAAAATGTGAGCAAGTTAGCCTCCGTGTACCTCATAAAGTGAAAATAAATAAGGAAATATTTTCCCACTTTTCAGATGCAGGGTACCATCAAGCGGGTGAGTATGCACCAGTGGATTTCGTCTCCGTCGTAGCGCCTTGCAATCGGAAAGACTTTTGCTCCTAAGCTGCTCGGTGGATCAATATCTCCATCAGATGGATAGCTTTTCAAAATGGAAAGAAACGTCGTGAAAACATTAAACGATTAAGTCGTTGAGTATAAGATTTTCCAACATGCATTCTCTGCTTTAAAAACATACAGCATGCATTTCTTAAGCTTGAAATATAGGAGATGTAAACAAAGCATATCCTACGTTAAAGTTGCTCCAATGAGAGGGAGTGAGATAAGAAAAATTCCCATCGATGGAAAAATGACCATTTTTCTCATCGAAAGGAAAGTTAACTGATAAAAGTGCGCTATTACCACTTGACATTTTGCCTTTTTCTCGCTTTCACTTGAAATTTCCCAGCAATTAGTCAGAGACTTAAATTCCCCTTGGTAGGGGTCAAAATAACTAGTAATAATATATATTTAACGTAGCATGACTAAGAGTAAAAATTTCGCCTCGAATATTAGCTATTTAAATTAAACAACATTAAATTACAAATATAGGTAATAAAAGTAAGCATCAGTCAAATTATTATTCAACAACGTCTTAACACTGAATATGCACTTAACCAAAGGTAATGCAAAAAACTAGTCTACTCCTCCAGTATATCTATAAATTCAGCTTGAGTGCTTCATTTTTTTCATAATGAACGGGTGAAAACTTTTATGTCTAGCCATTGGTGACGGTTCTCTAAAAATACTATACCAAATACTCTTCATCATTAAGGGCAAAATGACATCAATACCATGAAATTGTATACTAAATTAATTGGTTATATTTCACATACATAGGAAGCTTAGTAAATTCTTTTTCAGCAAACATTTTTCATTTCAAATTACATTGTACTGTTAACATTTTACGCGATATAAAGAGATAATTGAAGCAGCGAAAGCAAACAGCTCTCATGAATCATATTTCTAAATAATTACTCACGTCCGTTGCGATGTTTGAACACATAATCGTCCAACTAAAAATCCAACAAAATTCTTACGTAAAATATTTTTTCCGGACATTTCTAATGGCGATGAATTAAGCGGGCCTTCACATAGCAGAACACTGGTAATAGTTGATTCAACCAATTTCTCTGCTAACTATCTCCTTTACATAATCCCACGCTACAGATGTATATTAATTCATACACACCTGAATATTTAGCAAGGATACATGTGGGACACTTGCGGTTAAATTAATTACTATATCTGTTGCCATTGGTTACTGCCATTTTACATGAAAATTTAATGTACCCAACAAAACTGAACAAGCTGATATCGACGTATAAGCTGCCTTTATCCCGAGGAAAAAGATTATTTCCGTCTAATGGCAAGAATGATCAAACGACGAGTTTGATTTTTCTTTTGATTAGATTTGATATCCATTAACATATGAAAACACACAAGGAGAAAAGGCAATGAAGGGTAAAATTTATATTTAGTCGACGGCTGATGATGCGAGGGAGATAGAAACAGCAGATACTCTACAAATTATTCAAAGTAACACATAGGATAGAAGATAAGATAAATAATAATCAGACGAGAATTTTGTAAAACCTATATCTATTTCGCATTGACCAAACTTTTTACTTCCTCACATGCCCTAAATTCTTCCTTAGCGGTATAATTCTAAAACTTCTGCTGGACATAGTTTACAATAAACTGGAAAAATAAGCAAACACATTGCATTCATATGAAATTTTACGTCCGGTAGAAATAAAAATATATTTTGTGACGAACTATCTACACTTGTTATGGATGAGGATATGAAAGAAAAAATGGAAAGGAGAGCGCATGATACAAGGAATTTCAATGTGATGTTTCAGGGTCAAAGCGTGGGTTCAACCAATACGTTGAATCTTTATTTTTCATAAAAACTTCATTGATCATATCTTCCTGTAGATAATGTATAATTTATTCTCTTTTATCCCAAAGTCGTTCAATTATCAAAACGTATACATTGATAATCCAGCAATAAAACATTTCAAATTCATCTTAACTCTAAGCGTATACATTTTCCAACAAACGATTAGCTAATGAGAGCTAAAATAATAACGACAACTAAATTGAACTGGTTTTAAAAGTATAAGAAACTCATGGAGTCGCTTATGTATACCTAGTGGAGCATTTGCCACCATGTGTCGAGCATTTATTTGAAAAAAACATTCACTGACACCATTCATAATATCTGCGATGCTTTCAGCTAAATTTATTCACATGGAAAATTCTAGCGAGCCGAATAAAAGGAAATAATTTTGCTTTTCCGAGACCATGATCTCATTTCACGATTCATTCCACAGCATATCCCGTGATTTTAACAGCAAACATCCAAAAATGTTCGTTTCATTTATTCCAGCATGCTCATTTGGCGCAAAGAGAGGCATGAGGTGCTGCTAATCTGAGGAAATATCGCGTTGCTCTTGCTTTGATTCAATGATTCGCAGGCATCCAACCCTCCCTCCGACACCCTTTCCTCCTACCGCGGGCTTTATCATATTGAAACACGCCCTCTTCGAAATGATCCGGATGCATAAAAAATATAAGTGGATCAGAAATCTACCCGACTTGTCGTGCTTCAACGCCCGCGACCCGAGAGAAAAATATTCATTTTTCCGTGACTAAAAATCCGTCCGCCTTGCCAGCATCCCTTCCAAAACACCATCCCCACCAAAGACGCTCCCTCCTAGTCTTCTCCAAAAATGTCCCACAGACACGGCGCATGCATTCCGGCCCAGCGATCTGAGGCACACTTTCCACCTGGGGTTATGAGGAGACGTCACTGGGGTTAGAAGCCCTCAGAAGGCGGGAGAAATAAAATTTTGGTTTCCTATATATTTCTGGATGAGGTTTACGGTGGAGAGGTTTAGGAGGAGAGGCAAAGAGACGGAGTCGTCCTCGCTTATCCTTATTGCGATTTCGGGTGTAGAGCCACGCCTTCACACGGTCCGGCTCCTCGAATGTAATATCCAGCTAACCCAAGCGATTTTCTTTTTGGCGCCGTCGGCACCCACGCCGTACTGCTAACCTTTTGCTCAGCACCATCAAACCGCCACTTAAATATAAACCATTTCTCAGAGATTTTCTCGTACAATTACTTTGGGTTTTTCACTGATAAATCATAACTATGCCAAAATGTTTACATTTGCAAGGAAAACCCAGCTAACCTAAAGGACTTCCTCTTCCGTAGCTGTCCTTGCCGCGTAATTTCTTATCCTGCGACCTCTTTCCTCGTTATCGTCAGCCCAAAATTTCAACCTAAACTCTGTCTCAGCAACCTGTACGAATGATGTCTCTTAGTATCTCATATTGAAATTATTAATTTTGCACTGTTTTTAACTCTTCAGTGCACTGTACGCTAACCATGAAGCAATACCACTTCTCAATAAACTGCACTTACATCGTCTCTCGGATTCCAATATTTAAATCAAATAATGCCATTATGCATACATTCGCGAGGTACACCCAGTTTTTCGCTTTCAGCGCCGCCAGCGCCGGATATTTTCTGGTCCTGTATCCTTATCCTCCACACCGTCAACCCACGACTTCAATCAAAACTCTTTCCAAACTCCCTGAACTCACAATATGCACCAGCACCTAATCCATTAGTTAAGTTCCTAAAAGTTAAGCATATCATAAAATATCAACATTCGCGAGCAGAAACCAAAATGTAAACCTTGTGAACACGGTTTTTTATTCCAACGCCAACCAATACTATTTTTCTGAACCCATTGCTCAGCAATGTTTACGAATCACTTAACCCTGAGCCATTCCTAGCCTAACAATTCTTACTGTAGATTACGCTACATTACTGTATAATTTTAATAATGCCAAATGTATAAGTTCGATAGGAATATCGTCCTAACCATTAAGATAATCTAACGCTGTTTCTTTCGCGCCTCTTTCTTCTGAATGCGTAACCTTTCCCTCACCACTGTCAACCCAATTCTTCAACATCAAACATTTGTCAACTAACTACCAAGAAATATATTTGGGTATCTCATATTTATATCACAATAATACCAAAATATTTAAATACTCGAAGAATACCCAAGCCTACCCAAACGATTTTCTCTTTCGGTGCAGTCCGGCACACCTTTTTTTTAACCTGTTACCATGAACTCAGTATCGTCTAACTCAAATGGTTTTTTCTTCCAGCTTCGCACGCACCGCTTTTTTTGGAGCCCTTATCATTTGCCTTGGCAACGTCAACTCACAGCTTGAACATAAACCCTTTCTCAGCTGATTGCGTTTACAATGTGTTCGATCACCACGTGCACCAATAATAATTCGGCCGAAACGTTAAATTCATGAGGAAAATGCGACTATCACAAATTTCCGCAAACGACGGAATGCTTCGTTTACCTGTGAGTATATACATAATTTCGCAATGATTTTACCAATTCGTTGGAGCATAACATACAAAGTAGTAGGGTTTCAAGCGGTGGATACATGATAGCAGGAGTTCAAATTAAGAAACCGCTGCCGTCGTGCCCAGCAGCTTGCATTCCCTGCGCCGGCGATGGTCGATTCTTGGTCCAGGTTAATTCTTGCCTTCGATTCCATAAATAACAAATTCGATTTGCCTGGTCAATTCACGAGATTTTCCAAAGAACTTGAAAGTTAATATTCATGAGAATAAAATTCATTTTAATCGCCACCCCCTTGATATTTTAACCCACAACTTTCTCCTAAACTATTGCTCCTTTCACTTTGAGCGGAATTCTTCCGTGAGTCTCATCATCTAAGTAATTCATTTTCTGTCAGAAAAATCATGAGAAAACGTAGCTACATTCACGGGTACGTCGTTCAAGTCTCGCCTTCAGCAACTTTTTTAGGCAGGTAAGTGAATTTTGCAAAGATGAGCACGGGATTACGAAAATTCGTAGAACGGCGAAAGAGTAGCCTTTGATGGAGCACTATTGCATTGATGTTGGAATAGAAATTAAAATTTCCGGTGATTATGATAATTTTTATTACTTATCCGCGACAGCGCTATCTTTTCCTAACATATCATCCCACACCTCGTGACAATTCAATCACTGTCATTTATAATCAGGGCTTAATTTCATAAGGTAATAAAATAAAACTTCAATAACATCAAAGAATCATGCTCTTCAGAGGATGAGTGACCCTAGGTATGAGGAAGAGAGTAATATACCCAGAGCCGATAAAACATTAATTAAGCCAGCACTGAAAGGCGGGTGAAATATAAACTGTAAGAGTTACTGAACTAAATTGAATATCAAGAAATGGTCTACTTTCATTAACAATGAATACTTTCAATAGAGTTCAACTTATGAAATTTACAAGCATAAAATAAAAGAGGAAACTCGCTCTATGATTCAATTGTGCACTAAGCCTACTGAACGTCTTTAGTAGTGAAATAACTCTTTTTGACATATTTTATTAATGCATGCACAAACTAAAGAAATCTGTATGAATATTAAGCACGTATTATTTACTTTTGCTCAATGTATAATGAAATGCTTACGAAACTAAAACGTCACTGATATAATGAAAAATGTTCAATATTATAATACGGCCTTGATAATATCATATGCTTATGACACGTTTTTGATATAATGAAAAGGCAGCAACTTAGATAATGTCTTCATATCATTAGGTCCCGCAGTATGCAATGCCAATTGGGTGAAGGACTTCATAAATATCAATTCCTTAAAATACAAAGGCTATGAGAAAATTATAAAGAAGATTATTAAAAATCAGCCTATCAATATAATAATGGCTTTGTTTTCATCTCCGCAGTCAATAAAAAAGCAAAGCAAAGCGGAAAACAGTAAATAAAACATATATTTTGTATGAAATTTGAATAATTGGTTAATTTACCCTTTATTGAGTATTTTCATCAAAATTTAACTGCTGAAAAGGAAGCCATTACAGTGTATAAGTACATTTTTGTAAATCATATCCGCATACCGAGCTGAGGAAAAGGCAATTCCAACACATCACCAGACACGAGAAGGCAGCCAAGCGTAAAAAGATGCGCTAGACTTTATTTCATGGACGGCAACCTTTGTTATGAAAGGTAATAAATTTCGTAACATATATACACGTTGTCCTTCGCGACGAGCGGGGATGTATGTGACGACGAGGGAACGGAGGCATAGATTGAAGGGGGCATCTCTCGCCGAAGAAAGGAATGACGAGGGAAGCTCGTCAAAAATGAGATTTTGTGCCGCGCCGCTGAGGAGGCTCTGAGAATCGGATTTCCGTGACGAGGAGTGGATGTCCGCGCGACAAGCGACCCTTCCTCGAGGCAAAGGCGCCTTCTACCTCAACGTACCCTTCTCAGGCTATAGAGTGAGGCACTGTCCTTCTCTTTCTTGTTTCGCCAAATAGAATTTGAAAGCATTTTTCCCATTCTTCGCGCTGAGTTATTTCCCATGTCTTAGTATCAGAGCAAGCGTTTGGTGGTTGAAACATTTTCCTGTTTTGAGAGAGGAAAATTCTTCCGACGCACCGAACACATGCTGGATGAGGTAATTGAACCCAGTGTGCGATCATTCACGCAGAAAGTCAACCTGAAGGTTTTTTTTGATTGGTGAGGGCAGAGTTCACAACACTAAGGAATGGACGAGCAAATTTAACGCATAAAGGGTGGAGGAAAGGATTTTTATTTGGGGTTCCCGCAGGCTTTAATAGGTATTCGAATCCGGGTCCCTTCCATGAGCAGGCTACTTTAACACCCTCCTTAGAAGTGTGGTGATTATTGGGAAGAGTTCTTGACCACCGATTGTACCGTCCCAGGATCAAATCCCGGTTGATGGCGTTGCATGACATCAAAAAAAATCTTGTGAGTACAAGATGGCCTAGAGGAGAGGAATAACTCCCCCACCCTAACTGAGAGTTGTTTCATTGATTCACGGGCAGGGTGGTTACAAGCCGGCTAAATTTTCGATAGATCCAAAGTCTCCAAAAACATACCTTTCCTCCATGCCTTCATTCAAATGTTTTATCAACTGCTTCTATAAATTAATTACATTCAAATTACCGGACCGAAATTCAGGTATACTTCCCGAGTGCTCATGGCTTGAAATATGTTTTATATTACTAACTTTTCTTCACATTTTACTCCTTTCATCATCTCCTGCTTATTAATTTCAACATGCTGACTCTTTCACCATGCAGCTTCATAAAAGTACATAGAGCACATAATAGGCATAATTTTTATCATTTATTCATAATGGCTGAACATTAAATAATTACATGAACAATATTTAATGCCATATTCATGGCATATCAATAGAACTAAAGCCTCATTGTGTGTCTAATTTTTTAAAGTGCATTTTTCGGTAATATAGTAGTTTTATTAAAATTAACCGTCAAGGCCACAACGCAGGGAAGATGAAGGATCCACTTTAAAAATGAAAAAAAATCTGCTTTTAATGCAAATAATAATATTCACTTCTGCAAGCCATTTTCGAAGGCTGCTTTGGCATGACAAATTTGTGGAGATGGGGAACCAAAGTAAGATGCAAAATCAATGGAAAAGTTATAAGGCCTCTTGAAGAGGTGCAGAAGACATGGAAAAAATACGTAGAAAATGTGCATAACGTCTTGATTAGGCCAACTGGCCTGGGCATAGAGAAAGACGATTTGTGGGATAAAAAAGTCAGACAGGTATTTCTTGATACCTTATTGAGAGGACACATCTGTTGAAAGAAAGGAAAGTACTAGTTATGGGTAATGTCCAATTGAGTTTCCGAAGAAAAGAATTAATTATGATTAACAAATATAAATTTTGCGGGAAAAGTGGAATATAATAAACGTAATTGGGAAATAGATGTGGATAGGCCACGTGTTACGACTCAAGGGTGATGGTATAAATGCTGATGGTAGGATTTAGGGCAAGTAAGACGACAGAGACTACAGTATGGTAATAGATAGCCTTCCAGTAAAATGATGAAAGATTTAAAATCAGGGTATGAGAATTAAGGTGCCAAGGCTAAAATCGGCAAAACCGATTCCTTGTGAAAAAACGAGGATAATTTTCAAACCTTCGATTGATGGACAATTAGTGTACTGACAATTTGAATTCTAACTGGGCACTATTCAACTGCATTACTCTCTCATGGGAGGTTAAACAAACGTTCCCTTTTTTCTTTCTTTCAGATCGTCAAGATACAACTCAACGCGCTAGAGGCCGCCGCAAACAAAAAGAAATATTTTCATGCTAGGAGTAAAAATTCTAACTAAAGTAAATTAGTAAATTTCAAGGATTTAAAATAACTGCAATAGATTATTAATTTTTCACTGGCTTCCTTAACGAATTTCTTGCCTAATAATAAATCTTCTTTTTACGTACATTAAACCTAAAATAACCCAACTTTTCCGGTTGCGCTTTGACATGAGCACATAAAATGGTCATTTCATTAAGGAAAGGAGATCACAAACTCTACTTCCCAAGGTCCTTGAAATGCAATCCCCGTGCAAACCCTAAGAATAATAAAGATCGATCGCGTAATCCAAGATTACAGTTTTCTCCTGGAAATTCTTACCTCCGCGCATCCAGGGCATTGTATCGGGCCCCATAGGAGTCGACTTTGTCCTTGGAAAAACCATAAGCACTTTGAGACAACCTCTGCTCTCTATCGGCCCGAGGTATCTTCTGGAGCTAAAATACCGTCCAAATGAGGCAGCCTCTTCTTTAATCCGCAAATCGTGTTTTCTGTAGCTGTTTCGTGCTTCAAATATGCAGAAATATCTTATCACTATATTCTATCCTCTAATCGAAACTAGGCTTTACAATGAGGTCATCTAAAATCGAGTATCAACCGACGAAAATATGGAGATTTCCATGACAATTCGTTGTGAAAATTAATAAAAATCTACAAGTACACGATCTGGTATATTTAAAATAAGTATCTTTATATGCAAGAACTTGGGGCAGATTATGTTGGACACAAGGACGAATAAAAGCAGGGAACTAAGGAAACTACCTTAGAAAAGAAATAAATGGAGGGTAGCTGTATAGCAATGTAGGAATTGAAGCATCATTAATCAATTAAATTCTCAATATAAACATTCTGAATTATTTTTAAATAAGTGTAATTGAGAGTCCTTATACGTAATCACTTAAAAAGAACTCCAGATGCCTTCACCCAAAAATTTGCAATGACATTCTATTCTCATATCCCAGTGGATATTATACCAACTATAATACCAATTCTGATTGAGAATTGTACTTTTCATATTTTTTCGTTGTAAATCCAGTTGTTCAACGTAAGAATACATTTTGATATTCTTTCACTTTAAAATCTTAATTTCAGCTCTGCCTTTATAATGCTCGTACTTCAATCCTATGCTCTTTTGCTCCTTTACTCCATCACTTCATAAAATCTTCATGGTCCGCTTTTACTATTACACTTCATTTTACTTGTATTGAATTTAACTATAACCTACACCACGTTAAATCTTACCGAATCAAATTGCATCTTAAGCAACCGCGTAATACCAGTCAAATATCAGGTCAACTTATTCTGGCTCAATATGGCGTAATGATTGCAAAGGATATAGTTTCACTCGCGGACTTTTGAAGGGCAAAGTTCATTTAAAAGCCCATTAAAAAACAAAGGGCATTTTATTTTTCAAATCCATGTATAATTGAGTTAAGAGGCAATGATGTATTATATCTACAGCTTTTAAAAAGATAGCATACTGCAAAGGAGCGACTAGCTATAAAGATTGTTATTTGCACTTTTACCCGAAAAAAGCTTCAGTTTAACTGCTAAACAAAAGCTCTAAAGGAGTATTATAGTCTACATTCCTTTTTTTCCTCCCCTATCCTTCTTATTTTCCTTCGCTCAGCGGTAACGTTCGAGTTTCCAATAACGATTTAGAGGGAAAATGCCTTCACCCGTGATAAGACCCCTTATCGCCCGAATTCGGATGTTCCACATCGTTAGGTACGATTACAATTTGGACCAGTAGTCCAATAATTTCCAGGTGCTGTTCACACTGTTTTCGCGTGGACGAGAATGAGCGCTGTAAGGGCCCAAACAATGAAATTAGAAAAAAAACTGACGATGCATTCCCGAGGTTCAAGGTCTTCAGAATAGTGATTCCATTTATTCGAACGTATTCTTGGAAATGAAATTGTCAGACCGAAAATCATTCATGGAATCGATGGTTTGAGGCGTAATTTTGTGAAAGCGATTCATTGTGTAAAATGAAAAAGATGAAACTTTGTGTTTTCACGTAAAACATTTACACGACCATGGGTTCAAACATGGTTTTTCACGACCATGGACCAACTTACCTGATGATGACGCCTTACGTTGAAACCATGGTCGTGTAAATCTGTGCATAAAATTTCATGTGAAAGCACAAAGTTTCTTCTTTTTCATTTTTCATCACTCAAGGAAGTAACCCTTGAGCATGTATAACTTCTTATTGACGGCAAAGACATTCCACGCACAAGGCAATATGTCAGGCACTCTGCAACAATACATCTACTTTTTTAACCTTAATACTTCACATTACTTATTATATATTATTTTATAATTTTAATTTGTGGATTACAAAAACCAATGTCGGCTAAGAATTACTTATCAGCAGATGTGAGTTAAGTACGTTAGAAAATTTTATTGAATACGACTGGCTCGGCAACGACAGACTGCCATCATATTTTTCAGACTAATTACATTCCCAATCATCTATTTCTCGCTTCTCAAAAAAATAATCAAGCAATTTCATGCATTGCATCCACTCTCCGGCTCTCGTCCATCACTGACCGATTTTAAATCTTATTTAATTCCAGGACCGAGAAGCTTGGTAATGTTCTAAACAGATTGAATTAAATTTAAATTCTTATTCAAGTATAATATTTTTTAATTGGAATCAGTAGAAAATGAACTCAGTAAAGTGTATAAAGTGAATTTAAGGGAAACAGAAAATATTCTCCGAACGAAAACTCAATTGGCTTCTTGTACCGACTCTCATTAGTAATCTATTAGAATAAATCAGGGAATTATATATTAGAGAACTCAAAACGTAGTTCACACAGACCTCATCCATTAACACGCAATTGCCTAATGTTTCCATTCGAAAGAAACTTCTACAGATTTGATTGATTTCAATACGTTTGAACTGATTTATTTCATCTCCCTTGCGTAGCAAAACGAGTGACGTGCTCTTGTCAGTCTAAAGTAATACTTTATCTCAAAATTGGATTACTTTTGGGAGAGTCGTGCAAATTTTACTAAATTATTTGAATTAAATAAACATGCAAACAAGTTCATTAATCGAATAAAAATCCAGTGAAATCGGAAGATTTTATGAAATAAGAACTGATACATCATGCTTTTCCGATCTCTGAGGAGTGTTTTTTCTAAGATTATCCTAGTCGAGGTGGAAATAATTTCTATGTGCCTGAATACCTTCAGCATCCACCAGGTACATGGATACGAATCATAGGAAAGAAAGTGATGTAAGTGCAGAATGTGTACATCATTTTCTCACTTCCACCCCAAACAAGGGTAGGTCGACGAAACTACGTATTAAATCTGCAGTGGGAAAGACAATGAAGGGTCCAAGCGTAAAGAAGGGCTCAGGATACCCGGCAGAAGGGAGATTATCGGGTCAGAGGTGCGCCTGTCAGAAATTTGCCGAGTCAATCCATTAATCCCATTTACATCCACTAGTTTCAAAGGCCTAACCTACCATTCCATCACTCCAATTTCCTAACAACACAAGCCGTTTGGATACTCAGGAGCCAAACAAACAAACAAGCCCATTCTGATCAAGTTCGTACCTCGGCCTTTCCTTGCGCATTGTACTCTTCTTTCCTAAAAGAGCATACTTCTAAGGAAATTACGAATACCTAGATGAATAATTCCACTATCTTTTGAGGCATACGTATCCTTAGATTAAGTATAGAAATTTTGCATTAGAGTTGAATAAAAGATGATTGAATTTGGTTATTACTTTAAAATCCTTTCATAAGGGCTGGTTACACGATACATTAACACGTACAAGTTAATGTACGTTTTCCTGAATGATTTTGGTGGACCGGATCGGAACATGTACGAATGCATGAACCAAATTAGAACAGGGTTTATATTCTGTTAATGCATTCCCACAAGTTGGGCGGTTACACGGTGCATGTTGGCGTTCATTCTCGCGTTCATACATTTAGACATTAACCCGTACGTGTTAATGTATCATGTAACCAGGCCTATGGTCACTGCAATAATATCAACTATACTTGGTATTTCTATACATTATATATATAAAAGGAAGATGAAAAGGACTATTCATTACGTTTTAAAAAACGATAGTGAGATATCTACACATACTGAAAATAAAATGACAAAAAATATTCGCTAGAATGTTGAAATCAATTAATTTAAGATCTATTGAAATTGAAAAATCAGACCAAAAACTCTAACCCAAGCAATAAGTAATCTTCGGGCGCGAAGAATGAAAAAATTGGTGTCTTGCAAGTGCGGATGTTTCCTAGTATTATCCGGATAAAATGTCCTCTTACGGTTGAATTTGCGATGTTATTGCTTCAAAATATATTCTTGGAACTACAGTATACATTAATGAGCGTAAATTGAGTTAACATGGTAAGTAGAGCTGAATTTTATCTTCTGCAGTCTTTGGTAACCTTCAAATAAGCACTAGATAATTTCAAATAAAATTAATATCAGTTGCATTAGTATCCAGCCACATTTGAAGTTAGTCGTTTTATTCACGAAAAATTATAGGAATTGATTCTAACTATTCATTTCAAGCGTCAGTCAAATATAATCTTTATTACGAACAAATTAGCTGGATTAACGTGCATGACAAAGCTCCTTAGAGTTGTGGAAAAATTAAGAAACCAAAAATACTTTCTTCGGCAATGCAGATGGATATTGAGTCTATTATCCTCCTATATTTGACAGTCAATAAAATCTCCTATGAGTATATTACATTTCACAAAATTTCTTACTCACGCTGTATACTTTAGTAATGAAACACTTCTATAAACCGACGAACAAGGCAGCATTTTGCAGCATTTCTCGTAAATTTAAAATAAATTTTTGCAGTTATTGAATTCAGAACGTAAGTGCGTGAAATTTGCTAAAGCGTTTGGGCACTGTACATGATGAGACACTCGTCATCTGAGAAATGGTTCCATAGTTACGAGAAAAATTCCGATCCTTGCAGCTCCTTTTTCAGAAAAAATTACTTCAATGTACAAGCACCATTTTCTAATGAATTATTGAGCTTCATAAACCCTTCTTGCTCGGAGGGTCATCAAAGAGTAAAGTGACGAATTACTAACTCAGAACCAAAATAAGACCAAGAACTGGCAAGATACATTGTACTCAAGTAAGCATATACATTGAATATAAGTGTGCCATGTTTTCTTTTAATTCTGAAGCCAAATACTGAATATTTCCTTCTTTTTGGGAGAGTAACATTTGACGCTGTAAAATTTTTAAATGGGCGCATAGATTAAGATTGAAATGTGGTGGAATGTAATTAGAGATTTACACATGATGATCAACAGAGAGACGAAATCAGCACTTATATCTTAAGAGGTATTATCATAGCCAAAATTGCCCTCCACGGCATTCGTAGGCCCGGACGTGAGTCCGAAGTAAGTTAAATTTCCTTAAATCATTATAACTCTACAAGATTCTACTTTATGTCAGCAGGTGCGAGTACTTAACACCAACACACAAATACACAAAAGAAATTTCTTCGAGAGGGAACAGCGTAAGGTGGTGATATATTGAGGATGTTATGCTATATATTCGTAGTTTTAAGTTAATCGATAGCTAAAGGAGGTGAATATAACTGATTTTAGCGATTCTTTCAACTATTAGAGAGAAAAACAGGGAAGAATATAGCGATACGCAGGAATTGGTGGTGTTTCTTCGAAATTTCATTGAAAAGGGAGAATGAGTATCAATAAGGAAAAGAAGTCATGTGATTAATAACACACTTTAGTGCAACAATATTAAATAAGCCCCTGTTATGGCTTTATAGCCACAGCATGCTTTGCAACACACCCGAGTGTAACGTTTTTTAAATACTTTCAATTGTCATCTAAAATAAATAGAAATAAACTTTACCCATTGATAGAACATAAAATTTGCATCACAATGTATTTTTGTAAGCAGGTGGCTACAATTTTCGTCAACATCCACAAAACAGCGACTTTTTCCAGGCATCACTTGTTCTTCCTCATTTAAGATAACCCTTAAACCAGGGAAACACCAATACTAACTACTCCATCTGACTACAGAAGCAATACGAGTCACATTGAACGATCTTATTACGACTGCGAATAGAGTACCAATTCAAATTTAAGACCATTACTTTTAAATTAAAAGGCAAGATACTGAAGCTCCGACTGATGGGAATCAAATTCCGCGTAATTGCTTTCAATTCATATGCTTGACTTCCTCTGTTAGTAAACAAATCACTTCCATATAACAGATACGATTTTACTCGTTCGCAGAGAAGTTATAGTTTATTCAGCGCCAGTTGCTGAAGATTCAAGATGTACTTGAACTCTCGAAAAAGCTACCTATTATCGGCAAAATTTACTGTGCGAGGAACAAATCGCGTCAGTCTTTTTTTTCAAAAAAACACTAGGCATAAAAAATACGGCCAACTACAGTGAATAAGGTATAAAAAGGAAAGCAGGCTTGTTATCAGAATCTATGGAAATTGTGCGGAATACGAAACTAGCCCAAAATAAATGTGACACAGAGTCATTAAAGCAAATCCGATGCATAAAACATTGACCCTTGGAATAAAAAAATTGAACGAATAAATCGATAGTAAATAATGAGATACTGGCATAGAAGGTGAAATAGGGGGAGAGTATAATGAACTACGAAATTCGTTTCATGAAGGATAAGGACATTTTCCTCATTACAATTTCATCTTCAAATTATCTTACATTAGGAGCTTTGATTATCACTGTATATAATCGACACGTTTAACGAATTCAAATGGAAAAATTGGCTCAGATATTTTAACTTTGGTATGCATAGCTTTATAGCTTACCAAAGGAGAGTCGTACGTGAAAATTACTATTTTCTGTGAGTTCTAACACGGGATAAAACTACCTCAATGTTTATACAAGGTGCTTCATGTAACCATCATTGGTTCTGATTGATGAAAAATAGCTAAGTACCTACAATGTTAGTATGGAAAAGGGAAATAAAAGTGGTCACTCATTTAAAAATGTTTGAAACCAGTATAAAATAATTAGCAATGCAAAGATGCTGGTACGAAAAAGAGAATTAAAGACATTATCGATAAAAAACATTGAACGAATTCTTTAAATAGATTCATTTTTTTAGAACTAAGCTCCAACATTCATTGGGATGCACGAAAATAAAAGTTCTAGTTTTCACGGGGAAAGTTATATTTAATACAAATTTAAGAGACATTTTTCCCAGCTAAGTCAAATAGTTTTTCATGGCGAACTTCATCCTCTGGAGTACTCAAATAATTTTTGTTCAGTATGATGAAACACGACAGCAATTCTATTTCCAGTGTGCTCTTTTATTTTATGATACCTTTTTACCACGTATGTGACTGCTCTACATATGTTTATAATTGAATCGAGAGCCAAGAATTCTGTTCGTATATTCTATTCGCCCAGCAGTGGTATTCGGAATCTCCGTCAGCAGTAATTTAAATGATTTTCACAGATTCTTATTTGCAGGAATTGGGATCAGACAAAACCTCCATTCTTCATTCTGAGACATACAGTAAACTATATCCATAGAATAAAGGGAATTGGGGAGAAACTATAAGTAAAATATTTGTTCATAAAATAACATATGTTTGGAAAGGCAAAATATTTAGGCATAGTCAAAAAATAAAACCCGGTATCATATTAAAAAAAGTTTAACAAATTACCAATTTTCTCCTCGTAGGTTATAAATGAATTCATGTTTGGGGCTAATAAAAATTAGTACGCCTCAAAAATGATCATCGAAATTGAGCAAACTTTGAAAGAGTATAGAATGTTGACCACAATTTCAAACAGTCTAGTATAACGACTAACGTCCATTTTTAATGGTGATAACGTCAAGACAATTTGATGGAAGGGTAGTAAGGGTAGTGGAAGGGTATTTGATGGAAGTCTTGTAAGTTTCCACCGAACCCTAGTATTGCCTGTATTTCCTGCAGACAGCACGCTCGTAAGGTACAGTATGAATAAGTGATGTGCATACGATGAATATTCTGCTGGTTTTTCCGGGTATTCTTCCGCGTTTATCCATTTGTAGGACGATATTTCGCCAACGTTCCAGTTGGCTTCCTCAGGTCCACTGAAGTGTTGATGCAGAAATTTGTTCATCTTATATACACCCCGTTTGCCGCCTTTTTTCTCGAGGTGTGCCCTGATTGGTCAGGATCTTTGAAGACCCTTTTCCACGCGCTGGCGAGATTGTAGCCGTCTTCACGGTTGAAGATGGAAACGGGGTGTATATAAGATGAACAAATTTCTGCATCAACACTTCAGTGGACCTGAGGAAGCCAACTGGAACGTTGGCGAAATATCGTCCTACAAATGGATAAACGCGGAAGAATACCCGGAAAAACCAGCAGAATTCATCATAATCTCCGCGGAAGCCTACTTGGAAACTTTACGATGAATATGTATACGCTGGGGTGACTGCGCAGCTAATTCCATTCCCTCTTGGTGTCGGTTGGGCCTTTCATACTTTTTTCACGCACCGATGAAATTTTTTTAAACCATTTTGGGTCATTCAAGTCAAATCGACAAAAGGTATATTTATCCAGCCATGAATGGTAAATGGGATCTCCTCCTGCAGGAATTTAACATATTTGCGTAGCTTTTTAATTGAAGGAATAGAGTTGGGAAATAAAACGTCCATTGTTTATAGCGATCCCATGCTACGAAGAGGCTAGTGGCAGGATTTATGCCTGAATGCTTTAATCTGTCTTCCGTAGGAAAATGACTGTCCCAAATTATCTAGCGGAGAGTACTAAATAAAAAAATGCAATAATTCTTAAATACAAGGTATTATTCGTCAGAAAAGAGCATTAAGTTCATACATTTTCAGAAAGGAATTAGAGTAAATATTTTAAAATAAATAGTTTTATGAATGGTGTGTACCGAGTTCAATCCGATCTTACGGAAATAAATTTGGGCTTGATTCTTTATGATGTGATGGAATTGGATGATTTGGAAAAACTATTATTTTAAGTTATGGAACAGAATTATTTCGCCAAATTTTAAACGTATTAAAAACAAAAATTAGGCGGAGATGGACTTATTCGAGGAATCGAAAAGATTTGAGTGAAGCTGCTTTGGGCTGAAGCTTACTTAGGCAAAAACCTCGCGAAACATCATGGAACGCAGTTCTTTATTTGTTTTAATATTTCTTTTGTTTTAATAAGTAGGGACCAAGGTCTTTGTATAATGTTTTCTATTGTTCTTTCAAATGTTTTCTATTGTTTTTTCAATTTTTCTATTGCTTTTTTCAGTGTTTTCTATTGTTTTTTTTTCATCATATTTACATGTTACCACCAGGCTAAATGCCTACTTGTAACAATTTTAATTATAATAATAATAATAATACAGTCAATGGATGATACCACACATTTTAATGCAGTAATATTCTTACTGAAGGTAAAATTCATATCGGATCGATTATTGACGGGTTAACTGAGTTAAAATTAACTAGAGTAAGCTAGATATAGCCGCAGTCATTTTCCACACATTTCGCCATTTTCGAGGGATAGCTCCCAAAAATGATACGTAAACCTTCAACTCGATTGAATGAATCATAAACTGCGGAAAATTACCACGGATATTTCTATCGTATTGGTAAAATACACATTATTAAAGCATGCTGTTTACTAGGGGTCCACACATTGAGAATGCGAAGAGCTAATGGTGCACTCAAACATTATTATTTCAATGGAGGTAACAGAAATTGAACTCGATTATCCACCTCACGTTATTCCAAGCATTCCAAAGGGATATTGCATCCTTGAGACCACAGTCATTCAGAGCAACAGCCGTCACGGCAACAGAGCGACCACCAAGCTCGTTATCAAATGTCATTCTTCCCCGAGAGTAGACGCGAGAATTCCAACAGATAAGAAGATAAAGGGTTACCTATGAAGCCACGATAGGCATGAGAAATGCTCAGACTACGTTCATGGGGAAGAATGCGATGAATATCAAACTAGAAATGAAGAAGGCATAAATATATAGGAAAAACTGTTTTTTTGTCTTTTTTCCTAACGCACTATAAGAGTTAAAAGCTTTAAGAACCACGATGAAAATTTCATAGTATGTAGAGTAGATAATTTTGAATATTTCCTCACAAATATGAAAATTTTACACAATAGAAAACACTTAGTTGAATTTGTTACACAAAAAATATAGTTGAATACCACCTAGATGCATCAGACACACAAAAAAGGGGTAAAATTCCATGGGAATTTAAAGTGTTGAAGCAGGTTGAAGCTAAAATGCTTGAAAATCAGGTATCCAATGGAATTTCGAAAAACTTTGGTTGGAGTCGTGGCTAAAAGTTTTTTTGATTGAGCTATTATTGAACAAGACATGAGATGGTAGAGACCAGACAAAGCTACCGATAGAAAATATTGATTTCCTGACTATTCATTGATATCCCAGGAATGAGGATTTAGCTGGTTTAATACCTTTCCGCTAATAGTATGCGACCCGGAGAGCTACGATGGGTCCAATACCTTAAATATTGCATAATATTTGCTGGTTTATAGTGTAACATGAAAACGTAAAGTGAGTTTTAAGATAAATATGCTTTTAATAACCTTAAGGGAAGAAAGCCTTTTTTTTTAATGAAATTGTTCCCCCACTTTGGCTCAGATATTTAGTAAAATCCCCGCTTTAGCTGGGAATTAGGATAATTCATGTCAATTGCTTGGTATTCCTCTAATATGACGAATCGTGCATAGTATTAACAAAGAATTCAATATGGTAAGAATCATTCACTGGGATTCGCCGTCACAAAATCTCGAGATGTACCATCCTTTGCCAGTTTTAATGAGTTCCGTTTACTCCTGCGAATTTATAAAACTTTTACCAATGCTCGGGACTTAATTTACATATGAGTGAATTCATGACGCATAGAGGCATCCCAGAGTTGCTGCACATAATTGCATTCGGAAAAATTACTGGAATTATTTTCTGAAACAAACTTAGTGTGATATTAGGGGAGGTTCTAATTCATGAGAGCGCAATATTCATTTTTAGTTCGAGCGTTACGGAAGAATAAATCTGTGATATCTCAAAGAAAAGGCCTTGAATAGAAGGGATTACACTACCAAATATTATTTTTGATTTAAAATGCAATGGTTGTAAAAAAGACTCGAACCAATTCTTACAACTGAGCGATGAATAATTTCGCCACTAGAGTACTTTGAAGTTTCAACTTGAATTCCGCGCCAAAAATGCATTTCTCGGGCGACGCCATGTTCATGACTTGCGAACCATATGATATCTACATTGCTTGCATAAGGATAACATTGTTATCTATGCTATTTCGAGTATAAATGAAAAGTAGATAAACCGGAGAATTTTAGGTGAGTGGGAGAAAACCTTACATATGCTGTTGTGTGCCGAGATGTGATATACCTCTCTTGCCTAATTTCTAATTTTAAAAAGCCGCGTTGCCATTAATAAAATCATGTAAAGCAATGGCGGCGAAATTAGGATGATAAAAATCTGTAAATAAGTAGAAAAACGAGAGAACGTGCTGAAAAAAAAATTACAATAAACAGTGTCTATCCTTCCATCTTCACTACCACAGCTCCCAGCGAGGCCACCGCAGTCACTTATACAACATCCAATAACAAGCATTATGGAAACTAAGGGTGAAAACGGTGCAAGTATGCAGTACATACACGCGAAATAATCATTAAATCCTACATAAATAGGAGAATAATGGTAAATTTGCAGTTATAAAATAATGTTTTGACTGCATATATGTTCACTCACAAGCGGGATATATGCGGAGCGCAGTCGAAAACTACGAAAGGAGAAAGGTGTACTAAATTTCCTAGAGAAGCAGAGGCGGCGCCACAAACTTTGCCTTAAAACTTTTGAAAGTGACTATACTAGTATATCTGAAGAAAATATAAGTGAACTTACGGATATGTTCATGTAAAAGAACAAATGAATGAGTTACTTTTTGATTTTGATAACACCTTTGATTTTTTATAGCACGAAACTGACTTGGAGAATTACCGGGAACATAGGTTGACCAAAGCGAGGCCTCTGCTTAAAAATGCTGGGCAAACGAAATTTGAATGCGAATCCTGAAAGAAACAGAGAGAATCCCGAATTTCCTCCCTTCAGAGGTGCAGAAATAGCTAGTAGGGGAAAGATGTTGATTATGATGATTTGTTCTTTTATTTTATAATTTACATCCAGAAGCTAAAAACTGTAATAAGGAAAGGATTTTGCGTTGATATGTTCACAAATTGAAGCATCTAGGATAATTGCCGTGATTACTGCTTTAACCTGTAAACATTGTAAAAAACTGTAAACATTTCCTTATAAAACTTTCGTTTCATTAAAATGTGTCAGTTTGAGACAAAAATTGTCCAGAGTCTTTGTTAATAATGTCAGTACAATTCTGAAACCAGCCAGAGCAAAATTAACATTGTGTTTTGCCATGATGATAAACTTTTGACCACTATTTCCACGCTCGCAGTGTGATTACAGCTTCTTCAAGCATTACTCACGCGACATTCCTGAGGTTCACACGTCACGCGGCTTCAGCCAATAGAAATACGGTTCACGTTATGGGCGTGGCTGAAGCTCCTAGTGGACTTTTAAAGGTACTTATCTTGGGTAAAAATCGGATTTGAGCTCTGAAAATTGGCCTGTGTGTTTTTCATTCATATCTATTTGGTTTTAATTATCGAAAACCAATTTTTAATACTGAGTGTTCCCTCCCATTCAAAAAATAAACATGATGGATGCTGATACAATGATATTTGGTGCCACTTAAAAATTAAAAGTACGGAGTAACTCGATTCCTGAGATTTATTTAAATAACGGTAGCACTGAAAAGGGAAATATCCTCAAATATTGGAAGTTTTCATTCAAGGAAAGCAGGTTAATGGACAGAATATATCGGTATTTCTATTCGACGGTTATCTTATAAAACTACGTTTTATATATTTTATATAATCAATGCTTTCGAATTCGAAGGCTTCGGCTTTCGGCCGTGTAAAATGTAAAATAGCAGCCTTTCGCACGATTGAGGCTATCCCGGTTACCATCCCAGTTTAATAAGTATTTCTAATTGCTTAGCGCTTACGTTGGAATTGTGTGTAAAGTCTCTTTCGTGTGACCAGGAAACAAAATAATGATAAAATCATATCTATATAAATAAATGACTCAAAATATAATTCAATTTTCTAGAAAAAATCAAATTCTCTATAGTTGGTTTAATGTTTTTTTTCTTAGGTAATATTCCTGTGATACATTTTTTTAATTACAATTCGGAAATATTTTTGTTGATTTCTTATATTTTTAACCATCCATTAATTTTTTATACTATTTAATTCTTTTCATAACCATTCAGAAAATTGTTAATACAATGAAAAACAATACAAGATAGAGGCAAAACCTGAGACACATATGTAACAGTCATAGATGAATGACTTATTGAAGCAGATTATATGCAGTAAGTACATAAGTATCTCAGTCCAAAATGCGATCAAGTAAAGTGTTATTGGTTGCCTAGAGCCTGGCTGAAAGTTATTCAAAAGTTAGTTCATAGATTTACCTCAAGAAGGGAGTTGATGGCCCAGGCGTGCGACTGGCAAAATGATAATCTGGGAACATGGCGGAGTAAATGGAGTAATTTCTTTTGCAATTTTAGCTTTTTAAGGATGGCACAGTTTACTTTAAACATTTTAAATCAACATAACGGTAATACCTGATCAATTATGCACGTAAACAAAGGTATAAGCGTGAATTGCAACTCATTCACACGTGTATCGTTTATGATGCCGCGGAAGAAGAGTAATCTCATTTCTCTTAAAATTGTATGCGAGTGACCATTATTCCTACGAAACAAAACCTAATAATTTTCCAGCTTTGACACCCACAGGACCTTAACCGCATTTCAACAGCGGTCGCAGCGCGAATAATGATCTTCGGACAAATATAACGATGCCCCATTGAGGCAGAATAAAAGGTATACGTAAAAATTACTGACTCTAATGTTTGACCTTCAAAGATTTGGAGTTTCGCCTTGGAATTGTTCAAGCCTAGTAAATCATTAACGAAATCAGTACGCATCGCTAGGTCGCATACAACCCAGCCATAAGCGTAAAAGTACTGGAGGTACTTGCTCCTTATACGATCTAACTCTATCAGTGAAAAACAAATATATGGCATAAAAACGTTTCTATTAGCCCGCAGTAGGCGAAAATTGATATAGCAGACGGAAATTCATATCATATTATAAATTTCATAAGTTCCATCCGAGCATGAAAACAGTGACTTGTTATTATTTAAATTTGACACCAAACGGACTTTGAGCAGAGCCAATGGGGCGTGAGTTACCGGTACATTACACTAAACATTCCGTAGTGATGAGACAAAACTTCAAATTTTAAATAAAAAATCCCCATTTTCTTTACCTCTTGGACATTTTCAAAGGTCGAGATGAGATTATTTTCGTATGAATAGGGCATAGTCATACGGTGAATATTAGGTTCAAGTAATTTTTCTTCAAAATATAAATTTATTATGCACACTTTAAGTCAATTTACCGGAATAAACACCGCAAAATGATCTAATATAACCACTATAACCATAAATTTAACATAAGAAGCGTTTATACGTAGAACACCAATTAGGGGTTTATTTGAGTAGGTCGTCATTCATTGTAAAAGAGAAAAAAATATCTCATTGTTCTCTCATTTTTCAAAGGGATAATGTAAAGTAAAAAACGGCAGCAATTAAATAACAGAAACTACTTCAACGCATTGAACTTTTTCTCACAACGGAAATGGTTGCTATGATTTTACCAAGGGCGAGCATTTTGAAAATGATCAATGAAATAATGACCTGCAAACAAAAGGCACATGACAAATGGAATACTTATTGCAATTAAATCCATATCTATGGTAAATGAAATGAAACAAACGATTTATCTCGAGCAGAGGAACCGCAATGGCATTACCAATGACATAAGTGAAGTCAATCTCGTGCCTATAAATTAGAAAGCATTGATTTGAAATGATTCTTCTGATAGCATAAATGTATACAGCATACTGCGTGTATGTATGTTCATTGACAGCGTTCTTTATACAATGGAAACGAGACTCCAGGGCGGGCTCGCATGGATACACTCCTGTGGCAGGGACTGTAAGCGCGAGCTTTTCTCCTCTGCACCCAGAAGGAGGAGGACGGGAAGGAACAAGGAAGGAGGCGCCGCCGCGACAGGATCCCGACGACGCCTCCTGGGAGGGGATAGGGAAGGAACGGAAGGGACGGGGAAGGAACGCACCGTCACAAAGGCGGGCGGGTCCTACTACTAACGAAACCAAGCTTACGCAATTAATGTGCCAGCGATTTTAGTGGGTTTTCCTATGAGGAAGAAAAATCCATCGATCAAATCGCTAGATCGTTCTTTATGCAGGGTAAAACTTATAATTTTGTTAACCTGTTACAAATATACCGCCTTGCACCAAAATCTTCGAAGGGCAAGAGTCAAGAAGGGCCCCCAACTCCGATTGTGTGTATTTCAAGAGCTTGCAGCTTTGTATTGGGTAAACAACATCATCACCTATTCAAAGCAACCTGCGATTTGAATCACTTGAGCGAGTTCTTAAAACGAATATTTCTAAATAATATTTCCAAAAAAACACTCAAGAATTCTGCTTTCTCTTCGGCGATGCGAAAGAAATCTGGTTTCATCCAGGAGCACATAAAAAATAAAAATAATGGACATAATTACCGACACAATATACTATAAATAGAGGTAGCATTACAAGTAGAAATAATGCTAATCATAAGGACTTTTCTATTTGTTGAAGTGGACGTTGCACATGATACTTTGGACGTAGAAACCAAAATATATTATATTACATGATTTCCTTCCCTCTATCAACTAAATTGGTCATTTTAGCAACGAATCCCGCCCTAAATGTGATTTTGGATCTGCGAGAAAGCAAGTGCAATTTTTAAACGTCCTACGGTGGAAAATGTAAGTAAGTAAAAGTCCAGGTGAGGGTGAATTAATACACATCACTATGAGCTCATGCTTTAAAGGGAAGGTCGAGTTGATACTTTCGGCTAGAACGGATCTAATCCAATGGAATACTCACAAAATCATGATATTAGGTCAGTTTCTTTTACTGGGCACTCAGTGATTTTCCATTAGCAAAAGTCCGCCTCAGAAGTCCTTATCAGGAAATTGCAGAGCTTTTTTTTCGAAAAAGGGATGGCAATAGGCTTCATACAGATATGAATCCCTTACCCTCTGGTAAGTAGTACAGCAATTGACCTTTTTTGGCCACCATGTTATGCAAAGGAGCATCACAAACCCATAATGTAATTAAACCCGACAATTAGATTGGTCATGTGAGGGTAGAGCTCACCACGGGTTAAGCCAGGTGTGTGAGTTGCTAATAGTTGTTCTAATCTGATTGCTTTCCAAGGGTGACCTCAGATTCGACCGAAAGATTCACATGTGGTATGAATCTGGAACCCTAAGGTCTGCAGCGCAGCGATCTACCCTTTGAACTACCACCCTCACCTATAAAAAAAACATTGGTGGATATAGCAGCAGGACGGCGCAGGCGCAGGAACTGAGCAAAAATTTCAATTATAATTTAAAAATTAATATTAGAAAGTGTACAAATTATATTTAACAGTGGATTTTCTCAACACTCTTACAGGCAAAAACATAGGCCAAAGTAAAGAAGGATTTTCAAAGATTTATTCCAGAAGCAGAGTAGGGAATAAAAAGAACCTCATGGATAAGGTTGGCGGCCATGCACTATCAAGTACTTTGAAAGGTGGATTTCAACTTTGGAACCTAACTCTAGCTTTGTCCCTAGTGCGGCGGCTGCAAGTGACATCAACCAATTAGAAAACAGCAGTTACAGTGACAACTCCAGTTTGGCGATTAAAAGTGGCATTTTCAAAGCTACCTCCTCATCAGCCTTGCCTGAGGCCTGAATCAGAGTAGAGGAAACTTCCTCATCAGAATGACGTATATGAGGGAGAAACTCCTATTTCAAGTATTCGCAGCTAAAAAATTGCAACTCGGATAAAATTAATTTTTCGAAAAACTTGGACGTCGAAAATGCTTTGCTCCATTTTTAATGATGGCATAAAAACCCTAGCTCAAGAATCCCGTAACCATAATTTAAAAAATATTTTGATGCATAAAAATATTATTCATAAGAAATGGTGAAATTAATCATACCTTACCGTATTTTTATCGATTTAAAGGAATAAAAATAGCTCACTTGAGATGGGACTTAGAGGAAACAATACACGTTTCAACATAAATTGAGCAACTTTTTTCTCTTTTCTTTAAAAATAAGAGCAAAGACTGCTTCATTTCGTTGCACTGCATTCTCTGGTAAGCAAAAACTTATCACAAATGGGGCTGTGTGCGTAATTCATAACTCGCTGACAAGCTAAATAGGTTTCATACAGTAGTCTCAAAAAATTGAAAAACAGTATTTATCTCAGATTTTTATACGATAACTCTATGTATCAATATCCTTTCAGCAGTTTACATTCACCCTGCAAATTTCCTATACATGCAAATGTATGTAGTGTATATTTTCAGCTGGAATTTCCGTAAAAAAATGTTCACTGACTTATTTCTCTGCGACATTTTCCAACAACCGCGAACTCCTTTACCGCTTTCAAGCATCAAGTAATGTACCGAGTACACCCGAGAAATACCATATATTCTAGTTTCTTATGACGTGGGCACTCGGGTATTGTGATAAGTGCCAAAGAATGGGTATACAAATGAAAGTAAAAAAATATGGGATGGGAATTGGTTTCATAAAAATGAGGAAAAATTGCACGTCATGAAAGAGATAGAAGAAATGATGTGGCAGGAAAAATGTAGGACGCAGCATATGAATTTCCACCACAAGAAACTTTAAGTGATGCAATTCTTACGAGATACATCTTCATGATACCCAAACATACACTTGCGAGAGACACTGGGAAGGTCAGATATGAGAGCTCTAGAACACTATTCACGAAAAGCGTTGAGAAGAGGGAGTGAGACATTGAAAGGGAGCGGAAAATCACGGTTCGTAGACACCAAGTTGCACCGGCAAATAGAATGCGTCCCATGCGACGAATATCAGGGAAATTTTATCATATTCTCGAAAGAGGGGATACTTACTGGGAGCGTAAATATTACGTTACAAATAAAAAGTATATAAATTTAAAAAAATGCTGAAATTATGAGAAGGGGTGGATATAGGGGGAAGGGATCTGATAGGGGTCATGAATCCCTCTCCAAATTTAATTATTTTTTATTTCTATTAGTTTAATTTTTTGTGCCCTTTTAAAGGAGTAACGGGAGGTTTTATGCAAATACAAGGCTACAAGTCCCATGTGAGAGAATTTCAAGTTGTATTTATCGCAAAGCGTAGCACCCCCTACCGGAAAAATGCCCCTTTCCCCTGCGAGGAGAGGGTATTCTATACTCCCCGGACCCAAGTCATACCCCCACTAAATTTGGTATTAAATCTGCCCCTGAATACGAATATGTAAGCCTCTACCCAACAAAATGATTGTTCGGGTACTTCTGCACTGAAAATCTGATCGTGTACTATTTTATTTCCTTTTTATACATAGTTTCCATAGCAGTTTTTTAGTTACGAATATTTTATTTCGAAGCGACATTTCAAAAAACTATTTTGATATCGATTTGATAAATCATGAGAAACTAAAGGAGATCAGTTCCCTTTTACCCAAAGTTTCCCAAAGTTTCGCCACCTGCTTCTCGGATGATTGGATCCGAAATATGGGCGTTCTTAACTGATTCCAGGAAGCCGTTGATCGCTTGATGCTCGACGGGGGGACTCGGTTGCCTCGTAACGCGCAACTACTCGCAGAAAATTTGAGAAAATAGCAAATAATTACAACATAAATTGAGCGTAGTCCTTCTTCTGTCTTTAAAAATTTCAGCAAAATTTGCTTCATTTCGTGGCATTGGGGAAACTTTTGGCTGTTAGGCAAAAAACAATCATCGATGGGGCTATGCAAGAGATTTGAAAATCGATGAACAGTGACTTAATGGTTGAATATTTCTCATTCAATGGTTTCAAAAACGTTAAAATCATAAATTATTTAATTCTGATTCTTATACACGTACTCCGTCTTTCAGTAGATTTTCAGCAGTTTACATACACCAGCTTACTTTACAATAAGGTACGATATTAAAAAAAATGTTTTGATATTGATTTTGATAATGCATGAGAAACTAAAGGAAATCACTTTCCTTTTTCCCAAAGTTTCCCAAAGTTCCGCCGCCGACTTCTCGAATGATTGGTTCCGAATTATGGGCGTCCTCAACTGATTCCGGGAAGCGCTTGAGCGTTTGACGCTCAACGGTTATGGTACGATATTTCAGAACGACTATTCAACAAAATGTTTTGATATTGACTTTGATAAAGCATGAGAAACTAAAGAAGATAACTTCCCCTTTGTCCCAAAGTCTTATGGTCTGTCACCTACTTTCTCGAATGATTGGTTACGAAATATGGGCGTTCTCAACTGATCCTGAGAAACGGTTGAGCGTTTGACGCTCGATCTGGGGACTCAGTCGCCTTGTGCACCGCAACTCCTCGCCTCTCCTCTACGTGGCGTCAAGCAATTTCAGAACGCGCGGCCACCACGCTTCACTCATGAACGCTTGACTGGATTCAAAAGACCCAAACGGTGTAAGAGTTTTCGCGACAAAACCATTTCTCATCCATCCATTTTCATGTGAATGGTACACGGGTAACGGCCTCATTTCTTTTTCGACTTCTATGCTCTAGAAGCACGCTGTAGGAAGTACTGCTTGAACGTTAAGGCAGCCCAATTACTTTTTGGTGCATTATCTTGGTATCGATTCGTAAACCCTCAGCGTGCCGGCTCATTCAGTTCGTTGATCATTTTCGTCACTTCTAACCTCTTTAAAATCGACTTTTTTAAATTTTTATCTGTTCCAGATCACTTCTTGAATGCTCCATGCAAACCTACCTTATTCGGTAGAATACTATTTTAAAAAACCAGCGTCTGGTAACCAATTTGTATTCATTTTGGCTCCAAAATTCTTGCGTAAAAAGATTCATTTTTATAAAGCAGTGACTGAAGTAATGCAATCTTAACGAACTCAAAACATTTATGGCATTTACCTTTATAATTGTTTACGATGCATTTTCAAAATGTTAAGCCTGAAAAAATCGAGTTAATTAATGGCATAAGTTATGGTGATCTGATAGCATCATAAAGAAGGGAATTATTTACAAATCTTTGACTATATATAATACAACAAATGTGGTTTTTAAATTTTTCAATTTTTGCTGCAATGGTTTGCGAAGATGAAAATGGACTGCAGGGACCAACCATGGAGAAACACATTGCTGGGCTGTGAAATTAGGGATCGACCAGAAAAGAGTGGGTGGCGGTTAGTGACCATTGACGAAATGTAACTGGATAAGGAGGGGTAGGTTTCAAGGGTGAATGGGGGTGGAGTGTGAAAAAATCCATTGGCGGTTGGAAAAAAAACAGTGGGCTGTACGAACAGCTATTTTAAAAAGAGAGAAAAGGCGTGAATTAGGGACAGGCCCCGCGTCACCGTTTAGTAACTATCCTTTCATTTTAAAGAAAAAAATTCTCTCATAAGCATTCAGGAACTTGTTAGGAGCAAGTTTCAGTAGTTTTAAGTTTTCTTGTGTCATTTTGGTATCTGTGTCAGCTAAGCGTTGGGCCATGGTCCACTTCTCGGGTTACATGTTTTTGTAATATGTTCCTTATACCTTATAAGTATGTTGCGTCACGTTTGGCCAAAATAGGAAGCATGGAAAAAGTTACAGTCTACTTTACATATGCCTGAATTACCGTGTAGCGGAATTTTGTCTCTTGATTTAGTTTGTTATTGTTAGAGTAAGTAATTTTTTTTTCACGGTGTTGAAGATTTTGTCCAAGCCTTTAGTCAAGTTGGGACAAAAAGGAAGTTTAACGTATTTTTTAGGATCGCCTTTTTTGTGTGGGGTCGAGTTGGAGACTAATTGTTTAAAACTGTGTTTCTTTAAAATGTTATCGACCAATGAATTTTGGCAACCGTTTCATTTGGCGATTTCTTCAATGTAGTTCAGTTCTTTGTTGAAGGCTGAGGTGTTTTGAGGGATGTTTAGAAGACTTGTGTACGAAGGAATGGAAGGCTGCTAATTTATGACTAGAATTGTATAAAAAATGTTGATGAATATAATTATCTGTGTGGATGGATTTCTGATAAATGACAAATTTTAACTTGTTATCAGATCTCGCGAGGAATAGAACAAGAAAGTGAAGAGTACCATTGCTTTCTTTTTCTACTGTGAAAGTAGTTTTCGGAAGAAAAATGTTGAGATTTGTAAAGAAGTCATCTATATTGCACTTTTTGGTGTCCAAAATGGCAAATATGTCGTCAACATAACGGAAATAAATGCGAGGAAAGTAGTAGAATTTTTCTATGGCAGTACTTTTAAAATAATTCATGAAGATGTTGGCAAGGAAAGGTGATATTGAGTTCCCCATTGTTGTTCCGAAATCCTGTTTGCAGTATTTTCCATGGTATGTGAAATAATTCTGATTCATAACCAACTGTGTCAATCTATCCTATTCATTTATGATTGTAGATTAAAGAGAGAGGGATTCAAGCCAAGATTTTAAAGCTTGGATTGAGATGTCGATCGGAACACTTTGAAATAGATTTGATACATCGAATGATACCATGATTTCACCCTCAGAAAAAACGTAATCTTTGGTTCTGTTCATGAGGTCAATGTTGTTCTTCACAGAATATGGGCTACTAAAACTTAATTGTGTGAACTGAGTTACTAGCTATTTTAACAAAAGATAGGTAGGAGAATCAATACTTTAAACAATAGGTCTCATGGGGTTGGATACATTGAGTCTAAAATAGGTGGTTTTGTCAATGAGATTAAGGCAACTTTTTAAAATAGATTTGAACTGCGTTATGAGTTTTTTAATAGGACTCTTTTTAATTTTCCTATTAAACATCTTGACCCGCTGTTCTTGAGCTTTTTATCCCGGCAGTTTTAGCCTGTACCGGATAAGAGGCTGTGGTTGGTCCCTTCATTCCTTCTTTCTCCATCTTTGCAAACCATTGCAGAAAACCTTGGTCGGTGTAAAATGGCCAAGTGTAACTGACTTGTGATCGATTTAGTTGAGGTAGAGATTTTTCCTTAGTGAAGAATTTTATGGGAAGCACTGATCATAGATGATGACTTTCTCCCCTCGATGGCATTAAACTGCAGATACCTAATAAATACCTTCAATACCGTTGTAATGAAGTATAAAACCAAATTGAACCATTCACACCAAGAAACATTCCTTTACTGCCATCTATATTTCAAAACATCCGTGTACACCAGTTGATTCATTACGCAAGACCGAATATTGAAAACTAGGAGTCCTGCACTTAAGGAAAGCACGTTAATTGTCATTGAAGTCAATTTTACTTCCTTGGTGAGTAATTCCGCTATAGTAAAGAGGCATACAGCCCACCTCAGGAAAACGCTTTCTGCCTTTAATTAGGTTTTTGGTACAATACAATATAAGAGCATAACGTTTGAGATCTAGAATCTTAGCACAATAGCGAGTGCTTTATTTGGCCCAGTAGACAGAAAACGCTTCCAGAATCCATTAGTTTACATATTTCCTACGAATTTCTCGCTATTAAAAACCGCTTAAAATCCTTTTACTCAAACACTGAGCATTTATATAAACAAATTAAAAGCCATTTTTGAGAGAATTTGGAAATTCCCCATATTAATGGAATAGGCACTTGCTCCAACTTCTGCCCCACGTACACAATTTTTGAAGTTAATGAAATACGGGATTGATTTTTTCGCACAGATAACCATTAAGAAATCTTCTCCTCATCTGCATTATAATCAAATCCTATTCACTGATTCATTTATTCGACTGTCGGGTTTTTATCTCTTTATTTTATAGCAATGATCCATTTCCTCTATGGATCTCCTCAACTATCGACGGTGTAGGAGATATAATATTGCATCTCTCCTCATCTTCCAACTGCTCCATTCTTACGATTTGTTTTTGATGTTCAAAGTTATTTAGAATTGTTGTTTATAGTCTAGTAATGAAACACAGAGTAAAACCCAGGACTAACAGTCACAAGGTTTTCATTGAATTTGAGTAATTTGAGAATAGTTATTTTTAAATTGGTATTTTGACAGTAAATTTAAAAGTAATGGAGTGTCCAACTGTCCAGGCGTTACAGGTAATACCCATGGGACATGGTTATTTTATCACTGATGTTTTTATGCCCGTTGGGATGAAATGTTTTGTTATAAACTTACCCTTGCACGAATGAAAACCCCTTCAAAGCTTCAAACACAACTGCTTCACCCATTATTTTCTATTTTCCTCCGATCTCTTTAACTGAATTTTTTTATTTTTTTATTTTAACCGATAATTTATTTTATTTTATTCCCAAACCCCCGAATACAGCTCTCATGGGCCGTTTTAAATCGGGGTATTCAGCAAATTCAACAATGAAACGTACACGAACAACCATACCCTGGATAAGGGGAACTTACCCAGGCGGGACTCGAACCCGCGGCCTCATGTTTGACAGGCGAGGACTTTACCCCGCCGTCACTGAGGCCGGCAAATACAAATTGATAAGTCTTTTGACTCTCAGTCACCAACACCAGCATACTTAAATGTCTCCTTAGAGAATACATAGGGAAACGATGCAAGTATTAATTAGCAAATAAGAGTATAGTACTTGTTGCGATGTAAAGTAAGGATCATATTATGAACATCATAATGCTATCGATTGTACTTTATTTCCACGAGGTGCTACGACCAATTAAATTATCCTATCTTCACGCCGTCGCTCAATGGGACCCCTTAAACAAAGCTCTCTCGAGCGCGCCTTCAAATCCGAAGTGAAACATTCCCTCCCTTCTCATCTCCCGCGGCAACCCCCTCCCCTCCTCATTCACCCCTCAATCCCCACCCCTCCACCGTCCCCGTTTAGTCCTGCCCCCAGCCAGCCCCCGTCAGTGGTGGCTTGCTCTCCGTTGTCGTCGGTTGCCCACCGCGCTCGCCGCTCCTCTCCGGTGGCCATCGGCAGCTAGCCTCCGAGGTGAGTCCACAAAACCGACCCAATTTTAACTTGAAAAGGATACTTAAGGTTTCACCATCATCAGGGTTACAAATCATCTTCCGGGTGTCCCGTCACGTAAAATGACATCGAATTCGCCCCCTGTCCCAGAGGTTTCGTCGTGTCAAGTAGCGTTACTTCAGAATACTTCAGGTTTTACCATCCTCGGGATGTACACTCCATCTTTCGGGTATCTCGCCGCGTAGGTTGACGTGAAATGACAACAAATTCGTCCCCTGTCCCAGAGGCTTTGTCGAGTCAAGTAGCGTTACTTCAGAATATTTCAGGTTTTACCATCGCCGGGATGTAGACTCCATCTTCCGGGTGTCTCACCGCGTAGGTTGACGTGAAATGACAACAAATTCGTCTCCTGTCCCAGAGACTTCCTCGAGTCGAGTAACATCCTTGGCATCACTTCCCCGCTGGCATGGCCTGAAGCTATTCGTTCATGCTTTTCCCGCTTTTCCTTCCATGTGGTAAGTGCTTTCAGCCCTCTATTACAACTACGGGCAGTTTTCATGCATCCTCTCTGTTGAAATTTTTAGGGCTCTCGGTCAGTTTGGTAGATATTCTTGGCAAAAATGTCAGTGCTTTAGGGAAATAGTGACAGTATTTCACTAAATATTCCGCTTCATCGAACCAAACTCCGTGGCCAGTTTCCAGGAGGTTTCCAGAGTTCTGCCATGGTTGTTTGGCGGAGCTGCATACTTTGTAGATCTATCATGCCCTTCGCTCTCTATACTTTGGTTCTTCCTGCCTTGAAAATGAAAATGTTAGGGTATACCTACCACACTTACTTCAACATCGACGGATTAATCATCAGTGGTCCTAAGACGCCTGCTGCAAGCGGCCGAAATGGTCACCAATGAGTACGGACAGAAGCAGTAGAAATCTCGAAAGATATTCATCTTTCACGTTCTTCACAACTGTTGCCTCCATGGGAGAAAGTTGATACTGGAGCAGTATTTCAGAGGAATCGGGCTGGCTAGGGTAAAGACAGGTATGTGAATGAAGGCAACGCATCACGTGATCATGCTTCAACCCTCATCAAAATAGGTTTTCTATGGGATTAACCTTTATAGCGGTGGCAGAGTACTATTGAAACTTTGACAGTAGCCGGAACCCTGATCAGTTAGCAGCTCCTGAGATTCTGATGGCGGCGGTGGATTTTTTCGAACCCTGCGAACGATACCCCTTGACAATATTTACCTGTATTTACAATGAAGACATTTTATATGAGAAAATACCGAGGAAATTTTTCAATGTAAAAGTTAGAGGCAAATATCTATAACAGCCCATTCTGCAGGTCATGAAAATGTTAATGCGATACCAGGTGTTTTAATCAAGTAAAATTTCATTGGTCGAGGGAAGTGATGCATCTTCTTGAGCGATGATCCCCTTGGTCATTTTTAGAGGTTGGCGCCGGCTAGCTCTGTTGGCTAAAGACAACACTGACTTTTTCTTTACTAGTCCTCAAATTCCACGGAAGGTTGGACGGCCTTAGCTTTCACTCGTCTCTTCAAAATAAATAACCAACCCGGAAAATAAAGCGTTTTACGTCATGCGGATATGGTCATACCGGAATAAAGTATAGCCATTTCTTTCCGGGAACGAATACAAGATTTTAAAACATTTTAAATTAATTATCATCGGCGTTTTTTGTCCAAGGGAATTAAAGAGAAAAAACTTTTGATGTATTTAGTGTGCAAACCCTTGTTATTTACACAGTCAGCTTAATATTACAACGGCCTTCATGAAGATCGCTTTATAAAGAATTTGCTACCAGCGATTGCTTTGAAAGATGCCACAGGAGAAAACTGTATGGTTTATGTCAATCGTTGAGGAGAGCTGCGAATAAGTTCTTCTTTCTAAAATAATACTAATTAAGAACCTCTTGTCGCTCAAACACGAAAAAAAAACAGAATAGAATGACTTTCCATACATACGGCCAGTAGTAATCCAATGATAATAATACATTACATGCGAAACAGTGATGAAAGCTGGTGCGTGATTCAAAATTAGTGGGTGAATAAATTAAAAATCTGAGTTCACGCGATGAGGGATTTGCGGACTTCAAATATTTATATGCTTCGGCCTCGTATGTGGCGTGCTGCGCCCAGTTTTTTCATATTCACCGCTAAAGTAGGTTTCACGTCAATAAATCTCAGCTCATCGGCCGGCAACAATGTTTATTGTAAGAGCTCGCATTTCTCCAGGTACTCAAAGAAATTTAGCAGGCCTGCAAGCTTTCTAGCGGAGCTTGATTGTAACCTTTGAGTCCGAATCACGTACCTGACAATATCTATTTTTACGGGTACTTATGAAGAAGATATTATGAATTCATGGTAACCTACAAATACTTTAAATGTTTTTCAGTTGGTCACACTGTATACACTCAGATTCACATGCCAGAGAGCTGCTGGTTGGATGAATATTCCTGAGACCTTCCAGCAGTTTTAAAATTTCCCTCCACTCAAACACTCTTCCAAATTTCATGCATGCAATAGTGTTAATCTAATGCTTTTTGGTAACTGCTTAAAAATAACACTACTTTCCTATTGTTAAATGTGGTTGATCGGCTGCGTAAGGTCCAGACTAGGAAAACATTTCCCCGTAGTTCACAATGAAGTCAAGAAGGTTACTTACCCAAGGTTGCACGCTGAATTTTATAGGATACTTATATTTAATTCGAGAAACTCGTAGACTACGCTCACAGTAGGCGCTTAAAATATTTATATACAAAAATGTTGCGGATAACTGGGGATAGCATGCGTGGCGCAATCAAGACGACGTGAATTTGATTTTCAACAAATAAGGTGGTTTCAAACGCGATGAACCTTTTTACGATCAACAGTCAATTTTCTATTTATATGATAAAAACTATAAAAAGTAAATGTGTTTATGTAGAATAAATATACATCATAAAGGTGAGCACGAGAATTTAATTTATATGTATGTGTCCAATGGCCAGGGTTTTAATGCACGAGCTGGCAGTGGACCTTCCATTTTTGATCTTTACTCCACCATTTCTACTTTGCTAACAATTACACCTATATTATGCCTCATAAACGTTGTTTAACTAAATTTTATTCCAAGGAATAGATTGATTTTGTTTTATAAGCACTCAACATGGATTTCTCTCGATTTCATACCCAAGAAATCTTACAGTGCCTACTCAAGTTGTGTTTTGTGATTTTACATGCAATTATTAGCGTCTCTTAAATTGAAGGTCCATTTTAGATCAAATATGTAATAGTTTACTTCATTTTTTACGAAATAGTGAGCAATCATCTAGTTGGCCTATTACTTGGCAGTAAACTCATGTCCTACATACCTTTTAAATCTCTTAAATGGCTTTGAATTGATTTTAAGATCGATTGATTGAAACTTTTCTTTTGCTTTTATCCAATAATTACTACTTTAATTGAAGAGCTTGGTCCAAGTACCATGCTATGGAGCCACAGAGGTAGAACTAACGCTTAACATTAGGCACAAAATTGTTATAAGGCCATGTGGTATTTCTCATACATAGCGGCGGTATTTCATTGAAATTCATCAGCTACAACGCCATCAGGTACCGATATTAAAAACTACCTAGTACCTTATAGCTCTCTATTTTAAACTGATTTGGATTTCTGTGATTACTACCGGCGTATTTAGGACATTTCAGCTCGTCAGTATGGAATTGCCAGTCTCTTTTAGGGAGCAAAAAAACTCGCGTATAAGATGCATCTGTTCAAAATTCCTTTTCGATCGAAACGACTGATAATGCATATACTTAAGTGCATAACATACAATTAGGTCTCCTTAACGTGGTCATATAACCGTTATACACGTTTCCACTGATTACATATGAAGCAGCCTAATGAAAAATAGGTTACTGCACCATCTTCATCTTCCAAGCCCTCCATTGAGATAACACAGAAAATCTAAGCTAAACGCATCACCTTTCAAAAAACAACTTAACGCAAATGCATGAGATAGCTATATTAAATACCTTATATGCTCAAAGCATATTTCGAAGAGTGGAGAGGAATTTTCAAAGATATTCTAATCGCCGATCGTCTGTATTACATTATATATCTCTGCGATGGCAGAAAAAATTGAATTGACTCGTTAATCTATGTATATTTTATCTCAAGATGCTGAATTTACCCACGGTCATAACACCCACACGCTGACTATAAGGGATCAAAAAAGAAGAATGGAACGCTTCTCGGAAGATGTTCCACTATCAGGACCCTCCGAGCTCCATTAAGAAATTCAATCTAAAGGGGCAACAAAACAGCGGTAGCGTCATTCTTCGAGGGGTAAAGCTATATACGGTGAGGTCGTTAACATCCATCTGAGCAAGAGAAACTTAAATATTGCGTTCATAGAGAACGCTTCCATCATAAAAATGAGTGCATTTTAGCGAGGTCTCCTGACGTATTATCTCTTAATAATTCAACATCAAGAAATGTTACTTATATGAAAAAGAATGCGTAATTTTTTTGTAAAAGCGCTTACCTAAGCTATTTCCTTTGAATGGATTAAGGTGATGTACAGCCATGTACAAAATGTTAACAAGTATTCAATGTGCTAAAAACGTGACTTTAAATAGTTATATGTGACTTAATCGTATTTCCAATTAGAAGAGTAATTTCCAAATCTTAAAACGTACGAAATAATTGCATTTCATGGGGCGAAAAAAAGGTTTCCAGCAGGATGCTAGGAAATGTGAGTAATGATGCCTCATCGGTACGGCATCCATTTAACGGTTTTCATTTTTCTATTGAGGAAAAAAACCCTTAAGAAATGAGGATCAATGTATGGGATGAGTGTCATATTAGTAAAAATATATAGGAATGGAATAAAAGCTTATGGAGTTTAGTCGGAGTAAATGAAAATGTGTTAAATATTTAGTTATTGGAGGCATAATACACACGAGGATGACCTTCGGCATTGAAATTCCATTACCCTACTTTATGACATTTAATAGCCGGTCATATTGAAAATAGTAAGGAGTACTTATTCTCCACCCAAAATTTTGATGGTAAAATTAATATTTGGACACCTATGTAAGATAAAGAGAGAATACCACGAT
This sequence comes from Ischnura elegans, assembly GCF_921293095.1. Lineage (NCBI taxonomy): Eukaryota > Metazoa > Arthropoda > Insecta > Odonata > Coenagrionidae > Ischnura > Ischnura elegans. Next base: position 50,729,631 of record NC_060259.1, read on the forward strand.
GGAAAATCACTTCCTTTAACTTGGGCCATGCATGTGACTACGCAAAGGTTCACCGCCGGCAAATCAGCAATTAAATCTTCCAAAACCCTCTGGTTTGTCCAAGCTAACGGGGATAGTAAGAAAAAATCATTGTACCAATTTACATTTTTTTATAATTTAGATCATTTTTTGCATTTAACTTAATCTAATATGTGATAATTTTACGTTTTAGTTATTTTACCAGGTTTATTTATTTTTGAGAGGAACGCAAATGTTGAACCTGACCTACTCCGATTGCCCTAAAAATTTCAAGAGGATAGCGTGTGATTTTTGCCAATATTCCGTCAATAAAATATAGGTACCTATCAAGATGGAGGTATGTGTTCTCCAAAGCAAACAGTTTCCTATAATTTCAATCCACATTTGACTGTTGCGCTGCACTAAGTGCGATGCGTGCCCGCTCGCGTCAACTCACGAGGAGCGCCTGCCATGGCCTAGATACGAAGCATCATATGATGGCAACAATCCTAAGGTTGCATTCCTCTCAACTTATCTTTTCCTATCCATACATTTTTTCTCTTTTTCACATCCTTCATCGCAGTCTCCATATATTTCATACGAGGAAGTCCTCCGCCATTCGTCACGATTACTTCTAAGACATGGTCTTCACCAGGCTTTCATGTCCAAAGATGTGGACGATAAGGTAATGTCCTCTCATTCTCCAGATTTTTTCACAATCTTTCCTTTCTTTGATGCATCTCCTTTCGAAGGAATCCCTCGTGACTCTGTTGGATAGATGTATCTATTGGATGGAAATCATCATTTTTTGTCATTTTTACAGCTACGAGTGTGCATAGAACAGCTCTTTTTCACGCCTTTACGAATCAAATTTCGGCCTTTCATTCTGGGAAATACATTTTTCCTCTTTAACTTCATCCGTAGCACTCAACGGTCTTCCTCGGCACGTGAACAGTGGTGAACTCAACGGTCTTCGCGTCGGCATGAATTGCGCCGCCGGAGAGCTCCAGGCGACGAGAGATGAACTGCTTTACTCCCGCTTGACACACTCTCTCTTGGATTAAGCACGAATGCCCTTGACTCCACGCTTGCGTTGCAACTAGTAGCAATCGACACTGCCATCACGCCTTTCATTCTCTGCTCGGAGTAACACGAGTGCTTTTCAACAACTGCACATGACACCAAGATTGATAGTGGCAAAATCCGAGATCTTGTACAAGGCCTGATTGCCTGCCTGCGACGATAGAGTTAGAGTTTACATGATGTTAATATCAATAGGAATTTTTATTTCCACAAAATTTAATACTCACGTAGAAGGAGAAGTATTTCAATAAAATCTATCAATGTGTACTTCATTTGCTTTATTTCTCTTTCACATATAATATATGGTTTCAATGTTTCACAGTGACACCTTGAACGCCCCTTGTTAAGATTTACTCTGAGGCTTGCAGTAGAATAAATAGTGCACCCCTATTCTAAGATTTCTATTTATTTTGAATAACGCTTTACAACGACTGCCTCTCCTATGTTACATATTACCCATAATTCAAATAAATAATTTGCCTAAATGCGTTAAATATTTCCTTGATAATAAAAGCTCTTACTTATATTCATTTTCTACATTAATCTCCATATGATGCATGAAGCGTTGTTGTCAAATCATAAAATGCGGCTAATTTTACTGTCTCATGTATAGTGATCAATTTCACTGCAAAACAATACGCTACATAACGGGACAAAATACTTGTTCCGTCAAGTCATTAGTAAACGTTTTAAAAATATTTTCGTCATTTCCCGCTACATGCGCGGTTTATTTTCAATCCATGTTCTTCACGCGATTTCCAGCAAATGAGCCTCTAAAGTAGCTTGAAACTTGCAAAGTAATAGGGTGGTTTCCTATTATTTTTTTATTGCCTATATCGGGAGATTATTACTCCTGGAGTACGTATTTCACGCTTTTAGATTTTTAAATGACGATATCTATTTTTCGCGATTAAATGAAAAGTGAAAATTTTCAAGCGCACGAAAACGCGACGGGTAAGGAAATCTCTCCGTGTGACGTATTTCTGGTTCCCGCTCCCGCCTTGTGAGGTGACCTTGATCGAGGCTCTGAGCGCTGATAGGACGCAGGATGCTAGAGGGTAGCTGAGTACCTTGCTGTCTGGTAGCGCTTGGCTAAAAAAAGGTTTATTAATACCTTATCAAACGAAGAAAACTTTCCGACCTTAGCCAGTTTTAATAGGTGATTATTAAGACATGTTTCCCTGAGCTCTGCGCCTCATGCATGCATTGGTAATCTCAGACGATGTATAACTCCTATCTTCTCCGATAGAAACTAGGTCCCTGTGACGTCACGTGGAGTGGCATCGCATGGGCGCCAATCTGGCCCTTTTCAAATGAGGATAAAAATGGACCATTGCCATTCGTCTAAACCGGTATTTCTAAAACGAAATAATTTGTATATTATGAATACAATAATTGTGGGTAACAAATCGCAATCAATGCCTTTCGGTTTCTTTGATGAAGGAAACTACCCTACTCAGCATTCTTTCGCGTTCTCGCAACAGGAGAAGAAAGTTATTACCAGCTACTTCCATTTATAATGTAATTATAGTCCAAAGTCCATATTTCAAATTTCCTACGATTTGAACGCAGTAAGCGGATATATTTATGGAGCCTCTCCGGGAGTTCTAAGGTAAACTAACTCATTCACCTCTCTCACAGCTGCTTCGTGTATTCGACAGCGTAGGTGGAAAGGAAGCATTTTTATAAAAAAACATAATGTCGACTAATTAAAAAACACGACACGTTCAGGCAGCTAAATAATATCGGTACATTGAGTGACCGGGGTCTCAGGCGAAACGTGGGCCTATTTTATTTTTTTATTTTTTATTTTATTTTTATTTTATTCTCATACCTCCGAATACAGCTCTCATAGGCCATTTTAAATCGGGGTATTCAACGAATGAAACGTATACGAACAACCATGCCCTGGATAAGGGGAACTTACCCAGGCGGGACTCCCGCGACCTCATGTTTGGCAGGCGAGGACTTCACCCCGCCGCCACCGAGGCCGCCACCGAGGACCAGTTGTACCATGACTAGCAGTGATAAATTAATAATATGCTCTCGTAAATGTCAGTCAATTTATTATGTCAGTATAATTACATGCAAACAATAATTTTTTAATGATCATGAGATAGAAGAATATTACCTTTACTTGGGGCTAAAAAAGTCTTTAAAAAATGGTAAGCAATGACTGTTGCTGGATTTTAAATTTCCTCAGAAAAACGCCACTATGGCATTAATCGCTGAATTATTTCATTCCAAAATTAAAGTAAAACTAATAAAAAAGTCTTAGCTATCACAGTTGGAGCTTTAACACACCTAAACAACTAAAACGGAAAATTCGGAACGAGCCAAGTAGTCCACGTGAGAATTTTCAAAACATGACCAAGACATCAAGAATCTCACTGCCCCAAATTCTCGGGCCCTTATGAATGCTTATGCATGTTAATGATCGATCTAAACATTATATTGAGTGGCACAGTTTTCTTAGCACATTACTTGTGAATTATTACCCAGCATGCGTGAGTAAGAGGCAAACTAAAATAAAATATGGCAGGATGCGTGATGTAAATGTTGACAAAGAGGTCTTCTTTACTCTTCATGCTTAATTGCTCATCACAATACTTTTCTATCAACATCTATTCCAGCCAATTCCAAATTCACGTCACAGATACTTGATGAAGATAGCAATATATAATTAAATATTATAAAACTGGCCCAGATTTTCGGGGCCATCCGAATTCAGCCTTTACCAGTGGTATAACAGTGAATTTCCTAGTTTTTTTACACCATTTTTCATGAACAAATATATTTACATGGTGTTATATGAGCTAATTTATGTATTCCCACACTTTAAAAAGATTAAAATTTGTATTCACTATTGCAAGGGAGTGTGAAATTTTATATCTTACTAAATGTCAATTAAGACGCTGCATCGAATAAAACATGCATTATAAAAACGTGAATCAAGGCTATCCTCCATTTACTTTTTAATGCTGCATTTTAATGAGATTATACGGTCTCCTTCAAGAGGGCGCTGGAATACGGAGTAAAGGTTTGGCTTGGCATTTCTTCATTAGGTGTGAACTTTAAACTTTGAGTTCAGAAAAATAGTCAGCAAAAGAAATTTCGAATAATGTGTATTCTAAAAAGAAAATTAGTTAAACAATATTTATTTTATATTTTATGTAATCTTCATCATGTAAATACTGAATGGATTCATTATTACAAAAGCATTAATAGGCGATCTAGTGCAGTCCCGGTGGTAAGATAACTGCCGTTGGTATTTTTGTTATATTTTTGGACAGTAGTAGGCTCTTAGAAAGAAATAATTGAAATTGAGAAGAATTCCAATTTACACGAGGGATTACATTTTTAACTATCATCAAAGAATTGCACAATTGCGCAGTAGGTCTAACACATGATTTCTCTCACTAAGTAAATGAAGGGCACATTAAAGGGATTTTTACCAGTTCAGAATTTTACTCAACTTTGACCAAGAACCATTGTATCCTACGAATTTTACATTAAAAATTCCAGATTAATCTTTTAATCTTATTTCTCCCTGTCCTAAACAACACATTTAAAAAGAGGAAGCAATGTTAAATAAGTGGCTAAAAGAATCCTTGGCGGGCGATTTAAAGCTTGCAACCATGGGATTCCGTTATGTACTTGAAACAAACTTCATACCTTTCAGTTAATAACTTTACTCTCATTAAACATTTTACCTTACATCCATTATTTTAAGCAAATAATATGCATACTTCAAAATAAGCAACAATAATTGCTGTGCTAAACTTACGAACGCAAAAGATAATTCACGATGTGACTACAGCACGCATTTTTCGCAATAAGGCGAAAGCAGCTGTCAAAAATTCGTAAATTTCTTCTCTGCGGCACGATTTGAGGCAGAAAATTTTTGATCAAAATCTTAAAACTCGAACACACCTTAGGTTGTTGAACTTAAGTGGAATAACCCGCAAATTCTGCACGGTAATTTCATAGCTTAATAATGCTGTCGTGCTTTTAAAAGTACTTATGATGCGAATATTTGCGTTTGTTTCACAAATGCTATTCAATTTTAATTTAGTCGGGTAGATGTGTAGAAAAGGTGAAAAAAATAGTAAGCTTATGTAAAAGTGCGTCATTTTTAAGCGCGAGACAGACTCTGAAATTTGCCACACCAAAGCACTCACCTTGGGAATTCACTATGGGTGGAGGGCTGGAGTAGGTTTGGGCGCTATTTTCAATTGGATAATGCAATATGATAATTTTTATGTATCTTAACGACAAATCGCGCGCAGTATATGCTTATTGAGGTGGCTTGCCGTGCAGTATTCAGGTGTAGATGACTGCATTAACCGTGGCTCTAGTGATATATCATGTGCGTCCGTGAATTGCGAAATTCAGGTGTGGCAATATATCTCGATGTATCGCTACCGTGGTGATAATGAGATAGCAGTACGGTGAGTGTGCTATCCCTGTCGGTAAAGCCCTTGGCTTCTAACCAGAGAGTCTGAGGTTCATTTCCAAGGACACCCTCCATACAAAGTCCTTTGCACCAAAGCACTTCGGTGCGAGGTGGTTCAATCGAAGGAACTTGAACCCTTACTCTGCATGTGTGTGTTATTCACACGCCTATGCCTGAACTTGGGATGAGTTCTACCGTCACCGATCCAAAACAACCTTCGGGTTGAGGTACTATATTGTCGCGGAAGTAGTCATTCTGGGCAACGATACATCAAGATGCATTTCAAAGTATTGAGGTAGTCATTATTATCTCATTTATTGTTAATCGTCTAAACTTATAGTCTTCTTGGCGATAGTTTGTAACATCGTACAAAAAATCATACAAAACCAGACCTCGAGTGAGGTCCGAGTGCTGAGTTATCTCATAGTGCTCAGAGGATCGCAACCTGGTTGACCATTCACGAGTGGACTTTGTTGAGAGAGAAGAAATTAATTTCCTTAAAAAAATAAAATAACTAAATCCAGAATAATTGAAACTTTGTACTAATTAATCCATAACAAATATCATAACATGCAAAAGGACACGTGAGTTCACCATTTTTTTCCTACGATGTCTACAACGCAGTGTTTCTGGGAACAACGCTGAATTTCAATGAAACCATCTCATTTAAATGTGCGTAACCATCATCGACAATGTATTTGTTTTGATAGTAACGAAGTGAGGTTAACACATTTGATGTAGATCTCGGCCTAGACGTGCGAAATTGGGAAAAAATCTCAGCTTGTTAGCCTCAGTTATACTACTGAATAGTTGCGGGGATAGGCGTGCCTGTTTCACGACAATTTGAGCAGTTCAGTGCGGCAATAAATACCACCCTACGCTGGAAATCCAGACCATCTGCCGTTACACTCCCCCTCCATGCTTTCCCCCATCTCCTGCTATTCGCACTTCCCCAAGGCCGCAATGCCTCCTTCACCGGACTCCTAAGCCGTAACACGGATAGATGGCCATCCCCCAGGTTCATTGCCAGGAATTAAAAAGTGAATCTTGACCAAGGTAGATGTCGGTTTAACCTCAGATTAAATTTTAAATTTGCCAGTGTTCCTTTACGCATACCAAGATTGGAATTCGTTAAGTCCGAGATCACGTGAAGGGACTGATCGAATTCATTTGTCTGAAAGGCTCACTGCGGCAAAAACCATAATATTCTTGCAGTTTATTTCTACGGAAATTTAAATTTCGTCGAACAATTTAATTAGAATGATAGTGAGGTATCAGTTTTTGTTAACATTTTAAAATCTTTATTTAATGGAATATTACTAAAGCAGGGGTATCAATGTTGGCCATGGATCCAGCGCACTTTAAAACCATATGGTGTGATCTCGTATTTAATTAAATACCAATATTATTACGTATAAATTTAGGTGAATGGGTGTTTAGCTAACATTTACATTAAATCTTCCACCATACCTGAAGTGAGAAGTAGGAAATTACCCCAATGAATGCATGGCGATGTTAAATAATTACAAGGTCCAAATTAAGCAGACATAACGTGAGTGAGATTCTATGCATGGTTTATTTATGCAAAAAAGTACTTTTTAACGTAAGAACAAATAAATATATTTTAGGGGCATTCAAATTATAACAATTCACAATTTCTAAAATGATAAAAGCTCTCCAAGTTTCCCACCTTATCATGTTAGCGGTCCCCATATAAAAATTCTAAGGGAATGCAGCCGCAAAACATTCTCTGATGCTTATTTCGATTTTAACCCAGTCATAAGGTCTGCGATAACTGTAGACACGTGGTTATTGGGGAATAATACACTTTTTGTATTCAATTAGTTCTTTGGGACACGAGTAGAAATATTTCCTACGTGTTCATTTAACCGAGGATTCCCTTTTGCCTGCAATTAAAGGGTAGTTTGATGTAGGTCATAAATAGATTTTATGGTTTCCCGCTGCATTGAAATGGTAAATACTTTGGGTGATCCAGAGAGAAAAAATATTTAGAAAAATTGAACGCACAGAATATTAAAATACCTACCCTTTAGGCTTACAATGGCAACGGAAAATACGACTTATGAATGCACTACCTAATGTCCAATAACGACACAAATAGAGTCTCTTTTTTTTCTATACATTCGGGATATTCTTCAAGAGTATTTACATAAATAAATGGCACAAATTTTGGCGAACCACATGAAGACAATTTCTGTACCACGCAGTTTTTAGAAAACTCAATGTATCTCTTTTCCCAATAAGCATATCTCCATTAGACTCCACATTTATTTCTTACCACACAGCGAAACCAAACTTAATCTTTTAGCTTCCAAATTATCAGTCCGAACGGTAAAATGTTGAGCTAATTTAAAATTTGAAGGTATTACCAATAAAAAAGAAGCCTTATAAAATGTAAAAAAAAAAGAATTAAACTGTTAGGTTTACTAATATATTTGAAAAAGCACGACCCGGGTTTCATGATGTACTTAGCCGTTACATCGTTAGGTTATGACAACCCAAGTTGTGCTTTTTCAAATTTATTACACCTAACAAATTTTAACTTTTTTTATTTTCTATGATGGAAAGGTTTTACATAGTTAACCCTGAAGTTCAGCTATCAGAAATCAGCTATAAGAAAACTCGCTGAAATAATTGCCTGCCCAGTGAGCTGCATTTATTATTCATAAGGCCAAAGGATGTGAGCTTGTATGATCATCTTTTGAGTAGATTTTAGACTTCACGCTAATTTTATCGCCATGAAAATTTACACAACTTTACATAGTCTCATCTTTAAATTCAAGAAATCAAATCAAAATTCTTATGGCAGTAGGAATGACAGAATATATATTTTAACAAGCCTCTCATCCCATTCGGAACACGTGGATGTGCTTTCCGTAAAAAAAAAACGAGAACCAAGCGCGTCGGTGCTCGACATGCATCCAACAATTTCTTCGCCTCTAAATATCCTCGTTGAAAACCTAAAGAAGATAGAGACGGGTCTAAATAAATTCACAGCGGGTATATTTCTGCGCCACTGTTGATTTTTCCCAGCGCGCGATCTGTATCAAATCGACGACGCGGTTATCCAACTCGCTACCTCTCCAAAGCTCTCGTCGCAGCTAGCCAGAACCTGGTCCCCTTTTGGATCTCCCGGGAAATAAGGCAAGAGCGCGAGTGCGGCACTACTTGAGATGTTTACTCCGGGGAGATGGTGGAAGTAAGGGAAGTGGTAGGAGCGGTAGAGTCCGCGGCCGCCCTTGAGAGATAAGACACAACGTTTATACACCCTCTAGCCCAGCTTCAAGCGCTGCACAGAAGAGGCGTTTAACACAAAAATCTTTTATAATCCCTCTTCAAAGCGGCAATTGGCCGCATAACCGCTCCTTGATGAAGGCATTGAGGGTGTTTGGAACAGCCTCCTCCTACCCGAGAGAGAGAATCGGGTATTCTGTGAAGGCCGAACATTTCATATTTTACTCTTCACCGTCGATAAGAAATAAATAGTACTGGAGCGGGTGCGTACAATGAAGCATCATTTAACGCAAAAAAATATCTTTTGTATGGATATGTAAAAGGGAGAAGAAAATTGAAAATTTTGATGAGATATACGGAATGTTACGATAGATTACGCAAGTCTTTTTCAATGATAGTTTTGCTGCATTAGCAGCCAACTATCAACTAACTTCTACTTCGGCTACCTGATAAAAATATAAGGGGCGAAAGAATGAAAGTTGAAGTCTAATCCGGTGGTATTTGTGGGTGTATTGGTGGAATGGCACTTCCATAAAACGCTTTGTTCTGACGGTCAACTGACAGACAGTTCAGTACTCACTCATCAATGGAGAGCCCAAATTACTGAAGTAAAAACTACGAAATTTTCAAAATTGTTGATTATGTCGTTTATGAAAACAAAAAAATGGATTTTAGTAAGGAGCATTTTTGGGTTTATTTTTACCACATTACATTTGGTTTTTAATTTGCAAAGTACTGATGATACAATCATGAAACTCTATATTCTCAGCTTCATGTCAACAAGCATGTAAAGACAGGATGAAACAAAGTGTGAGGTAGTTTCAACAAAATTGAAATTTACTCTCAATAAAAGTGAGAAAAGCAAGCTATTGTCCATTAAGATATGAAAAAAAAATCAATAAATATATTTCCATTGTGAGGTTTGAAACTCTACATAAAGATTTTTGGGAAAAATTATGTTAAGCGAGGTTTTCACCCTATTGTAATTTTTTTAGTCTCACGTAAAAAGTTCGTCTCTTGCGATGCAATCATGAATAGTCAATCTTTATTTCAAATTTAATGAATAGAACTTCATCAAAAGGATTTATGCCAGAAAAAATGCGTGGGTTATTTGACTCTCTTAAGACTTTCTAAAATTACGTGGCATAAAATATTAAGAGGATATACTTCAGATTTTAAGATACAAGCACACTTTGAAAGCAATTTCTCAGGAAAAGTTTGGGGCTCATTTCATTCTAAAACTTTTACTACCATTCCACTACTTTACTCCTCAAAACTCATTTCCCTATTAGTCTTAAATTTTATAACAAAAAGTGGAAACAAAAGAGATGATATAAATTTTCATTGCTATATTTTTGCTATTTCTGTGGTTTATCTGAAAAAAAATCCTTACTTTTCAATCTCTAGAAATGCTATTTTAACCTTCCTGCCATCAAAGTGTCACGTAATTTCAGAAAATAAAATTACACAAAAAGAAGATCTAGTAGAAGAAGCCGTCACGTCACTCCTCGCCAATAGTATAATTTTGATAGAAACAATTTTTTAGAAGATGCTTCAAGCCTAAAAAACATCATAAATAATCACCACTAGAAGAAAATCGATAGAGACGTTTCCATGGAAGGAGAAACGCAGCCGGACGTGAATACATGTGGTGATGTCATCGGGGGGATATTAATGAGTGGAACCATACTGACATTGAATGGCCTGCTGCATAATATAGACCAGAATAACGGGGACCATGAGTTATTAATATGTGGATTGACCGTAGAGGAATAAGATAATTTTCAGTACGCAAAGGTCCCAAATCTAAAAAATGCCAAAATTAATAACGGTGTAATTTGATATAAAGGTCGATTTCCATAGCTTTTAAGACGCTGATTCCGAATTCAAAGTTACTTTTTATGTTTTCAATAATTAAAATATTATTTTGGAAATCGAAACGGAAAATGAGGTTGCTCCTGAACTAGCACACCAATTATATACGTGATAAAAGAATGAAATAGATAGTTTCTAACATATATCTAATGAATATTTATGTACATTTTTTGTGAATGAGCCAAAAAATATTAACTACCTTTACATATTCTATTTGAAGCCGAAGTAACCTTAATTGGAAGTTTATATCCTTTGGCTATGGTTAACATCATCGTTATTCATCAATTCCTTGAAAAAAGTATGATGACTAAGCCAAATTGCGTGGGGCAGACGCATTCTATTTTATAACTCATTGGAACGGGCCGATGACCATAGAAGTACGAAGCTTTTTTTAATTGCGCTCCTGCTTTCATAATATTCAATGGAGGCAATACATTCAGTTTTATAGAAATGAAAATTCTGTGAATAATATTTAATAGCTCCAATTTTACTGTTATGCTAACGTCGAATCTATAGTACGCATTTTAATAAGCTCCTTACGGGCAGAGGAATATATTAATAAAACCACCTGACTCACGATTTGGTATGAAAATTTGATGTGACGTTGCATGAAGTTTACTACTTCAATTGCAAAGGCATTATTTACCTCGTCATCATATCTTTCGCAGCCATTGTGAGGAAAGAATCCTTAAAAAAAAACTCAATTCTCATCTGATAATCTCCATCACATTCATGCTTCCTCTGCTCAAAAATAGAACGAATCTTTATCTCGGCAGGTATTTCAACCAATTTTCTTCTTTAAGGCCATAATTTGTAGATAACGAGGGGTCTTAAGTAGTCCAATACGAATTTAACCCTAAATTTTAGATATTCTTTTCTACTTTTTGAGAAACTTTTCGCCCACCTCTGGACGAGTAACATTTCTCACATCCACACAACTCAAAGCACTGTGTTTTGTAAGGTTAAAACCAACGAAAACTACATTAAATACCCTGATTTCACCATTCACAGGCAGTGTATCGAAATCCACTACACTATGAGACTGTGGGCTTTTTTCTTTAACCCTGCACATATCTATTCAAAACGTCAGCCTCCTCCACACTTAAAACAACTCACTTGCAAGTATTACAAAATTATTTATTCAAAAGTCTTTATTTGCCCAGGTTTTGAGCAAAAGTGGATATTAGCGAGAAAATTTCGATGCAGATATAAGAAAAGGTCCTTTCACATAAACATTTTTTTTTAACTTTGCCCTGTGGATAACCTGATGGGTTACTCGCAGGGTGAAGTTCGCGACCTAATGATCGCCTTTTACCATGTTCTTCTTTTACCAGAAAATTCGCAGTTTCCGGGTGAGGAGAATTGCTCTCTTCATTCTCGGCGGCGTAAGTGCAAATCATTACGAGTGCACAAAAGCTGGGTTTTCCGGTTAGGTAAAATAAAAAAATGTGGCATACCCAATCCTTTTCGGCAGCCGTTTATCTTGCAATGGGCTGAGTAGGCCAGAGGGAGGCGTTTGAGGGTCAATGCTCCGTGCGAGGAAGAAGACTAGTCCTTCTCCCGGAAGGACGAGAGGGAGAAGGATTGACGTTTTGAGGAATCTTTCTGTTCTGAATGCATTGAAGTTTCTATAAATTGCTTTTCTTTCAACTACGCCCGTCCCTTTCACAATTAATACCTTCCGTTGGAGTGCTTAAACTTACAAAAAAAACATCGGCACGTGCAGGTAGTTAAGACCAATTGGAAACCTATAATAGACGAAAAATTGTAATGACAATGACATAAATGGTTTGTTTACAAATGATAAATATAGTAGTGGAAGTAATAAATGCAATAACATTGAAAATACCCATAAAAATTGGATTTCATGGCGCCACTCCACGCGTCAACCCAGCCGCCGAACTCGTCAGCCCATTGTATCTTCATGTTTACATGAATTTTGATGTCGGAGTAGCATATGATAGCAAAATTTTCTTAATTCCTGCTTAATATATATTACCAAATTTTTTATTCATGCCAGAGGCATCGTGACGGCCGGTGACCCTCTAAACGATATACTTAGTAAATTTTATTTGACAATTCGGGTAAAAACGCCAAAAGCTGTAAAATGTTTAAATTAATAAATTAAGTAAATTCTGAGTAATATTTACTTATCATGCTTCGCTAATAGTTATATTTGTAGTCGAACTACTTTTTGGCAATGTACGTTTTCTAAAGTTTACCCTCTATGAAGGTTTACTTCTTCGAAATTGGCCAATTTCACACGACTGTCGTTTTTACTCTGAATGTTCATCATTTGCTTAGTTCCTGTGACCGTTCTGATACACTTTAATACCGACGTAGTCTATTTTTTTCGGCATGCTGTATTCCGGTAGAGAAATTGCTCTGATGATCATAGCTAAATAGAGATTCGGCGAGATATTTTCACACTCGAAATAAATTCGGGCCTCTAAATTAAGGTTATTCGACCAGATATCAATTTTCCAACTGCTTTACAAATTACGGAGTTGTAGATCTCTCTATTCATTGATTTTCAAATAATTGTATCCCATGCATGGATTTTTAAACAAGCGTTGAAATGGATACTCACAGCTTTGATGGTAATGAAGACATTAGTTTGTCTTATCTTTTCTGCATAATGGCGATACAATCTAGTGTTTATATACATTTCACGTCATTCCCACTGCAACAAAATATTAATTATTCTAAACCGGATCTATACAAGAAAGCCAAAAACGGGATCGATTAAGCAAGTAGTGAAACACGGAAATCAAAGCTGAGAACTTTTGGGAATGGAATGGCAACAGTCAGTGTACGTAGCCAGAGAGATATGAGACTACTAAACCGTGACACCTCAAACTAAAATATTACCCCACTTGGAATAATGCATGCAGGCTCAATTACGTACAATTTGATAACTTAAAGCCTTAAAATGCTGCATAGAGTTCTATACAAAAACTTCTGCTGTTTACTAACCCTAGGAATCGATTTATTTTACAAATACATAGAGGTACCCACTGCTCGCATCCGGGAAAATAAACGGCCTCATTACCAGGTAAGCAACAAACTAGCAAGGAGAGAGGAATGGACGCTTATAAAATGAGACGTCAGTGGGGTTAATTGAATAAATATGCGCATAGCCTTTCAATAACACCATACGGCACCATGCGTATATACAGTACAACGTTGGCATCTCATTACTAGGAGAAAACATTTAGTGACACGCGGTTGTTCAACGGTAGTAATAATTTTTTTCAGTTATTCCTCACAATACCTGCCAAAAAAGGAGATAGAGGAAAGTCTAAAATATGTTATTTGTTTCCTTTAAAAACCATTGATAAAAAATAAATTATGGATATTTAAAATAAAGGATCATATTGCAATGGTAATTTAAAGTTTTCGGCCAGACATTCGCCTCGATATTAGCTTCACGGTAGCTGCCTCACCCGCGGAGAAAAATGTGAACAGGTTTTTTGATATTGAATGACATAAGATCTGACTTAGAAGGAAGTTTCGGCCTCGACATAATAAACGGTATTTTGAGGAGAAATTTAAAGTACATTATGATTGCAACCAAAAAGTATCCCTGAACATTGACTCTAAAATTCAATCTGTGGGAAGGAGATATAAAATGGGAGAAAATAATTATCTCAGGTGTTCATGAAATACATTATTGAGAATTTCATGTGGTCATGTCATCTATAAAATCTGCTGTACAATTTCATCCATGACTAAGACAACTATCAAGCAACGAAGCCCGCAGGCAGAAAATCTTTAATCACCCCAATCCCAGAACCGATTCATGAAATCAATGAATTTTATCATTGAAAGTGATCATATTTAACATCCAGCCCGGTGATAGAGACGTGATAGAAAACTTGAAAAATGAAAATTTCAGATTTTCAGTCAGACCGTAAAGGCTAAGACGGGATCATTTTATTTGCAGCAGACGATACTCCCTTGGCAAAGAAATGAATGAATCTTTTTAAGTCCATTCATTTTTAATCTCAAATAAAATAATTAAGCCAAAAAAGCATTATTAATATTGTTTTATATTCAAAACAAAGCCAATTTATTAACATGGTCACAGTTAAGTAAGATGGTCGAGTATTAATGCATGGAATGTCTCCACTAGTATTCCGGATTCGCTTCCAGATCTGTCGAACAATTTTCGTCCATAGTATCGTATAACTTTTATTACATATTTATCATTCTTCAACAGGAAATCATGTATCAAGAAGTTGTGATTCGAGTCAGATCAATCAATACATAAAAATAGCATTTAACTGACAAAGTATTAGGGGATTTAAAAAAAATAACTGACCTTAACCACTGCTTATATTCTTCTAAAAAATAACATGTCAAAATATCATCATCCGAAGACTTCCATTATTTCTGAAAATAATTCATTGTAAACCTAATTCTGCTTACAAAATCGTTTCAGGCTTAACTAGGTGGAAGTGCGATTTATCCATACCGTATGTATTTTTTGCTATGGACTGATTCTGCTTGAAGAAAATCCTTTTTTCTTTAGTAAAACTTTGTGTGTTCGAAAATAAAATAAAATGGCGTCACTAGAAGCAAGCGAAACTGCATCCCGCTATGCACTTAACAGAGACGTGTTTGAGATAAAATATAAAAGAATGAAAATTATTGAAACTAGAGAATAAAAAATGGTTCAACGCAAAGGCAAAATTTTCAGTAATGTCTCTAGAAGCAATTTAACTTGGCTGTGAGAAATGAAAATGATAAAAAACATAATACTATCGAACATTAAAATGCGATAAGAAAAAGATACGTTTTTGATAATTTCATTAAATAATATCACCAATAAGGTATACTATACTCATACTTAACCCTAAGTGTGTTGGGAAGTGCTAATGCACTCTAACTGCCTCTCACGATAAGTTCCAGAAGCCCAGATTCAAGTCAATATTCGTGTTACATACTATAATATATTTTGTTAAAATTATTACTTAACTTATATTTTGTAAACAACCGTCAAATATTTAATTTAAAAGGTGAAACCATGTATAAGAATGTTATCCTTGAGTTTTTAATATCAACCTTCACTTGTATTAGAGACATAATTTTCTTCCTAAATTAGTGCCAAATCAGCAAAAGTTTCTCTAAAGTTTCTTCATATAATCCACTTAGAAAATCAGTTGGCACCCAAGATTCACCGCTATCACTGAGACAGCAATCCCATAAATAGCTCGTAGGTGAAAAAATCCTTAATCACTCTTAACTACTCACTTAATATCAGAACTGACTCATGAACTAAAAGGGAATGTAGGTACTCCTATCAATGAAAGTGGACATATCTAACGCCCAGTCTAGTACCATTAACACGATAGCAGTTAAAAAGAATATATTTGAGATAATAGTTGCAGAAGATATATCAGATACCAACATAAAGGAATTCGCTTATCCACCATATGCCATCAAGAAAAAAAATGACAGATGCTTTTCACCTCATGGCCCAACAGCAGCTTATCACTTCTTCTTTTTACGACGTTATTCAGCTTTTTTTAACCAATGAGGGCAGCGAAAAAGTCAGCCGTTATGGAAAGCGATGTACGCAAAAATTGAGTGGGCTTATTCAAGATCCTTGTCGTTTATAAGGATTTTTTCGCGTAACAGGGAGGGTTCGTGGCTAAGCATGCACTCCCAATGATGCGGAACCGCTTTTAAATCGATTTATGGGAGTAAACAAATTTATTCTCCATCAATACAGATGGATGGATTATTGAGGATTGGCCCGGATTCGAGGGAATTTTACTGAACGGAGCGGAAAGGTTCTCTCCCATGGAAGTAACCTTTTGAGCTTTTTCGGATCGTTCTCCCGCTCGCTTAAAATAGAACCATGGAAGAGCTCTCGAACAGATTACTCTTTTTGTGAGGAGATATTGAGTCACCATTTTTTTCAGGATCAGAAAGTATTGACAACATGCTGGTCAATATATTCATTAAATTTATTTTGGGGAATATTCAGACCATGCATATGAAATTCAAGTATGGTATACCTACATGATCTATGATCGAAACTTCAAAAATTTTCTTATAATGAAAAAGATGGATAAATTTGTGCAAATAAAATAGTTTGATCTAAAATATAGAGAAATATTCCCCACTTAGCGCAAATAGATGGCGTAAGGATCTTATTTCAAATGTGGAGGTTAGAATTTAAAAAAACATAAAAAACACGATTTATTTTCAACAAAAAAGTTATAATATGCAATACAAAATATAATATAAGCTTTTCATCACTCTCAAAATAAATCGTCCGTGATTATTAATTTTACTAGAGAAAAAGTGTAGAAGAGCCTGATAGGTGTGTAAGGATTGGTACCTACGCAATATTAAGAGTTAAATCGAATTAGCAACCACGATTTATTTTCCATATGATGAACAGCTTGATTTTTACTTGTGGTGTATCTTATACTTTTTTTAAAGCTTTAAAATTTTTAAATCAATTTTTATATTATTTTTATATTCTACTTTTTGGTGGTGAATCATAAAATCCTTTAAGCTAGAGCTGTTGAAGAAATTTTTGCCAAAAAGTTTACAACGAACACTATCTACTGATAAACTTTAAAACGTGAATTTTTCTATATGTAAATATGGTATATTAATTAGAGCTTAATGGAAAAAATTACATAATTGGTTATAGTATATTGCATTGTCATCAGAAGCATGCGACTGCGCAAAATTTAAGCCGATCCGACCCAGGGAAGTGGGTAACAAATCAATGACGCGATACCATCGATGAAGCAGACAAACAGACGAAGTGAGTGAAAACTTGTAAAAACTAGGTTAAACTTATGATGGATTTAAGTCATTTTAATGTACGAGAGCCGTATATAGTTCGACCTACCACCACACAACAATTGTTCTTTAATGTAATTTGGCTAAAGTATGAAAGAGTGTGAAACATTACGTCTAATCCCATTCAAAACAAAAGAAGAGACATGGTGACTTCTGGAAGAGTTCTGATCAATGACAACGCCCGTCATCTCTGCGTTGATGCAGCCCAACTGCTCCTTGAGCAATTTCAATGGGACATTTTCGATCACCCGCCGTGCAATGCCGACCTAGTGCTAGGGGACTTCCATCTTTACGCTGAAATGAAGATGTGCCTTGGCGGGAAGCGTTTTCAATGAGCTTCAGGACAAAGGCAAAATTCAAGAAGTGTAGATGAAGACAGTTTAGGAAAGCTTGTTCACAATCACGACCAATTCCTCAATCGCCTAGGCAATTATTTCGAAAGGACACCACAAGTCTGCTCAATATTTGCCAACGAAATAATTTTTTATCAATTATTTCGTCTTCTGTTCATATCCCACTGGAGCTTGAAAAAAAAACGTCCCTCGTAGTTATCTACACCTGCTTACCCACAATAAGGCTAATAACTTAATGTGTCCTTGTTGGGTTGGGTAAAATAAAATAGGAGAAAAACAACCTGCTACATCTAAATCTACATAATACCCTGCAAATCGCTTCAATAGGCACGTGGCGGGGGGGATTGCAGCGCGGTGTTTTCTTGAAGACCTGGATCCCAGTAATTTTGGAGTCAGTAATTTATGATAATTCGTTGGCACTACAGGCATTTCCTATGTTTCTTGTCAAAACACCCAGTTGAATGGCTAAAAATGGAAAGTAAAAAAATGTATCTTAACATATTAATGATAATTTTTGCGGATAGAGACAATGAATATATAATAACTATGATGAAATATACGAAATTGAGGGAGGCATTATGCAGCACCATGACAAAGAAACTAGCTAGCTGTGATGAAACGACAAATATAGTGTTGAGTACTACTTCAAAGCCTATTCAAACCAAGATACCAACAAAAATAAAACTATTAGCTTCAAGATCGCTTTGTTCCCGTACATCACGTCCAGTAGCATAATCCCGAAAAAATGAAAGAGGCAAATTTGTGTACTCCAGAGACGATAGCCTGGCCTTTATTCGGCGGGATCAAATATTATGCGGTCAAGCCGAAAATTTGTGCTGGTGATAACAATAAATCTGTGAGAACACCTTCAGCGTTATGTAAATTCAAATGAATCTTCATATTTCAATGAAATTTTTTATTCAGCCTTCCATGGCATACTAACATGGCCTGAAATAGGTTGCAGGTAGAAAAATAAGTCATATTTGAGAAACTAAAATTGACGCCATTCCAGGGATACTACCAACTGTGGGAAAAAAACTACGTAAACTGTAAGGTGGGAAAATGATCGTGATTGGAAAAATCTATACTAATGCGTATTTAAAACTTTTCGATTTTAGGAAGAGTTGCGGTGAGAAAAATATTATTACCTACACCAATTATTATTAGATTGGTGTATAGGCACCAATATTAAACAACAATTCCACGCCACCAGAGGTGAGAGTTTTTATTTACAACTCATGTATAAGAGCTACCATGACATATACAATACCATCATGGACTGGATTAGCTAACAAAGTCGACAGAAAAAAATATATACAAAACGGAAAGAATATGCTTGCGATCGATACTGAAAGCTATATGGGGGACAAAGGAATACAAAAACGAAGGAATATATAAAAAAGCCGATATTAAAAATATAGAAACAGTTATAAGGGAACATTGTAAAACGCATTACGAAACATTACATAGAATTAACGAAATAACTATCGAGGACCTAGACACTACCAAAGCTAGTACCTACTTGGGATAAACATAGACGGACAGAGTTTTGCATGCAAATCTAGGCAGGGGTAACCTATAATCGGGGAATTATAGAAGTGAGAACATTACGAAAATTTCGGAGATCCGAATAAAAGCAAATAAATCTGATTATTAGCACGTTACTCAGCAGATATTATTACTCAAATAAACATCGAGAAAACTGTGTCATGGCCAAGAGTGAAATTCGTTGTCTCGGAGTGATTTTTCCATCGCTTCAGCGGCGATCAATGAGCATGAAGCGCCAAGGGTAAAGTGGTGCAGTAAATGAAAGGAACCAGTGTAAACCTTTCCAGTGTAATGCCCCGTACCGATTACAATCGTCCTAACGAACATCCGTACGATCGTAACCGGATATCGCACAGTGTATGCATTTCCGTGCAGCCATAAAACGTAATACAGGACTCTGCCTCTTCACGATGATGCGCCAGAAATGGGAGTAAAAACAGAAAATTGAAATTTTGCCGAAGCAACTGTTTGAGAGAAATAGCTTCAACAAGGTCATTAGAGCATTTATTTCCATAAATACAAACATAGTCAAACGATTACAAGTTTACAGATAACATTATGAAATGTGCCGCTTTCGATTTACTGAGCACCTGGAGCATCATGAAGTCCAGCCGTTGACCGTTTGAGGGCAGTATATTTATTTTCATTGTTGCGTGAATGCATGCATGATCCGTATGATCGTGGTGACGATAATAATAAAAAGGCATAAGTTATGGCGAAATAGAAGACTGCTTAAGTACTGAAGGCAAAAAGATTTAAAACGAACGACAACATGGCTTTGGAATTACACCGGATTAAGGGCACACCGATTCAAATAATTCTAAGAAAAATTTTGAAAAAGCTTTTTTATTTTGCAGTTACTTATTTCGTTAATAGGGTTGTTCTTATTTTTAAAGCTTTCGAATTTCTTTTGGGACGCCCAGTTTTGTTCCACGTGGTGAGAAAATAAGTCATGAAAATTATTTTTGCAATCGAATGCCGGGAAAACGTATGGCACTTAAAACTTTGATATTTTTGGGTGATTTTCGGATATAACTGAAGATGATGTCACTCTCAGATTATTCTATTGCTCTTTTCTCTTCTATAATGACTTGTGGGACATCTGCAGAGTATCACCTCAAATTTCTTTCATTTCTGCTCTTTGGTTCCCGCGATATCGCACCGAGAGTATTCGCGCGCCACTCTAGTCAGACAATTTGGGTGGCACGCGGGCTTAGGCTGTCCCAAAAAAACATTTTTTTGGAAATTCCAAAATCGTCACTCGGATTTCGATGACCCTCGGGTATACAAGGATAGGCAAAAAAAGGTTTTCGAAAAAGTTTAAATAATTAGTTAGCGAGGGGCGCCTAAATACCAACACCCTTAATTTATCATACGATTTCCAAAACAATGTCAAATTAAGGGTAATTAGGGTATGTTATGGCCCTTTGGGCTAACATTTCGTCGGTTTTTGCGTATCTTTCACCGTTTAGGCTTTGCGGCCCGCGCAGCCTGGCGCCAAGAGTGGCGCTAAGCGATGCGGCTCGCGCGACGCGGCGCAACTGACGGCTGAGGCCGTCCCCCTCCCCACCCCCTCCCCTCCTCCTCACCTGCCGTCGCCCGCCATGTTCACATGCTTCAGTGACTCTCTCTCTCTCTCTCAAATTCAGATTTTGAACTCCTTTCGTAGACCAAATCATGTCGGCACGTATGGTAATAATCAATCTTAACCTTATTTTGGAAAATCGTTATAAATGTGTTAGCCTACTGAGAAAATTATTCAACAAAGCCAGGTTTCAGTTGAACAAACTCTTTCCTCCTACCCCCATTTATCATTTTCCGAAGTTGGGAAGCAATCTGCAACAAATATTGCTTTTGTTCTTCGTCGTTAGAGATACTGCCATTTTTCGAGACTGAGATACAAACTGCAACAGATTATGCTTTTGGTCCTCACGGCGCATTTCCTCACCTTTTGCGAATGGGGAACATGCACAATTTTTTTTAAGTACTGGAATAAGAAGGCCTCTACCTCAAATGTGCTCGCCGAAAATTTCGCTTATGAACAATGCTTTTCAACTGAGTTATGAGTCTTTAAAAATTGATCTTCATCGGCTGCTTGAAAACACGACGTCATCGGAGCGTGACGTCACGGTACGGAATCCACTGATGACAGACAATAGAAGTGGATAGAAAATCGATCTACTAGGGCTCAAATGCAAATTTGGCGAAAGTAATTGCTGTTGTAACGACAAAATGCAGACTGTGAATATTTTGGGTTGCCAAGGCGTTGTTGAAATAAATAAAGGGGATTGTTTGGGGAGATTTGGTAAGAAAAAAAAATCAGCCGCCAAAATGAAATCGAACTAAAGTTAACTGAGGTATTTTGCTTTCTTAAATCCCTCTTAAGTCAATTTGCCCTTTTAGGAACTACTACAAAGCTCGACGAAGATTTTTACTTCGATATCTTGCATTCAAGGCTCTACCACTCAACTCTCTTTAGCGAAGTGAATGGTGTACCGTGCAATGACGTCAGAAGGCGTTTCAGGACACGTGACTTCAAGCGATATTCGAGCATTTTTAATTAGCAATTATTGACGTTTGCGGAGTACTAGGAGAGTTTTGGCTTATATATTTGGATTCATGATAAAATTTCCTTTTCAATGTGACTATCTTTCATGATGAACAAATTTCGTGCATGTTCCCCATTCAATGTAACAACCCGGACCTCTGGTAGATATGAATCATGGAATTTACTGAGGCGCTAGGGTTAGCGGCAATTATAAAGGGTTCTCTCACTGACCCTCCATAGTTTATAACCTTCCTGCCCTGCCAGACAAGGTTTTGAAAGTTCTGATGTCCAAGCCATAAAATCATCTTCTGCGAAAGGACAGAAGCTGATACCACTGCTGTAATTGGCATGGTATTGCATTCTTACGCCCCGTTCTCTTTTGGACCTTCATTGTGAATTGCGAAGTTAGTTCGCTGTGGGTCAGCTTCGTGCCTACTGAATCGTGCTGTTATTCAGTGAGCTTTACTCTTGCTCTGCAATACGTTCTAAACGCCTGCATTTCCAATTTGTGTCTAACTGTGCAAAAGCGCATGCATACTTGGAAGATAGTGGTTTGTGTTTGAGCTGTAGAAATGGCGCCAAGAAGGTGATCAGAAGAGCCCGCGATATCTTCGCCATCGGGATAAAAGAGAAATATGAATTTCGTATATCAAGCATCGAAATTGCGTGATCTACTATCAGTTTTATTATTCCGAATGAGAAAGTTGAAGCACACCATAAGCGTCATTGCTATAGAACGGGTACATACTGCTCTCGTGATTTACAGTAGAGCTCGGATACCAGCCATAGACAAGTGGAATGTGATCCGAGGTCTTAAGAAGCAGATCGAACTTTGGAACAAACAAAAAAAGCTAAGCCAGGAACTATTCGCATTAATCGTTTGACAATCAAGCCGATTCACATCAAAAGAAAAATGATGAAACGAATGCATGCAAAATGATTCCGTTCAATTTCTGAAAAAATTACCCGTGACTAGAAACGTGCACAGTAAAGATTTATCATTTTTTGTTTCATCAAGTTCAATGAATGTTTTATTCGTGAGCTATCGTATGAATTTCTCAACAAAGATCATAAGAATTGGGAAACTACAAAAAGCTACCAAACAGTTCGATAGCACATTAAACAGTTGAAGGTGGTGAATGATGTGGCCGAGAGGGGGGTGGCCCCAATCAAAGAATTAAATAGCAGTATCACTAACGACGAAGAACAAAAGCAATATTTGTTGCAGATTGCTTCCCAACTTCGGAAAATGATAAATGGGGGTAGGAGGAAAGAGTTTGTTCAACTGAAACCTGGCTTTGTTGAATAATTTTCTCAGTAGGCTAACACATTTATAACGATTTTCCAAAATAAGGTTAAGATTGATTATTACCATACGTGCCGACATGATTTGGTCTACGAAAGGAGTTCAAAATCTGAATTTGAGAGAGAGAGAGAGAGAGTCACTGAAGCATGTGAACATGGCGGGCAACGGCAGGTGAGGAGGAGGGGAGGGGGAGGGGAGGGGGACGGCCTCAGCCCAAAAAAAAATGTTTTTTTGGGACAGCCTAACGCGGGCTGTATACTCTCAATAATTGTTGATGGTATGGTATGGTATTTGAAGGAGGCGACCGACAGCTGAGGTCATTTGCGCCATGAGGGAAGGGAATGGAAGGAAGGGTGGAGAGAACCTGGCTTCGGCATTAGCCGGCTCTTAACGAAAGGCACCAAGGGGACCGCGGCATAACGTCCCATCCGACGGACGGAGTGTTGCGCGTGAAATGTCCTCCACACAACACTCAAGCAGGGATCGGGCAGTCTCTGAAAATTCTCTGCCGCTGCCGGGATTTGAACCCGGGCCCACCGGGTGGGAAGCCAACACTCTAGCATCCACATCAACCCGATCCGTAATTGTTGATCTTTCTCACTTATCCTAAGGGCATAACATTCTTTAGTTAAACTTTAAACTTCGTCAATATAACCTTGAATGCTATATTTATCATTTTTATTGCCAAAACGGGCTTAGTAGCGATGGTTTATTATCCATATCTAAATCTTATATCTAAGTAAGTGTTTCTATCTAAATTCAGCCGGAATGATCACAAAATATTTAACTTTTGAGCCCGAGCGGCGATGATTAATAATTTTCGATTTTGAGAAATTTCGGATCTAAGCTCTTAATGTAAACTGGCAAATATTCCGCATAGGGCATATTTGACATCTTTCATTCCTGCCGTTTGGTTCCCGAAATATCTATTGATGTTTTGTACAACCAAGAAAACTAGATTGTTTTAATGAGGTATTAGTATTTCGCTTCCGTACTTAATGGAGTGAAAAGAATGAATCAAGTATGCATATTTGCATTTGTAAAATGAACAGATATTTTTTCTTTCAACAACTTTTATACTATATTTAAATTTTTGATTAACAAATCAATTTCCAATAAACCAATATAATAGAATAACATTTTTCTATTACAATCACGGATATTTTACCTTCGCTTAGAGATAAAAATAAAAACATTATGCAGTTTCCTTTTTTACTGCACACACAGGTTCTCAAAATTCTTTTCATAAAGTGGTTCCGTGGCAATATGGAAAATTTTCGCCTGGAGTCAGTCACAGCCTTGGCAAAAATTGTCTCTGGCTTCCATTATTTTGTTAGAATTTTATCTAACTCTTCCATCAACTTAACTCCTCTTTCTGCGGTATCATTGACCACTCGCAGATGTTTTACTTCCTTTAATCCTCGCTTATATGCGTCGCCACTTTTCCAATCAACCGGATCCTTTGATATAAATGCCACAGGTATATTAAATCTTTTGAAAAGATTTCTCGAGTGTCTAGAAATAAAATTCTAGGGTCACTTACCAATAGAGTGGACGATATTATTTGGAGAAAGATAAATTCGTTACGGTAACTCGTCTGCATTTTCCGTTATATCTGACTCAGGCCTTTCGCTTTTTCGTCTCCACTGGTATTTTCTCCACTCCATTTTCATTGAAAAATCAAAAGGTTACAGCTTATGGGGAAAGGTGCCATAAATGGATCCGAAATTTGCTTTGTGCCGTTCCACTAACTCCGCAATCAGACTTTCTGTATTCAGAAGGACTATTGAAAAATAAAAAATCTCGCCTAGGAACCTCTTCCGTAATTGGCGCAGTAATCCTGGTCTCCATGTAAAGACTCACAACAAACAGGCACACGTCAGGAGTTTCTTTCTTGTCAAATGCCGATAGAAGGAACTCCTTGCGGAAAAGAAATATATTGTCAGGTAATACCAAGCCTTGGACATCCAGCTAACATGGTGACCCGGGAGCGCGAAATTACATCCCTCGCAGAGGAACGCCGCCCAAAATATTACAGTTAATTCAAGGAGTTCTCTGTAGTTCTTTTTCGGGTGATTTTCTTCTTATTGCTGCACCTAAAATTTCATAATATCTGCGACTGCGTCCTGTAATCTTCTCGAGAACACCTGTCTTGTAGTTTTCCATATTCATCACAGGAAATGCATTGGTACAATTGGCACATGGATCACAGGGGAATTTTTCCTCAATTGACACTTATTGGAAAAAATTCCACGAATATGTCAATGCACAGAGGTGGGTAGTCACTGGGAAATATCTAAGTAAAACTTCCTTTGTGGGGTTGGAAAAGAGATTCATTTCCGGGAATTCATTATAAATAGGCCCGAATCGTCTGCGCCCGGACCCATGAAGTACCATTTACTATTGTTCCCTGTACCCTCGTCAATCCTTCCATTCTCCTTCTGCACTCCTACCCTCATTAGCCCCTCGGTTCCTTACCTACTTCTCCCTCTGCTGGTCGAAAATCCATCAATATTGGGAAATCCACCCAACCTAATGCCGCTCCTCCCCCACCTATCCATTAACTCTCAACTAACCCCACCTTTTCCAGATCCAAAGAAATAAAATCTCATAAGTTGAAACCCAGAGGTTGTACAATGACAAAGAAAAACATGCAAGAAGAAGCACCTTTACATACCATTCAGGGCGTTAGCTCTCAGAAATGATTCACTGAATTTAGATGGAAGCACTTGGATATAAAGTTTAGATATGGAGAATAAACCAGCGCTACTAAGCTCGTTTTGGCAATAAAAAATGATAAATATAGCATTCAAGGTTATGTTGACGAAGTTTAAAGTTTAACTAAAGAATTTTATGCCTTTACGATGAGTGAGAATGATCAACAATTATTGAGAGTATGCAACCCGCGTGCCACCCAAATTGTCTGACTGGAGTGGCGCGCGAATACTCTCGGTGCGATATCTCGGGAACCAAAGAGCATAAGTGAAAGAAATTTGAGTTGGTACTCTGCAGATGTCCAATGAGTCGTTATAGAAGACAAAAGGGCGATAGAATAATCTGAGAGTGACATCATCTTTAGTTATATCCGAAAAACACCCAAAAATATCAAAATTTCAAAACTTTAAGCGCGATGCGGCACGCTTTCCCGGTATCCGATTGCAAAAATAATTTTCATGATTTATTTTTTCACCGAGTCGAACTGGGGGCGTCCCAAAAGAAATTCGAAAACTTTAAAAATAAGGACCACCCCATTTCGTTAATTTTCTACGCCTCTGCATTGAGGTAGTAGATAACAACATCGACTCGGACAACCAATATCATTCTAAACATGTAATCACCTGAGGAGCCTAATGATGACTAGGTTTTCGCTAAGGTACCCGTCACATGTTTCATGATTCATGTGACCCTAAGGTTAAAACGAAACCTAATCATGACTCCCGATGAATTTTTTTTCTACGTTTTTTATTGCACTTATATTTCGCTCTAGCAACGCGTGTGCTCTATGAATCATTAAAAAAATCAATGGCTTCATAAAATGAGGCTCCATAGAGAAATAGTTGGAATTACCATTGAAGAAAATAAGAAATTTATATTTGTATGTTTTCAATCAAATTTATATTGTGTGTATCAATTATTATGACTGATTTTTATCCTTGAAACGCAGAATTTCAAATAGGAGAATATTTTCAAGCATCCTCATTTCCAAGAGTAGCTCTACCTTCGTGCCTTTCCTAACGGGTAAATTATTGATGAACCAGTCATGACGTTTCATTCCAGTGGCAAGACTGCAGTCAGCAATTCTTTTGCGTTAGAACGGCAAATAAAGCAAACCAATTATGCATGCGAATCGAATCAACCCGATCGAAACCATTCCTTGAATTCCGCACTGAATCCACAGTCAGACGTTCTTGGGATCGGGTTTAACCCGCCCACCATCCGAGAGAACTTCAAGGGAGCTTCGGAGCCCATCTATCGCGAGCATAAAGTTTCCCGCAAACTCAGGAAAATCAGATCGGACTCCCCGCGGCGAGTTAGAAGGGGTCACGCAGCGCTGCCCTCAGGTCAATTCCTTCGACTCGGCCGGTTGAGGTTCCACGATGGTCAGACAGTTTAGTGGGACAAGGGTTCGGGGAAGGCTCGCCGATCAGCCGGCTTAGGCCATTGATAACGGCGCGGGTGATGGAATGTGGGGATAGCTTGTTTGCTTTCGCCAGGATGGGGTTTGGAGGTGGCTGGGCGCGGGTGCGTGGGACTCTTGTTTGCGGGGCGCGGGAGTCGATGGACGAAGATGGATGGCCGACGGAGGAGATTGGGAAGGAGGAGGATCGCTCCACCGAATGCGCCCACTAAAATGTTTACACCATCTCGGCCAGTAATTGGTAAAGCTGGACGAAGCAAATACGAAAACGGTCTTCCTTTAAAAATCACCTATGCCTGTATGGATTCGCATTGGAATTTTTAATGTGTCCGCCGCATGTTTTCTGTACACCTTCCAGATTTACTTAGAAGCAGACAGGAAAGGTATCCTTTAGGAAAGACTTACTGCTTAAAGCCTCATGTATATTTACATAATGTTGGTAAATCTGGACGAAGAAAATACGGAAAACCTTATCTCTTCAAAAACTTCTAAACCTTTATGGATCCTGATTGGAAATTTAAATTTGTCTATTAAATCTATCTAGTATAATTTTGATACATAGGCAGACCACAAATAATAGGACTCTTGTACTTTTCACCTTTTCCTATCCGGACGTCACAGATGATAATCGAATCTAGAGTTCGGCGCCGCGCCATAGGTCATTCATAGTACGTATTGAGCATTCTACAATATGTGAGATAAATATTTTATATTTCTTCTACCACACTCTCTCTTCCGATAGATAGAAACCAGAAGGTTTTCAATTACCATCTTACCTAAATCATTGGTTATTACTGGGAGAGGCGACGAGAATAATTGATACATTGTAACTTTAGCGTAGATAGCGTTAGGATACTAGAAAATGTAATTTTTTCGGCCCACACTGATAGCCACCATACATACATGCATAGTATTGAAATCCTAAGATTGGTATACTGTTGCCAACCATTTCTCCCTATCCCCAGCTAGTTCTTTCACTTTCTTTCTTCAATATTTCATGATGTGTACTATGAATGTGTCGTTTTGTCTTCCTCTGAGGATTTTTCCATCAATTCTTCCATCCATTATATTTCGCACGTAATTGCTGTCTCATTACGTGGCCGAGCCACCGTGTTTTTTTTGCGAACTGTATTTCATAGTTCCTTATATCTCACCTTATCCTTAATTTTATATTCAGCGCTTTCCTCCAGCTCAATTTCTCGAAGGCCTCTATTCTTTACTGATCACAATCGTCCAAGCTTCTGAACTATAGTGCACATATAGTACAGCCCACACCAATTTTTTCAAGAACTAAATCCTGGTCTCAAATCTAATGCTCTGCGAGCATAGTAGCGGCCTCTTTGCCATGAACGCCACCTAAATTACCACAATCCGTCTTACGATAGATAGTCAACAGAAGGTTTTCCCTTGTCATCTTACCCAAATCAGTGGTCATTGCCTCGAGAGGTGACGAGAATAATTGATATATTGTAACTTTAGCGTAGGTTGCGTTAGAATATAAGAAAATGTTAATTTTTCGACCCACACTAATAGTCACCATACATACACACATAGTATTGAAATCCTATGATTGGTATACAGTGTATTTTTCTCCATTGGCCTTACCTTGGGATATTCGACGCTTGGTGTCAGCCGTGCTTCTACCGTCCCAGGGATTGGTGCTACCTGGATAGGTGATCTACTCCAATTGCTCCAATCCCTCTCCTTTGAGACGAAAGTAGGCCACAGTTTTCTCTCTTCCGCATACAAGTATCTCGGTTTTCTTCCTATTTGCTTTCATATTTTACTGCTGAAATATCTTTCCAATTTTAGCAATCGAGTCTTGCAGGTATTACTCATTGCCTGCGACGATTTTAACGTTCCCTGTGAATCTAAGCATGTGTATTTTTCTCTATTCACCTTTATTCTCTTGATTCCTTTTTTAATACAACTGTTATTGCTTCTTTCACGAGCATATTGAAGAGCAATGGTGATAAGTTACATAACTGCCGGACACCTTCGTTATTTTTGCCTCCTATTTCTTACTCATAGTGAGCATATATTAGCCACCTGGACCCTGAGGAGCTGGTAGATGATTCTTACGCTATTGTAGTCTAGTCGAAGTTTCTTCCTTTTATTAAAAATTATATACCATTTGACATAAGTGAATGCAATTTCCAAGTCCACGAAGTTAATGATGGAAAATGCCGGATGAAATTAGCTTTTCGAGCAACTGATTTTTTAATCGAAGTGAAACGCTTGACTTTTCAATAAAAAACAAAATTTGAACCAAACTATCGATTAATCGAAAAAATTGACATTTTTAACCCTAGGAAGACTGAAAAAAAATTATCGCGTAGTAGCCTGACTGGGTCCAATGGACCCTGAAACATTTTTTCCACAATATTACCAGTTTTTGATGAATTTATACTGAGTTAAGTGATGTTTTCCATCTTATTTACTTCCTCAGCATATTCTTTGTCTTTATTATTATTAAATTATTTTGTTTAAAGCTATTATTGCAGCGAAGCATAATATTATCCCTTTTATCAGAAATATCACTCCACTTTTCCCATTTTTATGAATGTTCATTAGCACAATAACATTAACACAAATTACAAAGTGGATTTTCTGTCAATGATAAATTAGATATGTAACAAATTTAATGAAACAAAAGTATGATGAATTTACAAAAGTTATTAAAATCTGTAATGCTACTACAGGCACAGATTGCATTAAATTTCTGAATGATCTTGGCACATAATTTGTGGCCATTGTGAAAAGGATGTTCGTGTCTTTCTATCCCTTTTGTAGTTGCACTTACGATACTTATTTCCCTAGGTTGCTAAGGTTGTCAAGGAGTGTGTCACATTTTCTTTTTCACCATGTAAATCTTCCGAAAGTTGATTTTCTCTTGGATTCCATGAGATACCACTTTGTTAGGAAATCCTGTACCCTGTATGGCACTTACAGTCGTGAGCTCGGGTGGAATCCCTCGTTTATTTTACCTTATGATCTCTACAATCGCTAAATCTTTGGAAAGTAGTGGGTTACCTATCTATGTTTCTGGCTGATTAGTCCCTCAACCATACCTGTAACTAATCTTTTCCCTTGATTGACCTCTCGA
The DNA here is from genome assembly GCF_921293095.1 of Ischnura elegans. Lineage (NCBI taxonomy): Eukaryota > Metazoa > Arthropoda > Insecta > Odonata > Coenagrionidae > Ischnura > Ischnura elegans. Next base: position 50,760,124 of record NC_060259.1, read on the forward strand.
ATTTTATGAGATTCTCTACCTGTGTATACTTAGACATTCCACTTCTATGAATCACTACTATGACTTGCAGCCAAAATTTTAATTCCATACTCTCCTGGTATTGATGATACAAACTCCCTAAAATTACAGCGCCCACGGAACATCAATAAATGTTCGTCAACTGTCATGCAGGATCCTGGCACGAATGCATATTTCAAATATTTATTCCGCCCATCAAATATCTCTCTAATAGTCTGCAATTTGTCTTTGCCTCTGCTTTCCCTCATTTCTGTTGCATTATCAAATCAAATAACCCGCAGTATTACTTTTGACTCCATAATACTGTTGCATATTGGCTGCCCGTCTAGTTTACTCCAAAGTTCTGAAAAATTTTGATTTTTTACTTGTAAAAATGATATATATTAGCATCGCCAGAACCTTATTAATTTCAGTCATCTTCTTCATTCTACAAAGCTTGAAAAACTAAACCTTCCAATGGTGGTCTATTTTCTATCAACATCAAAGATGTTAGGACGCAAAATTAGCAAAAGAGCATAAGACAATAAAAATTCCGCACGGCTCATGGGATATGACGCAAAATATTACGCCTTCGCATTCTACCCTTTTTAGTGGCATGAGGTTTTTTTTACCACTCCTCTTTCAGATTGCGCGAAATAACAATTACTCCCAATAGGAATTCCCCATTTTCGTATTTCTATCATGTTCTCAGAAAGATGAAGAAGAATCAGCCAAGGTTCAGTTCTTCTTCATCCTTATTCAACATTTTAGGCTTCATCTCCACCGGATTCCCTACTACCCTCCTCCTGTTAGCGCTGTATATTTAGAAGCTGAACACGTCGTTCTGCAATCTTTAGATAAATGCACTCCAAATGTGTGTCACTATAAGCAAGCCTGTGAATAAAGTGACAATGAAATTTATCAATTTTTCATTCCAAACTTCACTTAGATATAAATGGAAGATAACATTGTTCGTGCTACTCCTTAGTTGTAAATTCAGGTAAAAATTAGCAAAGCACTGTCTCGTATTATGTTTCTGATATCATCAAGCAATTCAAAGAATTCAATAATTACGCTAGAACAGCAAATTCTTACAATAATTATAAACAATCCTTTTTGTTATTACCTCAAAAATATCTTGATAGCTATTTTGACTGTAATATCCAAATGGCGACGCCGACTTCTTAGCCCCTCAACTGCACAGTATATCAATAGTCACTCTATGAATTCAGTCACATCAATACCTCACTTCAAAAAATTTGGTACCACCAAGCATCCGGTAAAGATAGGAATAAGGATATTGCTGTATATCATAGTAGTTGTCATCTAACTAATCCATCTGAGGAGTAAACGATTTGGTAAATGAGGTAAATACTGAAGAAGTACATTAGAATGAAGGAATATAGTATTTTATACAATCCATAAAGTTTTTTACCTACCATGCCTGGTATCAAAATGTAATGATAGAATTCAAGTTCTTCAATGTCTTCAGTTAGATAGTTGGAATAACAGCAAATGTCGGCAGGCAGCGAGACCACTCCAGCTTGCGAGCGTAACTTCTGACTGTCCACCACGAAAGCACCGCAGACGCTAGATGAACGGTCTCACATATAAAACTAACAGATTATGGGACTAAATGTTGATAATTCACACTGTGTGTGCGTCAAACCAGAGAAAGTTACAAAACCTACCCATTACGAAACGATGTGGATACATGTTTCTGACTGTGTCACTCTAAATGTGATATTGGACGAGCATATGAAAGGCTTAGAGCCAATCTATAAAAAATGCCCACTTATTGGTAATAACTATAGCCTACGACTTTGTTTATATCACCATAAACATTGAATCTCCCAAAAATAAAAAGTAAATAAGAAAATTGCTGATAAGTTGAAATGAATCACCTATAGCATTGAAAATAGTCGACTGGGTCCAATGGACCCAGTCCGTCCACTATGTAACTTTGTAGTATACTATAAAATGTAATGAGCCCATTCTCGTTATTTCTTGCTATGCTTTAGAGGACATACATTTAGGAAAAGTCACGGCGTCAAAATGAGTTCCGTGCATTTTTGGCATAATTATAAACTTTCAAAACTACCAACTGGGTCCATTGGACCCAGCCCGTCGTTCTAGGGTTAAGAAAAAATAGTTCGTACAAAAACACGTTGAGTATTCACTCGTAAAACACTCAAAACACATACTTGAATTGTAAACAAAATTGCCAAAAAAACCCTTTTAGAATAGTACATGATTGAATTATTAGAAGCAAAAGTTACAAATACACGTACACTAATGTTTTGGGACCACCGCTTATGATCATTCAGCTCCGCTAAAATTTTAAGAAATATAAACTGATTGATATGCTTTAATAATGATAGAGGGCATACCTTTCCAGTTTAACCGGACTCAGAGAAAGGTTTTTCACACGGGATGGATGATGCTATCATACACCGATAGTGACTGCTGATATCAAACGAAATGGTTAAGATCAAAGTTGAAAAATCGCGTTCCGATCGAAACTCAAAGATCATGGCTCGATCTCGATTTCGTCGATCTTTGAACATTATAACTCGATTTTCGATTTTACTTGAAACCTGTTTTTCCATCACTACACAAAGGCTACTAACAAAGGCTTGCTTATGTGGATCATTTTCTCAATCTGTAGACTCAGGCATAGAATTGCCTTCTTTATCACACTAATCTTCCTAAATCGAAATTTGATTTTTGAAAAATTTTCTTCAAGTTTTCCTCAGATACGTCTTTCTATCAACCAAGTGAGGATTTTCGAAGCATTTGATACTAGACTCAGGGTTTCATGCTCCCCAAATTTGTCAGCTCTTGCGTTTTACGGTATGGTCACCATTACGCTCCTCTTGAAGTCTTTTGGCAGTTTTCCGGATCCATAGAAGTTTAAAATTGTCACATATATTGCGTATTGCGATTTTTTTTACCAAGGCTTTGACTATTTTCCGTTTATTCTCCCGGCGCGTTTCCATTCTTTAAGTCTCCAACGGTTCTCTCTCTGGAAGTCACCTTGGCACCTTCATTACAACATAAAAAGTAAAATGTTCCCTAATTTACGAATAGCATACCGCTAATGCTCTCACAGTTAAGCGTTCAAGATGTTCGTGAATGTTATTTTGAAGGCTACAATAGTTTAAGCTATTCACATTTTTGCTTACTTATTTTAATATAAGGGAGCAATTTACAAAGAATAGGACTCACGCCGAATGAAGCGACGGAAATGGGAGCTTCAAACATTGACGCAAATTGGCGCCACTTAGGATGGCACGCGCTTACTCTCAGGGCCGTATCTCGAGAACCACTGGTCAGAATTGGTAAATATTTTAGGCGCAGCATTTCAAATGTCCAATGTGCTGTAGGTTACCAGAGAAAATTGTCTGAAAATATCAGCGCATACTTGACGCCATCCATGTCCGAAAAACAGCCAAAAAAAACTCAACTTTGAGTGCGACGCCGCACGTCTTCCCGTTATGCAATTGCAATAATATTTTACAGGATATGTTTTTTACACCAATTGGCATAAAATGAGTGGATGTTCCGAAATAAATTCGAAAAACAGAAAAATATTGACCACCCTAATGCGCATATTAAATCTCTAATTTATCTTACCTTCTACTGAATGGCTTTTCTCAAATTTTCAGCAACATAGGGCCTTTGTGTTGACTGCTGTCATTTTCTACTTGAATGTAGTTTTCTTCTCCTCTGCAGATTCCTTATCGTCCTCCCTAATGTACCCAATAATTGGATAACGATTTTTTTCATTCTAAAATATTCTTTTGTGTTAAAGGAAACTTCTCTGGCCTAAAGAGAGCCTAAGGTTACCAGAGAAAATTGTCTGAAAATACCAGCGCCTTCTTATCGCCATCCATGTCCGAAAAACAGCCAAAACTGCCAAAAATTTCTCAATTTTGTGAGCAACGCGGCACGTCTTCCCGGCATGCAATTGCAGTTATATTTTACGGGACAAATTTTTGTGTCAATTGGCATAAAATGAGTAGGTTTCCTGAAATAAATTCGAAAAATCGAAAAATAGGGACCACCCTAGTGACCATACTTTCGATATTCGTTGGAATATGTTATCTTTCGTTTTAATTTCAATGCCTTGTATAATATACAGAAGTAAATGATATCCCATTACCATATTCTTTAATACATTCGATGTTTTAAGTTAAGCCGCCCTAAAGGAAATAACTTTTAAAGAAAGCCTAGAAGAAAGCTAGTAAACTGTCAAAACTAACCTGAAAATTTACTCCGTGGCACTCTTTCAATACAAAAAGCAGCCTCTGAACAAGAATGTGAGGTAAACATTTTAGAACGTGACGCACAGAGGGATGTATCCTCGCATCCACAAATTGCCCATTATAACAATACGAAATGCATAACTCATCTCATTAAGACCGCGTTTTTACGCGAGAGCAGACGAAAGCACATTCATTGATGAAAAAGTTTTGACTTCGCCCTTGTATACATTCCAATACATAAAAAGCGCATGTCTCAGAGAAAGAAGGCTCGCAAAATATGTCAGACCAAAAGATTCACGATTTCGATTAATATAAGTAACACAATGTTAGAATACCTTTCAAGAAATTATATATGCATAGTGATGAGTGGGCTTCAATGCTCCACTCCGCACCGTACCATAAGTAATACAACTTGAAACTAATGATGCAAATTTAACCACTCTTGCAAAGTTTCAGGGCATAAAGCTTCAATCAGATGTCGTGATGGGAACAAACTCAGATGCTGTAATGAGAAATATATTTGAAACGACCTTGGCATAAAGATGAATGTACAAACAAGCGAAAGATAGAATATTACTCTTAATCGAGAATGAATGACATAAGCGAGAATGAATGATTACTTTGTTAGCACCAGACCACTCCGATAGTTACTTCAGTGGATATGTCAGTCAAAAGACGCATAATGAAGTACCTGCACTCGGGTAGTGCTAGTCAAACCGATGGGGGATTATAAATCTTCCAAGGAAATCCCTGGAACGTCCTCTTCCGTTAAAGGTGGGGATGGCTGCCCCGGGTAATGGCTGCTGGAATCGGATTTCGCACGGAACAAGGTTATCAGCCGAGATGCATGCTCAGAATATGGATCGCTAATTTCTAAGACAAGTTTTAACTGGCGCCCGTAAAAGCATAATACCATGCTATATTCATGTCTTACCGTGCCGATATTAAACTTTGAGATATGAAATCTATTAAAACATGTTGGTTTAAATGAAATAATAGCAGTTACGAATTTATAAGAATGCGGTTGTTGTTCTTGCCGAGACATGAATTTTCGGCAGCAACATCTTCCACCAGATATGTGTCGTAGATAAATACCATATAAGCCAAATAACAAATAACTCTTGATATCGAAAATAGTTCGGATATTAGGAAATAAAGAGAATGCATTGAGTTAAAGGAAATTGTAGCCCAAAGGGGTTACAGCATGCAGGCACATTCAAGCTAACAATAATTGCAAAATATAATATATTTAATTGTTCATCTAAAATCAACAGAGCTATCATCACACAAATTATAAGATTAAATGAGTTTGCGTAGCTATAAAATACCACGAAATCTGCTGCCGGGATAGGTGTAGCAAAGACCTAAATTTATCTTTTTCTCGATACATTTCTATTACAGAAGATGCGCCCAACATGCATATTATGCTCGTAGGAAAATTATCTTTTCATTAGCTATAAATTCATCCCGATGATATGCCAGCTATCATGACTCTATCATTGCCATAGGTAGTAATTAATTATATTATATTTCACTGAATGCAATTCCCTCCACTTAGCTTAACATAGCTGGGAGAAAAGTAATGCGTGGGATTTTAATCGATCTATAGTGGACTAAAATTTAAAAGCACAAATTGGGATGATGCTACTTCATTTGAATAAATATGATATTTGTAAGATTAAATTAGTCATTAAATCCACTGGTTCCTTCTTAACCCTTAACCGGTGACGTGCGGTCTGAGAGACCGCTGCGTTTCTAAAATTATGAATATTTTCAAAATTAAGATTTAAAAATATCTATAATTCTCGTTAGCTTCATATTTTTGCACAACAAGGACATCCCACTCTTAAAATTTAACGTTCCTTTAATTAATTTCTGTAAATTTGCAATTGAACTCGATTAGCGGTCTGTGAGACCGCATGTCACTCACTAAGAATGCATCAAGAAAAGGAATAAGCGGGATAAATTTCATGGCTTCTTACTACTTAGCCTTCCAACTCTAACATTTAAGGCCTTTTTTGAATCTGGCGAAATATTGATACATAGATATAATAATTACAACTCAAGTGGTTTTGGCATCAGTTTTTTGATCCTGGTTAAAATCACAATTTTTATGACAAATTGGTTCGTATTGGGAGTGTATAAATTTTAATACAAGTTTTAAAATAGTTAAGCATTCAAAGAAAAAGTAAACAAAACAATAAATATGGCGTAGCAATATTTTATGAATTGTTGATTTGTTGCGGTCTCCCAGACCGCACGTCACTGGTAGTGTAACAAGAATTGCACGTCACTGGTTCCTTCATAAGACCAGAATTATTGAAGAAGGACGCTGGGTCATTTCTAACTAAAAGTCACGCTTGCGGTCTCGACTCCAAGTCAAAACTAATATCAAATACATTAAGTAAAATTAAACTGTAAAGAGATAGAATGGAGGACCTATATGAAGTGTGCAATACATTTGACCGATACATGACCAATCGTTTGTCATTTTTACACTTCCCGGTTTTCATTTGGGCTGCGAGGCAATTTCATTAAGCCCAGCGTTTTCTGACAGGGGAAGCAACAGGTCTAGCGCCAGCAATTGAGAGCGCCGCGAGACGTCGTTTCTCATCCAAGGGTTGGGGAAGTTACTCACAATGCGCGAGCCCTGACGCAATGGAAACTTCGAAACGGCGGATGACGAGCACCCAGAAAAGTTTTACCTACAGGAATTCGGTGCTTATCCTTGTTGAAATAACTCCGCAGTGAGAATATAACATTTACTTAATTAGGTTTTGGCTGAGTCGCACTACTATACCTAGAACCAAATTACAGAGAAAAATTCCTTTCACTGTTATGGGCTACGTACCAATTACTTTAGTTGTTATGACCATTTTAAGGAGGTATCTAATTATTAAATTGACCGGAAATGTATTTGATGCACCTTAGAAAAAGGAAATAAGAACGGATGACTCAACAAGCATTTATACACCCTAATGTGCACGGCAATATGGCCGTCACACTATCATACACCAATCTCATACATATTACGTACAGTGCCCCCAAACCAAATGGTCCCAATAATGCTGACAATTATAAATGCCAGTCCCTCACTCAGTGGTTAAATCCGAAGGTTGATCACGAATGGTGATGGTAGAACCCTTGCCAAAGTAAAAAAAACTGACATGTTTAACTCACACATGAATGGTGTACTCATACGCAGATAAAGGTAGGGAAAGAAAGTTACAGTTACTCTAAAAAAAATTAAAGCAGTCAAAAGTACCAGTTACAATTTCCAAAATCAACTAATTAAAGTTATAAATACAGTTACTTTTCGTGAACACTTTTGAAAACTGACTACGCGACTCATAAAGGAGGATCTATTTAATGCTACCTTACAGTAAAATATTATCAGATAGTGTTTCGTAAGAAATAATAATGCATTTTACCTGTAATTTCCTTTTAAGTAAATGTTAAGTTGCTGTAGGCAACCAAATGGGAACCCTGTGGAGGTGATAGTTATTTATTACAGAAGTTACCATGGTTACAATCAGATTGTAGTTTGATAAAAATAATACCTTTATAAATTGTATTTTTCTATAAATTAGGTTCTAAATCCCCGAAAGGAAAATTTTTCACGCAAATAGCTATTTCAGGTTACTGATGGAATAAGACTCATACCGTTGCATTCGGCAAGATGGACCAATCTCCACGGATGTCGAAGCCTGGGCACAAATATCAACGCTGGTTTCGGCAACTTGTTAATGATAATGATGATGATAATGCCTTGATAATGGCAGAAGATGCCGAAACCATGGTCGGTGTAAATAAAATTGTGTGGAAACAGACAAGTGGTTTTAATAAGCTAAATATCAAAGATTTCCACCGTATCACGCCGGACACTGTATCTTTTACTCAAAGTCGTACTTTGGCAAATTTGCGCGCGTAGGAATACATCAGTTTACACTCCACACCATCAGTACCGTCATAGTCGGAAAGTAAAAATTACTTACAGAAAGTCACTGAGTAGATAGCTTATTAGCAACAGGTACATTTTTCAAATATAATGATTACAAGTAAAAAAAAACACCTGAGATGTACTTATTAGCGGTAGCTGAGTTACTTTCACTCAGCTACTACTTCTGTTCATGCACACAATTACCTTATTCTTAGTCTATGACCGCATCTGCTTAGCTACATTTAAGCCATTATTTTTTAATCACATGCAAACAAGTCCTGAACTATCACTGGGTATGCGGCTAGAAGGAACGTAATTCGGCTAATGTGGCCATCTCCTCCCTTCACTATTAGCTTGATGTCTCCTTATGGCAGCGATGCATAAGCGTTGACATAACAGGAAAAACTTAAGGGAAGAAGCATTCAAAATGTGGCTTTAAAAGAGAATGACGAAGACAAAGAGATCGAATCAGAGAGTCATTAAGAAGTAATTACAGTTTGACAGAAGCAAAGACGAAGAAGCAGGTTTAAAATTTTTCCGGAACAGGCCTGATTTAAGTATTAAAAATGTTAATTGACAGCAGAACGGAGTGAATAACTATGAAAAAGCAACCTTTGATTTGTTAACTTATTTTTTAAAGACTGACAGGGAAATATTTTTGCCTCATATTGTCCTAAAAATTGAGTACTGCAGAATTAATAAATCCGTTTCATTAACTAGTGAGTAATAAATAATTCCATAGGCATAAGGCAGGTTTTCCATGTTTATTTTAAATCAAAATGGTAGTGGAACTACGAAAGAGAAATTAATTCTTTCTATTTTTCAAATGCCGCCTGAAGTGCGGAGGAGATTTTGCTTTTCAAGTTTGAAGAAATGAACTGAGGATAATCGAAGCCGACGCCAATTTTGCAGAAATTTTATGTTCAACCGTATTGTTTAAGAAAACCGCGAAAGGGAAACAAAATTTAAACTGCTAAAAACCTGTGCAACTCAGGCACATGACATTATGAATAAAAGGCATTTCTTCCCCGTCGATTCATGCCTCGTGATTTCAAAATGGGTAACTAAAGGGAAAATAATCCCAAAGAAAATTACCATTCATCCTGGGTAACCGAAATTACTGTCATTAAAATACGTTTTCTACGGTCAGGACAATCTCTCTGGAAAACTTAATCTCCCTAAAAGTAATTTTACTTACATCTCAGTTACATATATCTCGCCCTGATCATTTTAATACCTCTGGGAAGCAGGAATTTTCACTATTCGAATCCCATTTCGATAACAACGTCCGTGGTATTCACTATATCTTTCACATTTATTCCCGCTATAAGTAAGCGAAATGCACTGTTGGTTTTTAATGCTAATGGCAAAGTCACAAAAACTGCGACAACACCCGATTAAGCAAAAAGCAGTAGCTAAAATAATATTTTCCATGACGTTTTTACGTTTTCAAAAATGAAGACGCTCATTGCATTGAATTTAAAACTAGGATATATACTACTAGATAGGATACTAGAATAAACGTGGATATCACCGAATGGCCTCCAAAATGCTTCTCTCATTATCAGCCAGAACTCATTCTTCTCTCAACGAGTTACAAAATATTGAACGCAAGCCGAATCTATACGTGTCCATATTTTCAATCGCATCACGACAGTAGAATATCCATTCCGTTTCTGTGCAGTAAGATTGCATCGGCATGGACCCTCTTTAAAGAAGTAAATATTTAAAGCTGAAAAACAAACATTTTCCCATTTTAAATGCTAAAAAAGTATGAAAAGTTACCTGGAAATTTTACGTGAAATAATGCACGCAATCATGTGGTCATTCACTCAGATGTTGAATCGTATATTATAATAATAATTTTGTAGGTTTAATGAAAGGATAGGTGAAGATGAAAAGGAAGCTTCCCCATTAAGACGTTGTCTCGTAGTTTTACTATAGAAAACGTCCATTTGAATGTGAACGAGCTGATTCCACAAAATAAGGCTGTGAAAAATTGCCAATTGTACTGCGAAGGAGTGTAAATTCAGTTTTACACGAGAGTTATATTTGGCGGGTTGGACCGAAAAAGCTGCGGGCATGAATGAACATGATTTTTACGCCTTACACAGTGCTAACCAGCCAAGGTCCCACTCGCCAGCACCTTCATCCGCCTGCAAGGAAATCCACTGCTACGAAAGGCCTTCTTCCTCAATGAGGTCAGCAACGGGAAACGGCTCATCAGGTTTATTTTTCCGGCGCTCCATTTCCGGTGGCGCCACCCCTCCGCCATTCCCTTTCTCCTGGATGGGAAGGTGACATTTTTTCGGGACACCGGTCAGGGGCAAACGTCATCAGGAAATCTCTGAAAAAAATTAATTGTAGTAAAAAGTATGCCGGGTAATAGAACGGAAATTCAATAACTAGGATAAAAAGAATGCTTTAAGGGCTAGAGGGAAAATTGAAGCAATTATTTTCGAAATACCTGTTTTTATTTACTGTTAGCATAATATTATGCATTGAAATGCGATAAATAGCTTAATTTCTGATATTTACGGGCTATTTTTTTTTTACTTTTTCGTCATGAATCTCAAGTGCACAATAATTGACACGCGTCCAAATTGGATTCGGGGACAATAGTAGCACTTCCCTAGAGGTAATAAGGTGGAAGGGAATTGAAATATGTTTTCGTGGAGGATTGATAGTAAATATTAATCCAAGCACTGAAATTGGGACCCATCCCAAATTCCAGGGCAGTTCATCGTTTATTATCACTCCAAACTCATGAAATGCATTTAACCGACTTGTGCATTGCGGGTGACTCCGTTAAGTTATCACCGTGGCTAGTCTCGTTATGCTTAAATTAGTCAAGAGCAAACACCTCTATGTGTTCAAAGTTCGGGCTTTGCTCTTCGGCAATGGCGCTGTTCCCACGATTTGGACTACTTGTCGCATCATATTTAAGCTTGTTTAAATCTTAAATCACAGTGAAATTTAATTTTTACGGTAACTTACTTTCAATTCATTCCGAAGCGATAGCTTATTTTAATTCTTTTTATAATTTTCGTCAGAGCTTCATTTTTACCACTGGCCAAGTTCGAATAATTACGGTTATTTTGGCAATCAAACCAGCGATTTCAGTGCTCTCTCAAATATTCATGTCATTCATCATGAAATCTATTGACCTCGTTCGGAGGAAGCGTTCATATTTATTAAAATATAGCTACATGCATCATGCTGCTCTCTCAGGTTTCAGGTATAAAGATGCCCGGATAGGCTGCGTATTAAACTTTAAGGTTTAAAGTATTCCTTCACAGTGTCGAGAAAATCGATTTAAATTTTATAGGGAGGAATTTTTGCATGAACTACTGCATATCTTTCAAACCTATTATTAACAAGGACGCATTTGGCAGAATCCATCAGACCCTCGTTAGGTTTAAGGTATTTTAAGGTTGGGTAAGACGCCACCACTGCCTGAATCATATGATCATTTTTTTCCCCCTTTTTCGAGTGATAGCTGGGACTAGGATGCAAAGAAGAGATAATATGAGGAACAAATATCTAAAGATAGCTACCTGAAAAGCTGGTTTGCTCTCTACGGACGAGATGAGAGTTAGAAGCTCCAATGCGAATACTAATGATGAATTCTGATCTGCACTGTGGACTAAGAGCCAAATGAGTTGATCTCATATCTCATCATGATCAGATATGGTTCATCATATTTGGATAGAATATTTTTATATTTCAGCGCTTGCTTGTTACTTCAGCATAAGTTCATGCTGTAGCTGCTCTTCACTATCACCCCTACCTAATCAACCGCAACCAGATAAAAATCTGATAACCATAGACATCTATGTAAAAGATAACATAACAGCGAATTAGGTGGTATTGGATGAGAAGAGACTCCGATTCATTTGTTTTGTATTCAGATATTGATGACATACTCGTAGATGAAACATGTATCCTATTGTTAAAAATATGTAACTGACATGCTTCAATTCAGACTTGAACTAGCACAGACCTGGCTTCATTTGATCGATATAAGGCCTATGAAGCTAAGTACCAATTACAAGCTGGACAGCTATATCAAAGTATGAACGAAGGAAGATTGTTGATTATCCGCCGTGAGTAGGCCAGGTCCAGACGTAAAAGATAAGACAAGATTTATCTTTCGCCCTGATCTGAAAATTCTCAGAAAAGTATTTAAAAGTACAGTATGAAAATTTTAATTCCACCACCGATAATACGGTTGAATGGAGCTGCTAAATTTTTTAAGGATCTAATCAATACTGTGTACACTGTAATTTGGATACGTTTCACAACTGCTTAAGTGACATGATAGTGGTCAGAGGGCTCTTTTATTGAGAAAGGAAGGCGAAATGCTTTTGAATTTAAGGGCCAACACACGAGTCGTTGGCCTGGTATGGAAAAGGGGTGTGACAGGATAGGTATGACTGTGACTTGCTCATTCAGCAAAGGATAAAACTTTTCAGAGATTTTAAGCTTACTTCAGCCGAGAAAAAGTTTGAAGGTGGGCTGCGGTAGGCGGATGAACTTTGCTGCTGGAAAGTTTCTCAATGGATGCCCTCATTTTCGAAGCACTGAATGAAAGTAATAAAAGGAATATTTTTAAGGCCAAGGTATTGTTCACTAACCTGGAATCCTTGGGAATAAAAAGAGGAGTTTTGTCTTTGAGGTTTTTTTACTCATTTTTATAGGTGTAGGTTACTTTTACAATGAAAGTATTATTGATGTCTCAAACATTTTTCTCGTCGTATGGAGGCTATGGAATTTGTTACAAATATATCAGGACCCGTAATACTTTTTTCTCTCGCAAGCTTATCCACCAGAACATACGTGAGCATGGCTACTCCCAATGAACTCAAGGCTATCAATACATTCCTTTATCAATACTGGCCAAAAATATACATAAAAAACTGCCATGTATAATGCTATAATTATCTTTTTGCAGTCATCCATAGTTTTTAATTTTTCCAATATTTATATAGGCCTATGATAAAACTTAATGCAGCTTGCTGTTTCCAAAACACCGCCGTTATTTCGCAAGACGATAGCAATATACCGAGAATATGTTAAAATCCACCATAAAATCCCCGTGACTACAATTTCAGACGACATTATATTTCACCGCAATTCTTGATCAAAAAATTATTTCCAACTTCCCTGAAGAGACACTGTTGTCGGAGGAGTATTAGAAATCATGTGATATGCGCCCTTAAGCAAGACCCATACCAACGCGATGGGGTAAGACGCATTAGTGCGGGAAACGATGTCTTGCACCGCTTGCCGTAGACCCGCACACACCACGGAGCGGCAAAGCGAGCGACCAGGCAGAGCGGCTACCTACTTATATTTTTCGGTCATCAAACTCGGTGATGAGCAGAGAAGGCATCCCTGAATGAAATATAGTTATTTTTCAACGTTGTTTTGTTATTGTACTAGCAGGCCACGCGGCGTTGCTCGGTAAATATAGTGCCCAGAAAAGGGAGAAACTTGAACCTTGGAATTCATGGTCACAGTACAGGTTTTAGGCACGCTGAACAGCAAACAATGGAAAAAAACTATTTCCATATCACACGCACGGGACCAGCTTATACCCCGCTTCACAACATTGATTGCTATGCTTCCGTACGTATGTAGACCAAATACGTCAAGTGAACTCAGGCCACAGCAAAATGGTTTGCACCAAGAGGGCTACTAGCTACGCGTAGAATTCTTTGAGGCATGTTTTCCCTTTGAGCGGGTGAAGAGGTACCTACCCGGCAGAATGCCCAACCACAGAAGTTGTATGACGTGACGTAAGAAATGATAAAGAGAAAACGAAAGAAAAGGATACGTCAGACGCAACCAAAGTAGCACTTGGGGTTTAGGAGCATGAGCTACACATACACATTGACTTTGGTCGCAGTCCGTGCAATCGCATGGAAACGCAAGGCGGACCGAATTCCATGAATATTCAAGAACCATATGAATCGTTGATTTATCATTTAGTAATCTTCCAAAGGTTCCCAAACCTTGCAACTTTGAAAAGAAAGCACTTATCAAGCTACATAAGTTTGTTGCCGGAGACATTTTTCTGCAGGAAGTAATAATATAAGGTAAAGAAGTCAAAACCTACTGCCTGAGCATGTAGAGCAATTAGTTTTTTTGCATGAGAATTAAAAATGGTCAGATATTAAACTTACGTATACAATCTTATATAGAGTTGTACTGAGGGTTCTTCTGAGCAGTTGGATACATAAATTCGATAAATATTACTAGAGGTTAATTCATTTCAATAGAAGGGATTACACTACCAAATATTATTCTTGATTTATAAAGCAATGGGTGTAAGAAAGCCTCTCACCAAATTTTACCACTGAGCGTAGAATAATTTCGCCCCTAGAAGAGTTTGAAGTTTCAACTTGAATTCCGCGCCAAATACGTATTTCTCGGGCGACGCCATGTTGATGACGTGTGAACCTCATGATACCTGCATTGCTTGCCTAAGGAGTGCATTAACGTAGGCGTTATTTCGAGTATAAATAAATGGTAGATGAAACGGAGAATTTTAAATGAGTGGGAGGAAACCTTACGTGTACTGTTGTGTGCCTATTGTGAATCTACCTCTCGTTAAATACAAGAAAAGTATTTTTTTGTTGTGCCAAAAGACCCAGACCAAAGAAGGCGGTGCTACGACGTTGCACGGAGACAGAATATTCCTTCAGAGATGGGCTGTTATTGAATGTGTGAGGGCCATTTTAATGTAAGTCTCTTTTGCTTCTCAATGGGATTTAGTTTCCATTACTCCTTTTGCTGTCTTTGGCCGCACATCGCTAAATTTCGTATTTGCTAAAATACATAAGCGCTCATCGGGAAATTTTACTTTTTTAATTGCAAATATGGCATTATTTTTCAATTTATGTTGGATTTAATGATTATTTCGTATGCATTTACTACATATTTGCCCCGGTTTTCACTTTTTGTTTCTATCTTATATAGTAATAGTTTCTATCTTATAATAAAAGCCAACCACTGTAACAGAAAGGGTCTTCGACGCTAACCTGGTGATGAGTCAAATAGTACAAAGTAATACATCATATTCACAAATTTGTACTCCAGGAAATACTACGATATCGTATTACTCACAACAAGCAGAAATAAGCACATTTGAGTCACTGTGCCGCCAGATTTATAAATAGAAGCGCAAATAGTAAATAATAACTTCTCTTTCTTTTTTAACTTTTCTAATCTTACAACAAAACAGAGAAACCAAAGGCAAATGCGTACTGAATGAATACTAGCAAATAGTATGAACTATCATCAATCGAAAAAGAATAAGTATCAAATTATACAATGTAATGTGCGACTCCTCTCGCCAGAATTCAAACTGTACGTTAACGCCGACCTCAGGATTTTATCCACCATTTTTTTCTTTGTTTAAAAAAATTTGCATTAACTTCAATGAAATCATATTTGCAATGACAGCAAAATTACGAATACAAAAAACCTGTAAATAAGAAAGAAAACGAGAGAAATAGCTGAAAAAATTATGAAAGACAGTCCCGATCCTTCAACCTTTACTAGCACAGCTCAATATAATCTGAGGTCTCAGGCGAGATGGAGTGGAAACGTGACATAATGAAGAAGAAGGAGCAATTTCCACAATTTTAAATTTATTGGTACTACCGTTTTCGCTTTACAGCACCATTAGGTGCCTGATGATGACGCTGTAAAGCGAAACCGGTAGTACCAATAAATTTAAAATTGTGAAAATTGCTCCTGCTTCTTCATTATTAGCACAGCTCAAATCGATGGCTACTTGGCCGCCTCGGTAACATAAAATTACTCATAAAATAAGTATTATAAACAGAGTGAAAACCGCTTCAAGTATGCAGTAAATTCATACGAAATAACCATTACACCCTGCATAAATAGAAGCGGAATGATAAATTTGCAGTTTAAAATAATTTATCCCTTTGAGTGCATATATATATTCACTCACAAGCGGAATGCTAGTGGAGTACAGCAGAAAACTACGAAAGGAGTATAGGATACTAAATTTCCTTTAGAAGCATAAGCGGTGCCACACACTTTGTCCTAAAACTTTTAAAAGTGACTGTTCGTGTAACTCAGAAGTAAATATAAGGGAACTAACGGATATTTTCACGTAAAAATCCCGATCTCTGAGTTCCTCTATCATTTTGATGACAACTGTTTAACATTTTTTTATAGTACAAAACTAACTTGAAGAATTATCAGGAGCACAGTTGACCAAAGCGAGGCCTCTGCTTCAAAAATGCTGTTCCAACGAAATTTGAATGCAAATTCTAAAAGAAACGGAGGGAACCCTGAACTTCCTCTCTTCAGAGAGCAGGAAAACGGCTATAAATGTAGCACATTTTAAAAATTTATTTCATAATTTACGTTCGGAAACTAAAAACCATTAATAAAGGATTTTATTGATAAACCATAATTACGATGGTATATCCACAAATTAAAGCATCCACTATAATTGCCGTGATTACTGTCTCTCCCAAAACTGTTAACATTTCATCTTAAGAAGTTTTATTTCCATGAAATGGTTCGTTTTGGAACAAAAGAATTGTTCAGAGCCTCGGTTGATAATGTCAGTACCTTTCGAGAATCAGCCAGAACTAAATTAACGTTTTGTTTCACCATGATGATAAACTTTTGGCCACTATTTCCAAGAACTCAATGTGTTTACGGCTTCTTCAAGAGTTACTCCTGCAGCATACATGAGGTTCACACGTCACACGGCGTCACCCAATAGAAATACGTTTCGCATCGTGGGCGTGGTCAAAGCTGCTAGCGGACTTTTAAAGCTACTTATTTCGGTTAAAAATCGAATTTGAGCTCTGAAATTTGGCGCTTATGGAATTGTTTAAGACACATAAATTTTCATTCATCTCCTAATTGTGACTCAATAACCATCAATTGTCCTCGTTATCTTCCCCTTTTTACATCAAGCTAAGCATACAAATTAGAAAATTTGCAACGGGACTTTGACCTCGAGTCGAGTATCGTTACTCGACTCGAGGTCTAAAAGTACTTCTCGCACATCCCTAGATTTCGTGTTTACCGGATGTAAGTATTATTGATGTAGGGGAAAAAATTGATACGACATGGAAGGCTTTTTTTTATTTAGTCGTTATTTTCAAATTAAACTTAATACTTTTATTTTTATCTTCAACTATTTTTTTATTGAAAATATCCATTGTGATAACATGCATATTCATTCATATGTATATATATAAAACCAACGTCCGAAATTTAGAGAAATGGGCGGTCGTCGCACGCGTGAGCGGAAAAATAGTGTACCCGGAGACGAGGATTTCTGTAACGTTGTAGCCCAAGTGTCTTCAACTCGCGGCCCGCCAGCTAATTTCGTGTGGCCCCCAGAGGCTATATAAAATATTGTATCACGAACCAAATATCGACACACTAGTCAAAATTGACAATGACAAAAATCGCATTGATTGATTAAACGCTTTAACTAATAATTATTATTGCAATTTTAAAGTATGTGTTTTTAATTTTTTTGACCAGTTGTTAAAGTGATGTGGAGCATTTTGGCTCTCCGGACGATGTGAAATCGATTTTCGAACACTGGCATTCCCGACGAATTCTTACACTCTATTATGCCCGAGTGGGTCAATTTGACCCAATATGACCATGTTTGCATATTTTACTCAAAACACTTAATTCCTTCCCAGTTTATTTATTAACATTGTTTATGAAGCATTTGGGAGGGTAGTAGAAAATATAGTTAGACGAAAAATATTACAATTGTAGCTGTTCAACAATTTCTATGGTGTTATGGGAAACCAGCTTCGACAAATTTGTGAATACCTATCACTTTTCCTCTGATGGGTTTGGAAGGTACAATGAATTTCAACGGTATCAGGTTAAAAAAAACAGTAGCATTTTGACGAAAAATTATTATAAAACACAGCGTTACATTGAATGCAAAGGAAAAGTAGAAAGGCTTCAAATGGATTTGATAGTCTGGGTTAAAATGAGCCATCCGGGCATGGCAGGTATAAGTTATGAGAAAAAATAGAAAAAATAATAATATCAGGCCTTAATTTTGAACAGAGGAGAACCAAACGAAATAATTAAAAGTCATGAAATATGAGTCTAAAATGTATCTTCCTTTCAAAATAATCAACATAAATATTCTCTTTTGGGTCAAATTGACCCAGCCGGGCATTCTAATGTTAGCCAGTTCCCCCACCAAGCCATTTTCTCAGAGCGAACTTCGGAATGGGGTTATTTTTTTCATGGCGAACTTCATCCTTTGGTGTATTCAAACGCAATGATTCCAATTCCAATGGACCTCGGGAGAAATTTCCTGAGTATTAAGGAACCTGGATACCGTATTCACTGCTCAGAAGCCCAGATAGCCAAAGGTCCGCGGTTCGATTCCCGTGTGGGTTTTTTTTCTTATGGCGTTGTCTCCCCCGAATATCCATCCGACCGTGCACAAACAGAGGAGAATGAGAGATAAAATAAAGGACGAAAAAATCAGGAAGATGGGCCCTTTTCGGGGCTTAAACGGGTTATAGTAATATATCAGTAAAAATAGTAATAGTAATATATCGTTAAGGTGAATCCTGACTCGGACAGATTGGAACCACCACATCGGTATAACTACGGCGGAAAATTCATTGCTCTGCCACTACTCTACTACTACTATTAAATTATTATTCGGGCATTCTAGTGCTAAAGAAGGTTGAATACCCCAGTCGTAGACGCTTCAAACAATGATCCCCCGCACCGAGTTTGTAGTCTTCCGTTGCCTACCATTGTATCTGCCCGCATGCCGCGCGTATAATTCGAAAGTACCGTTACCCCATCCAAACAGCCCAATGGAGCCAGAGTGCGTCCAGCTTAAAGCAAGGGCCACAGCAAGCCACAGTGACGCGACGCGGGCGGCTGATACTGGCGAACGGTACTAAGCATCAGAGCGAAAGTCAGCCGCGAACCCGCACACACTACTGTCGGTGTCAAAATCATGTGCCGCTGTACTTTGAAAATTTATATCCGGGCATGTGAAACATGGATAAAATAAAATATTCATGAATAATAATTTAGTAATCTGTAGAAAACAATCTTTACAAACAAGTCATTAATTCGTCTCTTTATAGGAGAAAATTCGTAAAAAAATTGAATATTGTATTTTGAAGCCAGAAGTAATTTAAAAAACACGTTAGCCTTGTCCGTTGATAAATTTTACTCAAATTGGTAAAATATCGCAGCCTTGAGCTAGGAAGTGAAAAGCACATTATAATAACAAATCTCGAAATACTCTTCTGATTCAGGCCATATTCAATGAATAAAAAACGTTAGCTTTGAGTATTTCAAAGATTTCCACAGGTTGCCTTAAGTTACGCCTGTCACCATCAATTCTATTTCAGCGGTATTTATACATCATGTCTTCAAAAGTTTCCTCTATTCTACCAGATGAAATCTGAAAGCTCTATTTAAAGGTCAAAATTGCTATGAATTAGAATTAACTTTTCAATATTTGAAAATTAAGACCGTTCGTTTGTTTTCCAATGCTTCAAACGAGTCTTTAATCGGTTTCGAGGTGTCAGCGCTAGCAGTTGAGCGCTGAAGGCATATTAGGGATCACCTGCGATTCATGATAAACCAGTTTACGTCACACGACAGTCCCATGCCATAGAATCCGCCAAGAATTACACCGCTGTCACGTCATCGTGCTAACAAGTTCTAATATGATTTGCATGCATAAATCACTGTATAGTACCGAATCCATTCGAAATTGGAGCACTAAATCTTAGAGTATGCTTTTTTCCTCGTAAATGCTACCGTAGGTAGTATTTAATATTAGCCAAAATTAGTTACTACACTCAATAACAGACTCTTCAAGTTCTTTTCTTCCAGAATA
The DNA here is from genome assembly GCF_921293095.1 of Ischnura elegans. Lineage (NCBI taxonomy): Eukaryota > Metazoa > Arthropoda > Insecta > Odonata > Coenagrionidae > Ischnura > Ischnura elegans. The sequence goes on from NC_060259.1 coordinate 50,780,246, forward strand.
TGTGCGGAAAAGGAAAATGACAATTATAGTTCAAATGAAGCATCATCAAAAGCTTCTGTAAAGATCCGTTGGATCCGTTTCTTGGGGTCCGAGAACAAGGAAAAAGAAGTTAGGCGTAAGGGGACGTAACCACGAATTTGTGGACAGTAATTTTTTTAATCTCTGAGTTGCTAGAGACTTTTTTCAATAGAGACGATTTTTTTATTTATATTACTCAAATCGTTCAGGCAAAAATTGTGAACTCATTCCCTACGTTAATCAAATGATTGCAACAATGCCTCATCTAAATCCATTTTATTTAATTCATTTATAGAAGTCTGAGATAGGATTACTCGATTTCAATGAATACTTTCAGATAAGAATTTGGAAGAAATTCCAATTTTTTTCTTGATATCTCACGTTGTCAAATCCCCTGACAAATTTTATCCCCCTCGGCCAAAAAACCTCCCGATGCCAGGAAACAGGCGATGTTGACGGCTGAAGCTTTTTGCTCGGGCACAAGAACTCACGGCCTCGAAGTTCATTTGTCATACAATGCTGCGAGGTAAATTCCATTTGCCTCAAGCTGGGCACACGCTGGCGCGACGGGGTAGCGGTACTTCCAAATTACCCGCGTGGCAGGTGTGGTGGGAGACAGAACATTCGAGGTGATTCGGTCGTACGGCGGATCAGCGTTTGCAGCGTTAACCACGCGGCAAAATACTCTTCGTTGCATGCAGAATTTTTTCCGCTCGACGCACGTGACGAGCACCCTTTGCTCTCATTTTAGGAAATTGAAACACCCTATTATCATGCTCCATTGGATATATAAAATAGTTTATTGATCTATTCTGGCAATATAAATTCATTAGCCGAAGGTGAAGGTCAAAATAATACGAAATCAGGATAAAGGAACATTTTATGCATGCTTTTCGCAATTTGTTTCACTTTCATCATCGCCGTAACATTTTCGATTGGCTTGAAAACGCTAATCCGTTTGCTCTTCCATTACAATTGGAAAACTTCCACAGATTGCTTGATTCCACGTGCTTTAACCGATAAATAAAATTGGAGTCATTAAAAAAAAAACTAAAGAAAATATACTCAAACCAGAATATGTGTTACAGTTTAAAATGAAATAATAATTTATGACTAAAAAGAGGAAAATTTCCATTTTGCGATTTTAAACGATCTAAAAACAAATGAAAATGTTTAAAAAAATCCTCTATCACAATATGGTATATAATCCTTAGAGAAGAATCTTATTCCTAAATGAATATTCATGGAACATTAGAAGTTACCCAAAGGATGTTTTTATTTTTTTCTTTATCCACAAATTAACGCTTATGGAAAACTCCATTAGTTCATTAGTTCATAACCCGCTACCACAAAATTATCTATAGTATTGCAATGAGAAAAATGAGGAAAAACTAATATTTTAACAACAACATTCAAGCATGGCAAAACTTGCAAAATTAATGAATAATACCTTTACTTGTTTTCTCATGTTTCAGCTGGTAAAATACATACGGAAAATTATATGTGTAAATCAATCTAATTAGAAACCTAATTTTATTTTAATCGGAAAAAATAAAGAAAGTTGTTAGTATTTAAATGATTCATCTGGTTATTTCAGTAGCAGATTTTCTTTGCTCCTTATACCTGACAATATTTAAAGAATTCACCAATAAACATAGATCAGGTTATTATATCACTTATTTCCTTTCTGTAACAGCTCTTTATATGGCTCATTATCTTGGAAGTAATGCGAAATAACCAGGTCCTCAAAGCTTATTTCCAAACATAAGCATTAGACGATGTTTAAATTTATTGGGACGAGTACAATTATGAATGGCTGTGACTTGCCAGCCCAATTGAATAGCCAGAAAATTCTTTCCTACATATCATGCTTTCTCACCACCACAGTAACATGTTAACACGTGAAAACATTATTTGTCGATATAATAAAATTAAAGGATTCTCTTCGTTCTTCCTTAGCTTTTGTTTTGCTATCCTTTCAGGGTATAAAACGTTATATATATATAATATAAACCGTTAGCATATTTACACAACTTTCTTGAACAATCGATGGTTTGGTTAGAATTACTACATTGAAGGTTAGCTACCTCATGATAATATAAATGTTCTTTTTTGATGTTTGTGAATACATACATATTATTATGTAATATTTTATACATTTTTTATATTTTTGTGAAAGGAGAAAAAAGAAATTTATTTTATTTTGCTCCATATATTATACTATGTTCTTGTATATTATAAGTTATTGTAACATATATCATTCATAAGGAAAATGTTTCAGAAAAATTATATATACTTTTTTTCTGGCCTGACTTGAATGTAATATTTAAGATGGTAGCTTCCATGCTGTTTTTTTTATTTTAACCATTGAAGCTATCTAAAGCTCCATTAATTTTGTGTTGCTAAAAAAAGTGTACATTTAAAGTTGGAGTAACAAAAGTCATTCAAAATTCATTCATTCAAAAGGTACTCAGAGGAGGCGAGAAAAAACATCAATTCGTACAAAGTAAATGGACTCGTCATAAAAAAATTAAATTCCCCATCCGCAACATGGCATTGTGGTTATTTGTAAAACAGTAGAGTCATGTCTGCTATTTTATCTGAAGAATGTAATGCATAAATTATGCTGGTTTTCCCTTCAGTCACATTCATTTCTTTAAAAAAAAAACAAATCTTGCACAAAAAATTCCGTGAGATTTGGTCAACTGCACACGCCCATACCTATGCCCTCTTTAGTTTATTTAAACCAAGAATCGAATTGAAGCATTAAGTGAGTGAAACTATTAAAGAATGTGGAAAGCAACATTTTATTTTATTCTCAGAGAAACCAAGCGTTAGCCTTTCAGCCCGCTTTAATAGCGATAACGTAATTGCTATTGCAGGAAATATTTGTGAAGAGCACGCCTGAAGTATGTGGCAAGCAAATTCGTGACCCAAAAATTCTTGGCCATGGTGGTTTTAAAATGTATTTTATGACGAGAAAAATATTTCCCGAGTCTCATTCCGAAGCCTGCTCTTATTTACGACCTAAAAATGGACGACTGCCTTCCTCGAGGCTGAGTGGCAATACGACGATTGATATGGGTGATCATAAATCAGATGCATTGCCTAGGCTCTCACGTTTAAACGCGCTTATACGGTTTAAGCCTTGTTGCGCTCACTGTCTCCACGTGCGGATAGGAGCACCCAAACTAATATTAACGACCGTCTCGAGTGAAGTTCCACCACACATGAAAACTTATACCAATGCATTGCAGTGGATATCCAATCACCTCAATTGTCCATGTAGAATTTTTTAGTTTACTGGATTTTTTACAGATATTCAGGTTTCTGTAGCCGGTAGAGTATTTTTAACGTCATTCTGCTTGAAGATGCAGCGAAACCAATGTCGTGCGTAAATAAAGGGTTATCTAAAATAGCAACCTCATATCTTTTAATTTCCATTACGGAAATTTTTTCCGCACAGTAAACCCAGAAATAGTATTTTTAGCCTTGCTTACAGGATACATTAACGCGCGTGACTTGTGGTGTGAATGTATTAATGAGATAGGTGAACCTTAGGAACGGAACAAGAGCGAATGAATCGGTCAAATTTGAACATGCTCTGCTTTTTCTTCATGTATTTGCGAGTCAACGCATCATTTCAGCAGGTCACCATTTTTTCCACATGTTAAAATTTTACATTTATTCATTGTCTGTTAAATTAAAGCCGTTCATGAATTCACCGTTACGTTGTTCGTGTTAACTTATTGAGCTAATATAGGTGAAAGGCGTTAAGAATGTGGGTACTGTCTGAATCCACGACATAAAACGCATCAGGCACCAGGAATGTTGGAAATCCAAGTATAGTTGGTACTATTTTTAGATCCTTTTCCACATTTAAGTAAATGAAAGGTCGTAGCACTTTTCCACAAGAATTTTTAATGCGTACAACGCGTTTCGGCTCACTGAGCCATCATCTGGGTCTTGTACCAGATGATGGCTCAGTGAGCCGAAACGCGTTGTACGCATTAAAAATTCTTGTGGAAAAGTGCTACGACCTTTCATTTACTTAAATATGTCTAACTTCCACCAATTGAAGCCTGAATCTGTTGAACCTTTTCCACATCTTAGATGAAAATCTTCGTCTCCATTCCGGTTGACTACGTAGCTACCTTGAGATAGTTGTACGTTTACCGATCGCTTTTTACTGACCTGAACTGAGACCAATCCTAAAGGTTTTCATGCAAGCTATCTGAAATAGGCTAGGTCATCAACAGGGATTAAAACATCAGTCCTGTACTTCCGCGACCATAAACTCTGATCCACTAAAATATTGAGATTTTTTCCATATGTATACTACACCAGTTTGCAACTTTGAATTCCCGTGTATAATAGCCCTTAAATTATTAGATGATTTGCTCCAATCTTTTGTGAACAAAAAGAATATATCATAGAATAATGACATTATAGTTAAGGATATAAAAATTATATATATCGGAAAACAAATGAATAAGTATGTCACGCGAAAATTGTACAACATTTATACGATTTTGAATGCATGTAAGATGTAAGAACGATGAATGGACCACACCAGTTCCTTTACATTTCGTATTTTTGGTATGTTAATAAATATTATCAATTCGTGTACTGTTCGAATTCCAAAAACAAATCCCCAGATCCAACAACAACAACTATCAATCCAGCATGGGAACATTTTCATGAAATATAAGTTTATTTTGGACAAAAAATAAACATTTAAATAGTCATTCAAACAAGGAAATTCATGTCGCAGAGATCAATTATATTTTCTTACCCGGAAATACTCAAAAAGAACCATTAATTGCATATTAAGAGTCTGGATTGACATTTATTTTTCTCTACTTGAAACGGAAATATGAGTTAATAAGTGAATACGTCTCAAATGCGAGTTTTGAAAACCAGTTTTAGGTAGCTTTGTGCGTGACATTGCAATGGAAGCGGCAAATCACGGAAAAGCAATTAAAATTTTGAGCGCGTCACTTTCAAATGTCTTAAATGAAAGCACAGTTAATTTAATGGAACGTTCTCTTTCATCGATCTGACGCTTGTCCATTTAGAGTTTCATAGAGTCCATGAAGAATTTTTTTTGTTTTAGCGAAAAGGCATAGAAGATGTTAATTTGTAAATGTTTATAAGGCATTTTGGAATCTGTGAACTTCAAATACGAAAGGAATACTGTATCTATAGCTGTTAATCGTTTGATCACATTGAAAAAAATAAACATAAAATTTATCAGGAGGCATGAATGAAATCGCACAGTTGCTGAAATTCAAATGGAATGCTCAAAAATTCTTTGCAGTGACTTTCAAAATATTCCTAGGTATATAATATGGTACACGTGTGGAATTCATCGATGAAGACGGACCAAATTGTCTTTGTTATTCAAAGAATTATACTCCTCCACTCAAGTAGTCACGAACTAACCAATTTAAATTAAATGCATATATTCCCTTATATACGGTGAAAATGAAGGTGGATACCACAGTAATATTCATCGAACGGGTGGCGATTAATTGAAGCAGACGATTCACTCGATTTTAGGCCTAAAATTTTCCCTCTCGTTTTCTTTTTCTTAACGTATATTGCACTACAAAGTGTACTATACCGTCGATGTTTGATTCAAAACCCCGGGAAAAAATCTAAAAAGAAAAAATTATGGATTACTTAAACATCTGGGATACGTAGCAGCTTACTTCTCTGGTGACCGATTTCAACCAGGTACGAAATTTAAAATAAACGTTGTAATACCAGGAAAACCAGGATAAAATATTCATCTGCTGAAAATTAAGCTTTAACTGCGTCGAGTGACAGCTGATATATTTTCCTCTCCATTTTTATAGTTAATAACAAAAAGTATTTACTCTTAAGTTCAAAAAGAGCATTTTTCAGACAACAAAAATTCATTGATTTTATGCTAATAAAATTTAGCGCTTGTTATCAAAACTTATAAGCAAATTGTAAATTTAACATTGCATTCAGATTTGGTCCTTCTCATTCCTCAAAAATTCTTTTAAAGGATTCATCTCCAAATGACGTACGTCTATATTCGACCCGCCCTATATTTTTTGAGCGATTTTGTCATCCAATCGATGAGAAATAAGACGTGTCATCGCTATTCGCCCCTGACGTCCCTTCAGAATGACGTTTCATAGATAAAGTTAAAAAAGGCAGAGTTCCGAAGTGGCTCCACGTGACATCGACCTCAGTTTAAAGCTCATGTTGCGAAACCCCAGAAATCAACAGCACCGACTCCCTGTAGAGGACATGTGCCACCTTTTCGAGGCACTCTACTGAAAAAGCCTTCACCGGTGGGTCATCACCGCAGAATGACCCGTGGCCCACCGCTGTCTGAACCATTGAAGGGAGATTCAACTCCGCAAAGAACTTGTTAAATGGCATGCCATTACTTAGATTCCACTAACACTGTTAGAGTACATGCATTTGCTAGGCCCACCGATTATAGCAATTCAAATGCCTCCATATGTAATGCAGAAGTTACGTATTAGATAGCCTCGTCTATTGCAAATGGTGGCATGGTAAAACATTTGTTGGAATATAAATCTTTATAGTAAATAACAAAATTTGATTATTACAATATATCACATAAGTTCTCAAGTATAGCAATATCCTGATATTCCATTAATTCGTCTTAAGCTATATAGAGGACATTAGCTCAATTCACGTACTACTTTTCGAATAGTTTTACGCGCAATTACAGAAATACTTCGTGGCGGCAACAGAAACGCAAGGAATCAGTTCCCTAACCTCGTGTTTGGATACTAGCAAGCCAGAATATTTTCCAAGTTGATCTTGATTCACTAAATGCATTTTTTAACGCTGCTAATGTTCCTTGTGCAATCGCTGCTCATTTGTCAGCGTATTGAGAGGCTCTCAGAATGGATCAGAGCTTGAAATATTGTAATAAGCGATGGAAAATACGACTCTTCTGTTTGAGCTGCCTCGCTGCACACTCCAGGGTCTTACTCGCACGCACGATGCGACTCCGTAGTCTTTATGGTCACGTGGGTGAGGGAAGCAAGGAGGAGGGGGATGGGAAAGGAGGTATGGAGGCGGAAGGGAGAGGTTAGGAATAAATGGAAAGAGTCCGCAAGGGAGTGGGAACGATAGGCACAGAAAAGAGCTCTGAGCGAAGTATAGACATAAAATGTTTCGATAGTTTTTCCCGTAAAAAACGACCAATCAATTTCTCTTACAAATTATGACGAAGGGACCATATGTGAGATACTTTATTAACGGAAAGTTAAGGTGTATCTAGGCTTCCAGTTTGTTCCGAGTCGATTTATGTTCGTAATCACAGTTTCGCTTGCGTGGCAGCCGGCGTGTTTAGGTTTGAATTGTTGCTTATATCCGAAACTTCAAATCTGAAGTTCTCTGAATCATCTGATACTTCATACCTGATTTCGGTTGCACCCGACACTTCAAACCTGGAGACGCCTGTTGCAACGCCGGCAAAACTGACTCCACGAAGATGATGAACGCGGAGGACAACCCGGAAGCCCAGCTGTACCTACTGCACCTCGCCTCGGAAGCCTCCACCAACAACGGAAGGTTAATTTCGCGTCGAAATAATAATTTGGCAAGCTATAGATAAAATTTATCCGCTACAAACTGATTTTTTTCGAAATAAATTACTAGAATCGCACGGAGGAGTGACGTACGGTGGCATGGCCCACGTGGTGATCGCAAGCCACTTCAAAATTTTCTCAGTGTAATTATGGATAGCGAATCAATGTTCAAAACCCACAGAAATTAATATCTAGCCAAAAACAGCCGTCAGCCATGCTATCTCAACTCAGATATGGTATAGTATTTGGAGGCGACGACCGACAGCTAAGGTCATTTGCGTCATTAGGGTAGGTTAGGGACAAAAGGGTGGAGAGAAACCCGGCGTCGGCATTTAGTGAGCTCTTAGCGAAAGGCGACAAGGGGACCACAACTTAACCTCCCATCCGATGGAGGGAGTTTTGCTCTTGAAATATCCTCAGCACAGCATTCAAGCAGGGATCGGGCAGTCTCTGAAAATTCCCTGCCACCGCCGGGATTTGAACCCGAGCCCAAGAAGTGCGAAGCCAGCACTCTAGCTACCACACCAACGCGATCCCTTTATATCATCTCTCTTCCGCCTTAATATTCCACTCCTCACAGCTCCAACTAATACCATATGCCAGTATCATCCGCATGCTAAATTTATGTCAACAGTATAGCAATTAGTAAAAAAATTACAAATATTCCATAAAAAAAATACATGCCTTCTCTCTTCGTCTAAATAGATAAAAATAAGATCATCAGATGTACATAAACTCACTTACTTCCGTCACTAAATAACTTCATTTCCCATCTCGTAAAGGCTGAAGGACATATCACTTTTGAGGTTACGATCAAAGTATCTCAACTACATCCCCACTGCCCCCTCAAGTCACTTTTCTGTATGTCTTTTCTTCATCCTTCACATCTTGTTGAGGCCTCAATATTGGCAAAATAAAAATTAATAGTCGTTGAACATTTGACATTGTAATTGGGAAGACACAGGAAAAGTACCATCGAGAAATATACCACTTAGGCATTAAGTAAATAAGATTGATAAAGATATTGTAATCAATGAATATTAAATAAATAACAATACAAAAAAATCCTCCAAGAAATAGTTTGCATTACTTATGCATTGAAAAAAAATCTTCAAATTATGCAATGCATGTTGGTAGCAAGTTTCCTTTTTCCAAGAATCACATTTAACATTGAAAACGTAAAAAATGCTCAAAACAATCTTCTATGACCTGGACGGCTAGGGTCAGTCGTTGGCTTCACTGACACAAAATTAGAATTCGCGCAATAGAGTGTTTGCATGGGTGAGGAATAAGCATGAAACCCTTTCCATTTAGTGCATACATGTTTGAAGTTCACATATGTTTAATGAAAATTCCATGCGTTTTGTTATTAATTTATTATTTAAGTTTTAATAACCTTTGTTTTAGCATCAAAATTCAGGAGGGTAAAACGACCTGTAATTGGCTATTCGTTACGTGACGTCATCTCCCATAGTATAGTTGCAAGCGGACGGGAGCATTGATGAATAACTTTTATTTCACGTATTTTACGTGATATTTCTTCATTTTTCTGCAAGTAAATTTGCAAAATGGAACCTGGTTTCGTTAAGGCTTGTTCAAATAACCTCCCAGACGTAGACCCCTTCGTGATCGGTGTCTACCTAGGGCCTATCTTCGTTTTTGTAAGGTCTGTAACTTCGTTTTCTCCCGAGTTGGGAGAAAATAGACTCGTGAAGCGTTTCATCCAACACCTAAGTCTCTAACTCGATTGCATATAGACGATGAAGTAAAGAGTGAAGTGAGTTGTGAATGTAACATCTTCGAGGAAATTATTTCTTCCATGCTGGTTTAACCAACCGTATACATTTCGATCAAAGGTATCTGACTATTGCGAAGGGGATATGTTTCATATTTGAACTAGTTGTGCTTTAGGGATACATCGAACGCGTATTAATTTTCATTCGTTTGTTCGCTTCTAAGTTCTGTTTGATGTTATTACGTATTGAACCTATTGCCAATTCATTGTGAGATTTCGCCAGTGTTTACATTTCGCGCATTTTGTTGCGCTGTTGTTCGTTTTTGTTTTGGTCATATTTTGGTTACCGTAGGAGTGATTGTAAAATTCGAAGTTTTTTGATATTACAATAACTGGTTTAGCAATTTGTTTCATCCTATTCATTTAATTGTCTTCGCAATGTCAACGTGAAATAACGTAAACTGATTCTAAGTCCTTAGTGATGTGGGACGTTTCTTGGACGGTGTGGTGTGCATGTGGGAGTCCAAATGCATGCTGCATGCTGGTGATTGATCACCCCCTGCCAAACACCCTAGAGGTGGCTCGCAGGGTAATTTGTAGATGTAGATGTAGATGTAGGAACTGCAGTCAGTGAGTGAGAAGTGAGTATGGGGATTGACGTCACAAGCCGTCTGACATGGCGGCGGAGTGTTTTAAGCGCAACATTGATTTTGGAATGTTTATTTGTTAATAACAAATTCACCCATGGTCGTACGACTGTAGGAATTGGAATTTTGCTTAATTAAACCGAACTGATATTTTTAACAGGCCTCACCAAAAAGGTGCAAATACTCTATTGATTGGTGTGATCATCCGTGTCCCTACTCCGCTCTTTTTACGGAAACTCACTTGCATTTGGCCTATCACTTAAGAGAGCAATGAAGGAGGTTTTTTCCTTCGTAGTTGGATGTTAGTTTAATCTTCTAAACGAGGACTTGTTGAGAAGGAGCGACAGACAATAGGGCCCTCACTTTTGGGATTATCAAATCAATCAACAAAATTCAGTGACGGGAAGGGGCAAATCCATGGATCCTCGTATATTTTCCCTTGAAATACTGTTGAAGAGGTAGTTAAGGCTAACCTTTGCTCTTGCCTTACGAGGGGACGTGAAATGGAAGCGTGGGCGGTTGTGGCGATGGAGGGGAATTGGAGTAGGGATGGGAGAGTCGACGGGAGGGGGGAGACAGGCACTGTGCTTGGAGAGTAGAACGAGTGGTGAGAGGTCAATGGTCAAATTGCCGGCCTCGGTGGCGACGGGGTAAAGTCCTCGCTCTATCGCGCGAAGGTCGCTGGTTCGAGTCCCGCGTGAGTAAGTTATCCTTATCCAGGGCATGTGCGTGTATGAATTTTCTTCATTGTTAATTGTTAATTCCCCATTGTAAAGGCCGTAAATGTGCTTTGTATGGGGTAATGGAAGTAAATAAATAAATAAATTTGCACTTTTATTACGCGGGTGGATTTGCGCGCCTCAGGAAGGCGCGACCGACCGCTGCAACTTGTAATCTACATCATCTACACAATTGGGAGTCCAAATGCATGCTGGTGGTTGATCACCCCCTGCCAAACACCCTAGAGGTGGCTCGCAGGGTATTATGTAGATGTAGATGAATACCCTGCGAGCCACCTCTAGGGTGTTTGGCAGGGGGTGATCAATCACCAGCATGCATTTGGACTCCCACATGCACACCGCACCGTCCAAAAACCGTCCCGCATACTAACAAACTATACTACTATATGCTGTTAGAAACAATAATTGAATTAAGAAACATGCATTAATTTTTACATATGTTAGTAGGCTACACTACAAGTCATGCAATCTATTTATTTAATGCTAATTAAATATAGTTAATTTTATATTTAATGTAATGCTGCATGCTGGACAGGTTTCGTTCAACTAAACCCCTAAAATTCGTTCAATTGTATTGGGCTCAACTATGTGGAAGTTGATACTCGAAAATGAAAAGGAGACTTCGTTGATTTCCACAAATTTATTTTGTCCGTACGACATGTTTCGAACCATAGAGGTCGTTATCAAGTACAAAAATTGAATGGTAAGCAAACATATATATTCTTTGAAGGGGATGGGGGAGAGAGTGGAAGGAGTGGGTGTCAGGAGGGGGAGGGGAAGGTATTGGGCGGGAAACCCCAAGTGGAGGTTGTATTGAGAATTGAGAAAACAACCCTTGGAGGACGGCGCTGGTGACACGGAGGGAGGGGGGGAAGGTTGGTTGACTCGAAAGGGTTTTCCCGCGAGTCGGGGTTAAGGAAGAGGTAGGTAATTAGTGGATGTGGAGTGGGGTGGTAGGGTTCTGGATTTTTGTCCATCCGTGCTGTTAAGGGACACTTGTAGGAGTGGGGAAAACCTTTCAAAAAGGATGTCGTTAAGTAATTGACCGTTGGTCATATTCCTCCTTATTTCCAGCTCCTCCATTTTGTCCTGCCCCTCGAAACATGTCGTACGGACCAAATAAATTAGTGGAAATCAACGAAGTCTCCTTTTCATTTTCGAACCCCTAAAACGTTTGCAGAGATTCTAATTTCCTGGCTAAGTGTGCAGCAACGATGAATCGATAGAATTAGCATACATTTTCTACTCCATTTTGCGTCGCACAGTGTGGCTCGTACACAGTGGCTTGACATTGGTGCCGATAAGTACATAATATCCGTCACCCTTCCACCAACGGTAAAAGGAAGGGCGGGGGTGGCGCCACCGGAAGTTCAGTGCCGGAAAAAGGAATGTAACGCGCCATTTCTGAGTGCTGACCTCACATCTACATCCACTACGGTAGATTTGATCAGAAAAATGATATGAGAGATAGATAGTAGAACAGTAAGATACAGAATGCCGCTTTTGCCGCGATGGATAAGAAACTGCAACGGCAGCGTTAGGACTTGAAATTAGACTAGTTGACTGGTATTGCAGTTACTAACTTATGTATTCCGTAATTCATGTTGCTGAATTATATAAGTTTTTCTACCAGCATTTTTTGCATGTTCTAGGTTCATAGAAAAATTGCCTTAATAGGTAGGATATATATTAATCCCATTGCCTATGTATCATATTTACGTAAATGTTGCGTGGTGCATGTTCGCGGAAGTAAACTTTAGTCCTCTGGTGTATTTTGTTTATGGTTCCGCAAAAAAATACCCTTGTAGGTAGCTTTCAGGTCAATATTTATATGTAAATAATAGCCGGCATATGATTCCGGAATATGGTAAGAAGCTCCAACATCTTAACCTCATCAACAACGGTTGCTGAAATGGGTCATGCAGACTATGTAAGAAACTATAATGTTACATGATAAATGAAATTGCCAAATTAATATCCATGAAATTAGTTCTAATAATAATTTTAAGGAAACTCGCCATTTATCACGCTAATCCCACAATCACGAAACCGCAATATTCCCTGAGTAACACACACACTAAGTATAAGGTGCAACTAAATTTTTATGAGCATTAGGCATAAATTTTCACATTCTTTCGTACAATATCTGTACACAAAACTCGCTCTATCATGGAAAGGGTGCTTGTGGTCGCACAGTTGTCCATTGCCGGATTTCCCGATATAAAGGACTAGTTCTGCTGTTTTCAAAACACTTGGAAATAAATAATCACGCACATTGTTTTGAGAAGATACCACAAGCCAACAGAAAAAATTATTTTTTGGTGCCGAGAATCTTTGAGCTGATATTAACTGTATTTGTGGTGCTCAATCCAAATATGAAATCCGTTTCTATATAACAGCTCTACTTTTTATGATACGGTACATCTTATGATTAGTTGTTTTCATATTTGATATCTTTCGGAAAATAGCTTTTCAAAGTCGAATAAATCCATTAATAAATAATTTATTACCTTTCTGTAGTGTTTCTTGTATTTTCAATAAACTGTTAGCGAGTTCTATGCATATAATCTAATTAGATTTTAAGAAACAACTTTGGTATCAATGTCGGTATTCAGAAAAAGATATTAGTGAAATAAGTTCATAGAGTATCTGTTATATGGCATAGCAATCCACGTTTTCTGCTCTCTTGACGATCATTGTTACTTCATTAGTTATCCTAGGCTATTCAGAGTAGATAGATGTACATAAACGAAAAACTGTGAGTTTTTGTAAAACATCATTTAAAGATGAGCTCAAGTCGAAGAAGCTGTGTTAATCACACTGATGTGTTTTGTTATGATTGAGGGGAATATATATTTTATTAAATAGGAATAACATTACAGACCCAGACATACAATACATAACTACGAGGGAGATGGTGAGGGGAACTTTAATAGGATCGAGACCGTGATTTCTTGCGCGAGCGATTGACTGTCGAACGCACTCACAAAACCTAGACGGGAGTCCTTTGAGGGTAGACCTCCAGAGAAACATTCGTTACTTGCACCGTGTGAAACGTGCATTCCTGGGCTGAAATGGTGATCAGCTTGGTAACCAAGATAAAACATGGGCATCGCATTTTGTGAGATAAACATGTACAGAACATCTGTGGCATGGATTACAGGAAAAAGGAAAAGTCTAAAATTTTGAGTGCCAATGGTGTGGAGAGAACCCACAAACCATTTTTACGACTGTTTTTTTTTTGCATATTACATTTTTCGGGAGTTAATCGAATCATTCGCCACAAGTGGACATATACAGATTTGCCTTCGCTAGACGCCCGGTACTCCATACTTAAGAAATACCGAGCCCAATATTTCAGACATTACCAGATATATGTAAGGATGAATTTCTGTTCCTATTGACGATAGTGACAACGACTACGAGGGGCTATTAATAAATCCTCAACTATTTAATCAAGATGAACTAAGCGATCATGTCAGAGCTGAACTTATTGAAAAAAGCAACCGAACTACATGCTTCAAAGTTGCATGATGAGAATTTTCTAGATAAAGGTACAAAAATTAAATTTTATCGCACAAGGGAAAAGGATATGCTACCCTTCTTTACAATCTTACATTTTTTAAGACGTTAAGAGTCTTCTGGAAAAAAATGGAACCACTACAACATGATGCTAGTGATTGGCGTTCGTTTATTGATAGCTTCAAGCGTAGTTTAAAATGTGTACTCCTTCACAATGATTACAAGTTAGGATCAAACTGAAATAAAAGAAGAATATGATATGGTTTTACAAAAGATAATATACCAGAAACATCGCCGGGTGATTTGTACAGATTTAAAAATAGTGAACTTTCTTCTTGGGCAGCAAAGTGGCTACACAAAATATCCTTGTCTCTTAGCCCTGGGATAGCAGTGGCAGACAATACTCCTGCATTAAGGAGTGACCGATGAAGAAAACTTGGTTGCTGGGTACAAAAACATCATTGCTGAGTCTTTAGCTGAACGATAGAAAAATCATCTTACCGCCTCTAAATATTAAACTAGTCCTAATGAAGCAATTTGTTACGGTTATTGACTAGGATGGGCCATACTTTGGCTAAATGAGAATAAAAATGCTCCAGATAAATGTAGATAAATTAAAGCTGGTATTTTGAATGGCCAAACATCAGATACCTTACACAGGATTTTTCTTTTGTCGAGTCAATGAATGAGATGAAAAAAGTGGGCTGTCATTTTTTGAGATGATGAAACATTTTCTGGGAAATCACAAAAGTGAGAATTATCTTGAGCTGGTGAACAGTATGTTCAGTAACTTAAAATAACTTGAATGTAATATGAGCATAAAATTTCACTACCTACACAGCCACCTAGACTGTTTTCTTGAAAATTTAGGATATACAAGTGCAGGAAAAGTTGAAAGATTTCATCAGGGTATCCAATTAATGGTAGATCACAACAAAGGAAGACAACATGACCATATGATGGAAGGTTACTACTGGTGTTTAAAACGAGACTATTTGAACGAGGTCCACTCAAGAAAATCGCACATAAGAAGCTTCCCGAGTGTTGAGTGACATTTTTGTGTGTTTTTTCAATGTGTTTGATTTCAGTAAATAATGTTAGTATTTGCGTTCAATTGTATTTTAAATCTCTATTGTGATTTTGGTCGATTTAACAGCTCTATAAAAAAATCAAGCCATTATACTTCATATACAAGACTTCACTATACTTCATATACAAGAGGGATACTTACAGTTTTCATTAAGTACTTTTAAATGTGTAAGTCATTGAAATGGATGATGATATTCTGATAAAATGTTTGGGTCCTTGGATGAAATAAATACGGTTACCAGATGCATCATAACTGAGGAAAACGTGCATTTATAATCATGCATAATAAATAACCCAATTTGTTCATAAATTTTCGACTTTTTTCCACTGTGGCGAAAAAATACAGTAATTTAAATCAAATACGGTCATTGGCATGAGAATTGTTAGGGTTAAATGATAATATCCTAATATCCGGAGATACGCCCGGCAAAGATAATTTAATGTTGTTTGCAAAAAGCGTTCTGTGTAAAATTCTCACCTGTCTCGTGAGAACCAGTCTGCCTGAGAAAGCATACTTTTCGCGAAAAACTTATAACATAAGCCTTAATCAGAAACGATGGAAGCATAGTGTTCCAGCAAATATAGAGTATGGATAAATGATCGATGGGTCCCAGGTTGAATTCCTTTCACGTAATACTCCCAAGTAAAAATCCCGAGGGTGTGATATGGCCCTGGGGAAGAAGCACGCTCCTGAATGTGTGAAAATGACACACCTGCGGCTTTGTCAGAGGTGAGTTTTCATCCCTCCTCCTTCCAAACACAAACAAACATTGGTGAAGATCTGAATGAGAGAGAATTCCATTCAAGCGTAACATTATACCCGGAAGCATCTATTTATTGTTTCATCAACTGAAAAGAAATCCATTGAAATTGAAAAATATGATTCGGGTACATTGAATTCGCGTGACATAAGGAGTGCCGGCTGAAAATTCTGGGGGCGTTTGTTTATTCAGCGGAATCGTAATCCGTACAATCATTTCACACTCATTTCATTCTCATTCGTAATAGTGGAAGAATCTATTCATAGATCGAAATGTTTTCTCCTTGCTTCCTTGGTACCCGTTAGTTGGAACACATTGACATAAACCCCGGAAGAGATCGAGACGGATCACAGTAGTTTTGTTTGGTGGGTTATTCTCACTCAGAGTAAGTTTCAACAAGAAAATCCAAGTTGGCTGTGCTGTAGGCCGGCCGTTATTTTTCAGAATTGAGAAAAGTTACGTTTTCCTAGTCTCAAAATTATCCAAATGAGGTTTATATTCATGTGTTAAAATTTGGTTACTTTAAAATAACGGCAACACGTGCCCCAAGGGCCCTAAGTACTAAGGACCCTCAATTGAGATTTTTGGGGCCGAAAAAGTGCTATTTCTATGTGAAACGTAAAAGGAAATTCCTTAAGATCCGATTTTCTGTTCGTTTTAACCTATCTTTAAGCGTTTACGAGATATCGTCCATCGTAATGCAATCCACCCCCCAGAGCGCTACCCCGCACCGCGGCTCCGTTGAGGTACGGCCCGTACCACTTACTAGAGACTTCCCCTCCACCCCCACAGTGTGCTGTCACCAAACTCTGAGGCCAATATAGAAAGTCCACACTTTTTTGCGGCATTATTACGGGAATTTTTAAAGGACTGGAAATGAAATACTGATTATAACTAAAATTAAATATTAAGGGATTATAAATCCTGATAATTGTCTTTCATCTAGAGCAAAAAATTTAGTGGAGATAGAGCATTTACAATCAAATTTTTAAAAAAATCATGAAAAAAATTGCTACCGTCAGACAGACAATTAAACGCGTGACGTGATTTGTAGAGCAAAGTATAGACTATATTTACAAATGAAATTTGGTAAAAACAATCTCAGTCGACGTGAAAAATATCTTTCGTTTACAGTCGTAGACGGTAGACGTTTATGGTATACGTTACCACGAGAAGAAAATAAAGGAAATAGACTGCAAAACTGAGACAGGTATATAAAATATCATTCTTTCCTCGTACCGTCAGGGATAGCAACGATTAATAAAATTAATGGCATCAATCACCACGACGACTCACTGCATGCTTATTTACTTCCATTGTTCAAACCCTGTATGCATTTTCTATTTTGATCTTATCATCGTTGGCAAGTTTTCCCTTGTTTGACTGTGCACTTATTTTTTGTTGTCAAGCGTGATATTTTTATGACCGTGTGGAGTGCATATAGGATCCCCTTGCATGCTGGTGATAGTCACCGACACTAAAAACCCAATAGGTGGCTCGCAGGGTATTTTGTAGACATACATAGGCGATTCTGCCGTGGAAGGGAAGGGGAAAACACTTCTTCGGGTGGAAGAGGGGACTTCTTACATCTACATCTACATAATACCCTGCGAGCCACCTCTAGGGTGTTTGGCAGGGGGTGATCAATCACCAGCATGCAGCGTGCATTTGGACTCCCACATGCACACCACACCGTCCAAAAAACGTCCCGTATAATAACAAACTATACTACTATATGCTGTTAGAAATAGAATATAGAATAGAAATTCAGAAACATGCATTAAGTTTTACATAGGTTAGTAGGCTACACTACAAGTCATGCAATCTATTTACGAGTTCTATTGCTGCCGTTATAATCTCTTATTGATCGTGGAAAAAATGACATTCGGAATCTGTCTGTTATGCAATCTATCTCTCTTATTTTATTTATATGATCTGATCTTCCGTAGTACGTTGGCGTCCGCAAGATATGGTTAACTTCGTCAGAAAAGACACTGCTCTTGAATTTATCTAAAAGGTTTAGTCTATTTTTCAATCTACGGTCCGACTGAGAATCCCATCCGAGTTTATCTAAGAGGTCAGGTACACTAACAAGACTATCGTAACGACCTTTCACATACCTGGCAGCTCTTATTCTTAACCTCGTCTGAATAAAGGCATCTTATTATTATTATTATTCCAATTCAATCTCGGAGTCATGCGCAGATGCCGAAAATGTCTCTAGCTTACATTCACTGTGAGGGTTTACTTCATTTTGTTGTGCGCGGAGGGTTTGCAACGCCCTTAAACGAAACTGATGCTCAAAGCCATCTCGACCCAAAATCCACGGGGTCACACTACTTCGTCTCCAAGTTCAGTCGTCGCATATGCTCTAGCAATAGGGTAGTTTCCTTCATCAAAGAAAACGAAAGGCATTGATTGCGATTCGTTACCCCCCATTAGTGTATTCATAATACACAAATTATTTGGTTTTTTGAAATACCGGTTTAGACGAATGGCAAGGGTTAAATTTTATCCTCATTTGAAAAAGGCCAGATTGGCGCCCATGCGATTCCACTCCACTTGACGTCACAGGGACCTAGTTTCTACACGAGAGGATAGGAGTTATTCATCGTCTGAGGTTACCAATGCATGCATGAGGCACAGAGCTCAGGGAAATATGTCTTAATAATCACCTATTAAAACTGGCTAATGTCGGAAAGTTTTCTTCGTTTGATAAGGTATTAATAAACCTTTTTTAAGCCAAGCGCTACCAGCCAGCAAGGTACTCAGCTACCCGCAGGCATCCTGCGTCCTATCAGCGCTCAGAGCCTCGATCAAGGTCACCTCACAAGGCGGGAGGGGGAACCAGAAATGCGTCGCACGGACTTTTTCCCATCATTCCTACTTACGCGTCGCGTTTTCGCGCGCTTGAAATTTTTCACTTTTCATTTAATCGCGAAAAATAGATATCGTCATTTAAAAATCTAAAAGCGTGAAATACGTACTCCAGGAGTAATAATCTTTCGATTTAGGCAACAAAAAAATAACAGGAAACCACTCTATTGGAAAGCCATTGTCCGCTATTGTTCGGCTTATCGGCCCCAAGAGCCTTATGGGGAGATATCATATTTTTTCTGTGATTAATTGAATGTATGAAGATCGTCGGGCATTCAAAAAAAGGTAAGATACTTTTCGGAATCTGTAGGAACCACAAAAGTGAGCCGTGACAACTATTTGAGCATCGGAAATACAGTGAAAACCCTGAAACTCATGCACGGAGTAGTTCGAAATTTTTGTCACTGACGAATTACCCATTTCTATACATCAGCTGAAGGAAAATAGAAATGAGTAAAATCTATATCTCTCGAAGCCTATGCTTCAACTAGCTTTCGCTCGCTGGATGGGCTCTGCCCCCCCCATACATCTGGTCACTCTGCCAGCTCTCACAATTTTTGTCTACCGTTTGTTCCTCAGGTATCGTTTTTTTTCGGTGATATCTAACTTACTTATATTTAAAGAATGCTAGGAATAACAATTGGATTCCACGTTTTCTGACTGTTACAAGGTATGGATTAATGGCGGCGACAATGGCTTTTGTGCCATTTACAAGCGTCTCCGTGATGACCCTGGTGGTATGGTATTTGGAGGAGGCGACCGACAGCTAAGGTCATTTGCGTCATGAGGGAAGGTTAGGGACAGAGGGGTGGAGGGAAACCCGGCGTCGGCATTTGTCTGCTTTTAGCGAAAGGTGCCAAGGGGACCAAAACTTAACCTCCCATCCGACGGAGGGAGTTTTGCGCTTGAAATATCCTCCACACAACATTCAAACAGGGATCGGGCAGTCTCTGAAAAGTCTCTGCCACCGCCGTGATCTAAACCCGAACCCACAGGGTGGGAAGCCAACACTCTAGCCACCACAACAACCCGATCCCCCGCGATGATCCTCATTGCCATCGATGTTTTAATCCCAAAATTTCCCCAAAAAGTAGCGGCCTAGAGGCAGTTAGCAACACTCAAATACACAGAAAATTTAGTGCCTTGACAATTTTTCTGTGTTTCGGAGTTTCGGAGTTTCGGACGATTTTATAGGCGGTCGATTCTATTACTTTTTGTCGTATTTCGTCTCGCTCAACTCAAATATTTGTATTATTGAATCAGTCAATCAGAGGTAGAAAATGGGTTTTATAGTAAAAAGACACAGTCCGCCATTAGTGATGCGCCAAAGGTTGTTAGGCTGCGATGACTTTACTTTTTAGATGATACAAAGCAATTTTGAGGACTCTCTCTCCACCGAAACATAGTAAAACGTGAAAGGAGTACACGCAACGCTCACGCAGCACAGTATAGCGAACATGGGAAATAATTTGCTTTAGAAAACCTCGTTCACGATCGACATTTTGCCGTCAGGGTTATCTTCCACATCGTCGTTTCCCTCAATAACTCGCTGGGAGTCACCAGGGATAATTAAGCTATATGCGTGGAAAATGGAGACACTACCCCGGCCGAAAGATTTTTTGGAGATCACCATAACGCTGGCGCTGCACACTTTTACTGCATTCTCAATGGAAAGGATGTATCCACGCAGCTTTTGCGATTTTCTGCTCGTTTTAGTGTTAACGCTGATGACTAAAGAAGTGTGGAATGTACTTTTCCGTTTTGAGCCTTGAATTCTCACTCAATTTCCGATACTATAAAGTGAAGTGACTGGTAACATCAGAAAACGGGTGCTATATGTGCATGAAAACAGTACGCATTACTGAGATATTGAATTATAACCTAAAGCATAGAATATAAGAAGACGGCCAGGAGAATATTCGCCAGTTTTCACGGAGGCACAAAACAAATCGAAAAAGGTACTCTCAATGTGTACTCGTTTTTTTTATTATAAATTTGAAGTTGCGTAGTTTTTTTCATATTGAATGACAGAGGAGCCATCGCTTCATTCCCGTTTCGAACGCTACACTTTCCGCATAGGTAAAGTGCCCCCTCAACCGCCAAAGTGACGCGTCCATCAAATTCTGACAGCGTTTCATACGTAGCACTAAGCTACAACTACACGAAAAAGAAACATGGGATATAAAAAAGGGCATTGTCTATGGCACTATTCAATAAACTGAGTTAAATTCTCTATTCTGCACTGGGTATATCCCTTTAAGAGAAACAATGCAGGAAATTAGCAAAAGTATCAAAAGAAAAAATTAATAGGGGATACGGGCACTGTGGGACAGTTGTAGTATTTAATTTTTATTTCCAAGAGATTTATCATTAAACGAAAAATTTTGGTATCATTGCATGGAGGGTATATTCTTAAACGTATAAAAAATTCCGCAAGTAAAACAAGTAACTTGAAGTAGCTGAAATGCTTAACTTTTTCTTTGTTAATAAGTCTTCCACTATGCCCCTGCATGGGGCAGAATACATTTCCTTACATTTATAGGTGAAAAAAACATGCAAGCAAGCATATTAATATGGAAATCAACAAGAAATTTATATTCAAGATACACGAGTAGATAAAAATTTTAGTCATGCATTTATAAATTTGAAATAACTAAATACAATGTTTTCATGAAAATTAAATTATTTTAACGGTTTAAGTTCTGTCTACTATATTATTTTTGGTATATTTAGCCACTTTCTTCAAAAATGGTGGCTATTTCTCCCATTTGCAATCCATTTTTGTAGCCGTCTACCCTGATATTCATTTCTTGATATTTTTGCCTTAAGTTCATTTGTCAACATTTTCTTATGAGCTGGCTTTTTTTTCTCCCTTTCCTTGATGATATTCATTTTCCGGTCTCTTATAACTGGTTTATCCGTAGGGATCTTCAATATTTTCTTCTATCTAGTATCTTTAAATATTAGCCTGATAGATTTTGGGAAAGCACGTATTTCCTCAGGGGGAGATTACTTTGCCCTCTAAAACAAAATTTTAACCCCGGGATGCTCTGGGCTTTCGAGATTCTCCTCGGGCTCAAAGTGAAATTCTAAAGGTGTAACAAACTGATCTGACAGTGGCTGTGGCAAAAGTCTTTAACATTAAAAATACTTGGGTTAATAGGGCATATTCCGGTTGAACTTAACCCAGAAACAATATTATAATATGTACCTAAATACTTTTGTAAATGCAATACCGACTAATTCAACCACGTTGTAAATTGTTATTCTCTCTGCTGGGTGGTTTTTAAGCCATTCACGGTCATTTTTGCATTTTTTTTAAAGGACGAGTGCACACACTTACATATAATGGCTGCAGTTAGTGACTGCAAGTGGTGGCAAAGTAAGCATTACCACCCCATTCATTTTTGCTTTCTAAATAGCATCCATAGAAATATGCGATGCATGGTGGTGTACAATTAGTAATGCAGGATTTTCTTTAGAAAATGTTGCATGATCGATGAAATGTTTTAAAACCAGTAAAAATATGTTGGAATTCATCCATCCAGAAGTGTTCCTACTGATCTTTCGGGACACTTCAACAGCATTTTTGGGAGGGATATCACTATAGGGAACAAAAAAAGGAGGAATTGAATTATCATGAGCATTTATAATGCAACACAATGTCATCGAGGAGCCTCTTTCAGAGGAGATAACTTCACCTGCTTGTTTCTAACTTTTGGGGGCTATCCCTTTTCCTTAAAGTTGAACGGCAGTGGAACCACTTTCATCATGATCGTATACAATTATAGTGAAAAATGCGTGTCTCACGTAAAGAGCTGATAGATCAGAAAAAATTCACTCATAACCGTTCTCTTGTAGCCCATGGCTCTTGCCATTGAAGTTGCCTCTGGTTTCCGAAGGCTAATCGAAGGATTCCGCTTCATAAAACCGTAAAACCAATCATCATCACAGATTTTTTTCTGGTCTCAAGATGGCGGGTATTTCTTTCCATTTGTCTGATCAAACTAATATGCAAATTTTTTCGTGTGCAGAGGAGACAGTCCGTGATGCAGTCGTGCTGCAGTCTTCCAATAATCTGATAGCAGTTTTTTATCCTCATCCGTAAAAATTCTGCGTGAATCATACGGGTCTGAAGATCGGCTCTCTTAAAGTTTTCGCTCCACAATAACCGTTTTATTTTATAATGTATCTGAAATGATACTAATTCACATCGTAACAATCAGAAATAAAATTTCTCAATTTCCATGACTAGGGCTACATACCTTGATAATGTACAGTTAGGAATTTTAAGCACCTTAGCAACAGTACTCAAACAAGTTTTTGTTCCAGAATCATCATAACTTCATTCTTCATCATCACCTCGTTTTTCAATCGATTAACTATTTTTATTTCCTTTCCCTTACCATTGTTAATCCAAAAGTCGACAAGTAAAATGAAATTCATGTTATACTTTAATTACCAGCAAGTACCTGTTGTAAGTCATTGGTGGTAATTTATTTTATAAGCTATAAGTCTCAATAATTCAATTTATAAATAATTTGTATCCAATAGGTATTACATAAAAATATTCCTGCCTCAAGAATGGCCTGCTATTTTTTCTTTCACACAAAACACTGAATGTTCTCTGAACATGCCTATAAGAAGGAGAAATGTCGCAGCAACTGGTATTTGTGAGGCTCTCTCCTCAAATTCAAAGCATCAATTTGGAACCAAAACACAATAAATTAAGCATGCATGAAATTTGAACGCGCTAAGTTCACGGAGATTGAAAGTTCGAAGCACCTGGGCTGTGATTTGACATCCTAACGTACTCCAATTTGAGCTGTCCCACTGTGCTCCTGTTTGAGTTGTCCCACTGTACCCCAATATGAGCTGTCCCACTGTGCCCCGTATGCCCTGAAGTCATATACTTTTCAGCAAAAATTTTAAACATTTTGCTTTCATAAAATATTTTTAGAAAAAGATTACAAAGTCTATAAATAATGCATTCACCTAGTCATTCCTGATAAAACTTGCTATAATTAGGGGAATTGCATAAATATTCACAACATGAAAGTTACGAAAATTACAACAAAAAACATATTGTGTAACATACACGCCAAGCTACTTTAGATTATGAGCTAAGATTTTTGTGTATAATTTCTCGTGACATGACTTCATCATTTTAAATACATTTGTTCTTTGTCCGAGTAAACTATTTAAATAATTGAATTGTCCCTCTGTTCCCCGTGTCCCAATGTGCCCCAGCCTCCACTATGTGCTGGCCGCTAGACAAAAATGATTTAGTGCGAGCGTCTAACAGAATATTTATATGCTTGCATAAATATATGGAGGAAAAAGAAAAGATTGAAATAAATGAAAATACTTAATGCAGTTTTTCCCCAAAGTCGTGCATTCAACGCGTGTACATAATGCATGGCATTAGGATTTAACTGCGAAAAAGACCGTTTCGTTTAATTGCACAACACTTTGACAACCCTCATAGTGAGAGAAAGCTATTTACAAACTTTATTATGACGCTAAGTGAGCCCTCATTAAAGGATTGCTTTTAACTATTGATTTACGCTCTGACCACTCATCACCAGACGGGAAAATCCATTACGTGAATCCGCTTTGTGCCATTACTTACTCACGCAACGAAGATATTATCGAAGCGGCAGTGATTTACTCTACCGATGAACATCCACGAATGAGCCACTATTCATGATTATGCTGTCAAAAGTTTCCAACAGAAGTAATGTAACCGACCGCGACCACCGCAGGGATATTAGATCCGTCACTCGGTATGTGAAGCCATGCCGAACTGAGCGCTGTTCTCGTGCAGCGGATTATCTCGTGAATGCAGGGTGAACACGGGAATATAACTTATTTTAGAAGTGTTCACATATTTTACAACACTCTCATTTCCTCTTTCTTCTCATCGAGCATCAATTCTGCATCACTCACACCCTTTAACAACGCCCAATTCAAACGGAAACATTTATTTTACTATTTAAAAGTATGAAAAAAGGGCAATAGTCGAGAGAAGACTGGGTAAGTACTGAACGTGAGGATAATATTCACGTTTAGTCGCTATTGCGTGCATTAAAAGATGTCATTTGCCACTTAATTCGTCAAAAAAACTAAAAAAACCGTGCCACAAGTAAAATTATATGATTAAATAAGTGTTTGAAAACTGAAGCACACACAAGGGCCATGAAGATAGCCGTCATCTAAGTAAAATCCTCAGCTGCCTTAAGCAGTTATTAGCCGATGCCATTAACTTTAAGCGTATCCCCAATAAATGAAGGTGGTCCAAAAAGTAGCATGCGGAACACAACACATATTACTCATTATTTTGGCGATAACAAAGGAAGGGAATTGAATATATGAAATAATATCTCAGGGTTCAAGAAGAGATAATATAATTATTGTCGCACAGAAAAACAATTTGTCGAAAAACCAAAATCTTTGCCACACAGCAGTAAATGCATAAACATCAGCCACAATGACAAGTATCGCCAGAGTAACAGGGTATTTATTCCAAAAGCATTATGTGGTGATGGATAACACAGCACTCTATGAAATAATTTCCAATGATGGGCTGAAACGAAGGTAGTATAAAACTTAAAACAAAATTATTCAATAATATATTACCATCCATATTCGATAAGGTATACATATACAAAAATATGCACTCTGGAAACTCAAAAAGGCACATGTGCCTGCAAAAGGCAGCAAAAAAAGGCCTTTAAGGTACTTTTTGAATCTTCATAGTGTGCGATGCGTATCTGTACACAAAATGGACCCAAAATTTGCGCACAGAAACCGTTCATTGAAGCACTAAATTCAATAACAAATCTCAAAACTCCGATTACGAATAGGTACCACAATTATACACTCATAATGTACCGTCATTTCAATTCTCAGAATATTTCATCAAGGCAGTAATTAAGCTGATAAATTATGGAAACTTTTGGTTAACAACGGTTATTTTTTTAATTTCTTATTTCACGATAACCTATACCACTGCTTATGATAAAATTCAATGTAAAGTAATATATTTTTAGCACTACTAACGATAATTAACAAATTATTATTATTATTATATAGTACAAGTTACAAGTTGGCTATTTGCCAGGTGGTAACAGGTTATACAAAATAAAAAGAAAAACAAAAATATAGCAAATGAGAAATACATTACCAAAATGAAACTGGAAAGTATTAAAATTCAGTGATATTAATTTTCCAATATTAATCCTCTACATCTCTTTTTGAAAATCCTTACGTTGTTAGGGTAGGGCTTAAACAGTTCTGCAGGGAGTCTATTCCATTCCGTAATCGTCCTGTTAAGGTACGAGAATTTCTTTACATTAGTCCTTTGCGGCCGGCATTTCATCTTGAATTGGTGATCATGCCTACCAATATAGCTGGGGTATTCAATCTTCCTCCGAAGTTCCCCCCATGCCTTTTCCCCTTTCAGTGTGCGGAAGAGTGCGCAAAGCCTATTTATTTTTCTTCTCCGTTCTAGTGTGTCCCATCCCAGTTCTTTCAGCATTTTACCGACACTTTCGGTCTTTTTATGTTTCCCCATGACGTACCTTGCTGCCTTTCTTTGCACCTTCTCGATGGATTCTGTTTGTCCCTTTTCATACGGGTCCCACACTAGTGACGCGTACTCTAAAATCGGCCGGATTAATGTCTTATACGCCTTCTCCTTTGTAGTTCGATCACTTTCCTTAAGATTCCTCATCACCCAATGTAACGTTTTGAACGCCTTTTTTGTTGATTGTTCGACATTTGCCTCCCACCCTAAATCTTTCATTAAATACACCCCTAAGTATTTACATCGGTCACTTTTTGGAATAACCGTCCCTGAATATAAATATTCTCTCCTAGGTCCATTTAGTTTCCTACTAAAAGTTATAAATTTACACTTTTTTACGTTTATGTCCATTCCATTTTTTGACACCCAAACTGTCATTTTATTTATGTCATTTTGAAGCACTTCTCGATCGCTTTCCCTTTCTATTCTCCTGTAAATGATGCAGTCATCTGCGAAAAGCCTAATATGGGAGTTAATGCTATTTGGGAGGTCATTTATATAAATTAAGAATAAAAGCGGTCCAAGGACGCTACCTTGTGGGACACCCGACGTTACTTGTGCTTCTTCGGAGCACATTTCACCCACTTTAACCTTTTGCGTTCGACCCTTCAGGAAATTTTCGACCCAAAAATACAGTCTACTGTCTGTTTGAGGTGGTAATTTTCTCATTTTTTCTAAAAGCCGATTGTGCTCTACTTTGTCGAATGCTTTTGACAGGTCGACAATTATTGCATCCACTTCTATCCCTTCATCCATAGAGTCTGCAATTTCTTGGCAAAAACCCAGTAGTTGCGTTTCGCAGGAGTGCCCCTTTCTATACCCATGTTGAAAATTGAACAACCAGTCGGTGCTCTCCCATAGTTCCCAAAGATAATCAGCAATTATCTTTTCTATTAATTTGCACACTGTTGACGTCAAACTAACCGGTCTGTAGTTTTCAACCAATCCCTTATCTCCTCCTTTAAAGATGGGTGTTACGTATGCTTTTTTCCAATCCTTGGGTAGAACTTTGTTATTTATCGTAGCATTGAATAAATGTTTCACATATTTTGAAATTTCACTGCCTCCCATTTTGAGTAAATCTATTGATATGCCATCTGGCCCAACTGATTTATTCTTCCTCATTTTACTAATTTTTTTACAGATCTCAGAATTCGAAGTTTTAATGCATTTTACATTTGCGTTACATACTACGTTTGTTTCTCTCTGAAAGTCTTGGAAGCTGAGTTCCAAGCCCAAAGTGTCTACTTGCTTTGCTGCATGTGTGAAAACACTTGCGTACCATTTGTTCAGAGCATTTGCCTTCTCCTTGTCGTTAGTGATTAAATTTCCGTCCCCATTTTTCAAAACCGGTATATTTTCTCTGTTGTCCTTTCTTCTTCTAAGATACTTATAAAACCTGTTTCCATTATCTTGTGAGATAATATTTTGTAAAAAAACTTCCTTGGCAATTTTCTTTTCCCTGTTCAATTCTCTGCATAGTTTTCTATAATTTACCATTGAATCACTACTCAAATTGCGTTTTTTGTGACTCGACCTTACCCTTTTTTTTAATGACCTAATTTTGTTGTTGTAGTACTCCGGATCGGTATTTTCTTTGAGAATTCTTATCGGAACAAAAGTACGCAACCCCTCTTCTAGTATATCCTTGAAAGAATCCCAAATTTCCTCAACGTTTTTACCTTTGCTTACCCACCCCAAATATCTACTTCTCAGAAAACTCTGAAATGCATTGGTATCGGCTCGGTTGTATTGCCATACTGTTTTTCTTATCCCTTTGCCACTACACTTTTCCCAGTTTAGCTGAAGACATACAGCTGAGTGGTCACTTATTCCCGGAATAATGTCTACTTCCCTATTCAAGTTGTCTGGTCTCATCAGCATGACGTCTAGGGTGTTCGCCCCTCGGGTGGGTTTGTCTACAACCTGCACAAAGCCCTCTTCTTTTATGAGACGATTAGCAGTTTCCTGCGCCCTCCCTCCCCCGACCGTGGCCACGTCGTTTGACCATTCAATTCCCGGAAGGTTTAAATCCCCTGCTATCAGAGTATAATCCAATGGACTTTCCGAGCATACCTCCGCTAAAACGTCCATTGCATGCATTCCTTCGTTGGGACTTCTGTACAAGGCAATAATTTTAAAATTTTTCTTTTCGTTTCCACTCTTTAGTTTTACGCACATCATTTCACAATCATCCCTTACCCATTCCTGAGTGCTAATTAACTTTTTGTTTACACAAATAAATATCCCTCCTCCACGACTATTCCTGTCCCTTCTATATGTCGTAAAATCTCTTGGAAATATCTCGTTTGACATGATATGATCACCAAGCCAAGATTCCGTACCGACCACAATGTCGGGATTACATGCATCGACCAACGTTTCAAATTCCCTAACCTTATTTAGAATGCTTCGACAATTAACCTGCAAAATTGCTAAGCCCTTACCTGCATCTCCAAGACATTTTCCACCTCCTTCACACGTTAGAAGTTTGGAATCTTGGTGCTGTGAAGTATTGGGGATAGTGACATTTCTCGCCGATGTGCTGCACCTTAGCGTATTTACATCGCTGTAGAACTCTCCTATTTGTTCAACACCTCCTGATAACGTCTCTATTACGTCTGTATCACTTGCACTACTGCACCTTAGTGTATTTCCTTTCCCAGTATCCATATAGGGACCTTCACTCCCGTCTGAAACGGACTCACTCATTTCATTACAATATTTTTTCCCTGTACCTTCCAATTCACCCTTCCCAATAACTTTCCCACCGTGATCAACATTATGATCATCACCACCAAGTCCCTTCTTTAGTTTCCCGACAAATACATTTCCACAACATCACAAATTAGTTTTCCAAACTTCTGCGATCCTGATCTATTTAAATGCAACCCATCTCTTCCACGGTCGATCGACTTTACCCAACAGTTCGGATCCACAAAGAACATCCCCTTCATTTTGCAAACCCAATCAAAACCTTCGTTTATATAATCTATGATTCTGTCCGGCACATCTCGCCTTCTCAGAATCCCACTTATGATTATTTTTGCCGAACTGAAAGCCGTTCTAGCAGCTGTGCACATATCCCATACCCACCCCACCACGTGGTCACTTGTTCTAGCCCTTTTCACGTCATTTGTCCCAACGTGAATGACCACCACTTCGTCATTGTCACCATTAGTCTTCTCTTCGGTCTTCATTCTTCCAATGATCCTCTCAAGACCTTCTGTTCTCACACCAGGGAAACAATCGACCACATACCCTTTAAGCCTCGGTATCTCCGCAGCATGCCTCAGTAGTGAGTCCCCCATAATTCGAACCCTTGGGGTGCCCTTCCTTACTGCACTTCCAGGAAGGACTCCACCCATCTGTGGGCCAGCAAGCGCTTCCTTCCCCTCCTCCGCCACTTCTTCCGGAGGCCTTCCATTCTCGTCCTTCTTCCCAACTTCGGCTGTTTCTGCTCCCTCAACCGCTTTCTGTGTCGCCCTAACTGCTTGCCTGCATTGACTCCGCTCGGAAGTCACTGCCTCGCGCACATTCGAAGAAACCTCAACACCAATGCTCCTAGAATTGCAACTAATACAACATTCCTTCTGATGAAGTTTAATTCCCAAAACTTCATTTTCCGCACTCAGCGCTTCCATTTGGGAGGAAAGCCTAGATATCTCCTCCTTTAGACTCTTAATAATCCTTTCCTTCTCCTTCAGTTGCAACATATCTGACTCCGAATTACATCGAAAACACTGCCATTTTTCTTTAATGCAGTCCTCAATCGCACATCTGGAACACTTAAAATGGAACCATTTCCCGCACTTCCCACATTGCACGCCATTTCTCAGCTTTTTCTTGCACTCGGAGCACTTCAAAACTGTGACCTTACTCCCCTCCCTGACCATGGTCAACGGTTCGATTTCCACTTAGGGAGCTACGGTAAGGGACGTCCTCTCTCCTCGAGGACTGGACAGAGACTGTTTTTGACTGGAATTGGAATTGACTGGAAACAATCTCTATCGTAACAGGCTCAACTTTGTGGAGGTTCATTCTAATAAATAAAAGCGAACAAACTATGTATAAATCCACCAATTTATTTTTGTAGGTACCTGATGGTGACGTGAAGGTACCTGATGATGACGCCGCTGCGTCGAAACTAGTAGTACCACAAAAATAAATTGGTGGATTTATACATAGTTTGTTCGCTTTTATTTATTTGACTGGAGACTTTCGCAATGGAATGCACCTCATAAACATGGCACATTCATAAGCAATTGAAATGTTTTAACAACCCAGCACATCGAGCAAATGACATTTATTTCACTGTCAATTGGCTATTAAACATCTTACCAGTGTAAAGTTAGTCCAGGAATCTGTTTATCGGGGCAATTACTGCCCCCGTATGCCGAGCCGAAAACCATCTGCGAAGGTTGAATAAACATGTCGTTTTCAAGCTTAAATACTCATTAGTGAACACAGATAATAATAAACCACTGTGCAGATGAATTTTAGAATACTAACAATGCTTCGGCAGCCTCAGATCACAGTAAATTGGGCGATTTACATTGAGAGAACGCTTACGGAAAACCGAACAAGCCAGGCAAAGGATTATGGCGGACGAACAAATGCGCACCGGTAAACAGGTTTCTGCTGGCTTCACTTTTATGAACTAAAGCCCTCTCCAAAACCTCTATTGTGTGAAAAGCGGGAGGGCTTAGAAGGGGAGAGGTGCACCAAAAATCGCAAAAGTCGCAAGGGACACTTCAAAATTTCCATTTGCTCAACGCGTTCAGCCGTGGCCCTTTGTTTGCTGAATGCATGGTCTCCACTTCAATATCACTTTGGTGCTTTTCTTACAAAAAATATTGGGCGCATGGAGATGATGGGTCTTTAATTATTGAACACGCATCATTTTATTTTTGCGTTTTCTAAACTCACTTTTTGTCTGACGAGTATAGGTTGCCGCACATTCACATTTCAATTTATAGCTCCCGATTTCTCAGTCATAGGACTTTGGTATGGTGTGTAATACCAACCTCCTGAAGCACTTTTTTTTTAAAGGCCACTTTAAATCGATCTTCTGGAATTTTTCAAGAAACTTTAAGATACAAAGGGCCTAGTTAAAGAATCCGCGTTCACTTAGCACCAGAATCTTAATTTCGATGAGGCCCACAGATTTTGCGGCAGGCTTATTTTAACATTTTATTGTAGTACAGTTTATTGATTAACCTTCAATATTTCCTGTTATTTTAATTTCATTCAGTTTTCTTTGACTACTGGCTTCCTCTGGGGGATTTTCACTCCTCTGGAGTAGCAGAGGATTTATTTAAGCATCGTCAAAAGAAGTCCCAGAGTAAAAGCACTCGTTTTACTTCTATATTGGTCGACGTCGTTTTCGTTTTTTGTGTATCCCTAATTTAGAATGTGAACATTACAGTTGTAAAGTGACAATATCTTCTTTTTAGGCATTTTATGATCTAATAGATTTTCATTCTAAAACTTCATTACTGATGCAGCGATCAACAGGAAAGTTTTTTCACAAAACGTCTAGGGATGCTTAGTTGGAGGCGAATTTATTATACCCATACAGAATTTTTATCCAAATCTGAGACACTAAGGGACAAACGTTTGTTGATTTGAGATGGAATGAACCCATACAATTATTGAGGGACATCTAAAGTAGGTTTCCTTTCTTTAAGAAAATTTTTGGTGTAAAATCGCTATATTTTCCATTTTCAGCATAGTGTTCCCTTGAAAAATTGAATGTCTTGATGACGTCCGTGATCTTTCCCCGTGGTAGGACCAGTCTGGCGAATAACTATAGCAATATGGCTGCTAATTTGTATTTTCAATCTCAAAATAATGTCTGTTGGACACCCTACAAAACTACAATATACGGTAAAGCTACATCTCTTCTATAGAGCAGCGGCCTTTTTGAACATTTTTCATAATTCTTAAGCCATACAAGCCCAAATAAACGGAAAATACACCGATTGAGTTTATCTGCATTGTTTATGGTATCCTTATTTACCAGTCCTGTTTCAATATTATTACGCACGGTTTATCCTCACGTTCAAGCTCCGACGACTGTAAAATGTAGACCGAAAAATCAAATGCACTCAGGTGGTGTATGATCTGGAAAAATGAATTATCACATTTTTCCGTGACTGCATTTACTGAAGACTGATTCGTAACGTAAGAACGCATCATCCGTTTACACTCGCCACTAGATGAATATAAGGTTAGTGAAAGATTAGAACATTGGCAGTCAATATTCGAGTCGAATAAGGCGGCGCTCATGTGATTGAAACACGTCTGACAACTGTTCTTCACCCTATGATGAACAGGAAACTGTTCGTGAGTCAGGTGAGGGTTCATGCAGTTTGATCATCGTATCACTTACGACTGTCTCCGTACAGAGAACTGGAATTACATCCTCTTAGATTCCTGAGAACTACTTCCCCACCTCTTCGGGCGAGACCAAAAACCAATTTCCGTAGTATTTGCATGCCGCCCGGCTGAAACTCACGCAGGAAATGTTATTGCTTATTGCATATGCAGATCGGATCGAACATTCGCCCCAAGGTCGACACAGCTGGTCCCATATGCCACGAACTTTCCCTGCTTAGATTATTGAATGGATACAAGGAAGAGGTAGACTCCAACACACATTCGTCGTCATGCGGAAAAATATATCAACAAAATTCGAAGAATCTTGTGCTATCATTTTGATGAACTGTACCTTGCTTATCTCTGTCAATTAGCAGCTTCTGCATTCCGTATTTCCGTGAGATCCATTGAGCTTTACATACTATGCACTGGGAGCTCAAGGCAGCCTCCACTTGCATGGATTTCCTTGAGAAATTTGTACAGCAATTACTATATTTTCTGGTTGATGAGTTATTCCCGGCCAAACGCGATAGGTGCCTGAAGAACATGTAGACATTATATAGACAGTTTTATGAAGGTATAGATGATGCATGAAAATATGGCAACCAAATGTGAAACAGAGAAATGATATTGACGTGAAATTTTCAATAAATCTGCAAAAATGGTTTTCAAAGCTAATATACTATACTAATACCCGGTAAAACGTATCAAATTTCGGGAATTGTTTTTACTTATACGCTTGCACCTATATTTGAAGCCAGAGAATTATGTTTCCCTCAATCATTTAGATAAAAAAAGCCATATATTTCCTAGCATATGTCCTTTTGTGACTTATTTCCTATCACTTTTTTATGGTGTATTTAACTTTGCATCGGTGCATGTGATTGCGTACAAAGTCACTTGTTTCATGCAGACCTTTAAAATGAGGTTGAAACAAGAATTACTTAAAAGTATCGCCGATGATACACTGATTACGGAGTAAAAGCATCACATTACCTCCATAATATTGCCATTTATTTTAATCCCCCTCCATAAGTACATAGATTCACTTTTAAGCAATACGATAATACCTTCTCAGATTCGTTCAGCTTTGCCACTGATTTCGCCAATGGTAGCTCGCACCCACAATCATAGCACAAGATAGCTCCTTCCCGACAACGGAATTCCGAGCTTATCAATACCACTCGGCATTTACCGAGACCTTTGTACCCCTTCTTCCCTTCAAAGAGTGCAGAGGGCACTATCACTTGCAGTATCGGCTTCTGGGGTGTAACCCTGCGTAGTCGAATGACTTCTGATTCTGACTACGACGGCAGTCTCGCGTCATTGAGCACATCACGAGCATTGAAATGGAAGGCTTCCGACATCATGGGGTCCAAATTCTAAGAGAAAGGGTAAACAAGGCAATGGACCCTCTCCCCTTTGACGTCAGAATAGGTTTTGGGACAGATAAAGGACCTGGTTGTCCCGCCTGCGATATGTTTAGTAGTTTTGAGGAAGAGGAATTAACTGCCGTCATTGAGACGAAGCGAACAACTGCTGGTAAAAAGTAGAATATACTTCAGTTTAAAGTATACCGGGACTAGCCGCGGTGATAAATTTTACGGGAGTCACACGCAATGCACAATCGTGCGAAAGATCCACAGAGAAAAAATCATTCGCCTTGACCGGGATTCGAACCCGGATCCCCCGATTTCCGGTCGAGTGCTTTAGCCAGTTAAGCTACCGAGGCATCATTCTTCCCTGTGGATATTTTCGGACACTGCCGGACAAGGTGTTGCTGGACTGCTGAGCATATGATGCCACAAGCAGTCCAAATCGTGCGCACAGCGCCACAGCCGGAGAGCAGGCCCGGACATAGAACACAAGGGGTGTTCGCTCTAGACTAGTTTAAAGTATACCGGGACTAGCCGCGGTGATAACTTTTACGGGAGCCACCCGCAATGCACAATCGTGCGAAAGATCCACAGAGAAAAAATCATTCGCCTTGACTCCGGCTGTGGCGCTGTGCGCACGATTTGGACTGCTTGTGGCATCATATGCTCAGCAGTCCAGCAACACCTTGTCCGGCAGTGTCCGAAAATATCCACAGGGAAGAATGATGCCTCGGTAGCTTAACTGGCTAAAGCACTCGACCGGAAATCGGGGGATCCGGGTTCGAATCCCGGTCAAGGCGAATGATTTTTTCTCTGTGGATCTTTCGCAGAATATACTTCAATTATTGCCTACACTTTGATACATGCATCGATTTTTCTCTCGATCGTATCCCCAGTAGCACGGCCAAACCAAACAGCAATGCAATGCTTGCAATCGTCTACCAGAGGCAACCGTGCAGCGGGTGCGACGCCGAAGGATCACAGTCTAGTGGCTGCTAATTCGAGTGGACGATGGAACAAAGGACGATGGTGAATCTCAGTTTAGGACCGCTTGCACGCCTTCAGCTTCAGCGCAAGCATTGAAAGCGACCTGAAATGTAATATCAGGGCATAGACCCATGTGCATCCCTAGCTCTGCATCATTTCGGGCTTCCTGCGTTTACACCCGAATCTCGGAGTTGGTTCACAGCAAATGCTAAAATAGAATGGCCCTCTTTTGGTATCCTTGGAGTCCAAGGTCGGGTTGGTTGAAAATTTTGATCCGTGTAAATAATGCTATTTTGAGGCGGCTATCCCTAAATGCATAGTAAAAAAATTTGCATAAAGTATAGATAAATACAGTTGTCTTACTTATAACAATGTAAGTATTTCCTCTCCCGTCAATTTTCTAACTAAGAATTATGACCCATCCCTTACCCGAACGTCTCCGAAACTAAAATTTAAGGCTTAAATCTTTAACTTTTTGGCGCATAAACTCCATACTAATCGCTGTGACCTTTCATTCCATCAAATAATATAAACTTACTTAAAATATCAATTTGGCATTTCCCCTCTTTATTACACGTCTTCTCTCTCAGACTTTCTTTTTAACAATCCTATTCCTTTAATCAACAACACATAGCAACGTTCTTTTAAACAAACAATAAGCAATATAAAACATCAACCTAGCAAATCATACATTTGCATGTAAATTAAGACAATCAAAAACCCAAAATAGGAAAGGAAATTCAATAAATAAAGTTAAATAAATTGCATAAAAATGGAGTAGGACAAGGAACGACGTTACAACGCTATTAGATCTCTCAGATTCCCTTGTCCCTAAAGCATTACGGTTTTTTTCCCATTACTTTCTTTTCCACCTCTTGTAAGTGTGTAAGTTATTCAACAAATTCTACACCAAAGTTGGCATGCCATGCCAAAACCT
Source organism: Ischnura elegans (assembly GCF_921293095.1). NCBI lineage: Eukaryota > Metazoa > Arthropoda > Insecta > Odonata > Coenagrionidae > Ischnura > Ischnura elegans. The sequence goes on from NC_060259.1 coordinate 50,816,511, forward strand.
AGTTTGGATTCAAATACAGTGAGGAATTACATCAGCTATTTTCATTTGTATATCAACATAAAAAGTAAAAATTCAATCAATCATCCAAGAAATTTTTTCGCAATTTATTTAAAACATTTACTCTGTCAGGAAAATGGTTCCACCATCTCCGTAGAGAGGCTTATTCTACTCTACACCATCTTGTTTTTAAGGGTACACACAACTTGGAGGAAGGTGTCAAGCTGAAAATGGCAGTGGCTGGTCCTTTATCAAGTCGAAGAATAATGCATGCGAAACAACAGCTAGATGGCTACTCGCTATGCTTAGATAGCTTGAGAAATTAAGATAAACTGACTTCCAAAGTGACACAGAGAAAATCATTTTTGAGTCGCAATATATCTCCAGTTACGATACATAATGAGAGATGCTTGCCCTTAGGGATAGAAACTCATTGTTTCCTCGAAAAAAAAAGAATTTAAATAAAATCTAGGAGGAACTCAGTCAGAGAAAATTTTCATAACCCGCACTTAATTTTTTTCTTATGTCATTCACGTTAACACCTGGTGCTCTAACACCTCACACCACACGCTTTTAAGGCAGCTGGCAGGGTAAAAGGTAGATGTAAATGTAGCTGCAAGCTTCGCAAAGAAAGCGATTCCGACACGGCTAGACTGTAGCTAATGGAATATCTACAAACAGTCTCCTTCCGTCTTTCAACATAGGGCTCTTCCTTGTGACCGCTTAAGGTGGGGAGCGGAGTCCGTCAGATATCGCCACCAACTACCATCAACAAACACTCCCCCTAGAGTATACAATTAATGGCAGGAAGAAGACCATAAATTTTGAAAGGACTATACAAGGTTTTTGAATGAAAAAACCATCTCAAGAGGAAAATCATCTCGCAGTGTTGACGGAGCATGTAAATCGACTGAGGCGTTTAGAACTCGGGCTGCCGGGATCCGTTAAGGGACATGGGCCACGTGGCCGCTGCTCTCGCTCCGATGAACTTGCCCCGGGAACATTTTGCCAGCTTCCAAATGATTTCCCACACGGCCACGAAGTTCGCGATCACATTGACAAGCCTCCCGTGCGTCGTTCATTGAGGAGGACAGACAAAGCAATTCCGAAATCAAGCGCGTTGCGCAACTTGGGAACGCATAGCCAAACTGTTTCCCATTATCCGTATTCATCCTAATTACAGGATGTAAAATAGGAAGCAAGTAGGTCAAACCTTCATGAGGGTTACAAATTCCGCTACACGCTAAAGCAGTTTTGCCTTAACTGATGCAATTTAATCCACCAAACAGGTCGAAAAGTGATACTCAAATATGAATCGCAATAGACTTCTTATTAGCCTTCAAGAGTAAATATTTTCCTTTTAAAGCATCATTTGTGCTATTTTTTTAAATCTTGACCCTATGACACAGTTATCATTTAAGTACCTATGCTATTGGTTGCAGCAGGTTTAAAGTGCCTATTTTTATTATTTTTACCGCCCCTCGTCCAAATACAGATGGCCCTAGCCTATCCATAAATATTTCCGCTTGCTTTCATTCCATCTATAATTCCTAGCCTTCTCCTTCCCTCCCTCTTATACCTTAACTTTTTTTCTCCAACAGTGTTTTAAAATCCCATCTCCGCTCAGAACTCACTCCATGCAAAACTTCTCTCTCCTCCGTATCTCATCCTCGAGAAGTCTCCTCGCCCACCATCCTTCGCATTTTGCCGTCCCTCTTCCTCTCCTTCCACTTCACCTTCTCCATTCTCCAAAACACCTTCATATCTACATCTAAATCTACATAATGATTCCTGATATACTTACTACTGTATCTGTTTTCCTCTAGTTTGCTTACAAACAGTTGCATAATTAGTTAGTTGAGATTAAAAATTGGTTGCGAAACTCATAATAAGTTAAATATGCCACGTTTAATATTTTTTCTACCTAAACTAATGAAGGGCACATTATGTTTAAAAAATACTTCCCATAATAATGAACCACACGGCTTATTCTACACTCTTATGACAAACTACACGTAAGGGATTGACTTCAAGGAGGACAGTCACCGGTTTTGTACTGGTAATGCAGTTAAAGACTTATCATGGTTGTGCCATTACTGAAAATATTACGAAATGCCCAAAGATGGAAAAATAGACGATATGAGCATACATGGATCAATACAAAGTTTTGAAGAGCTCTAGGGAAAGAGGACAAATTGCCAGAAATGCCAATTGTTGGCTTAAAGAAGTAGAAATGACGAGTAAAAGTTGTGTAGTGAGAGAAAGAGCTAAGAAAGGGAACAATAATGCATCGCTTGATGTCTGGCAACCAACGAAGTCCAACGTTTTGGATCGAAAAAGTAAGCCGCGAAGGGTTGAAGAGTTAATGAAAACTAATATCAACCCGCTTTTTCATTTTTATGTTTATTTTTTAAGCAATCACGAAGGTAGTACGTTATAGCACCCTAACCCATATGATACCATTGCGTATTGATAATAGAGTAAGTGATGTTGGTATCGGAATGGAACGTTAACCGTAACATTTTCAAAAGGCAAAAAAATAATTTCTCTAATTTAAAAATGTGCGTCAGTGCAGCGTTGACAACACAAAATATAAGCCTATGTTTTGTCAAGACAACGACAACGTAACACAAAATACGAAGAGTTAGTATCCAGAGGCGCTGTATTTCAATCCTGACTCATCTTCCGCAGACCAGATTCAACGTCATAAATTAGCGAAGCAAGTAGCCCGAGAGAGTTGTAAGGCGAGTTACGTATGTAAATTTTGTCGAGGCGTGAGGCGTTAGTGGGATGCATAGCTCAGGCTCGATGGGTAATTTTTCGTAATTTGTAATTGTACTTAATTAACAACTTGAGTAATTTGAAACTTAAGCTTTCATTTGAAATTTTCATGGTACTCAAAAAAGATCATGGACAACATTTGCCTTCATCTAAGAAATGACTACTTTACCCCAATGAATTCTCATACGTAAGATTTGTATTAAACAAAAAGTAAAATGCTGACAAAATCGTATACTAATTGCCATGAAAATTTCAACATGACAGCGAATGTTTTGGGTGAAAAATTAGTTGCGAAAAAAATACAAAATTTGACCAGTAGAGGGGGAATGATGTGCTTTCTTAAGCGACTGGTTCTCGCGAGAGCTTGGATAGAGTAAAACATACATTTATAATGTGTATCTTAATTTAATATAATAATTATTTTATAATATAATAATAATATGTATTAATAATCCCATTCTAATGTATGCATATCTTGATGGTGAACCAAATTATCCTTCCATCCATCCAAGCACTCATCCGCATAACTTTCCAAATTTTACCTCGCTCGACGGCTGGTTCAGCCATTCAACTCGGGTGCGCTTAAATTCCAAGCAGCCATCGTTGCAAGTGATTCAAGGGCATATTTCTCGCACGAGCCACCATGACAGACACACAGCCGTTTGAGTAGGCACGCAGTCGAAGAAGGGAGCGACGCGACGGTCGCTTCGTGGAGCGAACCTACTGGACCTGCGGGCGGCAATAACCAGGCCACGCGCGAAAGCTATTTGAATGTATGAGAGGAGGGAATTTTACAGCTTTACGACTTTAATGCCTAATGCCGGAAAGCAAAGGGGATGGGTGAGAATGTAAAAAGGCCTGCAGATGCCGAGGTCTTAAGAGTGTTTTTCAGTATCACGACTCCACAAAGTCAAGAAGGGGAGGTAGATGGACGTCCTGGAGGAGTTGGAGATAAAAAGGAATTTGAGTTTGGGACATGTCCTTAATGACATCGTCTTCCTTAGAAACTCACCTCTCATTACCACTGCACGTAACCTTCAAAATTTACCCCTATCCAAACCGACCCTTTCCCCCGGCCGAGGAACCTTACTTGCCTCTCCTAGCGTGGGCTTAGTCACGCATCCCAACCATTCCCTAACCAACCCTCCCAATCCTCCCCAAATTTCCCCCCTGTATAACCCTTCTCCCTTCCCCCCTGCCAGACTTTGGGTATATATTGGATTGTCGATATTATAAACAGTGTACTTGAGAATGACGCCTTAGCGTCGAAACGTGTCGTACCAATAAATAATTTTCCAGTGAAAAGTTACCAAGGTTGTATATTTTCATTCCAACATGGATTTTCACAAAGTAAAGGCCAAATCAATTGAATTCATCACGACTCCATCCTCAAAGTACATATAAACTCCCAAATGCCCTTCCTCCCCTCTCTCCTCTGCATGTTCATCGTTGTATCTACAGCAATAGTCTCTTGCTTAAAATTTATCACTACAATGGCTCGAAAACACGCCTTTGGACATAATTTGTTCAAATAAGGTGACTAACACCAAAGCATGGGTTTCGAGACTGGCCTCAGCTTTAGGTTACACCGCAGACACCTTAAGGGCATATGTTTACATTTAATACTAGACCTCGATTGCCTAATCAGTGATTTGCAGGAGTATATGCGTCAATGCTTCGAAACTGAATCCACTCAAATAGGGCAGAGTTCAATTTGATTCGACCATGAAGATGAATGCTTACTTCCAGCCTGAATGAATCAAAATAGTCGATTCCAGGTAAACATCGCATGAAAGGCACATGCCACAAGTTCATACTTTTCCCATATACTCGTTGCCTGTGATCGTCAGGCGTATGTCAACCCCAATACTGTCAACAGTCTGCTTATTAGCATTAGACGCTAGTAAAACAAAAAGTAGCTTATAGATCGCCATTGAAATTAAAAGACAAGTTGATTGAAACGTAATCCTTCTTTGATAAAAGTTAACAATTTTAATTGACAGAGTTCATCCCTGTCAGACGAGGTAGGGAATCTTGAATATAATTTACAAAACTTTGTCATCATGGTAAATTGAGAAATGTGCACTACTAGCAGCATGAAGTTATGCAATGCAAAGAGAATTTAAGCACGATATAACCCTGAAGAAGCATTAATCATGGCAAGCTAAGACACTAACATTGGTAACATAGATAAAACCTAAATTAATTCAAATGGAGAATAAAAATGTAAGGCCATTAGTTCTCACTCCCATATTTCAATGGCAAAAATTAAATAGTGGGAGTAATTGAATTAAAATGATAAAAATAAACAAATATTTCCTATAAGTGATGATTTATTTCACGGGAGTATAAAAATTTCTTTTTTTTTTGGAGCCAAAAAAATGTTTAACTGATAATTTTCTCTATCTGGGGCACTGAATCTAAATATGGAAACAATGATTTCAATCAGCTCTACTTTTTTTATGTATTGCTTTCGTCCCCCAATCATTTGGATTTTATATATAATTAGATATTCATCGCATTAACGCCAAATTATAAATTATAATTACATTATTTTATCATCGACTCAACACGTTTGGTTTAATATCAATTGCACATTCAACAAAAATGAAAGAAGAATACATCAACGCGTGGCTTTAGTCACTGAGAAGATAAAGTGTTAAGAACATCAATGGGTGATTTTTGTGGATTTAAAAATGGCAAATCCTCTCCTTAAACAGCAAATAGGCCATACAAAATATCTTTGTTTCTTTTGTCTTAGAAGTAGCAAGGAGGTAGAACACCGTGAGGGAATAAATTGCCAGGGATAGAATCCATGATCATTGGAGATGAAAACGCCATAAATAATCCTTAAGGTAAAAGAGTTAAAATCGTTTGCCTTAACATCAACAACATCAAGGCCTTATAAAGCAGTTCCTGGATGAGAAAAAAGTAGCCTGGGATAGAATCCATAATCGTTGGGAAGAAAAACGTTGTAAAAAGTCCTTAAGCTAAAAGAGTTGAAAGCATTTTGTCTTGACAGCATATAAAACCAGCTCTTATGAAGCAGTTTCTAAAGGTTTTTGATAAACATGGGCAATATATTGCATACATGGGTAGAGGTGGAACAAAAAGCTTGGATGCCAATTGCTGATGTTCCGCACTATTTCCTGAGAAATTAAAAATCTGATTATTATATAGAGCTAGCGCGCGAGATGCTAAGACATTTTAGGAACCCTGGATATATTAAGAGTATTATGGTTTACTATCTGAGTAGCCAATTGGACTGGGTCCCACAGCATTTAGGAGAGACAAGCGAAGAAAAATGGGATAGACTTCATCAGAATATGAAAACTATGGAGGACCGTTACCATGGAAGATGGGATACGCGCTTACATGACGGCAGAGTACTGCTGAAACCTTCACAGAATTTATTTAATCCTACGTATTTTATCCAAAGAAATTTCCGGAAAAGAAACTACAGAAGTGCTAATTTACTCTGAATCCCTTGTTCTTTCTTCAAGTGAAGTTTTATTGTAAATAAATGCACTTAGTAATTTTTATGATGTATCGCCTTTTTTATTTTCCTGAAAAAAATTAAAAATATTAAAATTCAGCGAATTTCTATTTCCTATCTCATTCGTACCTTCATTTCGGTGAGGTAAATAGCAATAAATCTCAAAACCTAGTGCCATTACGCAAAAAATAATGCCATTTAAGGATTCAGAAGGCCAATTACACCTAATGTCAGCTTAAAAACACAGTCACCAAAATATGTGTTACAACATTAAGCAGTAGCTGCGATAGTATTTTACATGACCAAGTTTTGGTCGTGTATATATGGTATTCTCTAGTTCCTTGAATTGATTATTTCCCAGCGGAGGGGACCATTATTTATGTCTGTTTACGGTATCAAGTTTTGTTAATGTTACTGTTTTTCTCAAATATATTTAAAAATATTTCTTCAAGTAAGTATGGAAGAAAATTTATTTATACTTATAATAATAAACTTTATAATTATGAAAAAGTATCGTTCACCAAATGCCTATCTTAGCAAAAAATTCAGCACTTAATTAGAGTTTGAGTGGGTAGCAACAGATTTGTGATTTACCGAGTAATTAAATTTAATTAGTACCTAGGCTAAGAGTCCATTAAGGTCCATTGTTGCACTCAGAAAAAGGTTGGGACCAGTTTATGTGATCGCATTGGTGGAAATGGAGACTTAAATTTATCCTCAAATTACCTTTATATCATAATTTTGGATAATTTCAAAGCTAAATAATGATGCCATTAATTTTGAAAGTGAATAATTTCTAATAGAATTTCACTGAAGTTGAATCAGGCATGCCGTTTAGGCTGCCTCTTTTGCTCACACAAGGAAAGATTTTGGCGCATTACGGGGTGGAAATCGTTGTGAATAATACACCGCTCCACAGATACACTAGATACTTGGCCTTGAGTCACTCAAAAGGCAGGCGATTAAAAATGCTGGCTGCTTTATTTTTAGATATTTTTGAAAGAACCCATTCTTCCAGACCGTTTGTTACCCCTCATGATTTTAAAGAACGAATAATTCGCTCGACCGGTCTTCTTTCGTGGCAACTTATGCACTGAAAACTTTGGCTAGCGTCTTGATATTTTTATAGGACAGAGAAAAGACCTTTCAAAACCATTTATTTCACGCAAAATTGAAAAATTTCAATGGTAATTTGATATCACCAGCAGATGTATAAAAGGGTTCATCCTCGCAAGCTGAAAATGTCAAGGTGAGAGCTCCAGGTCGAGTAAGAAGCTCTAAACGAGTAATACGCCGTGAAAAAAAATACGACTGATTAAGCAGGAGCAATGAGTCCTTTAATCGCAGAGCTCTCCACAGAGGAAATATTTCATGATGTGCTCAATTTATTGGAATCTTTTCTGTGACCAGCTGGATATGTAGGAGAGCGGGTCAAGAGTAGGGGAGCATTGCAGCGCTGGTCTACACGTTCAATGCGCCTCTTTGATCCACTCGGGGATACGGCCCACCATCACCTGACGCCAATCCGTCATCACTAATCCTGTTTGCCGGGCAATTTCCCCATTAAATGGCTCGACCTCTATCATCATCATCAACGGATCTTCGCACTGCCCTCTGCCATCCAACGTCCTTTTCAGAATGTGACCTAGGTATAGTGGACACACGAAATCCTCAATTTTACCCGTCGAATGACTAAATACAAGTCGTGGAAAAAATATGACTGCATTGCTAGAAGGAATAGGTCCATCACTGAAAAAGATTGGCAATTGGAATTATACATTATCCTGTGATGATGTTGTGACTTTGCGATAAGAGGCCGCTAATCATTTTAACTTTCATCTCTAGCGGTGATGAGAAGCATCTTCTCTTCGTATGAGTGAAGGTGTTAACCACAGTGGTCCGTACAGCGATACACATTTCCTTACCGGAGAGGCAATATTTTAGGAAATAGACTCTAGTATTGGGATGTGGAAGGCAAGGGTAAACCACCACATTATTATCCCGAGGAGTCGCAGCTACTCCACCTTTAAAAATATCAGACATAACGGCAGACTCATGCGTAAAATAATCTGAAGGAAAATTTTCCCCCTTTCTAATATCCGTAGACCAACCAAGACGGCACAATTCAAATAAGATAAAATTTTAAGGATAGGAACATGGATCGTGAGATTATCTAGGGTGCCATAGGAACCTGAACGTAATAAAGCGAAGAATGAACCATGACGTGCAAGGAATAAGCGGAATGCAGTGGCCTAAAGAAGGACACTTTTGGAGTGAAATCTTTAGGATTACACACACATGATCTCTAAACGATAACACTTTAGTTGTGATAAAGCTAAGAAAGAACGCGTGTGAATAGACAATTACAGGACAATAAAAAGACATTAATAGCAAAGATAGAGACTGAAGCGGAAGATACCGCAGTGCCATGCAAGGAAATTAGTTTGCCGGTGTAGTTCCCTTCTGCCAAACTTTCACATCGGACAAAGATGCGATTGGTGCGACAAGGAATCATCTTCCGAGTGCAGCACACTTTCACACAACCGCCGCGCCCCTGCAAATTAGGAATACGCGATGAATTTCGTTGGACGCCGTTTGACTCTTGGTAGGTCCCAGGCGGTCTCACGTTCCATAGTCTTACCCTTAAAACTTTGTCACATTTAACATGCACTCTCTCGGTTATTCACAACCCAGATATCCGAACGGGCTAATACTTTACCTCCGGAAGAGTATTACTATTTTACTAAGAGTACTATTTTACTCCAGAGATTGCCGTCATGTCTGATATTTAAAATATGGAGTATCTGCGACTCCTCGGAATAATAACGGGATGGTTTTCCCGTGCCTTTCTATTGTTAAGCCTTCCTCGATCTAAGCGCTTTCGCATTAAAACAAAAGGGAGGTAATATCACAGCAAAAAATTTGCAGAGCCATCTGGTGCGCAGAAACTACTCCCAACCAACCGTTCTACCCCTTTGAAGTAGGCAAAATATTTTTCCCTAAAAATCGCTATTTTTCTTCATTTGCAACGGTGCGTGACCTCCATACGTTGCCCGAGTGGGTCCATTTTTTCCATTTTTTTTATCATTTTTTGAACCAATATTACGAAAAGTCCGATTACATTTTTCAAACTTTGTGTTCTAGTAATCACCCTAGTAGAATATCAGTAGAGGCCTACGCTACAGTATCTAAATAATGGGAAATAATATATTTATTGGTTGGATGATGAAGATAATTGGAAGAATACTGCTTTTAACCACACTTTGTTTCAAAAATATGAATTTCTCAGGTACAAATCATGATATACCTCAGGGAATCCGAATAAAGGGAGTATTTTTTCGTAGAGATGCAGAAACTGAATACAGAACAGTACAGAAGGCAGCACCATTACATCTTCAGCAAAGATAAAACATTCATGCGGGTACCGTAAATACGGGTTACTGTGAACCAAGGGCTCAAAAAATTATTGAATATCCATTAAATACCTTCATAACATGGTTTCATATATATATTTCGACAGTTTGCAGTAAATATTAATACTAACCATGCAGCGATGCGTGGCTAGGGACTCTCTTATGTGATATAGTAATCGATACCTCCCACTATATCCCAGATACAACCTCGTTCCCTTTCAACTACGGAAACTTCCAGCAAAACAATCGTTTATTATTAAATGTTTTCCTCAAATAAAATCAATTCTATGACCTTAACACATTGAGTAATGCCGTATAAAAGAACATTTGAGTTGCCATAAAGTTATAACAAATCTAAAAATAACATTGCCCCCATCGAAAGTATTTATTTTTTCATGAAAGTTAGAAATGAAAGCAATTCCTTTGTATGAATTACATTTATGAAAAATCATCTGTTTCGAATTAGTTTGCAGCGATTGGAGCTATTGAAAAATCTAGACTAGGAAGTAAATAAGTTTACTCAGTCATAAAATTGAACCGATCAACCCGTTTTGGAAGTAGCCAACACTGGAAAAAAATTCAAATGCGTGGAAAAAAATAAATTATAAAAGCAGCTAGACAGCTTTTAGAAAAACTATTTAGTATATTTCAAAACTTTCAGATAAATATATAGACGATAACCTATAATCATTAAGGTTGTATACACGAGGTATACTTGCAGCATTAGCAGCATTACTATAGAGCGATCAAATAGATAGGCTTAACTAGCAACCTTAAAAACGCAGAGGTTTTATTTTCTTTCCATAGTGCTCTGTAAAATAAATCCACGATTATACAATAAGCTTACAAAGAAGGAGGAATAGCTATTATTATGCCCGGGAAGGGAATAAAACCACTACAGGAAGGCTTCTTGAACTAAGTAATCCATTGACTCATTCAGATTTCCTGCCCGCGTTTAGATAGGACGAGCATATGGATGTACCAATGCAAGAAAATGGTATTTGAAAAAATAAAATTAACGATGAGGCGTCGTAATTTATAACAGAAAAGCATGAGCGCCAGAACTAAACGTAGAGCTCTGTTCAATTTGCGATAGCATCGAGCAAGCGCACGAATTCTGTTTTCTTGCGAGCTATGTCAAGGTATTTTGTCGTCATTGTATTTGATAACTCTTATTTGTTTTTACGCAAAAATTACTTCACCAAAATGACGTGTGGTTTTCTTGGTTACAACAAAGCATCAGTAGGTCAAATCTTAATCAAATAATGATACAAATGCTTTGCCTTGGTAAATCTATTTCAAATACAAGTTATACTCACAAGTTTCAATCGGACATAAAAATAGCTGAGACAAACAAATAATTGTAATCTGGTGGTTAATGCTTTTACGTCTAACATAACCAATTTGTAAAAAAGATTAATGAAATTAGGGATCCATTTAAATTAGGATTGAAGTATGTAAATAAAATACCTAGTGCAAAAATAATTGCAAACCTACGTAATACCATTTCGCATGATCAACGACGTAATATAACGTAGAATAACAGGCAAGATACTTGAGCATATCGTCATGAGCACTTTCTTGGACAGTCGTAACTTCCTCCATGGCCGTCAGCACGGATTCCGAAAAGGTAGATCATGCGAAATTCATCTTCGCGACGTACTTAAATCTGGTGAATCGAAGAGACAAGATGATGCATTATTTCTAGATTTTAAGAAAGCTTTCGACACGGTACCTCACAATAAAATTTTATACAAATTAAAGTCCTGCGGATTAAACGAAGCACTGGTAAACTGGATAGACGACTTTCTGAATGATCGTAAACAAAAAATAGTTCTTGACGGAATTAGCTCTGATGTAGTTAAAGTGACATCAGGTGTTCCACAAGAAACCGTAATCGGCACACTTTTGTTCATTATATTCATTAATGACCTCTGCTCCCGAATTAGCAGTAAAATACGTTTATTTGCTGCCGACGCTGTTATCTGCCGCATAATAAGTGATCACTCTGACTATGAAATTCTATCATCGGATTTAAACAACGTTTATTTGTGGAGCCAAGATTGGGAACTCGAACTTAATGTGAGCAAATGAATATCGGTGCATGCTTTGCAGACTTTGTCCAATTTTAACCCTGTTTAAACTGCGGATGGTATTAACATAAAGGTAACAGACGAAGTGAAGTACCTAGGAATTACGATAACCTATCATGGGGAACACAGAGCCCTAGGGCATTGCCCTGAAGAAATTTTAGGATTCGTCAAGCGTATTATGGGAAGATTTTCGGATGAGAAAGTAAAAGAAAGGTGTTATTTCGCACTCGCCTGACCACACCTTGTATATGCAGCGAGCGTATGGGATCCGGTGTAAGAAGACTCAATCCGCAAACTGAATAAAATACAAAATAAGGCAACGCGGTTCGTCAAAAACTGCTTCGGGCGTACAGACAGCGTTACCCAGATGTTAAGCGAATTAGGCGGGGAACCGCTGGAGACTCGGAGGCTGCATGCTAGGCTTAGATTGTTTTTACATTTCAGAATGGATATCTTTAAGAGCGACACGGAGAGCATAATATTAGAGCTCCACTACACTTCCAGGTCCGACAGAAGCGATAAATTAAGAGAGATATATTGCCGAACGGATAAATATGCGATTTCCTTATTCCTCCATATTCATAAAGGAATTAAACAAATGCCAGTCGTAATTTAGCTAGACCATTTCCTTTTTATGTGCAAATGTCTAGTGTCCTAACACCTAATGCCACACGCCTTTTAGGCGGCTTTAGGGGTAGTACGTAGATGTAGATGAATATAGAGATAAAGACTACCTGCTGAACGCATGCAAATAAGTTCACATAGTTAAGTATGTTTTCCTTGAAATTTATTGCTTTGATACTGAAAAGAGCATTGTGCTTCGGAACTACTTTGATGGTTTCCCTGAGGTTGAGGGATAGGTTGAAATACGAAAAATCTTAAATACTGTTTGCATCCAAATATCGAGACGGGTAATAGATTCACCATATACACATTGTCTGGGTGACCTCGGCCTCTTCATGCGAGGCGATGACTTTTTTTAGTTAAATAATAAGGTTAGGGTTATTAAATATGCATCATTAAAATCATCAATGAATAGTAACGACGCAAATAAAAAGTATTCATCAAAGAGGCAAAAGATACAAATTTAATTTCTCGTTAACATAATACGTAACAGGGAATTTAAAATTGAATGAAGTACTAGTATTCAATAAACGAGAGTACTGATCATCAGCAATAACAAGGAATCTCAGTCAAAAATCAACATGAAAAATTTTCGCTGATTTCATCAATTGCAATAATTGCAGGCGATAATCTCAATTCATAATTCTTTAGAGGAAACAACCCTGAACTAGATCTGAATTGTTATTATAAATGGTTGCGTGTTTACACTGACTGGATCGCAAAGATAGGCCTAGCATAAAAGTCATTTAATACCTCATGCTACGGTGCGATACAGCACATAACTTCAGAGTGAATTTCTATGTAAAAATTATAGTTTGCCATTGACGACATTTCTATGCAATGACTCAGCACGTAAGAGAAACATAAACAGAAAAACCTCGAAACTGCTGATGTTCATTAATTAGCAGACATCCACTTATAGTAACGCAATAAATACTAACTCTTTCACTGTATTATTCGCTTGCAGGAAACACCTACGTCAATGCTGGAATGGACATTGAAGTCTAGAATAAAACTTTCAATAAATGGTTAGATCAACTGTTCATTAAATCAAGCGCAAAGAAAAAATAAAACAGCTACCTTCGAATAAGGCTTAAGTATGCGAAATGAGGAAATGCACGATTCAAACCGCTATTAATGATGGAGCAAGAGATGGATTCAAGCCGCTTTGATCCGAGCAAGTGAAATGTTTTTAACACCTACTTTACAAGCAGTAGGGGTCGGCAACTTCGGAAGAGAAACGCAACAATAAAACTTAAACGCTTTTAAAACAGAAATTTTGTGTTTAAAAACAAAGCCATCTGGGAAGCCAAGATACGAGTGGAAAGTGAAGAGATTGAATACATAAAAATAAATGATGGGATTTGAAGGCAGGACAGGGAGAGAGAGAAATATTAATGAGATATAGTAATTATTCAAAATTAGAACTGAGCTAAAAATTAAAAAACTGAAAACTAAGAAAGATTAGATCTAGTGAGACAATATTCTTTTAGTTCCAAGCAATATTTTAAATTTCCAAGCCTATATCGTTTATTTAAATTTATTGAATAGGTTAATATTTACTGTGGATCGATCTTGCTCCTGTGTCAAAACTATTGCAAATTTCCAGATATACTCTTTTTTGAGGTCTAAACTTCACTGAATCCAGCGGAATTTCGATTGTATGAGTTTCGTTCCCGAGTGTAATATGTCATCCCTAGCATAAATCAAACTCTCGCGTGAATTCCGTGCCTGGACGTATCTCTACCTTCGTCATTGTCTACCACTCCTGGTCCAAAGGCTTTAAAGTCGACTTTAAATGCGGAAATCGCACATCGGCCCATCGCACTACCAAGTACACCACCAGGCGCAGCCACTCATACAAAACAAATGTTGAACTCAGCCATAGAGTCAACTAAAAATACTCCACGAAGTGGAAATTTCACTCATTTAGGAATTTTTCACTCGTTTACAATGAAATTGTTTCAAATTTTCTCAAATTATCACCAAAGATAATTATTTTTATTTCCATCGCATAAAAACTGCATCAATTTCAAGTTAAATTGTAACGAAAAGGGGCCCAAAAACTAATGTAGTGGATGGCATACATCTAAACTCTTGTTTAATAATATATTTAAAATTGCGATTAATCGAACCAATCGTTTTAGCCACACAAGAAGGCAATTAAATTATCATCGTAAGCTACCTTCATGCATTCACATTGCTTGCAGTATTTAAAACTATCGATATTTTTGACTATTTTGGCTGTGATAGCTACATATAGGGATAATTGCCACCAAATACGATTCCGATTTGTTTAAATACCGATATCGAGAATGAATGAAAATCTTATAAGCTGTCAATTCAAAAAATCTCTAATCTAGCAGAATAGATTTGTGATGTAACTATAACATGATACATAAAAAAGTATTGAACAGCAGGTGATACAAATTATACTTTTAAAAACTCATGACTAAGGATTCCATTTAGATTAAAATTTCTTCAAGATCATATTCTTATATGATATTTTTGATTTAACATATGATGAAGATCATATTTTAAATCACATCTAAAATCATACTCGAGCTTTTTCTATTCTGTTCGATAAATTTAATTCACAATGAAGTTGAGAATTTCAAGACAATTAACTAAAATCCAAGAGCCTAACTATCTGCGCTTGGTCTCAGAACTATCAATTCGCAACCTGAGTCCTTATTCTTGCGCAAATCGTTCCATATTTAGACCAATTCAAGTCCGCTTCGGGGTAACAACTCTGAAGCACCTTCAAGTGCGTATATCTTCTTTTTCAGAAATATATTTCACTCCATGGGTTCGTGGCGACTTTTCATATAATGCTAATGCCTGCTTGGATCGCGTGATGAGTGTTCTTAAGTACACTAACCGATAAGTTAGGTTGGGCCTCATACATAGTCACCTTGGCACTGGATTGCAGGTTCTCGTTCACACCCTATTTTCTCCCATCCATCTTTCCCAAAAGTTCCAGAATGGCGCATATCACCAAAATGTCGGTCAGTTCTTCCAATAGTCATATCATTGTGAAATTAAAAATATTTAGGCTTAAAATAGGTTTCCTCATACCATTTAAGATTAAAACCAAGCCGTTTACTACCTAATAAGCTCTTTTACCATGTCCCTTCCCAAGTTTAATTTGCTAAGGTAGACACTACGATTTCAAAACGTTGTTTACTTCAAATACCGTTCCAGTATTTACTTGATACCATGCCTCCTAGAAGATAAGGAAAGGAAAATTGGTATGTCAACACAGCATATCGTCAAATGCGGAATAACCACGTAGAAGAGAATAAGAAAAACCAGTTTCATCCAAGGCCATTGGCAGAAGCCAAAAATATCTTATTCAGAAACGTGGATATCCTGTACGCGGACCTTTAAAATAATTTTGCACAGGCAATTATTGTTTGTACGGAATTCACACACAACCTAAAATATTTAGTTTTGACGCTAGCACCTAGTCGCCCAGTAAAAATGACTGGCGTTCACTGATACCTTCCAACCAAAAGATTAAGTCACGAGTCGTAGGGACGATGTCACCGCCAGCACCCAAGACACGAGCCACATTCGAGCACAACCTTTCGATCTCATAAAGGCAATCCACGATCTACCGGTTCCTAAAGCTGGGGAATGATTACTCCACGATCATTAAATCGGTAAAAGTCAGGAAGTTATGGAATACCTAATTTGGGGAGTCCGTCAAGCTCGTCCATTCGTAGCCGCCCAAGTATCGTGGGCCCTCATCGACCCAAAGATGTTGGCTGGAATTAAAAACGAAACAACAACCATGTATTGAGAACGCGATGGAACTACAGAAGCTATGCCCTGAGAACCTCTGCGGTATTTTGCAGAGAGTGACTAGCCACCAGTATGCAATGCGCTCTATATGCCTTTCATAGTATTTAAATATAATTATAAAAATAAGACGAACACATTTGTGCACATGGTGTGAGCTTCCACTAAGTATGCGTTGTTCCATGAAACACAAGATTACTACACAATCAAATGTACATAGAAAGTTTAAATTTATGTGAAAACGATTTAAAATTTCGTACCAAGATAATCCTTAACATTAAGCGATTAGTATTTGAGTAATTCCAGACGAACTAGCAGGTACGATTTCAATGAAAGCATAAACTGAGTTCTACTGGAAGACAACGCTCCCAAGCGAAAAGGTTTTCCTAACTCAAGCACCGTGAACACTCGCCTTTTTGTCCATTAAACCTGCTAAATGAAGGCACTTTAGCAATGCAAATTTATCAAAAATTTCCATATTCTGATGCAGGAGTGTAAAAATTTACTGAGTTAGACGATTAGGTAACTATTTGAATGGGTAAACGAGATATAAGGCTTCCGTGGAATGACAAAACACGAAGAATCTTTAGGCCCGCGAAAGACATGCGGTGAAAATGGAAAATTGGGACGAAGATTTTCCATTAGCATCCAATTTAGCCTCAGGAGGTTGAAGGTTTCGAGAGTAACAAGTATGGACGGTTCCTAAAAGACAGTTATTTATACACGAAGACAACACACTCTCACAGCTCCGCAAACAATCGTCCATTTACCCGTATAATTTGTGCACTTACGGCATTGCGCAGTTATGGTAAAATGTGTTCGTTTTGAATGTGAATTAACATGAATCACGATAGCGTTTTGGCCTTAGGTAAACGTATATTCCACTGCACACACGAGAGACGAGGTCACGATTGAATGGGAAAAAAACTATTTTACCTCAGAATGATATGCGGTGAAATTGTGCGTACCGCTGAGACCAAGATTTACTCTTTAGCATTCAGTGCTCGAAGGTTCAAGGGACAAGCAGGGATGGCTCCTAGGACGATATGCAGAGAGTTCCGACCGAAGACAACGCTCTCTCGAGGTAAAAAAAAATTCCTCAATTCCCCCGACTCATGCCCCGTAAACATCTTCCTCCCGCCGCGTCTACCGCCCGCCCCATCCCCCCACACGGGAAATCTTAATGCAATCCCCCCGCGCGCACCCTAGGGGGGGATCCGGCCCCTTTTGTGCCCGGGAGGGCTCTTTCTTTCCTCCCCCGCCCCTCCCTCAGTCGGCCAGGCTCCACAAAAGAAGAAGTGGAGGAATTGCACATTAAATGTGAATTGAGCAGAGAGTCAGCGAGACGTTGGGGCATGGAAAGAAGAGGAAAGTTTATTATTCGAAAAGGTTGGGGTGCGGGAGGGAGGCTCTGTGTGTAGTGAGCAGGGAGCAGGAACACACCGGAGTTGACTCTCAAAGTGAGGCTCCCTATTTAATTTCCTCGGAGAGCAGGCAATTACGGAGAGGGTGATATTAAAGAAAAAGCCGGGAAGGAGACACGGATTCCGCCCGGCATCTATCACTCATTTCCCATACCAGTTGACATTCTTCGGCCCCCTCGGTCTATTTATTTCCCGCGGTATTCCTATTATTAGGAGACGCTCTGATCGCAAACTCATTATAATTCCTCCCAATTCAGATCCAGCCGAGCAAACACGTAACAAGGTTGCCACTGAATGGCAAAGCCAATCCCCCCTTACGACGCTTATGATGGGCGGTTAGATTCAACGCATCATTTCCTCCGAGCGATATTTTTTTGCTCTACGTCCTCCACCCGCGAAGTTATTACACGCTACATATGTGCTCCGAGGCAACATATTTTCCCTTTAAGGAGTTTTTGCAGCATCATTTTCGGGAGAGAGTGTTGTACCACGGCACACTTTTTCAATTTTTTTAGATAAAGCAAAATATATTTTCTTAACATTCAGTCTAATAGTAACAATTTAATCCGTCAGGATTACTTGACATAAGTTTTTAAGTTTTAGACTTGTACCTTTACTATTTAAAACTTAAAAAATTATGTCAAGTAATCCTGACGGATTAAATTGTTACTATTAAGTTTTAGACTTGTACCTTTACTATTAAACAACTTATAAGAACCTACATCTGGAGTATGCTCCTATACGGAAGTGAGGCATGGACAATGACCTCAGCGGAGAAAGCAAGGATAGAGGCCTTTGAAATGTGGTGCTACAGAAGAATGATGAAAATCAAATGGATCGACCGAGTTAGTAACGAGGAAGTCCTAAGAAGGGTAGGAGAGAAGAGAAGCCTCATGAAAACCTTAATAAGAAGACGGAACAACCTTATAGGCCACATCTTGAGACATGATGGCCTGATGAAGACAATCGTCGAAGGACAGGTGGAAGGCAAGAATGGAAAAGGAAGACCTCGAACAAAATATATGGAACAAGTAAAGAGAGATGTGAAAGAGAAGAAATACGTAGGAGTGAAAAGGTTAGCTGATAGGAGAACTGAGTGGAGAGCTGCGTCAAACCAATCCTAGGATTGTTGACCAGTGATGATGATGATGATGACCTTTACTATTAATAGGTCTAAGTTAAACTTCTAAAAGTGTTTATAATTGTTCCTAGGTACATCATGCTCATGTGCCTAGGTACACTACCTATCGTACCAAGGAACACAAGTTAGATTGGTGGGAACAATAATTAAAAACGTGAAAAATGGGAATCAATGTGTAGTCGCTATGCTCGGTGCCGATAAAAATGAATCACAAAACAGCCATGCTGTTTGCATTCAATTAAGTCCCCATCATTCCAAATAGTTAAGGAATAAATTAAATCTAAAATAATAATTCTAAATAGCAATGTTTTCAATATTTACACGCAACAAGCTCATTTAGTCTGAGTTTGGTGGCTAGGTCAACGCTTAAGAAAAGACTATAGCCGCTAGAAGTTTATCCTTATCAATTAAAATGTAGCAATTTTCATTACATCGCCATATGAATTACGGGTTTTTTTGAGCCATAAAAATTATCTGAGTAAAAGTGAGGATTTAATATTTTAATTCACATTTACTGACAATCGTTTGTGGCAAAAATAATAAAATTCATAACTTGAACATTCGTTTAGGGAAAGGGATTACTGTAGCTGTTTTTAGATATTTTCCGCTTCCAAAATGACAAATGCATATCAGCGGAATCTGACATTTCATTTTATTTAAGAACGTTAACACGAGGCTCATAAATTAATGTATTAGAACGGATATTTTTGCATAACGCTATAGAGTTGAGCGGCTCCATCACTCACATTCAATTGGTCGCTCCCTTTCTTCAATACATGAATCTTTATGGTACGATCTGACTCGAAATATATGGGGTATCACGAATGTACCCTAGTCAACAATTTCCCGTACCCTGTGGTACATGAAAAGCTATACGGCCGAGAAAACGTATAGGTGAATTTTTTATTCTCATGGCCCTCTCAAACACAAATCCCAACCAGAGAGCACACAAAAGTTACAAACAATAAATATTCCAAAATTAATGAAACGTCGAAAAGGAGTGATGTGTCCTCTTAGGAATGTGAAAAAAGCTCCACTGAATAAATGAATAGTATAACAACTAAAATCGTGGTGAATTTTTCTTAGGATATCCCTCGTTAGGATGGTGGTATTCACCAAAGTAATAGGTTACACACCTTTACAGTAATTTACACAAATGATAAAAATGGAAATAGATTTGCATGTATACCTACATGATTTGCGTCATTTGCGTCGTTTACTCATTACATTTTTTTACGTTACGACGCACAACTTCTGCAGTTGAACATTATGCCGAGTAGGCACACCTTTTGACATGCTCAAGGAGAAAACATCTCAAAAAATACTACGCTTACCTTCACCTAAAAATCCAAGAGAATTCCAATTTCCCCACATCTCTGGGTACTATACTTCCCTAGCAACGCCGAGTGGCCAGCTAGTTGTTGAATAAATGCACATAAACTCTTTATGAAATGAATGAAATCATTGATGTATAAACAATACATTTGCACACATGCTCGAAATAAATTGGAATTTTCACAAAGCTGTCATCAGTGCTATCTAAAAGCAAATTTTTTGTCTTGTTATTTAATTCCTACTAATTTTCATATTGCATACTCTGTTCGAGGATTAAGAATCACATTGGATTATAAAAAATGAGTACTCCCAACAAATTTCAGTATAAACATGCGTCTGTGCACTGAGGCATGAATAACATTTGCAGAGGAAAAAATTGGGAATACTTTCAAAGAAGGCTTATTCACTCGGGAGGACGTTTATAAATGTTGACTTATATCTTAATAGAAAATATATAAGAATAAATAGGAAAAATTTAATATGATTTTGCCCGTACATGAAAAAATGATACGCAGCAGAGCTTGGAGAATCGTTTTACCATGAAGTGACCTTTCGAAGGTAGAGGTTGATAGCGCCGAGAACACCATTAATATTAAAGCTGATCCCACTTCCAAATTGTTACAGGGAAAAAATGACTGAATGTGAGGGTTGGATGTTGAGGAATGATGAGCCATAGCCTTCCTCTTGGGTTTTTCGGTGCTACTCTCATTTTAGTCTATTAGGAAACAAGAATATAGACACTCCGGTGGTCTCCATATTTAGAGACAGTTGAAATCCGGTCGTGAAGGTACAGGGACGATTAACTCCAACTCGACCGGACTTATACGTAGTCAGCTTCTCGTTAAAAACATACGCTGTGATCTTAAAATTTAATAGGCATATTAAGACCCTTGGTAACACTTGCCCCTATCTCAAATGGGAACATTTTACACTGGAATTTTATGTGTAAAATTTCATACTTGTACGTTTTAAAATATGATTAATGTCTATTGTATAAACGATTATTATATTACTGCGAATACTTGAGCAATACATCACCAAAAAAGGCATAATATGGTGAAGGTGGATATGAAATAATGACCGTTCTAAGGGAGTATCCCACCATGGAGCGGTAGTAGGTATCAGAAATTGAGTGGTAGACAGTAAACACTAGAGAAAAAAGACAGGGGTGGTATAAAACATTCAGTAAGAGCGTTTACCCCCTTCCGCGGGTGGAATTGAGCACATTTGAACGGAACTGAACCAATAGTTGGCTTACTTCGTGCACAAAAACTTTTTGCCTCGGTGTCACCCCATGATTAATGGTTTCTGTGCTTTACAACAAATTTAACTTTATGATATCTCAAGAGATAATTAGTTATTGCAAGAGAGACCGTTTTTTGCTATCAATTGAAAAACTTCCCTCTTAGTCCTCTTACGATTTTCGTAGCTTCTCATAATAGTTAGAGCCTCAGCAATTTTGAAGCTCTATCGGTATGAAAAGATATAAATGTTAGTCGGCTTACATTGATAGGGAATGCGGCAAAAATAAAAATGTAAAGGCATAAGTAATAGCTTCAGGCTTAACTCAACGAACCCTTTCCGTTCTGGGAAATAAGAGAATAAAGCTTTGTTCCATTCACTAGAATATATAAAAAAAGGTTATAAACAAAGCTTTATTCATTTATTTTGCCATAAACTTTAAAGGTCTTACTTGCACAGTGTGAGTCGAAAAGAACAAAAAAATTAGATTACCTTATAGCTATTGCAAGGTTTTTACCAATGAGCGCATTTTTCTTCATCAACTACTGCCAATCCAAGCACATATTTATATACATTTCACCAAGATGGTGAATGGTTGTTTTGGAATAGTGCAGCCACTGAGGAAAATTTAAATTGAAAACTGGAGCAATACAGTTGGATAACTTGAGGATATTAGCATAATTTTTCAATTACGAGTCATGAAAGGATTGCGTGCAGCTGCGTAGCGTGCGTAGTATTTTCGTGATTACCACGCCATTCCCTTCATTGAAAATGGGAATCCACTCTAACGCGGAGAGTTTGCTTTGATTCACATGCAAGATAGCGCGAGAAATTCTAGGAATGTAAATCACGCTCCGCATTTACCCCGCAGTCAATATTCGTCTGCCAACCACTGCGGAAGCGGGAGTTACCGAGTTACCATTTTCAAAATTTAGTCATCCTCCTAATGAGCATTGAGGACGGAGTTTCCTTTGATACCTAACAAGGTGGAGTGTTGAGAGGTATTGGCTCATTGGAAAAGGCATCTGAGCATTATATTGAGCGATATTTTTCCGCACTATACGGTTCCTTTTGAAATATGAAGGTTAATGGGCACCAATTACCTGTCCCGGATAACGTACATAGAGAAAAGCATGAATTCCGCATGAAAACGATGAGATTAGTTATTTAAGGGACTTGAGTTATGTGGGAACATCATGCGATGAAATTCTCCGTCTCTCAGAAATGATTAGGGCAAAACTAAATTCTTTTCAAATAACGGGAGGACGTATTCTCCATATACATCGCGGTTTACTTTTGATTCAAATAAAATTGATGGTATTACTTCAAACTAGATTCATCAAATTATTTAGAATATTTAAAATATTAGCAGAATTCCTATTATAATGGCCAAAGATTTTTTCACCAATCTTCTTATTATTATTTAATAAACCTGTTAATCTTTAAATTCATAATATATAATAAAATAATTTCCTGCGTATTTAAGAATGCTGCTCATATAGAATAAGTGCTTGAAATTTGGAAAATCAAAGCACTACATACAATTTATTTGGAGAATCGTTAATGTATCGCATAATTAATACTTCCATATTGAATAATCGTTAGCACACCCTTTAGCTTAAGAATATAAGTCAACATAGATACTTCGTCCACACACTGATTCTTAACACCAATAGAACTTAGTAGTGAATACGCAGCGTTTTTTGAACGTACCATTTCACGCTTTTTAACGACACTTTATAGTAACTTTTAACAAAAATAAGCCACAATTCCATTTAAAAGGAAACGTTCCCATACACTTGCTGTCTTAGCAGAGATGTTATGTAGATTTTAGCCGCGGTAAATTGCAAACCTATGTTTTTACTGCGCACTTTAGTCCCAAAGTCTATCTTATCACCCTCTCCCTCTCCATACTGGAGAAAGAAAAATTCGCAGCATGTTTTCAAATTATCACGGGTTGAATCTACATACATTGGCGCCAGAAATGTCTAATCCAGTAATGAAAGATGAGAGGCATTAACTATTTTTTTCCTTTGTACATGATGAATATTGAGAAAGACTGCTTGCACCAGACTGAACCCTCTTCGATGATTTTTCAAAGTAAAATGGTGAAAAATCTGCGAATGAAAGGATTA
Source organism: Ischnura elegans (assembly GCF_921293095.1). Classification (NCBI taxonomy): domain Eukaryota; kingdom Metazoa; phylum Arthropoda; class Insecta; order Odonata; family Coenagrionidae; genus Ischnura; species Ischnura elegans. The sequence goes on from NC_060259.1 coordinate 50,839,996, forward strand.
GCGAGACACCGAACAGAACGGAGATGAGAGCAGCAAGTATTATTAACTAATAATTTTTCAGTGAAATAATTATGTGGCGATTTACAGTTGAAACGAATAACGCACCACCAGATTTTTTTTAATCAATGAAAAGTATGATCTATTTCGACATTCGAGAAAAATTATGAGAATTTGCAGAAAAAAAACCATACTGCAGCGCCCTTTTTCCCATTTGAATTCAAATTGTTTTTAAATCTAATAACCTCTCTGAATAACCGTGTTAACCGTTGTTCATGCGTCAATTCATTGATATTTTGGATGTAAAAACGAGTAAATGCACTGCATAATCCTCTTGGGTAGCACATCCAATGTAACTGCTATAGTCAGCTTGATTAACGTATCCATACGGTGGAACCTGAGGCTTGGACATCATCAATCGCATTTATTCTCGTACATCCGACACACTGAAATAAGAACCTTAATAGGACATTGCACATGCTACCCCTCATTCAACCACTTCTACATAGAGACAGATTACCGTCACGGCTGATTTGAGCTCCTTTCACTACCAGCTGCAAAAAGATAAAAATCCCAGTGCAGCGATTTTTCCTAGTAGTCCCACAAAAGCTGACTTCCTATTGGAGGCAGCCTCCATCTCTTCGCGAGAAATGTCAATGACAGCTGAAATATTGCAGCCTTATTGTCACTGCGCTATCTAGCTGATTAGACAGCTCGTGCGATGAATCAGTTCGCCGGTCTCTACGAACGCAGACAAAAGGTGTGCGAGGCGAGATTTATGAGCTTTTATAGGTTCAAGTGATCAATACCGAAAGTACTCATCCGTTGCGGGAATAGAAATGGGAGAGAAGTGCCGCGCACTTCGTGGATATCATCAGATGAACCATAATATTAAAAAGACTGGCAATAGACGGATGACAGTCAAAGTTGAACATTATAGTTTGATCCATAGCATAGAAAAAGGCACTCTGCTTGCGCCTCGACTCTCATACTCATTACGTTAGTTTACATGCTATCTGTTACTACGAGGGAATATTATTTCAAAGTAAAATTAGTTTTGTGCACTTCAGTTATATCATGGGGTTCATGTTAAAAATAACAGTTTATAGTTATTATCAAGCGAGGAGAAATGATGAAATTCTTTTTTTTGTAAGTATGGCCCGAAGTCAATCATTTGGCAAGCGTTGTGTAAATTGCACATCTAAAAATTAGGATTTTGAAAAAAAACTCAATTTTTATCAATATTCATTTAATAAAATATGTGTCGGTGAGTAATAACTAAGACCTTCAGAACGTATTACACATGATATCCTTGGCGGAAACGTTTATTTCCTAAAATACCACGGAACAATCATCGATAAACCTGTACGGATCACTCTCAAGTGCCCCTTACCATTTACCCCTACTTATCGGCAACAACATTGGAATACTATTTGCAAGCATAATCAGCTGAGAACACTTCAGTTATATCATGATAAAAATAATAGTATATACTTCTTTTCCAGCGAGTCGAAGTACTAATAGTTACCCCCAGATTTTTCAGACTTTTATATTTATTTATTTTCATACCACCGAAAATAGCGCATGATGGCCTTTACATCGGGCTTTGTCAACAATTTTTAACAAATACACGTTCATGAACAACTATGCCCTGGATCGTGGCAACCTACCCAGGCGGGACTCGAACCCGCGACGTCTTGTTTAGCAGGCGAGGACTTTACCCCGCCTTAACCGAGGCCAGCAATATGTTACAGATAAACCCTACTCCCCAAGTAAAAAAAGGCAGGAGTAATATATCATTTAAGAAAGAAAAAAATTATTGAATGGAGGCGTAAAGCTGACCTCCCGCTCGCAGCGGCATCTGGCTCTTCGTATTTAACGCCATATCTTCTTCAATAAGACAGATAAAAATATACACAATTCTCATTTTAAACGCCTTGAATGACGTTATTAGATGAGTTATTTTACAAAATCTTTCACGGTACTACAATAGGTGAAGATGAAAATCAACCTAGATTCTTCTCCTCTATATCCTCCCTCGCAGCGCCGTTTATACTTCGCGTGAGAATCAGGTTATAATTAAGCCATATGCTCTCGCTTGCGATATATTTTATTATATTTAATTTATTTATTATAATATTTTGATTAGTGTCATAGCTGAGGAGCGACAAGAGGTATGAGGGATGTAGGCAATGAGAAAAGATAGATAAGAACAGTTACCATTAGGTAGGCGTTACTGGATTCTTAAAAAATGAATAAATAATTAACGTTTTAGCAAATTCAAATTTTCGAATTGTTTATTGATGATGTGGCTACCACTTTAATTCGACTCAACTCTTTTCTATAGCTTTAAGAATACACTTAAATAATTTGACCCATATTTTTTTCGAAGACCTTTTATACCGAATGGTATCGGTGAATAAATTAGAAAATGAATTAACCAATAGAACAAAAAAAACATTTTCCCATTAGAGATTGATTCCTTCTATTTAAGTCAAGTATAGGCAAAATTATCACGGGGATTGTGGAAACATGAAATTAGATTTTCCTCCATATGTCAACTCAGTTAGCTCCTCTCTCGTAGTGATGTACTATTGCTAGTCACGGAGAGAAGCCATTGAAAATATTTACATTAGTATCATAGCAGAGCGGCGAAAAGAGGCATGGGGGAGGCTAGCGATGGGAAAAGTTAGATAAGAAAAGTTACCGCAGGCGTTAGCGGATTCTCGGGTCAAGTACTGGAGTGGTGGCGTCCACTGAGGGTGGAAGGGCAGTTGACGCATCGTACGGAGAACTTTTCCATGGAAACGCTACGAATATTGGTCTCACAAGCGAGAGCATAAGGCGCAACTATAAACGGATTCCCACGCAAAGTAAAAACGGCGCTTCGAAAGATGAGATAGGGTACAAGAAGCTAGGTTGCTTTTCATCTTCCCCATTGTAGCACTGCGTCGGAGTGACGCTTTTTCAACTTACGGGAAAAAAAGAATATCAAAAGTTTCCTTGGGGGGAAAATCAATTTTATAACTTTAGAGAATTTAAGAAAGTCGAACAAAAATTTTAACGAGCGATGAAATTATACCCATATTGTAGTTAGTATAGTAGCCAATATTCTAAAAATTAGGACATCAAATCATCTATATTAATGAATTAAAAATTTTTGAACCCACCTGGTGATCCAATTACGCACATTTATTTTAATTCAAATTAAAATAAATACTCAAATATGCGGAAGCTCAAAGAATAGAAAGGCTGCAAACAAAGAAAAAGGAAGAGTTTGAAAATATATTTCTGGGTAGGAAGAAGTTTAAACTAAATCAGAATTTATATTCTCACTAGATAAAAGGATAGTAGCAATAATATGAGTATTTTAGTATCCATAGTAATACCATAAAACATAATCTGTTAAAGCCAAATGTATGCCGTACAACGTTTATTCACGCAAATATATAAAGCTAGAAAACTACAGAATTTTGCATAAGAATACGAGAAAATCTGTTATTTAACTCAGAACAGTCGTATCATTAGGATGAATTTTTTAATTGAGGGACCAACTTACACCGCTAAAAAGTAGGTTAACTAACCATTACCTAATGCATATTTCAAGCACTTACATTCATTCGAAGTTTATAGAAAACGAAAATATTTACTTAATAAATACATAAATAATGGTGAATTTTTCATTAAAAAGCGTGGCTCTGTAGACATTTAATGTGATATCATAAAAAAGATAATGTTAGATACTTCAAACTTACACAAAAATACATATTTCGATATGTTGAGAAAACTCTTCTGCGGAGAAAGCTTTTGAGACCAGGAAATTGCACAGTTCAGGAGAAATGAGATCAATGGGCTCCTCTACTTTTTTATCATAAGCAATTGTGATAGTTTTAAAAATAAAGCGATCCGTATTTTGCCGTTTTTCGATCCGTAACCATCTCATCCAGTTATTTCCAGCTAATAAAAGATGGCCTCCACCCTTTCGCACTTCAGTTGATGGCGTCGCAAACTCATGACGACCGCGTAACCGCTACTCGACTAACCTTCGCCCTTATGCATGGGCCACGCGCGGTGCGTCGTTTTATACTCATTTGTGAGCAACTCCTCAGCTCATTGAAATATTCGCCTTGAGAGAGTGCATGAATCAGAACCGTCATGACGTCACTATCTCAAGAAATTCATGCTGATATTTTCGTGTTTTGCTATTTTATATTCGAAAAGTAATGGCTGTATGGGAAAAACGTTTCTTCTGCCATCTTTTCCAGCTATCTACCTAAAATTTTTAATGAACTGCCATTTCAGGTTCGAGTGAACGGCCCTATTACATAAGAATAGTAGTATTTTATCACGCTAAAATTGTAGTACACTCACAATGACCTATGAGCATTTACGTAATTGCAACTTTTCCAATTATATAAGCTCATCGCACCGAAAAAAGCACATGTAAGGTTCTTACAGCAGAGCTATATAGCTAGAAACAATTCAGGATGATTGAAAACAGCTATGCTCTGAATAAGGACAACATACCCATGCGGAACTCAAACCTACGACCAATATTTAAAGTATACCGGGACTAGCCGCGGTGGTAGCTTTTACGGGAGTCACCCGCAATGCACAATCGTGTGAAAGATCCACAGAGGAAAAAATCATCCGCCTTGACCGAGATTCGAACCCGGATCCCCCGATTTCCGGTCAAGTGCTTTAGCCAGTTAACGCCTTGGTAGCTTAACTGGCTAAAGCACTCGACCGGAAATCGGGGAATCCGGGTTCGAATCCCGGTCAAGGCGGATGATTTTTTTCTCTGTGGATCTACGACCGATGGTTAGGCAGGCGAGGACTTAACCTCACCGTCACCGAGGGCGGCATCTAGGAGAATTTCTATGGATACAGACAGTAATAGAGAGACCTTGGAAAAATATAGCAGTGATAAATTCTTTAAGTTTCTCCGCCAGTTATACTTAACTATTGCAACCCGTAATTTCTTCTTTCTGACTAACCACCTCATCTCTTTGACTGCCAAAGAAGAGTACTCTTGAGCGTCAAGGAATCGGTAAGTGTGCACCGAGTCTGAGGCACCACTCAGCACTGACGAACGAGGAACAGAGGACAACGCTCGCCAGGAAACGGTTCCACGCGGGAGCTAGACAGCACCAGCTCAGCTGAGTATTGGGCGCTGGCATGCGCACAGTACACTCAGAGCAACATACTTGAAATTGCCTTCACGTTCGCAGCGGGGGCGAATATTTTTTTTCCTTCGCTATCAGGAAGGGAAAGAAATCAAAAGCAATAGATTTGGGAAAATGATGCTTCGAAAAGCTTTCTGTTTACTCCAAAACCAGAGCCTTTGTTTACGTTGGCTTCCCCATATTGACTTTCTTAGAAACCTTTGACGTCTATGGATTCTGAGGCTTTACCACACATCTCTGAGGAAAACATCAGCCTTGGCTGATTTTCGTCCCCCAACGTGGCTTCCTCACCATCCAACCGTTCTGGCTATAGCTTTTCAATTTTGCGTTGTACCACGAATATGCAGAGCAAAACATATTCATCCATGGGAAATATGAAGCCTTTAATTTTCAGAAAAATTATCCAATTTTAGATGAGAGTAAAGGCTGAATAACCATTTTTAACATCAAGATTTTCTCATTTATACGGTGATAGAATTGTCATCAAACAATTATCAGCAGAGGCAATCGTAAATATCAACTGGATATCCCTAGTTTTATTTATTATCGTTCCAAAATTACAGCAGTGAAGACCCAAATATTCCAAACCAATCGTGTGCAATTCATCGTCTAATGATCAAATGTAATTGCACAATAAAAAGGGATGAAATTAAAGGATAGAAATATAAGAGTAGAAGAGCTATCAAGGTTACAGATTACAGGTTTGCACAAATAATCAGCGGTAATCATGAAATACAATTACTTTTAAACGCAACCCCATGGCACGTTCCAAGCTCCATACATGCTGAAAGAAGTGTAACTGGTTCGCTGTTATCGAAAAAATCGCACAATTCGGGATGGGAAAAGATGACGTTGTACGGGCCCTTAAAAAGACCGCTGCTACTTTACGGGTGCTAAGTATTCGGCAGTACTTCCCAAACTACCATGAAATGCTTAGAACAGTTGTCTAATAAAACTTAACGCTAGTTTGCATTACACCGCAAACTAACGCAGATCCATTCCACTCCCATAAATCAGACGCTCAAAGCCATAGCAGTAGGAAAACAACATGCGATTTTATAGAGGCGCTAGTCGCGCGCTTTCAAAATCCCCTCCAAGTTAACGCACTAGCAGAAAACAATACGGAATAACGATGCAGAATTAGTGCCTTTAAAGCCACAGACTTCCATAAGAAATATTTTTCCGCTATTTTAAGTTCTTTCCAATTTATTTTATTTTAAATCCTTCATTGTAAAACTACGATCTATTATTCTGTTTTTATTGCCCGATCAGTTTACCGCTTAGTAGGCATGACAGTGACTGAAACTTTGGGCCTCGAGGTCCTGACCAAGTGTTCACATGCCATTCTAAGGTCAAAGACTAATTCTTTGCTCATCATCAATGACACTTCATCATTGCAATCTAAATTTATAATACTCCAGAACAACTAGTGCTTTATCTTTATATTCATCGGGTTGCTAACGTACGCAGTTACTCAGGGGGCCAAAACAAAAAATACGATGATCACGGACGCCATTACCTCACAAAATTTATTTTACGTAGTGCTATGGGCCCAAATAACACACGCACATTATTCAATTGACATCAGGGTTAAGATGTAATTCAAATACAAAGTCGAAATAAATAAGACTATACTTATTTTAAGCCCACAATTACGTATGAATAATGACTTTGGTTAAAAAAGGAATACAATTTTCCGCTATTAGCATGGTGCTTTTGGCATAGTCACTGTAGCCATTAAAACACGTGTCATAGCGGTTGAAGAGTGTTTCAAAATAATCATAAGCATATACCACCAGTACATAGAAAAGTGTCTTAACGAAACCTAAAAAGCTTGAAAAACTTTGAATGAAGTGCAGAATACTAACTATAAATTAATCTTACGCGTGAGACCAGTGCAATTTAGTGATGAACTAATGCGAAATTCGATCACTTGGTTCGTTAGCTGGTAGTGCAATCAAGGTATAACGACAACCCATTTTATAATGCACACACATTATATTCCTCTGGGTGTTTGCGATGAATCACTTCTTATTCAAATTATGCACGACACTTACATTTTTCGACAGAAAATGTCTAATTTTATTTGATGGAAGCATTTTTCATTCTGATTCATGCAACCATTATATTTCAACAAAGATCCAACAAGAGTTAGGTGAAAAGAGGCCAAGGGGAAAATGACCCGATCAGCTATGTGGGTTGACGTGGGATAGTAGTTTTGGGTGGTGAAGAGTGAAGGCACGCATCAAACGCTAAGGGAAAGAGGGCCACCGAAGGTAATGCAGCAAAAGGATTTCAATATAACATTTAAAATCAGACGAGTAAGTCCAAATAAATGCGTCAGAAAAATTCTCGTCTCATAGCTATTCCAAGTGTCTCTCGTTCCGTCCGCAATTGGGCGGAATTCGAGTGAGCTACTGATAGGCCGGACATTTCATGATTATTACGGAGAGAAAAGTGGACTGTATGAAATAGAACAAGAAAAAAAGATAATGGGCCTGCAGGAGAGCACTGAGTGACTTACTCCAGGTCTCCAGGCTAGAAGCTCCACCGTCAGACGTCTGGATGATAATGGCTTTTCGTCGGTTCGTCCGTGAGTAAGGCCGGGTTCGTCTCCTCATGGTCCAAGAAAAGCAATGCATATCAACGAAATATTCCGATAGGTGTCGGAATGAGGGGCAAGTCCCTCACTGCCCTCTTATAGGATTATTGGATTGGATTATTCTTCCTCATAGAATAATCCTCCATCTTCGTTAGAATATTAATAGCTTTGCTTGGTTTCGCTTATAGTAGGACCTGCCCGCCCTGTGACGGTGCAGGACTCCTCGTCCTCTCCCTTCCTTCCTCGTCCTTCCCCTGGAGGCGTCGTCGGGCTCTCATCGCGGCGATGCCTCCGTTCCTTTTTCCTTTCTGTCCTCCCCCTCTCCAGAGGCACGGGCGTATAAGTCTCAGACTTGGTTCCCGGCTCTCGAGTTGTATCCTCGCGGGGCCCGCCCTGGGACCCCCGAATCCACTGCCCTCTTTAGGCCAAAAAGTAAAATAGACTTAGGGCGCGAAGACCGAATACCAACATTTCCTTTGCGTGCAAAATCTTGGGAGGAAAATTTTCTCTCATCCTATTTTAATAAAATGCTATAAATAAGGCTAATATTCGATCTAAGTTCAATACCTATAAAATATAGTAAAATATTTTCAAAGTTCCATTGTTCTGGAGGTGAGTTTTAGGCTTATTTGACTAAAAAATCGCACTTTGCAATCCTTATTCGAAACAAAATACACACCATGTTTATGCCTAGTACATATGCTCTCCAGCAATATAAAATTATGTTTTTATACAATGAATAAAAAGCAGTGTTCAATTCGGAGAGGGGTAGCTAGATTCTGTCTAGCAATTTTTCCTTATATTATCTAAAAATGGAACTTTACTCCATTTTCTGTGTTTTCCTGGAATTAATTTGCACAGCAGTGACACAGATGATAATGTTTAGCATATTCATTTCTATTAATAAATTACAATTCAATTGGTTACCATAGCCATCATCTTGTGCCATCCTTTATATGACTAGCATTTTCTCTTGAATAAAGAACCCCAGATAAAGTAGGATGGTAGTGGATGAGCAATGAGTTCGTAGCGGCACATTTATGAGTATATTAGTAAAGAGCATTGCTCACTATGATTATGTCATTCCCGCCCCCATTAAGCAAAACGCAAGACTTCAGCCACTCCCTGTAAATTATATGGGCATCATATTATGCTAAGAATTGCATACTCAAATGACACTTCCAGCAAAGCAAGAGATGGGGTATTTCAATCTAAGAGCCCGTTCTAACCACAAGCAGAGCGTTGAGGTACTGTAGTCAGCAAATCAGGTGCTTAAATTGTAGCTTTTTCGACGATAGCATTACGAGGGATACGGTATCAATAAAGAGGAAATGAGCATCACTGAAGCATTTCATCCTGATATAGCCAAAATACCCGATCAGCATGGAGAAAATTTCGCTGAAGTTGGTTGCTAGCCCCTGCTATCCATTGTAAGACAATTAAGGGAAATCTCAAACCCTTACTCCATTCAATTCACCTTGCGGTATGCATATACATATGTTCCCGAATGGCCAGATTGGCTATTGATGCAGAGGCGTAGTAATCAGGGGATGGAGTCCACCCGAGGCCCAAAAATTATTTTCTCCTGTTTTTTTCTATTCGAATACTGTTGACTTTACTGAAAGGATATGCTGGATGTGGAATAGCATCTAAAACTGACAACAGTGTTGCTACAGAACTGATTTGTTATCATTCTCGTGAAATCACATTTGTAAGGGTTCCTAAAGAATGATATCCCAATTCCACAAAATAACAGCCTTCTCTGCAAACAAAAAGGTTTATCCCTCTTCCGGGGGAATCGAGGGCGTTTCATCTGAGATGCAAGGTATATTAAGATAACATGCCTTAAAATTGGGAAAGCCGCCTCCAAATTGTTTCCCGTCCTACAAAGAAGCTTGAGGTCGCAGAAGAAGACTCAAAGCTACCTTCTAAGGAAATATTTTCTTTCCTTTCAAATATATAACGAAAAATCGTAGTATTTCCGGAAAGGTTTTAGTGCTGAAATCATCTATCATAAAACATAAAAATTATGCCGCAGTCAATTCAAAGAATCTATTGTACTAAATCAACAAGGGGCTTATGAACCACACTGTCTAAACGGGATGGTCATAGGCATCAAGAGAGGTATATTACAGAATTGAAGAACCCTACAAATTGATGAGGTGATTTACGAAGCATCGCTGGTATCAGTAACCACGGCAAAAACAGAAATCATTGCTTCGGCCAAGATCAAGCTGTTTGGGTCATTAAAAAAAAATTCTCACATATTTTAACCCATTCTGAATGGATGTGAAACCCATGCATGCAACTACCGAGTCCATCGCGGATACGTGAGACCTATCGCTCGGCTGAGGCCTCTTGTGGGCGACGGCAATCTCCTCGGCAATGACCAAATTTTGGAAAAAATAGGGGCGGTTTCGTATGGGGGGGTCAAATAAATGAGGTGTACCCTTTGGACAGGGAATGAGTCCCCGGAGATCGAAATAACCATTTGTCTTGGCCTCTGTCAATGGTATTGTCAAAGATATCGATGTTTAACTGTCGGGGTAGCCCTTTGAAAGTCCATCTTAGTGTTCCCCATTAAGACAGCAACCAAAATCGCACCAGGGCTGACAAAATGTTCAGGAACAATCCACCTCCAACTTTTTCAAAGTTTACATACATATTTCTATCTCTATTTTTTTCTGTTATATGCAGAACTAGCATAGTTAATATTTGACTTTTTATAGGACTCACCTTTCTTGCTACTGGTCATCTTTCGTGACGCAAGCCTCATTTAAAAATTATGCAATATTCATAAAATGTCAGGAATGTATAGAAATATCCTGTCAATAGATGTAAGTATCTCAATTTGAATAATTTATCCAAGTGATTTTTCAGAGGTAACTTTTTAAAATTGTTTTTCGGGTAAATATTGACATGGCTCAACACACTATGAAAATTTATAGACGAAAAAGAATGTTTAAAATGAGTAATAGGTCACAAAAAGTCCAAAACATTTTCAGTCGAGAGGAAGTGATAAGTCATATTAAAGAAACGTTCGTTTAAACTTTTACGATCATTTAAGAATGCTTCAACCTCCTTCACATGGAGCTTAATCGTGAGTGTAGAGATTGCGTCAGACGAGATTAAGTTCGTTTTTATTTCTGATAGCAATGTGAATTAGCTCCAAGGCATTGGTTGTCCTAACATATAGCATAAGATAACTTTGAGAGCATTTTTTACCTAGCTCCGAGTAATAGCTTCCATGCATACGCTGCTGATTATACGCACGATAATTCTGACACTTTGATTTGTCAAGTACATCTTCCAGCGAAAAATCCACATAAAAATAAATGAAAAATCTGAACAGTTAGTTTGACGAACTTTCTCATGGCTCTTCTATCTGTAAACCTTTTCATGTTTGCGGCAAATGATTATTCTCTTTTATATCTTAACTAAGCTGTCCAATATAAATCATTCGGGGCCACTATTTTCCTTTCTTCCAGTCCACTTGTTCATCGACGATTGCATTGATCAGACTATCATGCCTTATGATGTAACAGATAGAATTGTCTTATCTTCTTCCCAAGATTTTTATAAGACTTCTCTTTTTTCCCATTCTCCTCAACACTTCCTCCCTTGCTTACTCGATTACCATATTCTTCGTAGTACAACATTTCCAATGCTTGATGTTCCCTTTGGAGAAGTTTCCACTCCAAATGTAACATCTGATCATTTACTCCTTATTTACTTACTTGTGTTCTCAGCAGTAAAGAGATTATTGTTTTCGTAGAATGCTCTCTTTGCATGAGCTAACCTTCTGGTCATATCTTCTTTATATGGTCCATCAATGGCTAGGATGCTTCCTAGGTCGCGAAACTCTTTCGCCTTTACAGGATTTGGTTTTCTAATTCAATATTTGTCCTAAGCTCCTCTCAATTTCGGCATAATTTTAATTTTTTGATTCTTTTCGGCAGATACCGGGACATTTCTCTTTCTATATGTATAAGTTTTTTGTTTAAATTTATCTTTGTCTCGGCTATGACTTACGTGTTGCCTGTAAATCCTAAAACCCAATTCTTTCACCTCAAGTCTTCTCTTGAATTTCATTGACGGCTTTCTAAAAGTTAACGATTAAGGAGAAGGTTTTTCAATCTTTCCATTTAATTTTCCTTCTTTATAACCGGTTCAAGAGTTGTTTTCACAGAGGTAGTTCATATAGTAACTGGGCGCAACTCTTCGGCTATTGTATAGCACTTCAATTTATTTCTAAATTAATCATTAGATTACAATTCACGCTGTCAAAGACCTTCTCCAAGATGAAAATGCAACGAATTTTTATCCTTTAATTCCCTTCAGTATGGGTAGCCTAAGGGCCAATATTGCGAGTCCAGTTCCTTGCTTACCCTGAATCCGACTTTATCCTAATCCAAAAATTCTTATGCACGTCACGGAATCTTCTCAGGCTCTGGGCATCATTTAGATGGCCAAACTACCCGAGGGATAGACCCATTCAACGTCGGTATGCCGTTTCTTCACGAATGCTTATTCGACGAGAAAACTCGCTTGTCTCGTAACTAACGAGTAAATATCACATCTGCTCAATTAAAAAAAATATCTGAGATCGACCCACCATCTGCAACCCGGTGGACGCACCCAGTGACGTAAAGGTTAACCGCGATGTAAAATACAAGAAACGCCTCGGTAAATATTTACGTCGTCATGTAAGTGACTTTGAATCTAAAGGGCTGAAAAGGACAAAGCCACGTCAACGGTCCTGAAAATTATTAGACACATAAAGTGACAACAGTAGCAATTATAAAAAGAATTAATTTTAGTGAGCTCGAAGCAAGATCTTTCTTCCATATTACCCTAAAGGGAAGCTATCGAGACATATAAGAGATAAAATAAATTTAATTTAGCAATTGCTCTGTGAATCCTGATTCTTACTTATACCGACCAAAAATCATATTTACTTCATTCAAAAAATAAAACAAGTTTCAGGAAGCTATAAGCATTTATAAGAAAGTATTTATTTTACATTAACATTACTACCAGATCTTTGGCTAAATTTATGAACCAAGTGTTCCAATGTATCTTTCATGAAACTACTGAGTGCATTCTCTCAGGCATTTAACCCAGAATCACAGTCGTAAAAACGCCGTCTCCGTGCACAACGAAGATTATCCTGGCAGTTACAGCCTTGAGGAACACAGTCAGATTGTTCCACACGAGGGCGTGAATCACGTTGAGCGCAGCTCTTTTCTTCTGCAAGAGAAGTCTAGCCTTGGGCCACACCTCACTCCTAGAACCCTCCTAGCTCCACCTTCAGATATACCGGAGTGACAATGCTACTAGTGGTAGAATGTCCCCTTGTATTTTTCTTCGCGCTCTTTACAGCTTGGCTGTTAACCTTTTATGTGCATTTTTCACCGTAGGCAATCTGTTACAATTTCCTCCAGAGAAACCACGTCATCCATGGATACTTAAAACATTATTTCCCAGGAACTGTTTTAAAGAAAATAATATTTTTTATTCAGATATAAAGGTGCACATTTTAATAAACTCCTGCACAGCTCGTAGAAACTTGATTTTTTCCAAAAATACAATAATCTAAGACTTACATTAGTAATAATAAATAAGTTTGGAGGCCATCGAAGCCAAGCCATCTGAGAGTGAATGCCATACGTATGAATTAGTATCAGTAAGGCATGAAAGAGATCCTAAATCCTTTTCCTAAATCGCTATTCCCAACGGCTTCCAAGAAAAATTCAATTATTTTAGTAAAATTTTCAACTATTTTTATATTTTCCGTCACGAAGTAAGAGAAATAGGTATGTTAGTTACAAAGTCTAAAATAACTTATGGTAATTAAAAGGTCGAGTAATTTTTCAGCAATATAATATGATTCCCCTAAACATTATGTTTCCAGTTTTCGCCCAAATTACGTTTTCAGCGGAGGCATGACTTTGTCCTAATGATTTTTATCGGAATATATAACGGAAACTAAAACTGCTTTCTTCTAAAACTCTTTTTCCTGTACAATGCGCCTTCAACTATTTTCAAAAGTAGTTTTCAATGGTATTCGTGGAACATAAGGATAGTTTTTAGTCTGCATTAGAAGTATTTTTCTGACACCAGTCGAAGAGTCGATGCACGAGTTGAGCATCGACCCGGTGGAGAACCCGAACAGAATTCCTGCAACGGTCCTTAAATTTCGAACAGCTCTCTTCACATGCTCAGAACTCAAATATCCAGTCGTTTCCTTACGTTCTACGTTACAGGGACAGCACCGACTTATCAAACATGCATGGCAGGCGGACTGCAGGCAGGTTGGTATTCAAAGAGATGAGATCGAAAACTTGACGGCATTTGAGTCCAGGCGGGCAAAGGTTTAGTCATATTGACAATCTGGTTCTCATCAGTATTTTCATTGAAATTGATGAGACCACCGTCAGTGGGTCACACCACTTGCGGGTGAGGAGACGGTACAAGGGTCAGAATCAGGGATGGCAATAGCGACTAAACGAAAGTCATAACCAGTAAAATTTATATAGTTTCGTTCCCAGGAGCGAAATTTAGAAAGGAAACGAACTGGCTTCAAACCCGGGATACTATACTTCGAAACGATATTGGAGTAAAAACTACTTCGGGTCGAAAAGAAACTAAAACTCTGGGACGAAACGAAACTCAGATAATGTTTCGAACCGAAAGGACCACGTGCTTCACCTTCAAACAGTTTAGTTTCGCCCCAAACGCCAAGTACGAAGCATGATTGAATGAAGTAGAGGTTGGGCCTACCGCCATTAGATGCAAGGGGTACTCATATTTTCACCACTAGTAGGAGAACGGTGAACACAAACTGGCCATTTGATTTTTAAGCTCGATGTTTTAACCTCTCAACACGTATGTCAAACGCAATGGGTCGAAATTATTCTCCCTTATCCCCCTCCACTCAACTTCTGGGATCGAAACATAACTGTGAGCATCGGAGTTTCGATTAATTTAGTTTCGTACCTGGGAGTAAAGTTTCGTTCCGCGTCTAAACTAAACTCCCTGGTGATTTTAATTTCGTGCGGGAAGGGAACTTAACCTAGGCCTCGCATTTTCGTTTCCCTCCGGCTCGAAACGAAACCTTTTAGTTTCGTTTCACTCGTCATTCTTGGTCAGAATATTACATCCATTCTCTTCAACTCTCAATTGCACTTCATTACAAGTATTTACGGAAAACTGATTGGCTCGAACACTTTTGATCAAAAAGCCGCCAAATATTACCCAATGCCATTCGAAAAGCATAAAACCACATGATTTCATAAGAATGGTCCATCGTTTACATAAACATCAATAGCTTACCACAGAATATGGTTGTGACTTCTGATTTAGTAAAAATATCCATGGCTTGATGAAATGCTCCATCAAAAATGGTATAGCCCATTTTTAGACACATAAAAGCACTATTAATATCAAAAATGGATCATAACCTTCAGGAAATTGGCCGTTCAATCGATTTTTCACGTTATGTAGCTTATGCATCTTTATCGGATGCTATCGAATTTTAAAGACTCATGACGTTAAGAATGAAGAGCTATTGAGGTATTCTGGGAAAAGTATCGCTCCACGCCTCCATGCTTCGCTTTACCTTAATCCTCAACCGATCTAGGTTCCCATTCCACAAAACACCTGGAAAGAGACCCAACTCATAAATCTCTCTTTGCTCATCAGTATTCGGGCATTTCTTCTAAAAACCTCTTATAAAGATATTACGCATGGCGCAAAATTGTACGTTTTAAGGCCGTATGTTTCGCCTTGCGTTCATTCTTTTGCCCATAGGTTCAGCGGTCTTATACGATGAATTTTTAAACATATGCTGGTACCTGAAACATTGTATCACCACATGATTTATATAAAACGCGTTTTGCAACATATACCGCCATCAAAAGTTGCAAATATATTCTAGTGTTCTAAAATGAATAAATGGCTTGAATTAAGAAGAGGCAAGTATGATATAATAACGAAATTTACAAGTTATTCAGCATGATCGAAATGACATAGCAATGATCGCACTAGAAAATATACTATGAATTTTATGATAACCTGGAAACCACAGGATGAAAACCTATTCTTTTCTGAATAAGGCTCAAGTATTCAAAAAGTTAAATCATTATTAGCTGCCCAAATAAAGGCGTAGGAACGGCTATAAGTAAAGGGTAACGCTAAGTATACCTCGAGTATCCACATCCCGAATTTTGCCATGGGTAAGCTGACGCATAGTCCACCCATGACCATGGATTAATATACAGGATTAGAAAGTCAACAAAGTAATACGATGCGACAGAGTTCAGTTTTTCCCTGCGCCGCATCCTATCGCAATCATCGCTCGGTGCGAACTTCGTATGCGTCACAATGTGTCTACTTTAAAGACGCTAAAAGTGATATTAACATCCTAAGATTTCTGAAAATAATACAGAGTATACTCCAGCAACCTTCCAGAATTTTCACTTCAAATTATTTTTCGATAAAAATATATTTTACTTCTAAAAATACTGAGTAATTACAAGAAATATCTCGTTGCTAAATTGTAGGTATGAACATAATAAACCACTATGGTATTAGGTTTGTCATAAATTCTACTACCAAAATTAAAAGAAGCGTTATGTAATCGCTTTAACTGAATCTTATGCGTTCTACCTTCACTATAAATAAGATTGATTCTCCTGCTATTCACCGCGCCTTTCTAGACGTTAGATTAAATGACGAAATAACTATTAAATAATTATTACCTGCATATAGAATTACAACACATATAGAAATATAATTTACATCGTTATTACCATCATTGGTCGCTTCAATGCGCAATCTTAATATTAATAGGACGCCATCTATTTCAATGGCTCACGGTAGAATTCAATTAATGACAAATCCTCGTATTACATTCGTATTATATTCTATACTCGGAAGTGTAACCTTAGAAAAAAACTAGTTTTGGATCCAGTCTTCGTCTCCAGTTCATTCATATTGTAACCGAGTTAATTTTCATGGAAAATAATCATTATAATTTGCTTTCTCAATTCATGGCAAAAGAATTTCAAATGAAATATTATCATATATACACGCTCTAAATATTATAACATTGTGCCACCCAGCACTTGACTAATATTTTTGTATTACCAGCCAAAGGTTACGCGGCTCCATCTATACATTTATTCCCGTCTTTTTGAAAAAAAAATCAAGTGACAGTAACAGAAGAGTTAAAAACATTACCTAGACAGTGAATTTAAAAAACAGTTGACTAAGTCGTCAAAAACTCAGAAAAGGACTATTAAGTTACCAACGTTAAAGCTTTTAAGCTATGCTGCCGGCAGGAATGCTAAACCCAAGGCTAAAAGCAAAGACCGGTGGCGACAACTGGTGGAGAAATACGGACACCGAATATAATCGTTACGCCATCGCTAAAAGATGACGGATGGGTGCTCCAGGTGACTCCCCCGGGCTAAGTCACAGACGGGATAGTGCCACAAATTCAGAGCAGGGGAAATCTCTTTCTCTAGGCCACCAAGTACTTTGAGAATCCTTTTGGGGTGCCCGAAAGCTTCACCAGGGATTTGAACCCAGGAACTTTCGCTCTTTAGACCATCACTCTACCCTTTAGGACACCACGCTCTCTGAGTGCACATTAACCCTTTCTAACTCAGAGCTGCTTTTGGGATGAATTTGTTTCCAAGACTTCTCATTTTAAAAGCGTTAAAATTTTGTACTCATTCATAATTATTGTGGCAGCTACATATTTCGCCATTAAACTTAACAGCATAAAAGAATACGCAGTTTAAATCTTTCTGGAATAGAGCTGAAAATTTATAAATTTTTGATGCAACTTAAAGCAGCATTTATTCATTTCTTTATTTATTTCCATACCACCGAAAACAGCTCTATGCGACCTTCTACATTGCGATTAATAGCATTTTAACACTTTAACGTACACAAACGACCATGCCGTGGATTGGGGTAACTTACCCAGGTGGTAATCGAACCCGTGACCTCCTGTTTGGCTAGCGAGGACTCTACCCCGCCGCCACCGAGGCCGACATTGGGTTGCAATGCGTTCAGATATTCCAGTATCTGCGGGATATATTTGTTCACTCGCTTGAGAAATCACGCATTTATATGCTTTATCAAGTAGGTACTCAGACGGATTCACGGGGAGTTAAATAACTTTCTGGGAACTCTAATAATTATCTAGCTCTAAATTATTACCCGAGTACTCGAATTCCAGAATTCTATTTCAGTTGACATATTCATAGTTTCCTTCCCCTATTTGCACACCTTACTTTTAGAATTATTTGGAAATAAAAGACTAATTAAGATTAATTAAAAAAAGATTAATTGGAAATAAGGAGTGGAGGATGTCTCCACCCGGCTTTTCATTGCATACGTGGTGATTTTTGGCCTAGAGTCATGCTCTTGGAGTGGCAAAATACATTCTGTGTGATAATTAAACGCTATTGTATGAACAATTTAGTAATTATCATTACGATGGATTTTGAGCGTTTCCACAAAAGCAGACCTGACTTCATACATCATCCTATTACCCCAAAAGATATTCAATTTTGACCTCGCAGGAAAAAGTTCGACGCTATATCTTATCTCCTGCAGAAATGTGTTGACTAACGTTCGCTGTGCGTATTAAATAGGCGAAAACTCTAAATGTTCCAACAATTCTCTAAGTGCAATGAAATTATATCCTGGTATATTTTTACATTGACAATGAAAACACTAACGAATCCACTCCTATTTTTAGTTAGGAACGAGAGAAATTCCCTCCAAATAAGGTGCTCGGGGATAACTGAGATCATGGGGTAACTGGAGCATGGGTATAGCATATGCATATTTATGGTAATTTTAAGTTAATCAGGTAGGCACACCTACTTCTTCTTCTTATGCTCCTTGAACAACATGCCTTACCTCATTTGGAGCCATTCTGTGAGTTTGGGCAGCTGTGGAATTAGTGTGGAGATTTTTCAATGCAACGGTCTCAGTGAGATTTTTTGGTTTTCATTGTAATGTGGTAATTTCAAACCATTAACTACTTAAGGATACACATGAAGGTTGATTTTATTCCTGTATATGGATGTCATAAATAGCTTAAAATTCCTTTAACTTAGCCTTTTTACTCAGCTGCAGATAATGGTGTGAAAATACAAGGATAACTCAGAAGGGTGCTAAGGATGTTGAAAATAATGTGAATGATGTAAAAAACAGGAGCAAAATTACTTGTGGAGCAGCATTGTTTAGTTATGGAAAAAATGGCTTTGGCATTACTGAGTAGAGTCTTTAGACATTGTACAGTGTTACATTGTTAAAAAAAACTCAATACCGGATTCAAATATAAGCTACCTGGCCCACACTAGTTTTTCTTGTGCCGATAAAGGAATCGCCAATCCATTGAAGTTAGCTCAATGCATTCAGCACTCTCGTTGTGACCAAACTAATCCCCGAGTCACTCTTGACTTTTTTGAAAAATTAACGACCTTGTTCAGAACTTGTTTTGAAAGGGAAGCCAGGCCAAATATTCAACTGTGACGAGACTTTCTTCGTCACGATCCCTTCCTACCTAAACCTATGGGCGCTATTAATCAGAATTGTCAATGTAAAACAAGCACCTCTAGAAAAGAAAAGACGGTAACAAATTTTGTTTCTGCCAATGGTAAGAGGCCTCCACTATTAGGCGTTTTAAAAGGAAAAAAATCTGTGAGGTTCCCGTAACTGTAAACCAATATTTGTTCTGATCATTAGAAAGTACTAAGATAGATCCAGTTACCCAATATAGTTGAGGCCGTTCTCATGTGGGATTTGCGATAGGGTGATCGAGTTACCCCTAAGTTGTGGGGTAACTGGGGCTGAGACGTGAAAATAATATTAATATAAAATATTGTAAACTGGTAGATATTACATTCAAGTCACACAATGTGCTGGTCCGATTGTTGATAATCATTATGTGTTTTTTTCAATCATCCATTGGTGTTATCCGTCCAAAAAAATATTTGAAAATGATATTTTACTATGCCCCAGTTAGCCCCGAGCACCTAATGTTCCAACACATCTGGCATAAATTGAAGGTAAAATATTTTAGCACGAAGTAGAAGGTAGCTATGCAACTTCTCAGCAGTTATTTTTCAATAATATGGATTTCGAAAGGGTGCGTTTGATGAAGTTCCATTGGCTTGATTTAATTTTTTTTAAACTTCCTTCGTAAGATACACATCACAATGAAATGTTACGGCTTTAATGGTAGCCATGGTAGAGTAGTCGTAAATAATTACTTGGGATAGCATTCCATAGAATTGGTAACTATTTGAACGCCTAAAATTTTCTTCAGTCATGTAAAATGATAAAGGTTTGACACCATAAATCTTACGATCAGTATCATGGAAATCTACATTTTAGAAGCCTGTAATCAAGCTGTATTTTAGGAAAAAATCGATACCTATGTTATTCTTGACAAGTTTGTTTGCATACTAACCTATAATGTAGACTTTATTTTTCTACGACGATAAGCAGGCTATTGAAAAGGAACTAAGACCTAAGGGGTAAGCAAAATCGTCGCGATAAAATGTGGCTCAACATAATTTTGAAAACTGCGTGGTCAGCAACTCTATAAAAAGGAGTCACCTCGTTTAGCCGGTTTTTTATGTGAAGGACCTTGTTGTGCGTGGTTTCCTCTTCATTTGCACCAATGGAAGAAGAGTAACTAATGATTAATCTGACGTATTTCCCAGTTATGGAGAGTAAGGACAAAATAATAACAAATGTATTTAGTGATAAAATGTCCATTATGATCGAATATCGCAATTTAATTCATTTTACATATATTAATTATGATGTAAGGCAATCTTGATAGATTGATTTACTTAACTTTTATTGTCTTGAAAACGTTATTTTTCAATCCAGTTTAAATGAAAATCTCAGATCCTAATGACTAGTCAATCTCAAGATAAGAACTTACATCGAAACGAATCGCATTTCTGAGAACAAGGAACAGAGCTTAATGGTTGAGCTCCAAGGACACAACAAAAAACCTGAGGTTGTATGGTTTCAAAAAATGCCGCAGTGGCATATGTGAATGTATTCTCACTGTAATCTCCTCAGAAAAGGAAGAATATAATGTAAATGAATATTTTTTCACGTTAACTTCCCACTCTAAATAGGAATTGTGTGCATTGTAGTAAATACTAGAAATGATTCGTCGCTATTGCGAGAAATAATGATATAATATCCGAAGAGTTTTAAATTTGAGCGATACCAAACACTTCTATTGAATCACCTGATTTACAAAGCGTAAGCATGTTAATTTCATTCAGTGGAGTATTCAGGAGAGAAATTGGACATTATTTGTTCTTTTTCCTGGAAACGAAATCCTCGTCCTTCGAAAAATTATTTTTGTCTTTCTAATAATGCTTGACAAATGGACACCGGAATTTCAAATTAAAACTTTTGTGAACATTAGAAGTGAAATAATAGTTAGCAACGGATATTTTCTCATGTTTTATTTTCTTTATCATTAGAGCCACTGTAACATAAAAGAACGTCGAGAATGATCGGAGACTTTCCCGGCGTATTTTATCCTGGAAGGTTACTCGGGATTTCCACCGAGTCACATTCTCCATCACGGCTGGCGTTTCATTGTACGACTCGTTCGGGAGATGAAGAACTTGACAATCCACGTGGAAATCCCAAATTATCTTCCACGATAAAAGGACGTCGTTTCCATAAAAGGGGTCTTGTTTTTAAGCCTAATATTCCAATAAAAATGAGAAACCTATGAAGGGTAATTTATTTTGCAAAGCCTTCATGGTGAAGGCATCAGTATAATTACTTTTTGAATGGCGGCACAAATTTTGAATAATTTCTAGAAGCGTAAGTAATAAAACCTTTAACCCTTTGAGAGCTAACCGATTTTCGGTAAGTAATATGCTAAAGAGGCCGAGGCATTTTTCCGCATTTTGCGGTAGGTTAGGAAAAAAATTAGGTCTCAAAAACAACTAAAGGTATAATTAAAAAATTTAGAAAATCTTTATTATGTGTGGTTTCATCTTTTTTATGTATTATTTGACGATTTTTTGGTAATATTAGTTAATTTTTAATATATAAAGAATGCAGTTAATGTTAAAATAAAATGAATATTCACTAATGAACGATTAGTGAACTACAAGCATCTATAAATGATATGGCAGGAAGAGCGCTATCGCGCTCCTGGCACTTTTCGCGAGAAATAGAAGGGAAGGGATAGCAATCGCCGGAACTCTTAAGGGTTAAAATATCACTAAGATTCAGTTTTTATAAATTACAAGCCATTAGCTTTTCTCTCATTTAGTCTTAGTCACTAGTTTACGCCACGGATATACTGGGAACAAGATCGGTAAGGAATTATTTCTAAAAATATAAATATTTTTTAATAATCACGATTTACTAGGTGAGCAAGTAATTTTTCAGAATGAAAGAAGAGGGATATGGGAAAACTAGTACCTTTCCTGATGAAAATTAAAGTCGCTCGACATCAGGTGGAAGAAACATTATGGTGCCTCCGCATAGCAAGTCAAAGCCACTTTCGAGGTATAGCCGTTTATGGCACCTAAGGGATTTTTTATGGGCACTTACCAATGGCCTGGAACCACTGATACTTCCAGTTAAAGAGGCCACCGAGGGTGATTCTTTTGGTTGAACATGGCTATTAATTTTTTTGATGATTTAATATCCGCTACGTGGGACGTATTTTTACGGTTTCCTAATAACATGGTGACATAAAGCTTTCATCTTTCGGGCATGCATGACTATTCCGCACTCCTGGGAGCTAAAGAAATTTCCTTTCTTTCTCCCTCTCCATCCTCCAAAACTATGGAATCAGTCCAAGCTTAAGAATTGAATGTATTCAGCTCATATAATTCTCCGGAGTGTAAATAAGAAGAATAAACAGAAAAGAAATACATAATTTCTCACAATTAAGCCACAATCTTGGCAGATTACGAAGCAAAAATATGACTGAATTCATATCTCCATAAAGCAGCGTGGAGTTGCAATCAAGCTCCAAATACCATTCAAATTTTCAAATTTTGAATTATGTAAAATCTCTTTGTTATAATCATTAAACTTGATATCTCAATATATTTCATTATTTTTTAATTATATCCCTATGAAGTTCTTCGACCATGATCACGAATTCTAACACACTCTGTCAACCGAAAAACATCAAGGCATATTAAAAATCGAAATTCCATAAGGTTCTTTTGCTCAGTGCTTAAAGCCATGGGTTGTTTTGGATTAGTGAGAGCACAGGCGGAAGAAACACAGTCAGGTCAGGGACAGATATTTCTTAGGGCTCCCTCTCACCACGAGGATATTTATTTTAAAGGTTAAAGGCCTCTCTCCGATTTGAGCTCGGAATCCTGATTTCAGAATCCATTAAGTTCAGTCAACAAGGCAACAAGGATGCATAATAATGTTAGGATCCGAAAAATACTGGCTTAAGCATTAAATATCCTTCGAAGAAACATATTTATATCTTTCAACCGAACCGCGAAATATTTAACCGGAAAAAATGTAGAAATTAGAGCTGCTTCTCTTCTCATCATGCCATGATATTTTTTTGAAGCTACAGAGCATTCCAATAAAATGAATAACTCAAGCACACAGTTTAGATGGTGAGATTTTTGTACACCGATTTTTGTTAACTAATCATGAGCAATACAATGCGACCTCGATCTGATAGGATCTAATTAGTAGGCTTAAACAGAATAATTCTCCCCGATTCCCTGTAAAAACTCAAATCATATTGATAGTCTTAACACAAATCTCTTTGTTTTGAGAACGCTTCATATAAAGGTTAAAAGTCTTCGTAATTTCCAAGAAAGAAAAATGAAAATTTCACACATATCGAATTCAAGGAGATACATCTCATATTCTTAATAAGTAGTAGGAAGGGTGAGAGAATACCGTATTTTTATTTTGGTACCACATTAAATGTTGAAAACATCCATTCTTAATCTTCATCAATCTCATGATTCCAAATATTTTCTTTCATCAAGTCAATATATTTTCTTGGACGCTCACTTTATGAGTTTTTCAGAAATATAATCAACAATTTTGTGAAGAACATAGCAGCCACGACAAGTGTAGAGCTGTATGCAACAAAATCGGACTGAGACGAGCGCCGTTACTTGAATGGGCATTGCTAAAGACATTGAAGCTCAATTTACTGAGAAAACATAACATATTATGACGAATTGAAAATCGTTAAAACGATGCCGAAATTGTGGGCCACATTCGGATACTCCATTTCAGACTTCAATGAATCCTGATAGCTAAAAATCGAGAGAGAAGGAATTGATTTTGCGTTTACAACTAATGCGTAACTGGTTAGTTGTAGGGAGAGAATTATTTAGAATAGAAAATTTTAAGTGTTTGTATTGGAGTAATCTAAGAAAAAAACTGAGAGAGATACTGATTGAAATACATACATCCCATAAATTCCATTTAAAATTAACCAACCCTGATTTTTACATTTCATTTTATAAGTAAAGAATAGTTGACATTGGAATTTTGGAATTACAATAAACCTCCTAAAAAGAAATATATACTTTATTAATATATATATATATATATATTTCTTTATTAATATAAATATAAACTTTAGTAATATAAGACTTATAAACTTTCTAAAAATAAAAAGAAAACAATATGGAAGAAAATATGCATGCAAAACATGCGGTAAAAGTGGAAATGGGAATATGTAATGAAAACAATGTCACCAAGAGCAAAGGGATATAAAGATTTTAAGAGAGGATGCTGAGGAAAAGTTGGTTTGAATAGCATGTAGACCGTAGTTTTTCGCAGATTTAGGACAAACATTTAGAAAAATGGAGTCCGTAGATAGGGAAGGGTTGAGAAGGCGTGGAAGTGTAAGGGAGGGTGGATGCACAGGACGAACGAAGGGTGTTGGATAAGCGAGGATAAGATGGTGCTGATAGCGACTAAGAAGCTGAGAAGTTGTTTGGAATCGGTAATGAGACGCGAAGAGATATCGATAGTTGTGATGGAAGGGAGCTAAAAGGAAAAGAAAATGAAAGGTATTGAATCGGGTGACGACAGGTTAGACGCGGATCGTTCGAGAAAATTTTATCACTTTAACAATCGGGGTCCAAACTTGAGATAAATGCTCCAGCAGTAATACCCACAATGAATTGCACCCATCCTTCACTGGTCTTTTCTCCATGAGTACACTGTGAGTAAAGAATTCTTCTTCTATAGTGCAATAAATTTATTCCCATACGATTATTATGCCAGTTGCTGGAGTAAGACACATAAAATTTCAGCCGTATTGATATGCTTCTTTCAACACACCCATGAATAGCATGATTGCATAATATCACGGGGCCGTTTGCTATAAAGATCCCATATTTTGACAGCAGTACTTTTTTTCAGAGGAAGTCGCGACAGCAGGATTTATTATAACACTGAGTCAAATCCTTTCCTATTCCATGTCAAGGGACTTACTGAAGCGGAGAACTCCCAATGCCTCGCCATGCTTTTCCAACGGAATTTCCAGCCGATCTTCCTGCTTCTCCCATTTTCATCACCATAGTCACCTAGATGATGAAAATGAGTCACAAGTCCTTGGCTGTGGATCGACATTAACGAGCCAACCGACGAAGAGTGATAGGGGCGGTATCACTGCTGTGACATGGTGGGACTGGGGGAGGCCAGTCTCATTAATCTTGCTGAATTAAAATGGCTCATCGGAAAGCGTGCCGCGGAAGAAATGTTTTTATGTTCCTCTCATTAAATTTCTCTGAGAAAGTTCGGCTCTCGTGCGAGAATGATATCCCCAGGATCGTGTATTAAAGGGTGAGACAAGAATGAGCATTAAAAAGGATTGTTTTTCGGTCAGGTTAGCGAGACGCTCAAGGCATTCACATGAAGGCTAAATCATGCCGTCGAAAAATGCACGATACCATTTGGTGAATTACTACAGCATTAACACAGTATTCTTCTGAAAACAAGAAATTAGGAATCACACAGTTTTTATGCTTACTCAAACAATGATACATCGATGGAAATTTTTATCTTCATACACAGGG
This sequence comes from Ischnura elegans, assembly GCF_921293095.1. Lineage (NCBI taxonomy): Eukaryota > Metazoa > Arthropoda > Insecta > Odonata > Coenagrionidae > Ischnura > Ischnura elegans. The sequence goes on from NC_060259.1 coordinate 50,865,891, forward strand.
TTATTTTAAATGATGGACTCATTTTTAAAACTTCGTATTTATTCAAGTATATATCCAGAATTATCAAGCTTTATATGAATAAAAAGAGGGGATTATAAAGTTTTGCTTCATACTATTTTATATCAATTTTAGTTTGATTAATTGTAAAAAAAATTAAAATTAATTAGTTTTTAATAATTGTTTAATAATTAGAAATGTGATCTCGCTCTCCACTTCTGGCAAACTACATCTTATGATCTCACACCCTGTGGCTATTTTTTAGGGGATTTGTAAAGGAAACTTTTCTATGTCCCAGCCACTTTGAACGATCTGAGGAACCGGATCACTGCTATCGTGCACTCAATAGCAGCAAATATACTTTCGCGTGAGCGGCACGAGTTTGGCTACCGCGTCGATGTTTGCCGTGCATCCAACCGTAGCCACATAACACATATATGATAATTAAATATTATTAGAAACTAATTTATTATTACAAATTATTCAATTTATTAAATTAAATTGATACCACATATAAAGGAAATAACTTTAAAAATTCCTCATCTCATTGGTATTAAGCTTGATCATTTTGGATTTGTACTCACATAAATACGAAGTTTTGAAAATGGGTCCCTCATTTAGAATAACCATTATGCGAATAAGCCTTAGGTGCACTTGTAACCAATATAAAGTGATAGAACCTTTAAAGGTACTCGTATAAAATGAAATAACCCTGCGATCTTAATAGATTCAATAGAAGGCTGAATCCACGTAAAACTAATTACCATTAAAAGCAAAAAGCCTTTTCACTAAAATTAAATAAAATAAAATAACTCGTGCATTACGCGATGATTACACATGCTAATTTGAAGTTGTACGTTCAACCTAAAAGTACAATTTACATTTTTTCACATCAAATATTAAATATTGAAAACGAAGGTAAAAAGGTAAGTTCACTTTCTAATTATAACTATGCATTTGAATGCGGTAATAACTGCAAAAACTATTTTTGAAATTAAAATGAGGACATTACACTGTTTACAAAATACAACCCGATAGATTGCTATTTCCCTTTTCCTCAAGGTATTTAACATCTTACATACCCAAAAACTACTATAATTTAAAAGATCGGTTCTTAAGGATAGTTGTGTGCAATAAGCATTTCTTTAAAGAAACATATCGATTGTTATTTTTCACTTGAATTATAAAAGAACCGAAACCATCAAATATTTGTATGCGAAATTGGTCTTTCTAATGCATGCCCGAAAAGTGGTTCTACTTTAAGGCCAGAATCCGAGACACTCAGGTGACACGAGTAGCCGAGATACATAATTTTGGCGAAAATACCTTAAAACCTTTAATCGTGGAGATGAATGAAATAAAGGTCTTGAAGACGTAATTTATGATACTCACCTTTATAGGTGTTAAGATAAATGGTATAGTCACCATTAGTGCGCGATTGGAGAACTACACTTACCACTGAGACTGTGGTTTACCTCTGAGCTTGGCTGACAGTGCTAAAAAAAGGAAATCGTGCCAAATATAACTCCACCAATATCCTCTAGGAATTCTTATACGTATTTTCTTTTAGAAAAACGAAGAATAATAAAAAAATATTAAGGCACATGTTAAGGAGGAATACTAATTTATCCAACGGAACGAATCTCGGTGAATAACTTCGCAATCTGTTGGGAAGGCGGAAAGATGTTCACTCAGACTCTCCGTGCGTTAACTAAAGGTAATCATCTTCTTGGTGGGAAAAAAAGGATAATTCCCTTTCATCATACCACATTTTTCACTCTTTTGTGACGAAATTTCACCTCAAATCCTTTCTGCTCGGATTAGTCTTCCACTCCTCCGTTTGACACTCACCTTTCCAGAACTCTCCTTATTGCCATTCAATCTCAAGTCTTTAGAAGCGTTCTTTTTACATTTAAAAAAAGCATTACATTCATCTCCCTTTTCATTCTGTTGTCCTTCACTTCCTTCACAATTTATTATTTCTGATTAATTGCCTCTTGGATTCTTAGACAAACTAAATACGAATCCGAAGACGCCCTTCGGATAAAAAAAATCTGACGCAATCTCTAAAGCATCTCAGTTTGAAGGCTTCATTCTCATCATACTTGAAGGGAGTTCAATAGTTCCTTCTTAAGGTGGATATCACCTCAGCCGTTTCACCTCAGCACCAACACCCACGGAGTTTGACATCTGACAGGCTAGAAATTTGTCCGAATGCTAGCAAGAGTAAGACGTATTCGCTCGATTGCGACTAACGTGCTACTAGAACTGTGAGAGTGCTTCATAATTGAATTAAATTAGCTCGAATAAAGCATAATTAGATTTTATTCGTAAGAAAATGGGAATGCTTCCCCTTTAATAAGTCATCAATACTCAAACCAAAATGATTCGTTTCTTGATCCTCGAATCACCGTTTCATAGGTTGACTTCAGAGAAGCCAACTATGACATGACTTAATTCGCGAAATGGTGTAAATCGCAAAAAATATGCTTTATATACTGCTTTTGTTCCACTTTATTTCGAAAACGAATCTTACACATTTTAATTTACAGCACAACTTTACTCATAGGTGTTCTACCCTAATATTATATGTACTAACAGCACATTTTCAATGCTATTAATAAAAACCACTCAAAAACCACTCATTTATGCATATATTGATAATATATTACCAAATTTCAACGAGCGTGAAACGAAATGACTGATGGAGAATGCAATAAGCTTTAAATATATGATCATAACAGCTTACGTTACTTCATAAATTAAGACTTGCTGGTAGAGAGGGAATAAATATATTGCAGAATACTAAATAGTTATCTACAGAGTGGAATTTTAAAACTGAAAATTCTAAGATTTGTTAGTTTCGAATGGATTTTTTTTTTTCATTTTTCAGCCTTAAGCATCATTAATTCTTGGAAAAGGTTTTGAGTGCCCTTTAAAAGTGGAGACGTCTTTCGGAGAATAATAGGAAACTTGAGAATGACGAAATTATGGATTTTTTCAGATCTATTGAAAGCGCTCGACTTCTCTCATAAAATCACTTCCCTGAGAATGAGTCATTAAGGAATCATTTGGTATGAAGCTATATTGCTCTTTTCGTAGCATTTAGCTCGCATTGCTCATGATTTTAACAATATGGTACACATAAATTTATATATTATTGAACCTCGTAGCATTATTTTAGTTATGTCGTCACCATCATGCAAAACTAATTTTCATAAGAAGAAGAAAGGGTTGTGTAGCACATAGTTCACATAGAAACCCTAGAGTTGATTTTGACCATAATGGGTTATGTCTAACTATTTTACTTTAATCGAACAAATGAGAATTTATGGATTATCGAATAAATTCCGAAAACTGTACAAAAATAAGACAAATTGCCTAGTGCGAGATCAAATATATCATGTATTAGCAATGCAAAAATGAAGTCTTCAAACCACTTAAATCTTGAGTTGATGCAAGTTCCCCTGCGCATCTCTAGCTACCAAAGAAGTAAAAGAAAATACCAATCCTTCTTTAAATTATTCACTCGTGACGACAGGTCAGTCAATAGGGCATACGCTATGGACAAACCATGAAAATAAAGCATCTCATGAGCGATAATTTACGAAACATGTCACTTTTGAACTGGCCAAAGGTCGTAAGGATCTTCAAATTGTCTTGTAGTAAACGTCTTCATATCGAAATGAAGCAATTATGGTTACTTGTTCATATTGAATTCTCTTTCTATGTATTTTTCACTGATTGAAAACGCAAAACATTAAACAGCCTACCGTTAATTCACGCAATAGCTCACTGAAGCGTTGTATGAGTAGCACATTGCACAATTTATAGTACCCTTTCATTTAATTTAGACACTCACCGCTTCGTAATACTTACATATCTACACCAATAAGTTAAAACTCGCCTAATTTCATCGATATTAAGGATTAAAATATCTTAACGTCTTATATTCAAACCATTTACCAATATACTGTGCCTTAGCAAGCTCATGCCTTTACCTAGGAATAAAAGTATCCTTCGATTTAAGAGGCAAAAGTTGAAATTAGTTGGGTTTGAAAAAATAGCTATGGAGTATACATATTTTATTAAATTCCATGCCCCATACGAATACAAATTCCATATTGTGTGTTTACAGTCTACAAAACAATCCTTTAATAGCTTCAAAGAGTGACAGTGTTGGAAGACATCAAAAGTTACAGTGCTATCGGTATATATCATGTAATTATTCATTCATATTGCACTGAAGATCATTAAGATGATATTTCAGAATATTTCAAGGCCATTCCTGGCCATGAAAAACCCGAACCCTAAAGGTGAGCATCTAGACTACTTTCGAGCCAATGTATAAAACCAGTCTCTCTCGGTGGTTTGACGACCCTGACTCGAGGAAAGAGAGATAATTGGAAATGAATAGGAGGACTGACGATGTTTTCCGGCTCAAAGCCGAAATGTTAGATATCCCCTCCCTAATTCAATGCTTTCAGGCAGAAACTTCAAGATTCATTGCAAAGTTGAGATGATTTCCGCCTTTTTCGATCGCATAGGGACAATTAACTACGCTATCAATCATTATGTATACATGGCGGTAGTGCGTTTATAGCCGATGAGGATTATGTACGCAAAGAGTCGACGAATGACAAATTCCAGTATCTCCTGCTTTCCGACGAATCGATAATAGGAAGAGTTTTCGGCTTTCCCACAGGGCTCATGGGTTGATTTTCCTGACGTTTTGAGAGCGTTGCCTGCCATCTTGAAGTGTCATACTCATCTCTGTTTCGCCCACCTATTAATTGATTTTTTTCCCATCATGTAGATTCAGGAAAAATGTTCAGTAAATAATAGCCGAAAAAAATACTAAAAGGAATCATAAACACGTATTTACTACAGTTCCTACGCATAGCACGGCATAACTAGCATATTTATTTTTAACATCTTTCCAAATCTAATTTGAGTTCCCTCAGAAAGAGGAAATACGAATTACAGTTGAAAATAGAATCCTCGAAAAAGGTACATGACTATTACTGGAATTGCATGTGCAACATTGAAGGCGCATACGAAATAATAAATTAAAAGACAATATGACGTGAGGTTTTCGATAAAGAAATTTTCAAACAATAGCCAAAAGCTGAGGCCAATAATGAAACCCTTTAGGGCGGTATTATTGTAGCAAAATGTAAAAAGTTAGCGAATGAATTACCTCGAAATATATTAAAATCCTAATACTTCTTCGTGTACATTGAATTTTATTGAAATAAAATTCCTAACCGAAGTGAACAAAATAAAAACAATAATACGTCGTTGGAATCAGTTAACAAACCCATCTTGGATCAAGTGACGGAGGATATTGCCATTCCATTTTTAATCACATTCGCAGGATCCGAAAAGCGATCTTGTTAATATTTTACATGAGTAACCATCGACAAAAACAGAAAGAGCTCGTTCACTTTGTCGCGAAATTTACACGGATACGACGCCACTTAGATTAACGATTTAATTGACCAGGACTATACTTTAAGTAAACCAATGGCTGTGGTAACTGGCAAAGAGTGTGGCTTATATTGGCACAAATTTAAAATATGGTTTATCACTCCTATCCGCGTCAATTACATGGAAAAATATGAAATAGAAAACGATAATGGACGAACTTAAATTTTAGGGTTTACAGTAACAATTTTTTCTTCGAACATGCAGACCATGTTAAACGCTAAATATACCTATATCACTTAATGTACAAGTGCCGCCGGTAATGAATACACCAAGTAAACATCCAAATTGTGCAAATGCATGAACAGAAAGTCGAACCTGTTGTAATTTTTCTCATGCATTTACAGTTCCATTCCGGTCCAACACAACCGTTCATGCATTTACAAATTTACTTGCATGTTATCTCCATTGTTTTTTCGGATTAGTTGCGTCGAAGTTGAAATCAGTTCACATTTTGTGGCCTATGCTATTACATCTTCATATCAGGTCTGATTTTCGATAGATGGAAATGGTCCTCTATCTATACCATCCTCAGGGTGGCCACCCAGTGGCGCGACCAATCTGCATTGAGGATCTTGATTTTTGGCGTGCTTTTGAGTATGAGTCTTTGATAGGCGGTTTTTAGTCTATAAAAACCATCTCTATTGAAATATGCTGCTATGTTTTCAATTTTAATAGCCTCCCAAATGATGTGAGAGAAATAATGCTTTTCTTTGTCAAGAACTTTTTCTTTTTTAATCATCGGCACTCAGACCTGACCTGAAGATGGCTAGCATAGGCCAACGAAAAATCTTAAATAAACTTCGACGCAGCTTACACGAAAAAACAACGGAGAGAACTCCAATTCACCGCTGCCAAAGTCTCAAGCAGAAATTTTAACTTGTACTTGTTAATGCATCGCGTGACTAGGCCTTAATAGAATATTTCATACTTTCAGGACTGCCACTTCCATGCTAAGAGGAAACACCTGATTACCACAGTGAGAGGGGCCAAGGCTCAGCGACCGATGCCAGCCCTTCTCGCCCCAAGCCGCCGCTAACGCCATCCAAGCCCGAAAATGCCCCACGTCTCGACGGACGAGCCCGCAATGGGCGAGCCCAGGAACTGCTGCCGGGAAGCCGAAGACTCGGAGTACGTTCCGTACGGCCAGCGGCCCGAGACGTACATTGTGCCCATCCTGTTTGCACTCATCTTCGTGGTGGGCGTGCTGGGCAACGGCACGCTCGTGCTCATCTTTGTACGCAACCGCAATATGCGTAACATCCCCAACACGTATATCTTCAGCCTCGCCCTCGGCGACCTGCTCGTCATCCTGACCTGCGTGCCCTTCACCTCCACCGTGTACACGGTCGAGTCGTGGCCCTACGGCGAGCTCATCTGCAAGCTGTCCGAGTGCGTCAAAGACGTGTCCATCGGCGTCTCCGTGTTCACGCTCACGGCCCTGAGTGCTGAGCGATACTGCGCCATCGTGAACCCGATGCGCCGGCACGCGGGCACGCGTCTCTGCACCGGCTCCCTCACTCTTGTCTCGGCGATCGGGATCTGGGTGCTGGCGCTCCTATTCGCAATGCCAGCCGCTGTTTTTTCCTACGTCAAGTCCTACGAGCTGGAGGGGACTCACAACAGGACCATACAGGTGATCAAATTAGCACTTTAAGCCATCTAAGAATCCGTTAACGAAAAGACCGTGGCAAATAGGGGGTGCACAAATCCTTCAGAAAAATATGTAGACCTGTGTATATCTCTTACCTGTATATCCGCCGAATAATCCCCTCGAAACACATTTCCCTATCCAAAACATCTGGTGAGGTCTAGTCTTTTGGAACAATTCGAAAATCCAGACAAGTGAGACGCCAACTATCGGCCGAATTCGGAAGTAGAGCTCCGAGGATACCAAGCCATTACTTTAGCGAACCAAATTGACTAATCGTCGGCAATGTTGGCGATTTTCTGATTTATCTTGCTATTCTGTTGGTATTTAGCCATAATAATGTCGTAAGTAATACATTTTATGCATTCATATTTACGTATGATGCCTTTTAGCTGCCATTCATTGCTACAATTCCCAAACATCAATTCATATCACCAAACCAGAATTACCCGACACTTAGATCCTCGGCCATCGTCTGGCAGTTAAGCCACTCATTATGTAGTTGACTTCTTGCACAATTATTTCCAAATAATATTCTCTAGCTAAATAATATTCTCTAACAGCTCGATATTTATTGAAGCCCTTGGTAATGTATCTATCTACGTTTAGTCTATACAGTTAGTTAAGGAGTGAATAGTGCATGTTAGTGCAAGCTAACTTTCGACCCACTTGAGCCCGTAGAATAGCGGCAACATCTGAAACTAAGCAAAATATAGCATTGCGTATATTAATTAAAATTCCTCACGCTCAGCGAATTAACCTAAGGAAGCTTCCTGACTATGATTTACCTGAATGTAGAATCCATATTTTCTGCGTTTTCACTGGGGCAGAATGGTGGCCAAGTAGGTGGAGCGTTTCCCTGCTGACAGAAGGACCCCGGGTCTAAATGTCGGATGAGGCCCTGGAACACCGTCATTAAAAGACGCCTTCGAGGTGCGATTTTACCCAGCGGAAAAAGGATCCGACCTTCCTACCCTGAATTAGCGAAATGCATACGCCTGTGGCTCAGTCATGGGTGAGCTCTACAGCAACCTGTCTCAGCAGCAGCCTCGAGTGCCAGCACTGGATGGGAGAATTTTCACCGCTTTTGAATTTCTACGATTTTTCGAGAATAGCCACCAGCGTCCTCGAGTCCCGCGATGATGCCGCCAAATGTGGGACATTTCAGGTCAAGTTCAAGTTCAGGGCATTTTAAGCTTAAGTCATGAATGCGCTCGTAAAATGAGACGCAGGGAAACATGTTTACATTGAAAAACTTCTCCACATACACACTAACCAAAAAAACGCAATGGTTGCCAACCTTTCCTAGAGTTTCAGAAGTCATATCTTTGACTCGTTAGCCATTGGGAATTTGATAAGGAGGAGGAAGTAGAATGTAACCACTCTAGGTCGTTGGACGGGAGGCCTTATAACGTTATCAGCCGATCAAGACTCCCTCTGTGAAAGTTTTCAGAACTTAAATGTTTCGTGGAGAGAGACTGCCAACTATATTAAATCCTCGCCTTTAAATAAATTTTTAACTAATGTCCCACTCACTACCTATTATACAGTATTTGAAAATATCTTTAATAATTCTACTTGCAAAATGTCACTCTGGAATTACCCTTTAATTAAGCTGAGATATCCAATTGCTTAACATGAAAGATAAACTGCCGTTAAATTAGATCTGCGCGAATCCTTGAAATCAAAATATCTCAGATTAGGCAAAATTCGCTTTGATTTTCTAGCTAATAGGAAGACTTCATTTTACGCACATCGAGGGTGCGTAAAAAAATACTCGGGATTCCCACCGGGTCAGGATTTGCATATGATTTATGGGCTACATATTTTGGGATATAAATTTTCCACTTTCCAAAATGTGACAACTCTCCAGTTTTTAACTACCTTTTGTTACAATTATAGCCTCTGCATTAAAAAAGGATACTAAATATTTCATGAAAAATTGATATCGAGTACTCTTCCTCGAGGGTAAATTGCTAATTACCATCTTCCTCAATTTTTCTCCAGTTATTACTCCAATTCGATTCAAAGAACGAAAAGATTGATTCTTTTGCGATCAGAGTTGCCATATGAATAAGTATCTCATTCTCATATCTTAAAAAAATATTGCATAAAACTGAAAATTAACTTCAAACATACCATTTAATTGACCTTATTTCTTTGATTTGAGAACCTTCCGTGTTTTCCGAGGTCATGATTATGACTACAAGCAGAGAGGAGACTACAAGGTAGTCCATACTACACCTTACCCTTACTCTCAAGTTGCAGCAAATGGTCCAAAAAATAAATTCTCCATTCATATATTCTTAAAAGGTTCAGTGTAGAAAGGTAAACATGATGTATATTTTTTGCTGAGGATAAAAAAATGAAGCCTCAACATAGAGATCACAATATCGTATTTAAATATTCGGCTCAGAAATAAATTTTTATTCCGCAGAAGAAAGAAATATCCTCAAGCGTAACTTTATAGAGGCCACTTATAACGATGAGTTAAGTACCTTCTTTTTCCCTCCACTATTGAAACGGACCCAAATTTCACCTGAAAACTCTTATAATCATCCCATCCGATTTTCACCATTCTACCCCTAATCTGGTCATTTCTAATATATTTTGTGGAATAAAACCAATAACTTTTCATCATTAAGCTAATGCAGTGGGCATCACTCATTTGTATCTCATATTAATGGTTATAATCAGCTACGGATTAAAAACTTAACCAACGCATAATTTCAAGCGTAGTTAAACATACAAGTAAAAACATGTTAAAATCTGGCTAAGTCCGGGAACTGGATTCATACCTCGCTGAAAATGGTGATATCTCGGTTCGTCTCTCAAATAATCTTAATTTTTTCAAAGCGACTTTCTTCTTTCAGTTTTCAAAGCAATGAAGACTTTCTTAAACTCCGACGCTCAAAAGATCAAAACTATTAACCATGTTGCGTTTAACTAATTAGTTTAATCCATCATTAGTCAAGTCAAATCCACAGCACATGAGATCTAACACAATACTATCAGCAAGCATATTGTAGCTCCGATCTCCTAGTCAAGTTAATTCCAAACTGAAAATCTAGCTCTAAGAAATAATGGAGTTCCATTTAAGGCGAAGAGAAAATTTCAGAACTGCGTTCATGCCGCCTCATTTCACGAAGCGCTGTCGTAAACTGTTCTGATGACCACCACCGTATTACATTTCACAGTGTTAGTTTATCACTCCGCTACGCAACATGATACAACACTAATTACCACAAAAACCGATAATTGGCATAGAACGCAGCGTCGCTTCATGGGTCGTTAACTATTAATTTTGTGTCCACACAATTACCCACACGAAGAGCCACTTCCGTCACATAAAAGGCAGATGAGCAAACAAGGAAGGAGGACTCAAACGACTCTAAAATACCACTTATTGAAAACATCGAAAGTTCTCCGAGTAAAACCATCAATTATGAATTTTTCAAGACTCGACTCTTAAAAGAAAATATTAGTGTAGAGACTGTATAGAATGAACAATATAATGCTGCTAATATCTAGATCGAGATAATTAATCTTATGCATCATTACTGAGCCTAAAAACCTAATGCGTTTTGAAAGTTCGCGTAGTAACCGAGAGAAATGTGAACCACTATTCCACAATTTTAAACGCCCGACAACAGAATTTCTACGTCATAGTTTCAATTTTCCACACCGTGAAAACGACGGTGTTTTATCTATGAGTGAAAATTTTATTTATAACAAAATTCGAGGTAAGGTTCGACTTCATAGAATTAAAATTTTAGTATTTTTCATGCGATGTAAAAGAATACCACCATTATGGAATGGCTCAATTTTATGAAGTTTTTAAAAAAATACATAGATATTGGCAAACAAGACAAAATAAACTTATTCCTAAATTTTATTCAATTTCATTCCATTGCGCGGGGAATTTTCCACTGTTAAAGCTAGCAGAAAGCAGTTTTAGCAATGATGAATGCCTATCCCATTTAATTGTACTATTAATTTCGCTTTGGAATGATCCAAAGGTCTTCAAATCATAAAACATATAGAGAAAGACGATCACTCACATCATGAGATTCATACCACTCAATTACTACCCATTTATCGTATATAATCGCAATAAATGCAGAAGGCAATGATCAGACACTATGAAGTTCACCGAAAAATTGGATGAATAAATAAGATGAATATTAGGATACTTAGGAGAGTCTTAAGTAAGCTCTCAATAATCAGCCTCCTACTGCCACACGCCATGAAAGACAACCAATGATGATAATATTCATTTAATGTTATAACTACGAGAAACGTCTTTTATAAATAGCATTTTGTGTAAATAATTTTTAACCTTTATGACGTTTCATCATAAATTTTGCATCCATAAAACTCAGCATTTAGAATATCAAAGGGGTAAAGATGTATGAACCAAAGACATTGATTCACTCTTACGCATATTTCGAAGAGTAACTATGTTTTAGCTCGCCAGTTTCCACTGGCATATTTAATACCTTTAGCGCCCAACAGAGAGGGTCATAAACTTTCAAAGGATATGTTAGCTACAAGTGTAACAAATGGTATGACCTACGCATGGCATATATTGATTTCCCGCTGTTTTCCCCATTGAAATGGAATTTTAAGAGCTACCCTTCTTACCCTAAAGGAGAACGTTTTAGGTATGCACATTCGGAAACTGATCACACAACACCTCACTCCACATCTTCGAAACGTTTTTTCCTATAAATTTCAATCACGCTCCAAAACATCATTTTGAAATACTAAAATGATATATTTTCTATTGACAGTAAGACTCAAGGCTGTGTTTTAGCGTCCATTTCACTCTCAATGTTCTAGAATACACTTTCAATCCCAATTCAACATTTAAAAGTGTTTACAGTAAAATATTGTAGCTTGAATAATTTTTCTCAGGCTTTCGAGTTTTTGCAGCCCAAATATTTACGCAATCATGACGATTCCATCAGTGCCACCAATAGTAACGTCGACACGTATGCACCTAACACCTCTCCAAGCTAACTTAAATATCAGAGTAGTCTTTATCCCTATGCTCAACAAAGATAGAAACACAAGTAGCAACTAAACCAAAGGTACATAATTATCTAAATCTCTCTAATCTAAGAATACCTCTTCAAGATGATACATAAATAATTTTATTGAGCCTACTCTGGATGTCGTTGACGGGTGTACGCACGTACATTTCCATTTCTTGTTTTTTACTTCTGTAGAAAATGGATTATCATCCTTCACTAATGCCTGCTCGAGATTGTTTTACTATCGCACGATTGGTGAAACAATATACGTCAATTCCCTCGTTAGAACTTTGATAAGATAATACTAAGACCTAGGTATTCTCCAACTTTATACCATATTTATACGTTTCTCCATATTTATACGTTTTCAATTGTGCCTGACATTTATCTGAAGATCAAATTTAAGTCAATCCGCCTTATTGTACTCAAACCGTCTTAATTTAACACTTGGCCAATAATGAGCCAATCGAAGATAGCGGTTTTACAAGGCAAGGTGAGGTACTGTGCGGAACAAATATTTTGTTTATAACTGGTGGTAGCGTTAACGCTACATAGTTTCCCTGACTTTCTTCAGAAAGAAGAATAGTTTTTTCAAAATATAGCACTTTTATCACAATAGTTATGTTGACTCTACCTTGCATACTTACTTCGCTTTCATGTGGCTATCTTAGCCTTTTTACACGCCCGAGTCTGCTGGATGTGTAGCGAGCAGAATCTGTGAGGATTGTAGACCTTTTTTAGATAAGAGAGTGCAGCAGAGTGAAGAGTTGATATGGGTATAGTAAATAATGAGGTCAAAGGTTCCGTTCAAACAATTAAAGCGTGTTTAAAACATCGAAAATACCATTGTGAAAATAATGTCAGTAGGTAAATCAGAAAAATCAGATTTAGAATACTCTGAGAAACTAAATTTTTCAGGAAATATTACAAAACCGCGTATGAAAGTTACCTTATCTGTCGTGGTTGTATAATAACAAAGTATTGAAAACTTAGTACTTTATTTCCACTCTTTAATTCCAAAAACAGAAGCTGATGTGATCATAGGAACTGAACGTTAGTTATCGATTGAAATTCGCGACAGTGAGATCTCCCCGGTATTATAAAAAATAAACATGAATAACCGAAAAACGAGAACAGGAGGAGGACTCATTAACGTCAAAGATGAGATCACAGGCAGAGCAGAGACTTTTGCATGCAGTGATTAGGAAAGTGTTTGGTGCTCCATCAAGTTCTCAGCTAAGCTATTCTATGTACGCGCGTACCATAGACCACCATATTTAAGACTAAATTCTGTGTTGGAGTTAGAGTGACAGATTAGGACTATAAATTCTCAGAAAAATCGCAATGCTGACATAATTGGCGGCGATTTCAACTTTCCATCGATAAATGGGAAAATATTTTTTAATGGAGGTAAAAAAAGGACCTGTACGAAATTTTGCTTAACACATTTTATTCCACTTCCTTGAGGCAGCTAGGAGATACACCGAACAGAGGTAATAATATACTCCGGAGTAACTCCATTCTCCATACCACTTCATACAACAGAGGACACCTCTTAGCAGCGAATATTCCCGAGTACGTCATCAGAACTGAGGCGACGGGTGGTATTAGTGACCACAAGGCAGTGCACGGAAAATTCCATATATCATCTTCAATAGAAAGCCTGCGTCGAGAGGAAGGGTCCATTTATTCTACAAGGGGATTGTGAATGGTTAAAGAAGTGGACTAAGAAGTAGATAACTTTCACACCTCATTGAATGATTTCAAAGACGCGCACTTTCAACCCTGAAGCAAACGCTTTTTGCTTGCGCAAACAAGTTTGCATGAGTATGCATGAGTATTAAAGAAATCGAAATACGAGACAGAGAGAACAGTTATTGAGGTGTATTGTATTGAAAACAAAAATATTGGAGGAATATTTATATGACAGCTTCTAGGTTTTCTGGTCAAACGCAAGTTAGGTACAGGGAAAAGCGGTAGAGTTTCTTCGCTTACACATGCACGAGGGGATAGAGTGACCAACAACCGAGATAGAGCAATGTCTAAAATTCATTTTTTTATAGCGTCTTTACCTATTTCTTGACGAACATATCAATGCATTTGCCATTACTCTATCATAAAAAATGTCCTCTATCTCTATTTAAAGCGGTGGTTTAGAAAAATAACTCAAGCCCATCAATCCCAAGAAATCTCTAGGCAATGATCTTATTCTAGCTCTGAGCAGAAGCTGAGATAGCACTTCATTTGCAATAGTGTTTGAAAAATCCCTAACAGAACACCTTGCCCATAAATATTGTAAAACTGAAAACGCCATGCCTATTTTTAAGTGTGGGGATGAGGAAAAGCCTAGTTAATAAGGAAAAGCCTAGTTAATACAGGCCTATCTTACTTACTTCTATTTCTTGTAAAATATTGGAATATATTATTTTCAGTCCTATTACGAGCCATCTAGATACCTAAAATCTGTTAGCAAAAGAACAGCACGGATTTAAAAAAGGGAGGTCTTGTGAAACCCAGTTAACTCTCTTTCTTCATGATATCTTAGCCGAGTGTCGTAGATATGTTCAAATTGATGCCATACTTTTAGACTTCAGGATGGCATTCGGTAAGATTCCGCATTTTAAGCTGATTCAAAAGTTGGAAGTACATGGCACAGATAAGCACGGAATATGTTCCATATGGATTTATTAAACAATCATGGGCAGAGGGTGGTTTTGGAGGGAGCGAGCTCGGATATTATAAAAGTTATTCAGGTGTACCTCAAAAATGTATTATACGTCCTCTATCGTTCGATATTTACATTAATGACATTACTACCGTGGTCACGAGCAATATCCGCCTCTTCGCGCAGAATGTAGTTGCGTTCAGAGAAATATTTGGGCATTTCGATAGAGTGTATTTATAAAAGGACCTCGCTGCTATAAATGATTGTTGCAGTACTTGGTAGATAGAACTATATCTTAGAAAGTGTTTGGTGATGAATTTCTGAGAAAAGGATATTTCTTCAATAAGGAGTTACAATAATGGGATCCAACGATTGAATCATTGCATGTTCTTAAATTTTCAATGCTTTAACCTTGCATGAATTTGGTATAAGAAGAGCTAACCACTGGCAAATTTTGCTTTGCATGAATGAAGACGCACTTTTTTGTTATTATGCGTAATATTTATATGACCTTGTAGTGCACATGTGGGACTGGTTACTGCCTTTACATGCTGCATGCTGGTGATTGGATATTACCTTGTGAAACGCCCTAGAGGTGGCTCGCAGGGTATAATGTAGATGTAGGTGTGTGACCGCTTTAATGTTGTAATGTATTAGAACGATGGTATGGTATGACAATTATTAATTCTTTACGCTAGTTTGCCTGAATTTCCTTCACACCGGTTTTTCTCCTATGCTTTTCAGTATGCTATAGGTAATGAAAAACTTGGAAATATAATAGACTATATGATTAGTACCACAGGGAGAGTTAAATAAATCAGCAGATACATAATATATATATTTTAGACTGTAGAAGAAACTTTGGTGAAAGCAAAATTCATTGTTGACTTCGTCTTATGTGTGGGAAATGGCAGTATATATTGCAGGAAATCACCTCTCATCAAAGAGGCCTTGGGTTTAGGCTTCAGAGTAAAGCACTGATGATTTTTTTCCGTTGTTAATGCCATATGTCTCACCCAATCTTCATAAATTGGAATGTAATTTTAATATTTATAATTTACTTATCCAGCTACATTTTTAAATACGCAGTGTATCCTTGATAAATATCGAAATAAACGTGCTTCTTGAACTCCACCATATTGGTGCGAGATTAGCCCCGTAAAATTTATGCTTGGAACATTCGGCAAGTGGGGCCTGGTAAATGTATGCATTCAAAGCATAATTTTTACTAAGGCTTAGAGTGGTCCCTTAAAGTTAAAATCAATGGCGTCAATGATAAAATTAAATAGTAATAGGTTAGCAGGTGTCTACACATGAGAAATATCAAGCTGCCAAAACAACTGCCAATATTTACAAAAAGTAGAAAATCGCATTATTAAAAAATATGAATTTTTGCCCAAAAACAGTTTAAATTCTTTCCCATTTAACAAAATCATATCGTTTCTCCTGTAAGAACAAACTAATATATTTAAATGTGCATTTTCGTACCAAATGTCCTAATTCAGTACGTCAATGAAATAAAATGGATTAATTTTTTTCTTTTCAATCCATAGGTGTGCTACCCTTATCCGACCGAGTTCGGAGAAGCTTACGTCCAAGTGATGGTCATGCTCAAGTTCCTCGCCTACTATGCCATTCCACTCATCATCATCGCATTTTTCTACATCCTTATGGCAAAGCATTTGGAGGACAGTACGAGGAACATGCCGGGAGAGGCGGTAACTCAAGCAGCCCGCCAGCAATCCACCCAGGTCCGCGCCAGGAAGAAAGTGGCCAAGATGGTGCTGGCGTTCGTCGTCATCTTCATCCTGTGCTTCCTGCCCTACCACACGTTCATGCTCTGGTTCAACTTCTACCCGAACTCCCATGACATGTACGACGACTACTGGCACGTGTTCCGCATCGTCGGCTTCTGCCTCAGTTTCATCAACTCGTGTATCAACCCGATAGCGCTGTACTGTGTGAGCCGGGCTTTCCGCAAGCACTACAACCGCTACCTGTTCTGCTGCTGCCTTTCCGGCGAGCGCCGCATGGCACGCAATGTCTCCACGTGCGAGTCGTCCAACACACTCGTGCATTTCAACAGCACGTTTCGCCGTCACGACAATGATACTGTGATGACAAACTTCCACCTCGACAAGACCTGATGCTCGCTGAGGACTTCACACCGCGCGCGCCACGCCGACCGGCGACGCTCCGGTGGGAAGAAGGCCTTGACTGGCGAAGTAGACATTTGAAAGACTCGATATGGCACACATTCATTCCTTGTGAGACTCCTCACTCGTGACCTTAAGTTGAAGAGTGTTTTTACGGCGCCGAGTTAAAATGTGACGAATTCGAAGAATAGATAACTTCGAATATTTTGTAAAACTACGGGAACTTCCATTATTCATAAGGTGCACTCTGAGACTCGTTAAAAACTATGTGTAATGTTTCATAATAAAACTGATTATATTGGTGAATTCTAACATAAAATTGAATTGCAGCTGGTTTCGGACCATCACGAGATACTATCCTGTGTGGGGTATCCACAGAAAAAGTCCGTTAATCATTAAAAAAACACGTCAGTGCGGGAAAAGTCACCGAAATAGTAAGGGTATGAACCTGATGGCCAAAATCAGTTGCATCACGATAATAGAGTGCAGTTAACAAATTTACAATCCTTGTTTATACCACGTGAAGTGATAAAAAGTTTAGTGAACAGTTATGAAGGATCTCAATGAGGCTAAGCGTATGACAGTGGCGACATTTTTAGCCACTGTATACCGCGAACCCTCAAACTGGTGAGCTAAGATCACGAGATATATTCACTATCGAAAGAAAAAAAGTGAAATATTTGAACAAGATTTCTCTTCAATTAGTTCCAAAATTAAGGCAATGTCCAAGTGTTAAGTTCGATAGTGTAAGACTGGTGAAACGGCACAAAAACTTAACTCAGCTCTATTTCGCATGGGATATATCAACTGTATTGCGCTTCTGATACGGTGGAAAAACTGCGGCTGTCGGTAGCCGCCGCGAGAGTGAAGACAACTTCGCTATGAGAAATACCTACACCGCATCGTCGCCAAACGATGGCGTTCGGCCACGTTCCAAATTCCGTTGACAGCCTCGGGGCTATGAAAACGCTCTTAATGGTGACATTAATAACCAATAGTCCTCATGAATCCCCACATTCCCGAAGAAAGCATTCGGAGTTCTTCCGTTGTAAACTCTTCATATATTTTTAAATAGCGGTGTTTCGCATATGCTGAAATAATAGAGTAAAATTTCTCATGACAAAATAACTCACCACAGTTCAGGATTTCAATATTATTCACGGTAGCAATATGCAATGATTCCAGGGGTATTGTGGCATATTAGGAGAAGACATCACTTTGAACGCCCTTAAAATGAAGCCATTCCGAAACGTAGGGTCATGTGACATGATGAAAAGGATTGAGACTAGTGAAAAGCCAACAGCTTAACGCAGTGGTTTGAATTATGACAGGCTTTCCATTCGTTGAAAGAAATATTACCACATATCAGGGAGCTAAGAAACTGTGACTACTATGGATTCCACGAAAAATAAGAGCGAAGGAATTCTAACGGTTCTAAAAAAAATTCCTAAGCAATTTTCCTGATAATTGTGTAGCTTTAAGTTACACACCAAAAAACTTTTAATATATTCTTCAAAACTTGAAAAAGATTTTACAAAGTGTCTCATTTCCCTAAATTTCCCTGTTTATTTGTACAGATAAGCAAGAAAGAAAACGTCAAAATTAGCGCTGTCGAGTCCTGGTGGGTCTCATGTTCTACATGAAGCAATGTAAGGAAATGTTTGAAGGAATATCTTGCATTTTACGAGGATGCCATTTATATGATGAATTGAAATGCAGCAATGCAACGGGTCTAAATATTTAACAGCCCTCGTGGAACCACTGAAATTACTTAAAATGTCATACCAGTAACACAATCAGGTCAAAGCAAGCACGGGACGAAATTCCTTTGTTATCACATAATGCATCCACCTGGCCGCTGTTAAGTTATTTTTTGTTTGAAACCATCTTTAAATCTCTTTTTTTATATCATCATATATAGTTGATATAAAAAAATTTCATGCATTTCAGTCACGTTACGCGTATTATGGTCTTGAATACATCAATTGAGGCGGGGTTGGCCCAGAGTTGCAAAGCGTCAATGACTCTTTTCCCTTTCCTCTCACGTCTTCCTAAACGCTAATACTACACATAAAAAGTTTAATAAGTGTTTCTTCATAAAAAAATCCTCTCATAAGCGATATAAAAACAATTCATGGCAATTTTCATGAGTTGAGCTCAAAAAAGAAAAAAATTGAAGTTCCAAAGGCGGGTCAGTAAATGAGATCTTAGTTTCAAAACTTCAAAAATTAATATCATTCTAATTAATGAAGACCTATGTCGAGAGCAAGGCGAATACAGATCGATGCAAAAGAATATTCCCAAGTGAACTTCTCATCGCCCTTTTCGAGTTAACTTATGGGTTAAAATATGGGTGAACTCGCTCATCCTAGGATACTCTATATTTATTTATAAAATGGATATATGAATCTTCTTTAAAATATTATGATCTGGTTTCTAACTTATGTAATTGTTCAATTTTTAAGGCGCTAATGTACCCCTTAAAGCGTCAAATTTATGAAAAAAGACACATGAAAATGCTTCATCAATCTACTATAAAACATACCTACGAGAGGTTTCAAAATGACACCGTAATCATACTTTCTTTGAACCGAGATGCAAAGCGTAAGAATAGGAAATCATTTACTTTATGAATAGGGATGATAATCCTTTAATGTGTCTTCAATACACCCTGGAATCCATTTCAATACGTCTGAAAACTGATTAAGTGCAACCGATAAGGTGTATTTGGTCCTAAGCATCGCGCCACACAGACTTGCAGAGAAAATGATATTCCTACATATAAATAAAATATTAAAATTAGAGCGCGGAAAAAACCTTGGACCATTTTTGGGGTTTTTACTACAAATCTTCACCAATTTCACAAAATGTAACGAATTAACGTGACTTACTTGAAAATTTCTGGGATGTCAAATGTCTTTAAGTTACAATAAATTCAAGCCTATGGTGGGATAATCGTTTAATAAATAGTTATAGCTGAGTTATAAAGAAGAAAGGATTCGCAAAGTATGTACAGTAAAGGTTATCGCATGCAACGTGAAAGAAATGTGCTAATTTGCACTGGTCAGGTCACGCTGAATTCGCAATAGGTATGTGGGATACGGAGAATAAGATTTTCTCCTTGAACTAAAACATCAAACGAAAAGCTGCACAAAACAAAAACTGCCACAATCCAGCAGAAAACACTTACAAGAATGCAGGCATTTTACAAGAATGACGCTGGAAGACGCATTAGACCCGGAGACTACGCGAAAGGCTTAGATTGATTGGGCAATCAGGGTCTTATATCTTTCAGAGCAACATGGAAATCTTGGAAGCGCACTCTGTTCCCATATCTGACAGAAAAAATTAAATAAGGAAAATATTTTTCCAAACGGATACTTAAAGGAATTCGTTTTTCCTCCGAAAAATCAAAGAATTTTATAAACATTAGGCAATAGACTCGGAGGCTACGTAAAAGCTTCGATTTCTTGGGCAATATATAGAACAACCTTATAGAACAGATATATAACGTGATTCGTTTTTCCATTAAACAATAAAAGAATTTGATAAATATTAAGTCGAAATCAGGTAGCCAAATGTCTCACAAAGTGCACAACCCAATTTTTTTGTTTTCTCGTTAAGGTTGATGGCCGGCATCCCAAAACTACCCTCACGCTTCTTGACGTGGGTTGCGTGGTATTGCGCGGATGTAATTGAACTTTTGCGAGCTAATTGTAACATTACAAATTCCAATTAGTAAATCAACACGCTATCGATTCACTAAATATGAAGAAAGTAAAGGATAGTAACACAGTCTTTAAAGTAAAAGAAATAACTGGTATATTGGAAAAAAATTCCTACTCTTTACGTGAAAAAACAGCTTGAATTTTGTTATATTAGGATTAAAAAAGAGTGTAAGAATTTGCCATAACTGCTACGCGTTGTGCATCGTGAAAACCAAAATAAATCGCTTCAGATAAAATTGACGCTCTTAACGCTGCCTCAGGAAATATCTTGAGATATAAGTTACATTTTTCTAAAAAAATCATATGACAACTAACAGAGATGCAAAATCGCATTTCTGAGATATTTTTTCCAAATATAACGTGAATTTTTCGAATTATGAAGAAATAAAATAGGCCAAGAGAACTTTTTAGGCGTCTTTTTCCCCAAAATTGAAGAATATTTTTCCGTGCTCTAATTATAGCAATAAAAAGCACTCCTTCTATGCCTTTGTACTTGAAAATGTCATTACTCTGAAAAAACTATACATATATTTTCAACAGCGTTTCCGGATCAATTATAAAGATGCCTACCACAAAAATAAGTACACTATTGCATTTTAAAGACTCGTTAGGCTACGCCAACCTTGATAACGCTCTTTTAAGGGCCTTTGGTAGAGCAAAGCTTAAATCACTGAAGACTGCTGAGAGTGAGTTTGTTACTAACAAGGTTGCGTTTCACATACAAATTTGAAAAATCATTTACTAATTTTCTCTTCCAGAAATGTTAGAGATATTATTGAGGACTTCTTATGATAGATCGAAGGTAATTACATTCCGTGTGGCTGTGAATTATATTCAAATTTGACTCTTTGAGAGGACTGACAAGTGAACGAGTGATTTTCTAGTCGTATTGTGACAAAAGTGTATTTTGTAACTTATCTGGGCTTTAGAATTGGAAACGTGGCATTTTACATAAGCATAGTAACTGGTAGAAAAAGACCTAATGTGAGGTATTCTATGGCAACATGTGGGAACAAATTTTTTAATAAGGAACCTAATGGTGATAACTGTTTCCATTTCCAGAAAAATTATATGTGAATACTATATTTATGTATTACCCGGGCTATATGGATTCAGAAGGTAGTATTGTAGAATAAAAACAAAGCGCTTAGTGGTAATATATTAACTTGGGGTGATACAAGCAATTTAGATCATTAAGATGTTTTCGAAATCGTTGTGATGGTATACTCGTTGTAACCACAAGGGGATAACAACTTACACGCTTCACCATTGATATCTGTAAGTCAAGATAAAGCTTGAGCTTATCAGTCATTAAATTCAAAATTGCCATTTTTATTGTGCTTTTATGAATTCGTGTCCTGTGCATCAACTGTCAAATTGAATGTATTTTGTCAAAATAAAGATATGAAATGAAGACTATCAATCCCTGCACTAGGAAAAAAAATTTCCCGATGAAAACAGTCAAAGTGACTGAAAGACCCCAACTATGACCCTGGGAAACCTTGATTCATGACTTAGGTAATTAAAGGGATAATAAGATAATAAAAAGGACTTAGGTGATAAAAGGATACATGAGGGGATAATTACTTCTGTAGATCGTTCATTCGGAATAGATATCTCATTTTTACGTCTTTCTTCAACATCATCCGTATCATATTGCAAATTTTCTACCAAAATAATAGAGGTGCATGACCATTACTTAAGAAATTGATCTACATTACCTTAGCATTAACGTAGCTACTGCCATTGCTCTCCTTTAATTTTTTCCACAGCCTATCATGGAAAGTATTGACCTATTTTTATTTCACTGTTATTATAAGTTATTACTTTTTTGTATAAGTTGGTTTGTTATTATATTATTTTACGACATTTTTGGGAATTTGTCGTACAATGGCAGAGGTAACAGGTGCCAGAAACTACTTGAGGCACTAAACATATTCAAACTAGACTTGAAAATAAACTCACGACAAGTTTCCAGGGAAAGATAACATAGGTAATTCGAAGAGAAGCAGGAGATGAGATGGAAAAATAGGCAAGCCATTTTTTAAGTATTATCATTTCATTCAAAATACTCGTGGTCAATGGTGGCTGCAGGCGTTAAAATTTTAGCCAAAAGCCGTCCCGTGATAGTCGCCTCTTGCTGGTATAATAGCTTATGGGATTCCAATGGCTGGTCTATCGAATGACATGCATTACCCATTACTCAATCTGCATTCTGATTTCCAAGACAGAAGATCGCATGGCGCATGAATCCTCTTGTGGTTGATAGGTATTCAGCGATTTCCACTACGCGTAGCGAGATATCAGGTCCGGAGCATTAAATCAAGCAGATTGCAAGAGAGAAATTGTTCTGCCTGCACCACATTAATCACTGGTACGTGATTCAAGCAAGTACCAAAATTAAGCTTTATTTTTCTTTCTTTGGATTATTACAGCATATTCTACCACTCACGAAGCGCCCTTGGTAAATTGAAACTGTAATTAAAGAGGGCGTATACCTCCACCTTGGCCAGTAATATTTTACCTTGTTTTTGGTGACTGATTGCTTGTTTAAAACTTAGGAAATCATCGTAAAGTTCCCAGAATAATTGCAATAGACTTTTGTAGACATTCGTCTGCTTCCCATATATGTAATTTCGACATTAGTGCACTTTTAACTACCGGCTAGGTAGAACCGGCTAGATGTATTTATTGCGAAAACCGATTTCTTTATTGAAATATCATACACAGGCAATATGTGAACCACTACTCTATCAGAATTTCATGCTCAATTTTTTAGCTAGACAATTGTCCATCTTCAGTTACTTAAAAAACACAATTTTTGGGATGATCAGCTGGAATAGTATTGAGAATATTTCAGCCTTTTCTTTCCAATTTCGTTTCTCGCTGCCTACACGCACGCCTCGGCGACATCGCAACATCGTTCAGGCGCCGGCAATCGTTGCTACTGGAATAGTTGGGGTGGACCCAATGTGCGGGAATCCGTTCGCCTTGTTGGAGCAGCATTGTGATTCTTGATTATAATTCAACGAGACTATGGATTTTGGGTCATACTAGGTATACTATTTATTTCATTCAGCTTCGGTAAGGGAGCCAGACCCAACTTACGAGTCATAAAAAGGGGTAGGAGAGAGATTTGAGAGTATATGATGGCGGACATGGAGCGAGAAGAGGGGGAGAGGCAAATGAACTGAGGAAAAAGCTTCCTAGGATACCAATATCACTCGTCGTCGACCAGTTTCATCAACATTTTTACCATTGCTTCTTGTGGTTTTAGGCTGTTTCGTTTTTGGCTGTTAAAAAAATCATTAAAGCGCACGCATGTGAATAAAACTGAGCTTGTTTGGAACATAGCTGCTGCAACCAAAAATAAGAAAAATCCTTGAATTTTAAAGATATAAATAAAGATAAAATGCCATTTTTATCGATGCATTTCAAATATATTCCAGGCATATGGTACTGATTAAAATCAGATGCTACAGACACAGAATCAATTCAACCATTTCCTTTGAAATAATGGTAAATAATAACTACAGGAGACTTAAGGAAAGTCTATATTTATAACTTATTGTAGCTGATCAAATAAAGTAATCTGATTTCGTATTTTAAGATAACTCCCAAATAAAGATATGTTTTGCTTGGTAAATGGTGATGAGATGCATAATCTCTGCTTGAAACATTAGCACACAATGTGGTAATCGGAGCTAGAACAAATTATTAAAATCATTAAAAAAGGATAAGTAGAGAGATTTCCGCTGCCTTTTTGCGTGAAATTTTACCATAGACCGATTTCGATAATGTTTAATTTTCCCATTCACGTATTGCATATCACCACACAAAATAATCATCTCACAATAGATACACCTGATGGAATATATTCATTCTACTTATATTATACGAAGAAATGAGGTAAGCTAATTGATGAGGTAAAGTACATGACATTGAATTTGCATAAGGAGATATAGGAAGAGAAGCTTGTATTTTCGTTTCCAACAGAGGGAAAGTGAGAGAAAGTGGCAACAGAATTCCTCCTCATATTTCTCAAAGATAATTATTGCCAATTAGACTTAAGACGAGTGATATTGGTATGCTAGGAAGCTTTGTTCTCAGGTCATTCGCCTCGGGATAAGTTAATAAATCAATCTTAAAGGGTGGAAAGTAACATGTTTGCATCAGTTGCGAGCTTTCTATTTCAATACATATACAAATTTTTTCCCTTTTTTCATATTTCGCAATAATTTACAATACATAGTACATATTTCAATCATGATAGTATATAATCAATTTATCAAATACTTGCCTAGATCTATGACTAATTGAAAAACTTCATCCACCTTAAACTTTAAAAAAATTAAGTTACCAAAGCAATAATATTCATTGATTTTTTCTTACTCGTAGATTTTTCTTTTTTTTTTGGGGATGTTTTCTGTGAAATGAAATCGAAAGACTAACTTTTGAAACACTCATAAAATGTGAAAGATATTTTGCACAATTATTTCCACATGTATATTTATAATCATTGACAGAATTTTAACTTTCAATTTATTACCGATAGTACAACTTATTAGGCCTTAAAGCCATATGATGCGACGTAAAAATTTTCTTATACAACCTGACTTCCATTGTCACGATGAGATCATCATATAGGCGCTTCAGGCAAGAGCAGTGAACGCTGTAAGAGTGGTAAGGACCAAAAATGGTCCATGCCAAAAAGGTAACTTACCTCATCGAGACATTTCCCGAGCTGTGTCAGGATGGATGGTGGAAAACCACGACATCATCATTCTCTCCGGAACAATCGTTGGTTCGACGGCAATCAATCAATCAAACCTGGCAACTGCGGACCTCCGATGGCGGGTGTCGCGCCCAGATATAAGGTCCCCACGTCCCGTTATACAGCCACATCTATTGTTAGAGGAAAAAAATGACCATCAGTTTGAAAGTGAACGCCAAGATTAAGACGGAAAAAAGAGGAGAGTAGCAGCGAGGACACAAAGAAGAAATGGTGGAACAATGGCGTCTGATGGAACGGATAGAAGGCGGAAAGCTGGGCAGGTATACGTATGGCTACGTTATAAAAAAATGAAATGCAATATAATTTCACTTTTCTACAGCTATAAGTCGATAATTGTTAAAAAGATCAATTGCAATTTATTTTTGTGTCAAACTAGGCATGCGTATGGCTATGTTGATCAAGAAATAAAATAAAATATATTCACTCTTTTCAGCACTTACAATTAAATAGTTGTGGAAAAGTGAAATTATATTTCACTTTTAAACGCAGAACATTCCTTAGATCTCGCCTAAATCTTCTGAATTTTATAATAAAAATTTAAACAGAGGAAGACTTTCACCATAAGAATGACTAAATTCGAGCGTAACTTTACCGCCTATTCCGTTAATGCAGGAAAGCTTGTTTAGCAGAAAAATTCAACTGATATTTCTTATTTCCCGGTGAATTGTAGAGAATGTCTGAATTTTAAGTTCAAAAAAGTATAAGTATAAATAATTGGGTATAATTTTAGATTGAGTCAACGTCCTCCCTTTCGTAATCAATGACAGATTAAGCGCAGAGCACTTCATGAAACAAATGACTCTGTACACAGTCACGCGCAAAGCTTCAAAACCTTAGGTATAAACTAATAGAATTCACCATAGTAAAATTATTTTTTAAACCGAAAATGGACTGGATAGAGGTAATTTGCAGGAGAAGGGTAATGAATGCAAATACAGTAGCATAGTTGAGTCGCTATCACAATCCATTCACTCAGTGACTAGACCTGAAGGTTGATTTGGAGAAGTAAGATTAGAGCTCATATCACACTAAGCTACAAGCCTATGAATTAAACACACTGAGGCTACAATCACACCCTGATGATAGCATTAGATGCTAAAACCCGGGTCGTCCTATTTAAAATAAAGGGTGGAATAAAACAAAGTTGTTTTATTTTATTCTACACAGAGGTTGTCCTTTTCCGTGAGGCATTTAATATCTCGAAAATTGGTTTAATTCCTCGCTTGTTAGTTGTGCCCTAAAGTTTCATCCAGGACTGTGGGTAGGGACAGGGTCTACACTGCTTACAAATATTTCTAGATGATAACATAAGTTTTACGCGAGTCTCCAAAAAAGACCAGTCGAGAGGGAGGTTTGTGTCCGAAGACATCCACATTGCTTATACTAGCCATCCATCGGTTTCGTCTCTAACACGGCTTGAGAAGTACTCATACACTCAATCATTCGACTCGAAAATTAGTTTGCATACTTGTGAGGTAGTGGCCACAAAATTTCACCTCCACCGTTTCAACTTTGATATAGTACAGTTAAACCCCACAAAGTACGTACGTTTAACATTGAGATGATGTTCAAGACAGTCGCCTACACAGGATTGAAAACAGCCAAAGCGGGTGGCCGGGGCGGACAATGAAACTGCGTGTCCTCTTTCCCATTACTCATTAATTACAAGAGTCATTAAAAGGATAAATCAGATGGAACCAATCCTAATCAGGAAGCTTCCGACAATCCTGCATTGTCATAAAACGGAAAAATTACAAAGAGAATCATCCAAGCGCACAAGAACTCGAATTACGGACGTGCGGAAGATCCACAGAGAAAAAATCATTCGCCTTGACCGGGATTCGATCCCGGATCCCCCGATTCCCGGTCGAGTGCTTTAGCCAGTTTAGCTACTGAGGCATATTGGATATTTTCGGACACTACCGGGCATCTTTCGCACGATTGTGCATTGCGGGTGACTCCCGTAAAAGTTATCACCGCGGCTAGTCCCGGTATACTTTGAACTCGACGGACATTTATGATTTCGATTTATCACGCTGCGTAGTACGCAACTAGGATTACTGATGCATTGCATTGGTTTACTGATATTCAATGGAACTCAGTTTTATCACGCCCAGGTGCATTAAAGCCAAGCAACGAAGGAAATGGGGGGCTTGTAAGAAACCACTACCTCAGCGACTTTATCACATTCCCCGCCCCTGTGCGTTATGCCAACACCCATTTAAAGGCTGCGCTTTGATGTTCAGTCATCATTTAAAATTCATCATAAATATACGAGCATGAGAGAATTATCATCAGAAAAATATGTAGGACAAATCTCGAAGATTTCCCTATTATATACAGCCCTTGTGGCGACTGACTCACTCATGGATACAAATTCCCGACCACTTCCAGACGTGCTGGAGAGCTGACATTTGGCATGCGTGCGGGGAACCGGAAATAATCCGGAGGAAAAATCCGAAAACCGGAAGTTTCCGCCACGTGTCGTCGCTAGGACGACAAAATGGCGGAAATCGTGCTTTTTCCGAGGACCCTCTTTAGGTCTTAATTTTACTGCGCGCAAACTGTGCGTGCCACACGGGTTGTTAATGCATTTTTTGAAAGCTGATGAATGTGGGCACGTAATTAAGTAAATTTATTAGTTTCCATTTGAGAAAATTGCAGCCAAACTGGCGTCCAAAAATTGATTTTTCAAAAACAATTTAATACCTTCCCCTCCCCTCGACTTAATTTAAGGTGTTGGATAACGAAAATGATTATTATATATGCTCATAACATCGTCTACGAAATGTAGGTAACAATTTTCTTTCATCGTGCTTGGATACTCAGAAAAAAATTAAAGTATTCCGAAAATCACCGAAAATTACGATTTCCAAAAGATTAACACAAGGTTTATTCCATTTTAACCCGACCGATGTCTTTCAAACTTTGTAGTTACTTACAACTATGCATTGTTTTTCATAAAACATAAACGTTTTATAAATGATTTAATGGATTTAACAGCGAAAAAATAAAAATGGCGGGCACTACTCACTTTTTTCAGGGACTGGTTTGCTTTTTATTGTATTACTCTCGAAATATGGATGTCATAAGGCACACTTCTTTTAGATATGACAGTAAATGAATGTGACCATATAGTATCGTCATCTTTAAACCCCCCGAAACCCGCGAAAAAATTAAAATTTGCATATAAGTAGCCTTTTCGCGTACTTTTCGCCACAATTCCGCCGCTTTTCCAATCCTTACCACTCATCGCTACGGAATTGATGTGAACGATTGATGACCGCTGGCAGGGAAAACCTAAACCCCCGGTTAACCCTCAAACATCCCCCCCCCCAAAAATAAAATTTTGCATATGAGTCTACATTTTTGGTACTTTTCGTGACTATTCCACCGCCCCCAACGACTCATCCCCACGGAATTTATGTAAATGGATGGTGACCTCCAGGAGTACACACATTTAAACCCCCGGTATCCCCCTGAAATCCCCCCCAAATGTAAAATGTGTCATTTAGTCTCCTATTTGGGAACTTCTCGCAAACATTACGCCGCACTACCCGTCCCCTCTGAGCTCTAGATCCGGAATATTTGGTAAGGGCGAGCCACCGTAAACCATACGGGAAAAAATACCAGAAAACCCCCGATCACCTCCTGGAATATCGCCGAAAAAAGATAAAAAATTTTATAGTCGCCTTTCCGAATAGTTTTCGTCACAATTTAACCGGTGCCCCTACCACTTATTAAAACCCCCGATAACCCCGTGAAACCTCCCAAAAAATTTCTAATACATCGCCTCTCCAGGTAAAAGAATCGTCAGACCACTGTTCCCGACTCCTAGGACTTATCGGCACGGAATTTATGAGAACGATTTGTGACCATTGGTTTAACTCAAGTATACCCCCGGTATTCCGTTGGAACCCCTCGCAAAAAAATGAAAAACTTCACATTAAGTCTTCTTTTATGGGTATTTGTCGTCACTATTACTCCGAATTGCACTACCCTTTACAATCATCATTACGTGATCACTGTGGACGATTCGTGACCGCATGCATAACACATTAAAACCCCCGAATACCCCTGGGCACCCATCTCGGTGTGAGGAGCATTAATGAGGACTAAGCGGAGCAGCCGCGGGGGGCCCCCAACCCCAAGGCGGCGAAGCCGCCCCACTACGAGGAACGGCGAAGCCGTTCCGAGGAGTAACTGGCGTAGGCGTGGGGGAGCTTCAGTAACCCTCGGGCGGCGAAGCCGCCCCAATGTTCAAGCGGCACAGCCGCTGTGGACTCCCCCGCCCCCATCTCTGGGCGGCGAAGCCGTCCCTCATACCAATAACGGTGAAACTGTTCCGAAATGCCCTCACCCTCTGGGCGGCTATGGCGACCCCAGACGAGGAACGGCGAAGCCGTTCCGAGTATTAAGCGGGGTAGCCCCGGGGGGGCACACTCGACCCCTGGGCGGCGAAGCCGCCCTTCAGTGAGGAACGGCGAAGCTGTTCCCAGGAATAAGTGGGGCGCCTCCCTACCCCCTGGCCGGCGAAGCCGGCCCCTAGCTGAGATGAGATTATTCGAACTTCAAAAGTCTTCCAACGACCACAAGTGTAGACGGCGAAGCCGGACCCGGGGTTTTTAAGGGGCGGAGCCCCTTAACGAGCGCGCGGAGCGCAGCGAGTCTGTATCATAAACGTCTTTAAACATCATCACGAAGGACGTTATTAAGAATACATATGTTTCAGAGCGTTACGAAGAACATCATATTAGAATATCACGATATTTCAAGGTCCGACAGAAACGATAAATTCAGAGAGATATTTACCGAAGGGATAGGTACAGAAAATCGTGTTTCCCCCAAACAATAAGGGATTTAAAGATAAGCTAGGTGGAACTTCGTTTTTCCAATGCTGCTGGTGTCCCAATACCCCCCGCCAAACGCCTATTAAGGCGTTAATGGTGGTATGTTTGTAAATGAAAGGAGGGTATATTTAGGTTTCGACAAGTAGATTTAGGTTTCAACAAAAGATACCACGAGAAATTGTCGAAAATGGTTTAAGAAAGTTTTATTTCATCTCCTTATCTCTTATGAAATTTAATGTGGCAACATCAAAAATGCCTTCAGATATATTGATAAAAACGGTGCATCTACCAGGTATCGTTCTGACTATACAATAAAAAAAGTATTCGATAACAACGAGTTGCATAGAATTCAATTTTACGCGAAACAAGAGAATGCCATGGAAGATATCAAATAGATTAAACACCTGTGCTCATACATTTTTTTCTTGAAATCTGATCAATTGCTTAAAAAATATAAGACTTATTTTCTAGGTGAACTGTTAGCAATAACTGTTGAACTACCGATTACAAAAAACATGTAATGATTTCCTATTTCGAAAATTTATGCAGCAAAGCAACTAAGCTTCCTAAACGAGGTCACTCGCTTCCTTTTACAAGGTCAACCACATATTCTAATGAGTCTGATTCGTAGTAAATAGTACTTAGAAAAATTGAAGCACACCGCCGAAGGTATGAAATAAAGGACTTCATCGTCCCTAAACCTTAAAAGGTGATTGCAGTAGACCTTCATGTCACATAATTCAAAGAAATATGGGGAAAATTAAAGCAGAACGACATTTCACATTTCATTTCCCAATCAAAGGCAAGGAAACAATATCAGCCTTAATAGATGCACAAATTATCATCACTTTTGCATCAAACGTTATGCTATTCTTTAAGTAATTATGACGGAATATACGTAAGAAGAGTCGAAAATTTAACAGGCAAAAATATAGAACTATAAATAGCAAAAGTGAGAAAAGCTAGATGCTGTTTTTTCCGTTTAAAAACCGAGAATAAATTGGCTCTTAATATTTTACCAAGCAAACACACCAAATAAGGTTCTTACCATATTTTTTCAGGGTTCTTGTCCGACCAGATTAATAGCTTCAGAACAAAAATAAACTTAAAGAGGACGCATATCTCCCTCTCGACTACTCTTTTTTTGTCAACGGATTACTCACATAAAACTAAAATTTATCATCTTAAAATTTCCTGGCTAAGATGAATGAACCCTACCCAACACTCGTCTGTATCTCAAACGTTTGAAAATTTCAATTGAAAAAATATTTATAAAAAAACAAATAAAAGATAAAATTACCAAATATGGGATTCATGCATTTGTTGAAAATAGTTCACTTAATGTGTTCGGAAAATTTTTAGGCAACGGTGTATGTTTTAAGCGTGAAATCCCTCACCAATTAACACTAGCAGAGCAGGAGATATGCGTCCTCTTAATCACTGATGAATGGCCGGTTCTCTAAATGACGAATTTTATTCATTAAAACTTCAGTTATCCGTGAATGTGAATAATATTTGGAATAAAAATTAGGAGTCTTTTACCATGAAAATACTTTTACTTATATTTACCAAATAAACCGGCTGTAATCTCCACAGCCGGTTCAATACGATCACCGAAAAAAATGGGCGAAGGGCTCCGCAGTTCTATCAAATGATTCTGTAAGAAATAAAAAATTCTAGAGAAAAAGTGTAAAAATGAAAAAGACTAGGAAATAAAATATAAGTGTGAGTGAACTAGACGGGATTTAACCTCAGGAAAAACCTTAAGCAAGAATCAGATCAACATCAACATTATTTTATTTCATACAAGATAACTTCACAACAATGCATATAAATTCACAAAGAAATCTGAGTAGTCAAGGCAGACAGTTCCTTTACCTATTGAGCCAGGGACTACCTTCAGACTTCCGTCCACATCATGTGGTACTCACTGAACTGACATATTTGATTTCCTTTTCCCTGAAAGGTAGCTACCTTTTCCATTCTAACATCTTATCATCTTATCTTAGACCACTTCGGCTCGTTCCCGTTTTGATAACATGAGCTATATATTCGATTCCTGGCTTAACTCCTACAAGTGCACATATTAAATTACTTTAAAGACGACGGTCGTAGTCCACATATACCACGCCGAAGCCGAGATCGGTTCGTCCTCCGACTTTTTTAGTTACGTATGCATATCCAATTTAAACTACGCTGAAGCAATTTCCTCCATCACTGCCCAACAACTTTCAGCAAGAAAAAGTTAATTCTCTCCTCTAACTTTAGCTGCACGCAAGAAGAAAGTTAGAGACATAATGCTACAGGATATAAGACTACCTCCTTCGAATGAACATAAATTTTCAGGCTGTAAAGTGAATAAACTTCTATTATTCACTGACATCTTAAATCTAAGGTTTTGATAGGGAAGGGTGTGGTTGCCGGAGGCTTTTTGGAGTGAATGTGTCGTGAAAAGGGCAAAATTCTTTTCCCTGATCAAGCCTACTCACAGCAGAATATTTGTGAGCTCAAATCTCAAACGCATTCATACAGGACAATATGCACTTATTCCACCTTAACCGTAAATAATACAATATTAACTGTTAGGAATCACGGAATTTAATTCAAATGTTATGTTATAACAGTACCATTACATTAAATGCGGCTTCCGCAACACAAAAAGTGACTTCCAATGACCTGCGCCTTTGGTGACCAACTCTATGCATTTTGGGATCTTTTCAGAGTTATAAAAAAATATATTCGCTATATTGGTTGATTTTTAATTTAATCAATTTAATACGGAATGGTAAAAACATCGGCTACTTCTAAAAATGCGTCATTATTTTCAGCACATTAGCACCAACTAACGTTCGTTTCAAACTATCGACTTAATAATTTTTTAATTTTTCAAATTTAGCATCGAGCGGCAGAGGATATTCATGGATGATAAAATGTCTACATGAGTCACATAACAGGACACATTTAATCATGCAAAAAACCTGTGTTCGGTCTATGTGGGAAATCTCTTGAGTGCGCAGTATCATATTCATTTTTACGCACTTTTCTGCGATACTGCTTTATATCTAACCGTGAAACGTGGAAGAAGATATCTTGGAATAAAAAATAGCTAAGATATTATGAAAATGGGTCCAAAAAGGTATCGATGCAAATAAAGAGCAACTCAATTGGAACTTTTTAATTGAAAATTACCTTTTGGAGGTCTTAGCAGCTTGTGGAGGCATTATTTTAAGTAAATGTGCATTATCTCTTTCTTTCATAGTGTTCATTTAACAATTTAATTTTTGTTTCTTACGTAAAGGCATTTAACATAAGTTTAAGGCACCATGTCTACGTTTACAGACGAGTTTTGTAAGCAGGTAATTTGTTTATCTTTCAAACTATGCTACTATCGATTGTCTACATTGTATTAAATTTCTTACGGCGGATAATGGGACACTAAATGCAATTCTTCGCGATCACGGTAAGCTTTCCACGGAAGAATGAAAGTTGGGATGGTGTGAGTCTGTCGATACGGTATCTATAATGGAACCCGGCAGAGAGAATGATGAAGGAAATCAGCCGAACTCTCCGCGCCCATTGTTAGAATCACCGCACCAACCGTCTTTGCTGGCAGGGATAAACGAGTGGTTTAACGAAAATCATCATGAGAGCATCCGCATGAATCCCCTTCACCTCCATTTTGAGGTTAAACTGTCGGGAAATTCCGAAAGAATAGTTCATTTTCCCCGATTGCCACCATTAAGAGACAAATATGAAGCGAAATTGGTGCTTAGAAGTGTTGAGGAGAAGGGAGGAGACCATAGCACGTAAGAGTTCAATATAAGTAAGGTAAAAATAAGTCATCTAAAAAGCACTGACAATGAGTGATTCAGAAATCAGAATGGAAGCCTTGAATTCCAAACTTTAAAAGTCGACTAGACAATATGTCGGGATTCTAAGATTTCATGATTATTTTTTGGACTAAGAGAACTGATGCTTCACTTCTTCCATAAATTAATAGTTCCTTAGGTCAAAATAATACCTATCTTTCCAAAGTATGAAGTGATGACTTTGGCAGCTTTGAAGATAGGCAGAAAATGTGGTTAATGTGAAAACTATTCCGGATGAATTTCTACTGTTTTAACATTGACCGCTCCAACAGAAAAACAAGTGTTTCTTCAGTTTTGAATTGGCCATTAAGGCAAATCCCTACGGTGTTTTTACACAGGTGCATCCAAGAATTTCATATTCATATAGCTTGCTACACTAAAACGTAGACTCAATGCCACACTAGGAGAGCAAAAAATATGAATTTGGTGCCGATTGACTCACGGGGTCATTTGTTGCCATAGCAATAGTTGATGAGTTAGCGACAATATTTGCATTAAAGAATTTTGCAACTGCCCCACGGAGAAATCATATTA
The DNA here is from genome assembly GCF_921293095.1 of Ischnura elegans. Lineage (NCBI taxonomy): Eukaryota > Metazoa > Arthropoda > Insecta > Odonata > Coenagrionidae > Ischnura > Ischnura elegans. Next base: position 50,900,659 of record NC_060259.1, read on the forward strand.
CCAATCAGCGCAAATTGACCATTTGTTTGCAGATTCCCTCACTCCCTTCACTGAAATCAACGAAACAATGGCGGTGCTTTGGCTTGTTTGCTTTCTTCATTTTCAACGTTTCCGGATGGGCACTACACGTCGTGCATGCTCGCCAAAACCCAATCAGAGACCGAGTTTCATGACAAATAAAGGAATCTATCAATATTTACGTGCAACAACCAAATTATGGCGCGAGCATGGGAACAAAAGTCTTGGGAGTATTAATGAATCGTTCACGAATAAATTAACCGACGATAAAAACAAATATCAAATATTAACAAAGAGCAGTAATCTCTGTAAATTATCATAATTTTATAAAACCGTTCTGCATATATAATAAGTAGGGAACAATCGACATTCTCAACAATTTGTTAACAAAATTGGAGATAATGAGGGCAGGAGCTTGTTTTTCGATGCGAAATTTATGCCTACTTAAATAAACAAGCAGGCGAGTGATATGAAATGCTCCTGATTCCAGCATTAAATCGTGATTCATATGGCAGTAGAATGGAAATTGTATGCACTTTTGTGTGAAAAGCACTCATGAATTAGTGTGGATAAGGCAAAATTAGAAGTTCAGCTAATTAAAACCACTTGTCTGTTTCCACACACTTTTATTTACACCGTCGGTGAAAATATGTGTTTATTTACGCAGTCGGTGTAAATGAAAGTGTGTGGAAACAGACAAGTGGTTTTAATAAGCTGAATATCAAAGATTTCCACCGTATCACGCCGGACCCTGTATCTTTTATTCAAGAGTAGAAGATTATTAAGTCAGCGGTCGGGGGAGTGATATAAGCAAAAGCGATATGATCTAATGCCTGCGATCAAAGATTTTTTCTCGGAAGGGACTTAGGGTAGCTTTCGGGAAAATATTTCTTGGTTTTCTGGCATAAAGCGATATCTTGCGAAAAAAACAATCAGAAACATTGAAAGAATCAAAGGTTCTAGCAGGTTAAGATGGTGAAAAGTGCTCCAGATATTTTGAAAAACAAAAAAATATACAATTCAAGTCCTTACAAAATTATACGTCATTATAAATACACCTTTAAACTTTAAAGCACCATTATTAGTGTGGTATAACACACATTATTTCTTATTTGCTATGTATATACCCATAAACAACGCCATCCTTCCCCAGACCGATCCAGTAAGGTGTGATTTAATCTGCTCTTTAGGCAATTAAGTATCATCATATGTAATATATTTTAGCATGCCAATTTTATATGATTAGGAATTTTCTACTTTCTATATTATATATCCGATGATGTTTTTATGTCGCTTTATTTTCCCATTATTTTGCTTAACTATGCTAACTGACCAACTTGATTACGCCATTGATCTTTTGGCATAAATACGAAAAGCGGAAGGCTGCATATAGCGTTTCAAAACAAGCAGCTACTATAAGGGTATATGCCACCTATAGGCACGGATAGTGAAAAAACACTAGCGATGAGCCTGTCAGACCCATTGCGCCCGACGGAAGGTTAGAGCTTAACAGCATGGTTATAAACAATAATTGCGATTGATCTAAGTGTTTTAGGCATTGTTTAAGTTAACTTTTATTCTTAATCAATTATATTAAAAACTGATCAACAATCATATCTCTCAACAATCAAACCAAATATCCTCCTGGAATACATAGATGCAAATGGCGCAAAGCAGTTATTCGTATTTTGACCGTGTTCAACCAATTTTAAAAATTTGAAAAAACAGGATTATATTTCAAGGCAGGGGTAACGACATATATTTTTTCGGCGTGTCCATTGTTTCCTAAAATTTTTAATTTAATTTTGAAATTTTCAAACTTACGTAGAAGTAAAGTTTCCGTTAAAAAATATTTTTAAAAAATCAGGATGGTAGAACGTATCTAATAGTATATACACTTCAAAATCAAGAAAACGATTTTACAAAAATAAAAACTGTAGATATGGTTAAGAAACTAAAAATCATGTTTCAATTTTTTTGGAGCTATTTTCCATTTTTAAGGCCTGAAACTTAGGAGAAACACATAATTTTGTATAGACTTTAAGTGTATATTTTTTTATTTTTCAAAACAACTGGGGGACTTTTCACCATCTTAACCTGCTAGACCGTTTGCAACAAAAAAGTCCCTTAAACATTTCTCTAAGAGATAAGGGTTTCCAGTTTGCAAGACCCCGACTAAAATGTTCTGAGTAATTGCAATTAGCGTTCACTCACGCACCCTTTCAGCGATAGCAATAAAAAGCTGCTTTAGAGGAGTGAGGATAGCGCTCACCCGGCATTGATCCCCGCTTGTGTGAATTTCACACATTCAGGGTAGGGGGCAAGGATTTACATGGGGATTTGTACCACCAACCCGTCGATGATCAGCCCAGCCCTCTTCAATTCGCTCATCTTTCACGTTCATGACGACTGTTTATGTAGGATCCCCGCAACCTCCCCTTTTCGATTCCTTAAGCTGAGGTTAATCGACACAAAAAAGGGAATTGACAATGACCACTCGAATACTCCCGATTATTCTGGTGATTTTTGGGCTTTTTTATCTCAATGTTAAAGCCAAAAGCATACTGACCTCATGTGTTTTTCAGGGTATGGTGTGTAAGGGAAAAAGAGAGTTGCTACCACCACGCACGCGTTCTAATATTAATATCTTCAAGCCTTCCTGGAGGTTCAACGCATGGACTCCAGCTGAGCTAATTTTCCCCCAACTCATCCATTCCGCCAAATTCACCCTCTGGACTGAAACAAGGCAAGAAGGATGCGGTGGCTCTGGGGAACAGAGTCGGCGGCGCTGGATGAGATAATTTTTTGTTTCAAAAAATAATTACATACCTGAAATGTTTGCTCCCATGCTCATTCGGTTAATATTTAATTGTTTTTCTCTCCGAATCCTTCCTCTTGCTACCACTCGTCTCTTTTCCCAGTTCCGGTGAACTTCAGATTTAGAGCACCCAAATTAGAGAGTAGGTATTTTCATTTGGGAAACAGCAGGTTTTTCACATTTTATTTCCGCTTCATACCATGAAATACCGTGTTTTACGACAGAAATGCCAACGTTTCACCCCTACACGGATTGAATAAGAACGGCTGATACGAAAATAGTCTTTCGTCAGTTTAAGCATATAAAATTAATGGCGGAGGCTGATACTTTGTGGAGGTCTATTGTAAGATATAGAGTAAAGATACTTAGCACTATTCCACATAAATATTTTTTTTAATGTGTCAAGATGTTTCACTGTACTGCAGCAACATCACTGATATTTGTGATATTTATAGAATATTTATAAAATCGCAAAGTATCTTTACTTCATATCCTATGTTTAGTAGATTTATTTTGTGATCTCACGGGCTTCTTAGGTTTTTTTAGATGTAATTTACGTTATGCAGACTTCTAAGGATACACACAACCATAGCCCAGAAAGAAATCAAATATGAAGCATTTTATTGATGATGGAAGTACAAAATTTCGAAATGACGGCTGGAAAAATTCTTCAGAAAGACATAATGATCTACAAGTTACAAATCTACGATATACATGAAAGAGGCAAAAACTGTCTATTTTAAGCGCGTGATTCTAATATTAGACAAATACGTGGTGACAAAAATAAAATTACCTTGGCTTTAAATGAATGAATGTGAGAAGAAGGCTCCACTGTAAATTGATGAGGATATTTGATCTAATGAGGCTCAACAGCTGCTCCCTTAGGTAACTATAAAGCCTACAATTATTCAACATGTAAACTGCCATTAATTGCAGCGCAAAATCAGAAACCAGCAGCTTTGATTTAATATTACCAAGTCTATTTTACAAAAATGAATGCCTGAAATAACTACCGTTAGGTACCAATCTTGTTCAGGGCTACACGTCTATATTTTTCTCCCTAGGGCTTGTAAGATTTTACCGTCAATTCAATTCCTAAAATTGCCACATGAGAGGAATCAAGGGGTTTATTTTATTCATGATGGCCGAAAGGGAGCAGAATAATATCATACGTTCGTGCAATAAAGGGCAGCGTATAAAAGTGGATTTAAATATAAAACAATGTCCCAAATAATTAAAACTAGAGAGCACTTAACACACACACACTGCGAGTGGTGGAAGATAATAATTATTGGCTGGAGTAGTCGTCAAGCATTGTCTCTTTTAATGTCCTGGAATTTGAGCGGATATATTTTATTTACAGCAGTGCATTCGATAAAAAATAAATAGAGTATTTGGATAGAACATTACTGAAATTAAATCAATTTTAAATCTTTACCATTCCCAGAAATAACATTTCTCAATCTTACGAGAGGCAAATTTTTGTTACCACTCAGGAACCCGCCACTTTCAACTGAAATCTAAAAGCCTTAAATGTTGGTAATTAATGTGTTCACTTGGTCATAAACTGCGGTCGTCGTGTACTTAAGACTATAGGGGCCCGGCCGCAAAACTACGGTGCAAATGACAGAAGAGCCAAGAAAAAAGTATCAATCTGTAAAAAAATCTGCTGTTTCCCTAAATATCTTTTCTTTAGGCCCAATTAAAAAGATAAGACTTCCTATTGTATAATTCTTAATGAGATATAAAACTAAAAAATTCCCATTGATTTTTCACTACATACGGATTCTTAAAGCTCAATTAAAATACTCTTTTAACATCGGAGTTAAGACTCCTTCCACCTATACATTGGTCTCGTCTTGAACCAGATACAAAAAAACCGTTTTCACGCATCCAACGGGACACATCCTTTCACACTGAATACTCAAGAGTAGCCCTCTTAAAGAAGTAAGTTTACTAATACTGTATGATTGGCGATGGCGAAGGAGGTTGAGAGATAAAGACAGCAGTATTTTTCGTATTATGATCAGCCGCTATTCTCAAGCTATTCACGATGGCAAATTGACGGTCTGAACCTTTTAGAAGATAATTTGATGACGTCACCAACTGATGCCGAGCGGGCGGCCGCCTCACCGCTACTCATCGGACTTATGCGTGGGCCACGTGTGGTCCATTGTTCTTCACACCCCTCTCTGTAATTCTTTCCCTCAGATAAATAATCACCCACTTTGAACAAATGAACCAGGCCTCTAATAACGACCCCAACTCATAAGAAGTGGGTGACAATTTGCCCATTTTCCTATTTGTAACACACGAGAGAATGACTTCCAAATCATTGCCTCCACCAAAATAATTTTCCTACTGAATTATGATTTTGGAAGGGAGTGATCATACCCCATTGACGACAGAGAGCCCGATCTCGCACAGCCCAGACCTCTCGAATCGACATGGATATAATCTCGATTTCACCGCCTGCAGAACACCCTTCCGCGGACGCTTCGATGACTCCCTCCACAAACGCGTCCGCTCCTTGTTATTATTCTCGGCTCGTCGCCCCCCGAGCCACGTTTCTTCGTCTTCCCAGAAAACCGACTCCACGTCAGGCCAACCTCCCCGCCGCCGAGCGTGTGGAGGTTAGCCTGGAATTTGAAACAATAAGGGCGCTCAGTGGATTCCTCCGGGGTATTTTCTCTGTAGACGGATGGAATCCTCAGCTCCCTGCTCGCAGAGGGTGGCGTCGTGGGTGAGGACGGACTGCCGGCAGTGCGTAAAACGTTAGTGGTGAGCAAAAGTCGGGAGAGGTAAGAAAAGAGCCAAAGGAGATGGATTTGGATGGGATACTACCACGAGAGGACCTTCAGGGTAGTTGAGTGCGACGAAAGGTGATTCCTGATAAGCTGCTTTTGTCCCCTTCACCATGAAAATTAATATTTAAGGTCTCTTTTTGTTAGAAGAGGGAAGCACGATAACTTTTGGCTATTCGGGTCGCTATAGTCACAAAAATTAACAATAGAGGCAGGGAGCTATCTGAAAGGGTGGGTTCGCAATGAATTATTTTGATTGGATATATATCAGGCAGAGCTGGTTTCATATGAATCGCCTTCATCAAGAACAAAGGAAAGGCCTTTAGAGCTTTCATTGACGTTACAGCCTTATCCATCTGCCTCTGCTTCATGTTAGCTTCAGGTAATTCGGATGAAAGGCCAAAGAATAGAGCACAATACATAAAAAGGAAGCAGTTCTAATAGATATTTTCTGATGAATTTAGTATGCTTGAACATAACTTTTTCATTAAATCAGGTTCCTTTGCCAAAAATAAGGAATTTTAAATCGATAAGATCCAACTATAACCACCGAGAGTAAATAAAAATCAACCTAGCATTTATTTAAGAACGAACTTATTTCCAAACTCCAACAAAATCAAGAGTTGTCACCAAAATTCATGTACAAATTATTTCATCATTAATCTAAGCCATGATGTTCACACTGCCTGATGAAAAACTCTCTTCCGCATTCATATAAATACGTCCAAGAAATGTTTACATAGACATTTTATATGCCAAACCTTCTCCAAGGAACGAAGGCAATTTATTTTTTTCCATCAATAGGGGGTAGTTTTAGTGATACTAATTCGTATCGCAAACGGATCATACTCTGACTGTACTCGCCGCGCACAAGCGCAAAGGACACTTCCTATTTGGTCCGAAGTGAGCGATAAATATCGATTTATATCAATACCATTTTCATGTTACATATTCAGGAGGCTCAACACAAAAATATCCTTCTTTTTTAGCAGAACAAACGAAACTCAAAAGCAGTAACATTTTGAACCGTATTTACCCGGTAATTGTGAAAGAGTGCCAATAAAAACAGCAAAACGCTCTGGATTAGCTGCTTGAAGTTCTTATATTTGAATGGTAAAGTTAACAGATACCTTGGCCTAATGATTTAAAAAAAGCGGGACATTTCCAATTGAAAGTGATAAAAATCACCCATACAACGAAACAAAAATTCAATGCATTACGTTTGCAAGGAGTACTGGATTAGCTAAAAAGATTTCAGAACTTGAATATTATCTCAAAGGCATATGAATCATAATATTTGTCTTACTCCCATGTTTTAAAAGGCTAGGAGTCAAGATTATTCTGTTTTTATTAGTTTAATTAAATTGAAAATATCTACGAGCATCATTAATGGCAAATCACAGTGGCCCAATAATAAACAGGTACATGAAAAAATACACCCCTTAGAACAAATAAATAGCAAAAATCATTAAGAAACTGAATAACGCTCGTGTTTTTAAATAGGCGAGTGCTTAATGTGGACTTGAATTAGGAATGCCACGATTTTTTACAAATCGCATGAATTAGGCTAAAAAAATTCCTAATCAACCTGTCAACTTTATGCATAGGGTAGTTTAGGATAAGAATGTACTTTGCAAATATATATCATTTCGTAAAATCATCGTTAAATAAACAGAATAAAGAATTAACGCTACTGATTTTCATTTTTCTAGGGCTAAATGTGGACAGGATTAAGGGATGCCAAGAATTTTCGATATTTCACATGATTTAAGTTAAAACAATTCCCAAACCAACCAGTCAACTGTATATATGCAGTAGTTTAGGTTAACGATGCATTCTGGTAATACATTACTCGTTCAAATGAACGAAAAAAGAAGATGCGGCCTAGATTTACACCTTCCTCCTACGAGGCATACGGCCATCTAAGGGGTTCACTCCCGCCAAAGCGAAATAGGTCATAATCTCAATCGACTTTACCTACCAAGTAAGCAGGATACAAGAGGATGCAAATTATGCAAGGCTCCTGCTTTAATTGGAGACGAACGGAGGTTATCACTAAATAGGTCGTCAAACGGGTAAAGATCTCTATCTATTCTGAAGCGCAGTGGAATGATATCGAAAAAAATGAAATCGATATATTTAAGCAGGTAAATTGTAACTCCGCAAAACAAATTCGACATTATGTGCATTTTGCTTTTATATTTTATGCTGGCACTTACACGATATGAATAGGGTCAAAAATAGGATAAATTCCGAAAAAACCACATTTAGATTATTTCGTTAAATTGCCAAGCTCTTTTATAACTTAAATGGGCAGGTATATAGTATACGCTAAATTTACTAAGTCAATTCGGAGAGGAGTTTTTCTCAGACGACGTGAAAAATATCCTTCATTTACCGTCGTCTATATGGTACACAGGATCACCAGAACAAAAAAATTAAATAGGCTAGAAAAACAGAGGGATTTGACATGTCATTCTTTCCGCGTATTATCATAGATATGGGTGTCTTTATTACTAAAAGTAATGGTGTCACTCGCTAGGCCGACTCATTGCGTGTTTATGTTTTTCCATTGTACCTTGCATGCATTTATTGCATGAATCTTATCACCGATGGCAAATTTTTCCTTTGCATGAATATGCACGCATTTTTTTACTATGTACAATATTTTTATGACCACGTGTGTGCATGTGAGGATCCTTTTGCATGCAATTAATTGGTCCGTGCTTACTGCACGCTTATTGCACGAAAGGTGGCCTGCAGGGATGCATTTAGAATTAGAAGTAGATTATTAACATTATTAAAAATTGAAATGAAGTTAAACAATGACGTAAGAATATTCGATATAATTGAGGAACTAAAAAGTAATACTGCTCACGAGCATACATATTTGTAGGGGAAATATTAACATCACTTAATGTGACCTGAATTAGCCTTTGTATTGAGTATAGCATGCCACCTCAAATAGTTAATATGAATTTTAGAGGGTAAAAAGAGAGTAAAACTTTATTTTGAGCCATTTTTATAGCAAAGTTTGGTATGCCTCAATAATTAAATTTGCTAACCATAATAATTATTATTCCAACTGTTGCTACCCAAAAACTGTACAAACATAAAAATTATGAAATTGTTTCCATGACTCTCGTCTGAAGGCCTAAAACTAAGACATCTGACTCAGTATTTAAATGACAGTCCAACGTCAGGCCTCATTATTCTAGTTTTATATCTATCGATTCCCGGTCCAGGGAAACTTTATCTCATGGATATCCATACCGCCGTTCCGTTCGAAATATTACATACACCGCCATGCGCAGAATTGCGCAAGTTTCAGGCTCTCATCAGATTGTGGCTGAATTGAAGTCCTTTCTCCCTCGAATTGCTATCCTTGATGGACCATGAGGGCCAAACAAATAGTACCATGAGCCTCAGTACAATCGCCGTGGGAAATTAGGAACTAGTGACCTTCGCAGTGACCTGGAAAGTCAAAGGTCCGTTATTCGATTCATAGTCCAGGGGAATCTTTTCTCATGGTAATTCATGACTATTTTTTATAACCTGATGACAATCGGTGGTGAATCACTTCAGAATGCAATATCTTGCGCCAATACGGCCGCGCCAGAATGGCCGCGCCGAGATGTCCTAAACCATTATTACAGGAGAACCTATCCTAATGCAAAATGTTAGTTCTATTCACTGTCATGCATACAGTGTAGAAATCAATATCCATCCTTTTACCCTTACATGGTTCCCATCGGTCATATCCATTGTTAAATCTGATAATTGTATAGAGGCGGACACCTCCGTGGCGCCAACACGGAAAACGAGTCCACCCCACCGCGCCGCCGCTGACTCAGCTGAAAACATGTTTCCCAAAATATGCTCGGTACGAGAATCAATACTCAATATTAACACTAGAAGAACTAGACCCGTCATTTCACGAGCAACATCTACTTATTTAATCATACTATAGAGGGGATTTTATTTTGTCGTCTTAATTTTGCCTGACTTTTATTTATTCGCCATGGTAATTATTCTTTTAGAATATAATTTTATTTTTTCACTTAGAAATTAAGTAGTACCACCTGTGTACCTTAAAAGAAAACTTTCAATCCGTCAACATGGCGGGTTATAAGTTTCAATTTTACTTGCAACGGTAACACGTGTTTTATTCAGGAATCACCACTCCGTATTACATCTGCTCACTTTGCTGTTTCAGTTAGCACACATATGCATTGAAAATTCCTTATTACGCGTTGAATAGAAATAAGCAACTGCCATATCCAATGGCGTGCGGTAGGCCAGAGGAGGCGAAGCAGGAGCGACGTGACCGCTGTTCGTTTAAAAAATGTTATGGTTAAATTATTTTTTTAATTGATCAGTTGTGTTGATAAATAAAGAATGAGGTTATATTTAATAAAGTTATCAATAAATATACGAAGAAATATTATTTTTGTATATTATTATATATTTATTTTTTTATTACTATAATTACTATTATTTATTTATTATTTTTTTTTTAAGTTTATCGACAACGTAAAAATTGGAAGATATGGAGACCTCAAGGAGATGGCCGGAGACAGGAGGAAATGGAGACAGCATTGGCGCGGGGGACCTGCCGACGGGCAGAACATCACAAGATGATGATGATGATTTACAATAATAACCACCCGTCAAAATGAGGGGTAATAATCCTTCTTGGTATCCATGCAACCCTGCTCCTTCCAGGGTTAAATCTTAGTTTAGAATTCCTTAGAAATAGGAACTCAATTTTTAATCGCATTTGAATAATGAGCACCGTGGTGACCATCAGCGCGGGCGCTGCCGCTCGCCGCAACCGAAAGAAAACACCCCCGGACGCCACCATAGAAATTTTACTGTCGGCGCTCATGTCTACCTTTGTTACGTCGGCCTTCCCTTCCCAAATTTTTCTGCCCTTGAGTTGCCCGCCGAGCGTCCGAGGGCGGTGTTCTACTCACACCCCCCTACATCTCACGCTGCGTCCGTCCCTGCCACTCCTCCTCACTCCCTCCCGAGCAGTTTGCGTGTCCAAACCACCTCAATCTGCTCCCTCGAGTCTTCACACTCCCCTCGTATGCATTCATTCCGTGCTCTCTTCGTGACAACTTGTATCCACCTCACCTCTGTCACTTTCATTTCTCCTCTCTAAGACCATGTGACTGGACAGACCTTGGTGCTATAAAGCCTTGTGAGTCATGCCACAGGCTCGGAGGACCTCTCCTTTCGTCCTAATGTCGCTTTTTACGGTGTCTATTTTTTCTTGCGCTTCTCTCGCGAAAATAAGTAATAAGAGAACTTTTTTGGATGAATAACCTTACACATTATTTTACCGCAAGATTTCTGTGAATAAAATTCTGCGGAAAAACCAAGTTCGCATTTATTCATCCAAAATGTTCAGCGAATTCCGCAAAGTATCACCGAAAACCACCATCTTTAAGTAAGAAGAGCCCTCAAAGTATTAAATATACTGCTGTACTTAAGATACATCCTGAACCCTCACATTACCATAAACAAAAGAAATGATTTTATATTAACCCATGGATATCAATATTCATTAATAAGCATTTCTGCAAGTTAGTTTTCTCATTTTTGTAAGCTAAAAATGTATTCTTAAATACTGATTTCACCGATAGCAAAATTATTTCAATAATCATTCTGTAATTTGGTGGAGTGGGCAATCAGTTACTAAGTAATCAATTAACAATATTCAATCAAGGTATTCTATCCTTCAAAACAATAAGCCAGATGTTTTTGAATCCCTGAACCGGCTGTGACTTCTTCTCGTGCGGCTTTAGCATGAAGCAATAACGACAACACAGAAGGTTATATATGTATCAGGAGAGAGAGCAAAGAAACGAATAAAAATAGCTCATTTTTAATAGAAATGAGTTGAATGATCACATAAGTACTGACTTCGCGATATAAATTTCTAGCAAAGTAAATTGACAGTAAAAACAGTGTTCCAAACACAAAAAAGTTCAAAGAGGGGCATATCAAACTACGAAAATATGGAAACTACGAAATAATGGCAAGAAAATGAAATGAGAGCAATAGCCACGATTAGCTTAAAAAATTCTCACGGACATAATTTCGAAATAATCGTCTATGTTCGGTAAGCACCTAGTTAAATCCAATCATACAAATAATTTTGGTATGAAAATTTTACTTGTTTGGCTTTTGGTAATTTTTATTGGCTTTCTACAACAACACGAATTAATTTAAGTGAGGAATAATTGTCTCTTTTATGCAGTGAATGATAATTCATTTGATGGACACTCTAGTATTATGATATTATGAATATCTAACGCTTCAATGTGTATTTAACTCTTTGTGTTAAATTTTTATGTTCTTTGTATTGACGCAACGACTGTTCTAACATGCAAGTTCACCTTCCCTTTCAGCGATTCAGTCATCCAAACAATGGCTGTTCAACTATAGAGACGTTTCCTCCCCCCACCTCTCCTTCACACCCCTCTCTGATCTACATTTTTATATTAGTTGTTCAGTGGGCCAATGGTTTATTCGCGACAGATACAGAAATTTTCACACTTTCTTTCCTCTTTCCACGCTCTCTCTTCCGTACTGTCCCTTCGAGAGCGGACTGTAGACTGCCAAGAAAAAAAGGAAGTCCACCCTCCCGCACTCAGCGCCCAGGAACGGCCCGCCGGCCAACCGCACCAACGCATTCAAATATGCGGCGGGAGACGCACTCCCCAAACATTAGTGCATTTATGAAATTGATTTTTATAAATTAATACCTTAATAATGAAATAAGTTTCGAAACCATTGTCAGTATCAATATACGACGTACAAAGATAATTTCCATTTTTCCAGCTTATTAGGAATCATGGTGAGCACTTACAGCCTTTGGTAGACAAAAATAATGATATCACAATGTTTTAAGTTAAATACTGAGGTAAATATCAGGTAGGAGGTTGAGGGGAAAGTACAGAAGTGCTTCTATGAAGATGGACAAATGAGGAATTAGGAAGAGTTTGCTCGTTGACACAGCCAAAATTCAAAAGACATTTTTTTAGTTTAAGCAGCATATTAGGGTATTCAAAGGAACTGATGCCCAGCAAATAAGAGCTTGTACAGGAGAGTTATTTAGATGTTCCACGCGCAGAAAGGCGATTATGGACCCTGCTGGCGGAGGGTGAGAACAGGCGATTGTGTTCCGGGTAAAGAGGAGTATGGAGAATGTGAAATAGGGAGGGAATGAGGAAGTGATTGGCATGATGGGTGAGGATAGGAAACTGCTGAATCAAACAAAGAGGAGGTAAAGGGTATTGAGTATGCGGGTTCGGGTAGTCGATGAAGAGGCAGAATCCCAGTGGAGGGGGGAAAGCATGCTATGAATCCAGAGAAGGGCGAACAAGAAAAGAGGCTTTATTGATGAGTAGAAGGAGCCTAAGCCGTGCAATGACCAGAGGGATAAATTCCTCGATAATGTGTAAGGCTGCCTCTGAAACTCATTGATATCAGGACCCCTTCTTTCACTGTAAAAAGTCTTACGACATAGATTTGTTTCCTAAAAAATGCATAGGCACTAATCTCTTATTCTGGAATGCCGACTATTACATTGAATTACGGTGTTTCAAGTTACAGAAACCTAATTATTTTTGATTTAGAGACAGAAGGATATAGTGGCGGATACATATTGGGGGCAAGGGCGGCGCCCCCTCTTGCGGGTCCGCCCGCATTCCCGAACATTTAGGAACCACAATTTTAACTTTTTTATATCGTAAGATAGCATTGTCCTGTGAATGTGTATAATCATTTTAAATAACACTTTCTTAAACTTTGCATGTGACTATTTTCTAACTACGATAAGAGTGAAGGTAGCTCAAGATATCTTTAGCACCCCCCTTGAGTTTTTTTTCTATGTCCGCTGGAAGAATAGTTAGACTCTGTTTTAATAAAAGGCCTCCATCATTTTACTGTAACATCATAAATAATAGTATAATTTTCGCATACATTTTTCAGGTTACTGGTAGTTTCGTGGGGCCAAGAAATGGTCAGGTATACTGGACCGAAGGGCGACCCTTTTTCGAACCCTTTCTCGGGCACTCAGAGATAATCCGGGTCCTCGGGAGACGGGCGTCACAGTATGAGGTAGGCGCTGCCGATATGACCTGTCATAGTACATTTTTTACTTTACTAATGCCAGTACTTGGAGGTAAACAAATGCACCTATCATTTTTATTACCGTTGTGCGATTAAATGCATATTTTGATCGAGGTTCTACAATGAGAAATAAGGATTTTACGAAAACTGATCAAATTACGCTGATTGCCTCCACTGATTTGGTAACGCCGTAATTTTGTGAGGGAAGGGGAAACGTGAAATCTCCTTTTTCTCCCCCCACTCCAGCTTTAAGCTTGTCCACGTGTATGAGTGTATCTGGAATTCTGGTGACTAAGTTTCGCAAAGGTGTTTGGCAGGGTGTGAGCTTTCGCTGACCTTCACTACTTCATTTATTCCTCTATATCTACATAACTCCATGCGAGCCAAGGGTGTCTGGCAGGGGGTGACCAATCATCAAGATCACCACAAGCGCATGAAAAATAAAATCATGTAATCACCATGTACATAATACCCTGAGAGCCACCAACATGCGGCATGCAAGAGGACCGCCACATGCACACCGCACGGTCATAGAAATAGTACGCATACTAGAAAAATGTACATGCTTATTCATAAAAAAACTGGCTAATGGTTAGTAATTCCTAGAGCAAATACATGCAAGGTTAGAACTATGAAAAAAAACATGCTATGAGTGATCCTAGCCAGCGACGCCATTAATTCTATCAATTGAGACAACGTTGCAATCCTTAATAGCTACGAGGGAAGAATGGCAATTTTAAATCTTTCTGTTTTGCAGCCTATTTCTTTTATTTTATTCTATGATCACGTCTACTATAGTACTATGGTAAACGAATGATATGATTTACGTCGTTTGAGGAAATATGTTCTTCGAATTTCCTAAGTAAGTTAAGCCTATACTTCGATCTACGCTCCTCTAAAGATTCCCATCCTAACTCGTGTAACATATTGGAAACGCTGCACTTTTTGTCGTAACAACTCATTACAAATCTGGCCGCTCTGCGCTGTACTCGATTGATTTCAGCTATTATTCCTACTTCATAAGGGTCCCATACGCTAGCAGCATACTCTAAGTGAGGCCTCACTAGATTCAGGGCGAATCGCCAACACGCATCATGTAAGAGAACCGCTACATGTACACCACACGGTCATAAAATATTACGTATAATAACAAATTATTCATCTACATCTACTAAATACCCTGCGAGCCACCTCCAGGGTGCTTGGAAGGGGTGATCAATCACCAACATGCAGTACGTAAGAGACTGCAACATGTACACCACACGGTCATGAAATATTGCATATTATAACAAAATATACGTGCCTATTCATTCGTAGTAAAAGTAGATTTATATTATTGACCCTATTACTGAGGCTCTTCTATGGCCTAGGGAGACAACAGAATAAAGCCAATATCTACCGCTACATATTAATCTGCAGGCCTCCTACAAAGGTGTTTGGCAGGGGGTGATCAATCACCAGCATCCAGTAAGCAAGAGGCTACCTTCGTCGGAAAATAAACTGCCCTAAAATCAAACCTATTCTAGCGTTTGAAAGGAATGACGGAGGGGGGTTGGAGGCCGGGAAATTCTTTTTAGCTTACTCGGGCGTTTTCAAGGGCCGAGAAGCCATTTTTGGCACCAGTATCCATACCATTCTATCCCTGTGGTGCGCACCTTAATCGGTAGAGTACTATAATAAATAAAAAGGGGTGTTATGGAGGGCCAGAGCATAGAGCCAAATGGCCAAAATTGCATATATTTAATCGCATTTTTCGCGATGTTCCACCACCTAAAGGTTATATTTTCAATACGCCAGCCGTAAGGTATTAAAAAACACCTCCAGAAAACGTTTTTTCTTTTTGGCCCTCTCAAGCATATTTTATGAAAACATGCATTACAAATTTTCAAATCGACGTCTACCATCTTCTTGTCCCGCTCAAATTTTTCAAACCCAATTGAAAATCTGCTCCATTAAATAAGGTTTCAAATGCCGCAAACCGCATTAAAAAATATGCATTCTTGACCGAGATATTTAAAAAAGAGTGAAAATCGTATTTTCGATCTAGCCGGCCCTGGTGTGCATCTAGCGGGCTGAAAATGTGGGGAGGTTTGTCCTATTTGATCCCAAATCGCATACCCCAAGTATGGGAAAAATCCCGGAGGGGGGACTTTACACCTTCTTAACCGGCTATGCCCTTTGAACAACATTCCCATTTCCCGCAATATTTTCATTATTACATCATTGAAGGGAAATTTATGGGGATATGAGAAATGCTTAATACTCTATTAATTGTGTACCTCATTCTTGATGAATAATTCTCCTCCATACTTCAATTTACTTTCTCTCGTATATTGTCCGATCAGTCGAAGTATATTTTTCTTACGATTAACGACTTATTAGTCTTATGACGAGACATAAAGAACTTAAAATACATAAAATAGCTGCCGCAATATAACTGCAAATAATGTACGTTAAAAGTAAAAGTGTGATTTTGTGACACCAGAAGACTGGGTAGTTCTACTGCAATGACGATACAAAATTTCCAATCGGACGCAATTAATTCCAGCGGGTATGTAGCCGTAGTATTAGTGCAGCGGGATATCCATTGCACGCATGTAGAATCGGAGGTTTGAACTTGTCTGAGGGAAAAAATTTCAATGCTACATAATGACAAAAAATGTTTTTCCTAAACACTTTAATGCATATTAACCACTGATTTTGTTATAAAATTCATGTTTTACACAAAAATCGTTATTTATTTGTCTCGAGATCTCAAGAAGAGCCTGGAAAAAATTTCTGGCAGATACTCGTCAGGATGAAATCCTCTGTCGCATTACCCGAATATACGCCTTACGCAGCGATTGGGACTGTCTTACACGTTGCCTGTCGCTGTAAACGATAGAAAACATAGGGATCGCTTTTTTTCTTATGTCCACCAATTTTACCATGTTTTTGTGCAACCAACAATCAGCGCATTTATTTTTTGTAGGTAAATCGACATTTTATGGAGTTTTGTTGCAGAGATCCAAGAGATGCAGTATCTTCAACTGGGGACCCCCGACAATATATGTGGATTTTTACGGGGTGAGATCTAACACATCTACGACTCAAACCTTATGCTTTGAATAAATTAATCGCATAAATTTAAGACGCCGGCAAAAAGTTTTACATTGAAAGGTTTGGAGACGAGGTGGTTAGTGCATTTCAAGCAACAGAAATACACTAACAAAGTGCGAGGGAGTGAAGCCACTACCAAAGAAAAGACGACTACAACATTCTACAATTTCTTTAGATAATTATTCACTCTTGCTGTCAATATATACTAAGCTGTATACTATGAAATTACTATTTCATGCTAAACATAGTTTTTAAATCATGAACATGTATACACTGAAACGCAGCCTACCTGAATAATTTTGAAATTAAAAAAAAACAACTTATGAAGTCCTTCAGTTAAACTTCACAAGTTCATGTGAAATAAATATTTCTAGCGATAAATTTATATAATTACGATTTATTTTAAAATTTAATGCTGCATATTCACTACGGGACGGGATAAAAAGCCCCCTTTATTTTTGTCCTTGAAAAATCAGTTCATTCACTCTAGAAAATTTTTATTTCACAGTGGAAGAATTTTGATTCCAAGAACGGCATGTAAAAAGCGCAGGAATGGACAGAACGAGAAAAGAAGTTCACAAAAGGGAGGATATAATGCCCTCGATGATGGATTGTCATTAAATCGTGGGAGAGTAATCATGGTGGGGGAGATAGGGATTGAATCGACATGTGGATGAAGGGAAGGTGGGGCCGGGGAAAACGAAGAATTGGACGGCCATACCTTTAATCTTTATCAACCACATATTCAAGAAGCATCGATCTAATCGGCATTTCGGAGAGCTACATCATTATTACTGGTCAACAATCATATGATTGGTATGACGCAGCTTTCCACTCAATTATCCAGTCAGCTAATCTTTACACAGCTAAGTATTTTCTTTCTTTCACATGCTTCTTTACCTGTTCCATATATTTTTTCGAGGTCTTCCTTTTCTGTTCTCACCATCAACTAATCTCTCGGCGATTGTCTTCATCCCGTCTAAAGATATACCTAATAAATAAGGCTTTGTTTCCCTATCCAGTTTTTCAATAGATTTATCTTCTCTCCTACTCTTCTCAGGACTTTATTATTGCGCTTTCAGACGATCCATTCACTTTATCCTCATCATTCTTCTGTAGCACCATATTTGGAAAGCTTTCACCCTGAATTTCACCGCTTTTTTTTCATTTTCCATGCCTCAAATTCGTAGAGAAGTATACTTCAAATGTAAGCTCTGATAAATTGATTCCTTACGTCTATGTTTATATTTCTCGCTGCAAGTAGATTTTTCTTTTTCTGGAATGCTTTCTTTGCCTGGGCTA
Organism: Ischnura elegans; assembly: GCF_921293095.1. Lineage (NCBI taxonomy): Eukaryota > Metazoa > Arthropoda > Insecta > Odonata > Coenagrionidae > Ischnura > Ischnura elegans. The sequence goes on from NC_060259.1 coordinate 50,918,845, forward strand.
TTGTGCTCATAATTTCTTCCTTGCTTTTTCTATTGCTAGTTATTCTGCTTCCGAAATAATGGAAATCATTCACTTCTTCCAGTTTTTATTTCCATGAGTTAATATTATTCTTTACTTCCTCACTTACATCTTTACATTGAAATACAAAAATCATAAGTTTCCAAGTAATCTTCCGCGGAGATTATGACGGCAGGCAGCGATTCTTCCGGGTATTCTTCCGCGTTTTTCCATTTTACTGGACAATGTTTCCAAGAATCAAGTTGGCGAAATATTGTCCAGTAAAATGGATAAACGCAGAAGGAAACCCAGAAGAATCGCTGTCTAAAATCATATGTTTGTTTGCCCGCTTGGAATTTTTAGCAACTTGTGTATGTCATTCATCCATCGACGTCACAGCCAAATTAAGAATCCTTTTAGACAAGAAGCTAAAACTTAATTTTAAATGCATCCTGACCGTAAGTATTCCCAGGCAGCTAACGCATGAAGAAATTCGTGGTATCGATGATAAGTTTTTTAAAATGCTCATCTAAATCACAGTCACATAATGGTATCAGTTGACATTTTTTTAAATGATACAAACAAGCGAGTACTAACGATGATCAAAACTTTCACCGACCAGCAAGTTAAAATTCTCTGGCGATGGCAGACATTCGAATCAGGTTCGTTCAAAGCTATTGATCTAATTTAACGGTCAAGACTTTATCGTTTGCTGGAGATGTTATAAAGTTACGAATTTGGTTGCGCCTCAAAGCCCAAGAGTAACGGTAAAATCGGATTATTCCTCCTCGAGGAAGCTTCACAATGGACAATGTTATTTAATGATATTAAATAAACCGCATGAGTCACAATATTATCCGAAAAATAACCACGAAAGAAACCAGGGTCGCACTTTTAGGGAGCAACCAATTATTGAACAAGGGGGAGAAAATACCACAGGGGGTAAAATCCTCTTCCATCCCAGTAAAGATAAGTGATTTTTCACTCCAAATTTTCTCAGCAAAATTTGAGAATTAGCATTTACAACTAGAATAACGCCATCCTAAGCTTTAAATGATTGATGGCCATTGATTTGTAACTTTCATCTCCTCGTCGCATAATGCAGCATGTACGAAGCCTGCCAAATCGATTTGCCTTTTTTTTAACCCGACGCGAGAGCGAAAGCCTGTTATAAATTCAGTTTTTTACCCCCGCCCGCATGACAAATACGAATTTTTATCTCAAATGCTTTGCCTGTATAAAAATATACATGCACATACGACCGCCGGGGTGGAAAACCCGTGCGAAGGGAAATATTTGCAGCCTCCAAAATTTCTGGTCCGAGTCTTATTTCCTTGCTAGATTAGCCGTCGGTAATATATTTGACGGTTAATGCTGTAACAAGGTAGATAATATTTAAGGTTTAAACCTATGTACTGCCTATGCAGAGTGAAGAATAAATCCGTCATAGTTCATTATCATTTATATTATTATTATAATCTATAGGAATTAGTATATCAAATTATGTATTTCAAATACTCAGTTACTTTTCTCATTTATTATCAATTGTTTCAAGCTTCATTCCAAACTTTTGTAGCCGCCACGATATCATTGTAGTTCGCAATTGCCTTACGATCAGCATGAGGAAATAGATCTGACAATATTATGGTTCAATAACTTTGAGCAAGGGAAGCACTTAAAGGAAGTTCAGAATCTCACTTGAGAAGTTATATTGTCGGTGTGGAAAGAGCAGAAAAGTTAGACAGGCTTGTTCTTTCCACAAGTAGTCCTTCAAGAGCAATAATCCTTCCGAGACAGAACTTCTACAATATATAACAAGACTATCTATTTCTGCTACTTTCGCAATTTTGTGGAAAATAGATTTCAGAAGGATAATGAAGCAGAATCGCATTTATAAGGTACTATGTAGTCATCTATAAAGGTGCAAATGCATCGTCGTGTATTTATCCCTAGACTATTTTCCACTTCGTTATCCTTTTCCAGCCCTTTCCTGCAGGCGTCAACGAAAGCAAAACGTTTTCCACGCTACGAGTAGCATAAGAATATTTTAGACCTCTCTTCACGGAGCCCATTCTGGGAGGATTGGCAGGGTAGACTCGTCCCTCCGATATGGGACCCAACTCAACGGAGCGCCGACCATTACCCCTGCCACTTGACTCGACCCTCCAGCGGGTTTCCGGGGTCAACTAATTGTGATAACAGTGGTTTTTATAAATAATTATTGATTATGTTTCCGAGAATTTACACATACATAAATACAACTTACATTTTTTTAAGCATTGTGGAATTTTAAACGGATTTCTAGAGTTGATAATAACTAAGTTAGGACTTTCCAATTTTTACAGATGGTTAGACGTCAAAGTTTTTTCTTTGAATAAAGCTAAATATAATACTTCTCACCCTTCTTCTTCATTCGGGCTTTGATGCACTCGATGGTTCCCGCTTATTCGTTGCCGTTGCCGTCGAAATCTCTTGCTCAGATTCTGATGTCTCCTCTTCTCAATCGGGATGGATCTTCATCCTCGGCTATCACTTTGGTGAGCAATTCCGAAATGGAATCCTCAAACAAAGACTTTTTTTTTACATAAATTGTCTAAAACAGATGAAATTAGTACACTTAACCGACCACACAGTGAAACAAGAATGAGAATCAAAAAATGCCTTTCTTCGAAGCAAAATTTTGGAGTACCGTGAGAACACTGCTTGCTTGAGAGCCAAAGCTGAATTGAGAGTGAAATTAGAGAAGAGGGAATGCATTATCGTATGGACTGGCATAAGGATTAAGAAATGGGTTTTTAGTGATAAGGTTTTCTTAGAAGTTTTTGAGGTATCCAGCAATAAGTGATAAGGTTAGGGAAAAAAGAATGCAAGCCTGAAAAAAGAACTATCTCAACGGTTTATTAAGGATCGCTTTTCGAAGAATCGAAGAGGGTAAAAGAAAAAATCAGCAAAAATGTCATCAGCGCTCAACATCTGGACGGTATGAATGCACGTGCGACATCACCGTGGGATTGGAAGGGTTGGTTTTACCGCGTAGGTTGCCCGAGACATGGTCAGGCTGCTGAGCAAATGTTCAATCCAGAATCAGTAGTTGACAATAGGGCATACAACGTAGGTACGGAAGTGGCTACACAAGATACATTACCTTGGCATACCAGTGAATCAGTCATTACTTTGCGGAAAAAAGAATTAACCAGAAAATAGAGGGTATGCAATGTAGAAAGGCATTCGATTGTAACAAATATGAGCGATAATGACAATAAAACGACATAATTTCCCCATTAGATATTTTTCATCCCATAGGGAAAAACAACGTATTAAAGAATTCACGTATGAAGTTCGTTAAAAATAACACTAAAATTTCATTTATTGCTTGCTTACGCACAGAACAAAACGAAGAATTCATTCCAATTCATATAAAATTTGAGCATGCAGCAAATTATTCTTTGCGAAAATCATTGCCGTTTCAACCAGTTCACCGCGGATTCCTGCAGTGGGGAGGATCATAAATGGGTGGGAGGGTCGGTCTTGCCTAAGGGGTGGCACAAGGGTCTCGCTAAGCTGGGCCCCAGGCAAGGTATGAATACCACCGACCATTGCTATCCCAGCGGTTGCTTTCCTTCCCCCGCGACAGCTATACCCGACATCCGGTCGTATGCGTTGAAAATCGTCGACAGCTATAACCGACGTCAGGTTTTATGCGTATGAAAATGTCAGTCGGCTCGACCCGACAACCGGCGCGAAAGGGCTAGTACGTCCTTCCGAAAATGCTCCAAATAAGCTTCCATTGGCCATGAACCCTCGTCATCTAGTCGCCAAGGTGCGGCTCAGTCGGCGTTGCGGCCGAGACCATGCGACGTCATAAAGCCCAAATCGCCCAAATGTACCATGTGTTGACTACAAGCGCCATCACAGCTCGGCGTTGCGTTGACGCCGCGGCTCGTGAGACAATCAGAGCCCATGTCTGAGAATTGATGACGTCATGTCGCCAACTCGATGCGTCCTCACAGAAAAATCTGATCGTTTCAGATTTTCTCTACATGAAGGCGGCAGTTCGCCCTCGATTTCGAATTCCCGTTTGTTTATGGGGAGCTAAGGTATACAAACATTCAGGAATGGCTCAAATGGGAGCGACGAATGCTATTAATTTCGTTATTCACTATTATTTCAAAGTTTTAAGCATAGATATTTGGAATCATTCCCAAATATGAGATAAATGTTAACCCTAGATAAGATTACAATGACTGAGGAGCGTATAATAGTATAACACATACCCTTCAATTGTATTACAAGCTAAATACTGCGTGAGAGTTTCTTGCTGGTGACAACGATCGTTTAAATGCAAATTTATTTTTTGTAATCGTGCCCTCATGATCTGCTCAGTTGAAGCTATTTAGATGTATCATAAAGAAATGTTCCTTATAACGTTTCACTTTACTCATGTTCACTGAGTGTATATAATTTGTTATTTTTCTTACACACCAAGCTAGTAAATAAAACTTAAAGGTCATAACAATGCAAGTGCCATCGCTACATGATTAGCGACTCTATGGTCGCTACCTATATCAACTTCCAATGCTATTAATAGTTAGGAAGAATATTTTAAGAAATAAAATTCCGTGAAAATGCACAAAACAACTTATAAATGGTGCGTTTCGTGAGTGAGCGTTTGCCTATGATACATGCATGTTTGGAAAATAAATTCCTGCACCTGTCGCTGTAATAATTATTTCCATCACTACTCTAAGCTGGTGACCCTTGTGTTCCCTAAGACCTTGTGAACACATGGTATAATAAGTACTGGCGGTGGGATTACTGAGAGAAAGTAAGCGGGTGTGATTATAGTTACTTTGTAAAAATAAATTGAGCACAGATATGAAAATATTCCCACTAATTAATCATTAACAAGCACGTAAAATTGGAGAATATACGCTATACAGACAGCTATCAAATGTATAGCTGTCTCACGTTTGCGGATACTATTACCCAAATTAAAAACAACAAAAGTCAATATTCTAGTCTATTAATATAAAAATAATCAAAAAATACAAGCCTTCTGAATAGTGATAAAAGGTAGGTGTAAAAGTTACTCAAAAAGACGAGGAATTAGACCGAAAGAAAAATTAATTACTCGAAAAAGGAAGAATCACAAATTAAAATTGCTTAGTAATCTATCCCACCCACCATTCAGCTCCTTATAATTGCTTACTTGACATCTCTGATAACTAGGAAATTACTAAACCAAATATAGCCGGTTCATTATCCATACAAGGCCTCAAAAACAGCTATGCAACCATAGTCAAGGGAAGAAAGATCACATCATCAAAGAAGACATTTTAGCTTATTAAAATAAAAAAGTGACCTGAGGCCTCTTCCCACTGGGGTGGACATTAAAAGGTTGAATGTGATTCTCTAGCAAGTACATAGCAAGTTGGCAAAGTATGGTCCTTCTATTTAATGAAAAAAATAGAATATCGTATTTTTAACGATACCGTCTTTATTATTTTGTAAACCCTGAGTGAATGTTAAAGATTTTCCGTAGGAGTTAATTTTCCAGTAGTTTAATGTAGTAAATAAAAGGAAACACCTTTGGAGGAAGCTGAAACCACCCTCATGCATGTAGCGTGCTTGATAATTTTTTTCAGCATAGCAATGAAGTACTTAACGTAGTGACCTATGGCGAATACTCATCTCCAGCCAAATTCCCATGCGGTGGCTCGTAGGGTTATATGAAGGTTCTTGCATAGACGTTTGGGCCGACCCACACTGAAACCTGTGAGAGAGCTGAAGGGGAGAGGTTGTGGGGAATTCAGGTATGGGAAGGTGGTGGTGTGGTCAAGGCCAACAGAGAGGAAGTTTGATAGCAAAGCTACCCAGGTTTGAGGATTTCTATTGTTGAGAAAGAGAGGCAACCTTTTTCCAGAACAAAGGACAAGGCAAAACGAGAAAATGCGACACTATAAGGCAAACTCTTCTCCGTCCTTTCTTTCGCTCATGAGGGAGGGAAGATCGGTGCAGTGGCGCCCGAGATCTTCTTTAACTTCTCGCTGACAATGGCCGAGTTTCATTCCGTCATGGCGAGCAGAGTAGGGGGAAGGTAGGTGCGTAATTTATAATCAGCTACAGTTCCCAGCATTTAATTCGAGTTGCATTATGAAAGTTAAACTACAAAATGTTGCCGGAAACAATCAACCGCTGAATAATGTAGTTTTTCTCGGCGTATAGTTTGAAGGAATAACATGCTACCTCAGTAGGTAGAATTCTACCTCTGAAAAACAATGGCAGACTCAGCCTTCGAAACGCTGGCACCTAATACCAAAACCAAACCCATTGGGAAACCAGAAGTTATTTCTTCAGACTGTTGAATGAGTTTAATAGAGTTCGGTTCCCATTTTTGTCCGAATCGAAATCAATGATTGTGCCATTATTTCAACCAGCTTTGTTTTTAATCCATCTGGCTTAAGGTGCCTTCATAGCTCGGCGTTGCGTACTTGGGGGTGGAGCGAACTCATCTCAGCAAGTTGGAGCCCTTCACAGCTCTGCGTTGCGAAAACAAATGAAAGGCAAAAAGCGTCGGCTCCTAAAAATCGGCCTGGGTGCATATCATCTTATGATTTCGAGCCAAACGCACAATATACACGTTGTTTTGTGCATTTTTACGCAATTTTATTTCTTAAAATATTCTTCTTAACTATGTATAGCATTTGGAGTTAATATGGCGACCATAATGTCGATAATCATGCAAGTAATGATGGCCCTTGCCTACGCATTATTATGATCTTTAAATTTTATTTCCTAACTCGGAATATTCGAAAAATAGCTAATTACATACTCTCAGTGAACATTAGTAATGTGGAATGTTATCAACACTATTTATTAATGATAACTGTTGCACAAACAGATTGTCCTCGCCATGTTATCCAAATAGCTCCAACTTAGTAGATCATGAGGGCACAATATTAGATATCAATTAGAATTTAAACGGCCGTAGTCACCAACAAGGATCTCTCACGCTGTATTTAGCTTGTGATGCCGTTGACGGGTATGTGTTATGCTAACCTACGCTCCTCAGTGATTGTAATCTTATTTAGCGTTTACATTTATCCTATGTTTAGGAAAGATACGAAATATCTATGCATAACACTTCAAAATAATAGTAAATAACGAAATAAATAGCATTTGCCACTCCCATTAGAGCTAATCTTGCATATTTGTATACCTAAGTTTCCCATAAACAAAGACCAATTCGAAATCGTCGGCGTACTGCAGAGAAAATCCGACAGGTTCAGTTTTTCTGCGACAACGCAGCGAGCTGGAGACGTGACGCCATCAATCCTCAAAGACGGGCTCTGATTGGCTCGCTAGGCGCGGCGTCATGGCAACGCCGAACTGTGAAGGCACCCTTATTCACGAGGCCGTCGTCGGAAACAAAGACTTAGGGCAAGTAGGGCTCAGTTGGTGAGAATACGCTTAACACTTCATCACCTATCCATTCCGCGGGGATTTGAACCCCTAGACCTCTACTTGCTACGCCCATGCTAATTCATGACTAACTATTCGGTTTAAATTACCGCATTGAATGACGTAAGATTTTTCAGTTCATTCCACAGAAGTCTAGGATTTTATCCTGGAATGAATGTGTTGTCTTTTCTACCGATATTTTTTTGAAACGCACGAAAATATACCTTCGAGTTATTTTTGTCATTCATTAGTCATCTCATGTCACGAGTGACACTTCATTTTTCGTTATGGATTTATGGTTACTTTAAAAGGAATGAAAATTCTATGCCGTCGGTAGTTTTCTGCCACATGGCAATATGATTGAGCGCACATCACCACATCTCTGAACACTACAGATTCTCTCCCTTTGATAGAATTGAATTATCCCACCAAGGTGCGGAAGGGTTGTTCAGAATCAAATGGATGAGGCTGCATATTGATGCTGCAGGTTGATTCAGCATGCATTCATCCCATTTCATCAGCCCTTCAAGTCTGCTCAATATTCATGAAACACTTGCCACGGTTCATCTGCATGCTACCTCGATAGACCCCGAACACGCGTTAGGCAAGAGTGCGATGAACAACAGTCGAGTCAAGAGAAGAATGGATAAGCGAATGATGAGATCGTTTGGATTGCAGCAAAATTCATATCCAATTCGTTTATTTTCTCAAAAAAAAAATGAATTGATGTGATCACAAGAGAGAAAATTTAGAGCCAAAACATGAATTTTCGTATTAGGAAACAGATTTCAGCTTCACAGCGAATTTCTCGGTGTAATACAGATAGAAGACTGATATCAAATCCTCTAGCAATCTAAACCTATTGAGTGATACCTCGATATGCTCAAAAACGGACGCCCTCTACAAGTTCTTCAACTACGTTTGCTAGATCGCAGCAGTATCATTAAAAATGGACTCCTATTTTTATGAAAACAAATGTAGCAATGGCGTTGCTAACAGTTGCCGGAAATTCAATTCGTTGAATTCCGACAAATGACCCATAATCTATAAAAAAAAAAGTATTGGTATTTGTGAATGCTAATCAATTCTATTAATGCCATGTTGCCAAATGGAACCGCGGCGGCGGCGGTGCCAGTTCCCTGGAAGCAAGGCTGCTGTACCGGCGAAGGCGTGAAAGTCCGTGGAGCCTGCTCCGACCGCGGAACAAAGAAGTACAACGTATTCCACACATTTCTTAAAAATTTGGAGTACTTTCATCCCCATAACATTGACAATAAAACCATGCTTCAAGCATTAACAAAAACCAATCTCTTATAAACGATTTCATGAAAAATTACCCCTCTACCTTACAATGATAATACACCAAACGTTATCTGTTTGTCTTCAATTCATACCACACAGTATTACGCATCGCAAGATAAATGACTGCTACTTCCTAACACATTGGATATCGGACCATGACGTGGGAACATTGCGATTAATATATACATGTATAGTAAAACTAATAAATAATTTTGATCGTGGCTTGACCTGATGAGCCATGAAAATGAATGAAGTAAAATGTTTACCTTGAAATAATTTAAACCCCGTATCAACTCCCATCGCTGCTACTGAGAGTTCTGCTGTTTTCGTCCTCCAAGTTACTACCGGATGATGGATTCCTTGTCTTCCTCCACCACACAATCCTTAATCCAGTGATATAGAAATATGGTTAGCACCGCACAAAGTTTAATCGCAATAATACACTGACGCTCGCAATATTTCATTGGCCCGTAGGAAATGCAATCTTTTATCTACCACTCGAGGATTTTCTTCTAGCACGGGCTTACTTATTTAAATTTCGGAACGAGAACCCCAGCCTTTTTAGCAGCCTCATCGTTTTACTAGGACTTACTAAGTATTTATAATGCCATTTTTTCTGATTAACGGTAATAAAATCAGAAGAAAAATAATCCTACCAATCGCTGCTCTGATTAGGGCTATTAATACATTCATAACGAAATTTTACCTATCTTTTAACACAAGAGTAAAATTTAAAGGGGCTTATGACAGGAATAACATCTCCACCTGCTACCGAAAAGTTGGCGGGTTTAACTCCCACTGGGGTGGAAATTACTCGGCGTCAAAATGATGTGTCGCTGTACTTTCCAAATTTATACCTTGGCTTCAGTGCATGCTAAAATAATGATTTATACGTCATTTTAAAGAAATTTTCATTCTTCATTCTTCATTCTAATTTATTTTTTGTTTTATGAAACTTTTAAAAATTTATGCACGCCAGTGCAATAAATGACTCCGCACAAATCATTCCGTGCTGATCATAGTAATTCAACGAAGGACATTTACTAACACTCACGCCCATTCCACACAGGTGTGATTCCAACCCGTACATTTGGGATTAGTAATTAAGGACTGTATAGTTCATTTTGTTTTTGGATTAAATATTTATTTCAAGAGTCTTATAATATCACATTACATCTGGGGTGAGGCCTCGCCTGTGAGATAAACCACATTTTTTTTAGATTTCCATCCGAATACCGAACTGCATTTTCTCTCAGAAACACTACAAAACTGCATTAGGAAAGAGAGACAAAGAAGATATTATTTCAAAAAGAAAACGATTGATTTTTTTATCATATATATTTCAGTATATTTTTAGGTGTTTCTGCATATCTGTATGTGCGTTCCCTTGTAAGATGGATTTTAGGTATTGCAAAAAAGGATTAGAATAGGCTTCATTGGAGATCTTAACTTAACTCCATTTACAGGCCAGCAACAATTAGAAGAAATTTACAACCATTCATTTACGGAGGATTACGTTTCAATGCTCAATGATAGCTCGAAGCGCAAACCTTGGCTAGTTCCAACTAAAAAACTCCCACGCAGTACGATATTCTTCCGTTTCTTTTACGCCTAACTTTCAAAGGAGAGCTAATATACATTTTCCTTGAGTTTCAGCCCATGAGGTGGAAATTACAACGGAAACATGGCTCTTAATCCATGAGAATGAAACACCCAATGTTGAGGGTTAATTGGGTGAAGGACTTAGGAGTGTATTGCCTTTTCTTGCCCACCGGTACAAAATATGGGGGCATTGCCGAGGTGACTCCTCCAATTAAACTTCTGAACTCATTCCCGAACGTAGCGTTCCAGTCACCTCCCCTCTTTGCCCTTACCGGGAGCAAGGGTACGAAATCGCCCCTCTCCGCCCGAACGGAGCCTAAACTGCCACTCTTTATAGAGGTCTGCTTTCCCTGGGTCCTCGGAAGCCGTTTAGCCGAGGGTTCACCTCCCGTTTATATCGCTATCAGTTTGGTATTTAGGAAAAAGGTTGACGAAGAGGATCGGGTTAACACTTTTCACCAGGGCTTCTTATCAAGGGAATCTAAGCGAATAAATTGGATGGCAGCGGCCTGATGGTCCAATCGAGCGGGCAGCGGTCCTTGGCCCTAACTTAAACTCTAGAATATCTGCTGAGTTGTAGATTCGTGTTTTGTAAGCTCATGGATACCAAAAGACCATTGAAGGTTGACACTATCACTACTTTTGACTTCTTATAGCACGAGTAAAAAGGATAAAGATAATCTTTAGTAATTTATTCAGGAAAATTGTCTACTCGTAAAGCCCCTGAATTTATCTATGTAAGTATGACCTCAGATATGTGATAAACAGGCAACTTTTTGTCATAAATATTAATTCTTTGTTAGAAAATATGTTTTTCAATGTGATGATGCAGTAAATATTATTCTTGAAAATTAAAAGCAAACAAATTGCAAAGTCTTATTCATGCAAACAACACATCTATTTCAACGACACGAACATATGCGTTAAATATTAAAGCCCACTGAAAACAGGTTGGCAGCGGTATTGGCTCATCGGGACATGTACTATTGCGCATTCAACGAGAAAGCTCTTGAGATTCAAATATTTCATATTGATTCAGCATCAAAGGCTATAATTCTACCCTTAAATATAGATTTAACATTAGCAATTTGAGTTCATCACATCTGTATTATTGAAAGGGTACGTCTGAAGTTATAAAATAGGGCGCAAATTATAGTTTCAATAAAGAGACAAAATTTAACGAGAACTTAGAGAAAGTGATCATGAGCATTTGATTCCATCGAAATTACCTCAACAGCAGAACCCATCGCCAGATAAAAGAAGAAAATATTCGGCATTTTGGTTGTCACATTTCTCGTACGTATCTCCATGCACAACTCCTTTTTTGGTATTTTTATTTACTCTAAATTTCATGATGTTAGGTCATATAAAAGTCTCATAAAAAATAAGATCAAACATAAAAAATAATATGTGAGAAAGAATCCATTTACTCGTGTTTGGTCTCACGTCAATGCATTCGAGTTCAAATCACTGCGAACATTTAAGAAAAATCCTACGTCTCCTGAAAAAGGTAATTTTTTCTCCTAACCACGTTATAATTAATCATCAGTATTCAGAAAGACGAGAGAGAGAGAGAGAGAAATGAACAGCTTGAGCGGGCTGAGCTTTCTGAATGCCCCACGCAGAGCGGAAGGGATCTTCCCCTTCAAACCACCCTAACGCAGAGGTGGGAGAAACAGAAGCTGCAGTATCGCGTCCAAATATTTCCACTGCTCAAAATAGTTAGTTCTTCACACTCATCTAGTCATTACATCTAAACGCTGAAAAATAAGCATACGCACAAACGATATATTTCACAAATGAACTTCCCTCTAACTCCATGGTTCAACCCGATGGTTTTCGTAAATAAATGAGGGTAAAATCCATCCCGAACTAAGCTTAGGGCGTTTTAATATCACAGGTTCAGGGTAAAGGGGCAGTTCTTTACACTGGACTACTTCGTACTTGGAGGATTTAAATGCATAGGGGTACTCGAAAGTTGAATATATGATTTAATGTACTTATGACCGTAGCATAACGAGTTTTACGCGTATAATCACGGCGTAGTGAATCCAGCAACGAAACTAAAACCCAGTAAATCATGTCCTCATTTAAGGCACCGATAATTTTTTGCAAATAAAATTGGTTTGTTTCCTTTTCAAAATCATAATTACCTTTTATACGCATACATATGATACTAACGTTCATTCTTATACATATCCCGCATGAGGCTCCAGATTTCACGCGGATATATCATCGCTCAGGATCTAAAAGCACACGCAACACTCACAGGTAGGGAGTAGCTGTTGATCACTTTCCATATTCACCATACAATGAACATTTCAATTATTCATATCATTTCCAAAATTCCCATACTAGCATTATTTGATATCTAAAAATACTTATTCACCGGCTAAGTGATTCCAACCAAACGTTGGTTTAGATAGGTGAGGGTAGAACTCACCCCAGACTAACCCAAAGGCGTGTTAAAGTCACGCATTCAGGGTTTCAAGGCCAGGTTACTTTTCTTGGGTAACTCGCTTCTCCGATTCATCCGGCATTTGAACCCACAACCTTTCGTTCACTAGCCGAGTGCTCTACCCATTAGGCAACCACGCCCTCACCCTTGTGAAGGGTAAACATGTAAAAGGTGATATGGGGACTCGGTATGTCCCCGCGTCACTATTTGCGTTACATACATCTCGTTTTTTTACTTTGAAGTTATTACCATTGTGAAGTGAAGTTGTGTATATTATTTTATTTTGCATTTTGCTATGATGATTGAATTATGAGTTCTTGAGTGAAGAGAAAATTAAATATGATTTTACGTTTTCACAAAAAATGCAAGGTTTTTATAAAAATATGGAAAAATATTAAATATTGAAAATATCAAAATCTAATAATCTACAACTGTTGAAAACAATTTAGACTTTTAAAAATGCATGGTGGATTTGACAAAATATCAGTAGTTATTAAGAAATTAAATGAATAGTTTGGGGATGTGGTATGTCCCCCACGCCAGTACTAACGTCTCAAAAAACCGCGCCAGTAGATGAGGGATAAGAAGACAATGCTTGAAAAAATAACCATACAATTTTCACCCAATTCTCAACGTATGACAAAACTCGATTTACAAGGAGAGAGACTTATATTATATACTTTCATTTCTTCGTTCAATTACCGTTTGTTTTATTTTAATAAAAATATATTAACAAATTTTCAGGCAAAAAATCAAGAGCATTGTTTCCCCTTAGGATGAAACCTGTATTGAGTTAATCGACTCTTTTCTTTTCGCTCGAAGAAAAGATAGAATAGCAAGGAATTAATAACAATTTTACGAATCACCCAATCTAACCACCAAATCAAACGTCCCTGTTCAGTGTTCATTAAGGCTTCCTTACGTATAAATCGTTGTAATTAATCCTATTCTGTTCTTCCCTATCCCATTTATCGAATACTTTTCCATTTGTCACGGTTTATTACATCCCCTTGATGCTTGGTTTTCGCTCCATCCAAACCCTCTTTCTCCTCCGTATCTCATTTCAAAGTAACCACTCCACGCCCACCACGTCTAGCACTTCCTCGTTCTCTTCCTCTTCGTTCACTACACCTTCTTCATTCTCCTTTATCCCCACATCTCACCCTCCAGTATTTTATTGCCATATTTCCTCATATTCCACCTTTCCGCTCCGTAATGAGCTACATTCCGCATATGATTCTAAAGAGTCTTTTCTTATCACTCAGCAATATGATCCCCTCATTAGCACTTTTCTATTCACAAACGCCTCCGCTTCGGACACAATTAGGTATCTTGCTCATATCCTTTTTTTTGCGCCCACTTTCCTCTAACGTGCTGTCCAAATAGTTGAATTGTTCCACCTGCCCCAGTTGGTGCCGTTCTAATTTTATGTTAAGCCTCAAATTTCTTACTTGCGATGCTCTGGTCTTCTTATTGATTGAACGATTGATTTTCATACCATATTTCTCACACACTTTGCATAACGCATCCAGAGGAGCCTGAAAACCTCTCGACGAGAGACTAAACGCCCGATCATCTATGAACCTTGCTGATTTAAACAGCACTAACCCCCACTTAAAGTCCCACTGCTCACCTATCCAAAGCCTCTTTTCCAATCACCTCTTCCTACCCAGTGGGTCCGGTCTCAAATCCGCACGCTGGCAGAAATTTTTCTGAGACTTCCCAATCCCTGCTTGAATGTTATGTGGAGAGAATTTCAAGTACAGCATTCCGTCCGTCGAATGGGTCGTTAAACCGTGTTCCCTTGGGTTGCTTACGTTAAGAGGAGGCCAATTCCGGAGGAAGGTTTCTCCATTCTTCCTTTCTTACCCATTTCTCATAGCGTAAATAACCTCAGCTGTCGGTCACGTCCTGCAAATACCATACTATACTATGTCTCAAGACAGCGGCAACTTGATATCCATCTAGGTACTCTATACAGCTAGCGCAATAAAATTTATCGTTTGGAAGCCATCGTAAACCATTTAAGGCTCAGCCGTAGAAGGAATACTCGTGAAAATTCAGGTCTTACATTTTCTTGCGACTCTAAGCAGAGAAAATAATTGCTTTAATTTAATAGAAAAATACCTAATCACTTCATAAAGCCATCGAGGTTGACACTGTAAAAAAAGAGGAAAGTACCAAATATATGCAAATTTAGTATTCCTGAACAAAAGAATTACAAATACGTCAATATTTAATAAAATGATAACGATCTCCCGGGTAAAACTGCCGTTCCTTAATATTCGAGGATATTTTTTACTAAAGATATGAAGGATACTTGAAAAAACTCCTTTCGACCAACGCTCCAAGAAGTAGATTCACTTTAAATTAAAGGGAGCGAGGGCGTAAGGAGACTCGGTGAAGGAGACGAGGAAATCATTAAAAACCGAAAAGAGCATGCGACATCAGGAATAAAAAACCTCTCGGGGGACCCACCCCTGGCAATCGAGAAACACGAAATGTCCACAGCATCTTCGAAGGAAGGGATTATAAATGCTTTCACATTCATTTAAAAGAAAGGATCTCGAAAAAGGGCTGGATATAGCACCCAAAAGCTTTTTGGTTGCCCGTGAGAGATATCGATAAAACCTAACCATATGCAAGTGATCTTAAAAAAATAGATTAAATTTGCTCAAGTAGTTAATATACGATCGAAATAGCATTCTCCTCCTCTGACTATTTATACAATGTGCCCTAAAATAACACACCTGTCGCGTTGAAAAATACTTTCCAAAGAAAAGTCACAACAAGTATTAATATCGGAAATAAATTGTACAGAGAATAGAAATAAAATTAAAGTATATTAATATCTACCGCCGCAACTCACGGCACTAGCTCTAGCACTAGCTGTTTCTAAAGATGATGCAAAGTCTTCGAGATCACAATCAACATTAATAAAAATTAGGAGATCAAATTTTTTAACGCATTTTTAGGTAACAAGTTGGCCATTTATTGTCTAGCAATAAAAATGTGTGCATCTTTTGGACCAAGCTAAACTATATTAAATAAGTTAGCGGTAATATCTAAGAATGAAAACTAAATTATGAAAATTCTCGCTCATCCTTATTAGACAGTACAAGCAAAGTCATTACTTCGACTTTAATAAAATATGAATAATCCCAAAATTGCTAATAGGTGCCCACAATTATTAGAAATTCGATATAAGACAATTGTTACAGACAAGTAGACCAAACACATTTTAAGTCACCCATACCCTATATCCTTGAGGGACTCTTACGCACAACCTTCGACTGGTCAGGCGAACACTTACCCCCGATCCACCGAGGCCAGCAATAAAGCTTACACATGGCGTATGGAATTATGAGAACCTTTTCAGAAAGTTGAATAGTCTATAACAACAAATAAACTTTTCTGTACATTGCTTTTTTCCTGTAAATTTTCATCAGAGACCAAAGCCCTCCTCGAGTTTTTCAGAAAAGCACCATTCTCAGATGATAATTGTATGTTTTAATCCACTATAATGAGGGTCCAGCTTATTCCTGGAAGCGGATTAAATTAATTCTACCTTTCCTCTGAGAATTCTTCGGAGCAAAAGGGACAAAACCTTCTTTGATCTAAAAAATTAATTACCAGTTAAATTACTGGACATTAATACGCACAATTTTTCCTCTCACAACGCATTCACTCCACCATTGCTCCAAGAGCAAAGCTAAATATTTTCAGGCTCAGCGCAAAGAAACCGCAAATACATTTGTTCAGGCGAGTACATCCCTCTTATCCTACCGTATTGACCCCCTTCTTAGTATTTTCTGAGATCGCAGTTGAATTTCAGCATAAAATTAAGGATCTCAGCAGCCCAAACCGGGAATAATGTTGAAGAATCATCAACGAGACGTAAATCAAACACTACCGTAAAAGTGTAATGTCAAAAACTAAAAATAATTCTATTCAAGTTTGGATCTCCATTTAGTCCTCAATTAGCAAACAAATATTTTAGGGAGCTGTGTAAATTTATGAGCGTTTTCAGTGTGGTTTAAAAGTAATAGAGTTATTAGCAAGCAATTACTGCATGTGAAAAGAAATCAATACGTAGATCATCCTCCCGCCGGAGTATACATATTCCTCTCCGAATGATCCTTGTATTTTTTTTAATTAGATGGTTCCAGAGATCATAAATTACGATTAGAATCGTAAAACATGTTTCATTGATGGAAATTATATTTCATGCATAATATTACTCCATTCATAATCTAACTCACTTCCAACTAATCTCTCATTAATCCATGCTACCCTACCAATACTATTTTAATGAAACAATATTACAATATATTGTAATATAGCAGCGTATGTATGCACTATTATCTAATTTTACTGCATCTTTTGAGAATAAATATCCGTACCACTGAAGTTTAGCAGATGGAATTTTTGTTTGAATGCGCTACCTACGTAAAAAAAACTACTAAAATTACCATATCATCCAAGAATTCAACTTGCTCATTTAGGCATATTGACAGAAAAAAAAATAACTCTCAGGTGTATTTTATATGCTTTATGTACGTTTATTTGGTAACTATACAACTCAGGATGGCTGGTAATATCGTGTTAAATAATCACTTGTCAGATACCACGTGAAATAAGAACGAAGATGAAAGCATAGAGGTAAAACGTGGAGGATTGAATCCAATAAGTAAGATAAATTGTATTACGCAAGGCATTCTCCATCACACTTGAGAAAGGATTACATAAGCAGTTGAGGCATAGGAGAGGATAATCAGTCACTTTTGTAAAGAAACGTTATCAGAGACGCCTTAACTATGGCAACAAGATTGGTAGACCAGACAATAGCCAAAAGAATATTTCCAAATGTCATTTCATGCAATTGTGCGCAATCCGGAGTGCAAACGGTTTTCAATATAGGAGAATTCGACCAAATCGTCAAGTCTACAGGAACACCAAAATGGGCTAAAGGTTAAAAAAATGTATGTAATCCATTCACGACAGTTGAATGTTTGGGTCAGACGTCGGCATTCAAGTAAATTAAACGGAGCCCCATTAAAAATTTTATTACAATCGCATAATAAATTGAAAGTTCAGAGGATTGAAGATGGTGCAGTGCAGTAATGCATACTGACTCTCAGAGAAGCATGTGGACTCGAATAATGTTTTTATGCATTTTTTAATTGAATTGAAATTTTATTTGAAAGTTTCATTATTTTTCTATCACAATGTGGTTCGAGAAAGAATACGGCCGCTACAATCAATTTCCTCAAGGTGAAAAATATAATCTTCTGAATGGTAAAAGGCCGCAATCCAACACTAAGATTTACTAATTTTTTTTACAGATCGGTTCTTTTTCTTCAAACTCTTATTTTTCCCAGTCATTCAGCATTTTCCGTACATCAATTTCTACTTATGTCGTTTACCCTAATTTCTTTATGCTGTAACTCTTTTGCCCATTAGATAACGCTAAGGTTTTTAACAAATCCTCAGTTAATCCATGCAATAACAAATCAATGAATCTCATATAGGATTCCTCTTGTCCTGAGAATCCATCGAATGAGGTTAAAAAATACAAAGGGGTCTATAAGTAAATATACCTTCAAGTCTCTACAGCTATGCAGTAGTAGATACTTAGACGAGTGAATTAGGAGAAAAGAACCACAGGGAAGTAAAATAATTGGCAACGGAATACAAAGATACATAAAATTCAAGTAAAACAAATCTCGGGGATTGCAACACCAATATTAAGAACACTGAAGCCATTAGTCAAGGCTGGAGTAACGTATACACAGGTGGTTAGAACTTCGCACGAACTCGCGCGTGGCTGAGAGGAGTAACACATGGCACGGGAAAGCCTTTGGCTTTGAGGAGCGCCCTTCATTCGAACGGCAGGCGTGGGAGGAGTGATGCAACCCTCGAGGCGTCAATTGCCGCCGTATATCAACGCCTCGTGGCGCTGCTCCGGCGCCGGGCGCAAACACACCGACTACCCCGCAAGCGCTCTTAGAGGGGGTGGAAGGAGCGCGGCATCGGTAGAGACGCGCGCGAATCTAAGCGTATTCCGCGCGCAAACTAATGTCCGTTTCAAATTTACATCAAATTGAGTTTCAAAGATTCTATCCCAATGAAAAAGTTATTTCCCGAGACAAAATATCTATCACGCTACGCTTTTTCTTGTTTTAAGTCATTTTGTCAAGTCAGTTAGTATTTAAGTTCAATTGCGGTGAGTTTAAAGGAGAGCCTTTAATAATAATTTTTTCTCTCTAATACAATATCGTATTCAATTAATAATGCTTTTAATGTTTTCTCTAGATGACATTTTTTTAATAAAACAGTCAATACTTTGTTAGCTTACTAAATTAGTTCAGTCTTATTTTTAGTTAAGTAGTATTGCTCAGTTCTGAAATGTCTTGCTCTCAATCTTCACCTTCGCTCGATGGCAACTTCCAAAGAGCATAAAGCTAGTAGTGGCAACAATCGAATATCATGATAGAATTTTCTAATCTATCCATCGAAGCATATGACTTGCTTACCATTGCTATACTTTTGTAAATCAGGCGCATGCAGGACTAAGGTAAAACAAGATAAAAACATAAATGTATTCAATGCCTTTGTTTCCCATACATGGCTTACTTTAGGTGTGTCAATGTGAGAAAATACGAAAAATTCAATTTTCTTCATTCCTAGGGATTTACTCATGAAGAAATTCGCGAAATAAGTTAGCAGTAACATTTTGAAATGTATCCACAAACCTTGTCTATTTTCGTTCCCGCTGAATTGCTGCATGTCCAACTATACTATTAACGCTATTCCATTAGCCAATTAGGCTTCTTTTCGGAAGCATTAGCTCGAAAATCAGAACGATGTGAATATTTTTTATTCGTTGCCCATATTATGTCAGTAACTTCTACTTCACAAAACCATAGATTTGTAATTCTGAAGGAAACTGCTACGAGGAGGGGTGAAGGACAGGCATGCACGCTCGACGAACATTGTTGTTCAAACTACAACAAATTACGACTGTTTTAAACTGACCATTGCTTGCTCATCCCATTTTCCTCCCGAGAAAGTCATGCTTAGGTCTGCTAGCTCCGCTTGAGAAATAGACCCCGTTAAGATTAGAAAAGCTTTCTTTAACGACAATTTTAGGTGATTATGTAGCTATGACAAAGTAATACTTAAGAAAATGGATTCAAAAGTGCCTGTTCTTATATTACATGGAATCTCGTTTCTAAACGCGAAAATTCTTGAAAAATTAGCGTTCAAAGTTGCGCTAGCGTTTTGCAAGCATCAAAGACCGAACGTAAGAAATCGTTCCAGACCTGGCGTGGTGGAAATGCGACATATCTATGATAAAATATATAAACAATAAATGGCATTTTTCACACTTTAATGCATAACTCCACTACCAGCCATGGTTTCCTCACTCCTTGCCATTTACATACCAAACCCATTTCACCTTGAAAATGACATAATGCCGAAACTATGGTCGGCAATGGAGTTATGTATATTAAAGTATGGAAATTATCATTTGGTGTTTACACTTTATCATGAATCAATGATCTAGTCATTCTTTTCAATTAAAGCCGAATAAAAGTTTTTTTTTAAATCTACAATAAAGCATTCATGATATTAGGGAAAGGTATAAATGAATTCCTTTTTTAATCTGTTTTTTGTTTCATATGAATAGATGACTTAGTTACTGAGATATAGCGCTTCATACTGGAGTGTCTCGATTTTATCCTAGGACAGTAGTTGGGCTCGTTGAGAGAATTCTATGATGTTCCAATGATGAGGAGTGGCATAACGCGCGCGTGCCCATTTCAAACCCTCGCCGGCTCTCCAAATAACCCGAAACGCACGAGGCCGCTTCATTCGTTTGCGAATTCTGTCCCACCTGGGGTGAGCACCTTGAAAACATCTAATTTTATTGAATTCAGGCAGATCCGATGATGTTATTTGAGTGTGCGGGAGATGAGGCGAAGACGATTCAGCCACCGTAGTAAGGGAATTACACTCACCTCAGGGCTTTCGCGGGATAAACATCCGAAAGGACAGTAAGCCTTAAGGGAGAGTGGAAACGTAAAAGAGGGGGTCGAATCAAACAAACAATTGAATCGACGGAGACCTAGTGAATGCTTGAATGAGTTCCTTCGCAAGAATCTCAGGCAGGAATTTCCTCCTTTGATCCTAGGAACAAAGACAGCGCCGGCAATACGCACGAATATCTAATCGATTCAAAATGGATAAGAGAATATGAAAGCTCTTGAATCAGCAGTGGATTTCGCACATTATGACCATGAGTAAAATAGCAAGCAAAAATAAAAGATTCAATAACAGGAAATAGGTGCACACACGGTAGGTGGAATGCGAACTAGGATACAAAATGAATACACTAAACCGTATCTCTCCGTAGAAACTTATGATGATAATTACTTTATATTTAAAAATAGACGTCGCTTAAATTCCTTATCACCACCAACAGGGTTATGACAGGAACAATTACTTAAAGACGATGCAGTGATAATAGATACTTCCCCTAAAATTTAATGAAAAAAAATCCCAAAATTAATTTAAACAAGCGTTTTCCAATATGCATAGACAATGCCTGCCTAGAAAAACAGATTTTTTTTGCGTTGAAAACAAACCCACTAACTAGTAGGGTTTGTGGAAATTAATGTGTGCCGTATTGGATCACAGCACAATACTGTGTGCGTTACTTCCCCTTCACTGCCTATGCCGAATAGATTCTCCTAGGGCAACTGCCAATCGAACGTACAAACTGTGGATTTATAATGTTTAACAACTGTACAGACAATGATACCACAACTGCTACGATGGAATTTCAGTGCATAGCGTCTAAAATCATAAGGTTTCCAGAAAATGATAAAAATTTATTTTAAAAAAAGTTAGTTTAATCTCAAACAATCGGAAGAACGATGGATATACAAGCAGATGAATCGGTAAAAAATAAATAACTTTAAGCAATGTTGATAAAATCTTCACGGGAAATCAGCCGGGAAAAGATGTACATTGTTGCCCAGCAATGTCCATCCTTACCCGGCTGATTTCCCGTGAAGATATTATCAACAGCATGCGCCGGGAAAGTACCAAATCCTTCTTCAACTTTAAGCAATGATTTTAAATGTATCTCAAGGTGCATCAACAATTAATTAGCGTCGCAAATGAAGTTAGGTCAATTATTTCACTATTTCCCAATGAACCACATAAATTTAAACCTTAAAAGGTAGAAAAGCATGTAAAAGACGACGTGGCTCCATCAATCATCATGCAAAAAAATAAGTGGCATTTTTTATTCTTTCGTCGAGTGAGTAAGCGATATTAGTAAAACCGAGGAACTCTCTGGTAAAACTAATAGAACAAATAGTTACTCGCACGTAAGAAAGCCTACAGTGGTCCATCGGTTGCCATAGAATTTCCCGTGAATGCGACCGCTGCCATCAGTGCGAGCTCAGAGTAAATACATGTGCCAAATGAAGCTGCTCAGCAACCAAAAACTCCTCATGACTCCTCATGTTTTGGTGTTGGTACCAGTATTTTACCCTGTCAATCTAACGCTAATATGATCGTGGAAACAACATGAGAAGATAATCTATCACTGTATTCAGCCAATTGAACCCATCATGAGATCTCGGATTTAGGGCATTTCCATCTTAGATGACTGCGGGGAAACCAAAAATCGGTAGTTTTTTTATAGTTACTCTGTCGTGCGAGGGCCCGGTCATTTCTCCGGGCGGTCTTTTTAGCCACTACATACCTGAACTCTCGTCACTGACTTAAGGGAGTGTATAGCAGTCCAAATAGTCGTATTAGTGGGCCAGTGTTGTGTTACTAGACGAGTCAAAAGCTTAGTTCTTCAGAGAGCCAGGGCGTAAGCTCCAAAACAGTCCACTCTCGAGCTCAGCGAAAGCTCTGGGCGCTAACTCCCCTGAATTCGCACGACACTACGTTAAATGAATCTTTACGAGGCCGCCTTGCGTCTACGTTAACTCGTCATATATTCTGCTTTCTCACATGCACAATTTACCTTAGGAGCGCGAATAAAAAAGGTAGTCATTGGTCGTATAGACCGCGTGTCGGAAACATTTTCGCAATTATATTCCAGAATAGTATAATCTAAAAAATGTTCACATCATAGGATCAAGTGTGGATACTGCTTGCAAATATTTCTTCATTATTGTCCACATAGCCATTTAGACCAAACGCGTCAATTAGAGAAACTCTCGATGAGCAGAAGAGATTTAAAGGAAAAAGCGTGTCTAAATCCAAACAGGCAAGTGAAAAAACCGGATACTCTGTGGCATAACAGAGAGTTAACAATACACCAACGAGATGAAAGATAAGGAGAAACTGAACTTACCCCGAGACTTATGGACACTATTGTAAGATAAAATATTAGTGCCCCTCTAAATGAAGTGAAATAAACTCGAAAATTTAATTGACACTTGTTGAAAATTATGGATTTAATACCATTGTATTCCTGACAAAGTAAAAATTGGGTTTTTACTGTAAATAAACACATACTTCCGCGAATGTAGGCTCAATTCTCTAAACTGTATTAATACGTTTGCATTATTTAAAAATAGATTACCTGTGTAAGTAAACGAGTCTATAACTGACATCTGTAGTCCAATTCAGGCATTTTTTATGTAAACTACATCCCATGAAAGTCACTTCTGATCGTTTTTCGTATCGGAAATACCAAACTTGAAATTAGTTTCACTTTTTCAATAAAATTAGAATATTTGTTCCGGTATCTCCACAGGTTTCCTAGATAGATATTCATCCAATTTCGTTTTTAAAAATTCCAATGATAACTTCTTCACCCTTACATTTATAATTAAGTTTAATAGCAAAAATGGGGCAGACCAGCTATCTTCCCGTTCCTCAAATCTTCGACATTCTTTACGTTAGAGTCCTTTTAAAGTTTTTTAATCACCTTTGATTCTTAGAATCCATCGTTTAAATAAGGTGAGCTGGCTACAAATAAAGAACTCTTTTAAGGAAATCTCTTAAAGGAAACACGATAGAAATCCAATAGCTCTACTAGATGAAAAAACGAAGATACTAAAACGATGGATTTCGAGTCCAAAAGAATTCATACAAAAGAAGCCTTCTTGAAACATGTAAATGAGAATCAAATTGCACAAATAAACAATCACAGAGTCATTTCATTTCTTGAATCAGAATATACCATCAACTTTCGGCACATCATGGAAGAAAATTCATTATTGAAATGGTGACTGCAATGAGTAACTCGGTACAGCTGATAACGATCATCAATATTCTAACAGTAATGGTCATGGAATTATATTCTTTTACGGTTAGAATTTACGAGAAAAAGTTGCGGTAAATCTTAATTACTTGTAATGGACTAAATGAAGCTCAATGCATGTGAGAAAATACCAAGAAAAAATGACGATATCAAAAGTATCATGATTATATATTTAAGGAATATAATTTAAATATAGACCGAATCAAGTTATCATAAAAAGTATTGCTTGCTTGATTAAAAAATAATATTTTATTCTTAAGACCTTCACAGCACCCTTTTTCGCCTACTGCGCCATAATTGTAAAAGGTTATTGAATACGCACGCTTCTTAAAGGAAACGCCGCAATTTTAGTCTTTAATTAAACTACATTATTCATAGATGTGGAGTAGAGATCATTTCATTGGTTAACTATGATGATAAGTACAACCATTGAAAAATGCTTTAATCTACTCGCTGGAAAATAAAGAATGAAATATTATTTATAAATCTTCGCATTCACAGTAAGCGGCGGCGATGACAGTGAAGAAGTTGGCACGGGCAGGAGCGCAAGTCCCGCAGACAGGAGCAGTTCCACTAGGAATATCATCTTTCATGTGAAGTAATCTGTCTGGGTAATCTCCCAAACGCCTCGCTCTCGACAAGGAACCGTGAGAGAGTTCAATACCGTACATTTAACCCAGCTGCTGTAGTTAAATCACAAGTCTTACACTCAGTGCGGGAAAAATTTCCAAGTAGGCAAAGCCTTTTTTTCTGCCGGTAGTGGCAGAACGGCTAAAAGACCCTTACATAAATAATTATAATCCATTTCCGACCCTTTTCCCTTGGGCCAGCAGGAAAGACCTCACTCACCAAG
The DNA here is from genome assembly GCF_921293095.1 of Ischnura elegans. Taxonomy (NCBI): domain Eukaryota; kingdom Metazoa; phylum Arthropoda; class Insecta; order Odonata; family Coenagrionidae; genus Ischnura; species Ischnura elegans. The sequence continues at coordinate 50,943,817 of NC_060259.1, forward strand.
AGACTGATGAGTGTCGGGTAATGTAGAACATCGTGGAATATCAGGTAATTTATAAAATTATTTCATAGGCCAAAATCTACAAACTATTAAATTGGCTCCGAACTTCCTATTAAATTTGATACCAAACACCAAGAAAATTGCTATATATTTACCAAAATGTGTAAAAACTCTTCTATTCTCACATTTAATCTCAAGAGTGCGTTGAGAGGATAATGAAAGGATAGTCTAACCTCATGGAAATGGAATGCCAACGCTAACAAGCGAGATAGAGACACGATTTAATAAGAAAGGAGGGTTGCTAACTGTCCCATTTATGAAATTAGGAACTTACGTAACAAACAAAGGAAGGGATTCGTAGAGCCGGTTAGAAAAGAGTAGGAAGAATTTGCAGGCTCTGTACGTGTACAAGGAAGAGAGGATGGATCGTTCTTGCACGTATTTTCCGCAGTCGCCAGTAAACTCCTTTTTTTATACATGCGGTATATAACGTTTCCCGCAGCTCAAGGGTTAACTAGGTTGCACCAGGTAAGCTGGCCCGGGCGTTGATGAGTATTCCTTTGAACACGGACATGGGCGTACCCAGCAAAAGGGGGCAGGAGGGGGCAGCTGCTCCCCTTAGAAGCAATATTAAATTTAGTTCAGAGCGAAAATTTTAAACAAATTTTCTTTAAATCCAATAACATTGATAGTAATATTGAATATATTTTAAAAATAAAAATAATTTTTCCGAGCACATAACTTTTAAAGAAACCAATAAAGCGCGGTTATAATTCTCTTGAAATTTTTGTTTTATAACCTTTTCTGCGTTACAACTTGAACGACCACGGCTTGCCCCACTCTAGTTTTGATCCTGGGTACGCCCTTGAACACGGACACACGCTCTCGCCGGAGAATTTGGGCTAGCCAGCTGTTAGAGCGAAACTAACTGAGAAGTGAGAAGTATAGTTTGATTAATTCAAGTTCTCCGCGGCGCAAATACGAGGAGTCAATTTCTGACGATGGATTAAAATTCTCAAATATTCATGAGGAGCATAATCATCCACATAGAGGAGGATATTCCGCGGCTGAAGGAGACTCAACGAGAGTTTCTGAAATAGGGGTCGGATCCGTTGAGGGAACGATGCTTGGAGGCCCTCGACCCCGGAAATTTATAGAAGGTACTAATTTCGAATAGTAAATTTTCTACAGCGAGAAACACGTGATTTCAATTTATACAACGAAAGTACAGATAATTAAAATACATATAATAATAACAACTTATGTACTCTTTATCTGTTACTATGATGCTTTTAGAAGTCATAGGACTCTTGTTTGCCAAGGTTATAAAAATAAAGTGCTGCTGAAAGTGAAATTATCCTGTAATCAACCAAATAATAATATTTGATGAAGAAACGAGACATGAGTGACAGAGAGGAGCTTGAATAAATGCAGAAAATTAAGAAGAGGCAAAGAAGGGAGGTTGTATGGGAATTGAGGGTGAAGTTCGGATTCGTATACGGAGTGGTCAGGGTCACATAACCGGTAGGTGGGCGTGTGTGCATGAAATCCATTCCTTAGAATAAAGCCATAACCAATGCCAAACCCATTCACTCAATTATAAAGGTAATAAAGAACGCAATGGACATGCATTCCATCAAATAAAATTACCGACATCAACCGAGCAGTAACACATTAAACAATAGGAGCAATAACTTTTCTATTAAACAAGTCTTAACATCTATGATCATAAGAATCATTTTGAATAGTTCTCATTATTGGTGCAATGTTCATATTAATCTGGATGCAATGAGTGAATTTATAAGGAACAACCAATTTTCCGATTACGGCCAAGATATTCATTTTAGCACCACTGTCAAAATGCAAAGTGCGCATTTAATGCTTAGCACACGTTCCGTTGGAACTCGATAGATTTATCGCTCAATGAATTCTCAATGAAGGTAACGAAATTGCAATGAATTCTCTCGAACATGCTCTAATTCCACCTCACGTTTTGTCATGAATGCAATATTAATGCTCTTGAAAATTGCATTTCCTCAACGAACTGCATTGTTGAAATTAAATATGAAATTAAATATTGCAATTTCTTCAGAAAAAGTATCCTCAAATAATTTTCATGACTCTCTTTTCTCTTTCGACTAAAAATTTAAAATAATATCATGTACATATTTATCGGTGCATTCATCTGTAAATACCATTTATTTTACCTGAATGAAAATTATGTATCCATTATCATTCCAAGCCCTGATGAAAGCATAAAAGTATATCGAAACGTGGGCAAATTAGCCAACGTATTTCAAGACCTACACCCCAAGATACTGAATATTAACAAAAATATTCTCTATTAATCAGCGCTCTATATTAACGCAACTAAAAAACTAAAAGTTGATCCATTTAAAATTGTCTTCAAATACTAATTGCAATCTGTGTTTCATAAATTGGAGAAAAATAATTAAGGAATATGTTTCCATTCCTCCTCAATCATGGTCCAAAAGCTGCTCTTTATTTCTTGTTGAGGCTTCCTCCAGACGCAGAAAGCATTTTTGCGTTTATTGCTGTACGGAATACAATTGAAAAGCCGTATTATCGTAATCATTGTGTATGTCGCATAAAATGCTTATGAATGCCCTCCCGATTACGGATACATGGGATATGCGATTGATGTAATACGGCATACCTAATGGTTGCGTCAAAATTGCTTTTTCATTGTACCCTGTACCCAGCAACACGCACAAAAATGCTTTTAGTATAATATATTTCAGCGGAGAAAATGACGGCTACAAGATATTTCTTAAGTCAACGCTGTGAGGAATTCACGCTCGCTCGGAGGTCCAGACTTTTACGCATGCCAGACTCATACGCACGCATCATAAAAAATCACTTTGCTCGTCAAATTTCCTTTCGCGATGAGCAACATACTCCTCTTCTACGGCACCGAAGAAAAGGCACTCCCTCCCAACTCCGCGAGTTCGTTGTTCTCCGATGCGGAGCGGTGGCTCGGAGGCATTGCCACTTGGAGGCTTAAAACATTTTCGACTTCTGCGTGGTAAGACATTTGTGTCCGGGGCATGGCCTCCTTTAATACAGACCGGAAATTTGGCAACGCTGTGTGGGGGTCCTATCGTTTCTGTTTAAACGCATGTCAAGTTATGCGTGAAGCGTATCCGTGTGATCAAAGAAGCATTAAATCTCTCGTTAAAAAAGCATAACTGGACTTATTTTGTGGAATTCATATTGGCTAAAGGTACGTACATTGGTTTAAAGATAATTTTTGGGAGCTGAAGGAGGAAAATCACGATTATTTCTTCAAAATTGTAGCGATCACATGCCCGCCGGCCATTCATGGAGGGGAATTGAGAGTGCAACAATGCTGGTTTGAAAGGCAGAACAGGAATTATTTTTCTGTATATTGTTTTGCCTTAAGGTAAGTGAAATAGATATAAGATATTCCCAGTGAATTGAGAGTGGAAACTCACTAGTAATTAATCCAAAGCAATGCGACTTGCCGGCCAGCCACGAAAGAACAAAGAGAGTACACAAATGAAACGAAGAGTATTTGTCGGGCATTTAAATTCTAATCTGTTATTGGTAATGTTATCATTCTTTGGTTAACAGTGGTTGCTATATTTGGTGTGCCTTATGAAAAGACAAGTGTAGTTGTGTCTATAATAACGTCGTATATTGTTAAAGGAAGAATGGCTACCCATTTACTCTATTAATGTTTTTAAGTACTGATGTTAGTCAAATTTTCCAAGGCAATCATAGATGCACTACTTTTTGCTGTGATCGGCGAAATGGTTTTTATTCATGCAACTTTCCATTGTTTTCAATTAAGATGCCCAAGTGTTGTTGTGTGTTAGGTTGCAAAAGCAACTACCTATCCACCAAGAACGAGGGGTATGTGACTGTGTTCCAGTCCACTATAGATGAACGCAGTAGACATCAGTGGCTGAAGAATATCCCTAGAAAGGATTTGAATCCTTCTTCAAGCGCAGTAGTTTGGGTCAGGCATTTTGCGGAGCAGGATATATTACACTGTGTAACTTACACGATAAAAACGGTAATGTGAAAGTTACCCGTTATTTTGCCCAAAGTTGTCTCCTGGTGCTGCTTCCACAGTGTTTCAGTCCCTCCCTCCTTCTTTGTGCTTCTTGTTGTGATCAGTGAACCATGAAAATCTGTGAACATAAGGATATACTTTGTACTTCTAAGAAATGAGATCAACAAATATTTTATGAATCAATGGAACATGAAAGAACATCTGATAAATGTGAACATAAGTATATAATTTGTACTTCTAAGAAATGAGATCAACAAATATTGTATGAATCAATGGAATTTGAAAGAACATCTGATGAAATGTCAATATTTGTTCTCATATCGATAAGGCTACCAACCAAAATTGTAATCTATCCGCCTTACAATACTGTAGGTATATTGGAAAATCCAACGTAACTGAGCAATATGCAAGGTAACTGAGCAATATAATAATCCTTTATTTCGACTTGAATCTAATGGCTGAGTAGTGGTGAAGAATGACCTTGCCGTCGACGCACCCTAATGATCAATATTACTACTACTGAGCAATATCATATCTGTACGCGGAATTTTTGGACTAATCCATCTTTCTCTTGCAGGTAAAACTGTGATCAGTGAAGCATGAAAATCTGTGAAAATAACAAGAGATGAAGTATTTCTTGGACATGAGATCAACTCATATTGTATGAATTGGTGGAACATGAAAGAACTGCTGAGGAAATGGCAATATATGTTCTCATATTGAAAAGACTTCCTAAATTGGCATCTAGCCGCCTTCAAATACTGTAAGTACATAGGAAAATCCACGAGTGGATATATGGAACAATATAATATTTTTCTCTACGGGTAAAACTTCTTTTTGAAATTAGTGAACCTTGAAAATTTGTTCATATGAAGGACCTGTTGTGGCTATCATTATCGAAACATTCAATTATTTCCTCTCCTTTGTAACATTTGCTTTTCTTTTAATCAGACTTCAGTTATTGGATTATGTTATTTTTTGAAGGCATTTGGCCTATTCGGAAGTCATTTTTATTTCATTGTACTGATTTTGGCGTTTAAAAATATTAGATACATAATATATTTTTCTTCCCTATAGTTTTACTTTTAACTTCACGGAAGGTGAACGGAGGTCCATCCGTCATAACATCACGCAGCGTTAACAGCTGGGAGGCCGCTCCACCGGACACCGCTAGGTGATGGTAGTAGGACCACTGACGTAACGTAAAGCGCAGTCTCCAAATTGCATGTTCCACCCTCTATTAAAGGAGGCGATGATCCGAGGGTGTACAGTCAATCAGGTACAGTTCGGTAGCCAATTGATGTCCATAATGTTTGAACTTTATTATTCTAATAAATCCTCTTAAAATGAAATATAATGAAAACCAAAGATACACGGTCCCTGAACACTCTGGGCAGGAGAGGTTCACAATAGACAGACGGATCTTTGGACAAAAAATCTATCTCACGAATAAGAGTTTTGTGCTTGGGGTTGTATTTTCCATTAGCGCTCAACAGGTTAACCAATTTGTTTTTTTTTATAAATTAAAGATCGTAGCACTTTTCCACAAAAGTGCTGCGATCTATTATTTATTTAAATATGTCTAACTTCCACCAATTGAAGCCTTAATCTGTTAAACTTATATGTTTTTTGATAAGATACTGCATCGTTAGACTGATCGATCATAAAATGTCCAATTGCAAAAATTATGAGTAGATTTTCTTGGGTTGTCCTCATGAAATATTTCAGCCTGCCCTCATATGTGATGCTGCCCTCTCTCTCGGCCACTTCCGCATGCGGAGAGCAAGGAAGAGGGCAGGCGGCTCAATAATGCCCTCCGTCCTGAACATATCTCGAGACCGCGATGTACACCGGAAAACATCCTTGCGATACACATAGCCTGCCCCAGATCGATAAAATTGAAGCTCGTGGAGAAACAAGAGAAGGAACACCGGGAAAGCACGAGAATGCAGACCTCAGCTCGGACGAAGTAAGAAGGTGATATGTTTGATAGTACAAAAAACCAAACAAAACAAAACCAAACAAAATAGTACAAAAAATTGGCGGAATGCTATAGGGAGTGGTGCAAAAGTGAAAACCCTGTTTTAAATTATGTTATAACTAGCTTGTTTACTAATGGTATTTTTCTAAATTCATGAAAAAAAACCCACAAAGATACCGCTATTTCCTTGTCACTTTCAAGCATCAATGGACTGCTTTAAACAACCAGAAAAATTTGGATTTAGTTCATGTTCCTAATCTATTTAAATACGTATATTAAGACTGTAATGCGTAGACATGGTTTAAATATATTTCGACCATATTTCAAATCTGTGTAACTATTGTAATTCATTGACCATTCTGCATGGTTAGAATTTATAAACATAGAATATTTAAAATATAAATCTTTATGATATTGCCGAAATCCGTCACCGTGGAGGAATTACATGTCACAAAAAACTGCTATCGTAAGATGCGTACAAAATGAGACATATATCCCGCTTGAAATACCAAGCTAGGCTACACATTACATCTAGAATAATGTTTCATAAATCCACCGCACATGTGGAATGACGACAGCACACGCAGACGACAAAAAATGCTCATGGCCAAGTAACGACGGAGTCTTTCAAGGATTCTCAAACATGTTTAGTACAATTAATTTCATGCGATGTGGTTACCGGAGAAAAGAGCCGTTGAGAAGAACTTTAAAAAAAACTAAACCACCACTTCCCTGACGTCACTCTTTAAAGTGTAATACATATTAACGAATCATCATTAAATATGTTGTATTTAAACTTCTGCACGTCTGCAAATGTTAAAGCGGCAGTATCATGATATTTTTCACTTCCTATTATCGGCACAAAAAGCCATACAGCTAGTGAAAGCTCGTTCTCGAGGTATTCAGGATTAACAGTGGTTTGCAATCATGATTATACAAAGTCATTAGTATTTTACACTTTCAGACAGTGCTTTATACTTAATTAATGGCCGCAAAATTCGTCTAAATTATTTGTTAAAAGGGGTAACATTGGGTGCTAAGGAATTTCCAGTGCACTGATTTCAATTCGCCCTCAACGCATATATCACCGTGAAGGATATATAAAAACCTCAGATGCGCAAATATTGTATAGAATGCATTCGCTCTGGCGTGGAAATTCGAATATTTTCGTAAGTCATAGACTCTCTATAAAGGATTCAACACCAGTTCACCGTCCATTAGTATGATATCCTCATATTACAATTGCCTTTAATACATTTTATTTCTTAAAAGTTCTAATAAATATTTACTTACACACTAAATATTTTTAGTTTTAGTTTTGGTATATGAGAAGCCATATTAAATACAAAGTACAAAAGCAAGACAGACAAAAATCAGTCATTTTGGAGATCTTTCAGCGAAGACTTTATACGAGAATTGCTAATTAAACTTTTTCGCAGATAAACAAATAAGGAATAATTTTGTAGTTATGTATTCATGCCGGATGATTATTGATATTTGCTACACTAAATACCAAATAGGTATTTTTATTTCTGTCCCTAGGGTTATTATCATATCAACGACGCTCAGAGTTTAATCACGCTAACAGCCTTCCCCTGAGAGCCAATCCATTCACGATCAAATATTCATTTTTTTCTCCTAACTCACATGTTGCTCCCCGCATCTTATCTGAGGCATTCCTCGTAAGTAGTTCCCATCGACAGCTGTTTTCCCCCACCCCTTGTTCCTTCAAATACATTCTGGAGCTTCCCCTTATACTCAGGATTCCCATGAGAATTCCACATACTTTTGCTCTCCTCTGGACATATACACCGGCTATTCGATTTTTGTTTTATCCAAAATGTTTCCCAAGTCTCACCGCAATAAATAGGATACATTCAGACACGTGTGGGTAGAAACTGAAACATCTCGATTTGTGCTCCAGGTATTCGGTTAAAAGTTTTCCCGGAGTAATGTTCATACTTGCACTACTGTCATGATTTTATCTAGGTTATTGATTTCTCTGATGGTAAATCAATGTCAACAAAGTACACATTTTCCTATTTCTGGTATTTTATACCCAGGTTTCTTAGTCCAAAGTCCACGTTCACTTTCATACGTTACCCTTACTATTTTTATCTCAACCAAGTCTAAACCTCCAGCATTTCACTATTTTTACTATAATATAGGAAATTTACCTCTCCATGGGCTACCACCTTATCGTGGTGGAGAGATTTGAGTGGCCCAGTGACCCGGAGAGCTATGCTGGCGGGAGCGTATTCTCATGGTAAGGCCACCCAAGCCAGACAGGTTAGGATCCAATAGACGACGACTATGCAAAAGTAAGGACGCGAATACTGGTATAATGGTTATATTAAAAATAGCCACATTGAATGAACAACGCTTAGACAATCACGAGTTAGAACTTAATAACACCCTTAAAAGATACAAAGTGAATATGGCGGTCATCACTGAAACAAAGAAGAAACTCAAAGGGACGAAATACTTATAAGATTACATAATGATATACAGTGGAGTTGATCAGAATAAAAGAGCATGTTTTGGAGTGAGTGTTTAAATAGAAAAAATGGAAAAATAACATCAGAGAATATACTTTCATAAACCAAAGAATAATAACTGTACGACTCAAATTTGATAGGAGTTATTTAACAATACTTGGAACATGCGCACCTGAAGATGGGTATAAGGAAGAAACAGAAATTTTCTATGAGAAATTACAAAAAGAAATAGGGAAGTTTAATAATAGGGACTACTTAAAAATAGCTGGTGATCTAAATGCTAGAATTGGGAAAGAGCCAATTCCAAAATTGATTGGAGTACACGGAGAAGACCATTTGAGCCAGAACAGAAGTAAATTAAGAGAATTTATAAATTTTACCGTTTTTAAAGTAACAAACTATTTTTCAAGAAAAGAGATATCAATAAATTTACCTAGTCAGCCAGGGGTCACCGATCCCTAACTGATTACATAATTGTAAATCAAAAATTAGCCACAAGTATAACAGATAAACTTGTATATAGAGGAGCAAATGCACGCACAGATCACTTCCTAGTTAAGACAAAAATGCAACTATGGGCAAAGTGGAAAAATAAATACGGAGAAGAAACAATGTCAAGTAAAGAAAATCTTCAAAACATAAATTATGAAGGAGAGTAGTATTCGAGAACTGTACCAACACAGGACTTCATAACTCAACTGCTCGAACAGATAAAACCAGACCATGACATCAATAAGGAATGGGAAATCTTAACAAAGCTATTATACAAATCGTTAATGAAGTTTTGGTCACCAGTTATAAAAAGAAACGGAAAAGAAGTTTATAAAATATGGAACGAAGAGATAGCACAGACCATCGAAAAAAACAAAGCATACAGAGAATACCTATAGAGAAAAAACAAGGAAACGAAAGAAAAATATCACAACTCTAGAAACCGCACGAAATCAATAATAATGAAGGCACATATGATACCATGGGATAGAATTATAGTGGTGTAGAGGATGATATTCATGGTGGACAAGAAATAGCATATAAACTAATGAAACATCTCAACAGAGCAGGGAAAGATACTGCTCAACTAAATGTTATACCAATGGAAGAATGGGTAGAACACTGTAAGAGATTATGGTAAGATCCGACATTAGAAGATACGATCAACACTACGGAGGAAACAATAGGGGTAGACCCTATTGACTTGAAAGAAATCGAATATGCTCTGAAATAGAAAAAAATAGGAAAGCTGCAGGCATAGATGGAATTGAACCAGAGCTAATTAAATGAGGAGGTACAACCCTACAAAGAAGATTCCTGCATTTATACTACATGTATTGGGCAGAACTTGAAATCCCAAAGGATTGGAATGTTGATAAGGTTGTTTCATTGTTTAAAAAGGGAAAGAGAAATAACCCAGAGAGTTACAGAGGTATAAGTCTGCTTAGTACTGCATATAAAATATACAGTAGAATAGTCAATGCTTGGCTACAAGCTATCTCGGAACCATTTTATAAGAAGAGCAAGCTGGCTCTAGGAAGGGAAGATCTTGCATTGACGATGTTTTAACTTTAAAACAAATCATTCAAAAACGAAGAGAGTTTAATCTAGAAACGCATCTCGCATTCATATATTTTGAAACGGCATTCGATCGTGCTAATAGAGAAATGTTATGGTCAGTTATGAAGAAAAGAGGGTTTCCTAAACATCTGATAAAAGCTTCCCAGAGACAGTACAGAGACACCAGAATTGTAATTGACACTGGGAAACAGATCACTCAAGAAATTGTCATCAACCAAGGAGTTAGACAGACTTTCCTCCTATCCCTAGCCTTGTTTAATCAATATATTGATGACGTTCTGAGAATATGAAAGGAGAATAATGTATCACCAGGCATACAATTGGGACCATCTCAGTACTTAAATACCATGCTGTTTGCTGACGATCAGGTTAAAATACAAGATAAAGAGGACAAACTACAGATGGTAGTACTCAGAATACACCAGTTTAGTAAACTATAGAACCTGAAAATTTCAAAAACCAAAACAAAGACTACGGTATTTTTAGGAAGTAACCCGATACGAACAAAAATTGTTATTTAGGATCAAGTCCTGGCGCAAGTGTCGCACTTTCAGTACTTAGGATTCGATATAACATATGACGAGGGCAAAGATATTATAAATAAAGTTAATAATTTCCCGAAAATAAATGGCACAATTAGAACTCTAAAAAACAAAACGAGAAAAGAAAAACAAATAAAATTTCACAAAGTGATGGTAGTCCCTACTGCACTCTACGGATCAGAATGCTGGGTACCAAAAAAGGAATGAATTAAGGTACACAGAATCATCGGAAGTGAAATTTTTAAGATCAGTGAAAGGCTGCACAAGATTGGATAAATTAAGAAACACTCATATAAGAGATGAACTGGGTGTCCAGGCAGTCACTGACAAATAACAAGACTACAAACACAGATGGAAGGAATATATACTTCGAATACCAAATGAAAGAATTCCAAAACAAGCAATGGAATATTAATCAAGAAGTATTGAAAGACCAAGAAAAAGATGGTAATGTGGAGCTGGAAAAGGCTTAGTATCCTAATCCTGGAAGGAAGAAGAAGATAGGAAATTTACTCAATGTTCCACATCTTCAAACATTGACATCGTAATAAACTTAGACTAATGGTTATTTCTCCTTGTGTTCAAGAGAATGAAAATTTTCAGCACACTTCAGTGACTCCTTCCTCCATTCTTTCAATCCTCTCATCTTTCCTCCTTTCTTTGGTACCATAGCAGTGTTTTTAAATGGGAAACGAAGACCTCTCCTGGCCTTAAAAATAACTCAAATGCCTTCTAGTATTTTCACATTCTCAACAGCTGCACCAAAAAAGAAAAATATAAAGGAAATGAATTTCTAAAGAATAACTGAGAAGCTCAGCGGAAGTGAAGCCGGATAATGTGACATATTATACCTTAAAGGAGTGCATATCACGTCTGGTTGACTGGTCTTACTATTTTACGACGTGCTGCTGGTGCAAAAATTACACCATCACTTGGAGCTGTACAGAGTGCATAGAACCCTTGTCGACATTTTCCTCCGTTTGACATTTGAAGAATTTGCCTCCGTATGTTCTCAAAAGGTTTACTTTTTATATTTGACTTACAAGGGAAACATTGAATAGGATTTTTTCTGCATGCAATGGATTTCAAGATGATAGTGAAGGTTAAAAACAAGCAGTTCTTCACAAAAAAAGACCGGTCGAGGAAAAGTATGCAGAAAAAGTCATGACTATTAAAACTATGATCTGAAAAAGGTTCATAATTCACACTCCAATCACTTTTATTATTGCCACTTCAGGAAAATAAAGGAATAAGAATAAGTAGACAACATACCCAAAACTTACCATTGTAATGTGATCAGCAAGTGCAGATAATAATTAAGACCAGCGCTCACGTGGCTCACGAGATGGATCTGTTCTATATCTTCATAATATCCTGCGCACCACCTCTAGGGCGTTTGGCAGGGGGTGACCAATCACCAGCATGCAACATGCAATTTCCACATGCAAACTACACATATCTCTTCCCTTTGCTCTGCTATTTCCTCTTGATGCAGGACTTCAAATTTCTCGCCTTCATAAAGAACATACAGCACTCTGAAATGGAAAAATCAGGAGAAATTCGAATAAATAAGCTATTTTTAACACTCAGGTTCTCTTAGCCCTCGAGCAGGCACGCCTGATAATTTTACACGACCATGCGCGCGGTGTAATTAGTCCACGATACAGGCATTTGTATAATAAAACTCGATTGTTGTAAAATTTACTTTTAATTGTAAAAATTAGTTCAATCTTGTAATTTTAGGTGATACAGATGTAAAGTCACACAGGTGGTACACAGCCGGTCGCGCGGCCTAATTTATACGCCACAGGTGTCGGATTCCTCTTGCCGATCTAAAAGATTGCTAAAATACTTTGCGATTTAAAAAAATCACGCTATTGACAGACAAAATGATATCGTTAGAATACACGAGGCCAATCAAGAAAATCAAAGCACGAGGTACACGGCCGGTCGCGCAGCGTACTTTGTACGCCAGGGGTGTCGGTTCCTCTTGCAGATATAAAAATCTATTAGCTTCAATACTTGGAACTTCTAAAACTCACACTACAGACAACCAAAGTACCTACATTGTAATAATACACGAGGCCATTGGAGACCAGAATGTACGTGCAATGTTGAAATCCTTGGTTTTCGAATATTGGCGTACCCACCCGCTCGAGGGTTGAGTCGCCACACTTCTCTTGCTCATTCAACCGGGTTGACAACATTCTTCCCCGCCTGGCTGACATAAATGGCTTAACACTCAAACGTTAATTAGCAAAAACCTGACTATTGCTTTTTTCATAATATCTTTCTCCAGAAAAAGAGTTCTGAACACATTCTAGGGAGCATAAAAGAATACATGGAACATTTTGAGAATAGCCCAAGAGAATTTTTGCGAGGAGCCCTTTTCCTGGGTTGGCGGACCGGTGAGATGAGAAATTCAAGAATTTTCCTTGGTAAAATAAATTAAAGCCTTATTTTTTAAATCAGATATTCTGAAAGACATTATGTCAGCTTTTTTCACAGAGATAAAATGTATACTTGATTAATTTAGATGGATTAGTGTATTTTTGAAAGATAGCGAGAAAGCGCTATATGGAGTCTACTAAGAGAACAATTCTAAACATACATGAGGATGAGAATATGTATAAGGGATAGAGGACTTATTACTCATTTAAAATCATATACTTATCAAACGCCAGAAAAGAGCAAGCCGAGCGAAAAACCTGAGTGTTATCATCGTTTCATTAACTATGTTAAGGAAAACAAAAATATTAAAATAAATTAGTGTCGTACTTGAAGTAGGTAGACGGATGATAAGTCACTTCAATCTATATTAGTCCTAGAATAACCTTTATTGGTTTCTTAACAAAAGTTTTGGAGATACAAGAGCATGCTTGAAAGAACTCACAAGAAATATACAGAAGGAAGATACATCAAAAATAGTCATGAGGATCTCTGAGATTAATATAGCTGAAGCTAATAAAAAGAAGATGATTGTCTCAGAATTAGAGAAGCACGTGCGTAACTTTAATAACCCGTGTATTGACTTGCAGAAACCTTAGAGGAGTTTTATTAGGAAAATAATTCGCATTACGAAATATATTATTAAAAATGATGAAATAAATGACGGGCACATCGGGCAGACGATAGGAGAAGAATCGGAAAACACTTATAAATTATTTTTAAAGAGACACCGCGTACAAAAATCAAAAAATAGAAACGGTACGATCAAAAACTCAATACACTCATATCGTTATTTAGCGATTGTAGGTATTCTGGACGCAGTATGTGGGACTAAGAGCGACTCCATGGGATTCATATTGTAGTCGGCACACGACAATATTCACTGTGGGCTACCTCCCCCTCCCCAGGCTTCATAAAATTAGCGTAAGGGAAAAACAGGGCATTTCCTTTTTTCACTCGATAAGTGTTACCAACTGGTCCAAATTCCTCATATAATTCTTAGTTATTCACCAAATGAACTTTTAATGATTTCTTTACTGGTTCTTGCAGTATATCCTATACAAGTACATACCTCTTCATTTAGAGAAATGACGTAACCCATACATGTTTTGTTTTTACGCACACGTTATAGTGTCTTAGGAAAAGCGGGGTTTTTAACTAGAGGGAAGAACAAAACACAGTATTTCTCAGATCAAGTTCAAAATTTAAAATTACTTTTCTCTCACTCCACAAACATTTTTATTGATATAAAAGGCTTACAATTATTTTATAGAGTTTCTCCCTGATTAACTACATAGAAAACGTGGCTCTGGATGCGGTGACGCCCACAAATGCAAAGTTATTAGCATCAAGGTTGAAATTCGCAATGAAAAAATCACTTGGCTTAGAAATTAACCCTAGAATGAGATGGCTTAGCCGTGCAGCTGGAAAATCGGGAGATTCAGGTTCGAATCCCGGGTAACCAAAATAATTTTTCGAGGCAAATTTCATCCTGTAAATGTGTAAAAGTTTCTCACTGAAAAAATGTATAATTTTCCCCAACTTATTTAGTATTAGTAAATAGCGGAGCGGTTTATTCTTACAAATCGCAACCTTAGCGCCCGAGAAGCGGAAGACGCATAAATATAGTTTTGAATACTGTATGAGAGGTGCGGATTGAGAAAAAATAATTGATTCAAAAAAACGACTAAATTAATAGTTATTGTTAAATAATTTTGAGTACAATATTTATAACTAAAAAATAGTTTCTGGAGGTATCAGAGTCGAACTTCAGGGTGCTTCGATCCAAACTATGTCAATTCACCCCACCTCTCTCTCACTACCATTTTCAATGTTTATCATCAGTAATTCATAACTTATGTACTCATTGACAATTTTATTCCGTCATTGAATAGAAAGTTTCACGCAAAATAAATTGAATGATATGACTTTACACTTATTAATAGTTAGGCGTGGTTCTAAGCCTCCATTCCTTTGCAGTTCACGTATTCCAAAATACATTTCAAGCAAAATCCATACCAAACCAATGTTGCTGGCTACAATAAATTGGCCATATCGATACAGTACTCAGTAAAAGTCAGTGAAGCCTCATCTCTGATGAATAATTTGGTAAAAAAAATCGGTTAGCACGTAAACTTCAAAAATGCGCGAGAATTTAAAAAAAATCAAGTAACTATTTGTGTCATTATATTTCAGTATCCACACATTTAAAGAGAATCATGTGCCAGATACCAAAATCCCAAATGTAAATTGTTTGTTTGCTAAAGTTTGGAAGAGAGAAGGACTGTTAAATATTCTCTCTACCTATTTGACACCATAGATTTAAATTTATACATATAAATGATATGTGAATGTAAGTATCGTTTAGAGAGAATATATATTTATACTTCCATTTAATTCGTTTAAGACTCAAGTCTTTGTTTTACCATCGCTATGTAAAACACGATTATGCCAAAAGTACGCCATTAAATACAAAATATGAGAAGTATAATAAATACTGCAGTGAACTCGATTTGATCAAGAAAGAAGACATATTGTAAAACTTTCATCTCACAATAACGATGAAGTACAATTTCCACGTATATACGTTCACCATCACAACTAATTTAGCATTAATAAATAGCTAAGCGGGTTATTCTTACTATCCACAGATAATGTGCCAAAGAAGCAGAAGATACATTAATATAGGTTTGAATATATTATGCGCGGTACAGATCGAGAAAAAGTAATAGCTTCAAAGAAAGGACAAAATCGTTAGTTATTGTTAAATATTTTTAGTTAAATAATTTTAAGGACCTAATATAATTGATATTTTGTAATGACTTTCACTGTGTTTTTTGAAATTTATTTTAATATAATTAGTGTGTGATGAGTTTTCCCTTTAATTATACTGTGGGAAGAACATCAAAATCGATAAATCAACTGCTTTATACATGCCAACAAGCGTAAAGGCGGCACTCGGGCAACACGTAGATGTGGAAGGGAGATGGTTCCGAGGGTTGCGTGAGCTTGTTGATCGCGAACAAGTGTCGGGATGAAATATCTGCGGAGATGTGTTTGAAAGGGATGGAGGGGGGATATTTGCCGAAACCAAAAAAAGGAACTCTTTCCCCTCCAGCCCCTGGAATCTCCCCATCTATTGGATGTCAGGGGGGGGAGAAAACTTTTGGCTGAAGGGGGGGAATTACACCGGGCCCGAGGAAACTCAATTAATACTTGCGAGAGTTGAAGTATCTCCCACTCAAAGTCATTCCCCCCTCCCACTGCTTGGAACCAGCGTGCGGACAGTTGTTCTGTGAACTGCGATCGAGGTGACTGATAGGCAGTTCCGTTCCTCTGACGGACCCGTTCTTCCGTATAGATCACAGCACGGGTTCAAATATCCTTCCCTTTCCAAGGTGTCATGTCTCCAAACGGCTGTGTGCACGGAATTGCGGCCTTTATCAACGCTATGGGAGGGCGATAGCTTATTTGGCTGAGGTCGTAGGTAGGCTTCCGTTTCTTTCGCGTATTTTCGATGATAGTATATTCATTATTCAGGAGGCGTCCCCGTGAGTTGCAAGAAATATGCGACAGTTTTCCAGCTATCCCGCCAGCTTTATCCAGCATAATGGCTGATGAGTGAGAGTTCTAGCAGGTTACCTGGAGAAACTATTGTGTAATCCGTACAACTTCCGTGAACGCATCCCGAATTATGTATAGCTCCACTGCTATATAGCTACTGACGTAAACGCATTTGGGTTCAAAATCTGGGTGAAGCCTTCGAACACCCCAAAGTAAAAAAAATTTCCTCGAAATTCGAGGTGACCCGGAGACATAAACTGGCCTCCTTCCTTGAATGTACAAAATTCACACTATTTTAAAAATACTATATTTAACAGTACGCAATGAGATTTGTCTGACCCCTCATCTTCCTATCAAATTTTCCTATTCTAAATTAGCCTCTCATGCATACGTACCACAAAATATGAGAAGTTCACTGAAATAGAAAAACCTCGATAAATTGTGTATCTGAGGAGCAGGGTTTTCTCAATACAGATTTACTTTGACTACAAAGGCTGAAAACATGAGGAATCTGACGAAACTATCTAACACCCGAGTATCGAGGGTTTATTAGGTATAGTGAAGATATTTAGGCATATTTCTGAACATTATAATGCCTTTTATTCGGAATAGCCAGTCCAATTACGCAAACATTAGATACCGTGAAGCATAGTCACTCATTTCAATCAATTACTCTGTGATCAACCCGATGCTCGCTTTGGGTAGGTGAACTCACCCTGAACTACGCCACGGGTGTTTGAATTTCACATATTTAGGGTAGGAGAGTCAGTTCCTTTCCCTATACCACCTCACAATTAGAGGATATTTATTAACTTTGGGGTGTCAGATGACTTAACTCGAGATTTGAACCCTGGAACAACCAAGTGTGCTATCCACTAGGTTATCTCGTCCCTTCAATCACTCATTTATCGTTTAGAACAGCGGTTCCCAACCGGTGGTACGCCAAAATAATCGGTAATGGCGGACGCCAGGAACTACGTATGTCTTCACCAGGAAATACGCACACATATTGAATGGGATATTTAAAACAAATTTTCCATTTATACAATTATTTACAACTAAAATTGTCACCTACCTGTAGTCAAATTATGTAATAAAATGTGCACATTACATTTTTGGGGGTACAATATTAGTTATATACATATGGAGGGGTACGGGAGGAAAATAAGGTTCGGAACCACTGGTTAAAACTAAAATAGCGTGTCGTAAAGTGAACACTGACTCCACGCATATTGCCCATAGATGTTCTATAGGAGGGATTCGTTCTTCCTCGTTGCCCAACGGGCCTAACTTCCAGGGCTTAAACCGAGATTCGAACCCGAACCAACCAAGCGTTCTACCCACTGTGCTACCAATGCTACCACGCTATCTCAACCACTCATTTAGCGTTTAGAATATAATGGCGCGTTGTAGAGTGAGCAATGACTCCACATATGCCGCTCACGGATAGGATTCGTTCTTCCTCGTTTCTCAATGTGGATCCGTTCTTCCTTGTTGCTCAAGTGGATCAATTCCTCCGGCGCGAGGTATGCCTAATAGAGAGGCGTTCCTGTCCTGAGGGACTAAAAACCGGGGGTTGACTCTATTTGATGCGACCCTTGACCTCCACCCACACCCATATTCCTTGGTGATCGATCGCCGGCCACTCTTCCTGAGGGCATTCCGCTCGTGGTACTTGCCCCCGGCTAACTTCGCACAACTAATAATTGAGAACGGGAACCGGAGGATATGAATGTGTTCTCGGCACAGGTATGCGCGAAAACCTTTCATTTGAAATCCATGTAAAAATGTGTTCACAAGAAGCACGAAAATTGAACGGACAAAAACCAGCGATGACAGCAGCAGCAGAGTAGTCAAGAGTCGAAGCATTCGAAATATGATGCTCCATCGTAAAATTATGAAGATAAAAATGGACGGACCGGGCAAGAAATGAGGAAAGCCTGAGTTGAGTGTGAGAAGAGAGAAGTAATCTAAAAACTAAGGGGACTGGAAACTTAATAAACATACACTGTTTTGTGTTCCACAGAAGTTTTAATAACTGGCCCAGGTTTTGACAATACACTATGTCATTTTCAAAGGTCCCTTTGAAAGGACCTTTGAAAATGGCATGCCTTAAGTTGATCTAAGGGGACTGCATAGAGGAGGACCAATTCCCTCCCATAGAAGGCTGATTTCTGCTTCCACTTCGGTTGCATTTAAATCCGTTTTCAAAAATGTCCTTGACGGTACAAAAATGTCCTTATTGATAGGTGCAATGCGATTCAATTTATCCAATATTTTGCGTTAAAATGTTTGTAATACCATTGAAAAGTTATGAATTTCATAGATCACATGAGTTTGAACATAAATTACTCTTACCGCCCTTAACAATATTTATATTCCGGTGAAACTCGGATCGCTTTGTTTGTCAGCGACGCGAGTGGCGACTTTTGTAAGCCCATTTTAATGAGCGGTGGGTGACAACTGGCAACACGTTGAGAAGGCGTCTTCTGGATTCTCTTTTGTAATATTCGTGCTAGAAATCCAAAGAAGAAGACTTAGTCAGCCATAACATGAAATACGACGCCCAGGTGACGACAATAGTCGAAGGATAGGAGGACGGGAAGGTCAAGGGACGGCCTCGAATAAGTTACACAAGACAAGTTATCAAGGATGCAAAAGAGGATAAAAATGCCGCCATGAAAAGGCTAGAAGATGAATGGAGAGAGTGAAATGGAGAGTAGCGTGAAACGAGCCGTAGGATTGTTGATTTGTGATGATAATGAATGTGACCTGAACTGATCTCGAAACACCATCTCCCGGCCTTACGCCAAGTTCTCCGAACATTCATATATCAAGATGACATCAGCACACTGTCCCGCAAGCCGCCTTAATAGGCGTGTGGCGGAGGGTATCAGGACACCAGCCGCTAGCATAAATAATATTTTAAATTAAAAAATTTTAAAACAAAGTTTTTCTCGCCAACTAAAAAGAAGAACATTTCTCTGTCCATATCTGAGTCTCGATATGATATGTTACTCAAATGGTGACATAATTTATAACAATCATAACGACCATAACGAAAAACGCTGGACGCAGGTAAGGTTGCATTTACTGTTTGCAATAAATATGAATTTGGATTATTATCATTTACAGTTGGGTTTTCCATCGTTATGCAAATTGATAGTATCTACTACTAATTGATACTATTCACTATTATTAAGGTTATTTAAAATTCAGTTCATATTGAATGAGAAGGTAATGCACAGTACATAACATCTGAGCGTATTAGAAATTAGCACCTAATGAGTTGATTGATTAATTTTAATATTCAGGAAGTCATCAGTTAATGTTTAAGTATTCAGCAATTATGCATGAATGTGTTATTACCTGACACGCAATGTTTGAAGATTTAATATCTGATTCTGTTTTAGTTCTCAAAGATAAGTAAAGTCTTCAACTATGCGAATGTGCTGATTTTAGAAAAGAATATGGTTAGTAAATCAAATCGCAGTTTAGTAAGAATTTTTATGAGTAATGTCACCTATTGCAAATACTAAATGTTACATGCGCCCGACGTTTTACGTTTTGGTCGTTATGATTGTGATAAAGTATGTCACCATTTGAGTAACAATTCATATCGAGACTCAGATATGGACATGGAAATTTATTTTCTTCTTTTTAGTTGGTGAGAAAAACGTTGTTTTTTCAATTTTTTAATGTAATATATTATTTTCTCCTTTTTAGTTTTAAATTATTTACATCTATTAATAATACAATGAAATAGTTTTAACTGAATCAATGTACACAATTTTATTTTACATTATTAATAAATGCTTTTGAGATTTCTTTAAAATATTTAAGTTTTGTAAAATTAAACTTTTTTTTTATAAAATTTTTCTGAAAAATGCTCTCATATGTTGCACAACATTCAACATGCCACACAATAAATTCCCTGAAACGTGATTGCAGCGCCAACGGCAGCAAAATGCGGAATGAATTTTCCATCAAAAATTAATTTTGTGAATATTTTTTTAAATCTAGCCAGAATCATGACAGAAAGCATATAAATATGCATTGTCATCAAGATCCGAGCTAGATATAAATTTTCAATGCTCTAACTAGTCATTAAGTGTGTTAAAAATGAGTTACAAAATTCCACCGTAATAAATAGACAGACAGACACGAAAGCAAGTGAAGAAAAACGCTATAATAATAAAAAAAGAAATGCTCCAAAGAAGCTCTAGCATTTATTAAACTACTTTATTGAATAGGAGAAAAACTATTTCCCATTCCTATCCGTTCGGCAAAACATCTCTCTTAATTTATCGTTTCGGTCTAATTTAATCCATAAAAATTCTATTTGAATGAAATTCAAATAACATTTTTATGTATTAAATTGTTATTCAAATGTTAATTTAAATGGAAATTTTATGGATTCACTTCTTTCTAGGGTGGCAACCAGCTTTCTTACCCGGCTTAACTCTTCTAGTTACATACAGGCGTGTAGGTTTAAACTATCTTGTTATTGCCCTGTCTCTTCACAAAAACCCTTGCTTTCTTTTTGTCCATGTAGTTTTCACCACATTCCTACGGCTTACACCCTCCGATCCGTTCTTTCACATTCGAGTGATTGAAGTTTTCCCCACTGGCCACACACCTTCCGGCTCCAGAGCAACCATTTAGCACCAAAATTTTAACTTCCGTATTTGGCCAACAAAGGCACTCTGGATCCTGCCCACAGACTTTTAAAAACGACTTCACACTTACAATTGCTTGTGCAGATGGTTTGAAGAGATGAAGCCCTTATCACAGTGCCTGAGATAAGCCGCAATTCATGTCTCCATGCACCCTTTAATTTGTAACATATAAACTCAATTTCATGAATAAACGTATTCCACCTCAGAATATCGTACATCGAGATCTCCTCGCTCATGCATGGCGAAAGTGTACCACTGTAATGAATAGCACCTTGATCCGTCATCGGTTTCTTTACGGGCATTTTTCACCGTTGCGTATTCACGAATAAATCACTTACGGCCAAGCTATAAAATCACTGCTAAAGAATAAAAATTCTCTTGCAGAGAAAATTACAGGATCTGGGGTAGCGGAGCATATTAAATTTTTCAATAAAATGGCTAGCACGGAGAGTTATAACGAAGCGTACTTCAACCCAACATTAGTTACTCTACATGCATCATTTATCGTCGCGAATTCCTTGATAAGTCACTTTCAGGGGGCCAGATCATGCACGCTTAGCTAATCAACAGAAGATCTCCTGGAATAAGAATGAAGACATTTGGGCTAAGGGAATAGAAACGATGTAAAATGGCTCGGAAGGAGAGTCAAAATCAAAAAATAATTTAATCCAAAGCCAGTGCCTCGGCATGGAATGTTTATCTTTGCGTATTCTCAATTAATTCACTTTGAGTTGGCTTATAAAATAATTTATTGTAAAATTCACAAACTCTTGTTTTACTCTGTGGTATTCCATTAAGTTTTCCTGGATATCAGATGATTACTTATACCACTTATTTTTATGAGAGCGCGACCCGGGTTACAATGAATTATCATTATCTGCAGGCGCAAATGATGATTTGTTTGTCTTATAACTGTTACCTAGTTACTTGGTGAAGTTTAAAACGGACGCCAAAATACGGGAAAAGGATGGATAGAGATATTCATTTATAAGAAAAAAATATTAAAGTATTAAAATATTACGTATATTATTTTAAATATTTTAATATTAAAAATATTAAAATATTTAAAAATTATTGAAAGCCAGGACAGTACTCTTATAAATGAATATCTATACATCTACATCTCCTATTCTGGCGTCCGTTTTAAAATTCATCAAGTAGCTAGGTAACAGTTATAAGATAAACAAATCATAATTTGCGCCTGAAGATGATGATAATTCATTGAAACCCGAGTCGCGCTCTGATAAAAAATAAGTGGTAGAAGTAATTGTCTGATATCCAAGAAAACTCATTTATTGCAAGACATAAAATCCCCTCAAGAGAAAATCAGAACATTTGGATTGGGGTGACACTTTCATGTAAAATGGCCAGGGCAGAGAGTTATAATAGAGAGTACATCTACCAGCAATCAGTTTCTGGGCATCCAATATTAATCCTGCCATATTCCTCGGAGACCTGTACTCATTCGATCGAGGACGGTGAACATGGACCATCCTATCAACCCCTCCCCCCCATCTCCAACCCCCACTACAACAAGCGCCATATACGTAGCGCCCGTCCTCGTCTGCAGCCACTCATCCATTTATCTTCTCTTCCAACTCACTCTTTGACTTCAAGACTCAAAATATCAGGATATGCGAGGGAGTTCTTTTGATTGGAGAGCTTCGTTTATTGGTACCACGTCGAAAATTTGACAGTGTTTCATTACCAACGGGATATGGCTTGCACCGTACCAATTAAAACAATACCTGAGGGAAGTCGCAATTAAAATCTCTTGCCACTCGTTATTTATGCTGTCTCAACTCAACATGATAGATAAATGCGTTCCTACCCAGAGGAGTGTTCGTCAAGGAATTCTCTCATCACTCGGCTGTATCTGCTGAAGACGCCAAAATGGAAATTTTAGATTGAGATTTTCAAAGGAAGGGAAGATGCAATACATCACCTAAATCTTAACTCAAGGGCAATTCGAATTTTGCGGATTCACTCACTGTCATGATAACTTAATGCAATGCTCTTATTTGTCCTATTCAATGAGAATATTAAAGCGGCGGAACGCAATTTATTATGACGACATACAGGTAAACTGAACGGAATGTTCCATTTTGAAGATAGTCAACAAACACGGCTTTTATGATATACAAAATTATCAATCATTCAATTCAGTACGTTAAAAACTAGCCGTCACCTTTAAATTTGAATTGATGCATAGTTGGACCAAATACGCAATAAAAATACACACAGGAAGGACGCTAAATATGGTTTAATATGGACCTCGATGCTTCCGTTACGTACAAAAAATTTCACCTCCACAGCTGTACATCGTAACATAAAAAAGGTCCCACTTTCCTCTCAACCTCCCTTTCAAACCTCCCTGCTGGATCATAAGGGTCAATGACACATTCCCTCAATGATTCCCCCCACTTCCCTTACTCGGAATTATCCCACCCACACAGTATACTCATCCCTGTAAGACAGCTGCACTAATTCTTCGACTATACATTTTCCTAGCACACACCAGCCAGGAAAAAATTAATTTTAGCTCCTAATTCACGCATGCTTAATAAATTTGGTGTACGTCATTCATTCACGACGACATCGAAAGTGTTCAAGGTGAAAATAATTTTTCTGAAAATCACCAGTTGAAAACTGACATTGTAAAACTGACTGACTGACTGACTCCATAAAACTCACATTGTGATTAATTAAAAAATTAAACGTTTATTGAAATTTTTCATTAATACCCAAATTTTGTGACCGGTTTCAAAACGTTTTGCATCATTTTCAGGATATTAAAGAAGCCATTGAAAGGGGATAAATAAAAGTATTATCCTGTCACTATTAATTTTTAAAAATATTTTTGAATTCCAGGAGATCAACCCTCAAATAACTCTCATTATTACATCGTGATTTTTTAAACTATTCCCACAAAAAATAATTCTCCCGATACAGGAAAAAATCTTGCCAAAGACGTTTTTTCCACCATTCTACCTTCTAGGAAGTCCAATCTCCTGCAAATTACAACCAAAGGAATTGAGTTCCACTTTGAGTTCACCTGGTTTTCCTGAAAAATCCAGTGATTCCATCGTTCACCAGGTCGGAAGGATCCCGATATTCGTGAAAGACCAAAGCATGGAGCCTTCCTCCGTTACTCGCCATCCCTTAAGCGATGGGGATGAGGAGATTGCAGGAGGTACGGCAGTGAAATGAGGGTGGTGCGAAGGGAAGCGGAGATCACCGATGCAAGAGAAGAGCCATTACTCGAGAGAAAAAAAGGAGGAAAAAAAGTATCCTGAAAAAGCGACGCTACCATTGGGCTGCGAGAAAATCGTTTTGCTTTCCGATGACAGGTTATTCTTAGGCCTAATACAGCCGAGAGAAATACAAGCATATGGCATCGCATCGACATTTCCGTGTACATACGAAAAATATTGCAACAGTGGATTTTCCAGTCGGCCTCTGGAGGTTTTGCCACCCAGCATGCATTTGAATGGGTATACATTAGACGCTACCCGACAGAGAGATCCGAATTTCATAAAGAACTAAGCTATAATTGGGGCTGTTAATTGAAATTTATATCCATGATGCTGTGATCTATCAAATTCATCAGTTTTCAATTCCATTCCTCGCAATTGTGGGTACGACACTGCCAGTGGCGCAGTGAGGGGGGGATAAAAACCCCCCAGGGGGGTTTTTGGGGATAACCCCCCACCCAGAGCTCAGAGAAATTTTTAAGTTTAATCCATTTTACCTAATTAGATTAATATTACTTATATAATAATTCAAGGGGGAGGGGGAGGGCCCCGCAACTCCAGCTTCCCCTGGCGGGTATTCTATACCCCCACAGCCCTAACTCCCCAGTATTAGTTGTGCCTAAAAACCTATTCTTAATTCCCCTATTAAAACCCCTAGCCTTAATTCCTAGCTGCGCCCCTACACTGCAATACAATGGAGAGCAGTGGATCGCCGCGCTACGGGAATTTTTGAAAAGCTACTAATAAGTAACCCTAGTAGGAACAGAAATCACCCTTCTAAGGGATGAAATGAAGCCACCTCTTTATAGTCCAAACAAATTTTGCAAAACAGGATTCTCCAGTAGTAGACTCTGTAAATGTCTTATGACCTGAATGCGCATTTAAATGGACTTACAAAAGTCGCCACTAGCGCCACTGACGGGCAGAACCATCTGAATTGCATGAATAATTAAGCTTTAATTACAACTGTTAAGTGAAATTCACAATTGCCATGATGTTATCAATCGAAATCAGATCTTTTCGATGCTATTACGCGCGATTGTAAATATTATGTCGCGTCGCGTACGTATGTATATATGTGCGTACGTACGTATATATGTGCCAAGCTTTCCTGCCCCGATTGCAACTCGCATTGGTTACCTGATGTGGTGGTGCATTTGATAATTTTTATTCGTTCCCTTGGAAAAGTTCAATTTAACTCTATTACCAAAACTTCCCCACTTATTTCCTCTTTTTCTTTCACACCTAGCATTTTCTCTCTCAGTCGGTCGAGGTGAAACGCATCATTCGGCGTCTCCCACTTGTACGGTGATAAGGGGAAAACGAAGGCACGTGCTTGAATTCTCCTCGTCTGAATCTGCTCAAAGAAAAACATGCCATCAGAATGAAAACCAATTTTCGAGGGGAGCGATATTGGCGGCACAAACTTTGTCGAGATGCTTTGCCTCTGTAGTACGTGATGAAAGCGCATGTTGGATTCTCGATAAGTACTCATTTGAATAGTAAAGTAAGATTTGAGGAAGCTGATTCTATCTTATTCGATGTCCTGTCCATAGGCACACCTTACTCACCCCCGAGATAAATTTTTACGCATAACAAGCACCTAATCTACACGAAATCTGCAATAGACCTAATCAAAGCCAAAAATATTTCTCAATTACCAAGTCTGCTCCAAAATCGATTTCAACTGCGCCCTCAAGAATACTTAAAATATCTGCAACTCGCCACATCGAAACTTTTCGTGGTAAAAATAAAATCAAATGCAAAATTTTATCATGAGTTTTTTTCACCCCTTCCAATTTCTTTCCGCAGAGATGTTCACAGTTCATATGGCATTAAATAATACCGATACAAAATTACAATAACGCATGCAAAATATTGAAACTAATTACGTAATCTCACCGAAAAATGCTGAAACTCGGGGGTTGAAACAAACTCTACAACTACGGCTACTTTATTAATTTATTGCAATGAATTTTCACAAATTAATCACTCAAAAATTCACTTTGAGGTACCCTCCACATAGCAGGTAAACAGCGATGAGGATTCCAAGCAAAACTAATCTACTATCGACAGGGATTGAACCCGGTGGCCCGGATCCATCTTCTTCATGAACCTTGCAGTAAGACTTGCATGCTCGTAAGTTCACCAGACCACTTCATTCAATCCATACAAAAATTTCACAAGCCTATTTTTCAAAGGCGTGGAAAACTCTTGAAAATAGTTACTTCCGTCTTTCTATGACTGAGATTACTTCCATTCATTAAAAAGTTGTCTTAGCAAGTTGGTTACTGAGTAAATGCTTCGAAGAATATGATCGGCATGATAAGAATAATTTTTCCCTTTCATTCAGCAAAAACGCACGTAAGTAGAATTTTCCTTTCTAAATGCACATGGAAATGCAAATCTCTTTCTCAGAATTTATGAATAGCTTCCTTTACACCTATCTTGATAATTGTGTTATGCGACAAAGAACTCAAAAACGTTTCACTTTGATGAACAAATACTGAAACATTTTCAACTTTCGCATAACTCATTCTAGATTCACATGATTAATATTTAAAGTATTGCCCTTCATAGTGATGGCACGCCAACATTGGCATTATTTGCTACAGAAATCCAATCTGCCAAACTCTTAGTTCGATCAAAGCGCCTCTGTTTCTATCCCGGTCTCCCCCCGCCCACCACCCCCTGGCTCCACCAAAAACACAAAGCTGAGAAACGAAAAGCTGAAATGACATTATTCAGACTTCCGGCTACTTTCAAACTTCTCGGTTTCCACAGCCTTCATTATTAACCTTGCCATCCCTCAAAAACCAAAGGCGACCTCTACAAAACACTCCTTAATCCCCCCCGCTCTCATTAATCCTGCTGGTAAGGGCAGAGGCTTCCGTCCAAACTGGCAAATCAGATTTCGGGGTGCTCTTTTAAGTGGAGATACGTTTCAAATCCTGCGAGTGTACGTCCCACGCGCACAAGCGGTCCGTGAAATAGGTTTTCATCTTTTTAAGTCCGTAGTAGCTGCGGGGATGGAAAAAATTCATTCAAGGACTTCCACATTTCTTTCATGTACACAACGTTTATACGAGTAATATATGAAAGAAAACGTATACTCACTTATTACGCACTTCATACTAAAGCAGAAATCTTTTGAAAAAACATTTTTTTAAATAGTGCATTATAGAGATTCACTCCCAATGCAGAGGACCTGCAATGGCGAAGCAGACTGGTTTCACTGAGCGTCACTAAGCAGAGTGACATATTCAAAATTCTCATTCTCAGATCTCTCCCGGCACATTAACTGGTTTCTCTCTCCGATAGACATGTATATCTCCCAACATAAAAAAGCAATATATTGTAATTTTATTGAGCTTCGTAAATACTCTGACATCAACTAATTAAAAGCTGTAAGTAGGTTTACAATAGAAATATGGGGAAATATATTATTTTTAACTCATGAGTCAAATCTATTCCTAAATTATGGACGCTCTTGGAAAAAAAATGTTTACTCTCAAATGCCCTCTCCTCAATTAGGCTTCAATCAAAATGTTTACCCTCAATCAACCTACAGTATAATTAATGTAATTATAACGAATATGCTCCATTTACCAATCGCCCTATTACTGTGAGCAACGGACTATCTGACTAAAGCTAATAGTTTGCGTGAGCACATAAATTCCTGGATATTTAAAGTTTTCCCCGACAATAGTCACTCTTTGAGGCCAACGGGAAGAAAAAAATGTTTGAGATGGTACTAGGCTTCACAGCGCTCTGCTCGAGTAGGCTAGCCCTAGCATCAGGAAGTAACTGCAGACCAAATCCACGAGACGAAAAGCGACGTTCTTTCCCATTGGGTGGATTTTTCGCCAGGACGTCCTCTTCCCATGGTAAACGGCTTCTCTTCCCAAGAGAGGATAATCCTCGCCACTGCCCGTAGTCTACACTCTGGATTCCCGCTTTCTTACTTTGGGAGAGCTTCAAGCATTACACTCAAGTAAGAAATGGAGTTATACATCTACATATACGTAGTACCCTGCCAGTCACATCTAGGGTGTTTGTAGGGAGGTGATCAATCACCAGAATGCAGCATTCAATAGGATTCCCAAATGCACACCACACGGTCCAAAAAACGTTACGCATACTAACAAATTATACTACCACGTTCATGCAAAGGCAAAACTTGCTAAATACTCATTACGGTAATCTGCCAATAAAACTATAGCATACAAAACATGCTGTTATAAATACTATGAAAATTCAGAAACATTTATTAAGGAAACCAGAAGTCCGTAGGCTACACAACAAGTAATTTAACCTATTTGTGAGTTATAACGCTGACGTTATAGTCTCCTATTGATCGCGAAAAAACTTTATTTTAAATCTATCTGTTCTACAGCCTATCTGTCTTATTTATTTATATGATATGATCTACCGTAGTATGTTGGCGTTCGAAAGATATGGCTAACATCTTCGGAAAATACATTGCTCTTGAATTTACAAAATAGGTTCAGTCTAAAGTTAGTGTAGAGTTACACTCAATGGAGGGACGAATACAAAACGATAAAGCTCATCATGCTGGAATGCATGTGATTGTTAACCTATATTGTTATTTGAAATATCATTAATTTTGATCATGAAAATGGGCGCACTGAATACTCTCGTGCCCTAATTTTTCCACACGAAGTACCTCTTTAACTCAGTTCTTCCTATGAGATATCCCCTCAACAGTTCGTACCGCTTTTCTTTTCCTCGTATTAGAAGTTGACCTCACAGATTTCGCTACCTTCCCGTAATTTAGATTTTTACGCTTCGTGCACGGGCATTAGCTTCGATAATAAGGCGGCTTCAAGCGACTTGCGCGAATTGGAGAGTTCGATAAACACATCGAATCACATAACTCGCATGAGTAAAATTGTTGCAGATCAACTGCAGAATAAGCTATTTAGCCCTCAAAACCATGGTTTGCACGTCGAATTTGACTGTTGCAGAAGCCTGTTATGAATTATATTATGATCGGCACAAAAAAGGGGACAATGATGGAAAAACATTTTGGCCTGTGCAATAGTCGACTGCTATAGCAGTTAGCTTCAGCGTGTAAACCAGTCTTGGCTCACACCTGCTTAAGCTATTCCTCATCGTTGCATCATTGCCACTGTGGATGAGGCCCTCATTTCAATGGATTTATCACATAGCATCTCAGATTACACTTTGTTTTCTAGTATAGTATCCTATTTATTCTATCTTTTTTGCATTTAATTCATTAATTCATAATATATTGTTATTTCTGAGACCAATTGATTTAACCCGATTGGTTAGTCTTGACGACCTTTTGGGTGCTCCTCATCTTATGCTGACCTCTTTATATCCAAATATGGGGCAAAAGTCACATGAACTTTATTTTCTGGTTTGAATTTACAAATTTTTCCACTCTTCTTTCCCAGCCTACCCTTATTTCACTCCTTGGTGGTGTCCTTATTCTAATAAAATATGCACTGACACACCTAAAATTTATTTACATAATGTTCAATTTATCTTCATTATTTGAACGTTTCAAATACATAATAAATATTTAATTAATTTTTATAACAAAATTGAATGATTTTTGAGAATAAAAGGACTGGGGGAACTATCAATACATTAAAAGGCTGCCATAAATATTTTATGAATCTGAGGTCAGACAAAAATGCATGCATAATATAATAAAATACTGCTACGAAAAAATCACTGATACGGGAGATATAATGTGGTTCCAAGATTTCTGAGACAATGCACAGGCCGTACCCAACCCTTGCTCCTTTATCCTTGACTCAATTTCCGGAGATTGAAAGGAACGCGATATCACCCTCAAGCGGTCCATCAGCAGCGACAACGCAAGGGAAATGAGGTCTTCTCAGACACCGCAGCCGTGAGGCTTAACTTTGAATCAGAGCCCCCAGTAAGGCCATCTGTGGCGTAAGCAAAAATAAAATCCACAGCTATTGAGTTAACTCAGCAGCCAATACTGTGGCCTGCATACCTTTTCCAAAATGAATCTTTAAAAGTAAAGATAAAGACAAAAATAAAAAAATAGTACATGTGCAGTGGACTTAACCCATTAATGCCCAGAAGATTTTTTTCTAAAAATTTTACTTTTTTTGCTTAAATTATGATTAGGCATCATACCTGATGCGGGAAAAAATATTTTAAAAAATCTCTAACATTTGCATAGTACTTAATCCTACACGTATCTTAAGATACATCTGGGCACTTAAGGGGTCAAAAATGCACATTATCATTTAATTGTGTTTATACACGTTTTTGCTATATAATTCATTACCCATGCCTTCATCAGTAGTTTTTAATACTTGAATTTGAATTATTATGCATCAAATAATATAATTTTGAGTATTATTATAGTATTATAACGTGAACAATTTACATTTGCATTTTGAAATTTTACAGCAGTGTGATACTGTATCCAGGTTTTTTATACCGTAACCATCCCCGTACAACTGACACATCCAAGTCTCATCTGAAATATTGGAACCACCATTTTTATTCCTGATTGTTGTCCGGTAATTTGCCAGGAATTGATCACATATGTCCACTCCACCCATGTGAGAATTGCAGTCCGCGATCGCCACTGGCATTTCGGAGACAGAATAACAAACAGGAGTTTTCATTTTTTTATGTATGCTAATAGTAATCAATTCTGATATGAATAAGTTGTCAGCAAATATGTTTGTACCTGGTGGTAATTTTCACTCATCCACTAGTCCTAAAAGTACTTCTCCTTGACCAAGATCTGTTCTCTGAAGGTTGGCTACAGCATGATAAAGTTTGACTTGATTCGAAAATACACCATAATTTTAACCCTAATCTTACTCGTTTCCTCTAATACATTGCTTGCAGCCATATCTACCATAGTAGAGGTTGACTGATTCATCCACCAAACAGTATTCTCCAGCGCTTACAATTTTGAAAGTCTAGTTCAAAACCTCAAACTAAGGTTGAACTTTATATATCCTATCCTTGCCATCATTCTTCCCATTATAATAATTATCTGCCAGATGCAAAAACCTTAACATTTCTTCAAACCTGTTCCTTCGCATTGACTGAGAAAGTATTTCGATGGTGCAGTCTGGAGATGACCTCCTATAAAGCCATCAACTAAGTAGACGGTGACCTGAGAGAAGCAATATTCCAAACACTTCATAAATCACTTCGATTTGTACGTACGAAGAATGTACTAACATGTTTAACAATTGTTCATAAAATTTGTCTTGAATTTCTTCTGCTGACAGCGCTGATGTTAAGAGCTATTTCAGATTTGTTTCACCTCTGCTCCATCACTAAGGTACGTCTTCTCTTCTCAGCGGTAAATGGGAGCCCCTATGGTGTTTTCTTGACTTATATAGCAATGGGTGTGCAACAAAAGTAACAAAAAAGTATTTACAGAAGAGACGGTTGAAAATTTTTTAAAGCGCAGATTCCCCTTATGTCAGGTATATCTTTCGGAGACTCGAATTTGAATACAAAGTACAGAGTTTTTGGTGATGGAGCGTAGTACAAAGTTTCTTTATCAATGTTCACCAAAGTTGCTTATTTCGTACACTGATTTCCGGCTAGCAAATTGGATATTATTGCCAGGGGAAAGTTGAACGAGAAACAAAGTAATCAATCCATTCCACCGTCGGCGATACAGAATACAAGTAATGCCATGACAGCGGCAGATACATATGGCGGGCGAAGGGGGAGCGCGCCCCCCTCTTACGTGGCCGCCCGCATTGCCTAACAGGGCAGAAATACAATTGTAACTCTTTCATATCATAAGATGGCATTGCCTTGTATATTTAATAATTATATAATATATATAATAATATTAATGCCTTGTTTATAATCATTTTAAATAAAACTTTCCTAAACTTTGCACGCGACTTGATTATTTTTCATTACGATACAAGTAAAGATAGCTCAAGATATCTTTTGTACCCCCCTTGAATTCTTTTCTGTATCCGCTACTGTGCCAGGATAGGTGAATTGATATTGCGAGTATTAGCATTTCCAGAAATCCAATACTGACTCATTTTCTGCTTCCAATGAAGGCACTTTATCACAATTCAAATGAGGATGCACAACAATTCTGAGAAAATTCCTGTTTTACTGTATTTTCCTAATTGTTCAATATTATACTTCATAAAATGGCAGGAATATAAAACTGTCTTCGATCTATCACATAATTAGGTTTATAAAATTATTACTTATTCGTCTAATCAATAAATAGAATGAAACATACCTATAAGTCAAAACTTGAATTTTTAGTGCCACAAGTGCCCAGACGTATCTTTAGATACGTCAAAACTTTACTGATAAGTTTTGTGATGAGCTTGAAAGAAAAATAATTCTCTTTAAAAAGATAATATTCCTTATACATTTAAAATAAAACAGGTAAAAACTGGATTCAGATAACTCAATAGGTTATGTGAAAATTTAATTTTCACATGACCATAGCGTAGCGATTTCTGAGTAGTTCATGACCAGCCATGTGTAAGTAAGCATAACAGATGCAAATATTGGCTTAAATAATCTATATCACTTGTATACCATTTGAAGACTTTATTCTGTCATATTACGTAAAGAAATCGCATTAATAACAAACCACAGAGTATTTAGGAATTTTTAAAGTGTGACGTATCTAAAGATACGTCTGGGCATTAATGGGTTAAGGCTACGGCCGTTTGTAGCAGACGCCGAACACTAATGAAAAATTAATAATTTAGAACAAAAGGCAATAGAAGCAACTAATTCCAATAATACCACTCATGAATTGGAATGACAACTCAGACACTCGTCCCCTTAAAAAGCTCATACCATTTTGCTCACTTTACTTAAGATATTTTAAAATATCACTGCATTTTTCTCGGGTTTTATTCCGCGTCAGTTGGCTTGTGGACAAAAGTGCCGGTATATTATTAGTTAGCCTATGGTATATAAGCGAGGCGAGACATATTTCAAAAGAACTCACATGATACCGTAAATTAAGCTGTACATTGGAGTGACTCCGGTTTGAAACCTTATCATTCAAGAAGTTACCTATAAAAGAAAATACGCATTGGCAGAAGAGTATTTTATCTATATAATACAACACTATAATATTTTATACTTAAAACATGATCCTAGATACTTCCAATTTGCTTGGATTAAAACAAGATATCTATTTTTGGACGCCTCGGCGGAAGGTGCAATTTATAATGGAACTGTAATAGGTGTATGGTGTTGTGTACTGTGTATTGTTCCATGATTCCACAGTAAAATACTCAAATATTCTCGGAGCACGAATAAATTCAACAGTATTATGCAAAATGCTACTACGCCAAAACCATCACCTAAAATATGTCAACTATAATGACAGACACTGACACATTGAAGCCCTGTAAGTGCATAATAGAAACTTTAAAGTAACTTAATAATACAATTATATATTATCGATACTGTCAGCCAAACTATTTTTCAATAATAGGCTGATAAGTAAAATGCAAATCCACGTAAATTTTTCTTTAATGATTTAGGCAGGCGAAAAATCTTATTATTGATGAACTGCTTTATGGACATGAATGATTAAGACCAGAACATAGAAATTTCAAGACTACGGAATAATATATCTATGGGTATATACAAAACTTCTGTTGATTATTTGATTATTGCGAAAATTACTCAAGATTTAGTGGTAACCGATATTTAATTGGATAAATTATCTAAATACGTTATTTTTCAGGTTAACACTGAACAAACTTGCTCAAATATTGAGAAAAACAACTGAAATTCTATCATTCCTTGATTTACGGGAATAAGATTCATAATCGAACTGCTGATTAGTTGATATAGACCCTTTCATCGCAACATTTTTCGGCCGTTTCCGCTGATACCTTGTTTCCTGGAGCTGAGCCTCGAACTGAGCAACCCTTTTTCATGGCCAGCAATTGGTCGAAGGAAGTACCCACCCTCCTCAGCCACTCATCCCTATGACTAATCCCTTCGCCCGAAATGTGCAGCATCTTCACCCTCGACACTCACTCACTGTTCCAAACCAAAATAAGGCCGATGTGGATAATTGGATCGAGACCTTGAGGAAGATAAGTAAAGATACGCTCCAGACACCGGGGGTACAACTCAAATACTTTTTTGCCGTGACCCTTGGAGGAGGAAGAAGAGGAAAGGGAAATGGAAGCAGGCGACGCAACAATTAGGAACCCGTTAAAGCTTACGGGGTAGGGTTAGGGACAAGAGGGAAAAGGACGACGCGGCCTACCACTAGCGCAACCGGAGTAGCTGCTCCTGAATAAATACAAGAGTACCCCATGACAGGATTGGTCGAGATATTTTTCCATATATGGTAGGAATGGATAAAAGATATTAGAGATCATCACAGACTAACCCCTAGGCGAATAAAGCCTACAAATTCAGGTCAGGAGAGGCGATTACTTTCTCCGAGGCAATCTCTTTCTCACTTTATTTTGGAGCGTCGAAATTATTCATACGGGTTTGACCCCATACTCATTGACTATAACACCCAACGCCACCCACTTGGCTCTCCTCCAATGAACAGGAAGTGCTAATTCAAATGTAATCATGTCTACGCCCTTTTACCAACATTTAAAAATTGCACAAACAATTGAAACTTAAATGCACTTGGCTCCAGAGGAATACTTTAATTCCTAATACTGACCCTATAGTGCGACGGTAACTACTTTAATAAAACATATAATTTCAGCTTAAATCCATGTCAGTTCCTTTTATGCCTCAGTGGCAGAACAAACTACTCCAGTGGATAACAAGATCTTGAGAACTTTCGTTTTTTATTTGTACCTGGGTGGCTACACAGATATGATCATGAGGCATATAATAGCATCAACCCTTCGAATTCAGTATTAGCAACATTGTGGCACGTTAAGTGGTTCCATTATAATTGTATAACGTTTGCTAGTAAATAGCAGCCGTTACATCCACAATGGACGTACAATATTCGCGGTGTACATCGTAAAGCACTGGGATATATTTACAATATGTAATTGATGAAAGGGAAAATTAGTTATTTGAAGCATATTTTCTTGACATACTTGCTCAATTAAATCTTTGTTGGTTAAGATGTAAAGCAGATCATCAGTATCCTTTATAAGTCGAAACGTTTCTGGCCGTAATAATTAGCATTGCTTATCCCTGGAGTATTAGCATCGTAAGCTGTGATTTTTATAAAATATAATTAGTAAAACAATATTTTTATCTAAATGACATATCAATCCTATTCTCCGTTACGCTCCACATTCCTTCCCAGACGTCAAGTCCTTATGACTACGCTTGATGATCTCATTTCGGTGAAATACTCAGAAGCACGGATATTACAAGTGAGGATCCTCAACTATGCCCCTAAATGTGTTTTCACCCACAGCGCATTTAAATGGGTTTGCACAAGTCACCACTAGCGTCACAGTCGAACAAAGTGATCCGAGTTTCACAGGGAAATAAGGAATATTTAGGGGCGTTAACCGAAATTTATGTACATCATGATGTGATCTATAAAATTCATAACTTTTCAACGCTATTCCTCGTAATTGTACACACTATACTGCAAAATATTGGATGAAAGTGGATCGCATTGCACTCATTACCGCGCCGCGGAAATTTCTGAGAACTGATTAAAATTTGACAGAAGTGGCAACAAAAATCATCCTTCGGCGGGATACAATTGGGTCTCCTCCATGCAGTCCCTTTGCTCAGAAGAATGAATGCAAGACTTTCAGATACTATGCGTGCATATAAAAGGGGTCAAGGGTCCATGAAAACTGCTAGAGAACTGGCTAAAGCTGTACACTTTATCCATAAAAATAACATAATAATACATAGGCGGATCCATAACCTTAAAAAATATAGAAGATTTAATAAAGTCCCATTATCATTGCGTTCGTTTTGTATTACGAAGTAGCCTTGTGCCCCCCCCCCCCAGAACAAAATCCTGGACACGGCCTTGGGTGTGCCCCCCCAGAAAGAAATCCTGGATTCGCCTCTGTAATAATACAAGCTATTAACTCAGTTTGATGCATGGTATTCTCTACCGTAAATTCCACTACTCTCAAGATTCACAACTTCGTGCATCAATAAACAAAACCGACTTTCGGCGAGGGGAACAACCTATGGAAGTACCTATAAATTGATTTCCGGTAGATCGCCCTTACGCATAACCTGCTTCCTGAATTCCAAATCCACTTCTTCTAATCAAACTGCCCTTGATTGATTGCATTCCTCCTACTCAATAAAGTCGGCAACAACAAGGAAACTCACACCCTTCGAATATACAGTTAAAAGTATACGTTAGCCCCTACTCGTGGATGAATACCGCACTCTTACGAAAAGCCTGAAGTTAACTCCGTGCAATATATCTGCTGTCTACGCTTCGTTTTAATCGTAATGAAAATAGGTAACGTAGTTATTTCGCTATTACCAACATTTTTTATCCATGCCTGATACAGGCTGCCTAAAAACGTGCTTTCTAGATGTGATTTAATTTAGTGAACAGGAAGCAAATCAATTCACTCAGACAACTAATATTGAAAATCAAATTTTGAAATTTTGAGATCTTAGAGGATTTAGGGAATAACGTTATCAAAACATTTTCATGCTGAAACAATGAAGTTGAAATATATCACATAATATTTTTTGGTAATGGATGTCTTTTCTTTTGAATTAGGAACTCCTAATATTCGGATTGGTTGCCAAATATCAATTAGTCAAGGAGGGACAGTTATACCTCCAAAAGCGCATACAAAAAATTATAAATTTTTCAAAATAATTAGCTGAGTAAACGCAGGGGTCTAGTCTCATCCAATGGCAAACTTATAATGCACGTGTAACATAAATATGAAGAAAAAAAATTTTGAAGCTTGCAGCAAATATTTCGGGGGTAATAATTGCTTTAAATATATATTTCACAATAATAAGCCTGGACAGTAAAATGAAATACTTTTGTTCCTAAACATTTCATTCACCGAAGGGGAATAAGCAGTGGTATCAAGTAATAATTACCAGCGAAATGATGTGGCGATACATTAACAAATTAATCTCAGTTTTGATCTGTTTTGTAAAGTCTTTTTCAGAACAATAACAAATAGTTGGATGACATGGATAGCAAAGTCAAGAATGATTTCGGGGAAACAGTGCGACAATGCAGCCTCCCTATACCTTCCAGCGCCATGGAAAATTATAAGAAACACTACTTGTGAGGAGTAGCACACCCTAGACATAGATTTCGAGACAATCGAGAAAAGGTGAGATAAGCCTACCGCTTGATTTTGATTTGGGCTAAAATAGAGCCATAATTTTGAGCGGATAGAGAAGCATTCTCATTCATACTCCATGCTACAAGGTTAATAAATGAGTATTGAGCGCATAAAATAGCGCTGCATTAGAATTACTCAGAAGAAAAAATAAATAAAGAATACATAGTCAAGGAAAACAAAAACAAGGATTAGCTAAAAGGATACCTTTTTCCCAACTGATGGCGGGTGACTTTGAACGCACTCGAGGCCCACCCAAGCCGTGTCCCAATTGGCCATTTGGCTATGCCAATCCCAGGATTTAGCCATGACGCCATCTTGTAAGGATGTCCCAACTCGTTAGCCAGCATAAGGGAGGGAATTTAGGCAGCTAACGCGGCCGCCAGGCATCGAGGAGTGCAACCTTCTCCCCACTTTTCCCATGATTCAAATCGTGCGAAGCGTCTTCAGGAAGAAATCGGAGAAAGGGCATCATGGCTGTCATAAAGCGATAGTACTTGTTTACAAGTAGTGTTGATATTTTGAGACTTGTTCGAATAATTAGTAATTTTTATTTTGCTTATAATAATGAAATTGCGTTAATAGAAGTGCAAGAATTACGGAGAAATTAGTGAAAGAGAAGGCTGTGGTAATTTTAATGTTAATGTTTAATGTTTATATGCTTCTTATAGATGTATATGTTATTTTATAACTTTTTATACCGATCACAAGTTATCTTTTGCTACCCTTTACTTTTTTAACGCATTAAATAATGCTTGTTGGTGTTTATATGATTCTTATATATACTTAATTATGCAACACAATGTCTAAATTCTTATTTATGTAACACTTTTTTTGTACATTAGGTTAACACTCGTAAGAATAAACAATTATTATGACATGTTATTGGAAAAAGTCCCGAAATTGGAATCGGAATAAGTAACAAAAATTAAAATCTATAGTGATTATAAGAATGATACCTAAACCTGATTTATGTACGTAAACCGTAAGTTGTATAAGCAAATTGGCTAGAAATCTAATGGAAAACTTCAAATAGAATTTGAAAATAATTCCCAAGCCAGACGATAACCGTTTGAATAGACTAAATAGACCTGTTCTTAATAATACAAAACTAGAAATTAAATTGCCAAAATATAAGAAAGTCGAAAAAGTACTTGGTTGAGAGACGATTGAAATATTACAAACCAATTAAAAGGAATATACGCTAACATTTCGCCACAAACTTAGCTAAAACCTCTTTAACAAAACAATACGAATTTAAAAGTAAACCCCTGATTTACTATTACTAAAACAAAAAGCTTGTCTAAGATACTAAAATTGTGATAAAATACTCTTCTCCGACACCTAATGCTTAAAATCACTTGACACATCACATTTTAACAATTTTGGGTGGGTTTTGTTCATCATTTGTTCAAATCATTCCGAATATCTCTTGCTTTGCATTGGCCTACTGCCCAGTAGATGGCAGCATCCGCGTAAGGATGTCTCAATTCATGCTCCCTTGTGGTTGGTTCCCTAGAATCAGGCTAGCTAAATACAGGATGCGCAATGGCTAACGAGTTGGGACACGGCTCCACTCTTCTAGCCAAACACAGTAGAGTGGCAGGTGAAAGTGTAAAGGACGCCGCAGTCTTTCTCCGACTTTGGTGCAGTGAATTAATTACTAAAAGCTTCCCATAATGACACATTTAAGATTAGATTAAGACTTAATGGTTATTATGAAAGGTTACATGTACGTTTGGGAACCCTAATTAAGACTTGGCTGAAAAACACCAGGCTATATTCTTAACCCAAGAAAGTCACAGAAATACACATCACAAGATCAACCGAAACAGTAACCAATATAAAGGAAAAGGGGACGGCTGGGAATGGTAATTGAAGGAAGTGATTGTTGTTAAATTTTCAATGCATTTATTCATGAAAGCACAGGCACTATCATTAACACTGTACAGGCGAGCTGAAAGGAAAAGGACAAAGGTTGGAAGTGAGGAAAATGTAAATAAACCCCAAAGTTCATGAAAATTTGAGGGTTTTCCAAGGTTGTGGCAGTATCACTTCCACCAAAGAATCTGGAGATGAATGACCACCTAGAAATAGAAATTTTTAAAAATTAGGCAAAATTTAAAAAATATATAAAAAATAAAAGTTGAAATCCCAGGTCGTATCAATTATAAATGTGGAATGACAGTACTTTTACCACGAAAGATCCCCACAGGTTTCTAATAGTGGTTTTACATGAGGTTACGTCACACCAAAAATGTGAGGCTTTGAGGCACGAGAAAATTATCATCATGAAAGGGTGGGGCCAAATTTTCGATAGCAAATATCAAGAGCTAAATTCATCCTTTCAATTCTCAATATTACCACCATTTACTCTAATCTCATGACTTCCTTTTTGAGCAGAACAAGTAACCCCTGCCCCCTTTCAGCAAAAATATCCTGACCACATTATTGTTGTTGCACTTTGGTTACAACTACAACAGTTTCTTAACTGCAATGGCAGCAAATCCACAAAAGTAAAAAAAGAATATGAAATAATGCCATGTTCCCTGTAAAACTTTCAACATCCGTAGGCGGATCACCGTTAGTCCATTTAGATTATTGTACGCTACACAACATCAATTATTGCATAAAATGAGCAGGGATGCAAGCATAACTATCGCCAGGGCGCCATAAACCTTATCCCACCAGATAACAGAAGCTACCATTATAATTTCACTGTCAATAAGTCCTAAAACTGGAGTAGGATACATATTTACACTTTCACCACGATCATAAAAACACTAATTCACTGCACAACTGTATCTAATAGGAATGAAATACAAGTTTTCCCTATCATCGTAAGTAAATATTCGTGTGGTGCGATATTTTTCCTCCACTTTTATGTACTCACACTAAATTCTTCACTAAATATCGAAAGCCATCCATTAATTGGAAAGCGAGCTAAGAAATCACCCAGGTTATACTATAGTAATTAAGTACAATAGCAAAATTAGTAAAAACTGATGAACCATACCTCCACGGCAACGTGGCATGATATTATTTCGGTATTATGTGAAAAACATGAACCCTTGAATTCCCGCGAAGATAACAATAAAAAGTTCTCTAAATAAATAAGGAAGGTAAGAGAAAAATATCGTATGCTTTGCCGTATCGACCACTTTCAAAACAAGAGTAAGGGCATGCATGGAAGAGTAAACAAAGCCGCCATTGCAGATACTGCAGTATTTCCGCTATCTATTTGCACCGATAATTAATTCGTAGCGAATAACACATATTTTCAATTAAAAAACGAGGTCACTGAGACTCTAAAACCATGAAAAAATTACCAAATTAACGATAACAGAGCCATAAAACTAGCATAGGTAACCCACCGCATTTTGAGTATTTACCACTGCTTTGAAAAAGCTTTTATTTTCAGCTCAGCCTTCCTTCCTGGTTTTCCTGTATTTTGTAGAATTATTAGGCACATAACAAAAGCGCGATGCACGGACCATCTTCAAATTTAATAGCTTTTTAACGATATAAGACATCTTCCAAGTGACGAGCTTCACTGATTCATCGTTGAAATGAATGAAACAGCAACGCGATACCGGACGCGCGACATGCTCGCAGCGCCACTCTGTAACGAACTAAAAAAATTGAATAACGTGGGAGGATTTTGGGGCCAGCCAACCAGCGGCGTAGCAGCCGAGTTGGAGGGGGCTGCAGTGAACATAGCTCTCCAGCTCACAGTGTTGCCAAACTTAATACATGGAGTTCGCGCCCGTTCCGCCTCACGTACAGATATTTCCACGGACTGGCTACACTGGTCGGCCGTATGTAGGGGAGCGGAGGGGAAAAGGGAAAGGGATGGAGGAGAATGGTGAGGTGGAAGAGGCAGCACTTCTGATTGGCCACTATCTGTATACCACCCAGCCGCCAACACTGCGGAAAAAGGGTATAGACATGTATGAAAATACAGTTAAGAAAATAACTATTTCTTTCTCACGATAACATAGCTGATTTAAAATGCAATACTATTATTTAGTAGCCCTTTATGGATTAACAGCTTATTTTAAATGATTGCAGGGAAGAGGATTAGGGTATTTTTTTCGCAAACCAGAATTGGAATAGCGCTGGGCCTCCCATGGCAGCAGCGGATGTAGGAGTTACTACCTCGCAACCAATTATAATTAAGATACAGCTTTCCACGATCATTACAATTCGATTAGTTTTCCGTCGAGAGTAAAAATATTTTATGAAACTTCACCCATCCAACATGAAAATTATGCAAAAGATACTTAAATTGTATAGTAGCTCTTGAGTTTATACCTATTTGAAGTACGTTTCCCAACTGCGATAATAACATCGCATTTACCGCTAATACTACAAGTACACGCTTATACACGAGTAGATTGAATCATATAAATGCGCACCAAATCAACTGTTCCACGGTATATACTAAATAACAATTATTTACCCGTTCTGAATAGACACGGTTTCTTTGACTTCACTTCTTGAATTACTGGAAATTTTGAAGCTAAAGTATATTTATTTTATGTGCTTTCTGAGGGCGGGTAAGTAATATAAAACGGAGCTGAAATGAACTCGAATGAACGCAGTTGAGACACCATAAATAACTAAGGGATCCACCAGTATGCTGCATGAGAGTGAATACATTTCTGTAGAGGATAAAGACGAGAATATGTATCAGTTTCATGAGGAGGTTTAAGCGCTATTCTCCGGAGCCTGCATTAATAACCCTGCCCATCAAATGCCATAGAAGAGGACTCCTAAATTTCGTA
This sequence comes from Ischnura elegans, assembly GCF_921293095.1. NCBI lineage: Eukaryota > Metazoa > Arthropoda > Insecta > Odonata > Coenagrionidae > Ischnura > Ischnura elegans. The sequence goes on from NC_060259.1 coordinate 50,986,506, forward strand.
GTTGAGAGTCAAGTTGGGAGAGAAAAGTTGGGACTCCATAATCTCGTAGCAATGGAACCCACAAGGGCTTAATAATTATATCACTGTCTTCCTTAAAAGATAGTTTTAAGAATTTCTGATCCTTCAAATCATCAGGAATGCTATTTTTATGTTTTTCAATAATTTCTATTGAAAAGCCAAGTTGATTTTTCTTAGAAATAACTATTGTTATAATGTAAGTACATACCATGCCTTCCAGCTAATTTTAATTGAATAATGTAGGAATTATTGCCACTCTCTTGCATACCTCGCGCTGATATTGCAATAAATATTTTTTAAACGCCGTCAAGGACTTGGAATTGCATTCATTTTCGTTCTCGTATATGAAAAATCGAACACGTGCAGAAATTCACACAACAGCCACTTTAACTTCCCCATCTTTAAAGTTAAATGTTCTGCCCTTGGTTTTTTTATTCCGCACGCCACTCCTACCCTCTCGGTTTAGGTCCACAGAAATCCTTTTGCATTCGAATGATATTCTCTTTTTCAGGTTTATCTCACCATACGGCGCACTCCTTACCTGCTTACCCAATTTCTTTTTATGCGCTCTGGCTTCACCATGGCGTAAAAGACATTAAACCATGCCCATTTCAAAGCCTCAAAGGATTCATTTCTTCTCAAATCGACTTTTCAATCATCAATTCATTCATTCATCAAGCGAAGCGGCACAACACTTCATGCCAAGGCCATTAGGCTTTTCTACCCTAGACTCACCTACATATTACGTGGAATACAAACAGCTTCTCCAATGAAGATGCTATCTTATCTGGAACCCTAGATCAGCTTCGTTTACTCAAACCCAAACAGAGGGTTCTACAGGGTTTCTTCAGAAATTTAGTAGGGGACCAAAATTAACTAGAAGGCTACAGTGATGTTACGTTTAGATTGCTGCAGGAACATTCAGAATGGACATCTTTCAATGGGGTACAAAGGATTTAATTTTGTGACCACACTATATCTCGTAAATAAATCATCATCATAATTAGCACCGCACTTGAAGATGTGAGATTGCGGTCCCCGTTAAGTACCCTCGAGTACCGCGAGGTGCATGATGCGATGGACGCATAGACACTGGGGATCTGCAGGAAAGATATTCCTTGGCTCCCGAAACACTCCAAATTTACCCCTTTATTATTTTCCTCAATGTTAAGACACTCATGTCAGAGTATGTATATCCCTCATTGAGGTAAAAATGCGAAAAATTAATGCAACCAAGTAATGCTAGCATGCCTTTATGAATCTATCTAAACTGTTATTTTCCTCTTCTGCCCGTGTCTAAAATCGATGTATTTAACTTTAAAATTGCCCCTGTAGTAAAGGTACTCCATTAATTTAAAGGAGACCTCTCTCAGAGAAACAGAAGAGCTCACTGCGACACTTCAAATAATAGCTAAAAGAAATGTTTCGCCCCTCAGAAACTCCACACTATAGTAATTTAAACTCATTAACATTCTAACATGAAATTAATCTTTAATTCATCCTGTTTAACAATTCCTCCTCTTAAAGGCTAACACAACTTGTAGCTCGCCCAAGAAGAGACTTGCAAGATAGTTATTGTGAATTAAGACCTTTATGTCATAACATGTAATAGGTTATAATGTAATAACATTACCAACCCTAGCCTGATGCCACCTATATCTTTATAGATTTTTCTTCTACACAAATGAAATATATTTAATAGATGCTTCTTAAAAACCTTATTCACCACACGACGCATTTTGATGCTGTCACACCATTTTCAAGTGTGTCCAAGCCGCCCGTCTCGCCCAAAATTCTCCCCACGAATACATGCGGGAACCAGTCGCTGTCTCACTGTGCATAATTCCACCCAATCATTGGAAGTAGTCGTGGGTAACATGCAAGCAGTGGAAAAATGACGAAAACAGTGTTAACTTTACAGAGTAAGTGGAGGAAAAAATTAAGATAGGCTTCTAGTGACCGCATGCAACGCACACTAAACCTACGAACTGAACCAAAATGGCTAAGAGGCGTAGAGAAGAGTCCAAATGTACAGAAAACGGAACAGAGAACAATCAATTTATCTTATAATAGAAGGAAACAATTTTTTCATTGTTTCATTCCGTCAATTTATACCAATTTAAATGCCATTGGTATAAATGGATGGAAGAAAAGCGTATGGACATGCTATAAAATGATGTGGCAGCTTCGGAACGCGTCCTGAATGGTAGTGAAAAGTTTTTCACGAACCTACAAAATCACCTCTATTCATTATGGAACAGTTCCATCACATCTCACCTGAAGCAAGAAGTGTCCTCGCAATTTTTTTCATAACATCAATCGATCAATAATGCGCCCATCAAAAATCCATCGCTTAATTCATTCAATTATGTCTTAAATTACCGCAAACGCCAACGTGAATATGTCTTACACAGGAAAAGTTAATCAACATGGAAAAATACTACTAGTAGCGACTTGATTTTCACGAAATTTTTTCCAAAATCCATGCTTTCCCTTTACTTTGAATGCGCAATTATAAAACGCCCTACGATAAGGCTTAAAATTTCTTTCTCAAATCTCTGAACAATATGTAATGTGGTGCATAGGTGCATTGGTGGCATCCTCTTTCTCATCGGCATAAATAAATAAAAAAAAGCGTTATAGATGGCCTATACTTCAGGGAAGTTGACTTGGCTAAGTATTCCAAAAAAAGTCCTATCGCCAATGAAGCAAAAATATAATGTCACCCTCAGTATTTCCTAATGAATCGCTTCTTATTCTGCAAAACTGGCGATCAACCTTGGGGCTTATTTCACTCTGTACTCCACTCTTTTCTACTCAAACCACCTTCCCGCATTCCTTCCTTGCTACATTCTTCTTAATATAATCCATTAGCGAAAGTGAAGGAGATACGGCCACAGCCACCAAAGTCAACAGCAATAAATTATCTCCTAACTGGCCGTCGTTAGTTTTTTTTTTGCACTCCGTGGGAGAGCTGAGTACCGTAGAAAAGGGATAAAACTCACCAAAGCGAGCTGCCATGCCAACTGAGGTGGTTTGCGGGAAAGTTATTTCCTTTCCAGGAGCCAAGCCGCAGGCCATACACCAATAAACCCAAAGGTATCCTTCAAGAGCCAAAAAGGCGCACTTTCAATGGTTCTACCCAGAATCGAAGTAGAGAGACTTTTTGAGACGATTGAAGCCATGATTTCCAAGCCAGCATTAGTTCATAGAAATGTTCCGCAAAAAATCAGTCACTCTTCACATATTCAAAGCCACCAGAGCCATCAAATTAACTTATCCCGATGAATGCATATATTACAATATCCATTATTCATTCATAGAAAAAACTGCGGAGGAAAGGCAATAGTAGCCTCAAATAAATAAAAATAAAACTACTCATCCGAAGTTCTTGCCAAGTGTACTAGGGCCGAATTGGAAATCATGACTTCAATTTCATTTAAAACTCATCTTGTGGGAGCATGGTAGCCTAGTAATCACGAGGTCCTCGAATTCAAATTTTGGTGAAGCTTTCGAACACCCCAATCAAGAAAGCTCGCGTTGCGGGGTGTTCCAGGGAAGTGAAATGGCTCCTCAACTAATAATGCGCGAAATTTCAAACCTCTACCTGCCTTCACTCACCCCACTTTTTGGTGTTTCCCTGACTTAATCTTGGATGAGCTCTTCCTTTATTTAGCCCAAACTTCGGGGTGAATCAATGAGTGAGTGAGAAGGCACCTCTTGTATAAAGTCGAAAGTCCAGAAAACACCTTTCCTCTTCAATAAATGGAAATTACAAAAGCAAAATCCGAAGATTTCCATGGGGTCTGAAGGAAATGCTAGCGAATGAGTAGAAAAATTGTACTACCGTTTCAATTTAAATTTCGCCCTGACGAGAAACTAACAAAATGTACAAACCTCAGCATACTTCTATTTAAGTTATAAGCATATTAATGCTTACATATGCAAAATACATAAGAATTATTTGCTAATGATATTTGCTAAACGGCAGGCTAAAACAAAGGTGAAAAATTATCGATAGATATATGTGTTTATTTAATAATTACTATCCCATGTACATAATTTTTTATTTAATGTCCACAGTACACATATCTACATGAAATAAACATTTTTAACAACGTACGCACGAAGCCGGAACATAAAATGTTAAATAGTATCAGGTCCAAACAAATGGCGGCTAATTTCACAAATGAAACAGTAATTTGGTCTTCTTCCACAGATTTTTTTCCGAGGGAACACCTGGTTCAACACATAGGAGTTGTCATCAAGCACTTATATTTCAAATTCCAAAAATTTTGCCCGCAAATCTAAATCACGAAGATACTTGAACGGAGATACAGGAGAGGAAAACAGTCAAAAGAGGGATGAGATATGACGGTTGGAGCATGAGTATTAGGGTGGGCCGAAAGAAGTTAAATTCCTCCTATGAAAATATGTAAGTCTTAAAAGTTGTGTACTAGCCGTAGAATAAACGGCATAAAATATTAGGCCTAACGGATAATATCTTTAGACTGCGCAAACGCCATTAAGTTTTATAATTTTGTGAAAAATTGAAATTTTCAGAATTTTTAAAAATATGTTACACTTTGCCATACTAAAAACTTATGTATCTTAAAAGTTAATTTTTACATCTATTATCAATAATAATAAATATTAGATCTGTGATACAGCAATTTTAGACTGCGCAATGGGGCCAAAAATAGCGATTTTCGAGATAAATTTTGAAATGTTTTCAACCGTGGGATTAGGTTTTAAGAATGCCAAGAAAGCTTTGATAACAAAAGAAAACATGTTGTGGATGTAATATAATTACTTAAGAGGCCGCATTATCCTTGAAAATGCTGTAGCAAATGAACAAACAAAATTAAAATTAAGCACTTTTGATAGAACACGTGACAGGTACGGAAAATCAGACCGGCCAGCAGTAGCTTTGGCTTCAGCATTATCGAGGGATATGAACACAGATTCTGGACCTTCAACTTCACATTTTGCAATTTTTGGCAAAAATAAAGTGAGTTAAGAATGAAAAATCGATTGTTATGAATGATTTAATGTTGTTACCGTGATTCAAACTATTTATTTTCATAGGAGAATTGACATGACCTTAGGCGTAAAGAAAAGTCTAAGGGTAAGACCTCGAAAATAAACCAACTAGAACCTCAAGAGGATCACAAATCGCTTTTTCAAGAACCCGGCTCTAAATACATAGGCCATGTTGTTCCTTTATCACGAAAATCAGTGGACATTTAAAACTCCATCATAGATCATACGTCGGGAAAAAACGTCAATTTATGTAAACTTATTGTTGTAGATTGTGATGGTTGCCTAACAAATACAGGCAAGCTCAATAGTGTAATATGAATCTTGGAAGAGTCAATTCAAGGGTAATATTCCTTTCACACCCAAATGGCATCTTTTTTTTATTTTCTGATGGAAAAATAACAGGTACTATAGGATTGTTGAGAAAGCTTTATCACACTGTCATAAACTATCCTATTTTATTTATTTTATTTTATTTTTTAATTTTCATCGCCCCGAAAATAGCTCATTTAAGGCATTTTTCAACGTAGGAAATAACATGAAGCAACGACCATCACACACAACCATTCCTTGGGAAGGAAAATCTCCCCAAGCGGGACTCGAACCCGCGACCTTCGGTTTGGCAGGCGAGGACGTAACCCCGCAGCCACCTAGGCCTGTAAAATTAACCGATCGAGACCTCTCTTGAAGTACTATTTCCTGATTTAACAAAAGTCCTAAGTACTAAGCAAAAATACTAGTTTGATATTTTTAAGTGGTTTCAACTGGTGCCCTCTTGGATTTGTAGACGGACATACTGACACGCTAAATCATGCTACATGGGTTACTACTACTTACCGTATTTTACGACTCTAAATTGCTCTAAATTCACCTTGCAAGGTATTGGAGGAATTGGCTAAGTACATGGTAAAGGTGTATCCCCCAAGTTAGTACGCAATAAAATGTAACCCAAAGCTACAAAAACGAGTAAAAAAATCGTGAATATTTATACAGTTCACAAGTAACATTAAAGATAAGCACATGAATGTTAATTAACAAATTCTTGCTTTTGGGCCGTTGTAAAAGACAGAGAATAAAGAGCTGAGTTTTGGACCTCCAAGTGAGCGAACGTTATTTCTAATATCCTTCTCCCCCGAACCGGCACTACATAGCTATCAGGCGAATCATGAATGCTCGAAACCAGGCAAGCAATGGTGAAACAACTTGTATTAGGGCATTTTATATAACGACAATAAACTTTTAGCAAAAGACTACATCGATTTAATTATTAGGCAGGATGTAATTGTAACAGAACTGCCTATTGCAATGCACTTATCTGAAGTTTATCCGCACAGAATCTTGGAGTTCTATAATGCTGTTGACATTCACTCAGGAGTTATTGATTTCAATTTACTAATTCATACGCAAGCAGTAGCATGGGCCGTCAAAGAAGTAACAAAGTCATAACAGCAGGTATGTGTTCAAAGTAAAAGGGATTAAATAATAAGAGTGCGACAACTAGACAGAGCAATCAAGCCAAAATTTGACTCTAAAAAGATTTTTAGGTATAATGTGTCTAAAGGAACTGAGGTGCAGACAGTGACATTACGTGCTTTGATGGTTGGACGGTTGGGAAGGCACGGGTTGACTTGACATCCAACCACCTCCCCGTGGTGAGTCCTGGGTAGTTCTATACAGGCATACTAAATGAATTTACATTGCTAGAGTTGCTTACTTATCAGAATTATCAAAAGATACAGACGCTCAGAACTACATCAGCTTTAAAGACTGCATTTCGCTGAGGTATTATTTTATTGTAAGATTCTATTTTTATAATTCATTCATTAATTATATACTATTACATTTATTAAATACTGTTACAAATACATGATTTATGGAATATTATAAATGATTTCGACAATTATCGGACCACAGAAATAATTTTTAAACTTATTTCATTTTCACGAGAATTACCGACTATTTCTTACCCTAATTGCGCAGTCTACAATTGGTGTAGCACAGATCTACTGTTTATTATTATTGAAACAGAAGAAAGAAAGAAAATTTTAAGATACATGCGTTTCTAGTATGACAAAGGATATATATATTTTTTTAAATTATGAAAATTTCAATTTTTTCATAAAATTAATAAAATGTTATGGCGTTTGCGTCGTCGAAAGATATTATCCGTTATGCCTTATATTTTATGCCGTTTATTCTTGTGCTAGTACATAACTTTTAAGACATAAATGTTTTTTTATCGCGTGACTTTGACCTTTTTCGGCCCACCCTAATGGGTAGTATGGGGAAAGTCGAGGGGGGTGGGTGACAGGAGAAACATATGGGTCAATTTTTTTTAACCGTTAGGCGAAATAATAAATCCGATACTACTTAATATGACGTAACAAGGAAATCTATGGAAGAAAACCAAGATACTGTTTCATTTCTGGAAATAAATAATGGTTTTTGAGGGAGTGCGAAAATAAACTGGCTCTCAAAGAATTCTCCTAGGGGAGCGTTTTTTCTTAAGACTAAATCAAGAATATATTTGCGGACAAGTCGGCGACAATATACAAGCAATGGCCACTAAGGTCACCCAAATAAGACAGGTTAGGTTTCCGTAGGAGAAGGTGAGAAAAAGCCATGAGAACGGAGGTGGATTTTTTAGTGATGTATGATGCCAGCTCATAGAGGATAGAAAAAGATTAATTGCATTGAGGAGCCGCGCCGAATAGGTCGTATTCAGCTTGATTTTCCGTTATGACTGCAGCTGCTGCTTTTATTTGAGTTGCCTTCCTCTCACACAAATAGCTATCTAAGGTCATTCTCTCAAAAAATGTCAACATTTTTTGCTATTCAACACTTTTATTGTCAATATCATTCCATGAGCTGTCTCTCATACTTTATTTCATCTGCACACGCAAGCATTAAACTTGCTCGTACATTGAAGGTCTCGTATCAGCGACTTTTATTTTAGTTTTGCATATTCAAGGTCAGTTTAGAAGTTTCCGAACGTCAACATAAGATAATTTGGTTTCAATACCCATGGATATAAATGTTCTAGGCATTCATCTATATACCGTCACCTGAGCGTGTAAACGTCACCTGAGGGCACCTTATATCCTCAAATTATACCGGCTTCTTCTTTCGACTTAAAAAAAATCATATTCATGAACATTCACTTTCTGCAAACATATATACCTTTATCCGCCAAGTAGCGTATCCATATACATTAATAAACACATTGGGGCCCAATATGTCGCTTCAAGGTTATTCAATAGCAAACACACAAAACGGAACTTTCTCCTGAATTTTCTGCTAAAATTAAGCAGAAATACAACGCACCATTAGGATATGGAAGGAATGCGGAGACAAGATACCAATGGGAGAACGTGCGTGAAAATAATATTTAAAATATTGTCCATAAAGCAGTGGAAAGGATTTTTTTTTCAAATTCTCGAATGGATCCAAACCTATCAATAAAGTAAGTCACTAAATGGCGAGATGAAGTTAACACTATAGATGTCAACAAAACTTTAAAATTTGTTTAGATCGTATAATAACTTAAAATATCTTCCTAGGTGGTGTTAGAGTTAAGGTTATCGATGCAAAGATCAGCACAGCATTGCAGCTCATGAAATTGAAATCAGGGAAAGTACTATCTCTCCGCTCACTTGTCAAGCTATCTTCCAAATATTTCTTCAAATATGCACTTCGAAAAGCGGATCTCTGGCATGAGGAAAAATATATGGACACTCTTCAAATAGTTCAAAGCAAACGTATATTCTATCACAAATAGGTAGATTAAAAATAAAAATAGGAATTTCTAAATGCTTCAGCGGTAAGCTATTCGTGTGAAGCAACAGTTACAGTAAGACATATCTTAGCAAGTTCAAGCTCAAATAAACATCTAAACAAGTACTATGAGCTGAACCCTACTAGGGCGATATTTATTGAGTCATAAATGTTGCTAATAACAATGACTATAACTAATAACTACAAGAAACCCTTTTCAGCGGTACTTCCATTATTTATTACTTAAATGCAATTGCCACCACACCAAAGCGTCATCATAAACGGTAACGATAAAATAAATTTAACAACAAAAGCTGAAAAACGGCAGTGATAACCTGGTAGAGTAAACATTTTCACCTCTGAGTATATACCAACTTCGAGAGTAATGAAAAAAATTAATGCATATATATATTTCCCAAATGATATGATTTATGCCTACGGTATTATAAAATACCAGTCTCGAGAGAAATACATTGTAGTAAGAAGCACTCGCCTTATAGATTGAAAAACAAATTCTGTTGGACGTAAATAAGAAGTCGGCAGAGATGAGAGGCAAGTTTAGAAGAGGGTGGGAGGGAAGAAGAATCAACGAGGAGAGAACTGATGAGGACGACACGGGCAGGCGGCTCGAGGACTAAAGGAGAAATGCTGAGCCTCTGCGCGCAACATCACAGGCGGAGGAGACATTCACGAGGCGTAAATTATCCCCAGATCCATAACACAGCATCTATAATTATTAAGCCGAGATGCGAGTTGACAGATTCAACCCCATCAGGCGGGACTTCATGCCCAATGGTTGAAAAACAACCTTTTCAGTATTAATTCCATTATTTATTACAAAAGCGCAATAACTACAACACGCAAGCATCATCATCAGAACTGGGGAATTTATATCAAATTATGACACTTAAAGAGTAAAAACGAATGTAGGCCTACCCTAAATTCAATAAACAGGAAGTATTACAATTAAAACGATTTCTCGTTACCTACTTAATGAGTTGATATTCAAGCAAAAAACGATAGAAAATTCAACAAAATACGATATGGTTAACTAAAAGATAACCAATGGAAATCCTCTGCTGGCATTTTAATAATTCCTGGCTCTATTCATGCTACTTCGATATTGACGGGCTTAACCTCACATACTAATGATCCGAGTAACTATTTTAAATCCTCCCGTTGCTAAAATTTGGATTGTGTGCAGAAATGTGCACGTGACTGAACTGATAATTTGTACAGTCTAATTCGCTACTTTTCCAAATTTTAAAAATAAGGAGCAAATATATGTATATACTGGATAAAGAAACAGACGACTCCTGACTTAATACACATATGACTAGTTAATTTCCCTTTCTTTGGGTGCCTAACTGTTCTACGGCAAGCACATACAATGGAAAAATTTATGCTTCACTGGAGTCTGAGAATGTCTACCACAAATTCATCCTTCTCCGTGGCCATCACCACCCAAATTTTAACATTCATATGTCAATAAGTGTAGCAACAATAATGATTTCACAACTCATGATTGAAAGCATTATATTGATTTTCGCCCACAACAAAGCTCAAATTATCATTTGCCGTCTAATTGTCCGATATATAAACGTCCGATGTATAAACGTTGTTTCTTGTTTATAGGGCCAAAAGTGTACAACTTATTACCCGTATCATGTCTGAAAGCAAAAAAATAATAACGTAATTATGAAAAATATTCAGTCTTGGCTGTTTAGAATGCAAAGTGTGGAGGATTTTTTTCTATGATGTAATACCATGTAATATATGTACTTACTTGCTTCAATTCAAATGTTGTGCTTGCCTCAATTCAAATGTTGTGCTTGCTTCAATTCAAATGTTGTGCTTGCTTCAATTCAAATGTTGTGCTTGCTTCAATTCAAATGTTGTGCTTGCTTCAATTTAAAGGTTGTGCTTGCTTCAATTCAAATGTTAATATGTCAGCATGACCCTATGCAAATGATGGTAGCCAAAAAACAGGTTGTCCTTAATGGCTACCTAAAGTTACTCCGTTTTATGTAATTAATTCTATTCTGTACTTTTATTTTTTGGAGTAATAAGCAATTATTATATTATATTTGCTAAGAATGCAATGCAACGTTAAGTAAACAAGCAATCGGCAAAATAAATTGCAAAAACTGTTATCCCAGCGCTATGACTGATGATTGCCCAAGAAATCCCCTGTTATCATCTTCAAATAAAGGCAATCATTATCAATGATGACGAAGCTTAGGGCTTCTGTGACGAGAAGTTATTTCCTGCAAATGATATTGTCATTCTTCAAGTAAAAAACGAAAATAACCGTGACGGGTAGATTCATTTCAGTTTCTTTGATAGTTAATAATGCATATTAATAACCTAATGACTGACTTAATCTTCATCGCCTGGGTAAATTACAATTATAAGATTAATGATGATGACGGCAGTTTTTTCCACAATTCGTTAATACAATGTAAAGGCCATAATATAGTGGGAAAAGCCTGCTAAGATAATTTATTTATTTGACTGGAAGAATGATTACAAGATGGTAAGTGCAACAAAATATAACACGCACTACATTTGAAACTGCGCTGGGCACGATGATGCCAATAAACTGCCGGAAAGGAAATTCAAGCAAACTAATGCAAGTAATTATTAATCCAAACACAGTCACTGAGAGAAATAAGGAAAGAATGTGTCGAAAAAATCAGCAATGTGAAATCCAAAACCCAATCCAATCCATACAACCACCTGAAATCCAATCCATATAAGCACCAAGATGCATCACCTGCTGTACGCGAGCATACATCTCAAAGTTGAAGCAGTCATTTAAAGGCGAGGTAAGAATGGGAAATTGTTTTTCAATACAAATGTAAAGATAAAAATGCAGCAGCTAAACGACATATTTTCCTTTTTTCAAGAAATAAAGAAAAGTTATTCAGTATTCATACTATCTCCTGGTGTTAACAAAAGCTGCAAATATTGCTTCACGCGGTACCTCATATCAGTACATCAAAAAATCACAAACACTTTCACTAATTTGCTCTTTGTTAAATGGCCAAGAGCTAATTTATAACGGACAGAATAGAGAGGGAGAGCCTACTTTACGGTAGAATGACTGAAAGATAGAAAATGCTGCAAAAGATTGCATGATGGCCAGAGCATATTAAAGGGATTCCAGAGATCAGGTTCATCACCCAGAAGCGAGTTCATAATCGGATATTTTGTCTTTCAAAGTTGCTTATAAGTTCCTCGCCCCCATGCCCCACTCCCTGTTTATTGGCAAGCCGTGTGCCACCCTTGACCCTTGCACGCCGTAAAATAACCGGAGCGGTGGAGACGCTATCCAAACCTCCTCCGACCAGGTTATGTGATTAATGACCGACCTCTCCTGGCACCCCCTTAACGGCCACGTATAAATTATCTAAGCCCATCACGAACAGCCACCTAAGCGCGAGGATTGTATCCCAAAGAGACTGTATTGCTTAGCCAAGGGAGTGATTCCTATTTCATTTTCAATATGCTGGGTAGTTGATGATATAAAATAATTTGCAATGCTTCACAAGCAATTAATGCCACAAAATGCGTATTTTAGCCATGCTGAAACGAAACCCATTTAATTTTGTCTTTTTCTTTACTTCGATACTTCATATTTCTAAAAGAATTGTAGAACTACATCAAACCAATAGACTTTCATTGTAAGACTTGTCAATATGCTACCTTCTGAAGGTAACCAAAGTCATTTATTCGGTATTAAGAAGGTACAAGTATTTAAGCGCGAACGTTTAATAGTTCGGGAAAAAGTTCTAATTTTACTTAACTGCATAATATTTTTGTGGAACAGGACTTTTAATTGATAACATTTCATTCATTTTAATTGTTGCATACATTTTACGAACCTTTATGAAAATATACATCCAGGGCCTAATTTAGGATATGGGTGGCCCATTTTGGTGGGAGGCCTACTGTTTCAAGGTGTTGCAATTTGCAAAGGAATAACAGGAAATGCAGGCAACACAATTTCCAACTAAGCGTTTCTTATCAGCAGCGTTAACCATTTATTGACGTCAATGTTAATGACTACACGTTAGCCAAAAAAACAACCCAGCTTCACATCGAATCCCCTCATACATGATGGTTATTTTCTCTTTTTCCGATTGTATGAGATTTATCTCTATATTGGCGGAAGGCTCATGCTTGGTGGGTGACACAGGGCTCGGACTCCTTGTGCCCCCTCCTCCTATGATCCGGCCATGTATACAGCAGCTAATAACATTTCCAAGCCACAAAACCTACCGCAAACAAACTCTGAGGAAACCGCGCGGATGACATATAATTTACCTTTTCTTTCACAATTGTCTTACTCATTCGTGATTATGGCGCCTATAATACTCTGTCAAATTATCGTCAATTGCTTTCACTAGCGGGCGACCCAGTAAAGCTGCCAATTCCGTGGTTTTTATCTAAAATTGACCTTCAAACGTTTAGTTACAAGGGCAGCTTTGTCTAAAGATTTTTACCTAATATTTTACCTTTCATATCAGTTTTATAACAAATATAACTCTGCAGTGATCTACAGAAATTAAAAATCCTTCTCAATAGTAGGTTGGGCATTTTCTGGCTCAACCCCGCGATCATCAGGTATACTTGATTTTAGTTTGAGCTCCAACAAGTCCGAACAGTACGGGCAGCGATGAGGAATTGTTTTCTCGAGGGGAGGCATTGGTAAAAACCCTTTCTAACCCAGAGCTGTTTCTGGGAGAAATCAAACTCCAAGATTTTTCATTTTGAAAACTTGAAAATTTTACACTCAATGATGACTATCCTGATTTCTTCTATAAAATTTACACTACAAAATAATATTTAGTTCTAGTATATCTCTCTTAAACAGAGGTGAAATTTAAAACATTTTTGATGTTGCCTGGAAGCAACATTGGGTTATAAAGGGATAACTAATGGAAAATGACGGTGATTCTACACTTTCAGAGGAAACAATCCAGCTAGGTGTAAGGACTTAAGGTACAAGGACGCCAAGGGATTTTTCTGAATCCTCAAAATAGCGACAACGAACAAATGAACAGAGTCGGCCATTAAGGGCATCGGCACTCACCAACACCGGCTCAATACTAGCCGCCACAGCAAGGGGAAGCGGGGTGTAGGTGCTGGGTGGACGACCAAGAAAGAAATGCCCTCAGCTTCCAAAAGTTCTCTACGTTCACCCCCCCCCCCTTGTTTGCTCAGCCGTTAAGTCCACTCAGGCACCGATAGGCGAGGACAACGTTTGAAGAAGTTCGTCTCAATCGCAGTCAGAGTAAAGTAATACCCTGTTTACACTACGAATGTCCTCACTTTCCGCCGGTACCAACGTTGACTTCAAGTGTGAACGCGCGCACTGACTACTATAACACGAAATGTTGCTCCTCAGGCTGCCGCGGAGTGAATGATGAACCAAACATTCTATCGATGACGTTCCATTTTTTCGGTTGCACCGCGTCCAGCATTGCCAAGAGGATTAGAGGTGAAATTGCTGTGAACGGCAATATTGGACGCGGTGAAACCGAAAAATGGAAATTCAGCATAATTCATAGTTTCCGACACTGCCGATTTAAAATGGTTGGCGCTGCCGTGCTTAGAAAAATAGGATATCCATCAAATGACAAACGGCCGATCATTCTCATTCAAAATCAGAGACTAGAGACCACTCACAATTGATGAGAAGGGATTTTTAGGAGGATATACGCGGAGTTTTTTGTTCAACCTAAACATCACTAACATCCACATAATAGAGATACATGAGACGAATTGAACGTGATTATAATATGCGATTGCCAATACATTAGGCTATAGAGTGGTGAGTACGGAAATCAGTCTTCCAATGATGTTTTCACTTAATGAGAATTAAAAGCTTGTAAACATGTATTAAGAACACATTACTTATGTTGAGTGGTCAACTTCCTCGGGTAATATCTTACCAGAGTTAGCATCGATTTTCATTTGTTGACGAATGCTATGAGTTCCAGCGGTTGTTTGAAGTTATGAAAAAGGCTAAGCTTATAATTACATAAGTTTTATGTGTGCATCTACAATAATACATACTATTCCGCAAGTCGCCTCAATAGGCGTGTGGCGGGGATGTTAAGACAGCAGTCGATAACACATAAAAAAGAAATTATCTAACGAAATTACGCCTAGAATTTATTCAAGTCTTTCAGCGAGCGGGGGAAAAACGAATTCCCATAACTATCCGTTCGGCAAAATCTCTCTCAATTAATCGCTTCTGTCGGATCTGGAAATGTAGTGAGGTTCGCATACGATACTCTCCATGTCGCTCTTAAAGATATCCATTCTCAACTGCTCAATTAATCTAAGCCAGCACGCAGTTTCCGAGTCTCTAGAGGCTCCCAACCTTATTCAATTAACATCAGTGTAACGCTTCCTGTACGCTTGTAACAGTTTCTGACGAATTATCAAATTTTCCTTTGCATGTTATTAGGTTCACGGAACGTAAAGATGTGAACGTTCTCGTGCAATTGTTTTGTGTCGGAAGTGATTTTGAGTCATGGGTGTCGCATTTGGTTAAGCATTTTCTCATCCTTTAGGTAAATTAGGAATCCTTTTTGTTTTGGAAGTAGATAAAGCAGGGGTATTTCTTTATTCGTAGCTTTAGTTCACTGTATAGTTTTTCACGTTTCCTTCGAAGATAGTTAGTAGTTGCTCATTTAGCTTCAAATGTTAAGCGCATATTCCTCTTTTTGTAGTTGATCGTATTTTAATCGTTGTCTTCACTGAGTAAACTTTACATTTCCTCATTTTTTTAGCAATTTCCTTTCTAGTTTATTATTTTTAAGGCCAGTTCAATAAGTCTATTCTTACGTTTAGCGTCTGATGTTGAACTTAATTTTTAAATTGTTTTCAGGTTTTCAACTTTTCAGCAAATTGATTTCATTACATATGTTATGTACATTTATAAGGTTTGATAATTTTGTAGTTCCCCTCTTATTTTCCCGTAGCAGTTTCTTTTTGTGCATTTTTCGCCCTAAAGGCTTGATTCGTTTTCACATGTAGTTTAAAAAGCAATTCTCGGTAGTATTTGTTCTGCCGCGGGGGACATCACGGGTCGCGTTCTTTATATCGTGTTTTTCGGTGACATGGATGAGGAAGTGCTGTTTCTGGCAACCCATGGTGGCAGCAGCAGGAGGTGAACTTCTTGCATATAACACAACGGGTATTGTTGGCCATTAGGGAGATAATTTCCAACAAGGAAATGGTTGGAATTTCAATCTGAAGAACAATCAAAATCTTTTAAATCACTTGTTATTTTCACAATAACCCATGCATTGAACGACTTTGAATTATGAAATTTCTGAACAGGACCCAATTCAGTACTGCCTATATAATCAGGAGCAGGAAATTATAGAAGAGTTTCAGGCCGAATACCACACCGGAAAATTTTTGCAAGCGTTTTTTCGACATCCTGGGTCATTTCATGACTCAAGGGCACTCAGAGCAGGGCCTCTATTTTTACATCAATTTTACCCCTTAAAGGTATGCTATATGGGGGCTACCCTTGCATTGCAAAGCCAGTAATATTACTAATGCCACAATGTGAGCCAGTGACAAGGCTTATTCCGGCTCATTTTAATTCCCTGCACCGAAGGGGCAGGAACATAAATGAGAGGAGCTTAGGTATGCTAACCCTTTCTAACCCAGACCTACACCTGGGAGAAATTAAATTTCAAGACTTCTGATTTTAAAATTGTGAAAATTTTCTACTCAATCATAGTTATTGTGGCAACTGCAAGTTTTGGCATTAAACTTTACAGCACTAAAGAATACGTAGATTAAATATATTCTGAATAGAGTTGAAAATGCATACATTTTTTATGTTACTTAAAAGCAACATTGGGTTATAATGGGTTAAAGACGAGGTGAAAGAGCATATTTATGCAGCGGGTGACTTTGCGACACACGTGAGTAGAAAACACGATTGGGGCCTGCCGCATCATGCACAATGGTTGTTACAAAGGTGGACGCTGTAGTGGGAAATAGACTTGCGGGGGAGGAAGACAGGTGGGACACACTAGAGAATGGTTTTTAAGTGAGGAATAGCATGGGACGACGGATAACAAATGTGTGGGCGATATATTTTCTGGATTGAAAATTAATTAATTGGTCCGAAAAGAGATAACGGATAAAAACGGACTGCATTTTTAAAATAGAAATAGGAGAGAGAAATAACGCCCAGATTTACTCTAACCATGTTTATGCAGTGAATGGTATTAACATATAGGCAACAGACGAAGTGAAGTACCTGGGAGTTACGATAACCTCGAATCTCACGTGGGGAACACATATAAAGAATATTTGCGGCATAGCCCTGAAGAAATTAGGCTTCGTCAAGCGTATTGTGGGAAGATTTTCGGATGAGAAAGTAAAAGAAAGGTGCTATTTCGCTCTCGTCCGACCGCACCTTGAATATGCAACGAGCGTATGGGATCCGGTGCATAAAGACTTCATCCGCGAGCTGAATAAAATACAAAGGAGGGCTGCGCGTTTCGTCGAAAACTGCTACGGGCGTACAGACAGTGCTACTCAGATGTTAAGCGAATTAGGCTGGGAGCCGTTGGAGACTCGGAGGCTGCGCGCTAGGCTTAGATTGCTTGAACAATTGAGAATGGATATCTTTAAGAGCGACACATAGAACATAATATTAGAGCCACACTGTATTTCCAGGTCCAATAGAAGCGATAAATTAAGAGACATGTTTTGCCGAACGGATAGATATGGGAATTCGTTTTTCCCCCAAACCATAAAGGACTTTAATAAACGCTAGTCCCAACCTCGTTAGAGCACTTTATTTTTTTTTAGTTGCAAACGGCTGGTGTCCTAGCACCCCCTGCCACACGCCTTTTAGGCGGCTCGCGGGGTATTATGTAGATGTAGATTCGTTCCTACCTTTCGTTACGTAGCGCCTGCCCTCCTATCCCGCGATGGTTCGGCCCCTGGTCTCTCGTTACACACCGAGGGTACTCTCAACCGCACATCTCCGGCCACACGATAATACTACTCGTCCCCGTAAGCCAGGTTGACTCCCTCGCTCCTCTCAACAATGGGAGCAATTACATTATCCGTGAATGGCAGTTTTGCTGGTAGACCGACACCTAGCGGCCTCTCTCTCAAGAACTACTTAACACCATGACCACAAAATGTGCTAGTGGCATTTGGCCGATCATGATTACTCTTTACAGAAACATGCTTTGAACGTATAAGTGATAAATCATTGATTTAGCGCAAGTAAATAATTTTTGGACAAAAAGTTCGCAATTTTTGTAAGGTAAAAAGAAGTCACCTACTAACTTACGCATAGTACGATTTATGTCAGAATATTCTGTGTACTAAATTTAAAGGAAACTAAAATTTTCTCATTCCTTGGTTTCATGGCTTTATCTTAATTAGGAAGGGAGCTTCGAATCTTTTACGTTAAGAAACATTACTGCAGCGCGAGTCTACAAAGCACTCCGCTTTCCCCGCCTTGCTAGCTTACCTTCCATCGAAGCGCGCAATACTATTTCATACTCATACAAACAAGTTATGTTCTGGTTTTCACGTGTCTTGTCGACATATTATCCGCGTTTTGCAGCAGAAAATCATCTCTTAGAAACTCGATAGACGAAATCCTATGGCATTCAAGCTGTGACAGGACAGAAGAGTGAAGGTATGTGAAAGGGTCTTTCATGCTTCACAAAAGGGAAATTCGTCTTTACCGATAGCACATAGAAAGGATTCTAGGTTTCATAAGAATTTCTTTGAACAAGTCACTAAAAACGCTATTGGTGGAAGGGACCAAGCTGAATTATTGACAGCGTTCAGAAGATATACGTTTAAAGGTAAAAATATTTCTTTGAGGACAAATGATTTGTGGCATGCTGTATTTAACAAGTGTTTACCAGTTGAATCTCCTATATTATCAAGAAAAAAAGGATGTAGAAGAAATGGTTGAAGTTAAGAAGCCGATAAAGGAACCCATTTCCAATATCTGGTCAAACACAAATTCAACCAATCACTCATTACTATTTAAAATTACGAAGAAACTTTCAAGGCAGCTACGCATTACTTGTTACAAGATTAGCAAGAAAACATGTAGTGGCGTACATTTGCTATCCAAAAAATTTTTAAACAATTGACCTGCGAGATCATTATTTTTTTGTGTTGGAGGTAGGTCTTGAATAATTCGTGAGGAAGTTACTCCTTGGGATAAAAAAAAACTTTTTCAATAATTTATTTTATTTATTTTTATTTTATTCTCAAACCACCGGATACAGCTCTTATTGGCCATTTTACACCGGGGTGTCCAACAAATGTAACAAGTAAACGTACACAAACGACCATGCCCTGGACCGGGGAAACCTACCCAGGCGGGACTTGAACCCGCGACCTCTTGTTTGGCAGGCGAGAGCGTTACCCCGCCGCCACCGAGGCCGGAAATAATTAATGAATGTGCACAAATAATTTCTCAATGTAAAGAGGAATACCTTTACTACATATAAAACTGTCAGCTGATAAAAATTTCGTTAAAGCTGGACCACCAGTAGGCCTTTGGGACCATGGCGTTTCCTTTAAGGCCTTTGGCATTATCAACAACACTAATTCCAGTACCTTCAGAACATTGTACAGTAAGGTAGATTTATGGGGCCTCAGAGGGAGTCATTAGGTAAACAGCCCTCTTGATATCTCCCCCTTCTCTTCGTGTATGTGACAACTTAACGAAGCATTCTTTGTGAAAAAAGTTATTTCGCCTCATTTATTAAATAAGTTGTGAGTAGGCAGCTAAGTAGAGTTACTTTGGCCACAGGCTCGATGTGGAACTATGTTGAACTGATTGTACTTATGACTCGCAGTGATAAATACCTACATGAAAACCATTAGTCATCTGCCGCCAATTCATCAAAAAAGTCAAAGCATATGAACGTAAAACATTAGCACGATCATAAACATAGAAGGATATTTGCCACGTTAGATGCCATAGATAGTCCACAAAATTGGATAACAATTGCTGTTCCTAATATTTGATTTTCCTGAGAAAAGGTCCTAAAAACATGGGTATTTGAAGTATTCCATTCAAGAATTAAAGATAATCGGTAAAATAATCCATAGCAATCCTTATGTAAAAAATCACTATTGATTTAGGTTATTCTCATTTAAATTCATTTAACCAATTAGCCCACCAGAGATACCAGAATTTAATTTTCATCATATAAAGGGGCGTTCTTGAATAAATACTGGTTATGCATTTCATATTTCCTCATGCATTTTTTCCGTATAAAAAAGCTATCACCATTACGACGCTGTCACGTTTTTGGGCATAGAGACGATGGATAAAACCAAACTGAATAACACATTTTTTTAGTCCTTCCATTAACATGTTGCATTTAAAGAAAATATTATATTAATGAATTATCCATTAATAATTGACAACTAACATTACACATTATTCATTCCGATTTTCTATCAATCATGTTTGGAGCCCGATTCCCAATAGAAGATGCACAAAGTGCACGATGTTAGCTGACGATGCACAAAGTGCACGATGTTAGCTGACGATGCACAAAGTGAATTGAAGTAACGTAAAACAGAGCAATACTGTCCTGACTAATTAAATGCAGTTATTTACTGGAGGTTGACTGCCTGATTTACACGTTCATTTTACTATTCAGGAACAAATACATTTAAATGGGTCTTTGCGAGATTATTAATGTAGGCCCGTGCTGTAAAAATATTAAATTCGTTATAATTGTTGAATTTTAGATGTTTTTGAACGCTTTTTACAACGCTACATCAAATCAAAGATATATCGTTTCCACACGAGCCATGGGACTACTCCAAGTTTTTTTGTGAATTTGACGTTAGGGGATGATGTGTTGTATGGTTAACCACGGACTAAGAAAATCTAAACCTACCAACTAAAGTGACCTAAACCACCAGGATGGGGTGGGGGTTTGGAACTCCGTTATTTTAGGCCGGTACTGCAAACTAAATCTGGAACGCTCCGTGGTATGTATTCGTTTGGCCCGTCCGAGATAAGCCCTGTGATTGATGAAACCTGAAGAATAGAAAGCCTCCCACTCTTCTGAGCCGGCATCACTGGATTCCCTTTAGCCATTAAAACTCTAAAAAGTATACGAATGCTTAGCAAGAATAAATTAACGAATTTCAACACATCAACGTATATTTTAGTTCTAAATTTCCTCATGTCTTGAACCTAGTAAGGTATTTTAACACGGAGTTCGTAGAAACGCAATTAACATACCTTGACATTGATTCAGTCGCGTAAAATCATGCGACAGCAACCGTTCGTACATTATCACGCATCGTATGATGAATACATTCATCACCTTAATTGATAATTCCATTTTTAATTCATTTGAAGCGCGTACTTATGCTGAGAGCTCGCCGATACCCACCACATAGTACCAGAGAGAGAGAAAAACGCTTCATTTGATAGATGAATTACTTAATACAATGTTACACGAAAACGACTAGATTAAAACCATGACATGAATGATCTCGTCGGGTGAAAATATAAGCGGTGGAACGGTAATTATCCAGTGGTTAATGGTGGGCCTCAATGATAAAGTTTATAAAGGGGTTAATCTATGGGTTAAATTCACTGTGAAAAAGTATTTTGGCTTAGCTGGAATTTGAACTCCGATCATTTCACCTTAATATGTATTGGCAACCGTACGCGTGACTGAGTACAAAATACAAGATTTTCAAGAGGAGTTTCAGGGAATTATATGCTTCCAAATATAATCAAAGATTTGAATAACAAATCGCTGCGCAAATAAAAACCTTAAACCCCCCTGTTTTTCGTTAATTGTAGGAAAATATGGACTACAAGTGTTTTAACCCTCATGAATCATCATTAGCTCTAAATATTCCGGTCCTCATGAGCGATTAGAACCAAGTTATAACAATTGTATTTTAGAAATAAATAGTAGAAATACAGATGGAAAGGTTTTCAAAAAGACTCAGCACAAGAAAAACCATTGAGGATATCTCCATTTTCATTGCAATGGTTAACGTACTCAAGATCATTCGATTCATTTTTGACTTCGTCTGTAATAAATTGCATAATGAAAACGCAAACAGCCTGTGAAATAATGTAAAGTAACAATCAAAGCAAAATTATTATAAAAAAACAACCTAGTACTTACTAATGTTAGTGATTTTCCAAACAAAAGTGATTTTCGTGACAAGAGTTCTAACAATAATAAGGAAGGGGTGGAAAGAGATAAATAAGAATGGAGAAACTCAACACAGGGTTGAGAAATAACGTGTACCACTCATCAGCGTTTATTTATTAAAGTATTCTACCGATTAAGGTTGGTTTCTATGGAGAACTTGAGAAAAATTCTAGGATCCTCCCTCCCCATCAACCACTTCCCTCTTTAATTCACAATAAGGCCTACTACCTTTCATTCTATATAAAAATCCTATTCTTTTCCTTCCTTAAGGGGGAAAAAGGAACGGTAACAATGGAGGCATATTTTGTGAGAAAGAAATCGACAGAAAAGGCAGCCATGGAAACAATAGTTTACACGGAAAAGAGAAGAAAAACAACATATGTAGCAGAAAAAAAGGTTTACGAAAAAAGAAATGGGGAGACAGTTGAACCGAAACAAGGCAGGAATAGGTATGAGGAAGTAAACAACTCCCAGAACCCAATACGGGCAACGAATGAAACGGGTGGCGATAATTGTATAAGGGAATTAAAAAAGGCGATAAACGTTAAGGTAAAATGTGACCGTTCATCTAGAGAGATCTCCAATGTCACTATGAATGCAGCGCAATAGCAGCGCTATCCAAAGCAAACACTACGCTCTGCCTCTTCCAGATCATTGAAAATAATTACTACATCATAGACAACGTTTTTCCATCATTCCAGCCCGTTTTTGTCTACTTTCGTGCATTTATTGTGCGAAAGATCCACAGGTAAAAATAATTTGGCTTGACCTTACCAGTAATTTAATGGTAGCTTAACTGGCTAAAGCACTCGACCGGAAATTGGGGAATATTGGCCAGGATTCGAACACGTATCCCCCGATTTCCGGTACATTTAATAAAGTTCGTGCATAACGTTAGAGCAAGCAGAATTTACTGCATGTGCAATATGTAATACACTCAATTTTACGCGGAATTTCTTCAAAATGCAATGTGCGAAGATGTCTGAGGGGGAGAGAAGCTAAAGGGTACAAGTGTTTTTTTTAAACAGAGCAAGGTACCGAAATTGATAGAAGAAACACACAAAAACTTGGTGGCCAAAGGGTATGAGTAGGTCCCTGTTCTGCGCTGACAACGAGAGAAAAATCAAATACACTACTTAATATCTGGCTGATCTCGCTTTTTTTCTTTGCCTAATTTATGTACCTAATTCTGCTGAGGAAAAATCAATATTTCACTTCCACCCCTTGCTTACCTCCTCATGTGTCTTAATATAGCCTTTAAAGAATATACTCTACGAAGTACACATAATATATAAATTTCACTAAAATTAAATTCGCTTAATTTCTCGGTATTATTCTCTTATGGGTTACATAGAGATTAACTCTTAGGTCTGGCATACGAGGCGCCGAGTATTCAGGATGAAAGAGGTCAAAATGGAAGGAAGAATACGATTCATACATACGTTCCAAGCGTCAGAGGCCTTGGAACCAAGAAATGAAGATAGCGGGCGGACAGAGCGAAGCAGTAACGCACATGGAGAGGATGATCACGTATAGAGGAACACTCTATGGAGTAGGAGGGTAATAGCATCTTAGCCGTATAAATAGACTTCAGGAATGGAGGGCAAAGGTAGATAGCTCAATCCTATTCGAAGATAATTTGAGATTGTTAATTGGCCAGACTTCGCATTTAGACATTGATTTGCGTGATTGGACGCAGAATTAATTAGAGAATCCATAAGGTCATTAACGCTGGAGAGGAAAAAGAACGATAAACCAGTATCTGGAGCATTCGGCTTGTTCACCATTTCTTTTTTACTGAGATGAAGTCGACTGAGATGAAGTTTAATAACCCGCAGACCCGTAATTTAGACCCGTATGTTTCCGTTATTCGATATTTCGACCACTTCTCGGGCTGTTCCCGATGAAAACTTAACGGCTCTTTCTCAGAGAAGATAATGCCTTCATGATCACATGCCAATTAGGTCTTCGCATTCCAGCTACTCCTCGACATTGAGCATAAGTCTCGCGTGGATCGGCATTATTTCCACTCTTTTTAGCAACTAATTCTAGACGTCCCTAGCCTTTTCCCTACTAAAGACGTATATATACGTGTGGACGTTTCCTGACCCGGGAGACGAGAGCCGTATATTTACGTGTGAGATATTCCTAGCCAGAAGAACGAAAGCCGTATATATAAGTTTTCTAGCTCTCCCCCTTTTAAGACGATCGCGGGTTTACGTCGTCTTTGTCTCGGGACCTAACCCTGCGGGGTTTAGGATTTACCTTCGGAATCCGGGAGCAGGTACCCGGACCCCTCGTCTTTTATAACCCCTCTTAGTGGTAAGGGACAGCGGTCGTACAATTGTTTATCCAGTCAGTTTTCGAAATAAATATTTGTTCATTTCACATAAAAAATAAACTAAGAACAGAATTATTTGTCGTTTGAGGAGCATTTACAATTTTTAAACGAAATTCTACGATAAATATTAACTTATATCTCGAGTTATGTATAAACATCAACATGGAAATTGTTGCTGCATTAAATGCGTTAATATTGACCTTAGAACTTCGTTTAAAATTTGACTATGCTCAGAAAAAAATGAGGAATTCAATTCAAAGTCTGCAATTTACGTGCAAGCAACAATTATCCATATGCTAAATACATATAAGCAATACATAAGTTGACCGCGAACCAATGCCCCAGGTATGGTCGTAAACCCGGAAAGGGGGGAGCACAACCACTCTCGGAGTCCGAGATAATGCAGAGTCCCAGCGGGGAGGGGTCGAAAAAGGTTCAGCGAGACCCTTCTTAACGAATGTCCTCAAAAATGCTCCGTACTACCAGAAAGAAGAGTCTCTTGGGGCTCAGTACAGCAGTCATGCTGAAAGGGATTTTACGGCAACGATGGGTCTCGGACAAGCGGAGAGAATAAGGAAGGAAGTTAAACCCATAACAAAACATTTTCTCAGAATCTTCAATACTCAACTTTCACTACAGGTGGTCAGGAAGGCTTGGCCTTCAAATGAGTGTGCAGTTCACCAAGAGGGAATATTGGGCGAGGAAATTATCGATCTTGGGCAGGCGGATAAACACTTCGATTTCGGGAACGGTCTCTCGGAGGTCATTGTTGACAACCCAATAATATCTTGCTTGATGAGCGTTATTTTTTTAAAGCTACTTTTCCGTAAGTATTGACCGATCGCTTAACGCAATATTCCCGTAATGTAATTTTAAAGAATATTTTAATTTCAGCGACAATGTCAATATATTGCAAACTCTATATTCGATGAAATTCATCCCAACTTGCATTCATAATACCAAGAGTGTGATAGTAGCCTTCATATTAATTTAATAGCGACTCTTATGCCGGAATACAACTAAACATCAAATATAATACTGACGTACTAGGAGTGTAGTGCAACTTTGGGCAGAATGATCATCATTCTTCGATTGATTGGCATTAGCATTAAATATTCAAAAGAACTTGGTTATCCTTATTTAAAAAACATATCGCTTCAATAATAAGTTTCACCAACAACGGGATCAAGCCATTGAATAAAGAGTTCGTTAAATACTTTGGACTCATCATTACTCAGGATCTTTCATGGATTAACACCCGCGCGAAGTGTTCCCGTTGAAAATTTAAAAAAAGGAAGGACATTTTTCAATTTTAAAACAGCAGATTTTGATGGCTTCAAGAGTCATCTTAAAAATGCTTCCCCGTGTTTCCAGAATCAATAATGAAGTTAAACGTAAAAGGTTCTAGGAAAGCTTTTACTTCGCTCGTAACTTCAGTAATCATTTGTTACATCCCTAGTAAAACAAAAAAGGAAGCAAACCGAGATGTAATGACGCGGAAGTGAAAAAATCATTGAGGTGACAGAGAGCGTGTTATGGTAAAATGAAAAAAAGTCAGCACAGATTTATCTGCTAATGAACGCGAGTTAATGATTAAAAAATATAAACTGTCTAAATCCGCAACGATGGAAGCGTTCAGGAATGCATACACGATTTTTAAAGGAAAAACAATTGTAGAGCAGCTACGGGATAACCCAAAAGCATTTTATTCTTATGTTAGGGAAGTTCAAGGTAAACAATCTACCGAATGTTCGCTGAAAAACGATAATGGAGATTCGTTGACAAATAATTCAGATACAGCCAATTTATTAAATTCCTACTCCAGTGCGCACGGTATAGAAAATGTATTGAAATCGCTCAGTCCAAATATATTACATGGACCAGACGAAATTCATTCTCTCGTATATCGAGAACTAGCCTCAGATATTACCCCCTTCTTGCAGTTAATATTCAGTAAATCCAACGAGCAACGCGAAGTACCAAACAATGTAAAAAATCTAATGTAACGCCAATATTCAAATGCGTACACAAGGAACAGCCTTCTAATTACAGACCGATACCCTTAACGTCCATCTCATGCAATGTCCTTGAACACATAGTAGTCAGCTCAGTAATGAAACACCTACACGCGTAAAACTTGTTAATGAGAACTCAATATGTATTCAGGAAAAGTAGACCATGCGAACCCAGTAAGCAATTTCGCTCACGATATTTTAGTCTCCGGATAGGACAAAATTCCAGTTGACCCACTCCAACTCCCCACATCATAGCTATATATTTCGGTGTACCCAATTAGAAACTGTTGAATTCGTGAAACATCAATGTTTTAAACTCAATTATGATATATCGTGGAATAAACATTTTCGGGAAATAACCGGTCAAGCTAATCGTAAAATGGGTTTTGTTAAAAGAATATTATGAAAGTGCGACGGCAAAGTGAGCGAAATTAGCTACTTCTCCCTCGTTTGACCCCGTTTATAATACGCTGCCAGTGTTTGGGATCCTCATGAAATATGCTTAAAAACCCAGAAAGAACGGGTGCAAAGAAGAGCTGCCAGCTACGTGAAAAGTCGTTTCGATTGTCTTGTTAGTGTAACTGACCTCTTAGATAAACGCGGACTCTCTGTTACACCGTAGACTGAAAATTAGACTAAACCTATTAGATAAATTTAATAGCATTGTCTTTTCTAACGAAGTTAGCCATATCTTACGAACGCCGACATGCTACGAAAGATCAGATCATATGAATAAAATAAGAGAGATAGAGTGTAGAACAGACAGATTCAGGAAGTCTTTTTCCCACGATCAATAAGAAATTATAACAGCAGCGTAAGAACTCACAAATAGACTAGGGGACTTGTATTGTACCTCATAAGCTTATGTTTACCATAATGGATGTTTCTGAATTTTCTCATAATTTCTAACAGTACGTTTTGTGTGTTCTAGCTTCATTGGCAGAAAACCTTAAAGAGTAGTTGGCAAGTTTTCCCTTTGAATGAATATGGTAGTTTAATTTGTTAGTGTGCGCAACGTTTTTTGTACCATGTGTCGAGTCCTATTGCATCCTGGTGATTGGTTACCCTCAGCCACACATCCTAGAGGCGGCTCGTAGGATTTCAATGGCCAAAAGATCTACATGATCTCAATAGATATAATGACTTGAGAGGTTACATACCACCCTCTCGACCGGTCTTACAAATGTATAACTATTTCCATCATCTTAATCAGGCTATGCAGAGTACCTAGTTGATTAAAAAGCAAGAGGTTAAATTTTAAAATTCGAAATACAGGAAAATGCTTAAAATGGTTTACATAGCATATTATTATTTTCAAGCGAGTTTTTCGTCACCAAATACATCCTGTGGGAAGCGTTTTCTAAATGCCACAATATCGTGATTGAAAATAATATCACAGTCACATAGTCCATTTCAAGACAATACATTTACATGACCTCAATAGCGGTAAAGAGTTTAAGAGGACGCTTACTTACATCTCCACCAGAAACGCACGCAAACCATGAAATTTTTGCAATGTCAACTTGTAAGTCACCGAGCTAAGCGCCTCTCGCAGTGAGTGAGTTTAACTACACTAAAGGCGTGGTATGGTATGTTAATTTGTGCTATTTCCAGGAATGAAATTTGTACCGGACAGAAGTACGTTTTTTGCTGGCTACACTTTATGTTAAAACATAGTTACCCCTCCTTTATTCTCGATATCTCGTTGGGAATTCCAATATTACATCAGCCGCTGGAGGATTGATACCTACGTGAAGTTAAATAACATATCAAAAAAGCCCTCAGTCTCAAATGTTTGCTGCAATCCTTTTCGCCGCGAACATTTTTCCCATTTCAAGAGATGGCACTTACATTCACAGGCATCAAATAGAAACAATTATTTTAAGAAAATAACCAAAACACAAGTCATTGTATTTTTCTGGAAAGTCTCAGTTCTCCACTACCGCTAAACTATTTGTTGGAATATTATCGAAAAAAAAGCTCAAAACAAGATTACTTATCATAGTCCAACATTTTTTTCACACTATCAAATATCTATTCCGATTTATAATATCTAATAATGTTATGCAATTTATTTTTTCCAGATTTATTCACATAATACACTTATGGTAATTGAACAAATTATGCTTTGGAAATAGGTGCCTCAATGGGAAAAATTATCGCAATGAGATCACCGTCTGAAATATATAAAGTTGAATACTGAATAAATAATAAATTAAATGAAGATAAGTACTATGGTTTGAATAAAAAAATCAGTGTTATTGGCGAAGGTTGTAAGCTTTCCATTTAACCTTCCATTGTAAAAATTGTTAACATACATAAGGATCATAAAATAAGTCCTAACGCCGAACACTGCGGTACACAAAAATTTATGAGTGTCTTAGGACTAAAATAATTACGCATACGAAAAATTGATATGAATTAGATATCTAACTGCGGAACCACATATACGAGATAACTTTTAAGTCAAATTCGTACGTGTGGCATTTTGTGCAGCATGGAAATCTTTCGCAATCCCGATAAATAATCCTGCAAATGTATTGTCATCACTGAGACCCTTATATACGCTAGATCAGATACAAATGCCTCAAAACAAGAATGCATGTCATGGCCAACCATTCCTTTCACATCGTCAAATATTTTTTCCCATTTTTTAATCGATTCGAAGCTACCAGATGAATTTGGTCTCGGAAGAGATTTTTTTAAACTGATACTTTGCAAATCTGCGACTGCAGACTGTGGATGAAGATCCATTAGTCTCCTAGGACATCTAATCGGTGATACATTAGGATTTTCAAGGCAGCCTTTCGAGTGCACCAGAGCATCCACTACGGAAAGGGGTTGCACTAAGTAGCATTCATATCATCTGTCGGACTATGAATCACCAATATTACTTCTCACGTTCTGTTAACGATATAAATCGCGTCACAGCTCTTACTCGCTCCAGCTCTTGCAGAGTATACTCCTTCAAAATAAGCGCCACCTCGTAACTCATGAAGAATAATGACATTCATTAGGTACTTACTTTATCACAGGTTTAGCTGCCTCGACATCCATTTAAGAGACATTTTCGCAATATGATTAGCTGTACATAGCTCAAAAGTGACACACACCCAAGGAATTATTGCAAATACCTATTTATGCAACGTCTAAGGTTTCTGAAGAATTTCCGTCTCACTCTAATGACGGTCATCAAATATCATCAATATCAGAAAGTCGTCACTAAGTAAAATAAACGGTACAAAGAAACTTTAAGTTGATCAATTTGATGAACTCCTATTCTATAGTAAGAATTTTTCTAATGTTTACCGATGAATCTGTGAGTGGTTTGATATCATCACTCACTCGATATAATTTTACTGGGAGACAATCATTTTTTCTGAAAATCCACCAACTACTTGTGTTAACCACATATAGTTTAACCTTTCATTTCATATAAGTGCGTATAAAAGTCCATTGCACACAGAGCACCCATGGCTCTTAGCATAAAAAATTAGGCGCTAGTCTAAACGGAAAGTTATACACAATCGCACGGCCACAAATTTCAGAATACGAAAGCTGTATAGTGACCAGAGAATCTTGACGGAGTCAACTTCCGAAACTAAGCGCAGAGGAAATCTAATCCGTCGTGATCTTGCCCCCAGCTCAATCCCTTCGTTCAATAATATATCTTAGCCGTAGTTGACAAATACGTTGACGCAATAGTTTTAGATTTCAGAAAAGCATTGGATAGGGTTCCCTATTTACAGCTGATTCAAAAGTCTGAACCACATGGTATAGATAAGCACTTAGTAAGAATATGGATCAAGAATTCATTGAATTATCGCAAGCAGATGGTTTTTTCAGGTAGAGTTAGCTCGGGTTCTGTAAAAGTTTCCTCGGGTGTACGTCAAGGAAGTGTTATGAAACCTCTTCTGCCCTTTCTAAAGATTAATATTGTGGCCACGAGCGAAATTCGCCTCTTCGATATCGATGTTATTGGAAAAAGACCTTGCCACCATAAATGAACGTTTCAGTACTTAAGAGTTATAACTAAGTTTTAAAAGGTTTGCGGTCATGCGCTTTTAGAAAAATAAAATCTCTTTAAGAAGAAGTTACACCTCTAAGGAGGTTCTACATTCGAATGCCGAGATCGTAAAATACCTACGAGTCACTAATTCTCGGGATATCTCGTGGGGTAAATTCACCCGCGAAGTATGCGGTGAAGTCGACTGAATACTGGGATTTGTAAAAATAATTTTTGGTAAAAGAGAGAGAGAGGCAAAAGAGAAAAGTTACCGGACTCCGGTAAGGCTTCACTAGGAGCTAGCGAGTGGAACCCTTTTAAGTAGAACTTTTAGCCGATATTAAAGAAGTACAGTGCAGAGTGGCCATACTCATGATGAGTTGCTACGATAATAAGTGCAGCGTTTTTAATATGCTAAGCGAGTTGGGCTGGGAATCTCCACAGGTGCGTAGAGAAAAGTATTGGCTGAATTTACTTGGCACAATCGGAGAGATATTTTTCTTGGAGGATATTAAAATATCTTTCGTTTACCGTCGTTTAATATAGACGGGATCACGAGAGAAACGCCGGCATAGGAAAATGAAGAGATTTAAGACATAATTCTTTATTCGTGCTATGAAATATAGAAACAGCTACTAGATTAATAAAAACAATGTCAGCATTCGCATGGACGATGATTGCACGTTTCTATGTATCCATTTATATATTATAGCCTAAATAGACTATCTTGGTTTTTTCTTTTTCTTTGTCTTAACATATTTTATCTTTCTTTGACCGAAAATTATTCGACATAAATTGCATTATTCCCTCCCTGCATGGATATAATATTTAAGTTACAAACTGCTTGCAAACTTTTGTTTTCTATGTGAGTGTATTTATGTTTAAGTGTTGGGTTGCATGGGGTGATTCACGTTTGGGTGGAACTTACCCTACCTACATAAATGTGTTCCTATTATTGTCACTAATGTATATTTTTAATGACAATGTTGTGAGCATGTGGGGAACCAGTTGTATACTGCATGTTGGGGATTGGTCATTACCCACCAAACACCCCGTAAGTGGCTATCACCGTATTATTTATAATTAGATACAATATGCGAGAGCGCATTAGTATGCAGTAATTTGCTGAAAACATAGCAGTCAAAGCATCGACAGAGAATGATTGGAAGAAGACTGATAAATATGGATAGGATAATAGCCAGATATCAGTAGAAAATCTACAAAAAGAAAACAAAGATATTAGTATGCAGAAAAAGAGAGGAGACCGGGACAAACATTAAACTGGGAAAGCAAAAGCTTGAAGTGGTGAATGAGTTTTGCTACCTAAGAAGCCGATGAACCAAATATGTGCGAATAAAGAGAAAAATCGTCAGTTAGATAATGCAGGCGAAGAGCCTACCACCTGCTCCAGTATTCTATAAAAAGAAGAATATAATTTCACTTGATATTAGAGGGATAGAAACACGGAAACAAAATATCAGATGTATTCTTAGTCGACCCTACATATCCGTCCCTACATAACAAAAGGCCCCTACATGCGTTTCTCAGTCGACCTTACATAAGTGGTGGGGGGTGATTCCGTCCTCAAGTTCTCTGAGATGACGTAAATGATGGCGCAGCGCCAATTTTCCACTCTGGTGGCGTAATGGAAACTGACTACGAAACTAAGAAAAGACGTCCGATAATTTTCGAGCGTATTGTTATGGCAACGGCTCAAGGTAAATACAATCTCAAAATAAATAAATCGGTATCGTTCTACAGGTCGTGTCGGTAACTTATTATCGCTACAAATACTCTCATATCGAGCCAAAAGTAGAACCTTATAGTCTTTAAATTACTTCAAAAGCGGTCTGTACAAGATTGTATTAAGTACGGAGCAATTATGATCATTGATGTGGGAACGTACGTTGCATCATCGAGGTTCGTCATTCGCTTTTACCTTCCGTAGTTAATTTTATTATGCGGGAAATAGTGGCATGAAAATACGTTTTCTATGGTTATACGTAAACGAAGTATTTGTTTCCCAAAAGTATACCAAGTGCCAAACGTGAAAAATATTATTATATGTTCGTAGAAACAAGGTGCATATGATACCGCTACATTGTTCTTATTGTTCCATTCAATTTTATAATTTATTTAACTTGGTGGTTATAAAGTGGTAGTACTATTACATTTCCGCTGTGTTACAGTACACTTTAAAATGGCTTGTGTGAGCTCGTTTCCTTTAATATCCATTGTAACGTAGATTCTTTAGTTGAAGTGATCAGCAGACGATATTTGGCCACCATGTTTTTGTAAGGTGTAGGGCTGGTTCGGGTACGCTACATCAAGTAGGGCCCGTTTAGTTCCAAAAACGGCCATATGCAGGGCTTGATGTGGCGTTTGTAGGGCGAGATCGGTTTATGTAGGGGCTGATGATCCAGGGTCGGATGGCCCTACAGGGTCGACTAAGAATACGGGCCTTAGACGTTGACACCACCAGAGAAGTCGAGACAAATCATTCGAAATTCATTACTCCACAGAATGGTGGAGATCAAATGGGTCTACCGAGTCGGAAATTAGGAGTGCTACGAAGAGTGGGAGAAAATTCTTTCAACAACCTGTGAAGAATTCGGAACGCATTTGGCTCGGCCACATTAGGAGACAAAGGTGGCCTGATGGAGATGATCGTCGAAGGACAGCGGGGTGGAAGGAAAGGCAAGAGACAGCCTCGAAAGAGCTACATAGAACAATCTATTAAGGATTTAAACAGAATAAGAGTCATGACTGGCTGATAGTAGAAATAAATCGAGAGCTGCGTCAAGCCAATCATCATCATCAGTCAAAAATCCTAAGATAGGTATGACGCAGCTCTTCATTCCTCTCTCCTATCTGCTATCCTTTTCATAGCAGCGTATTTCCTCTCTTTTACATCCTTTATAACATGTCCTACATAAATCATTCGGGGCCGTCCCTTGCCTTTCTTACCTTCCACCTCTCCTTCTACGATTTTTTTCATTAGGCCATCATGTCTCAGGATGTGGCCAACTAAGTTGTCTCGTATTACGCTCATGGATTTTAGAAGACTTATCTTTTCTCCAACTCTTTTTAGCGCTTCCTCGTTACTTACACGATCGATCCATTTAATATTTATCATTCTTTGGTAGCACCACATTTCGAATGCTTCCACTCTTCTCTGCTCCTGTTAACGTCCAAGCCTCGCTTCCATAGAGAAATGTACTCCATACGAAGCATCTGATGAATTGTTTCCTTACTTTTATGTTTGTATTCTCATTCGAAATGCGGTGCTACCGAAGAATGATGAATATTAAATGGATCTATCGTGCAAGTTAGTAGCACCACATTTCGAATGAGATCTTTCCACTCTTGACTTCGCTGCTGTCAATGTCCAAGCCTCGCTTCCACAGATAAGCGTGCTCCATATGAATCACCTGATGAATTGTTTCCAAACTTCTATGATTATATTCTCATCTGTAATAAGATTCTTCTCTTTGTAGAAAACTGTCTCCGCCTGCGCTATTCTACTGGCTATTTTTTTCTTTCTTCGTCCATCGTTGGTAATGCGGCTTCCCAGGTAATAAAACTCTTTCACCACTTCAATCTTATGCTTCCCTAGGTTAATGTTTGTCTTAGCCTCCTCTTTTTTGCTGCATACTAATATCTTAGTCTTCTTCTTGTTGATTTTAGCAGATATCTGGCCATTGTCCTTTCCATATTTGTCAAAGTCTTCCTCAAGTCCTTCTCTGTCTCGGCTATGACTGTTATGTCGTTAGCTAATCGCAGCGTACTGATTTTTTTCCGTGGATATTGACGACCAAAGCCTTCTCCTTTATTTCAATGAAGACATTCTCGATGTAATCATTAAAAATTATGGGAGGAAGTGCACACCCTTGTCTCACCCCTTTTCCTATTCTTCCTTCTGCAACCTTGGGTCCACATTTGATCACAGCAACTTGGTTTTTGTACAAACTATCAACAACTCTACGATCATTGTAGAGCACTCCGATTTCTTTCAGAATTCTAAGCATTAAATTCCATTCCACATTATCAAATGCCTTCTCTAATTTACAAATACTATGAAAGTCGGTTTGTTCTTCTCCTTTCTCTATTAGCAGCCTAACAGGCAAAATTGCTTCTCTCGTGCTCTTGTTTTCCCTATATCTGAATTGGTCCTCATTCAGTTATTCTTCAGCTCTTCGTTCTATTCTTCTGTAAATATTTCTTGTCAGAATCTTCGACGCATGTGTCGTCAGGGTTA
The DNA here is from genome assembly GCF_921293095.1 of Ischnura elegans. Classification (NCBI taxonomy): domain Eukaryota; kingdom Metazoa; phylum Arthropoda; class Insecta; order Odonata; family Coenagrionidae; genus Ischnura; species Ischnura elegans. Next base: position 51,021,190 of record NC_060259.1, read on the forward strand.
TGGTCCTTAACTCTCCGCACTTCCTTCCCTGCTCTCTTCTTTTTGGGTATGGGAATGATGATGTTCTTCTCGAAGTCACTAGGTAAGTCTTCTTTTGAGTACATATCGCAGATAGTTTTATACAGTTGAGTTAAGACCTTTTCTCCTGCATTTTTATTAGCTCTGCTGGAATGTCATCTATTCCTATGGTCTTATTCATCGCAGGTCTGTTATTGCAGTGTCGGATTCCGATCTTAAGATGATCGCTCCCATGTCATCCTTTTCCACTTCCCTTTCCTCTTCGATAATATTTTAGCTTATTTAATAAGTTTGCTTCCGTAAAATATTTCATCCGGGTATTCCTTCCATGTCTCGGCTTTATTTCGTTTTTCAATTAAAATATTTACATATTTGTCCCGTATATTATTACATTTTGTGCTTCGTTCCTTGAAATGGTTCCTCACTATTCTATTGGCCACTTCCACTTTCCCTTGTACGAGGTTATTTTCCACGAACTCGCATATGTTCCTGATCCACGCTTCTGTAGCTTTCCTCGCTTTGCGGCAAATCTCGTTCATTATTCTATTGTAGCAAGCCTGGCATGCCTCAGTATTGGCTTTCTTATACTTTCTCCTTTCTTAAATGAGGAAAAGGATTTTATCCGTGATCCATGGCTTTTTCTTAACTCATTTTCCTCTCCCTAGAACTTCTCTACCAGCCTCCTGATGCCCACTTTTGATATTTGTCCAGCTATTCTCCCCTGATTTTTCAGTCCGATCTAATCCTATCTTGCTCTCGACTACTTCTTTAAATGCCTGTTGAGTTTTTTGGCTCCTTTAGTCTCTCTAATTGCCATGCGTTCTTCGCGGATTTCTTTAATTTTCTTGACTAAACCGATCTTACGATACTCGATTTATGTTGAATATGAGATACAACACTTGAGAAAGGACGCAGAAGTTCCTAAAAACATTGGTACTGCCATCATTAGTGACATCTATGGATGTTACGAAGTAAATTCAGGCCTTAAAAATGTGGATTGTTCAAACTTAATATTTATAGGTCAACACATTTTTCAGCATTTCCAGCCAAACGTATCGCTTTTTCACGTAATCATCCGCAATCTTCCTTCCACGAATGCTTCCATGATTTGACAATAATTACAGCAACCATTACCTAATACTAAAAAATACTGTTACGAGTTCCGATAAAAATTTTCTTTTGCAACGATTCTGATAATGTAAAGAACAATAATTTTGTCTGTCAAAACTAAGAATATAGGGGCCTATACTCTGTAATCAAACCACATTTCTGTGGATTAGTCAGGAATGGCCAAAAATCCTTCATAAAAATAATATAACACCTAATTTCCATGAAATATAACATAGACAACCTTTTTGCGTCCACCCTTCTATGAAATACGAATATCAATAGATTATAATATTTCGAAATTTTTGTGAAGTAAAGATTTTTTTCTTAGGTTTCCTCAGAACATCTTTCTAAAATATTGCAGCATTTTTGGAATTGGGGATTATTTGATACAGTGGACCAGAACTAGTAATTGTTGTACTTACTATATACCTGTACTCCTAACTTCGGTGGGCTTACTGGTTTTCCAGCTTCTTCCACCAGATATTCTGAAGATGCCAGCGATACAGCTGTGCAAAACGCGCTCTTTAATAAAAAAAATGGTAGCGGAATGCACAAAAAATGTTCAATGTTCCGTGGGATACACTTCATTTCTCGGGCCGAAGTCCGCGGTATCCCCTCATGTTTAGAGAGAGAGGGAAATAGGCCACGGATGACGGGCCGCGGGGGCGGGGCGGTCCGGGAGGCGAAGTGGGGTGCGTGGGTGATGGAATGGGGTGCGTGGGTAGTGGCATGGGGTGCGTGGGTGGCGGAGCGGGATGGTAGAGAGGAGCAGATGCCTTCAATCGATAGCACTCCCCCGACAAAGGACCGCCCGACGTGGCGAAGTTCATTGAAGATTCCGGGTCCCTGGAACTAGATTGGTTTTCATCCGTCTGAAGGATGATAAATAAAACCCGGAATGCGATTACCTCCGGTTGTTGATTCAAATTGCTCTGATTCCCGCCTCCTCCTCCCGCTTCGACGCGCAGCCAAAAGGGACGGTGATATGAATCTCAAAGGACGGCGAGCATTAGTCATCCAGCCCATCAAGGCGAGAATGATACTCGCTCGAGACAGCACCAAGAGGGGCACAATAGAGCAACCGCCAACACGTTGAATAGTCATCATTATAGAGGCGCTAAATGGCTTTCCTCAAACCAACGTAAACTGTATATATTTATTTCCAAATGAAGGGGAGTAGAATAATTAACGCGCGAATGAAAATAATAGCCCATTGAATACGTCAATACGCTTAGATATATGTATTGTATACACATAAAAGCGTCTTTGTATGCGGGTCTATTACATAAAATAGAATGCCTGACTGTCTGTCTATGAGTGTGTATTCATGCACAACAGTAGTTCTATTCAAAATGTAAGGAGATTTTGTATTCATATTTAATGGAATAATTTTCAATTTTAATTCCATTCCGTGAAAAATGCGTCAGTTACATGAAGGGTCTGCATTAGGGGCGCCATGGGAATAGAACATGGGCCGATTCGAAGTTCTCTTCATTTGCTCTTTGATGGTCCTTCCCATATTATTCTTTATTTTTACTTACGCATAATATTTCTTAGGTTGTGGACTTGAATTCTTTAAATCTAATTACTTTATTCTCTTCCTTATTTTAGTCTCTCCACAAATTCTCCACAATTATCTAACTCATGTTTGAAAGATAGGGTTGTAATTCTTTTGGTTGGGTTTAAGAAAATTGAAATTCATCTACTATTGTTACCACTGAAAATTGTGAATTTATCATTGTACAGGATCCGAGAATTATATAAATAATGAAAGAGAGTCAAATTATTCCGTACCTACCAGTGAAGAAATTTTTTGATGGCGATTAATATCTTGGGAATTTCTAAAGAAGAATAAGTATGAAGAAGAATAATTTCGCCCCAGGGTAACAGCCAGTCCGATCACAATCCTCTATGAACAGAAAGACATACGATTCCCTAGTATTAAGGTCCATTCATGAAAAAAAGTTGGGGAATAGTTGCATTAAACCACAAAAAAATTTGCCTCGTAGCAGTGGGGCGTTCACAAAAAATATAATGCGTACTGGATTCCATCCATCCATCTTCTGAGAGCTAGCAGCAGCCTGCCTCACACACTGTATTAAGATTGAGTTTAGGTGCTCCTCAGCTGCCTATGTGTCTTGTCTGAAACTTACGTTCAAAATACCTATGCTATTTTTGATACGGAGATGTCGTTCTCCTTGATAAACGGTTTACATTGAAAACAACGAAAAAAAGCGCTGAAACAAACGACTGCGACACTGTGCACCCAAGATATTTCACACCGATTCGAAAACGATGAAACTTTATGGAAAAATATTCGACAGTTTATCTAGTTTTTGCTCAAGTTTTTCCATGTACGCGGCTTTTTAAACTTGAAAAATTGAGCTAAGTTCCTCACACTGCTATTTTATCGTAAATTCACACAAAAATTGGCCTTCACTCCTCTCTTTCCGCTAAAAATTCGAAGGGCATTCCGGCTACAGAGAATTTAATTGAGAGAGTGATAACACAAAAACTTCCCGAAGGAATACAAAGCTACGGCTTGGTAACCCATTCGGAAAAATGCACAGCCGATCTTTCTACGATGGCACACGAATTATTGGCTCATATCATCGAACGCTCGATTAAAGATCACTCGGCGCCAAATGGAAGCGCACGGAAAATGGTTATTTTCAAGTTCACGCCGCCAATGATACCTTAGACTGGAGAGTCAGCGTTCAATTTTCATGGGGCTAAGGTTGATGAAGGGGACGTCTACGTGAATCTGCAGATATGAGAGAGGTAAGAATCTATAAAAATGACTGTAGTAGATAGATACATACCTTTTATATAGCTTATATACCCATACATAGCTCTTTCTTTTCGGGCATATTTGCTATTACTAGCAGCGAACAGATGACAGGGTGTCGGTGATTAAATACGGTCGCCAGTTAGTTGTGTTTGTATTTTTCAACGCAAGGTTTTTATTAATTGGATCCTTAATCAATCATTGGATCCTTGGTCAATTAATTACGTGAGATGATTTTGGCGATTTTTGTTACCCCTCTCCCCCTTTAGTGAGTATAGTGAGATTTGGTAAGAAAAACTCCCTTTAGTCTCACGTGAGATTGTTCAAAATACGTATTTTGCAATTTAAATACGCATTTTGAACGTTACGTTACGCATACGTTAATTTATGCTTCATTGCATTGAATTTGTTTCATTATGTTCATTTAATATTAGTGAAGACAAGATTACCAATATCGTGGTCTAGAATTAATTTTACACTGTTCCTTACGCATTGAAATTATGTGATAATTGCAAGACTCTCCCCTACGCGAGACTCGGCTTGGCCACCTCCCCCCCAATACGCCTCACGTGACTAATGGATGCCCGGATTGCGTTCGAAGATGTTACGTCGAAGTAGGTAAATTTGGATATATATTTTTTTTAAAGGCGGGTTGCATGGCTGAGGCGTCAACTTCAGTTACACCATGAAACAAACGGTATGCAAAGAAAGGAATGATAAAAAGGATGTTCGCGAGGAAACACAAAAACGGGTTCACGCAAGTGTCAAGGAATTAAATGGTAGAGCACCTGGGAGCGTGGGGTAAGTAATAAAACTCACAATTGAGAATCAGAGGGGAAATGGAGGTGGAGGGGAAGAATGAAAAAATTGAAGTGGATGGCCAGAAACATTTTTTCAAACATGACCGAAAATAATGTCCAAATTCCATTAAACCTCCTTCAAAATACTTGACATCACGATTCATGTTTTATTTTATTTTTATTTTATTCCCAAACCACGGAATACAGCTCATATTGGCCATTTTATATCGGGGTATTCAATAAATTTAACAATTAAACGTACACTAACATCCATGCCCTGGATAGGGGAAACCTATTCAGACGGGACTCGAACCCGCGACCTCTTGATTGGCAGGCGAGGACTTAACCCCGCCGCCACCGAGGCCAGCCAAGTGTTACGAACTCCGAAGTACCTGCTCGCGAGTAGCCATTCTTGCTTTTGAGCTCACCGCTGAGCTCATCAGCAAATACAGGCGTTTACTACGTTTTACTACGAGTGTGGCATATTTTTAAGAATTCCCCAACATTATGGTGTATTAAGGGTCTTTTCAGGGGTTCACCAGTATACCAGAAAAATGCCGAGTAGAATTCTCCAGAAATCAGCAGACGGGAATTAGCCAATCATCGCCAGAAAAAGCTCCCTGCCATCTTACCCCACTGCTTTGAACCCTTATAAGGAGGAAACACCTCTCCTTATTTCCCCTCCTTCTATGACCCACGGAGAACCAACTCGCGTTACTCCCACTCGCGTTAAGTCGCTCTGTTGCGTTACAACCGGCGCGCGTGGTGCTCACATCCTGGCACACTATCTACATCTACGAGATACCGTGCAAGCCACGACCAGGGGGTGTGGCACTATCGCCTCACACCGGCCGGGCTTTACTATAAGAGTTAATTCCCAAAACTCGAACTTCTGCCGTTTCAGATTCTTGGCTAAAACCAAGCCTAAACCATCGGCTGGCAGGCGTACGCTGTCTTGCTCCACAACCATTTCATTAGTCTCTTCCATGTTCGAAACTAGGAGTTATTTTATGCTATTTCCATCACCTAATGTTCCTTTTAATTCTGCCTGTTATTTTGGTTTGTGATTACTATCTTTTCGTAATGCTCCTTGTATAAATACTTCCGTATTCTTTTTGAGTGATTTTTTATACTTCTCCACTGCGTGTTACCCTGTATTCGTCTACCTTGAAGTCTCTGGCCCAATTCAGTTTACTTACTCGGAAGAAGTGTTCAGATAGCCGATTGATCACGGTTTTCACTGTCTCTAACTTCCCACTCCCCACTTGCTATTACCAAACCTAAAAATGTCCTCCGTGATTGATGTTACACTGCCAGATGTTCCCAACTTGCGATCCGCTTGAAATACTGCTTCACTACGTAAAGGCCGTTTTACACGGGGTACGGAATTGCGCAGGTTAGAGCTGCATTAATTGTTAAAATGGCGTGGAATTGCGCGATTGCATGAAGGAAACTAGAATAGGGGCTATTTTGCCGTCTCGCATCCACGCATTCTCGCATGTGTTCTAGCAATTCGTCGCTTTACACGACGAAATTTTGATTGCGCCTTCGCACGTACGTCAGATTGCGCAATTACGTGTACCGTGTAAAACGGCCTTAACGTCTTCCTTAAATAGAATGCTGCATCTTTGAAAGGAATGTTGTTTCCCCTGTCCTCCGTCCTCATCGAAATTTCGTAGGTCTTAATGTAAATTTCTCTCTCAACCGTAGTTCGATGAATCTCCCATTTGTTACAGATACATTTTACATGAGAATCAGTTTGTAACATTTTCGGAAGTATTTATACAAGGAGCATTACGAAAAGATAGTAATTGCAAACCAAAATATCAGGCAGAATTAAAAGGAACATGAGGTGATATAAATAGCAAAAAAATAACTCCTAGTTTCGAACATGAAAGAGCCGATGGTTTAGGCTGGGTTTTAGTCAAGAATCTAAAACAGAAGGCTTTTAAAAAGTTTGCTGAGCGTTACATACGAGTGTTTATTCGCAGCTCAAATTTTAGTACAATCCCCCACTGTTGGCATATTTCAAGGCGTCAACCCACAGCTCAGATTACTTGTGCTATACCGAACTGAAATTTTTTTTATCCCTAGATTTTTTTCCACCGAGAATTGAACACGGGCAAACAGGTTAAGAAGTCAATACTCCAGTCAGCTCACCAACGCATTTCCTGCTTCAGTGTTCGAGGAAAAGAATTCACCCTCGTTGTATGATGGCCTACCTCTAAAAAACAACCATGAATCATTGATAAGATAATGAAAAGTGAATTTCACGTTGAATATTACGCCAAAAAAGCGTGAAATTATTTACTTTTTGGTACAAATACACCAACGAAACTTGAAGGAAAGTGTGAATGCGTTAAGATATCTGAGGCAGGAGTTCGAGTTTTGGGAAACGCCGTCGTCCGGCTATGCATCGAAAAATCAAAACACAATCATCCGATTGGGGCAAATAGCACAGCAATAGTTGCTTTCCCACCTTGTGGGCTCGGATTCTCATCCCGGCGAGGGCAGAGAATTTACAGAGACTGCCCGATCCCCGCTTGAATGTTATGTGGACGACATTTCCAGCGCAACACTCCGTCCGTCGGATGGAACGTCAAGCCGTGGTTCCCTATGGCGCCTTTCATTAAGAGCAGACTAATACTGACACCGGGTTTCTCTCCACCCTTCCATCCATACCCTTCCCTCATGGCGCAAATGACCTCAGCTGTCGGTCGCCTTCTCCAAATACCATAGCATAATTCCGCAAGCGGTAAATTTCACATTACAATCTACAACGCTGCTGCAAGTATTGAGCGGGAAGCACCACAGAGGAGTAAAAGGAATCGACAAAAATTCAGCTCATTCTCTCGCTTCCTTTCTAATGATGATTTCATTCCGTTTGCAGGGATTATTTACGCATATCGCACGTGGCCGTCGTCCTTCGCTTCCCCTCCCCACCCACTACAAAACGGTCATCCATTTTACGATGGCTTCGGTCCAAACGAGCCTCGCTGCCTATCGCATACACTCACGTCACCACGGCCATTCTCCGCGAGTGCTTCAGGAATAACACCCGACACTTTTGTCTCATCCAATTTCCTCTGGTGGATGCACTAGAGGTGGTGATGGTTTCTGAGTGCTTAGCTGGAAAGCGAACCCAAGCGACGCACGAGGGTTGGCGCGCAGATTTTACCAAACTCGAACTTTTACCTCAGATATCCAAACGCTTTTCCACTTTTATTCAAGTTTAGTAAGTGTGTTTGTACCAGAAAATAAACTAATCACTATTTTTGGCGGAATTTTCAACGTGACTTCACGATCCATTTTTTTGTCTAACATCCATGTTTTTTCAGAGTCAGTTAAGCAAACGCCGCTCTGGTTAGATAAAAGCTTCGAAAACACACCAAATACGAGAGAGCGGAAGTAGTCGTTCTTTTCGTTCTTACCCGAAAAAAAACAGGCTGCAGTTCAAAGTTTCAAAATGAATTTTCATTTTAATTTATATTTTAAAATCATGATTTTACACTCTAATTTCAGCGGCAAAATATGTATGAAACGCTACTTCAAGAAAGAGCTATTGGACGAGGAAAAATGTCCCATCAATATATGGTTCTACCTATATACCTCATCATTAACAGGTTTTCTCGTTTGATTGAAAAGTATTTCTCCAGCAATTTGATTTATAACGATATTTTTAACGCGGGTCCTTTAAATTAAAGTGCATGTAAACATATTAAGTAAGAATGCAAGCAAACGTATTAAGAAACAGAATCTTTTCCCCTGATTGCTATATTGTTTCAGAAGGGATTAATGCCGTAGGTAGTTTATTCAGATAGCAGACTGAGTAAGTTACGTATGAATTCAAAATAGTTTCATCCAAATGCTTACCATACAAAACTATAACCCTTGCGGCAAAAGCTGCATAGCAGCAGCAACTGGTATCATAAAAAACTTCAGAATCTAACTCGTTCCGACACACCAGGCATTTACATAGGAACGAACATTGCATTCATAACAGTATCATTAAATCAATTTAATGCATTAAAAAGCTGGTCTGCCGAATTTTTATCTTTTTATGCTGCGGTTATGAAGCCCAGTAGGATCCCTTCTTCTGTAGCAACCGGTTCTTAATTTTCAATGCGAATACAAATGTCGCATCAAAACCTTATTTTTCGCAGCTTAACTTACCATCTCTTTTATTGGCTCCTTTCTCATGCCAAGGCCGAAGCTTCAGCCAGTAAAAGTAATATTCAGCTCTGATTCAACAGTTAATTCAACAATCCCGTGATTTTAAACAAAGAGAATTTGCATTTTTACGCTACATTACACTATGCCCTGTTACATACTTCCTGAAAATTTATTTGGGGCTTATTATCTAGGTGAAATGTGGAGACATAAAACTAACAATTATGTTTTCTGAAGCATTACCCTATGCCAGTCATATCGAGATACGTTCGGTACTAAATGCTGGCCATATTTTAACGTAACCAACTCCTTTTTCAACCCAATTGATGCGTTGCTCAGTAGAAATTATACGAAAGAAGTTAGCAATGTTGTAGTTTCACAGGAAAATGAAAATAAATCGTTGATATGCTAAGCTACTGGCCGGCAAAGGGTGGAACGAAAGAAACCTTGCAAGCCACGTACGAAAGTAAATCCCCAGCAGCCCTGCATGGAGTTAGGTGGTTTTTAATTAGTATCATTATATGCCCAGAAAACTTGTTCCGTCAAAATTAAAAGCCCAAGTTCATAGCGTGGGTAAACGAGAATACAAGAGATGGTAAGTTAAGTATCGACAAAAACACGGTTTTCTTAGGAAAGCAATATTCGAAATGAAAATTTAGAACCGGTTGTTGGAGAAGATAGGATTCAACTGAGATGCATAACTGCAGAAAAATATTTAAAAAATTCGACTGGTAGGCTCTTTGATGCACCTTCAATGAGCAGAAAAATATGTTTCGCAATTACGTATAAAGTAGCCGGCCCAATGAAGATCCTCAAGTTATGATGGAATTTAAAGAATCCGACGGAAAGCAAAACAAGAGACGCTGTAAGGAGGGAAATCCACATGCCAAAGGGGAGGATTATATTAAACGTGAGGTATGAGAAATTATATTCTTGTAAATCGGGAGGCTTTCAAAATAGGTAATTTTGCCTACCTCGTGCAATCATGTGACAGATTCCTGCTACCACCGTTGCGTTGTGACTAAGCATCCGAGGAAATTCCCATGCATTTTCACACATTACTAATTTCACGAGATGAAGTAACCAGCTTTTCCTTATTTCCCCGAAAAAAAATTTGTTACTCGTCCTTACTTACTAAAAATCCCGGAAGAGATTTTTTCGAGAAGATTCACTCAAAAAAGTAATTCAAACCTCTACGATATTGCTTAAGAGTTGCCGACGTAAAACCTTTAACAGGTATAAAGGTAATGAAAATTGACAGCACTCCCAGGACTTCATATTTATTCTATTTGATTTCGGAAGGGATGTGCAAGCGGATTTATTAGAAAACCTTATGAGCTACAAACATATCATAATATCCTCAATATTAAATGGTGACAAGATACAAGCCACACCATAGATACCTACATGATATCTCATACGATGAGGTAAGGTTTATAGGCAGAATGGCAAGAATATTATGAGAAGCAATATTTGCATGTGCTAATAAAAGTAGACATGATTTCACCAATTCACTTTGCATTTCCTTCAAGCTCATTTCGCAGGTGACCAATAATTATAATGATAAAAACTTGACCTGGCGGGAAAATAGTCAAAGATACAAGGATATTATCGTAAGCATGATTTTCGGCGAGGCATGCAAAGAGTCTGCAAAGACACTCCTTTAACTTCAGCAAGCCTCCAGGTAACAATATGTGAATTTCAATGTGGGTAAAAATAACACCATGCGCGGCATTAGATTTTGCATAACCTCATCTATCCAGGAAAAATCACACTAAATGAGTTATACCCCACCGCACATTTAAATGGGTTAACTAAAAGTCGCCACTCGCGAACTGAATTTTATGGATAAAAAATAATAATATTAATAGCTAATATTAGGTATGTTGACCGATATTTAAACTTTTGATCATACAATATACCAGTTTCAAAACTGTTCATTGTTATTCCTTACGAGTGCAAATGCTAATTTGCATGCTAATTGAGAATAAATGGATCACCCTGCATTCATCGCCGCCATGCGGATATTTTCTAAGATCGATTTAATAGTGCCCCGAGTGGCAACATGAATTATGCAGCGAGCAAATGGGTCCTGGTGTAGAAATACTTGATCCGTGAACTGAATAAAACACAAAGGAAAGCCGAGTGATTCGTCAAAACTGCCACGGGCGTAAAGCTAGCGTTACCCAGATGTTACCCAGATGATGCGAGTTAGACTGTCGCCGAAAGTTGAAACTCTATTTTTGTTTAAGCCATTATTTGGTGATCATTATGGTGTTAGTATATTATTATCATTTCCATGTCTACCTTCATGATTTCCTCATAATATTAACCGATTTTTTTTAACATTTCTCGATTAAAATTCAAATACTTTCATCTAATAATACTTAATTAATCCTTCCTTCGCCTCCAAATACTTAGTAAATCCTATGAGTGAATCCACTTATTACCGTAGGAATATACGTCTTTTATTTAGGGAAGCATAGAATTTCGCGCATCGCTTATGCTGAGGGGCCACTAGAGGATCGGAGCCTGCGTCCTATCTCAGATCGCTTGAGTAATTGAGAATGTACACCTTTAAGAGTGATACGGAGAACATCATCTGAGAGCCCCTCTATATTTTCAGGACCGACAGAAGCGATAAATTAAGTTACATATTTTGTCGAAGGGATAGATATGGGTATTCGTTTTTCCCCCGGAACCATCAAGGATTTAAATAATTGCTAGCCGAATTTTCGTTTGAGCATTTGCTTTTTTATAAGTAAACGGCTGCTGTTATAACACCCTCTGCCACACGCCTATATAGGCGGCTTGCGGCGTAGAATGTAGATGAAGGTTCTATATGATTAAAGGGACCCTCCTCTAAGTAGTCCCCTTGATTTCGTTACTGCGTATCCAGCCACCTTGTATATATTTACTCTGAGCGTATGGTGCGAACCACGCACGTGGGGATGTCCGCAATCAGAGGTAATTTGGACAAGGACATTCGAGGGTGAATACCGCCCTTGAAACAAGTGGAAAGTACGGCCGGAGCAAAGCGCACCTATCCCTCCTATCAGGAAGCTTTTTCAACTTTGCCACCGAGGAGAGAATAACGAGCGGACGCGTATGGCGGGACCAACGGCTTCAGCGACACGGCCGGAGGCAGGGAGCGTAATCAGCCGAAACGAGTGAAGCAGCCACAGCACTTGAACACCGACACGTTTCCGATCAATTGGCTACCATTGGAACCGCTAATCCGTTCGTCGCAGCAAACATTTCGCGTCGTCTCATTTGGCAGGTCTCGGAACAAGGGCGCGCGAGCAATACAGCGTGCGCTCCACGAGGGGACAAAAGCAAACCTCGTCAATGTGGAAATGGGATTCACTTCTGCAAGTGGGAGCTGCGTCAGGTTTTCGCGAATGAATCCACGCGCGTGGAGCACGACAGGTCCTTTTCAGCGGCATTAGCGAGGGCTCGGGGAGTGTATTTCGCTTTCGTTCACTTTTATGACGGGAAAACTTCTTGAAGCGCACCGAGCTCAGTGTAAATGTAAACAAGGATGATGTTCGGCTTTTGCGGATGAAACCAAGATTGAAATGGAAAAATTCAGAATCACGCGACCCTCACTCCTAACCCCACCCAGCTTCCTGCGTCAGAATTAACCTCTTATTGGCCCATTTGGTCGTTATAATTATGACCAAAAAAATTTCACAGTCAATATCACAATTTAGAAAGGTGAGGTATCATTAATTTAATGAAATCTTTTTAGACGTAGTTTATTTCCTATTTCTTCTGTATTTCATAGAAACATTTAAGTTGGGTGTTTGAGTCATCGCCTCAACTTTTGGTGACAGTGCAGTCACTTTGAGCAGACAAAGGAGAGGTGTCATTATTTTAATGGAATCTAATTACAAGTATTTTATTTTCCAACCTATCTATATTTCATATTAATACTGAAGTTGTGTGTTTGGGTGCTCGCTTCCACTTTTAGTGACAATGCAGCCACTTTTAACGCTCTCGTCCAATACTATGAGGCATCGAGAACTTTTTTGGTGAGGCGGAAACGCGAGATTGCGATACGTAGAAAAGTTCGATGTGCTGTCGTTTCCAAAAGTGTGTGTGTGCTTCTCTAGTCCACTCACCTGTTGAAGTAATCGGGCGAATTTAAATCTCGTAAAACCTATGGAGGGTTGGCAGACAATCCACTAGAATTTTGACTATGAATATTAAAAATTAAAGGATGGCAGACTCCGCAATTCGCCGTGATACCTTTGCTGACACCGGTCGCGGCGCCACCTCTCCATGTTAGGCTACTGAAAGACAAATTCTATTTTAACTAACGGAGTTTCTTAATATAAATCATCCATATTAATGGTTATATATTAGTCACTGTCTGCTACGTTATAGGACCCATAGAATCCTTTGGCATCATACATGATCTGCGGAGGCAAATAAGTAAAAAGTCAAAATTATACATTGATGTTAAGAGTACATAGAACGGCACACGATGAAATCACTAATTAACCACACTCACAAAGGAGACAATTAGCATCACTGGATGTTATCCATTGCATATCTTAAAAGTAACACCAACGAAGATAATGCGCTAACATGCGGGAAGGGTCGAATACCACGAGGTACTTACATTAGCCTTGAAGAAACTTTTTGTCTTCACTCCGGAATGTTTGCCCTTTTCCTTTGGAGGTATATACCCCGTAGAGCATACACGTACAAAGAAGACCTTTTACCCATTTTTCACCAAGACATTACAAAATTCCTCTACCAGCTACAAATATCGCCATTAGCCGCCATGAAATATAGCAACAAGTTTATTCACAAATATTTCAACAATCCAAATAACCTCGGATTGCTCCCTACTGCCATCAGACTTCCAGCTTCAAAAAAGTAAAACTGAAAACAATGAAAGAGTCAGAAGCCTGGTGCTTGTGAAATTCATTCAACCAGTGAGTGGAGAATCGAAGTACACTGACTTTTGGAAACTAGTACAGTCATATTATGCGCCAAATGCGCGCCACGGAGTTGCGAAATAGACGGTTTAAGGAGTGGAAGTTAATTTCAGAACGCTCTGCCGCTAACAGCGACTGTGACGTCACCTATTACGATACCATGTTTGGCTTGTAATGGAAAGACAGTTGTAGTTTTGAGCGCGCCGATATAAATCATCCACATCAGTGTACACAAATACGAACAATATCAAATCAACCGATGATGGGTGTGCAGCAACGAGCAGTAAATAGGATATCTGACAAAATCGACGGAAACCGTGATGGAAAAAATGAAGGCGGAATAACCGAGTGATATATAAAATGATGGATTGAGTAATAACTTTGGTTCCTCAAAAACCATCGCCGGGGTTATTACTCACGGGGACGGAAAAATGATCGTGTGATTCGGGCTTTACTTGTACACTACTATTCTCCATTTTATCCAATATATTAGATCCATTTGCTAAACTGTTAACAGGTATGAACAGCAAACCATTAGTATATCTCTATGCTGGAATTCTGCTTCTTGCCTCTTTCCAGCGACAGGTGACGGCACTAGCGAACTTTATATTTTCTTTTGTAAAGTCAACAACCTACATATAGGTGTTTCTACATCACCGAAACAAAATAAATGACGTAATACATTCAGTGGCCTTTAAGAAGAGACTTCTCAAGAGGCTGGCAAATAAATAGGCCTCCCATTCTCAAAATGGAAACGGAAAATGTTGCCTAAGTATATGGGCACACAATAATGTGTTCATTGATAAAGACACCATGAATTTTATTTATTAATTTATGTATTTAGCTAACACCAAAAACAGCCTTTACATTGGGTTATATAAACAAAATATGTTACGTAAATATGATAAAAAAACAAGTATAAAAATAATCTCCTCAATAACAATCATGTTCAACACATAAAATACATACAAAAGGTGGAAATCAAAATTAAAGTCTTAGCAATTGGCAATTGAAACTGGTGCGGGAGGCAAAGGGTCAAGAGAAGTAGAAGTATTTGAGAGGGAATTGAAAGGAGAAGGTAAATGGTAGAAAAGGGATATATGGGAAAGCGACAGTCGGAATTGGAGCTGGTGTAGAGTTTCAGTATAGCGGGTTTTGTGGGTTGGAATGTGGAGTGATAAGAATGACAGGAGATCAATGCATCTGAAGAACCCATTCATGATGCAGTAAAGAAGTTTGACGCCGGATGTCAATCGGCGGTGGGCGTGGTGTAATAATCTAAGTGAGTGTAGCATTTCTTCACGTCTGTGAGATGTGAGAGTCTGTGGTGAGGTGTGCGATGCCGTACTATTGCTAGGAAGAAATTTAGTGGACGGTTGAGTAGTTTCAGTGTGGTGGGACCAAATGGGAGAGCAATATTCTAGGATGAGTTGCACGCATCCAATGAAGACGAATTTTAAAGTACTCGGTTCGGATATCTAGTTCAGACTGTATAGGATCCCAACCACTGCCATAGCCTTGTTAAAAATGCTTTTTATACGATCGCAGAAAGTTAATTTTCGGTCAAAAATGACACCGAAATCGGAGTGGGAAATAACAGAGGAAATGGGTTGATTATTTTAAGTATAAGTGAAAGTGATAGTGATATTCTTCAGCGAAAAAGACATCGCAGTGGATTTGCCAGGATTTACAGGAAACTGCCATTTATTGCACCATGTTTCCACCGCTTGAAGAGCAATTTGTAAATCCACGGAATCAGCCGCGGTGTTGACCCTTTTAAATATTTTACAGTCGTCGGCAAAGAGAACTGCTAGAGGGGATAGTGGCATCAACAATGTCGTCGACGTAGAGAGTAAACAGAAGCGGGCATAATACACTGCCTTCATCTACATCTACATCTACATAATACCCTGCAAGCCGCCTAAAAGGCGTGTGGCAGGGGGTGTTAGGACACCAGCCGTTTACAGCTATAAAAAAAAAACTGTTTCGTTTAATCCGCATGACTGTAATTTGTATAAAAGTTTGTTGTGAGGTACAGTGTCGAAAGCTTTCTTAAAATATAGAAATAGTGCGTCAACTTGTCTTTTCGATTCACCAGATTTTATAACGTCGTGAAGAAAGAGCGCGAGCTGTGTTTCGCAGGATCTATTTTTTCGGAATCCGTGCTGACAGTCATGGAGGAAGTTACGTCTGTCCAAGAAAGTCATGATATTACTAACAACGATATGTTCAAGTATCTTGCCTATAATTGATGTTAGTGAAATTGGCCGGTAGTTGCCTGGGTCATTTCTGTTTCCCTTTTTGAAAATGGGTCTAACGCTTGCAATTTTCCAGTCGGGCGGTAACTTCCCTTCAGAGAGTGACTTCTTGAATATGATCTCTAAGTAAGGCGCGATCTGTGGAGCTAACTCTTTGAGGACACGCGCGGGTATTCCCTCCGGACCCGGAGATTTACTATTCTTAATCGATTGTAGTTGTTTAGTTATCCCATCACGTTTTATAGATATTTCTTCCATCAAATCCTCAGTATATGGGATGTCTACATTGAATTGAGTATCGTCAGTAGTGTATACACTTTCGAAGTGGGCATTTAAAGTGTTAGCTTTGCCAATATTTTCGGTGACAAGTTTACCATCTTTATCAAATAACGAATCTACGGTTGAATGTTTTCCCTGAAGCTCTCTCGCGTACGACCAAAAGGATTTCGGATTTTCTTCGAGTAATTCACCAAGTACTTTTTTCTTAAACTTTCGCATTGCAGTTCGCATTGATTTCTTGGTTATTGAGCGTTGAGCAGCGTAACTTTCTTTAGCTTCAAGTTCCTTCGATTTATTACGAGACGTGATGGACTTTCTGTACAAGTTGTATAGTTTTCTCTGTTTCCTAAGTTCTCTTCTGACATCGTTATTGTACCAGCGAGGTTCCTTATTATCACATTTCAGTTTTTGCGGAATATGTTCGTTGATTCCTTGGCGCAGAATTTCTAAGAAACGTGTCCATATTACATCTGTGCTTTGGTCCTTTGATGTAACAACGAATTTTTTGTAGGAGTCATTAAGCATCTCGCCAAATTTAGTGAAGTTACATTTATCGAATAGGTAAATATTGCGTTTTGGTTTTACGGCTGACACCACATCAACTTTTAACGTCGCAAAGATTACTCTGTGGTCGCTTATACCGTCAATAATATCGACTTGTTTTATCAACTTAGGATTATCAACTTAGGATTGAGGCACGCCAGAAGAAACAGGTAAGTAGTTATACGGAATACATTCCATTAGAACTCTGGTCGCGGGAAGTCAGTAAATTAGAGAATGGATATGAGACAGTGCCATGGATATTATGACGTGACTGGAGTTCGTGGATGAGGAGGGTACGATTAACGGAATCAAAAGCTTTAGAAAAGTCAATTTAACAGACATCCAGCTTAGACCTTTTTTCAAAGGCAGAAATTATATGGTGGGGCAGTATAGAGAGATTAGTGAGGCAGGATCCACCAGGAAGTAAGCCATGCTGATAAGGCGATATGTAAGGGAGAGTGTAATGAAGTATGCCATAATGGATAATACGTTCAAAGATAATGGATTAAACTGGAAATATTCAAAACTTGACAGTTCTCAACTATGTTCCTAGGGCCAGATTTCAAAATAGGGGTTACATTTTATTTTTTCCATTGAGTAAGAAAAAATCCAGATGAAAAGTATCTGTTGAAGATGGTTGAGATTGGAATGAAAAGGCTGATCTAAATTTACATCTACGTAATACCCTGCGAGCCACCTCTAGGGTGTTTGGCAGGGGGTGACCAATCACCAACATGCAGCATGCAAGAATACCACCACATGCACACCGATAGATGTACGGCTGAGAAATAATGAACTAATGTCATGGGAACCAGTTGATTTCGCTGTTGGCAAAGAAGACAAATAAGATAACACTTCTGGAGGAGTGGTGGAGATGGATCTGAGGGAATGAGTTGAAATAGGCTGGACAGGAGAGAGATAGGTGTTCGGAAGTGAATGGGTGAAATTGGAATAAAATTAATTGTAGAATGCTGAAGGCCTAGTGTCACCTGTATACGATGCACCACCAGCAGATGGTATTTTAGGGATGTGAACTTTTCTTCTATTCGCATTTCGCAGTAACCAGGGACCAAAAGCTTTCGGAATTCACATTAATATCGCCCAAAATCCCTTTCACATAGACAAACGTAGACGCGGCGAAGAAGATAGCGGGTGTGGCGACGGAGGTTTACAAAAGACTCACGGGTCAGGGGACTGGGGTGACGCTTACATAGTTTACAAGCGGCTAGCTTATTTTTTTAGTGCTTATGAGGTTTCTTGAGTTCACCACCTGCTGCCCGGGGCTGCTTATTCGATACTCGTCACAAGGGGACTAAATCAGCGATAACGGCATGAAGAAGGTCGTACATGAGTTGAAGGGCCTCCTCTGGGGACCCGCACTCCAGGAGGTCCCAAGGAAGAAGAGAGAGTAAGCGGATTATGGCAGGTCAGTCCGCTTTGTTCCAGCGCCTGTAAATCCTGGCAGGAGCTGTGGCTGAGGAATCTCGGCGCCTACTGAAGAGATTCATGTTCTGTGCTGAAAATATGTCTGCCAGGAGCAACGGACTTCATTTCTGTGGAGGAAAGAATGTAACCCAGCGTTGCCGAATTTCTAGTGGGGAAAGGATTACAACACTACAGTCCGGCCGCCGAGATTTGTCCGTTGACAGCTAGAAGGGGCAGGGGGCAAGGTTGCTAGGTAAGAAAGGGAAACGCCCACATCACACGTAAACAAAAGTGTTCCATGAAGAGAGCAGCCAGAAGGGACGACGAGCGTGACGGATCCAAAGGAAGAATCCTTTGTTTTGGCGATTCGCGAAAGGGCTTGTTTTGGTGGTTCAGCACAATCCGTGGGTTCAGGCTTGTTTCAGTGCTTCATATGCATATGACAAC
Organism: Ischnura elegans; assembly: GCF_921293095.1. Classification (NCBI taxonomy): domain Eukaryota; kingdom Metazoa; phylum Arthropoda; class Insecta; order Odonata; family Coenagrionidae; genus Ischnura; species Ischnura elegans. Next base: position 51,039,977 of record NC_060259.1, read on the forward strand.
GTTCTAAGACTAGGCAAGGGTGTGAGGTGCATTTTGGGGACAGCGATTGGTTGCGAGCAATGTTGGCGAAGGAGTCTCCGCAGCTCCTTCTAAAGTGCCATAGGACAACTCTCGCCGGCTAGACTGTAGTTGTAGTTGAGCCCAAGTCCATTCACGAAGTGTTTGCGTAAAAAATCGCCCATCGAATTGATTGGGGAACGAAATGACGAAGAGGTCCAATCGATTGATAAATTAAAATCCCAAAATAGTAGCACATCAACTAATGCACGAGCATGTAGCACAGAATCAAAACGAGCCTCCAGTGTGACAGTTATGCTTAAGGTTGCTGTTATGCTGCATGCTGGTGATTGATCACCCCCTGCCAAACACCCTAGAGGTGGCTCGCAGGGTATTATGTAGATGTAGATGAAGGTGGGCGATAAAACAGCTAACGAAAAATTTTGTGCCGTGGTCACTTGTGTGGCTACAGGGGACATGGATTTGAGTCCAGAGAATCTCACAGTTTGTCTCAAGATCGGAACTTCGAGTAGCAGGATACTCAAAATCGATGGCCATATAAAACACCGCCCCCATGGTAGCCCCAATCACGCCGAAAAGTTCGGCGGGTGGAAAAGAAAGCCACTTCATTATCAAAAACGTTCGCCTTAAGCCATGTCTCAGTAAATGCAATACTCTTGAACGACGAAAGTTCGGTGATATTACGCGTCAATCCGGAAGCTTATTTTGTAGGCTCCTAACATTTTGATAGTAAGCGCTACACACTGGCCCAGGGTCAACATTCACGTCACTGGCAAGAAGAATGAAGAGGGCGAAGCACTTGCAAGCTGGGGCGAAGCGGCCTCTGTTATAGCGAGAGGTTCCGGAGGCGACGGGCCCATGGCGATGGTGGGTCGGAAGACCAGCGACGGCGGAGTCATTCCAGAACAATGCCAACTTTCTGCATTCCCGAGGAAACAACTGATTCGTCCATGGCAGCGAAATTATCACAGTTACGGCAAAAGCTAGAATACACCGAAAAACACACAGTCTAACACCGGCGGCCACCTAATCAAGCCAATTTTCCGTTATTTAACATACTATAAACGTTATTTCAACATCCACCTTGAAAGACTTTCAGAATATTTGAGTAATAACCTCGTTTAAATATTAAAAATTACTGTCTACGAAAAAGTATATTCTTTAAGCTTAGAAGACATCAGTTGCTAGTTTACCAGGAGAATTACTACTAAACACGCAGACTGTTAAAAAGTCAGCTGATATATCTTGTCAGTTTGTGTAGTACCTTTTCAACTTTGAACTCTGATCATTAGTTCAACGCAATAAATATTGGCGAAACACGAATCAGCCTATGACTACCTGCGGCATGGTGTAGCACTGTCATTTGCTGAAATCCATAATTCGCCACGGACATACATATTCCGCCGAGAAAATTACACACCAACACAAAAAAGAGGACTTTCCGCCACATTCCGATGAAATTATTTCATCGATTATTTCAACCGTCATAGTTTCTCATATTTTTTCCTTTAAAGTAGTGCATCACTAATTTTGAATAGGTTTATTCATAACTTCCAGCTAATACGACTATATTAAATAAAGCGTTACATTCGAGGTCCTCTCCAGACGGCGCCCAAATCAAGCAACTTACCTCGAACCCCTTGAGGGGAACACATTGAAGGAATATTTGCGTCATAGCCCTGAAGAATTTAGGATTCGTCAAGCGTATTGTGGGCAGATTTTCGGATGAGAAAGTAAAAGAAAGGTGCTAACTCACACTCGTCCGACCGCACCTTGAATATGCAGCGAGCGTATGGAATCCGGCGGAGAAAGACTTAATCCGCTAACTGAATAGAATACAGAGGAAAGCTGCGCGGATCGTCAACAACTGCTACAGGAGTACACACAGCGTTACGCATATGTTAAGCGAATTGGGCTTGGAGCCGCTGGAGACTCAGAGGCTGCGCGCTAGGCTTAGATTACTTGAACATTTGAGAATGAAGATCTTTAAGAGCAACTCGGAGAGCATAATATAAGAGCCTCACTATTTTTCCAGGTCCGACAGAAGCGATAAATTAAGAGAGATATTTTGCCGAACGGATGGATATGGGAATTCGTTTTTACCCCGAACGATAAAGGACTTTAATAAATGATATTCGTAATTCCCTTAAAGCACTTCCTTTTTATTAGTAAACGGCTGGTGTGATAACACCCCCTGCCACACGCCTTTAGGCGGCTTGCGGGATATTATGTAGATGTAGATGTAGAAATCATTTTATGAGCATAAATCAACTTTTAAGGAAGGAAAGCATTAAGCTCTCAAGCTTTCCTTGCAATGAACTAAACATTTAGTACCATTTCTACCAATTTTCGAGTCGGAGCACTAAGCTTCTGGCCCTCCCTGGCTCGCTCTCTCTGGATTTCAAAGGATCTTTTCCGAAAATTTGAAAACTTGGATTGAAATGCAAGTCCACAACACCGCATTGCAACATAAAAAGTAACCAAGTAAACGTGTATCTTAAATATGCTTCGTGTTGCGACAATGAAATAAAGTAATTCAAAGGATGCTTCCAAGAGAAAAATTGGGGAAACATTGCATGCTGCATGAGCACAAAAAAGAATTCCTCGCATAGAAAAAAATGAAATTTTCATTGTAAAATAATTGTGAAAATCAGGCTACTGCAAAAGAAGAAGTAGAAAGAAATTAAGAAAAAATACCGTAGACGTAGTCGAGACTTAACCTTGGAACCTCAGCGTAGTAGTCCAACACCGTAACCACTGTGCCACGGCAATATATATTCACGTTAAGTTCTGAAGAGAATTCAGAGCCAAATATGTTGACACCTACCGATCCTTGCGCCACTAGTGACTCACGTTGGAGCGCGAATTAATGCGTGGAAACCGGTTTCACAGAAACGCGGCAACTGCTCCCTAGTGGAGCCTCCTATAGTAACATAAAGTCATTGGTTACAACCACCACTATTACTTCAAATAAAAGAACTAAGCCAAGAGAGAATAATAGTAGCTTTCTGCTGCCGGATTGCAAAGATTTCCACTCAATAGAAGAATCGATGGCACACCAAAGTGTGGATAGCATAAGTTCAACAGATTCAGGCTTCAATTGGTGGAAGTTAGACACATTTAAATAAATAAAAGATCGTAGCACTTTTCCACAAAATATTTTACTGCGTACAACGCGTTTCGGCTCACTGAGCCATCATCTGGTACAAGGCTTTCATTGGGTCTTGTCCTAGTAAGCCGAATCGCGTTGCACGCAGTAAAAAAATTGTGGAAAAGTGCAACGATCTTTTATTTACCTAAGCATGGATAGCAGGTCGCCTTGTAAACTTTTCCCGATTTTCCTCCAAAGAGTCCTCGGTAACGAGTTCTCGACAAATTTAATCCCTCATTTCCTACGTCGATATCGAATACAATATGGACGATGCCTAACAACCTTTCATAAAAAAATGAAAATGAAGGAGGAAGGAACATCCCATAGTAGGAATTGAATCAACTTTTTGCATGGAAAGTCAAGTGGCGACACCACACAATGCCCTTTTGCACCGAACGTCTCCCTAGTGAACGATTCTCCCACTAGAATGTCATCGCGCCAAGGAAGAGGTTCAGGCATAAGCTTTTATTTGAGCGAAGGCCGATATCTTTGGCAGAGTTTTTGTCGTTGTGAAAACTTATGGCGTATGGAGTGAATGGCGGAGGAGAGGATATTGGAGCGGAAAGAAAACAGAGAGAGAGGGACGAAAAGAGTAGGGACCATTCGCTATTTGCCGGGCGCCGCCGCTATTTCCCAAAGGGGCGGAAACACACGATCCGAATGAAAGTCCATGCTCACTCCCGCGAAGTCTAGTTCCGACTAAATTCCCGCCCCCCCTCGGTGGGAAGTAAAGAGCGTTTCATGTGCCGTACAATGACGTGCAAGCACTTGACGATGTGGAATAATACTCAGTTGCTACATAAAGGATCATGCTCCAGAAATTTCCGTTTCCGATTTATTGGTTTCACAACGCCAATTTATTAGACCGAACATTAATTAAAGGCTGTAGAGGCGATCTGTAAAAGACTTTTAAATTTTGTTGGCTATTTAACTAGTGCAATCAATGCAAATTAATATGTAATGCAAGTATAAATCAAGTTATATGTTTGCAAGAGATTAATTCCACATGGCCAAATGTGGCATCAGGTGCCAAGAAATGACTACCCAGAATTATGCCCTTAAAATAATCCTCTGTTTAAAATGCATTTTTGTTTACATAACAGTCATATTTCTCTAAGAACTACTGTAAGCATTTATGTAAAGTTTTTACCGAAGGGTAAAAATTTTCTTCAATATGATCGTCCGTGTATTTACTTCAATAATAAAAACTACACCGTATCCATTACATTAGAGGAGAAGTAATTTTTTAAATACATTACGAGGAGGAATAATACTCTGGTGCTCCATACTGGATATTACTCCCGGAATATACTCCCTAAGTTCCCGTTTCCGATTGGTTTAAAAGTGCCAATAAATTAGACTCCACAGTGCGATAACAAAGTAAGGAATGCATGCGTAAGATCGTAAGATCGTTTTACTGTTTAAGTAGAATACTTGATTACAGATTAAGCGGCTCATTAGTCGAAGTACAGATTTTTTTACGGAGTAAAATTTAAAAATAACCCATACCTAAATTGAATATTCCTATCCAATGTCTAGTAAGAATTATTCACTTTCATTTAATCTATAAATTGTGTTCTCTTCCATCCCTTTCTCAGCTTACCTCCTTTCTTCCACCTAATACGGGTTTCAACATCCACTCCCCGCTTAGTACACGCTCCATCCAAACTCTCTGTCTCTTCCACATCTCCCCTCAAAGTATCTTCTACTCCCCACCATGCCTATCACTCTATCGTTCTTCTTCAATTACGTCCAATTCACAACTCTATTCTCTACCGCACCCGCAATTTATTCGTCCGCACATTACTATTAGAGTATAGTGAGTATTTGCATAACAGCTTTGGCTCCTCTTAACCCTTCATGTAAGCATGAGATTAAGGAAACAGTGGCTCATCAGTCATAGCAAGCACCACTCAGCGGAGTGTCTTTTTTCTTTTGGTTTCATAAAAATCAAATTTCTTGAAAATTTCCTGTTAATGATGTCTGAATTTTTTACCACCCTAAGCTTCTCAGATAGTAGAGATAGAATTAAAAAGATATGTAGAATTAAAAAGAACTCGAATGTTTCCTCGTCCTATGACAATTGTAAATAATTAGATATTCAGAGATGTGCGAGTCAAAAATACCGCACAAATGACGAACCATACCCATTAACAGCAAGATCATTAACAGCCGAGCAAATACGAGCAAACATGATACGGGGTGGAAAACTTCTGTGTTCCTCCATGTCGTATTTTACCGAAGTATCTTTTTTATTTGTTAGGTCTCCCATAGCCATTAATGATGCCTCATATTGAGATAACAGAATAAATGGAGCCTTCAAAAGTACGCCGATACGTCTTACCGCTAATAGCATGGCACTCCAAACAATTTAATTACAAAAATAATTTTCAGCACCTAACGAGGTGAAATGTTCTCATCTTCTATCAATCAAAATTGTCACCAAGCTTCCTCTGCTATTCACTAATTTCCCACTACCCTCAGTTAGAGGTAAATTACGGCAAAGAGGAGAGAAGCCATGAACGAAAATACTTAAATAATTTTTATCCAATCAACATTGTATGTACTTTATCGTGGATTCAGTGTTTAGCAACACAATAAACACCAATACCCCTGAGTAGGAAATAATCGTAGAGGACCTGGAAGTGCTATTAAAAGTTATTAACATGGGTAAACAATGGCGCGAAAATTTTTAATAGGAGAAACACCAATAGAGTTCCATTAAGTAAAATTCACGTTTTTCCGTTCGGATTCATAGGTTTTCGCTCGTCCTCAGTAGACCCGAATATTTAAAGGAAGAAAAGAGCATCTCCAAAAGCACTTAAAAGTTTCTTTACTCAGAAAGCAATGTACGCCATTATCAATTCAGTTTTTTCCATAGCCTAAACAATGAATCGGACCACTTTACCAAATGAAACACTCAACTTGTACTCAATAAATAAAATTCTTTCAATGTCTCTTCTAGCGTTTTATCAACAACTTTATTTACGACTTTTTTTTCGACCTTTCCGACAACCTTAGTTCGTCAAAATATTGAAATAAAGAAACCTAGCACATTCAAACAAGACAACACCCACCAAGGCAAGTACGCGCTTCTATTACATTTTATCAGATATTTGGCGATGTACTATATTTAAAAAAAAGTGGGTACTGGAATGCGAAGCTTTTTCAGGTAAAATGAAATGCTAAATTTCCCTGAAGTTTCTGTTATAGATAAATCTGCCGGCCTCGGTGGCGGCGGGGTAAAGTCCTCGCCTGCCAAAGTCCAAACCGGAGGTCGCGGGTTCGAGTCCCGCCTGGGTAAGTTACCCTTTCCCAGGGCATAGATATTTGTGATTATTAAATGTTATCAACCCCGATGTAAAGTCCGAACAGTGCTGTTTTCGGTAGTGTGTGAAATAAATAAATAAATAAATAACTTTCTCCTCAATCCTTGTCTACTATGCCAATTAAAATCATAGGTAAAAGAATATAAGCACATAAAAATAATTAAACGCTCCACAGTACCACAAAATTTTCATTTCAAGATTAATTCTTACGTTGTTTTTGTCAAAAATGACATTAAAGAGTCGCAGCTAAATATCTGAGCCAGGAACAATTATAACAAAATCGGCTTTCAGAGTTTAAAGCTCTTGTGTACACAAGAGGACTTTTTCTTCAGATGATGGCCTATTACCACCAAGTTCCATCACGTTACAAGCATTACTTATTCTTAATCCTCATCGATTGCTTAAGAAGTTAAAACTTATTCACATCCTGAACCTGCTTAAATATATGAATTAAAAATTAGATTGCAAGAATTCTAAAATTAAGGGAGGAATGACATAGGCTCATGCTATCCTATTTTGCTGAGCAAGGACTCATTTAGTTGCAATAAAACTTGAAATATATATGATGATTAAGCGAGGAAATATTTTATAGCACACGAATATTTTATAATATCGGTAATGAACAAAAACCAGGGCCTTTTGCAACTAAATTCTACATAAATTAATTAGAACACAAACTAAACAAAAAAACTAGAGTTAATTTTCGTTCCTAATAAGTTGAATATATTAAACTTTAAATGAAGCTTGAAGAATAGAATTGGAGACAATCTAAGTAAACATTAATTCAAGCATTTATTCGCATGTAATGCACATCACCAACAGATACTCTCAGGATCGGACGTTAATAATCAAGCGGCCAGTGGAGCAAAAATTTAATACAGAGCATGAGGACGCATAGAGTGCGAGCATTAATTCATCTGCAATTAGCTACTCGAGGCGCCTAAATACCTTTCCCTGTCCCTTCCTTTCCGAATTGAGTCTTAGGGCCTTCGAAACCCCGGGATCTTGGAATTAAAATACGAATGTATCGATGTCGAGTTGAAAGAGGAAGGAGACTGATGACGCCACTCTCGATTATGGAGTTAGTTTGAGCCGATTAAGAACTGACAGTAGATTGTACGCCACAGATAATACGGTGGATTGGCCACGTACTAAGACACAGCAGTAACGTGGGAAACATAATCGAAGGAGAAATTAATCTCCGGGGGAAGACCAAGGGACGATTTCCCAGGACAGACCAAGAAAGATACGCAGAAGAGGAGCCTTCGGGAGGTAGAACTAGCTTGGGATAGGGAGAAATGGAGGTATTCAGTACACCAAACTTCGGATTGCATTACAATGTATTTATGTGCGTAAAAACTGAGAAAATCTATTGACATTAATTACACATCACCGGAAGTACTAAACAATGATATGGTAAGGGAATAGGGTAAGCTAAAATGTTTTAGGCTTGCACTTTTACCAACTCGGCTAACTGCCATTAAATTTAAAAGTTGAAGCCACACCCTCGTAATTATTATTATGTTTCGAGGACACTGCGGGATTCTTATCTCAATAAAATAGAAAATAAAAGTCAACTTAAATTTTAGAAAATTAATCAAAGCCGAAATAAAATTCGCTTTATTCGATTTTGATTAACTCATTAATTATTAGGATTACTATAGCTGCTTTTTCATAAAGTAAGAGTACCAAAAATAACTTCATTACCGCGGAAAATAGGCAACACTGCAAATAAACACAATGCATCAGTGATGCAAACAATGGGTTAATTATTTGCTTCTCTCACTTTTAAGTCTCTTTTGTAAATAAAACTACAAAACTTCTGCATTATTCAACGAAGTTTTCCTCTTATTCAAATTTTATAATTACAATACCTATTCTCATGTATTCTGTGGTATTAAAACTGTAGCTGATGATGCTAATATATTTCAGGTGTCCGTTAAAAAAAATCTACATCGTCCCTATAATGACGAGAGAATTTATTGAATGAATAGTCATTAATAATCAAGAGACTGGTATTAATGAGCCGTAAGCCGGCACTACGATATACTTCCCCCCTGCCGAACACCCTAGTGGTGGCTCGCAGGGTATTATGTAGATTTACTGACAACGACAATTTAACAACACAACCAATATTTTTTTCAGTTCAATAATATCGAATCAAATAACCATTTATCATGAAATACGATTGAGATTGATCAAAACCTTTTTTCTAAATTACATATGAAACTGGGGAAATATTCCAGTTTTAGACCTGCAGAGTACGATTAAGATAAATGATAAGAGGTACGGTTTTGCAGTATGCCGTGAATCACTTACGACGTCTCTCCAATTTAGACTAAATCTCTGGGCGATTTGGAGTGGTGATATATGAAGGTCAAGGCCTCTAAAATCACTGCAGTTCGAGTCACCTTTATCGAAGTAATACTGTTCCGCGGCACCTACATTCATCAAGAAGAGGAAAGAGGTGTTCCTTTAGAATTGGTCCAATTAAACCAGGTCACGTTCTCAGCATTTAAAGCTAGACTGTCTGCTCTCCTCACACTGCATGAAAAGGCACGCGTGGCACCTTGTGTATTTCCTAAAAGAAGTCGTTAATTTAGCTATTTCATGCCTTGCGTATATCGTCGAAGGCATATTTCGACAATTACCTAGTGAGAAAATTCCAGCAACAAATCTTTCATCGAACACTTTTAAATGGATACACGCGGATTGAAATCTACTCGATTTCATTAAAGCGACACCAAAGCTTCAGCATTTCAGGCCATTAGTAATTCATGGTTTTATAGTGAATCGCCTAATTACGATTCGTAGTTTATACGCAACACAATCCGAGTTAATCCCGTTCAACACTATAAATTACGCGGGATGGCTCAGCTATTTCACTCCCTAAATGAACAGGGTCCATGTTATCTTAAACGAAAGAGTGGAACTGCTTCACGCCAATGGATTACACACCGAACACCAACCTTCATCCTTTCCTGATCCGTGGAGATGAAAAAAAGTTTTTGACTTTCACCTCGTTCTTTTCCACCCAATTAGTTCCACCTAATGAGATTACCTTGATTGAAAAACGCCTTACCGCCAGACCCCTAACTCATTATACCATCACTGCCTGAGAGCTGGGAATACATTCAGAGTCAATTAACTGGGACTGTTACACAACAGCCTCGAAGTTTTTTGAAATTTTAAGTAAACACTCTTGAATGTAATTTCATATGATTCTGTAACAAGTAGTTCATAACATAGCTCCATTACATCCACTTAAAGAAGTCCAAATCCAACATCTTCCAAATATTCTTAATTATACGCCTCCAATTTGTTAAAAATAGTTGGGTAAATAATTGATTATGGCGAGTAATAAAAGGCGCAAAAAAGAAAACACATGACTATTAATAAATTTACCATCTCGAACTTAAAGCAACATTAGCAGCATTGATTCCACATGCTTATTTAATCCTAACGTTAAGCAACTTTTATCTTCCCTTCACTAAGACCGTGCTTTTACCCAAGTATAATTTTTCATTACTTCACCATCTCACTCAAAATTTACGTGACCCATTGATGGACAACTAAGGAAAGTAAGAGAGTTAACAAGGTCGGTTCGCAAACTGCGCGGCTCAAAACAAATACTTTTCACTCCAGCTATTTAAAACTCACCGCTGACGACAATGATTGAAGGCGAAAAAACGAGGATGATTCAAGGCAAATATTTATAAGCTGAATACTTTATCCCGCTATTTTAATCGAACACAGCGCCTTTTGGAAGAAACTAACGTGATTTTCCTTTAATTACAGCTTAATGCTTAGTATTGCATATGATATTCCAAAAGTGCTACCGCAATAGGTTGCATGAAAAAGAGGACAACAAAATGTAATATGCAGAAGAAAACCGGCTTCCCGAGCCATTTATCTTTATACCTATACAATTAGGCTTTCCGCGTAGCACTTTGTTTCTTTGTTCTGACCAACCTCCGTAAGTACGCACACCCATGCATCTATTAACGCCTTTTTATATGAATTCAATCACGGCTTTCCTTTTCACGTAGCAAGGCCATATTCTGAGTACTTTGCTTTCAACCTCACACTCAAGCAGAACATTTTTAGCCGGCATCTGAACTTAACCCGTTAACGCCTATAGGTACCGAATGGTACCGGCTGGTAGTGCAGTGCTAAACGTAACTTTTTTATCATTTATCGTAATTTATTAGGGTTTTTGAGATTTTTAAATTGATAATAATATTTTTAATAACATTTTTCCGAAAAAGTTGATATTTTAAAGCCCTAATTAACGCATTTAGAGCCATTTGAAATTTGTGAATTATCAACTTGCCCAAAAAAACGGAAATTTTGGGGCAAGCATTTCGATTTTCTTTACTTACGCCTTATGCATTGTTAATAAAAAGGTTTTATTATGAAAATTATGATTGTCATAACATGTATATCTCATATAAATTATGGTTATTTGATGTGAGACTAATACTTGGGATGTTATGATGCAAAACATTTTGGCGGTACCACATGGTACCGCTAGGCTCAACTATTAGTGGTAAAAGACTAATTTTGCAACTTATGACTCGGAATTCCATTGACATTTAGGTACATGATCACCACAAAAATCATAGAAATTTTTAATACAGGCGTTACCGGGTTAAAAGCGCATGTCCATGATATCGCCAGAGATTTTTTCGGGATTGACATAAAACACGGGAGTTACACACAAAAACCTGAACTCACGCGGCTTTTCGGTTAATTATCTTGTCCATCACATTCAGGTCAGGGCTATTGGCTGACAGCCCTTGAAAGTGCTTATTGCTGCCAAAAAGGGGATACGATCGAAGGGGTAAGAGTCGCACTGGAAGCAAAAAAAGAACAAGGCACCTGCGCGATAGTCCGTTTACCTTCCTTTCGGAGGCTTAAAAGGACGCATCACCCTTGCTCGACCGGTCTTCTTTTGTCTTCTTTCGCGACGAATTACTGCTTTCAAACTTACGTTATCATCATGATAGTCTCAGAGCATATTCTCAGGAAAAGAATTTCGTCAACATTTGCCAGTAACTAATATAGAAAGTTTGCATTCGAGAAAATAACGAATATATGATCAAATTTGAGATAAAGGCAAATATTGACGAGGGTGTGCTTTCTAAACCCCAACAATTTAAAAATGAAAGCATACGCTAACAATACGTTATTACGTTAGAAAATTATACGTTAGGAAAACAGACTGGTCGAGCGGAAATGATGCGTCTCCTTATTGGATTAGGCAAATAAGTATTAGGGTGACTTATTTGCCACTTTTTTTCCATCGGAGCGAACTATGAAACTCAGCAAAGACGACAGTAAAAGAGGACGCGTCCGTTGGTAACCAGATCGATTTCGAAAGAAAGACGGTCCTCCCCTAGATGAATAGATTGATAGATCCTTTGCCGCGAGACAAACGAGATTATGGCCCAGAAAGCCAATTCCAATAGAGACAAAGGTCTCCACATACGTCTCAAGGACATGCCCGCACTCAATGAACTTATTTCCTAATCCCAATAGCCTTTTCTATTCTTCCCCAAACCTCAATCATACGTAGATACTAGCAAACCCCGGAAGACCTGGTCAGCCGACAGGTACATCTTTCATTCCGCAGGTCTTTTCAATCAATCTCGTATTCTGGAATTAACTTTTATTTTTAAAGTGAAATTATTTTCTGCATTTTTTGCTTCACAATGAACGCTCTCTGTGAAAATTTGTAACGTTAATTTCAAATTTTTGTTTATTATATAATATTAATATTTACTGCAAATATATACATTGATTCATTGATGATTCACTGGACTTACACATGATAGCTTTCTCCATTCTTTTGAATCGCTGATATTGGAATTTTTTCTTCAGCTTTTCATCTTTGATGAATTACAGTGGTGACAAAGATATCATAAGTTGTTCTAGTCTTGCACGAAATAATCACATGAAAGCCTCTAATCAAGACCGTAATTCATTATGATCAGTTTCTACAATGCAATAAAGTTTTCCCACAGCAGTGAGCCCCACCCCTGAGTGCTCATGGCAAAGCAATGGGCTCGAAGCAGCGATTTCATTTTCCACTGTATAAAAGCACTTTTACTCGCGATAGAGAAGAAAAGGAGTAATGAATGATTACAATCCACGAAAGGATTCCTTCATCGCCTGCAATAGGGTGGTTTCCTATTATTTTTTATTGCCTAAATCGAAAGATTATTACTCCTGGGGTACGTATTTCACGCTTTTAGATTTTTAAATGACGATATCTATTTTTCGCGACTAAATGAAAAGTGAAAATTTTCAAGTGCGCGAAAACACGACGGCTAAGTATGAAAGCCGGGAAAACTTCGTGTGACGTCGTTCTGGTTCCCGCTGCCGCAAGTGAGGTGACCTTGGGGCAAGGCTTTGAGCACTGATACGACGCAGGATGCTAGCAGGTAGCAGAGTACCCTGCTAGCTGGTAGCGCTTGGCTTAAATAAGGAGTATTAATACCCTTTCAAACGAAGAAAACTTTCAGACCTTAGCCAGTTTTAATAGGTGATTATTAAGACATGTTTCCCTGAGCTCTGTGCCTCATGCATGCATTGGTAATCTCAGACGTTGTAAAAATCCTATCTACTCGTATATAGACTAGGTCCCTGCGACGCGACGTCACGTGGAGTGGCATCGCATTGGCGCCAATCTGTCCTTTTTCAAATGCGGTTAAATTGACCATTGCCATTCGTATAAACTGGGATTTGTAAAACCAAATAATTTGTATATTATGAATACTCTTATGGTGGGTAACGAATCTCAATCAATGCCTTTCGTTTTCTTTGATGAAGGAAACTACCCTATTGGTACGAAAGGATGGGGAGCGCGACACGATTAGACAGCACGAAAGAAGTCTATGGCCCTGATGGTGAAGAAGAGAATGTATGCCTATAACCACGGATGGCAATTGGAACTAAAATAAAGTCAAAACCAGTAATATTTCAATAATTTCCTTCCCCGGAGCGAAACGTAGAAACGAAATGGATTTAAACCCGGGGAGCTAAACTCAGGATCGAAACAAAATCGGAGTCGAAACTACTTCGGGTCAAAAATAAACTAAAACTCTGGGACGAAACGAAACGTGGATAATGTTTCGCACCAGAGGAACCACGTGCTTCACCTTCGAACGGTTTAGTTTCGACCCACACACCGAGTATAAAGTATGGTTGAATGAGGTATAGGTTCGGCTTGCCGGCATTAGATACATGGTGCACTCACATTTTTACCGCCAGCAGGAGAACGATGAACGCAAACTGGCCATTCGATTTTTAAGCTCGATGTTTTAACCTCTCAACACGTACAGTCACTTTCAAAAGTCGGTCCCCACGGCCAGCGCGAGCAACTACGTTCTCCGCCGCGCTCGAACTTCGGGTATTACTTATGCCTTCTGTGCCTTGAATGGGCCAGTTTGACTTACTCTCACCATCCGCAAAATCTTACCGAGGCATTCTTCTTTATCCCTATATTCTACCTATCTGATCTCCCCGACTCCTGGTGCCAGAACACAGGCGAAGTTCTCGGTCACGCGATTCTCACCGTGATAGTATTCAGAGACATATGGTCTGTAATCTGGCTTGTACTCAAAAATACCGAGACGTATCTGCGTCGCAACGCACATATAAGGAAGAAACGAAAATCGAAATTTACGTCTGAAAGAGTATTCTAAAAATTGACACCAAAATAACATTCTAGATTACACCTTTAACACATTATTACCAAACACGATCAATGCATATTGTTCTATAAGTATATAAGTATTTTAGACACACTGATAGGCGCATTCATCATTCCTAAGCATTTTTTGGGACATATATTATCCTACAGATTTCTACGCGTCTCATTTTACAAGAAATAAAAAATACTAATGTGCGCTAAATTATTATGTTTACTTCGTTATGATATTTATTCCAGTCGTGACTAACATTTCCCTAAGAAAATATGTAAATAATGCTTAATGTATTCCAGGTATCAGTAAGTAATTAACACATTTCTTCGTGTTCATCGAAAGTTGGAATGTCTAAATAGTTATCATAAAAATATTTTCGATAGATATAAAACCTTCGGAAACATTAATTATATAACTTGTTTGCCACTTTCTTACCATTTCAAGGCACATTTAGTATATGTTTTATCTTTCACCCTTTCACTGAGAGGTCAAACTAAGTCTTTCCCGTTTTATGTTTCTTTTTTCTGCTAGAATCAGTCGTAATTGGCACCTGGTGATATCATGCATGTCAATGTCCTCTACATTATTATATATATAAGTGTATCCGCACCAATAATAGAACTTACACTCACGCAATGAATACCTTGTGGCAGTCTTACGGATGAACAAATACTGATCATTATCCTACAAACAAAAAACTACGTATGCATAGTTTTCATCCGATAAAAATATACCGTGTCGGATGCCTGATGACTATTTCTGCGCAATTAATAAAAACGTTGTGTATTAGCTACCAAATATAAAGCTTGCGATGCAGCGATTTACGCTGCCGAAACTAAGACGACGACGAAAGATGGACAAGAAAAGAATGAAGGCAACCGAGATGTGAGTATAAACAAACAACAGAAAAGATGAGATGCACGGAGAGGTAAAGAAATGAAGAAGTGCTATCCTTAGAAGAGAGATTTGAGAAACGGGGGGAGGAGAAGGATGAAGGTAAGGATATGGATATGAAATGGCTCTAATGCGATTGGGCGTTACTGTTAATTTAAGTGGAAAGTTCAAGTTGGGAGGGGCGCAGGCGGGGTGATACGTTAATTCTTTCATGTACTCCAACATTATCAATATACCTTTCATAATATTTCCTGGATATAGACAGTTACTTATACCACTTATTTTAAAATAAGTGGTATAAGTAACTGTCTATATCCAGGAAATAATGGAATACCACAAAGTTAACCAAGAGTTAGTGAATCCTTTCATAATAATCAAATATACTCCCTTTTTCATTTCAGAACGGCAGGTAAATTTTGTTTTTTCATGACCACCGTAAATGGTTGACTCACAATCAAAATGCCAGGCTGATGTTGCTCGCACTATTTTTCTTAAAAAACACTGAACAATACTAATGTTCGAGTATTCCACAGGATGAAAAGGACAACATTTCCTACGACACATTGCGGCCTGAAAGCTTGCCATTTTTCTCAATAAATATCTCGCTACTTCTTTCACAGAAAAATTACATTTATCTTCAAAGAATTTTAAGGCAATCCGATTGCTCAACTGAAAAATGTAATGCAAAAATTATCTTCTCTCATAAAACAATTTCTTTGACGGTGGGTTTTCTAGGTAAAAAATTAAAATAATTCTTCTTCTTTTATATTAACAGGATGGGAATAAGTTACGGTATTCAAAATGTAGGCACCACTTGTACTCCGAATAAACTTAAACTTGGGAGTAACTGATATTTCACTTGTAAACATTGAAAAATGTCTGAAAATCCTTCGCCTTCGACACGGGTGAACGCGAGCATGATAGCAGCTGTGACACAAACGATAATATTAGCATTGGCGTAACATATTTTCGTATTTTATCAAGACCATGTTGAGAAAAGAATATTGGAGTATTACGTTCGAAATGTTCTGAAAATGTTATTTGTACTCTATGTGCTGTATAAATTCACCAAACGATTCGGATGTCCTCTCACTTCCTCTCACGATGTGTTACTCGCCAGAAAAATCCTTAAATTCTTCTCCACTTCGTTCGATGGTGGAATTGTTTGGCTGTGGGGGGGGGAGGGTTCACCGGGACCTTCCTACCTCTGAAATCGTGCTTGGGGCTCTTGGCGAGGGTTAACGTAGTCAACTTTCTCCATTTGCACATCATCATCATTGGTCAACAATCCTACGATTGGTTTGACGCAGCTCTCCACTCTATTCTCCTATCAGCTAATCTTTTCACACCTACGTATTTCTTCTCTTTCACATCTCTCTTTAATTGTTCCATATATTTTGTCCGAGGTCTTCCTTTTCCATTCTTGCCTTCCACTTGTCCTTCGACGATTGTCTTCAACAGGCCATCATGTCTCAAGATGTGGCCTATAAGGTTGTTCCGTCTTCTTATTAAGGTTTTCATGAGGCTTTGATGGCATTTGCACAACCCGATCAAATCAAATCGGTCCCCAGCGGACAAGGAAAGCGTAAGCAATACGCGAAGGTCGACTTCGGAGAATAACATAGACGGCTGCGCCAGGTATGTGGACCGACTTTTGAAGGTGACTGTACGTCAAACATAATGGATCGAAACTATTCTCTTTTTTCTCACTCCACTTAACTTCTGGGATCAAAACTTAATTATGAGCAGTGGAGTTTTGATTAATTTAGTTTCGCTCCCGGAAGTAAAGTTTCGTCTCGGATCGAAACTAAACTCTTTGGTGATTTCAATTTCGTGCGGCAACGAAACTGGTATGGTAAGGTATTTGGAAGAGGCGACCGACACCTTAGGTAATTTGCGCCATGAGGGAAGGGTTGGTATGAAAGGGAGGAGAGAAACGTGGCGTCGGCATTAGCCTGCTCTTAATGAAAGGCGCCAAGGGGACCACGGCTTAACGTCCCATCCGACGGACGGAGTGTTGCGCTTGAAATGTCCTCCACACAACATTCGAGCAGGGATCAGGCAGTCTCCGAAAAATCTCTGCCACTTCCGGGATTTGAACCCGAGCCCGCCGAGTGGGAAGCTAACACTCTAGCCACCACACAAACCCGATCCCCTCGCAACGAAACTAAACCTAGGCCTCCTATTTTCGTTTCCCTCCGGGGTCGAAACGAAACATTTTCATTCCGTTTCAATTGCCATCCCTGCCTAAAGCACTGAAAAGAGAATTGAAGAATATTTACAAATAATGGCATCATCATGTCGTACTCAAAAACGAATATATTCAAAGAAAGCTATTGGGAAAACGGATTCCCCTTAACACAGCCCGCATACATTCTTCTTTCCTAAATAATGAGCATATTTGAAATATGTATCATGCATTAATCTTTGAAAACGCCTGGCCTTTAAATATAATGTCATCCCCATTTCAGGTCAAGATGAAGGATTTGAACCTCGTCCCCATCTCCAGATCTTCTAACCTTCCCCGACCTTTCCCCTCCCCTCCTATACCCTATTAACCGACTGCCTCGAAATGAGAAACTTACACCCCTCCCTGCCACATAAAATTCCTTTCACAGCTTTCTGTATAACGCAAGTAATCCGTTAGGATTCTACAGAGAACTTCCAAGGAAAAAGTTCGTCCCTGGTTGAGCTCTGCCGAAAAAAAGTCAATGAATAAGAGAGACTTTAGTAGTCTCTCCACAAAGCTTTAAGGAACTTCTAAAAAATGGCAAATTTTTGGGGATTCCAACAGATTGCGTAAGGAACTCTCGTAAGCAACTTCTAGGAACCGAATCAGTTCAATCAAGTTCTTGCCCCCTACCCTCCTCTTCAGAGTACAAGGAAAATCATTCACTACCTTTGTGGCGTTTGCTTGATGTTTAGTGCGTTGACACGCGTTGCGTATTTCTATACACCCTTAAGAAAAAAATAGTGGCATAATATTTATTTACCTCAAGTACCCCCGAAAACAGCACAATGAGGCCTTTACATCGGGAGTTTAAGACATAAGAGTGGCAGGCGAAGACATATCCCCGGCGCCACCGAGGCCGACAAGTTTTCGATATTTCATTAAAAATTGATATCCATCACATATAGCCTGAAAACGTTAGTTTTGTCGGATATTTTTACTGAAATAAGTTCTAAGGAGTTCTCTTTCCGAGTAGGTCCTCCGGCAAACAAAGGAACAGAACAACCCCTATGGCCGGGTTTGAGTAATTCCTGATCAATCTCATAGGTTAATAAGCAATAGTCATTGGTTAATAACTAAATAAGTAAAAAGCTTAATATTAGTCAATTATTATCTTGTTATTCTCTGTCCTCTGTAATTGGCCTCGTGCAGTTTTTGGACTGGATTAAGTAAATTAATAAGTCCAAGGTCGTAGAGACGAAGTGCTAACCCGCGGTCCCAAAAACACCACGGTTGGCCAGAATTCAGACTTCATTGTTCCTCTTCTGCGCGCTAAAAGAGATACATTTCTTATTCACTTTAACTGTTCATTTGAACACCAAAGAAGGCCTATTTGTTCGCTTTCCTATGGTTATTGCTTTCCCAAAAACAGGGCGTGGTCCATTAGCGTTGCCAAACCGACGAAAAATTCGGCTGAACTTCCATATAACATAAACATGAAATGTTACACCACGACCAAGCCATTCAAAAAAAATTTTTGCATCATTTGGAGCTGCTAAGTAGTGGTTAAAAATATTGCTTTTATCGAAGACAGGCGTGAGTAAGCTATCTATATGGCACACACTCCGTTACCTCACATTTTGTACCATTAGCTCCATGCGTAAGTACGAATCTACTAATTCGCATCCTTTCATGATACCCTATATGCCCTTCCGTGCAAAGGAGTCATTTTGAAGTGAGCCAGAACTCAAAAGAGGACTCCCTCACAGGGATCCGAAGTTTTAAAAAACTTAAATCGAACCTAGAAGATTGAAATTGGTGGAAAGGCTCATTTCTAATATTAATCAAATTTTTGGTAATCAATTCAAACAAATACTCACCAGTGATAATTCATAGGTCAAAGCCGCTAAGAATGTTAGTGAAGCTTTAAAAATTGGAAGTGGTACGGCATACAACTATCTACACGTTTTTGAGGCAAAGAGGTAAAAAAGGAGTATTGAGATATGATTATAAACGATTATGTCGCCTAAAACATTCAATGATTTGATACGACTGAATCAACACGGATGGATATTTTCAAGGATTGTTCAAATATTACCTATACTAACATATTTCACATTTTACATGACTTGAAATTAATATTTATTATTTTTACGAGGACGCCCACGATTCAAATTAAATTTTAGCAATTTACAGCATGAGCTTTTATGCTTATCTCTCGCGTGACAGCAAAAAACTGATCAAAAAAAAGAGATGAGCCACATAACCATGTTATAACCAATAAAATGAAAATGGAGCCTTTTATTTCTGCCCATAAGCATCCGTATATACCCTCGAGCGCCTTCAATGCGATGAAACCGATTGTGAGCGTTTCACAACTCAATGATTCGCAAATATATGTCTGTGATCACTCGGCCGTAGACTTATCATAAACATAAATGAGATATATATGGATTGGCCTGCAATAAAATGAGAGCGGTGATTGGCGAGCAAATGGCGGAGGAGGGGGGGTCATCGAAAGGTAGCCATTGGCACCCAGCAAACGACGAGAATGGAAACCCATCCAGCAGCTACCATTAAAGTCCCATCTGCAAGCCACATTAAAATAAAATGGATTATTAGGACTCTAATGCTAGTTTTATAAATGTCAGCCTTCTCGTTAAATACTCGAATCAGTCAGTCAAATAAAAACACTGGTACGGTGTTAATATTCTCATTTAATTTTTCCACTTATACATCTGCTTATTACCCTGAAAGCAACCTACAAAGGTTTTTGGGAGGGAGTGAACCATAAACAACATGCATTGCAATACATAAGGTACACTACTACCTACCTACTTCTATTGTAATTTCAAACGCTGTCGTTATACTCTGATATCGATCGCGGAAAAAACAACATTTTTAATGTATATATTCTATAGTTAATCTCTATTACTTTGTCTTTATGATCTGAACGAGCGTTTTTACCTTGATAAGGACAATAAAACAATCATGGGAACATGTGGGAATTAGTATTCGAATTAAAAAATATCGAGTACAGGCCAGTGTTACTTAATGAAAACATCATTTATTCATTATATTGAATTTGAGATACAAGCAAGAGGTCCGTTAAAGAATACTGCATTAAATATTCAGCGAACATTTACTTTTCCTAAGAGCATAACAAAAATGGAAAACGAATGAAGAGCAATCTCTGTAGGTGGCTTGCAGGGTAAAATGTAGATATGGAAAAATCCAGCGAAAACATCGAGGATCATACCAGTGTTCTTATTTCACCGCCTGATTCGAGTAGTTAACTTTAAGGCTACCATAGATACAAAATAATAATTCAATCCTAATATTCCATTTTATTTAATTTTATCTTCATAGTTATTCATAGTTTCAAGTTTGGGCTTTAATGGTGGCTGGTGGATGGATTCTCCATTCTCCTAATCGTTTTCTGGGTTGGTAATGGCTCAGAAATGCCAAGAATATCAATCGAAGTAAAAGGAGGGCCACGATACTGCTAAAATTCGGATTATCGTATATGGTAATAATAAAATAGAAGTCAAACTTTCATTCTTAGTTTAAGAGCGTTTACTATTTCTCCCGATCCTCATCATATGAAATCTGATGTACCCTGAGGAATTCTATTCATGGTGAGATAATACTTTCTATAAACTTAATAAATAATCGGCGGAAGAATTAAAATCAGGACACCAGCAAAGACCAACTCTTCACACTGGCTATTTTCGTAGTGGAATTCACGGTTTCCATAAAATGCTTTTCAATGCTCGTGTTTAACCTTGACTATCAAAGTTAAAAATTTCTCCGTGTGACAAAAAATTACCACTCACCGAAAGATTGTTTGCCTACGGTTCCGAAACGTCATTTCACAAAAAGCATAGAATGACGAATTTACGATCATTTTCTCACTTTTCTATCCGATCATTCAACATTAACTTATTGCACAAGAGCTTGTACAAGTTCACTCCTCGACCTAGCTTCCGACCGCAGGAGTGTTACGCCATAAATATGGAAATGAAGAGGAATGGTTACGTTCCAATCGCTTCAAAGCCTAACGGAGTATATTAGAATTCAGGAATTAATGAAGTGCTATGGAGAGCAGCTATACATGTGCAGCGAATATACGAGCAGCATATATAAGAGTTGCAACGATTTCGCGAGACAATAGTGGAATAGCCTCCAATTAACCGTAACGTATTCCCCCTTAAGTGCACCCGAACAGAAAAACTCCCACAGAAAAATCCATTCTTTTGCACTGGGCGTGCACTTTTGATTAGGGAATACATCACTATCATAAGTCAACAATCCGAAGATTGGTTTGACGCAGCATTCCATTCCGCTCTCCAATCCGGTAGCGTTTTCATAGCGACGTATTTCCTCTCATTTACATCCTTTATAACCTGTCCTATGCAACTCATTCGGGGCCATCCCTTGCCCTTCTTTTCTTCCATCTGTCCTTCTACGACTCTTTTCAGGCCATCACGTCTCATAATGTGGCCAACTTGTCCTGTTTTCTCACTAAGGTTTTCAGAAGACTTCTCTTTTCTCCCACTCTTCTTAGCACCTACTCATTGCGTACTTGGTCGATTCATTTTAACATTACGAGAGGAACAATAAAGGTTAAATTATGGGGTGCATGTAATAGTTTCCATACATAAGTCGCCATTAGAGTGAAAACTTTCAGAGATCATTGTTTGGCTTTGGCTGAGATTGTGGCGCATTTTGCATGCAACATGTTGCCTTTCGCTCTGACATGCCTGGCAAGCAACCACTTAGATGGAAAATAAGACTAGCAGAGATGACGCCTTGGTATTTTAGTAACACGGAAGAACGCAACGCGAATATGAAGGATAGAAATTCGAGTCTAGATCAAGGCAAATGATTTTCCATCCTATACCAATTTCAAGTTTCTCCGCACCTTCAAGCAGGAATTCCAAGTAGCTACATGAGCCC
Organism: Ischnura elegans; assembly: GCF_921293095.1. Classification (NCBI taxonomy): domain Eukaryota; kingdom Metazoa; phylum Arthropoda; class Insecta; order Odonata; family Coenagrionidae; genus Ischnura; species Ischnura elegans. The sequence continues at coordinate 51,062,207 of NC_060259.1, forward strand.
AGCTGGTGCCAAACTTAAAACAATTCTGAATTAAGGCCTGTAGTTAATGAGAATTACTACTTGATTAAATAAAATATAACCATGAAAATAAAATAAAACATGCAACGGAAACATGTGAGATTCCATGACCGTATACTTAATTAATGAATATGTTGCCTGTCACAAATTGCTTTTCTCGGTAGCATGTTTTGAAACACTTTTTCTAGGCTCCACTCTTGAGAAAATTTTAACCTGAATGCATAATTTAATTAATATATTCTTTGTGTCGGCATGTATAGAGCTAACGGGGCCAGCAATATAGTTGTTACGTAGTTGGAGGGCCGTGAAAGTGGTGCCATTGGTGGTGGTGCTTGTCAATCGTATTAACATTTAGGCATTTTAGCGAAGTTTTGTATAACTATGGAATACTGCACAATTACGAAAAGGAGTTTTTTGTATATGGGACCAAAATTGTATAATATTCAGTTACGCAGAGGGGACGTGGATCGACGAATTCAACGCCTGGTGGGCGAGGAATTTAAATTTGCAGAGGTGACGCCGAGGGGACTGAGGGTTTGGATGGATCGAGTAATAAATGGGGAGGGAATGTTAAAAACCTTGCTGCAGATTATAGAAAAAATGTAATTGCCAAGAATGTTAGTTGATCGGGTGAGTGAGAAGAAGAGAAAAGGAAACTTAGAATGTGGGGAAATAGGCCTTACACGGAATTGACGAGGGAGCTCGGAGCTCCGATTTGAAGAGGGTGCACATATGAATAGATTCATTCCCAAGATGCCCCATGCAGACCCACCTTTACGGTAAAATACTTCCCACAATTTACATTTTTAACTGCCCATATCCTTCGACATATAATTACAATATTCACCTCCATCTCGTTTTCATCTGCTGTATTCATAAGTACATGATATAATTACAGAACTATCATTCCTGTGGTCCCAAAACTTCGTCCTATCTGGCAAGGGTAAGGTTGCCTTCAGTAGAAAACAAGAAATATTGTTCTCATAACGCAATGAGAGAAATTGGAACGCTCAAACCAGCTACCGTATCCGTCAGGTGAATGGTGATAAAACGGAAATACACACTGCGCCTATCACCAAGAACCTCCGTAAAATTTTGAGTAGAATAAATGACCAAAGATGCTGTGGTTTGCACAGTGGTCCAGGAGGCAGGAGTGCAAAGATCGATCACCGGAGCGGGATTTTTTTCTTGTGGGTCAACATCTTCCGTAAATTGAAATTTATAACAAAATTCGTGGAATTGTTGGATTCACGCCTCCCGCTGAAAGAATTGAGTCACTTTTAATCATAGTAGAACAAAGTATATCACTATTTCAATGGAAATTCTTAATGAAGAACATGCACATGTTTTTGAAACAACTAAAATGTCAAGATCCTGCCTAAAATATAGTCATCAAAAATTTCGCGAATGAATAATTTTTTACCTGAGATATCAGCCTTTAAAATAAACCTACTTCAACTGTTCGAAAACATGACGTCATCGGAGCGCCCGTGAGTGACGTCACGGTGCAGAATCGCTACGGACAGTGCGAGGAAGTGAATAGAAAGTAGGATAAGGTTGGTTCTTAAACTAAAATGCTTTCAGTTGTAATATCGGAAGGAAAATTGTGTATATATTGGGTTGCCAGGGGTTTGCTGAAAGAAAAAAAGGGGATTGTTAGGGAGATTTGCAAAGACTGATTCGAAAATAAGTTGACTGTGCTTGTTATCTAACGGACATATGTTAGTTAAAATGGTTTCTTGTGATCCATGTTACGCAGTTATATTATTTGTTTAATGCGATAGACTAATCCAACTCTTTGTATTCATCGAATCAGGTAGGATCTTCGGAAGAAAAACGTGTGAAAATTTTTTAAATCGTGAATAGTGCCCCGTTGCTCAAGTACCTCATTTCCCACGCCGGAGAAGATTCATGTTCCAAAGGATAAAATGAAGAGAAGAAAGTGGTTGATGGCCTGCAGAAGGGAGTTAAATTCTCTACCTTCAGTGCCAACTGCTTATTGCTTAGAGGATTATTTTAACGTCAGTACACAAATATATATCACTACCAATTAGTCAACTTATTTTAAAATGAAATAGAACAATATTTAGCTGAACGTAGGTGGGTATTTACGTGAATCAAGACGAATACCAATTGAACTACCGAGGAAAAATTACGAATATATGGGAGAATACGAGGTTTTAGGCAAGGTAAATTCAATACTTAGCTTTAATGATGTGCCTATTACAGTCGCTGCATGCCAAGCCAAAACTTGCAATATTGAAAAAAGAAAAGGAATCTATTCCGGGTGAATAAAACGTAAACATTACTTGAAACTTACTTCTATACCTATCAGCTAGTTTTATGATTACATTTCAACGACTATTTGGCTCTCAACTCTGGCTGATGGGAGATAATTATCCGTGCCCCGCCCGGTAAGTTCCGAAGTAAATTCATTCAAAATATTTGCAGCTAGCAATGGATCTAGAAAATCTCATAGGGCAATAAATAATTGCTCACAATTGTTTATTATGCTTAAATATATTTTTTATTTACCGCAAAATAATTCACTGACCAGCTTGCTGACTCCAATCATCTGAATGACTTGCTAACTCCAGCTATCTCGACAGCGAGGAAGCTATGAACGTTTTCCAGAAAATAAGCCATCATAACGGACGATCAAAGCTAATCTTACCTCGGATCTTAATCGGATGTGCCTTCTGAAATGCCACTTAAGTCATTTCTTCCCAACGGGAACTATAAAAAAAACTCGATGTTTATTTACTTCGATTTCTTTCAATTAAGCCTATCAATCCTCGAATTCCCTAGCAAAGTTATTGGTGAACTTGAATTGGTTGATGGCTTAAAAAAATGAGAAGGCATATCACGTCACGTGACCTCAAGCGATTTCCCAGAACTTTTAATTAGAAATTAATGAAAATTTTGGCGTTCTGAGAGAGCCTTGGTTTACATATTTGGATCTGTGACAAAATTTCCCATTAAATGAGACGTAGTGGTAGGACGTGGTGGTAGGATAAACAAATTTGGGGATTGGGTTGGTGTGGTGGCTAGAGTTTTAGCTTCCCACCCAGCGGGCTCGGGTTCAAATCCTGGCGGCAGCAGAGAATTGTCACAGAGTGCTCGATCCCTGCTTGAGTGTTGTGTGGAGGACAGTTCAAGCGAAACTCTCCGTCCGTCGGATAGAACGTCAAGCCGTGGTTTCCTTGCCGCCTTTCGTTAAGAGCAGGCAAATGCCGACGCCGGGTTTCTCTCCACCCTTCCTTCCATACCCTTCCCTCATGGCACAAATGACCTCAGCTGTCGGTCGCCTCCCCATGATACCATACCGATGAACAAATTTATTGAATTTTCACAATTCAGCGCGGCGAGTTTCACTACTCACAGGTACGAAGTACAGTCGCAAGACGTGGAGACGCTTGGCTCTACGTTAAAACATATTGCAGAAAAATGCTTCATGATTGATTAAAACAGGTTCGTAGTTCATGAGAGAAAAAAAATCACCACAATTACTTGGATAGGGGTGAATTGGTTTTGAGGAAATTAACTACTACGGAAAATTTACCCATTTAAATTGATCTTGATCGCAGACCTATTAATCTAAGAATAGGATGACAAAATGAGGAGGATATGACACCTATTCTGAAAGTGGTTGGAAAATCATGTGCTGGCAAAATGTGACGTATCATCTTATTTGAATGATGACCAGTAGCATTGCAGGATTATCATAGAGTTATGCTTTCCTTCCTTAAGTACGCCACAAAATATGATGCCACTAATGGTAACTAAGTTAAGACTTGGAATAAAAGATACAGTGTCCGGTGTGATACGGTGGAAATCTTTGATATTCAGCTTATTAAAAACACTTGTCTGTTTCCACATTCTTTTATTTTCACCGACCATGGTTTCGGCAACTTGTGCCATTATCAAGGTCAATGAAAATAAAAGTGTGGAAACAGACAAGTGTTTTTAACAAGCTAAGTTAAGACTTGCTCCTCATTTTCCATAACGCTATCTCGCAATTCCGAGAGCTGATCGAAAATTTTGTCTTTTGATATTAGTTCTCCAACAAAAACAGAAATTCGACAAATATATTTATGAAATTCTGTCCTCGGCTAGTAAAAGAATGACAAAACCGTAGCCAATAAGAAATTCCATCACTGAATTGTCGCGAAGTGACTCCCCGAGGCATCACCGTAAAAATGAGACGCTGGCAAAAATAAGGTGTGCGGATCGATGGAACTTTTTCTTCTCATTCGTCGGTATTCGACTCACGCGCGAGGTTCTGGCGCACCACCCAATTCGAAGCAAGTGCTTGGCCACAGCGGGAAGGGTACACAACCTGAGCGATAATTCGATATATCATCAAATATCGCAGATAGGAGATTGAGTTACACTGGATTCACACGGCGAACACTTCGAAGTTGACTGCAATAGTGGCTCGAAAACGATACGAAGCCACTATTATCAATACAGATGAGAGATAAGGTGTCCTAATTGGGACAATACGCCACGTGGTGTCAAGTAGAAAACATGCTTGTGTCAAAATGTGCAAAAAGTGACAAATCATCCTAGTTTTAAGGTAAGGTAAGGCTTAGAGGTAATAATTCTCATTTAGGCCTTCTACTACGAGTAGACCCTCAAGTACGAGTATCACCTAAACGCTGCCTTAATATTATCATATATTTTATGGGAATTGTCCCCAAGTCGATTTGTGAAAAAATAACTGGTATTAATGTAATTTAGCGTTGATTATTATATCCCAATATCGTATTTTTGGAGGCCTAAATCCGCAATTATTTTTTGGGAGTTCGTTACGCAATAGCTTCTATTGCTTTAATGATAAAATTACCCCCAAAAAGGCGATCTAATTAAATTAATGGGGCTAAATTATCACCAAACAATAACCCCTACCTCCTCTGGTAAATGAGAAATGATTATCAAAATTACGGCTTACGATTCCTACCTCAGAAGTAAGGAAGTGAAAAAGGCAAGCTGTAGCCACATTGCTTGAGAACATAATTATTTAAACGTTTCTGCTTTCGATTGATCCATAATACACGTCCATAATAATATAAGAGCGAATCAAAACGACCTGGTGCTCAACAGATTCCTAGTACCTACTCATAACGTTGTCTCATTATTGCGTATATCGTGATTTACACGCGCGCAAAATATAAAACCACTAACGCGGTATTGGAGTGTGCTGGTGTTGTAGTCAGAACGATTGGATGCTGATGGTAGGGTCCCGGGTTCAAATCTTGGGTGAAACTTTCGTATAACCCCTCACAAAAAAAACTGGAAATGCAATGTGGCCCAAAAAAAGAAACTGACTCTCCTAACTTAAATATGTGCTTGAGGAAAGTCTGGGGTGAGCTCTACCCTCACCTATCCAAACAAACACTCCGTGCAAAAATGGGGGTTGAGCTTCTACGGCCTTGGAAATTATAGAAAATAAATTCTCAATTGGCCGTATAATTCTCCCTGCTCGTCCACCTTGCAAGTCAGAAATTTCCTGCGTTGGTGTGCGGGAAGGGGGAGAAACTCCCCGCAGGGACCAAACACCAGCCTCTCAACCGGAAATCCCAAAACACACACACACTCACACATTCACTCACAACAATCATACACAACAAGATCCTTTGTCAATCAATACACACATCAATACACAGTATCAACACACAATATCACAATATCAATACACAGTCATGCACAACAAGATCCTTTGTCGGCCAATTGAGAATTTATTTTCTATAAGCACTCCGTGAATGACAAATGATATATTTCTCAAACCACGATAGTCAATGCCACACATGGCACAGGCCTACCTCACATTCCCGCCCCATCGCATCCGTTTTGAAGCAAGTGGTTGGGCGCACGGGGCCGGACAGGAAGCGGCAGGAGTAAAACAAGATGAAGGCGCATCAGATTGCAGGAGGGGGCGGAAGGGGGAGTCACGGTCGGGGGGTGGAGTGGAAATCCGGACAGTAGATCGATTACCCAGAGCTAATCAACGACCTGGTTCATCGAACCAGGCCCGAGTGGGGCGAAAGAACGTAGCGGTCAGTATTGTTCTGAGAATAATGACTTTGCTAGGGAAACGATAAGAATTTTCATTTTAGGACTAGACCGTCTAGTGCCAGTATCACCCATACTTTGCCTTGATATGCTCATGTATTTTAAGTGAGTTATTCCCTCGTCGATTGGTGGGAAAGGAACGGGGATAAATATCGTTTTTATTGCTGAAGATTTTACCCACATATCGTATTTTGGCGGTTTTCATCCACACTTTTTTTGGCGTTCGTTAAGCAACAGCTTCCATTGTTTCATTGATATATTTACTATTTAAATAAAAAAAACATTTGCAAAACATTGGAAAGTCACCTTTATACCCTATTTAGCGAATAATCAAAAATGTTTGATGACTATTTAGCGAATAAGGCGTGGGTTCTCCACATCCCGTAGTTGTATCTTTTCCCACTATCTCTACTCTGTACGCCTGTTCCCACTCCCTTCTTCAAAGATGTCAAATCCTGCCCAACGGTATAAAGGTGACTTTCAAATGTTTTGCAGTATCTTGTACCAGATGATGGCTCAGTGAGCCGAAACGCGCTGCACGCTGTAAAAAAACTTTGTGGAAAAGCGTACGATCTTTTATTTATTAAAATATGTCTAACTTCAACCAGTTGAAGCATAAATCTGTTGAACTTATAATATATTTACCCTAAAAAGGTGATATAATTAAAATAACATGGCTAATTAATTAGAACATAAATTTAAAAAGTGGCCTCACTGGTACACTATGATCGGAATATCAGTCTTAGACTATCAAAGAGGCCTTATTCGCTAAATAGTCATCAAATCATTTTGAAGTATGCTATTCGCGTGTTCTTTGCCTTAATTATATTGATAATATCAACTTTTTGGGGTAATCATAACTTTGAAGTAATAGAATGCATTGCATATTGTACGATCGCATAAAGTACTGTCAATTGAGGCCGCGAAAATGCGATATTAGACTACAATAATCAACATTTAAAGACCATTTATCCCAGTTATTTCCCTTTGTAAACTGGAACATTAACTATCTAGTGGTCATAAACAATCTTAACTATGTTAATAATATTAAAATCTAATTTTCAACGATGAATTTTCATCGTGAACCTTACGCATGGTAGGCGTTTTATTTAGTTTATTCATAGGAGCTACTATTGATCACTAGAGTTGACTTCAACAATTATTCTACGTTTAATAGATTTTTCTGTTCCCCTTTTACAATCCTTGTCAAACTCCAATAAGGAAATAATCAAGCATGGAAACCAAAATGAACGAAGGAGACCTTAGATTTGGAAAATGCAAGAAAAGATTACAGAATTCTTCGCTAAAATTATCTCCATGAAATGCATACAAAATATTAGTTTTCTCCAATGGGCATCCAAGTCCCTCGTCTATATTAAAAGTTTCCGTCCTAAATTGATTCTCGGATAAGTCTGGGATATTCTGCCTTGTTTTACTATTTTCCTGGTTTCGACAAATTTAATGTTATTTCCCGGGGTCCAGGCATGTTCTGATATGGTCGACAGCTGGAATTGCCATTTCTTAGTTGCCCTTCAGTGCTCTTGTATTCGTACCTTCAGTGAACGACAAGTCTCACCACTGTACGTTTTCCCGCAAAAGCAAGGCACCTTGTACACACCTTCATAAAGGTCATGCTGGATTTTATCTTTGGCTGTGGGCAGCAAGTCACCATTATTGAAACTGTAGTCTTAAACAAACAACCGACGAGGTAGCACCGGAAGAATGGAGACATTGGAAGATTATTTTATCTCTAAGGATTCAAATTGAAAATGTTCTACGATAGAATTTAGCTTGAAAACTAATCTTCGGGGGACAGAGTTCAAGATAATTCCATTTTGCCAGGCCATTCCTCCAGCCCCATACAAAACATCACATAGAATCGTGTAATTTTTACCTGACAAAATACGACGATGGAAAAGGGTCGGTTGATGAGAGACTTTAAAGAGAAATTCTAAAAAAATGTGCCAATTATTGTTTTCAAGAGATCTTTCTAATGAACTTGCTCAAAAAGTTCCCCACACAATTACTCAATGTTTCTTTTTACAACCTTTGAACTCTAGGTGAAATTATGTATCGTTATAAAGATTTAATAGAACCATTCCATCTGGCATATAGTGTGTCAGTCTAGATCTGGCTAGACCTGGTATTATTAAATTATACAAAGCTAATCGTGTCTTATGCAGCATGTGCTTCATAGGCCACACAGGTAAAACTTCATTATCAGAATGAAAGAACACAAGGTGGCAGAAAAATGAGTATGAAACGTCACTTCTCGCCAAACACTTCTCGTTCTCGCCGGCCAAACAATAGGTCGCAGGTTCGAGTACCCCTGGGTAGGTTCATCTACATCTACATGATACCCTACGAGCCACCTCTAGGATGTTTGGCAGGGGGTGATCAATCACCAGCATGCAGCATACAATTGGATTCCCACATGCACACCACACGGTCCAAAAAACGTCACGCATACTAACAAATTATACCACCACACGCTGTTAGAAATAACAATAAAATTCAGAAACATGCCTTAAGTTATACATAACATAGTAGGCTACACTACAAGTCATCTAATCTATGCATGAGTTCTAACGCTGCCGTTATAATGTCGCATAGATCGTGGAAAAAAGACATTCTGAATCTGTCTGTTCTAGAGCCTATCTCTCTTGTTTTATTTATATGATCTGATCTTCCGTAGTATGTTGGCGTTCGTAAGATATTGTTAACTTCGTCAGAGAAGACACAGCTCTTGAATTTATCTAAAAGGTTTAGTCTATTTTTCACTCACAGGTCTGACAGAGATTCCGTTCCATAGGTCAGTTACACTAACCAGAATGAAAGAACACTAAAGGTGGCGGAAAAATTAGGATGAAACGTCACTTCTCGCGGTTGTCCCTGTCCAAGGCATGGTTTTTCGTACACGTTTAATTATTACATTTGTTGAATACTCCGATGTAAAATAGCCAATACGTTGTATTCGGTGGTATGGGAACAAACAAACGTAAAATATAGTTCCATCCAGAAATTCTCCAGGAGAAAAATAGTGACACAAGGCTAGCCATTTTAATATTTGGGCTCATGTGCATGCTAAAACGTTAAAACTCTATCTAGTCCTACAGCTTACCAAAAAAGAAAAAAATAAATGATTGAAACATTTTAACTTTATTTGTAATTTTTTCTATGATCCGTAAATACATGATTTATACGTAGCATAAATTATATATGATTATTACGACGTATCGCGAATATTTTTATGTTCAAATAGCAAGTGTCTTAACACCCCCTGCCACACGCCTTTTAGGCGGCTTGCGGGGTAGTATGTAGATATGGCGTCTTGCTTGCGGGTGTACAGCGGCTGAAGATTTTTCCTTCGAGCTAAAGAAAACTGTGATGTTCAATAAATTAAACTCGTCAGTAAATTGAAAATAAATATTTAACGTGAATATTACTGCATTCGTTCTTCTAGTAAAGTAGCCCTCATTTCATAATATTAAGAGTTTTCATCGCCTATTCATCTACATCTACATCTACATAATACCCTGCGAGCCACCTCTAGGGTGTTTGGCAGGAGGTGATCAATCACCAGCATGCAGCATACATTTGGACTCCCACATGAACACCACACCGACCAGAAAACGTCCCGTATAATAACAAACTATACTACTATATGCTGTTAGAAATAGAATATAGAATAGAAATTCAGAAACATGCATTAAGTTTTACGTAGGTTAGTAGGCTACACTACAAGTCATGCAATCTATTTACGAGTTCTATTGCTGCCGTTATAATCTCTTATTGATCGTGGAAAAAATTACATTCGGAATCTGTCTGTTCTGCAATCTATCTCTCTTATTTTATTTATATGATCTGATCTTCCGTAGTACGTTGGCGTCCGCAAGATATGGTTAACTTCGTCAGAAAAGACACTGCTCTTGAATTTATCTAAAAGGTTTAAGCCGTGTCCCAATTGGCCATTTGGCTATGCCAATTCCAGGATTTAGCCATGACGCCATCTTGGAAGGATGTCCCAACTCGTTAGCCAGCATAAGGGAGGGAATTTAGGCAGCTAACGCGGCAGCCAGATTTAGGCATCGAGGAGTGCATCCTTCGCCCGACTTTTCCCATGATTCAAAGCGTGCAAAGCGTCTTCAGGAGAAAGGGCATCATGGCTGTCAAAAAGGGATTGTACTTGTTTGCACCTTACTCTGAGGTTTGCAAGTAGAGTTGATATTTTGAGACTTGTTCGAATAATTATTAATTTTTATTTTGTTTATAATAATGAAATTGCGTTAATGGAAGTGTAAGAATTAAGGAGAAATTAGTTAATGAGAAGGCGGCGTTAATTTTAATGCTAATTAATGTTTGTATGCTTCTTATGCATGTATATGTTATTTTATAACTTTTTATACCGATCACATGTTATCTTTTGCTACCGTTTACTTTTTTAACGTGTTAAATAATGCTTAATTATATAACACTATGTCTAAATTCTTATTTAACAATTTTTGTACATTAGGTTCACACCCGTAAGAATAAACAATTATTATTATATGTTATTGGACAAAGTCCCGAAATTGGAATCGGAATAAGTAACAACATTTAAAATCAATAGTGATTATAAGATATGATACCGAAACCTGATTTATGTACGTAAACCATACTTTAATTAAATTTTGAAAATAATTCCCAAGTCAGACGGTAACCGTTTGAATAGACGAAATAGACCTGTTCTTAATAATACAAAACTATAAATTAAATTGCTAAAATATAAGGAATTCAAAAAAGTACTTGGTTGAGAGACGATTGAAATATTACAAACCAATTAAAAGGAATATACGCTAACATTTCGCCACAAACTTAGCTAAAACCTCTTTAACAAAACCATACGGAACTAAAAATACGAATTCGAAAGTATACCCCTACTTTACTATTTAAAAAAAGATTGTCTAAGATACTAAAATTATGATTAATTACTCTTCTCCGACATCTAATACTCAAAATCACTTGAAACATCATATTCATCATATTTTAACAATTTAGGGTGGGTTTTGTTCATCATTTGTTCAAATCATTCCGATTATCTCTTGTTTTGCATTGGCCTAGTGCCCAGTAGATGGCAGCACCTGCGTAAGGATGTCCCAATTCATGCTCCCTTGTGGTTGGCTGCCCAGAATCTGGCTGGCTAAATACATGATGCCTAATGGCTAACGAGTTGGGACACGGCTTTAGTCTATTTTTCAATCTACGGTCCGACAGAGATTCCCATCCGAGTTTATCTAAGAGGTCAGTTACACTAACAAGACTATCGTAACGACCTTTCACATACCTGGCAGCTCTTCTTTGCACGCGTTCTAACTCTGTTATTAAGCCTTTTTCATGAGGGTCCCAAACACTGGCAGCGTATTCCAAAAGTGGTCTAACGAGGGAGAAGTAGCTAGTTTCTCTCACTTTGTCGTCGCACTTTCCTAATATTCTTTTAACAAAACCCATTTTACGATTAGCTTGACCGGTTATTTCTCGAATATGTTTATTCCACGATAGATCATTATTGAATCTAACCCCTAGATATTTCACGGATTCAACTGCCTTTAACTGGGTGCCCCGAATGATATAGTTACGCTGTAGGGAGTTATTCTTCTTCCAGAAATTCATTGCGACGCATTTTTCCAAATTTAATTCTAACTGCCAAGCATCGCACCAAGCTTGGATAGCAGCAAGGTCATTCGTTAGTTCATCTATATCTTTGCTGGAACGGATTTCTCTGTAAACTACAGCGTCGTCTGCAAATAATCGTAACTTACTCTGCACTACTTCGCCAATGTCGTTTATATAAAGAAGGAATAGGAGTGGGCCAATGACACTACCCTGAGGAACGCCAGAAGTGACTCTAACCTCATTGGAGACTGCACCGTCTAATACTACTCTTTGGACGCGGTCGCTCAAAAATTCTCTAATCCAGGAAATGACATCTTCGTCTAGACCGTAAGATTTCAGTTTTATTATTAACTTTCCGTGGGGTACTTTATCAAATGCCTTTTTGAAATCAAGAAAAAACCGCTCCGCTTCCGCTCAAACCAGGAGGTAGAATGAATTCTAATAACGACGGAAAATCATCCTTTAAAATACTTTGAGCAGCCTGAAAATGCTATTTCTATCCTCCTACCCAACGTAAGTGCGCGGTTTTGACGCTTCACTACCATGAATTCCATCCAACCCCACCTTCAGCCTCGCGTCCAAAGCCTTCGAGGTGAGTGCGCTAGGAAAACAAGTTTAGCACGGCCTCGAGGAGACAATGCATGTGAAGTAGAGGTCAAAACTTCCCTAAAGAAAGGAAAGGTTGAAATCCCAACCCTTGCACCCCTTCCAACCCCCACGCACGGTTTGATGGTTCGAACCGGCTCGGACTCAATAACCCCCGTTACAGGGCACTGAGTATTGGGAGAGGACAAAAGCTATATTCTCCCTTTAAATTTTGTGTGGCATGTTCTAAGCACGTCAAAAGACGGCGCGTATTCAAATATACCATTCACTGATTCGCAACCATCACGCACATGGCCGATTCCCTGAATTTTAAGCGAGGAACTCTGCGCTATATTTCCCGATTATAGTCGTTATTATACTCTGTGCTTAGGGTGCCTTCACAGTTCGGCGTTGCGTTGACACCGCAGCTCGCGAGCGAATCAGAGCTCGTCTTTGAGAATTGATGACGTCATGTCGCCAGCTCGCTGCGTCGTCGCAGAAAAATCTGATCGTGTCCGATTTTCTCTGCGTGAAGGCGGCAGATCGACGGCGATTTCAAATTGGTGCTTGTTTAACGGAAGCATAGGAATACAAATATGCAGGAGTAGCTCCAATGGGAGTGAATAATACTATTAATTTTATTATTCACCGTTATTTTGAAGTTTTAAGCATAGATATTTCGTATCTTTCCTAAACATAAGACAAATGTAAACCCTAGACTAGATTACAATCATTGAGAAGTATAGATTAACATAACATATGCCCGTCAATGATATCACAAGCTAAACACAGCGTGAGAGCTTCTGCTGGTGATTACAGTCGTTTAAATGCCAATTTATAATTTATGATTGTGCCCTCATAATCTGCTCAGTTGAAGCTATTCAGATAACATGGCTGGGACAATCTGTTTGAAAAACAGTTATCATAAATAAATATTGCTAATAACTTCTCACGTTACTCATGTTCACTGAGTGCGTGTAATTTGTTATTTTTCGTATATTCCGAGTTAGGAAATAAAACTTAAAGGTCATGGTACTGGCAAGTTTTACTATACACATTATTAGCGACTCTACGGTCGCCATATTAACTTCCAATGCTATTAATAGTGAAGAAGTATATTTTAAGAAATATAATTGCGTGAAAATAGAAAAAACAACTTTTTTGACTTTGTCATAAAAAAAGCATTCAGAAATCAGCATTCAGCAATCAGAATTTAGTGACTAACATTTAATAATTTTTGCATGCACATAAGCCCCAATATAAATTTGCTAAGTACAGCGGCACATCATTTTGACGCCGGCAGTACAGCCCTCCTTCTACCCCAGTTTTTTCCATTCTCTTTAGTTGCACGATTTCTCACTGTCTCCCCATTGTACGTGTGTTTTACACCCCTTTCCTCTCACTCGTCAAATCCTCCCATTCTCTTCCGTACACGTATAAATGTGATGTTCTATAACACCATATTTTTTTAAATAATGAACAGCGACGTCTTGTGCCTGACGATGGCTCTGTGAGCAGAAACGCGTCGTACGCATAAAAATTGCTGTGGAAAAGAGCACCTACCTTTTGTTTCAACCTAATCTATTCTTCTGAGTTTTATTCATAATAAAAGCAGCCATAAAAAATCGCCTATTATGCAACTCCCAAAAATGACAGGTAGCATAACTAAATTTTTGAAAGCGCCATAAGTGAAACTTGCACTAAGATTAGACAGTAATGAAATACTGGGAGGGGAGTTCACATTAATTTGAAAAAAGGCTGACACATGGTTGAACCCATGGAAAGCACAGAGAAAAATAAACTATTTCCTGGCCATTAAAACGTGGAAACTACTGTGTGCATGTATAAAACGTAGGAGAATGTATAGAAAACCAAAAATATCACGTATCAGTAAGGTATGATTACGATATGGAACTCTTTTCTCTCACGACCTAAACCCTAGGAGAATTCTCCTCAGGCGCCACCTGGATTAAGCGAGACCAAGGTTGGCGTGGATACGCTGACCCGAAGAAAATCCCTTCGAGATCCGAATCCACGAGTTAAGCTTTTGATGCTGGATGAGCTTCCAGGGGATAAGATTAAGAGAAACTTTCCCAAATAAATTTTAGCAAAAGAAAGATTTTGCGCCATTTTTCTCCCAATTCTTACGCTACACTAAGACTATGAAAAAGTCATTAAAACCAATCCTCACATAAAATTAAAACTAATGACATGAATCTGGATTTGAATCCCTTGTTTTCTTTTCCAAAAGACCACACACTAACGTATCACATATCCAAAATAAAGGTCGAACTATTTTACACTCAGGCCTTATCGTAAATAATTTTGTATTTTATTTCTCTTGGGTATCTGATGACAGTTTAAATTCCAAAATATTATAAGAGAACTGGAATTAAAATTTAAAGCTATTGCTGATGTAGGTACTTTACGGTGTTCCTTATTTGTGTCTTGTATGTTTTATCGCAAAAATCAATAACGTAACCCCCTCAAGTTATTCCTTTGGTTCATATGAACTCAAATATGAACTCAATCTCGCTAAGATTTCACTTACCTCTGCCAAATTGAACACCAGAATTATATGGGAATAAAAATGGAAAATTGCTAATGATTTGAATTTCTTTTTACTTAAATAGGAGGCACAGTCCGTGATTGAAAATTTCGACTCGATTTTCATAAAAAACAAGATAAGATGCATTGATGAAGTTCTGACTGATGAAATATTAACAGCATTATTAATGTTGAGAACGAGGTACTTTACGAGGTACGGAGAACGAGGTTCAAGTTCTTGACAATGGCAAATTGGAATCCGATTTTAAACCTTGTAAAATAACAACAAGTGACAAGACTTTGTAATTCCCACTTCACTAAATTCTTTACTATTCAAATCTTTTACCTTTCCCAGAGTCAGGAGGTGCATTAAATTCTTTTTATTGGCCAAATATGTCGAAGGAGATTCTTGAAAGAATCTGGTATCCACATGAAGGTGAGAAAACAGACTCCTGTCTTCTTTGAGGTCATCCATTGATTAATTTCCGAATTAAATGGATTATTTAATTGCATTTCATTAAAATTATAAATTTTGAAAAGAATAAGAAAAGTATGGATTGAAGGATATTAGACGTTAAAAATTGGAAAATTGTATTTACTATGGGATCTTTCGTCAATTTTTCCACGGAAAAGAATAGCTCTCTCTTTTCAAAGTATATAATTTTTTCCAACCATGATACTTTTCTATGAATACTCAAGTTTTGCGCTGCGCAGAATGCAGATATGTGCAGTACGCTTCCGATGACTTCAACGCATAGTCCTTTACTTTTTTTAATTACCTGCACTCATCGTGATACTCATATTTCAAGGCTTTCATAAATTTGCTACGTGTGCGTCTTATCGTCCACTAAATCAACAAATTGATTGATATTTTGCCGCAAATAACCGACAATATTAAACCGCAGCTAAAACTGAAAAATTTACTGAATGAGAGCATGGCCGAAATTTTTTCGAGAAATTATTATAATTTTTAATATCCTGTAACCCAAATAATTTGGCGTAATAATCCAGTATTTTTCTAAAAAAAACTACCAATATCCCAATTGATTCCCATAACTAGTCCTAGTTTCATAATAGAGCTTTAGTGTGCACTTATTTATTACATTTACTTAATTTGTGATTCATGGAGATGTTACTCTAAATACTTAAATCACAACAAGGATATTATATTTTAACTTATGTCAAATAACTTTACGAGGCATATTAAATACTGCCGCATAGACTAGACATTGATATCACCAAAAATATTCCACAACTTTTGATCTTTCAATGTTAAAAGTGATTTAACTGGAAAGTATTTAACAACGTATCTATCGGAAATTTAATTTTCACGCGATTTTATTTCCTTCACCCGTGCGTTGCATTAGAGTTGGCGATAATTACAACTCTTAGTTCGTCCACGTTAGTAAAAAAGCGCGCAATGTAATGTTCGTTTTCCGATCTTTGTTAAAAAGGCCCTTTTCGGTAATGTTTAGGGTTTTCCCACTAGCGGCCTTCATTGAAGTGTACCCGACCAAGGTGCCTCTGAATTACTTTCCGTGAACATTACTCCATAGATACATTCGACATGCTAGTTTGACCCAAAAATAAAAACTCGCTATTCGCAGTAAATTCATTTGTTAGCCATTAGCTTCATCCTCCTTATGGTATGAAAAACCGCTACTTCACCTTTATGTCCTAGAGCATTTTTCCCTAGATATCCGGCTTTTTATACGCACCCCTCATTTATATTCACATTCTTTCGGACAGTGCCCGATAAAATATGCTGGAGAGGCGGCCCGAATACACGCATGTAAAAAATGAAAACACCTACGTTAGGTACGTCGGATAAACGTATTGGATTTCCCTAGCGTGATTCAACGTGAAAAATCTGGGCATGTTATCGAGCGACTTCGCGTTCAATTACGCACAGGTAGGAATTTTCCGATCTCTATGAAAATTTTCATGAGCATGTTTTAGAGGTATAGCTAAAAAGTTAGGGGTGAGAGCTAAAAATTTTGAAGTCGGAAAACACAGGGCTCCTTAATGGTCATATATGCCTAAAAATTTCATAAAACAATTTCAGCAAATGCTCAATCTTCATTGCAATACATAATTAATCGTGATAACATAAATGTGATAATATTATAAAAATTAAAACTAACTAATTCCCTAACCCAACTAAGTTGCTCAATAAAACACAGGTAGCAATACAAATCGCTAGATGCAAGTGAAAGGCCAAAACTTAAAAGAATGCCTCCACCGACTTCTTCAATTGATGTGGGCTCCCTTTCTCCGAAGACAGATTAGGTATACTCTCAAATTCTCACAGTTGTACTGAATCCGTTCTCCATTTGTTATATGAAAATCTATTAATCACAACTATTCGCAGCTACAAAATTCTGTGCTATTCAGCCCCTTAACCTCCAATAGGATGCCCACAATGATTATCATTTATCTCTAAATGGTGCGGCTAGCCTCGAATTTCTTTTGTTAACTTTCCCATGCTTTTCTTCGGGTCCCCCACCCTTCCCAGACCTCATATATCTTCTCCAATATCCTGGTTACTTTTTCCATTAACTTCTCAGCCAATATCTCAGAAGGGATAATCCGCACTCATCCTATTTCCCCCAACACCAGATTACTGAATTATATGAATGTACTCGCTTTCGCCTGCGGTCTTTTCTGATCACTCTGCCAGTTCTTACAATTTTGCTGAACGCTATGACGTAACACCGTATCTACCTCCATAGTTACCCTATGACGCAACACCGAATCTTCCTCCATTTTTGAGATCATTATTCACGAAATAGTGAAATTACACGATTTGGCCAAAATTAAAAGTGCTCCGATCGGTAAAAAAATTCTCAAAGTAACACGTGCAATACGTAATACAGATACGAGTAATGACATTTTTGAACAATCGATTTGTTCACCCACAAATGCCTCTAAAAATTAGAGGCATAAAGGCAGTTGGAAATACTGAAATACCGAGAAAATTGAGTGTTTCGAGAACTTTTCCCAGGCTTTCAGACGCTTTTTGAGGGGGTCGATTCTATGATTTTTTGCATCTACTCTCGTTAACCCCAAAAATTTGTATAAATCAGTCAGTCGGTCAGTGGTCGGATGTGGGTTTTATAGCACATAAATATATTGCCTATTTCCTTTTACCATCAAAATTTATATTTTATTGCATTACGAACACAAGAGTCACACCATAAATTTTCTCGCGCATTGAAGTCCGAATTTACTTTGGAGTTTTGGTTTATATCACCAGATAGCTCCTGGAGAGGATTTTAAGAAGAACACTGTCCACGAGCAAACTCCTAAGCTATACAAAGTGAAAAGATTTACCTTAGGTAGTCGTCTCACTTCCTTTCGGCGTAGAAATTATGTGCACTCGAAACAAATTGATGAATTCAGTAGAAATGGTTGACGTCCATGAATACATAATATTCTTTGTATATGACACAGAACCTTTGACAATTAAATATTGGTAACGCTATGGATAAGCCGACTACATGCAGCTAAGAGCGACGCCCAAGTTTTTTTGCCGGCATTTTACTTTAAAACTTTTCCATGAAAGATACGACATTGAAATTCAAATCAGTTGTAGAAAATAGTGCTAAGGTTTGGTCGGGATAAATCAGTTGTTTCTGAGCTATTGGTTACCAAGGACTGTAACCTATTCGGGGATTTTTTATGACAACTAATTAATATATTATTTACACACACCTCTCGCTCAAAAAGGTGTGAACCCAGCCCGTACCTATTCAAACCACCCATCGGGTGGAAGCACTGACATTAGGTTAGCTTAATACCATGATTATTACGTTAAATCTAAATAAAATGTCCTTATTTATACACAGATTATTTCTTTGCCCATCAAAAGTAATTTAGCCTCTCTGAAAAAGACCCTTCATGTGATTTTCGTAATTATAGGAGAGTGATTGCCGAGTTAGCTGTCTCTCTCCCTGCATTCTTAGAGGACTTCCTTTTCTTTCACGGTGTCCAGATTATCCCATCACGTTCTCATCCTGAAGTACTGCCTGCTACAGGCTTATTAGCGCGTCTCTCACAATTACGCAGTACAAATATAGGGGAATGAGGGGCAACAGTACGCATATAACAAGAAATTATAAAAATTATACATTCAGGTTCAAGCAAAAATTTTTATTTTTACACAATTTTTTCGCGGGTACATACAACAATACCTATCTCCCATCGCAGTAGAAAAAATAAAGAACTGCCTTCATTCATCAAAAAGCAAGAGAAAACAAATAGGAAACTAGCCCGTCATGTGGGGCAAGTGTCCTCCTCCTCCTATGGGACAAGAGTCCTAATCACAGTTTTCGCATGTGAAATTTTCCTTTCCAGAATACCTGGTGCAAGGTTCATTCCTCCATGCTTTAAATTCATTACACATCTACATCTACATAATACCCTGAGAGCCACCTCTAGGGTGTTTGGCAGGGGGTGATCAATCACCAGCATGCAGCATGCATTTGGACTCCCACATGCACACCACATACTATCCAATCATCTGATAGATAGAATTGATCTGAGCACCATTTTCCACAAAGTCCACAGTGATGATCAGTTTTTCCGCTGAAGATAATGCCCATTTTGCCGTTCACCAACCGCCGCTTAGCATCGCAACCCTTGACCTTATTCTTAGATACCTTCATGTATAATTTCTGGGTTTAGGGGAGAGTCGCAAGAATTTCAAAGTTTCGTTTTGAGTTTATACGCCACTTATGCGCATGCAATGTTTTTGGATGTGGTCTAATGCTCTCAGAAGAGACATGTGGCTGAATTATGATCATCTATGAATGAAACACACCTAAAATTCTGAAATTAAGCAATATTAACGCAAAGAAATTTCATCAATTTCTATACGACCTGCAATAGAAAGTACGGATTCTCCATTATTCCTCCTCAGTGTAGCTATATCCAAAATTTGTAGTCTAAATTCTTTCCGATCGATTTCTCTCCTAGAGTTCCGCATTTTCTTTTAAGGCATTTATCAACAAAGAACACGTAATATTTATTACTGAAACAATAGGGTGGTTTCCTATTATTTTTTTATTGCCTAAATCGAAAGATTATTACACCTGGAGTACGTATTTCACGCTTTTAGATTTTTAAATGACGATATCTATTTTTCGCGATTAAATGAAAAGTGAAAATTTTCAAGCGCGCGAAAACGCGACGCGTAAGTATGAATGCCGGGAAATCTCTCCGCGTGACGTATTTCTGGTTCCCGTTGCCGCCCTGCGAGGTGACCTTGAGGCGAGGCTTAGCGCTGATACGGCGCAGGCTGCTAGCGGGTAGCCTAGTACCCTGCTGGCTGGTAGCGCTTGGCTTAAATAAGGATTATTAATAACTTATCAAACGAGGAAAACTTTCCGACCTTAGCCAGGTTTAATAAGTGATTGTTAAGACATGTTTCCCTGAGCTCTGCGCCTCATGCATGCATTGGTAACCTCAGACGATGTATGACTCCTATCTTCTCCTATAGAAACTAGGTCCCTGTGACGTCACGTGGAGTGGCATCGCATGGGCGCCAATCTGGCCCTTTTCAAATGAGGATAAAAATGGACCATTTCCATTCGTCTAACCCGGTATTTCTAAAACAAAATAATTTGTATATTTTGAAAACACTAATGGTGGGTAACGAATCGCAATCAATACCTTTCGTTTTCTTTGATGAAGGAAACCACCCTATTAGGCTAAATATAAAGCAATGGCATAAAGTGGGGCAGGAGTCAGCGCCCGTGGAGCAAGAGTCCTCATGCGGACACTTGCCCCAGGACTGTTGCCCCAACGGGACTTGCTACACCTAATACGTAACAGCACAACCACATGGTGAGCTGCAAACTTGCTAACTGCATGCATTTTCGAGGCAAAGAATGCATATGAAGGATCGCTAGGCAAACATAGTTAAATAAACGCCTAAAGCACAGATTAAAATTAGACGGACCTACAATTTAGATAAGAGTCGCGTAAAAATGAAAAATAAGAAACACTCTCGTTCTGTCGTTCGTTGTCTTCCACTGAAAGCACCCCTCTGCTACATTCGGCCAGGTAAATGAAACTGATTGATTACAAGTAGCACTATCCCAAGGTTTAGAGAAATATTTCGGAAAAGGAATCTTGCCTCATGCGGACTCTTGCCCCTCACTACCCTACATGAACCATTGCCTTTTCCGAGGGTAAGCTGATGTTAGTCACGTAACCATTATTATCACGCTCGACTCTTAACTGTAGAATGCTTCAGATTGATTCACTCAATGTAGCAGTCTCCGATGCAACGCTTTGGTCATTATCACCTTGGTACAAAGCGCAGGTAGAAACCACATGGCTATCAAAATCAAAGGCAAGGGCAAAGCTACGAATGCTAAGTAATGGAAGAATAAGAAGTCACACACTGGAATTCATTCATGGTGAAAAATAAATCCACTTCAATTCCACGGCGTAAACACATTTCATCATTCAAGCAGCTTTGCATCGACACTAATGTCGCAAAATAACTCCAAAGCTCTGCCTTTCTCATTCAGAACTTTACTTCACGGGTAGATGCGAGTTAACTTAGCATGGGTATTTCACCAGATGCGAATAAAACAGCGTCAGATGGGAAAATACCACAAAACTGAAAGTTTAGTTTAAAACCCTAAAGGCTTGTGGAAAAAAATAGCATTTTTCGATTATATCAATTGACTTACGATTTTTGTTCCACAGAGAAGTTCGAACTTGACATCAAACATATCAACCTTCATTTGACTTATTTCTCAGCATCATAAAATAATGAAAATTGGCATTGTGCCGTAACTCAGGTTGACAAACAATATTCCAGTCCTTAATGTGATATTTTAGATTTATTCCTGGGATATGCGCCATATTTCGATCATTTTAACTCATTCCCGACGCAATAAAGTTAAGCAAATTTTATGATTCTGGGTCAGGCCAAATTGCAAAGGTCAAATGACAAATTCAATTTTTCAAATTTTCCTCTCATAATATCGATTATCATGTCCAAGAGAAACCTCTCCCAGATATAAACGACACTAATCAAATTTTATGCTTTTTTCTCAAATTACGACGTATTTTTTTACGATACAATAAATATGTTTTTAATAGAAAACTAAAAACTTCAAGTTTTATCATTCACTCGATGTTTCCACGCGACAATTTCTCTACCCGCCTACTTACGCTATTATAAACAATTGATTAGCACGAATATCATGATTCATATTGAAGATTTTCATACTTTTTCTAAAGTAGATATCAATAATTACCTTTATATCTCACAAGCGTAAACAATTATGAACGTGGTAATAATGCTACATATCTTTGTTCACATTGAAAATTGGAAATACTAAACTTCGCAAGCCCGATGGCAAATAATTAGATTCACCCCTTGCTAAACACCATTTATATGGCATGCAAAGCGCATGTAGAATACCTTGGGCTAAATTTGGATGGTCATTACGTATATTACATTTCAAAACTAAATACATTTATTCCTCATTAATATTATACTATGAAATATGCCTAGAATATAAATATGCTCTGTAAGGAAACCGCGCTAGCTACAAACATCCACGACTGAACTACAAATTTTCGGAGCAAAACATTTCTAAGCATCACGGTGAAATAATTGAAGCTGCGTGCCGTGATTCCACTCCGACCTCATTACCTCGAAATCCTCGGAAGTCGGCAGTCCTTCGGGCCATATGCGGTGGCGCCAACGACTCGCGATGGTCAAAACGGATGCAAGATGCACGACAGCGTGGCTGCGGCGAGAATAACGGCCGCAAGGCGCAGAGGGCAGGGAGGCGGGGAATTCGATTACTCATCACCACCGAAACCCCCACCCCCTCCTCCGCGGGCAAAGCCTCCGACGATCCGTAAGACGATCCATACGTGACTGAAAAGCCTAAGTATCTCTCGCCCCGGAATCCCATTGTGCCCCTAAATAATTGCATCGGCTAATGACTTCTTCGAGAAATTGAACTGTACGCATGCACGACGGCATCCGTTGGATGCGTGATCAATGTCACGGGAATTTCAAAGATGATTTTGTGCCCATAAAATGATTTGATAATTGTTTTTCGAAGGCGAGTCACAAAATGCGATTCTTCCTTTCATTTTTGTGGCTGCTATTGAGAGCCGTACTCTAAAACCGGAAAAAAATTGTTCCTTTACGTTCGGTTGAAACGATAATTTCTTTACACATAATTTACAAACTCGGAGTAAATCCACGTATGTCAATTATGTGTAAAGAAAATTTGAATCTATTGATTTATTAAAAAAGTACAAATTAAAGTCTTCCAATTTGAAATTTACATTCATCAACACAAAATGGTGGCCGACCTCGGTGGCGGTGGGGTAAAGTCCTCGCCTGCCAAACCGTAAGTCGTGGGTTCGAATCCCGCCAGGGTAGGTGATCCCTATCCAGGGCATGGATGTTTGTGTTGAACTTTGTTTATATTGGAAACCCTCGTTGTAAAAGGCCGTCATGTGCTGTTTACAGGGAAGTTGATAATAAATAAATAAAACAAAACGGAAAACTCCAAATAAAATATTTAAAGGGTGAGGAGGCGTACGGAAAGAAAGTGGCTACCTATTCCGAATGTGTAGTATCCACACGCCAGTTTCCCTAAGTCTGGGAAGAACTCCACCCTAATCCTATCCCAAACAAACTTCTGGTTGGAACACACACGAGTCCCTAGAAAAAAAGCATGGCTCTACTAAAAAATAACTAATTAAATAACGTGCGTGATGAACTCAGGTTCGACCAATGGGACCAAAAACCGGTCATCTCCGTGGACACTCAGTCTCCAGCTATCTCTTTCACTTCAATGTTACCTCGGCCGAGCGAGTGCTGTTCCTTCATGCAATTGCACCACGCATACACCCATGGCCGCCATCCATGGCCGCTCGCCATCCATTCAAGCAATCGCCGAGCCACGGGCCATTGATTCCTCGAGCACAATGGGCAACGAGACCACTCGGCCAGTCCCGGAGGCATAAAAACGAACTTATGGACAGTTTCGACCTTTTTTGGACTCGTTCTTTTCGGTCTACTTCACCCAAGGAACCAGTCCAAGGATAGGATCATTTTCCATATGTTACGTATTCAGCTTCACAATGTTCTACACAATTTCAGACTCCGCCAATATTAATTTTGGTATGGTAAAATTAGTCTCAACTTCCATGTTAACAATTATTCATGTGAAATTCTGAAAGCTACACAAGAAAATTATATTTTACTAGATAATTATGGTTACATACTTATGACATTTGAAAACAGCCGATACTCTTAGCATAGGGACATCCGACACCCAAAGTTCTTCCGGTGGGGTACTAATTGTAGGTGAAACGTCAAACTATGGACCGTTTCTCAAGCCATTAAACCTTAGCAAAATTCAATGAGTAAATTCGACCATTTACATCGACAGGGATTTTTATTTTCCGAATTTAAACTTCTTTCAATCGAAAATCAACATTTCATAACCATTTTGGCAATTGACAGAAAATAATAATCTGACTGCCTTCATTGCCATCACTGCCAATGCATATGCGGTCACGAACGGTTTTAGGACCAATATTAACAGTTACGCCACACCCAACTCTACTAAGAGAGTACTTTATAAAACCAATAATAAAAGCACAATGACGTACGCACCGTTGACGTGGATCGGAATGATCAATAAGAGACAGGAAGGATCGAAATTCCGAAGAGAAAGAATATCCGGACGATTTCCTAGGTGCCACACCGGACAAAAAATTAAACCCAAGATAGAGAGGCAAATATGAAACTGATATGTGAGATAGTGAAAAGTATGACGACCAATTATGTCGATAGACTTGGAGAGGCAGCAAAGTTGAAAATTTCAACGAATTGGTAGCAACCAAAATCAGTGCTTGGAACAAATACAAAAGGACGGCGATGGCCCTCCGATTATGACTATAACTGATAAATAAAATAAACAATTGAATTATCAGCATGGCATTGGAGGCCACCATAGTTCATAGGAGAAGTGCGACCGAGAGCAAACGCTTACGGACTACAAGTATAAATTCTCTTATACAAGCTGCATTTTCGCGCATCTAGCCACGTAGCACTTCAAACCTAAAGCCGCCACCTAAAATGCTGGCGAAACTGCCATTTCAAGATGAACCGACGCAAATGAAATCCCGGAAATTCTGCCAAAAGAGAGCTAATTTCATCAACGCAAACAAATTTTTTTTTCCAGGCATCACACAATCGGCAGGGTGCCTTGGATTCATTATAGAGGCGACAGCAAAGGCTTGAATGTAAAAGAAGTAATTACACACTACCTAGCGTGTTACCATCCAGAACGGCCAACCTCGTGCACTCTAATTCAATAGTCTGGATTAATTAACGGGAAGTAGAGTTACTCTTTACGATTAGATTCATTTGCTAGTGTCAAATTAGCACCCTGTAAAACCGTCGTAAATTGTTCAGAGGTATTTATCATACCTCCACATCTTTGTTCACTGTAGTAGCGAGACAAATTGAGGCAATTCTCCGAACGTTGGTTTAAAAAATTATAATTTTTAGTGATTTTTATTATAACTTCTCGTTGGAGTACTCACCCATGATGTGCGGCAATGGAAAAATAGGCTTCATTAGGACAGAATTATAGAAATCCTGGGAATTTGTACAGGCTATTCTTCCCGCTTAACTCTCTTGACACCAACAAGATGTACCATATCATTCTAGTATTAGAAGATACGGCCACATTTTACCATCACTTACACTGAAGCACTGAACACATGCATTTATCCGGCGATTATCAAAGAGATTTGCTTATCTTATGTCACCCACTGTAATAATCTACTTTGCTCAACCGGCGATTAATATTTTAAATGCGTAGCTCACTCTTTTTTCCTATATTTTCCATTTTCCCAGAAGTTATAGCTTCGCCCGGCGAGAAACCACACCAATCTTAGCTGTCTTTTCACCCGTCCATAGCACAACTAAGCCCTTGCTAGTAGCGTAAGGTCATTCAATAATTTTCTCCACACCTAACTACCATGCGTCACCTTGAAGGTCCAGCTGTCGCCTTTTACCGAGTTTTAAAGACGCCACGCCACGGTACAATTCAATCCAATTCATTTATTTTTCACAGTGAAAACGTGAAGTTCACAACCTATTCACGCTTTACTTAGTACGCCACAGAAACGATTTCGAGTTCGGAATTGTTTCCACGCCAAGTAAGTTGACTTCACTGATACACTAATGACAATAAACCCCATTCCAGGTGAATCGCGAGCGAAAACTTCAATATAAATCATTAAAGGAGGGATTCGTAGCAGGACCTCGTACTTGTTGTCATGCTGCGATGCACTGAATAAATGTCATCAGGATAAAGGGCATCATTTACGTGTACAGATCATAGGTTTCGCCCCAATGCACAGCTTAACGTCGGTGAAAAGAGGTGACGGGACCTGTAAAGTCTTTCTCCAGAATATTCGTGGAATTCAATTAGGCAAATTCCTCCCTTCTTACTTGCCTCTCTCGCGCGCATTCGGGCTAATAATCCTGGGCAATGAATTCGAGATGATGGATTGACAATAGTAGGGAGGGCCAAGATCAATTCCACTCATATTAAAGAAGGAATGTCATTTTGATTTAAAGTTAAATATATACGAAAAATAGTATAGGACGCAGTTTATTTGCATGTCACGGCCATGCCGTCACGCATAAAATGCGATATTAAAATGTTTCCTTTTCCTTACTTCGCGCTCTGCGCCACCTTGAATTTTTCTTATAGCATGAAAACCTTACATGGGGAATTTTCGGAGGACATACATGATGCATCCGAGATGGCCGCATTCACAATCTAAGTATCTTTTCGATAATTTTCCTTCCTTTAGATTCTGGAAGTAATTAAGATTTTTCCGATGCTTAGACAACTCCTGAAATAGAATCCTTTAAAAATTGTGGATTTTCAGATGAAATTTTCAGGAATTTTCGGACAGAGAGACCTTTTTTATGGCTGCTAGTCGATGAAGAACAGTTAGAGGAGAAAATTTCGAAATTGTCCTAAAAATATATGATAAATACTTCGATTCTCGGACCAATCTCTATAAACTCATTTCCCCGCTGCCGGATTCGTTCCTTCTGGTTCATTCAAAGGATTCGTTCTAAAGAAACCTATCTGCAAAGAACGACCGCTCCTCACCAAGGAGCATAAAGGGGAACTAGCAATGCGACCGCTGCGATTAGTTACAGGCTCTGAGCGTGACGCTTTCAAACGTATCGGCTTTTGCGGCCGGGGGAAGGAGGGGTCGTGGGTTGAAGTCAACGAGGGAGGTGGAGACAAGAGTATGGGAGTACCAAGGTCCCGTCCGTCGTTTCTCTCCATTCGGGCAAACATACAATCGATTCCTAGTCCATACCCGTTCCCCCTTCTACCTACTCGAGCAGGACGGAAGTGCCCTCATTTCCTACAAAAGTTAAGAAAACAAACGATTTTTTTACATTTTCGAGCAGGCCATGTTTCCATATTTTTCTGAGAATTTCTAAGGATCAGGACTTCAACTTCCAAATGTTTTTTTCTTCTTCTTCTAACACTATTTTTTTAATTTTATAATTGCCTTTATTTGCATATAGAAACTTGGTCCTTCTAAGCCATATGGCTTGTCAGAAGGTTCCAGTTATTCAATACAACATGTGGCACATTGCGACCATAGCATTTATATCACAAGTTTCAACTTCAACTTTAGGGGCTTTTAAACAGAACTATGATAATTTAATATATTTTGTACATTTCAGATTAAAATAAAGAAATTACAAGTTTACAATATCACTTATTAACCAATCTTTCACTTTTCTTTTAGTGTCGGCCAAAGATTTGAGATTACATAAAGCCTTTGGCGTACAATTAAATGTATGAGGTACAACATACTTCAGCAACCTTTTACCGTACAATAAACCTTTACCGTACCGTAAACCTTTTACCTTTTTTTCGAATACTAGCTAATAGAATTCCCACTAATCTAAAAAAATCCATTATAGAAGAATGATGACGATTGAACGGATCGGTCGAGTAGGCAAAGAGGAGATCCTAGGATGAGTGAGAGAAAATAAAAGCCTTCCAAAAATTTTAAGGAGAAGACGGGATAGCTTCATCGGCCCTGTCATGAGACATGATGGGCTCATGATGACAACCGTGGAAGAAACAAGTAGATGGGAAGAAAGGCAAAGGAAGCCCCAGAATGAGTTACGTTGAACAGGCTACGAAAGGAGTAAAATATTACAAATATGCAATTATTAATTATTTATCTGACAGGAAAGCGGAGAGGAGAACTGCGTAAAACCAATATTCGGATGTATGATTTTGCTCTTTTCCAGCGTACGATACTTACGAAATCTTCTCGGGTTTTCCGACCGGGTGAGTTGCTCATAGGCGGGGGATGCTATGCCCTAATGACGATGTCATAGGTAGCTATCAAAACGTCGGCCTGCATGCAACTCACCCGGAGAAAACCCGGGAAGAATTCACCAATATTAGTATTTTTGACTGATGACGATTATGATGATACAAGCCTCAGTGCCATAAACACTTCAAAAAGCAACTCCATAAATAAAAACTTTGTATTTGATACAGAAGTTTCCATGGCTGCTCAGTAAAATTACTTTCATGCGAAGCATTACCATTTTTAGCTTTGTGGATTAAGGAATCTAGTTTACATATAGCGCTCCACGGTTAGTTTAGAGTACGGTCTCACATGGAGATTCGTTTCCCATCACCAAAAGGCAAAAATAAATATTGCGCTATCCACTGTTTAACAATGTATTTTAATGTAGAAAGAGAAGCTACATTAGCTGGTACGAATAGCTTTTCGATAAAATTTTTAGCAAAGATTATAAAAAGCATTTCCTTAAAATTCCGTAGCAAACATTTTTTTACTTTGTCTTCTCGCAATTGTTACCTAACCATTATTTATAATAGATCGAATCTTCTGCAAAAAAATTTACATACTATTTCCACCTTGAAGGTTTTTACAAAAATTTTCATTAATTGTGCCAAAATGTTGCTATAACGATGTAACACCCATTATTATTATTACAATATTCTACCGATTAAAGTAGGTTTCCATGGAGTACTAAAGAAGCGATCTGGGAGCCTCCCTTTCCTTCCAGCGCTCCCTTCTTCAATTCACTGTAAGGCCTACTCCCTTTCAATCTATCTGAAAATCCTATTCTTTTCCTTACCCTCCCTCGTTTCCCTAACATTCTACCCTCTAACACCATTTTCAACATCCCCTCCCCGCTAAGTATTTGCTCCATCCATACATTCTGTCTCCTCCGTACCTCATCTAAAAGCTGCCTCTCCTCGCCAACCATATCTAGCACTTCGTCGTCCCTTTTCCTCTCCCATTAGGACTAGAAAATTCGGATTTTTGTAAGGTAAAAAGTAGTCGCCAACTAACTTACGTTTCTCACGCCGTAGGTCCCTATACACTGCGCATCGAGTTCGGGAAAAACTGCAAAGTTATTTTTAGTGAAAAATTCAATTACTTATCTCAACTTTGAAGGGAGTTACAAGGTTTTGATCTTGAGAAAAAATATAATGGAGCCGGTGAGCCGAGCTTCTCGCTGTCTAGCCAACCCCTTGCGACCAGAGGGAGAATTCTCGGGCGGAAAAGATTTTTGTCAATGCATACTAGGAAATATGTACTTCTCCGTTACATATCCTTGATCAGAGAATACTCACACGTAGTAACAGGAATGTTTTTATTTCAAAACATTGATAAACGAAAGCAAGCAAATTTTGAGGGCTTGGAAATAAGACGCAAATTTCGCCATGGGTCTTTCGGTCTTGCCACAGAAACCAAAACAGAAAATATCTCATAATCCGAGCGAAGGTATCCCTTTCAGTGCACGACTTTCACAAAAGGGCGCTCTGGGTTTTCCCTCAAGTTCCGTTCATTAGGTACCATAAAACATGTGCACGAGAAGTGACCCCAGCTCAGCCCAGCCGAAGGGATCATGGGAAGAATAACCGAAGGTGTTCAGTATGCCGCTGAATTTTTTGGAGTGAACAAGTGTTGTGTGGTCTGCTGAGTTTAACAGCTGTGGAGTGTTTTTTACACCATTATCTGCTTTAACGTGCCCTATCATCGTATCCGATACGAAGAGGAGGAGAAAAGGTGAGAAGCTCAGAAGCTGCGAAAGAGAGTTGATGCTCAACGTCTTCTCGTACTTCAGCAAATCTCTCAGCATCACTTAAGACTACGGAGAAGCTTGGAAGACAACTGGGTGCTCGAATTCCATCGTTTACAGAGTGAGAATGGAAGGCTCCCGTGGTCCATTGGCGACTCCTTCGAAAACAAAAAAAATAGTCGGCCGTACCAAAATTCGGGAACTATTATTTCCGACGATTTTTTGAGCTCGAGAGTTAAAGGGTAGGCGCATGAATCTTTCGTGAAAAATATTCCTCCGACTTAAAAATCCATTTTAATCTCGGTAAATATGGACAGTAATCTTCCAGATTTCATGAGGACTACATAACATCGCAGGAGGAAAAGAAGCATCTGTATAGAAAGGAATGTTATTACTCGTTGGCGGCATAATTGTTTAAGGCAGCTAAAAAAATATCGTTTCGAACAAAGGATCGTTGTATTCACAGGCAAAACCTGGATTAATGTCGGACAAACAGTGACATTACTTGACACGGCAAAAAATTGAAACTCCGCGTCAGGCTTTCCTTGCTGGACTTAGTACTGAAATTAAGGCCCCCTTTTCCGAAGAAGGACGATTTGCAATTGTACGTGCAGGGACGGAAAAAGGGATTATAAAAAGTGCACCGCATTTGTTTCACGAGAGCTGGTTCGAGCACTCTGCAAACTTCTTCATTTTCTTGCAAACCTAACCGAAGACTCAATTATACTGGCAGATAATTCCTCATATCACTCAAGGAAATTGGAATCCTAGACTAACACAAGCTGGAGCAAAAATAGCATTGAAGAATGGTTGACTGGTAAAGGAATGAGCTTTGATTAGGACAGCTTCAAAAGACATATTTTATATAAAGATAAATAAGCACGAGGATAATTAAGACTGATGACTTAGCTAAGAAATACGGCTGTACAGTGCTAAGGCTACCACCATATGTGAAATATAAGAGTGAAATATAATCTAGATTTTTTGGGCGCAAGTAAAACACTACGCCGGTATGAAAAATTGGACTTTCAAGAAGACGTGGGTGGAAAAACTTAAAGCAGAAAGGTTTGATAATATTACTCCGGAGAACTGGAAAAAAAACTGTTGAGCACTTCAAGAAAGTGGAAGACGATATGTGGCATGCAGACTAATCGCAGGATGATATAGAGGAGTCATATCTTCTGCCATCGTCTTCACCATCTCAGCCGATTATTTCTCCTTCAACTGAGGACCAGACAGGGCCACATCCGAGCACAGCTACATGGAGGGAGTGGTCAGAATGTCGGGCAAGAAGGTAGGGAGCAACTATTGCCATTTATTTCATTTTTCGTTTTCCTGCTAATTACAAAGCTTGTGTGATATCCAGCCTCAGGCAAAGGGTATTTATTCAGATCTGAAATATTATTGCCATTCATAATTTAACTGCAACGCAAATTGCATTTTAACGCTTGCCCAATGATAATTGGCAAATTGGAAAGAAAATAGCCAAAAAAATAAATAAGGAAACTAAGCTAAACAATATGAGTATTGGTACTCATATCTGCGTTTATTAGCTATGGTTCAAAATATTTGCATTAAAAGTAATCATTATAAATTAAAGACCATCTTTCTTACGGCACCCGTCTTGCAGCTTACGAGAAAGGGAATTTTGGTTCTCTTAAGTCTTACGTTCATTGCAGATCAGGCATTTGTCTACGTTGTACCGCATTATTATCGATTCAGATTTTGCTCATGGCTGCAGACGGAAAGGAAACATCATTATCGAAAGACTTTTCATTTTCAGAAGTGAAGTAATTAATAAGAGACAGCTAACAATAGGGTAAACAAAGAGTTTTTTGGTTTCTGGATGAGATGTGGATAAATTTTAGGCCCACTGTAAACTAAACTCGAAGCAAAAAATATATTTAAACCAGTGCTTAGTATTAATCAGCGTGTCAAGAAAGACATTTCCTTCGCAGTAAATTTTCATGATAACAATGAAAAGCCAATATCTGCCTCATATGACCGTCGCATAGAGGGCTGAAATCGAAAAAGGCTGGCAAAAAATGATTTTTTCACTTTAAATTAAGGAAAAAACGATTATATTTTCACATTATGGAATAATTAGTGAACAAATTGCTGAAATAGTTTTATTTTTAAGTCTTATTTAGAGCAAGAGATGTCTGTGAAGTTAGAATAAAAAGATCTCAAAATTGTTTTCCTATTTTTTTGAGAAAATTGACTTAAGTATTTTGCTGCAGTTTCGTTTCGTTTTGAAATGCCAAATTTAAAAGCATGCCATGATAAACATAAACGTTTAAAGAATCCTTCATGGTAAAATGTTTATTCAATTCATAGTTTTAACTACTTTTATTTAACAATTAAAATGTCCTATTTTCACGTATTTTTAACATAGTGTAGAGGTAAACTTCATGCTTTACACTTTGCTTCGAAAGTGTTTTACACCACACTCTAAAACAAGGTGTCAAATTTAATTCTCAAAAGAAAAATCCTGTGCCAACCTGCCACCCCACCTCTCCTATCAAGTTCATGGATGTAAGTCTCCAATCGCCCGAAGCGAGATGTTTGCGAAATATTTCAATTTTTGTTACCCAAGCAATGGAATAAAAATGATAATTCAGAATTTTGAAGGGAATTTATTGACATAAATATTTTCCATTTGGTTATGAGCAAAACTGTGTAATAGTCAATCCTTTTTATCAACTTAATGATTTGTTTAAAATGTCACCGTTTTTGCTAATTTTTTACTTTATGCTAGGATGAAAGTAGTTACCGCCACTTGCCGCTCCTGAGATATTTACACCAGGTGTTAGACCGATATCTAAATCCTTAGACGGGAAAAAAATCTTGCTCTTACCCGCACCCCTCTGATTTTATCGTGGTAAATCAAAATGATCCCGGGAGGCACTCGCGCCCTATTTATTATTCTATTTTTGATTTCCGCGGTTATCATTATTCGTTTTCCCCGAAATCTTCAATACTGATTTTTTTAAACTAGTAAAGCTATCCAACTAAATGTAGCCTTCAAGATAGCCCACATTGCGAAAATCTTCATTCATTATTCGTGCATTGAGATTTCGGTAAAAACGAATAATGGTATCCGCGGTAACCAAAAAAAGAATTTTCCCCATTCAAAATTTTATGGCGACAGCAGGGTTTAATTATGTTAACACGCGTTAAAAAGGACAAGAAAAATATGTCACTCCCATACTATGTATTAGAAAAAAATTATTTCGTAGAGATTCGAACCACCAAATTAGGATTGAAACCATGGTCTTCTCCTTTGCTACTACGCCATCACACTCAATAATACCATTAGTGTTCCATTACAAGCTATGCCAAGTCATGCAAGGGAACGAACCAGTCTCCTAGTGCCACTAAATCAAACTGAATTTTTACACACTGCGGCATTATTTGCTGGGATATTGCGGCAGATATTTTACATAAGTGTTCTGTTCGCTATCTATGATCGAGAAGCTTCAGCGTTTATTGTGAGAAAATATCATTCGACGGATCACCCAATTTACGAGAGAAAGTAAATTAACGTTCCTGAGGTGGATTTATTATCTAGCACGAGCTGTACAATTTTTGTGGCATTATGCATTGCACATATCCTGCATACATTTCCATTTAATTATGCAATTGTAAAAATATTGCGGGAGGTGGGAATGTTGTTCAAATTTCCTTCCTATTGGCACAATAGAAAATACCGAAACTCAATTTCCAAACGTAGCCTACGTTATTCATGTATATAACGTAGGCTACGTTCCATATTGTGGCGAACGTGGCGCCGCTTCATCAGATACAATACTTCTGAATCCGACTGTACCTTCTTCTGACGGTTTTACCCTCGGGTATTTGCGTGGCAGCCGCGTGCGGACTGGAATAAACCTAACGTTTCGCGCTCTCCGCAAGTCCTTTGTCCTCAGTGGCTACCTATTTAAGCACCCACATTTGTTCTTTTACTTTGAGCATCTGAAAATTATTCCCTTTTACAAATTGGGTTTTTCTCTGAATATGCCGCCTAAGCGATCCGCTCGCTCATTTCCAGCCGAGTGCTCATCATCTGTCTCCCTACAAGCTTCCTTGTCGAAGTTTTTGCTGAGGGACATTCACAGTGTAATTGCCCAGTTTTGAATACAACGACAGTGACTTGTCAAGATTTACGTACTATAGTCTTGGCTAGTAGAGGGGGATCCCTGAAGCAAATGAAATCATTCGTATTAGAGTTTTCACAGAAAAAAATATTGTCAAGAATAATTTTTCCCTGGAAGTTGCGTTTTTAGTAGAGATGTAAAAAACATTCTTTCAAACCACCATGCACGTATCTTTTAGGTAAACAAAAATGGATTCATGAATGGTAGCTAATACCGTAAATATCACGTCTAGCACTGAAGGCAAAAGAAGAGAATACAGAGTTGTACGCTTAAAATTATATAGTTATTGAGTACATTAAAAAACTTGCCTGCGTATTACGGAGGACCAATAGAAATAATCGCTTTGATACAGCATAAGATCAAAGGGACAAGACTCATTTATATGGATAAAATTAAAAGATCACATAAGTTAATTTTTACCCTCCAACCCGTACGTTCTGATACTCTTAGCTAACACAAAAATACTGGGACAGGGTGAACGCAAGAACCTCTATAGAGTATCTTCAATGTGGAGTAACGACCTTCGAAAGCATATACATTTAACGCAAAGTGATGGACCTTTAAAAAACCTACCTACCAATCGGAATGACTAAACGTTGAAGTCAATTTTCCCAGGGAATTACTTACCTTCAGGTGAATAGCTGCTGCCGACTCTGATAATAAGTGGCGCAACCCTGAATACGAGGCTACCCTGAAATCGCTTCTTTAACAAAACGAAACCACTCTTGAGGAGCGCCGTGTGTAAACCGTATGGGAGAAATTCTCATCGAAGGAATCGCATCTCAACCTTTATATATGCGAGGCTCGCGCAAAGGAAAGCGTTTCCAATTTCCTCGGCCCAGCCCACCCACGCCTCCCGCTTTCCCAGCAGAATTTTCATTTTAAGCGACAAAGTCCGTCCCCCACAGAATTCTCGTCCTGTTCTCTTGCTGCCTCCTTCCAAGGCAGAGGGAGGGAGGAAGGGCAGAGGAATGGCACGGTGACCAAGAGACGTGTTCCGGCATTCCGTTGTCATTCATCCCCTCTCGCTTCAATTCGCTGCAAGATTTGAGCCGGATTGTCCAGACTCCATAGGTAGTGGTAAATCTATTAAATGTACAAATCATTCAGACGACCTAGAAATTATTTACTCCTACATATGAGCGTTCATCCTTAAACCACAAATTGTAAAGTGGTAGGCAATAGCTTGAGGAACTATTGTCAGCGTCAAAATGATGTGCCGCAGTACTTTGAAAATTTATTTCTGGGCTTCAGTGCATGCTAAAATAACAATTACTACTTCATTCTAATGGTAACTTCATTTTTAATTCCTAATTATTTTTATTATGAAAAAATCAAATCAAAGATCCTTACGCCAGTGTAATCAATGACTCCGCGCACCATAAAATCTGTTTTGCCAACTTCATGAGCTTTGTAACTCAGCTTAGCGAAAACTACTACGTCTATAGCATTCATCCTTCAAATTAAGTCGCAAAAATTAGTTAGGATAAATAAAATGGCTTTGTCGTATTTTTAGAACGCATATTTTTCGTTAATTAGTAAAAATATTTAAAGATTATCTAGTACTAGAGTTTACCCCGACGAAAGAATAAAACTGATAGAAACACTTTTTAATTTTTTTGTAATTTTCCGATGATCCATAATCTATAAAAGTATTTAAATTTGTGAATGCTAATTAATTATATTAATGCCATGTTGCCAAACGGGGCGGCGCGCGCCGCCGCCGCGGCGCCGAACCACTGCAAGTTGCCGCGAGGTAAGGCTGTTGTTCCAGCGAAGGCTTGCAAGTCCGTTCAGCCTTCTCTGACCGCGGAAAAGGGAAATACAATTGACTCTACCCATTTCTTGTATATTTAAAGTATTTGCTTCAACCTTGAATTGACAATAAAACCGTGTTCCAAGTAGCAAAACTAATCCATCTCTTATAAACGAATTCATCAAACGTTATCCCTCTACCTTACAACGATAATACACCAAAATTTATCCATTAGTCTTCATTTCAAACAAGCAATTGTTATGCAGCACTAGATAAATCACTGCTACTTCCTAACGCTGCAGATTTCGGACCATCACATTGGAACAGAGAGATTATTATATACATGTATAGAAAATTAGTAAACAATTCTGATCTTTACTTGACCTGATGAGCCAAGAAAAGGAATGAAGTCAAATTTTTGCCCTGAAATAATTTAAACCTCGTCTGAATCCTCATTACTGCTCCTGCAAGTGCTGCTGCTTTCGTCTCTCAAGTCAACAAACGGAAAATTGATTCCATGAATTCCTCCACCAAATGGTCCTTAATCTAATAGTAGTCAGTAACGTTTAATAATATGGTTAACGCCGCACCAAGTTTTATCGCAATAACACACCATCCAGCATGACGCTCACAATATTTTATTGGTTCATAGGAAATACATTCATTGATCTACCAATCGTGGATTTTCCAATAGAAAGGGGTTATTTTTTATTTTCGGAATGATAATCCCAGCCCTTTTTAGCTCAGGATTTTACTGCGGTTTACCTCATGAAAATCCTCTATATCTGACTTCAACCCATCAAGTGCTTCGATAATTGACGGAAATTCTTTTTTGTGTTTAAATCTATGGACTAATTGTCGAATAACTCCTTGGATGAACTCGTCAAGCGTAATGCGCGATCGTCAGCGACTTTTTTTCGGCGAAGACACCTCACCATCGGCACCTTCGCTTCTTCCTTTCATGACGCTTCGTACTTTTTCCTCACTCACCCTCCACAAATACCGTATTGAACACGTTTTTTGTGTCAATTATCAAATCATATTTACACTTCCTAACAACTTAATATTGGCGATAATACCTCAATCGAGTCATCCCAAGGTATTTCGTCTCTCTCTCTTTCACAATTTTCCACCTTGGAACTTTTGTTATTAGATTTTACAGTGTAAGGACATTTCTTTATGAGCTTCTTTTTTCTTCTTCGACTGCGACAATGGTTTTGGAAGGTGAGTATGGTAACGGAAAACAATGTAGATAGACGGACATTCCAAAATTGAAGGTTTTCTTATGCCTCTTTCACATTACGATTGTTCCATCCATTGTCGGAACTATCGTGCATTCACACGACAATTGTTAAAACCTGTGCTGCCCTCTAGTACTGACATCTAAAGTGAACGGGAAATTGACGGTTAGCAAAGCTGTTGAGGTATGCAGGGACAAGATATTACTGTGTTCAACGTATATTTACCGAATAATTTTTCTTCCGCCCATATTCTTCCTTCCTAGGACTATGAAAAAAATAGAGCTTTACGAGCTTATCGTCTTTCTCTTGTCGCTTTCGTTTCCGATCTCCCAGCGCCTAACCATCGTAAAAAAAGCAACGTTTGGAACTACGTCAACTATTGTCAGGACATGCATTCACACGGCTAGTTCGGCCAACTATCGTTAGGACGATCGCTCCGACAATCGTAATGTGAACGAGGCATTAGAAAACGGTAAAGAAGGGTGAAACATGGGAGCGCCGTAGATGGGAATAAGAAAGCCAAAGGAATAAGAAAATGGGATAGCCACACGCTGGGCGCTAAGGGAAGCGAGATGAGTGGCTCAAAATGACTGGTTATAAAATGAGTCCGAATCATCGAAGCCGTGAAATGGGGTTCAAAGGCAGGTAAGGGTTGAAAACGTGTACAACCTTTCTGAAGTATTCTAGGAAAGTTGAGCCCTTGTATTGTCTCCTATGTGCATTATCTCCATGGGGCCGCGCTAAACTTGTTTTTCCTGGCGCCCTCACCTCTGGAAAGTTTGGACGCGGGGCGGAGTGGGGGGCATGAATGGGTTTCACAGTAGTGAACCATCGAAACCGTGCACGTGGGTTCCAAAGGAGGATTAGTTAGGAATTCGTATGCATTGCCTGCAATTAAGAACTTAGAACACAATAAAAAACAGGTGAAAATAAATAAACACCAGAGGATAAAATTAACCGAGAAAGAAACCATATGGCATGGCCAAGATAGGAACCCGGACCACCCAAGTGTATATCGTATATATAAGCCTAGCCCATTCATACACAAGAATCTCAATCCCGGCAACAGGAAATGCTTTTTTCTAGGAGATTTTGTCCCTTGTTCACACTTATGCACTCTAGGAAGTTCACCAGAGGGTAAGTTTTACACAGCACACAATAAGTTTCAAGTGAAAACTTATTTGGTAGTATTCTTATTCCTTCAGTCAATAATTATTTGACACTAAACTGACAAATAATGCATCAACCTTTACGTATCAAAATTATCAACCTTACTTTTACACGCAGGACCTCAGGAGTTCCACGAAATCCTTCCACCTATCTCCAACTCCCGGCCCTCTTTCTCCCAATCCCACATTTTCTAACCATGGTTCAAAATATATACTCTCTGCATGGTAACCTAAAAAAAGGAAATTAATGATCATTCATGATAACCATAATTTGACCATTATTTATGTGCAAGAAAATAGTAAGCTGGCCCTTATTTTACAGAAATTGGAAAGTTTAGGTTTTCCTAGTCTCAGAATGGCATAAATGAAGTTTATATTCAAATGGTAAAATTAAATTACGTACTACATTATGGCAGTGTGGTAGCCACAATACTTCTTTCTCCCAAAGCCGATCCATTATTGGTGGCTCTCATTATTGCCAGCGATATCTACTCGGTGCACTGGTCTCCACTCTACAAAAGTTCTGTACCAATGTCGCGTTTGCATAGTAAACATGAGCGTAAGAAAAATTTATGCATTAAGTAGCTACAATTTGACATTGTAGGATTTAGCGATATTAATAACTACACCACACAAAAAATATACAGTTCTACAACACTTAAAGTAAGATATTTACACCA
Organism: Ischnura elegans; assembly: GCF_921293095.1. Classification (NCBI taxonomy): domain Eukaryota; kingdom Metazoa; phylum Arthropoda; class Insecta; order Odonata; family Coenagrionidae; genus Ischnura; species Ischnura elegans. The sequence continues at coordinate 51,101,271 of NC_060259.1, forward strand.
GGGATATTGATTCTGCCGAGGAAAGGGAGGCGGTAGAGGGGTTGGTATCTAGCGGCGGAAGTAAGTGGTACGGGCCGTACTTAGCAGCGCGCCGCAGTGTAGGGTAGTGCTCTGGGGGAGGGGGGATTGTAGGAGACAATAAGCCATAAACTTTTAGAGATACGTTAAAAACAAATGAACTTTAAGCCATACAGAACTTTACAATCACGTTTCTCATCGTCGAGAAATAATTTTTCCGCTCCTAAAATTCCAATTTTGGGTCCATAGTGTTTAGGGCCCCTCGACACGGGTTCCCGTTTATTTAAGAGGCTAAATTTAACACATGAATATCAACTCTACTTAGATCATTTTGATTCCAGGAAAACCAAAATTTGACAAATTATGAAAAATAATGTCCGGCCTACTATTTATTCCGAAAGAAGAGTTGGGTCGCAGTTAGTATTAAACAATTAGTGATTTTATAAGGTTGACTCAGTCAGTTAATTACGTAAATTACATAGACGTTACATGGATTGTCACATCAAAAGACATGCTGGAATTCCATACGCTCTATATTGTTAACAACATATATATTTATGAATTTTATATTTATGCATCATAATGTTTGTATATACACACATATACAAACATTATGATCCATAAATATAAAATACGTTTGTATATACATAAGATATATAGAACGCTTTGCTGTCGTAGACGGATGTAAGTACTCAAAAAATTTTTAGATGTCGGTCCACTACTGCCACGGCAATCATTTACATACGGGGTTCAATCTTTTTATTTGTGCAGTTGAAAAAGGTTGACCTCTGAGACGCCTTTTACTTACGCTACTTTTACTGATACGCGTCAGATCTTTGATAGTCGCCATAAAACGTGTAGACTTTGAGAGGTTATATTTTTATAGTGACATTTTTCAAGTGGAAAATTTACAGCCGAATTAACTGACAATTGCGTCATTTCCCTAGATCAATCGCAATTTTTCTGTTGGTCCCTAAAGCCATGACCAATAAGACAAATAAGCGCCCTATATTTATTTGCCTATGTGGTTCAAAGGGTTACGACCTTATTATTGATGTTTCTAAAGCAATAGATTTTTATTTTAGTCTCTGAAATACCTCATCTTAGCCCATGTTACACTGGAACGCCCATTGAATTTTTTCCTTTCTATTGTCCGCTACCGCCACTTGCCTTTTCGTAACTTCTCCCTCAGTAAGATTAGATCCTCTCTTGGCATTGCTATTTTAGCTGATCGCCGTATCCTCAATGACCGGAGACTCTTTTTAAATATCATTAATGGCAAATACAGATCATCAGACCTTTCTTTTTTTCCGCTTCGTGTTCCTTCGCGCACGACGAGGTCGAGTGACCTATTTCATTGTTTCACCCCCCGCCTTTCTGTTTCTAAACGTTCTTTTCTATTCAGACTTCCTTCTTCCATTAAAACTATGCCAATTGTGTTCCAAATTTTGATCCTTTTTTTCATCCCTCACCCGACTTGCACCCTCACTATCGTAATTTCACCCCTATTCCTCGCACCAATAGATGACTATTCTTTGTTATTTATTTGTAAATACTGTTGAATATTTTTGTTATTGTTGGTTCCGTTGATTAATATTATGAAATTGTTTCTCCAGTCCTCATTAATTGGCCTCGTACTGTTTTTGGATTAACTAAATAAATAAATAAAAGCATTCCTCAAGTATAGCACTATTCAAGTTTGATATGCGCCAAAAGTAAGGAATACAGGTAGGACTTAATTATGGATTTGGAATATACAATCACATACAAAATTGATCTACAGCCATTCCAAGTAAAAATAAAACAACATTCGCTTCGTTTTGTGGAGGGAACTCTTTAAAGGAAATGGAAGCACGAATCGGACGAAAGAAAAGCAAAGCCGTCTCAAAGCTTCAGATCGTTGAGGTGGATAAGGAAAACACCAGAGATAAGAGGGATTTTACGGCTGCTAGAAAAGAAATGCCCTATACGAGTGTGAATTTTGGGAGCGAAAAGGTCACTAAATCTCAAAAACGCCGTCTGAACGCAAACAATGGGGTGAAAACATTTGGAAATACTGTAATGAGGTTTAAAGAAAGGTGAAATAAAGGAGAAAAACCATCCCGTTTGGCCAAAAGAAGGAGAAGAGAGTCAGCATTGTGAGACAATCACGCTGATTTTAAAGGGGTATTATTATCACGAAGAAAGGTCTCGAGTAAAATTCAGAAAACCTTTTTCCGACGAATCTCACATAGAGTTGTGCATCTCAAAAGCTCTAATTAATACGCGTATTTTCAAAGGAATACAGAGAAAATAAAAAAAAAACAAAGCGTAAACATAAATTATTACCTTGAGAATTTTGAAATACGAACACATATCACTTAAGCAATTTCACTGATTCAGCAAACTTGAAACTGTTACAATGGAACTTTGTTGATTCGACATCGTAAACATCATATTTAAAGATAACGAAAAATCGCTATAAAAGTGCGAAACGATGGAACAAGGGCTGGGTTATTTTATTCGTTACTTCGTAAAATAAAGACAAAGATACATTATTTTTGTTAAATAAGAAAATCGACAAATCATCATAATCATTCCTGTGTGTACCAGGTCATGAAAATTCTTTCAAGAACGGATTTGAAAAACAAAATATTTTCTTCATAACATTACAGGCCCAATGATAGAATAACTGGAGGGAGATCGGCAGAGCATATAGGGCAGTGCTAGACTGAGAAGTTAGGAGAGTGAATTTAACAGCAATAGAGCAAACCGAAGATTTTATAACCAGCTTTGCATTCATTGGAGTCACGCGAATGCTCGAAAAAGATAACAATCAACCCTCACCAGGAATAATACGATTCGTTTCTACAAATGACTCGGAATGCTTTGATAGCGAAAGTTTCGAAACATCAAAAACTATAGGACTCGTCTCCGATCAAAGCCGTTGGTATATTTCAGCGCATCAGGCGCATGTTATTTTTTCATAGAATTCCAGCGAGGTTATGACTGACTCGAGAAAACTCCCATTTCCACAGTTTCCCATGTATTTTTGCATGAATTTAATTGCTTACGAATTTCACTGAACTTGATAATGACATAATTTAATGTATCAGGGGTTGAAATTTGTCACCAAAAATGACACTAAACATCTGATCGCGGGGCCCCTCAAGAGAGATGGTGAAAGACTTCTTTCTTTGAGTGAACCTAAGATTCTTCCACAGGGTTTCTACGTACATCGTGCACCTTGATCACGGATGGAAATATGCTTCTTACTTTCATACACTCACTTTCTTTCGAGCTGTCAGTTGGTGTCACACGGAATCCCCATCACCTATCAGAAGGTCTGACAAAAAGGGTCACTTAATGACTTTATGGAGCTCTCCCTCTTGTTTGTTACCAATATATTCTGCTTTCTCCTGTTGAATGCATATGCATATGTTCTAGCTCCTGTAATATCCGTGAAACTGCAGTGGCGCGCCGCCATCTCAAGAGCGACGAATTAAAAACCCAAAAAAAATAACTGATCTAACAAGGGGAATACACGACCTTCCGGTGGCCGATTGAGCTCAAATTTATGAATTACCGTATACATAACGTAGATTTTTACGACTTTTAATTGCTTTTTTCTCGTCTTGCTTCGGCATTTTTAATTGATAGCAATGATCTACCGAATCGGAAAATTTGAGCTCAATCGGCCGCCCGAGAGTCGTGTGTAAGACGAAAAGACCCTTGTAAGACGAAAAAATTAATGAGTCTAAGCATTGACCCTTTATAAAGAAGCCATGATTTGTTCAAATAATATTTTGCTTTTCTATGACATACGTGTATCTTATTTGGCCAAAATCACATGAGTTGGCTTTAGAAGGAACTCGTTCCATTCTACTAGCAGCCCTAATTCTCCGTTTAGCCCAGGCACAAATCAAACTAATCTTATTATATAAACAATATAAATGATAAAAATAGGGAATATTGGTAATTCAATTTAATAGCAATAATCATATTAGAACGGGCTGGGTCAATAAAAAAAAACAAAAACTTATAATTTCGATGAGGTAGCTCGACTTCGGGAAAAATATTAACGATAAAATATACTATACACATATTTCTGACTTATTACTAATGTTCATTTCTACAATACTAAGGTGAGCATGTATCGATAAATCATAGAACGTTTTGGCACACGCTGAAGAGGATAATTTGAGAAATGGAATTTAGCGTAGAGTTATTTTATGAGTTCAGCATCTTTAAGATTCAGCGATATGGTTATTAAACCAGATAATATCTTGGGCTCCGATTTTTAATGCATACGTTACATGCTTGAAAGGTGAAAATGAAAATTACACTTTTGCCCCATTTATCATTTTATTCTACCGCTACCGTAGATACGGGCTACTATGGCCCACTTTCAAACCCTTTTTAAAAAACCTTCTCTTATGTTTTTCTATTTTACTTTTTCAGGCCATTATAACATTATAAGCCATACACGTCTTTAGTACAGTACCTAAACACCTTTTTTGAATTTTGTTTATTTAAAAAAAATATTTTTACTTGGGCCAATTTTACCCTTTGGTTTGGGTTACTTTGGCCCAAGATGATTTTACCCGCTTAAAAGCATTGCAAGAATAGCTAGGACCAAAAAAGACTTGGATTCAAGAAGAAATCAATATATTTTATATAAAAACTAATTTTAGAGGCGGTTTAAGTTAAACGTATTTGTTTTGACGAAAGTAAAAAAAATATATTAAAATAAGACGGTGGTTTTCTTTTTAATTTTTTTACCGATTCATTTTTAAATAATCTAATTAAATTATCTGTATGTTTAAATCTTTATCTATTAAAATATAATACAAGTACGTAGCTTAACATTTGAGCTGCAGCTGCAGCTTGTTGCTTACAGCTAATTTTATTTCATTTCAATTAATACATATATGCCGGCATATTTATGCAATAATATTTTCGTATAAGTTTTGATACTTTTATTCGGTTGTTTACCAGCTATTGAACTGCAGCCGAAAACATGAAAGATAAAATAAATAAAAACTAAAATATTGGCCTACTACCTACTTTGACATAAAATAAAGAATATAAGACACGGTCTCAGGCGTTACTTTGTGGAACTGCTTCATGTTAAATGAAATAAAATAACTATGTTTTATTCCACACTTTATTTTAAATCGTACGACCGGTTTCAACACTTAGTGTTATCATCAGGTGATAACACTAAGTGTGGAAACCGGTCGTACGATTTAAAATAAAGTGTAGAATAAAACATAGTTATTTTATTCCATTTAAAATAAAGAACACAAAGTTTATTTAAAGGATTCATAATCGGGAAAAACAAGGTTAGCATAAGTACAACCCACTTTGTCCCAGAAAAAAGCTGGGCCAAAATAGGTATTTATTTTGAGATAAGGAGACCTGCTGCAATGATGAAATTACTACATAAAAATCTTGTTAGTAATTAAAATTTCAACTATAAAAGTATCTTAGCTATTAATTTGTACTCATTAATAGATAATTATCAGACTTGTAGCAGACGTAGAGCTGTTTTCACAAACAAAAGTTTAAGAGCGCAGAAAAACACGTCGTTGCGCAAAGGAAAGAAAACCACTGGCGTTGATCCAAGTGGTGAACAATGAAATGCTTGGAGTACATTACTAAAAGCTTGATGCAGCAGCCTAGTGGAAACTGATGCAATCAGTTTAAAAACTTTTACCTCAAGGTGACCAGATTGCAGTGTAGTGTTTTCAATGTTTGGGCCAAAGAAGGACCCCACACCCAAAGAAACCCACATTTAAGGTATTATGATCAAATATAGCCCCTATTCCATCCAACATTTTTAATCATCTAACTACTTAAAAATGGTTTTTTTTCATAATTCCCTCACCTACAGAACACAAAAACTACACCTAAGATAGAGTAAAATGTAAGATTTTTATCAGCCTAAGTGAATTATATTACGTAAATTTCTAAGTAAAGAAAAAATAAAACTTCATTATACGCTTTAAGTATATTCAGATGAAAAAATGCATAAATTATTGAAACATTGATACTTAAAAATTTCATCAAAATATTGATCGTAAAATATGCAAATATGCAATATCGCAATGATAATTCAGAATAAGGAAAAAAACGTACGAGAAGTTCCAGAATACATCAAACTTCATAATATCCTCAATGCATTTCAAACTTATTCAGGTTTCTATCGATAAAATCTAGCCTCTTGATCTTTGCTCCTCAATGCATATGATTCAGTGTCAGCAGTTATGAATGTGAAGGAAAGGCCAATCTTAAGAGATGCAAATGGTGCACGCGCAACAAGTGCTGGTAGGAACTGCCATATCAGCTTGACCTTGAGGTTATGCTAAATGAATGTGCCCCACTTTCTTAAAGGAGAGAAGAATGAAAAGAGGTGTAGAAAGATAATCAGAGAATATTCTCAATTTCTGCAGAAAATTTAATCAATAAAAGTAGCTTATCTGATAAAATGAACACTCCTATAATATTGCTCATGGTTACAAGATCATTTTCCTCCAATAAACTTGAGCAGAAGTCGCACAACATTAGCAATGCAACAAGTGTGAGAAATATTTTTCCGTCACAATATAATCATCTATTCTCTTCGTGGAAATTGAGAACAAAAGTACTTCCAGACTTTCGAATATATCCTGCATAAATTAAAGTTTGTAGCTACACAATGGTAGCTAGGAAACGACTGTGTCTGACGTCGTACCTATTTTTTAAAGTTATGTCAAGATTATCCATTTCCAGCAATGATCATAAAGTTAGAAACCTACATTAATAATAGGAATTTTTCTAAAGATACACAGCCTCCATGGCTATACAAACTCATGTAAGAAAGTTAGTAGTGCACTCTTACAAAAACACAACCCCAGCTCTGAACGCTCAAGCGCTACATGTAAAAATTACCATAAGTTGCTAAGGAAAACAGTAATCCTAGCGGAATACTTCAGTTTATTACGGAGAACCAATTAAATGCAGATAGAAATAACAGCATATAAGCTCATTTTAAGGTTAAGCACAAGATATCTCGCCTTTAATTATACTGTAGATAGCAGACATTTCTGATCGGCTATATTTGATCACAATAACGGCAGGATAAAATGATAAATGGGGTAATCCCGTAGCTTTCATTTTCATCTCCCAAGCATTTAACCAATAAATTAAACATCGGCGCCAAAGATATTTTCATGTTTAATAACCATATATCTTCAAGATTCCTAAGGCACTTTACCTTTTAGGCCGTCTCAATCGCGCCTTTTATTTGCTCCTATCATTTTTTCGTTTATTTTTCTTTATGTGTATTTCTAGGGATTCAAATGCTTGAAGTCCTTTGAGGATTAACTCGAATGAGTGAAGGATGTATACCGCCATCATTTTTTTCAGCACTCAGTTATGATGATTGACACGAATGTTATTTTAGTATAATCAAAACAAAAAGTGATCTTTGGAGGGTTGAGTATGACAGTTACGGTCTGCTGAGGCAGTTTGAAAGAATTCAGCTCATCGCCAATTGTATCTGAATGACTGGAGCAGGAAATCAAAAATGTAGAAAATGCTATCTTTACGGGCTATAAATATTTCCAAGCTGTAATTAAATTTAAGTTACGGTATCGATAAAATCACTCAAGAGCACGAAGATTTCACAAATACGACTGAATAACTGCATCCACTTTTCAAAATAAATAGGCCCGAAATGATAGATTCAAAATCATACCGATGAATAAATATCAGTTCATTCAATACTCAGTAACACAGCCAGTACGAATGTTAATAGTTTTTACACCATCATCACATTTCCGATTTTTCAACCATAGCTTAAATTTTGATGATGTCCGTCTCACATCCGCACTTGTGATGTTAAACGTACATGTTGATAATTTTACTTCCATTTAATGTTGCACAACACAGTCTAGATTTCACCGATTAAAAAATAAAGAACCGAATTAAAAACTACTAACTTAGAGGCCAAACTTAAAAAAGGAAATACATTCCCATTATTTATTCCCATTCCCAAGGTTTAGTCATTTAAAATTGAGCATTAAATATCAATCAATGAAATCTAGGAGAATGCTAGCAGAAGGACGCCTGCTTAGTTCAAAGTGAAAATTATTTCCCTTAATCATAGCGATACAGTGCCAGTACATGTTTATAGTGATTATGTGAAGAATTTTGATAAGTCTAAAATATACAGAACCTTTTTGAATATCATCAACAAGTCTTCATCTATTCTTCAGTAGTTTAGGTCTTCATCAATAAGTTGCGCAACGTTTTCCTAACACATTTGCCGTTCCATTAACGCATGAAAAATATTTAATTTTGGTGCATTGGAGCAAAATTTGAGAGCAGTTATGCATACATGATTCGAGATCTTATAACTGTGATTTATCTTTCCGCTAATAGTATTAATAATCGTTGTCGAGAGCAATGCGACCTGAGGGTGATTTAGATGTAGTATATGTGATTCTGCATCAGCTAGGAAACCAACCAAACGGGTCCAGAAGCTAAGTACTCGAAGTGAAATTTTAAAAGGGAACAAAAAATGATATACAGTGGAACTTGGTTATAACGTCATCAAAGGGACCAGAAGATTTTTAACGTTATATCCGAGTGACGTTACAAAAAAAACAGCCTTAAATCTGAGTGAAAGGACAAAGTAAAGACGCAAATTTTCTGCTATATACAACACTGTTTATTGAAATCTACTCGTACATTGGAATATGTCCAGACACCAATTAAACAAAAGAGTTGCATCCCGTCACCAGCTCAACGTCCAGCTTGTGATCTGTTTTTGCATTGGATGTCTCTACACATGGTTTCTATGAAATATGGGACATAATACAATCACACTACCACTTTTGCAACCTAAGAATCGCAAAATTTTTGACGCTATACCCGAGCGTCGCAATATTTGTTGACGATATAAACGGGTTTTCGTACAACATAAAATGTTCAATTTTGGCTGGTCTGTATAAAATGTGACGTTAAACCCGAGTTGACGTTACAGCCGATGCCGCTATGACCAAGTTCCACTGTATAAATACCTAAAAAGTACCGCGAAGATATGAATAGTTCTAGAACCTTATGAGCATTTGATTTCATTAAAACCTGTCCTCGGAAGTCTGCTTAACGCAAACACACGATTTAGTGAAAACAGAATCCCGAGAACAGCTGAAACAAGTCAGCCTGCATTCATCGACTTTTATTGAAAACATAGCAGTAGGCGAACTGAAGCTTAACTTTGAATGCAGTGTTGGAAGTCTTAAAGGGACCTCACTCATGGTTTCAAAATACGAAACGGATTCATTAAGCCAAGAGCAGAAGTCTCTTCGCTCCTAACGAACCAGCATTAATGAAGGGTGAGCATTGTATTTCTGTTTTCAGTTGTTACCAATACGAATGAGCCGCCATAACATTGCCGGAAATCCACTTCGTGGGAGATATTTTAGAAAATATGCACGATGGTTCAAACCAAAAATTATTAGACTGAAATCGCAGAGCTGCGTATTACTATTGCTCTAAAACAATATGTATAAACATTTCCGTGCACGCACGCCCAATCCCAGTATAAAACGAATTAGGAATTTATTTTAATATCATCAATGAGTAAGTATACATAGGAAATACTTACTCTATGATTTCATCAAAAAGTCTTCATTTATTCTAAATATTTCAGATCTTCATCAATACGCTACACAACATTTTCCTAACACATTTGTCGTTCCATTAATGCATGAAAAGGAGAAGATTATATTGGCCATAGATACTTCCTTCACGTGAAATATTGACACAATTTATGACAACGATGACGATCTTTTCCAATGGAAGTTTGGAAAAAGTTATGTTTCCTTAGATTTCTGTGCCTTGCCTCTATTTTGCATACCCCACACATGTTCCACCCATCCCTTTAAAAGTGAAAGGAAAAGGAACCTTCGAAATGGGTGTCATCTGAAGCGAAATGGCGGGGCACGGAAAGACCCAGATTCCCTCCGCCAACTCCATCACGGAAGGCGGAATTTTATTACAATTTAAATGCATAAATAATTATGAGACAAAAGGGTATGGACATTAAATGCAAAACAGATAAATTGAAGTAAATGAAAGGTAAAAGTAAAGGAAAAGAAAGGTAAGAATAAGATGGGTAAATAAGAGTTAAACGATTAAAATAAAAAAAATAGTAAGTTCAAAGTTAAAGCAGAGAAAGCAAAGAAAAGGCAAAATGAAGGCAATTGAAGCAAACTAAAAGCATAATAGATCAAATTACAGTAAAGGCAGAGAAAAAAATTAAAGGAAACCAAAAAGAGTATAAGAAAAGTACAAAAAAGTAAAGTAATTGCAAAATCATAGTAAAAGCAAAGCAAAAACAAAGTATATAATGTAGATTTATGGTTTTTTGGGAATATCCCGCGTCAGGTTATCATCAGTCATTGCCCTGATGAGGTCTCCGGCATAGGAGAAGAAACGTCGGCCATTTTAATAATCTGACGCGGGATATTCCCAAAAAACCATAAATCTACAAACGTGGACCGCGAAACCTTTAGTAATTTGACGAAAAGTATATAATATATATATAGACTAATACCCCTATGAAAAAATTGTATAAACCTGTTTCAAAATTTTATACAATTTACACAATTGCCATGGCAATGTATAAGATTGTATAAAATTTTGAAACAGGTTTATACAATTTTTTCATAGGGGTATATAGACTAAAAATTATAGTTTATGGCGACGAAAAAGAGACAAAGTAAAAGGATATATAAGCAAAGCAAATGCACAGTAAAGTAAGAGCAAAGCATATGATAGTAAAGGGAAAGTAAAAGTAAAGAAAATTAAATTACAATCATAGGAAAAGCAAAGTAAAAACTGAAGTTTACTAAAATTAAAATTAAATTGTTCTTTCTTTTGCTTTGATTTTGGTAGGTTTTACTTCAATTTGCTTTTTATTCAAAATCTACTTTCACAATTCCAGATAGTACGTGGAAAGAATGTAATTTTAAATCCCATTGTTTGAAATCTATTACCTTTATTTTCTTCTCGTTATCACCTCCACCACGGTATGACGGTTAACAAAGGATATGTTCCACGTCGTCTGAGAAAAACTCTTCTCCCTATCTACAAAGTAAATTTAGCCATTACCCCCGATACGCGACTGTAAAGATTCCCATCGTAACTCGCCCAATATAATGGAAACGCTGAACTTTTTAACGTAACAACTCATTACGAATCTGGTCGCTCTGCGCTGTACAATAGCAATTACAGCCATCAGTCTACTACATATGGGTCCCATATACTCGCAGTATATTCCATGTGAGGCCTTATCGGAGTCGGGTTGCTTTTCTTCATATTATTTTACAAGTTCCATTTTACGCTTGCCTTTCCCGCATACATCACCTTACACTTTTCAAGATTAAATCATAGCACTCAAGACTAGACACCCACTTCCAAAACTTTCCACAGTATAACGCCAAAAGCTATTACTTATTAAATTAATACACGATAAAATGATAATTTATATTGATAGAACAATGTATCACGCATACAAATAGTTCGCCAAAGGTTGTCCAAGTGCCCCACCGCTCTACGAGCCCTTTCCTTTCATGACGGCCCACCTCGTCTCCTCTTACTTTGCACATCTGAAAAGAAGGCTCCAGTTTAAAGCCCCAGCAGATTCTGAAAAAAACTAGGATCCTTCTTTTCCCTTGTTTCCGAGAAATGGAGTTTATCAAAGAGGGAGGACGTCTTCCAAGCGATGGAGAGGAGTCTCTGGGGGCGATTGAAGGCTTAGCGCGCCCAGGAGGGGAAGCATTCTGATACATAATCCCAGAGGAATGTAAGGAGAATTCTGCATGGAGAGGAACCACTGTTAAAAGAAATCCGGAAAAGAGACATTATACAGGAGAGATAAACACGGTTTCAAATGCTTGCATATAGATGGTAACTTACACTCAGCTAACCTACTCATCAAGTACCTAATGACGAGGTATCAGGGATTTGATGCTAAAATATACACACACATTTTATACAAAATTTGAAGTTTCCCAAATTATTATACAATCGCTACAGCTTTCACATTAACCATCGAAATATTGATAGCAATATTTTATTAATACAATTACTAAGTGACAGTTAACTATCGCGAACACGGGACTTGATGTGAAGTTTGATTATGAAGTCAGTGAACAATAAGCCATCTAATATATGAGGTAGCTTTTCGTCTTGTATGCAAAGAATCAAATATTATCGTACTAGAGTTGAAGCCATTATTCGATCGATGCTTGCTGAGGACGTTTATCACTGCTTTCCTTGTAACTTTCTCCAGGTTTTATTAAGTGGCCTTCCTCAAATTGGTTTCAAACCATCTATTTCAAATTGGTTTCAAACACTAGTATCAGCCGAGTAAACAACGTATCCACTGCCCTATTTGCCATCGTACTGCCCTTTAGATTTCTCATCGTAAATTGCAAAACATAATACCGTCGTATCTCCTCTTCATCTTTTCTTTAGTCGGCATTACTCTATCAAAAACTGGCAGCAATAAGAACGTTATAACATTATCCGAATTTACGCCGATGTAATTGGAGCAAATAATCTTCCATAAACAAAAAATAAATTTTAAAAATGCAATTACCTGCAATATAAATAAATGAGTCACGTAGGACATTCGTGTAAATGGATTCCTCGGAGAGTATAGCATTCAAATCACACAGACAAACCTTCATCAAGCATTGATCAATCCAATGCCCCCATTAACGATAATTTTTAATTAATGATGAAATATAGTTTCATCGAATCACAGAACAACTTTCTACATCTTACTATCAGAGACGTTGAAATCAGTCGCATAAGATGTCGCGTATGCATTACTTGTTCTCTTCGACTTTTAATATAATTTAGGTAGCATACGATACTCTCAAATATTTTCATAACAGCTACCACTCTTTAAAACCAAAGCTTTCTTTAACAAAGAGAGACTGATTCAAGGTGGTCAAAAGACGTTGTATTCGATAACAACATGCCATGACATTGTGTAATATGCAGGTTGCAAATGTACATAGCCATACGGGTATCTAGATAGAAACAGAACGAGTAACAACATTTCAAATGCAAAATAAACGCAAATTTTCGATGTTATTTCTTGCTAACCCCTGGCACCCAAAACGCTGAGTCTATAGCTAAAAACTAGTCCAAACTTCTATTGGTGATTCATCGCCGCTCCAAACAAAAAACATTCGAAAAAACTCACTTTATACTGTTTTAAATTGCGAAGACAGAATTGACAAAAAGGTAGTCATTGCTCATGCATTCCTCGCACAGTGTTAACATCGAGGAGCCAGTATATCGTGTATAGTCAGTAAATAAATGAGTGAAATTCAATAAATTCATTAAAGACCAACTTCAGCCACATATGTGTTGATTGATGTGACCAACGTTACACCCAGTTACATCGTTATTTACTGATTTTAATGAGATCGATAGCTGACATGCTTCATTGGTAATTCATATAAGCAACGTCAAATCAATCATAAATTTATAACTAGTCATATACGTCAACACTAATACATCGTGATGAAGTTAAATGAATATAAATTTTTTCCCTATTTAAAATAATAAAAGAGCTCACATTATCATAATCACATAGCTCTTCCAACACATACACAAGGGGTTCTCGCATAACTTTCTCGACAAATCTACAAGGACGATACAAGGAGAGAGGAACGGATACATAAAATTCCGAAAGTTTTCTATTCGGAAAGTTTTCCATCCTGAAAAAAATTCATTTTTAATAGTTTTTAAATTAAGTAAACTTTCATTTCTCCCCTTCAATGGAAAATATATCCACTCCACACCTGAAATTTCTAACTACAATAACGGCTCACCTATTGCACAAAAAAAATCCCTATTTAAATCCGTCTGGATTTTATTCATTGACAACAGGGCTCAATGAAGCTATTAAAAACACTTGTACTTGAACATAGATGGAAATTTGCTTTCAGTGACGAGATCGCCAGCTTCAGGAAGGTCGTCAGCTTTAGCAGACCTAGGTTTACATTAAAACGTTATTAATATGTTGTATCTATTTTTAGGGATTCATATCTACTTACAAAGTGCCTATAATCGTCTCTTGTCATCACGTAGTTTAGTGCTTACCTTATCATGAAGGTTTGAATTAGCCCGGCCGCCGAAGGTTTTTCTTTTACAAAATATTACGGTATGTATATGAAACAAATTTAAAATTATAGTAATGACCGCACACACACACTCATGGATAAAACTAGCCAGAACTAGCGTTTCAAGAAACTTAGAACTTCAATTACACAAACTTTAATAATACTTATGCAAATGAACCAGAATAGTCGCTGCCGGGAGACAATGCATTAGACGACAGTGGTCTGAAAACCTAAGTACCTGCATGCCATGCACTAAAAAAATCGCTTTGTACCGCCCATTTCACTCCTACTTGCCACAATGATACATTCAATCTTTTAAAAATTGATTTTCAATCTTTTCCTGAGAAAAATAAGGAGCAATGAATTCATTTCTAAAATTTCCTTCCTTGCTAATTTCATAGGAAATGTGCTCTCCGTCAGAAATTCATTCAAAAGAATTATGCACCGAGAACTTTGTCGAAGGTCTTAACGCTCCATTTAATGAACTACTATAACGAACGTTTGAATACATCAAACACGTAGTGGGCATAAAATTCATCACGCATATTATTCCTAAATGAAAAAGGAAATCCTTCTTTGGGTCTCATGGGGATGAAGTGTTCATCCGTAGCTTAAAAAAAGATGAAATTGAATAAATTGACGTAAATTAATTCAGAGATATAAAATAATGAAATGGATTGAAAATAAAAATGAAGCATATTTCATTGATGGGAATCTTTCTAAGAGAATAATCACCACAGTGGAATTATTTACAGTTAATATTTAATGCCTGATAAGCAGGGCGCTCAATTATTTTCAATATAGCATCCTTATACGAAGAGTTAATAACACGAATTAATATATTTTGTAAGAAAATTAAAGGGTCAGAAATCCCAGAAGAAAGCATTCTCCTCGGGTAGTCTCTTACATTAACGGTTCAATATCCCAAATGAATAACTCTAACTCCCCCACGGAGTTTTTAATCATATTAACTACTAAACGAGGCGATCTTCTTTTCCAGCTCACATTGAAAATCTATTCAATAGCTAACTTCCGACACAATTCCTTTCCCTAAAGGCTTGACATTTACAAGAATGCAAGATATTTTGAAATAGATATGCAAAGATAATGATGAGCTCCGTGAAGATAAAACTTTTGGAAAGATTCCCATTTTATGAAAATACGCATCATTTTGACAGGCAAAAAATCCTCGTAATTCACAGAAGGGCCTAAAATCAAACATTTTCAGATAAAGATTCATTGAACCCGTGCCCAGTTCCACAGAACAAGTGCCTTGGATGTTACCACATTTTATTTGACAAGATAAATTTTATATTCATCGACAGAATTTTCTTAGTTTTTGTAGACTCTCTTAACAGCAATAAACACAATTACGTTCTACAAATACGTATTCGATACTCATTGCATGTATGCCATATTTTTCCATGCGTAGATACTTAATTAGAGAAAATTAGGCAGCGACGAAAGAGAAATTATTGAAGGGAATAGAAATAATTAAACTTTTTACTATAAACTTAGTACTCCAGTTTTCAATAACCTGCTAGCCTAATCTATAACTAAAACGTCAATATCCTCCACGTCCAAAACCGTTTCAGGAGTGCGACCCGCATTTAGGAAATGCCACAGGTAAATGAGACGAAAATAACTGTGTTAAATAAGGTGCATTAACATAACCAGGGCACTAACTTTGGGATACATACTTTCTTCATTAGTAATTCCAACGCCAAATATTTAAGATTTTTTGGGCTTAATGACATTTTTTAGGGGTCGCGTGCGCATAGATAACCAATCCATGACTCCGAGATCAGAGTGGAAAGATACTAGATTGCATTTTAATTCCTCAAAATAGATAATGAGCCGATGAAATTAAAACATTTTCGTGGAAGAAAAATGAAACTTTCTTAAAAATAAAATAATAAACCATTATTCATGAGTAGCTCTAAATTACTTAGGAAGGGAAAGAAACACTAAAGGCAGTGTCGCATTCAGATATAAAGCAGGTAATCTTGCGCTCAACTGGATCACAGTTGAAGGAGCACAGTATCGTTGAAACTATAATCGTTCACGCATTACCAAAGTTTTTTTTTCAGAAACCAAAAGGCTTGTTTGTATGCGGTGAATTCAATTCATGAGTTGACTCAAACAAGGCTTATTCGAATGTTTCACTTGTATTAGTTAAAAATGACTCACATTATGCAATCAGATCCATAAAGGCCAAAGTGTAAAAGTGAACACGAAACCTCGTTAGGACAACGAAATGAAATACTCAAACGTTGTATGAATATTATACGACTTTTCCTCCAACTTTAGCCAAATGTTTTATGTTTAAATCACCGTTTACAGGCATGATGTATCTGAAGTTCTTGAACAACTTCAAAATATTTTTTCAAGAAAAAGTATTTAAACATTAGCATATTCCATTTACATGAGTCTAAAAAAATTAATGTAAATAGAATTTAATCTCGCTTTAACATATTCCCTCAAATATTACTCTTCATGGGAATCCATTCAGATTATTCTTCCTTCATCCCACCAAACTTAACGGTTAACAAACCGAAGCAGCAAGGACATACGCAAAACACCTATTAGCGTGCAATCATTTTGCGAATTCAACCCAAGATGCCAAAATGCCAAAAATTTCGATTAAGAAGAATACATATATATAGCGGAGGCTAGGTATATATATAAGGGTGGCTAATAAGTACGCATTGAAAAATATGAATAAATTCTATATTAACAGCACTAATTTACTAAACTTAATATCATACACATAGAATTATATAAGAATCTTGATGGATACTTTTGAAATTCAATGTAAGCGCCTGCAGCATCGACCATTCATCTCAAGCGGCCAGTTACAAAAACTCTTCACCAAATTTACTTTTACTAAGTTTTGCCAATGATTTGCTATACGCTCCTGTAAATATTCTTGTACTAACTCGCCTAAAATATGGGAACCCGTGCAATTTTTATCGTTACTGAATAATACCTAGTTATATACCACCCACCCTGTACAAACTAAGACGCTTTCTAAATTGTGGGGAAACCAGCGCGGATTCAACATGTCATGATAACTTTCTGTTCCGAGACCCGCTCCGGCGCAAGCAGTAAACACTCCTGGATGGCTGATTCACTACGAGGGCGTGAGAATCCCGTTGGCACGAGGACGCAGCTGCGTGCTCGAAATAAAATCCTTTTTTTTGCGTTTTTGACGGGAGAAGAATGGTTGCGGGGGCGGGAAGAGATTGACAGCGAAGTGAAAAAGACTCGTTGGGAGGTGCGCCTGTCGGACGGCCGATCCCAATTGTTTCGCCCATTGAGGGAAAGGCCGGAGGTTCCGGCAAAAACGTGCATCAAAGTGTAAAAGCGTAAGCGCGATGACAACCGTGACCAATCTACATCTACATAATACCCAACAAGCCACCTCTAGAGGATTTGGCGGTGAGTGACCAATCATCCACCAGCATGCAGCATGCAATAGGATCCCCACATTGACACCACTCGGTCATAAAAATATAACGCATAATTAAATAATATGCGTCCACTTTCATGCAAAGGCAAAACTTGCCTATGGTTAGCAATACTAAAAGCTACCAACCTACAACAAATCAATGCAAGGTTATAACGATGGTTAAACAAAAACAAGCAATGAGTATATTGAATATTTTATATTTTTATTGAGTATTTTACATTTACTTTATATTGAATTTCCGTTTCAAAACCGTCTCTTTCCGACGGTGAGATTATTTCTACCACCTTCAAAAATAAACCAATAAGTGGATTAAATTATTGCAAGCTACAACACCATACCTTCAATAATTTAATAGCAAAAAGGAGAGCGGGTTTTATTTCACAGCCTCATATTCTCAGAGTGGTAGGATGCAGCCAGTGACGCCATTAATTTTATTAATCGAGAAACCTTCGCTATCCCCGATAATACGAGGAAAGAATGACCTTTTGAATCTCTCCATTTTGCAGACCATTTCCTTTGTTTTCTCCTCGTGATCACGTCTGCCATAGTCCGACGGTAAACGAAGGATATTCATGCTGTCCATGCTGCCCGAGAAAAACTCTTCTCCGAATTTACTTTAAGTAAATTTAGCCTATTCTTTGCTATACTCTCCTGTACTGATACCCATACTAACTCGCGTAACATATGGGAAACGCTGCACTTTTTAACAACTCATCACGAATCTGGTCGCACTGAGCTGCATTATTGATTTCAGCTATCAGTCCAACTCCATAAGGGTCCCACACGCTTGCAGCGTACTCCAGGTGAGGCTTTACAACAGTAAGTTGGCTTATCTCTTTCATCTTTTTATGGCATTTATCGAGAATTATTTTTATAAATCCCAGTTTACGGTTGGCTCTCCCGAAAAATTCGCGTATGATGGCAGCAATAAAAGTGCATGGATGAAGAGTTAAATAGACGACAGCAACCGATTCCACATCTATAAACTATAAAGCTACTTAATACCCCTACCAACCCCCTAAATAGGCGTGTGGCAGGAGGTGTTACGACACAAGCCGTTAACATATAAGAGACCACATAAAAATGACCAAATGTTATAGGCCAGTTGTAAGAGACTTAACTCCTTAGTTCAGCCTGGTGTTGATTTGTCCTTCGTAATTCGGGCAAACTAAGAATTTTTACATTTATCCTCAAAGTACGCTTCAAATATTCTCCGGTCACACTGAAAGATCGATGGATCAATCTAAGCCTAGCACGTAGCGTCCAAGTTTCCATCAGATTCTCCATAAATTCATTAAAAAATTTGCATCACACTGAAATCTTTGGAATTCGCAGGTTAGAGGAAATTCAAAGGAAGGAGAAAGGCTGAATTTTTGAGAATATACTATATTATTAGAGATGGCTTGGTTCCGGTACCCGATTCTCCGTACAGACGGTTCTTACCTGTGGAACCGGTATCGAGAACCAAAAGCATGAAGTAGGTAATTTGGAACCGGCTCAGAACGGTGGCGAGGATTTGAATTTGGCGCTCACAGCCGAAATGATCTGCAGCGTATTCAAGGCCAAAAAGTAAAAAAAAATAATTTAAAAAACGTATATATTACTTTCGGATCGCATGGCGTCAACGTTTTTCTTTCGAGAGTTGCTCGCTATCACGCGCATTTAAGGGTTCGTCAGTTTGTCGCCCTCGCCAGCATTGTAACATTTCCGTAGCTGCGGCCGCTTTCAGACGAGCTGACTTTTTACCTGACGCCGTCCCCGGCACAGCGCCGTTCTTTCAACTTTCCATAGGTCCCCATGCATGTCATCAAACGAGTATAATCGCGCCGTTGACGGCACGGCGCCCATTTCAATCCGGCCCGGCGATGCGCCTTCTAAGGCGTGAAATACAGGCAATGCTACATTGAGGCCGCTTTCATACGATACGACTTTTCGCCGGCCGCCGTTCCCGTGCAATTCAGGCGGTTTTCAGACGAGACGACTCTCTGCAACGTCGTTTGCCGTACCGTGAACGGATACAAAAAATATTTTGAACTGATTCACAAGTTACAACAAATTAACGGATGATGTCGTCAGGAGTCTGGGAGTTTCAGCTTTGATCCTGATGCTATGCAGTATGTATACTCACTGTGATTCAAGCATATTTCGTGCGGAGCTTCAAAATCAACATCGACCACTACTGTTTTCAGTAAAAGCCTGTTCAGTACCTACTGCAGGAAATATTTCTACCCAAAAAAGAATAAATAGGGTAAAAATGCTGAATTTTTTAATCAAACCCTGGAGAAAGAACCAGTGGCTGCCTGATGTAATGTGACAAATAGATCGATCATATATTCTTTAACAGATCTTTCCTGCTAATTTACATCTTTAGCGAAATAATTTTTGCTCATTTCATGTGGTTGTTCATTTAAATTTGCCAATAATGCAGATAATAAGAGCTCATTCTTGGAACCGAGTATCGAGAACCGAGAACCGATTGGGGAGAACCGGACCGGTACCGAGAACCGAAAAGAATTTAGAACCGACTCATCCTTATACATCATGGATACAGACGATGAATTTTCATACGCAAACCCTGCTCACAGGTGAGATCGATCCCTCCAAAGTACGAATTCAATGAAGAAAATTCAGGTATATCCTAACGGAAAAACTCAAGCTTCAATTTCGCCTGGCATGCAAATGAGATCGTTTTATTCTCAAAAAGCTGGTATTTATAAGACAAATGAACAAAAAGCACTTCAAAGAGCTGAAACGAGGGGTTAAATAAGTGAATTGGAAAATCGTGATTGGGGATTTATATTTGGTCATATTATCAGTAGCAAGAAAACGTCAAAATGGTGTCGTCAGTTCATAGACACGTATGCACGGAAATGGCTTTCGGAAGAACCATGGTATCTGCGGAGTTTAAATTCCATTTAAATGTCATTTTTCAGGAACTTTACGCAGTCACTCTACTTTCTAAAGCGCTTCGACTCTAAGCATAGAGATGCCTGGACTTACGTCCAGAAAAGAATCAATTGGCTACACAAGGTAAGCGCATTTGCTTTGTTTTGTCCACCCCCACCCCTCTAATTTCGGACCAGTCATGCACTTGTCGCCTGCTGACTCCTTCCCCTTCATCTGCCTTCTTACACCCTCTCTGTGTATGTAAGGAGCTTGCGGTGAACCACTTGTCACCTTGATAATGACTATATACAAGTCGAAACCAGTGGCAGATCCAGGATAGGGACAAGGGGGGACTGAGTAGAGGTTAACCTCCCAGCAGTAGTGGGGATCGGAACAAAATTACAATTCTATCTAGTTTAAATTGGATATCCAAGGGGAAGGCTATTGCCCCCCCCCCCCTCCATTGATCCGCCACTGGTCGACACCCTGGGTCGGAACAATAAATTTTTTTGTGGAACATTACCAAGTGAATTAATTAGCACATTAGATATGTGGTTCCACCAGGTGAAGCTTAAGCACGTGATATATTTATATACGTTACTCCTATGGTCGCATTTAGTTATCTAGCGAAATATTTTGGTAATATATCCACTTGTTTCTTCTGAATGACCCGTAGCCATAGAGCTACACTGAGTAGTAACGAGGTGGGAATCTCATGTTATCCAATTTGCACGAGTGGCCTTGATAGAAGGGATATATCTTATGGGCAATCATATTTTTGGACGAAGGAAGTTAAAATAATCTGTACCATGCCATTTTGGGTTCACTCTTATGATACTTTCATGTAATTTACACACAGTATGCGTTTATATTGAATTCCCGTTTCAAAACCGTCTCTTTCCGTCAGTGGGATTATTTCTACCGACTTCAAAAAGAAACAAATAAGTGGATTAAATTATTGCAAGCTTCAACACCATACTTGCGATATATAATAGCAAAAAAGAGAGCGGGTTTTATTTAACACCCTCGTATGCTCAGAATGGTAGGATGCAGCCATATGGCAATGGCGGGCGAAAATGGGTTAAGATCTCGACTTTTCGCCTCGTATAGTTCGAAAAGCAGGCGAAAGATCGAAAAACGTAAAAAAATGTTCTCTTTCTATTTCCAACTCTACACAAACGGAAATTAGAAAAAAAAACTATTGAACATGCCCATTGCTATCTTGACCTCAGCATGTTTTAGTCTTCGTATTTTGATCGGAATATTAAGCTTATACGGCTTGTTTTTAACATAAACGCTATTCTTACGCAATTTTAGGCCATTAGGCCTTTTTGGCTCTGATTTCATGTAGAAATTGAGGTACTATAATGCCACAAAAAAAGGCCTTCACTTAAATCCATTGATATTCACAGTAATTCCTCTAAATCAAACTCTTCACAGTTGGTAGCACGACCTTTTTAACTCAACTAGGCATATAATTGTCGACTTAATAACACAAAAATTACTTTAACTTACCTTTAACCCAACACGATCGATACCGGGGATAGAAATAGATGAAGAAATAAGTCAGATAACTGCTGAAGTCCTCAAAAACGTTTTATTTGTTCGGATAATTTTCAGTACTTTTTCAACAATGGGGCATGATTTTCATACCCACGCCGACGCGTCCACCGCTACATTTTTGGCTACGCCGGGACGATGATTTTTCTTCGGCGATGGCGTGTCATGAAAAGCCGGCGGCGTGGCGTAATCGGTGCGGCACCCATCTACGGTGTGGATTGAATGAAATTGGATTGCAAGCCGCGGGTAAGCACACATAAGTCTAGTATGCCGATAAAACGTAGTACCGTAAAATACTGTTAACTCTATAAACACGGAGACTAAACGCTAGACTTAAATTGCTTCAGTAGCTAATAAGATATGTCTTTTGGAGGGACTAAAAACATTTCATTCTGAAACCACTAAGTAATACCAGGTCCGAAAAGAACCTTGGATGACAATAATAAAAAATGAGCTACAATAAAAACACTAGCTCAGTGTCTACTATAAACAAACTGTCAGTATAAGCATACTTGAAAAGAACTTTTTATGGTTAAAGAATGGTTTTACCGACAATCTTTGTCGCTTATCCACTGCGGCAGCTCGTACGATACTTTTTCAAAAGTTGGTATACATCTGATCCTAATTCTTTTTTATCCTTGGTGCAAGTGACATCTACGGCGAATACAAAGACTTAGGCATGAATACGCACGTAACCGTAACTTGGACGATTTAAACAAAGTAAGGGATATATATTTGAAAATGGAGGCGTTCAAAAATTCATCTATAGGAGAGGATAATTAAAAGATCGCAACAGAATACACCACAATATTAAAAAATGGTCTCCCGTCTGCTTATTAAGAAACATCTTTTGCGTAACATTACCGAATGGCATGGTCGGTGGTACTAATTAAGTCTGAGAGGTCGATACACAAGCAGGTTTTCTTGCATGCCCTAAGTTTGCGAAGCACGTCGACGTGGGCCTGAATATTTTCGAAGCATAAATTTATAGTGCATGCTTTGAGAGAGCTAACCCAAGCCACCTAATTGCTCGTGTCATTGCGGTAGCGACTACAAGAATTATTACATGATTTGTAACCCTCTGCCGGACACCAAGAGGTTCTAACAGGGTACAATGTAGATGTAGATGATAGGGCATCTCCCGAGGGAGCGCTTCATGAGAGCCATCTTCCTGCTCCGTTTACCGCGCTTAAGTGAGAATGAAAGACTTTGTTGATACTATTTATGCTCGGGCAGGGGAGAGAAAGCAGGGCGCAGAGGAGCGTGGAGAACAGCCCGTTCGGGATTTATACTCCCGGGGCGCGCTGTTATCCCCGCAACCGACTCTTTCCCTCTCTCCGTTATTATAGAGTCACATCGGCCATCCATTTCCCTCGTATCGCGCCCCGTAAAAATATTCCCCTCCCGCCTCCGATCCCTGCACCCGAGACCTGGGCGTGGGAGGCCACCGCTTTCTGCCGTTTCGGTGCATATGGGGGGCGATAAAAAGATTTATTCAAATGGGATACCGGTATACAAATGGCCAGGGGTCGGCGGAGTGGAAGGGAAAAAAAAATATATAAATATGCATATAACAGTTTGGGGTGTAGCGGAATGGCGAAGTTAGTGGGTTTTGGCCTCATCAAAGCACGACATGGGAGAGCAAAAGAGGGGTCCGATTGGACGCATCCACCGTGAGGAAAGGTTGATTGATGAGCACCCAACATTCTCCTCCTTGCCTTCCGACTTCTTTCTTCATTTTGCGAAGGCCTTCTTAGGCAAGCCAGGATGTGTTTCTGGAGGCATTTCCGATGCGTTTAAAAGAGCGCACCCGCCGTGGTGGATATATTGAGAGGCCCTTTGAGAAGAAAATCCGTTCCCCTAGCCGCTCGCCGCTGCAAAAATATGGGGAACAATTTGTTTGCGCGCTTTTTGATATGCAGATCGGGTGTACTAATTTACTCCCATCCCATTCATGTCACCCTTGCGAGAGAAAATGCTGTTTCATGCAGTTGAGCTTTGAAAAAAATGGAAGTTTATTTTTATTTCGTGAAAGTATGTATTCGCGATACTTTAAACAGACTGGTCGATCCACTTCTTGCTAATTTTTAGTACACAGTTTTCTAAATACTCATGTCGCCTACATTCCGCACTAAATAAGTATTAAGTTAACTTTATACATAAGATTTTACATACATTGGCTCGCTTTATTGTAAAATGAAGGTAAGAGGACTTGCCACTGATTCGTATTAAAACATAATACAGCAGATAAAGTATAATTTAATATTCTCATAAAATTTAAGTTTCTTTTGCGAAGAAAATGAGATCACGCATTTCAGTTAAGTTACATTTAACAGATCTGTTTCTCGTTCACAGCAAAGACAAATCCTAATTGTTTCCTCAATTTTAGATAGACTTTGTTGCAACCTGCTAGTTATCTCACCTTACATTCATTTCGGTGAATCTATGTACTACATATCAAATAATTTACACAATGCTGCGCGAAAACCTGAATCATATATCCCGAGGTTAATAGGATAACCTCATGAAAAATTCGCTAGGAAAAGATAAGTTCGAAAAGTTTGACTACATATTTAAAAAAATGTTAGAATCATGGAGGGTGTTGTTTTTACATCAAATTAATGATTCACATATTGAGTGACTAATTTCGATCCATATACTTTAAGGCGTACATATTACTGTATTATAACTATGACATTATAGGGGTATTAAGATCAATGAGTGTGCTGATATGGTACCACAGTACAGAACCCACAATACAGCTCATTTCAGTCAAGCCACCTTGGCTTGCGATGGCATTTTCCATATGCCATCTCTTTTAAAGTCTTTCAGTACGCTTTTACAGTGTTTTAATTGCCTTATTTATTTTATTAATAAAATAGGTTTCCTTGCTACCCCAATATCGTCCCAGACCAAAATGTATTCTCGGTTGGAAAATTTCAACGATATTCAGCGACGACTTTCCTTTAGACTTACATGTGCAGCTATTAATTCAATGTCTATTACTTACCCTGAAATAATTCGTACACGACAAATTGCATGCATGATGGCCCAAATAGATCCACGAGAACAATAACTGGAGCTTGCTTAAGGATCAAAGAAACTTATAATTAATAATAAACATAAATAAAAATAATAAATCAAACTAGGGGGAGCGTAGTAGCGTAGCGCCCGGCTGCTGACCGAAGAGTCTCGCGTTCGAATGCTAAGTGCAGCCCCCCGAAAACAATTTATTGTCGGTACGAGATGGTACAGAGAAATGAACTGCCCCCTACCCTGAACGCGTGAATTTCACACGCCTTTTCACAAGTTCGAGGTGAGCTTTACCCCCACCTACTCAAACCAACTTTCGGGTTGAATCACTGAGTGAGTGCAATCACACAAAATAACTACATCAAATAAGGTATATTATTATTTTATAATTGCTTCCCAGTTCATCCAGCACTGATGTCCATATTTCAGACGAAATTAAACACATTCGAGGCCGTAGTTTTATTGTAAGCTCACATTTTTTTCTTCGTTTTGGTTCAGAAATAAACTACATAGTTACAAAAATAAAAAAACTAAAAACTACAGATGAAATACTGATTTTAACCGAAAACCACGTGCAACACGACATCAAACATGAACATGTTTTACATGCATCGATAAAGGTCGAGATTCAGGAGGTTGAATCAATTCCGTGAGAATGTAAGGTCATATTACCGAAGTAATAACATCACCTGAGAATAACAACAATCCCACAGCTCAGCTGTTTCATCGTGCTAAGAGGATCCTTTATCGGATAGGTACTCATTTCACACGCCAAAGCACCTATGAAAACTAAGTCACACCTTTAGAGCAAGTAAACACAGCTTCAACTGCTATTGATGTCCCATTGGGGAGGTTATTCCAAGGATACTTATGTCTTCCTGAAACCCAAGATAGACGATTTAGAGGGGCACCTGAATAAACTCGAGCAATAGGCTTCCGAATATGGTGGTTGAGGTTCGCAGAGATTCAAAGCGACATAGAATAGAAGATGAGTCAGCAGTGATAAATCTGCCATGCTCTCTGAATTAACGTAGTGGTTAGAGATATCGACTACCGCTAATGGCTTAACTCCACACTTGCATTGATGTTAGGCCGCAATCCATTCCAATAATAATAGCTCACTTTCGTAAATCAAGTATCGCGTTCAGTATCTGCACGCACAAGCACCAAACCGTTAATCCTTTACCACGATTCGTAATTGCTGACGACGTTATTCGCACCTAACGTTCGCTGTATTTCATTCTTCTCAATTTCTTTCAATGACTTTATTGAGATAATCTATCTTATGATAAAGAAACTTAATGAAAAAGAGCAACGTAACATGGGAAGGCAGGAAATGTGGTAGAAAAATTTATGCTGCCAAAATCGATGGCAGTAGTAGTATAACCACAAGGAAAATTATATCTATACTAATATAAATGAATCAACACGGGGCAGGTGAATTTACCATTCTTTAACCACTTTTCCTCATTAAAAAAAGTATAACACGCTATAAATCTCTGCAGTTGCATTCTATCTAAAATATCTAAATCCTTTCAGGTGATTTACTATGTTAGTGAGAAACTTTTCAAAATAACTAAATACTTGGCTTTGAATCTGATATGCTAGACTAAATTTCAATTACATTAGTTTGGATACGTAAAACTTTTAAGAGATAAATATATTCACAGACGAAAGGCAATAAATCGTATATTCCCACTTTCTTTCACCACGTTAGGGTTTCAGGATTTATTATTGTAATTCTTTGGTAAAAAATGAAGAAAATCACACGTTGTATTCTAGCTATAGTTCATAAAAATGTTTCCTTCCAATTTGATTGCCGGTTCTCTCAATTCTATTTAAAACCATGCACTTCCTCGTGATAATTATTGATGTTTATATGAAGCCAGCCTCTTCCATAATTTCACGCGCTAATGAGAGTATTTCGCCAATATATATCAATAATACAGATTATTCCTACTCAATGAACCGTAAATATATTCGAACTAAATTTTTATATTAAATCTAGGTACCTAAAAAGGACTAATTATATAAAGTCATTGTACAACAATGAAACAGTTCAGCGTAAAATGCTCTTAATCACCTCAAGCAGTGGATCGGCGATATTTAGTTGGATAGGAGACGCATGCACAAATATTTATTCTGTCTTTGGCGCCTTTATTGGGTTTAAACGATAAAAAATAAAAATTGAGAGTGAAAATCATTAATATAAACAATAAATTCTCTCTACAATTACTTTTTGCCTTATGGACTAAAATAATAACAGGTATTTCGCGAGCCGTATTGAAACATATTTGCGTTGTCAACCCCTGACTTCCAGAATAATAGGCACCCTTGATGAGATGTCTTTTCTATTTGCAAATAACTAGATATCTCCAACATAAAGAGACGTGATCTGAGTGAATTACTCTTTCAACAATGCACTGTCCAAACAACTGATACAGCCACATAATTTTCAGCATACATTCATTATGCCATTTGTGGGCGCTCTGAGAAAGTCTGAATACGAGCAACAATTTTTGGGGTGGTTTGCACTCCATTTATGTTAAATTTTTGGCTCTCATGAGAATAGCATTGAATTTCGAGCAGACCTTTTTTCTTTTGCTCTCCTAAATTATTTCCACTGCGACCGGTCGAGTGTGACTCATATTTACAGTCATATTCACAGCCGTCTCAAGTGGTTCGCTGCCATTACCTCGGTGAGTATAGCAATGAGTGAATTTCCTTCTTGACCTCCAGAAAACCTGTTCTTCATGAGAAATTGCAATAATAGCTATGAATGTGCACAATAAGAACGCCACCAGCGTCTCAACGGGTGGGCACAGAATGCAAACGTGAAGTAATCTGGGACCCGATGTAATGCAATGGGTCGAGAAACAATGCTTGGGTTAGTTTCCCCATTTTTGTTAAAAGCACCAGAATGTTAAACCAACGACACAAATAAACCATATCAACCAGGCTCAAATATGCATTCGAAACATATTCACTAGCACTGTGCGCATTCAAATGCTAATTATGCCCCTAGAATTACAATTTAATTTGGCTGACTTAAAAGTTAGTAAGAACTTTTGTATAATTACCACAACATCTTTTTACCGGCATTTTTTTCCTGCAACAAAAAAATTAACAGAAATTTTTCAATCATTGTTTAGTGGCAATGTAATCTCAAAACGATGAGAAAAATGCAGACGTCAAGCGGACTCGCGGAAACTGTATCAACGGAGAAATGAAATATATCCTAAAATGGCCTGATGTAAAATTTTGGGTAGAATTATGAGAACCATGAGCAATTAGGATGACAATAGGCAACTGGCAATCGAGGACAGGGTTATTTGGAGGACAAGAAATATGTGGTGAATGAGAAAAAAAACTAAGGACGAAGCACTTGAAATGGCAAGTTTGGAAAGACTGGTTTTGTACCAGATAACGAAGTGTTGTAGCTAATTGTTGAAGCAGCATAAAAGGGCGAGGGATATCCAAAGTTCATGCTAATGGAAAAATATAGTTTACGAGAGATAGGAGGAAGAGAATACAATTAACGAGTGGGAAAAAGAGAGGAAATACATTTTCCTATATTATAAACAAACGAATTATTATAATTCCATAACTTACTCAAGTTATGAAATGTAAGTATGATAAAAAAATGGAATAATTCATAAAAATATTTTTTCCTTAACTTTTTGTACTAAACAGTAAACCACGGCTTCAGTATATGTAAAGCAATTTAGCCTGCATCACCCGTTGAATTTCAACAGATTCATTTTTCTAGTCATTTAATAAATGTACGTTACTGATATGTTCCTTACTCTCTCACAGCTAAAATGTGAGCAAAGTAAGGCATTCTATATTAACATTCGCTGCAGAGAAAGGAAGACTAAAGAAGTATTGAAAAGATACCACCCCTAAAGCTGAAAAAGGGTTGACATTTTTCTTTAAGGTCACATGAAATTGGGAAATACTCGTACTGGAACTCAAGAAAAATGAATAGGACGCCCTTGCATTCAGTGCGGTGAATCCACAAGCCATATGCGAATTCAATAACGTAGGAGTCTACCTTATCCAAATTTGAAAGTGATTTTGTAATTTTCTTTCCATGGCTTTATGAGAGGAATGTTCGCCAGGGTGACGCTTTTGCCTCTCACTCTTTGGGTTTTTAACTCGAGACTTCAATATTAGAGTTCTATAATGGGGAAAATACGACTTGTATGAAACTATTCTCCCGATTGAGGTAGGTTTCCTTGTAGTATTTAAGAAGCATTCCGGCAGTATCCCATCCCTTCGTGACTTCCCTATTAAACACACAATAAGGCCTTACATTTTCTTATAACTAAAAATCCTATTCTCTTCCTTCCACTCCCTCGTCTACTCAACATTCTAACCCGTAACACTTTTTTCAACATTCCCTCCCCGCTCAGTATTAACTCGATCCATACCTTCTGTCTCCCCCGTATTTCATCTAGAATTTGCCTCTCCTCACTCAGGACGAACTTCTTCGTTCCTTTTCCTCTCCGTCCACTTCACCCTCTTCATTCTACCCCTGACCCACATCTCGAACACCTCCAGTATTCTCTCATCCTCCTCCGTCCATGTAGTACAAATGACCATGTTTTTTCACCGCAAAACGCTCAGATCAGACCCTCCAATAGCCTTATTTATGTATACCGGGACTAGCCGCGGTGATAACTTTTACGGAGTCACCCGCAATGCACAAATTGCGCGAAAAATCTACAGAGGAAAAATAATTCGCCTTGACCGGGATTCGAATCCGGATCCCTCGATTTCCGGCCGAGTGCTTTGGCCAGTCAAGCTACCGAGGCGTCAAATTTCTACAGAGATCCGGGTTCGAACCCCGGTCAAGGCGAATGATTTTTCCTCTGTGGATTTTTCGCACCTTCACTAGCCTTTTCTTTAAATTCTTACATAATAATCCTCTCATAGGATCCTTCCAATTCATGAACGCCTCCTTTGCTACCACAATTCTCTTCCTGCTGTCCTTACTGTTGTATCCGTTTTCCTCGAATGCGAGGCCAACGTAAATGTTTTCGGTCGATGTGCATGAAGTCTCAAACGGAAGAGCGTTCTCGTGAGGCGCCAGGGCCACCACACGTCTTAATGAAGGTATTAAGGGATGCCGAGGATTCCCTTTGAATCCTTTGCATTCCGATACTGAACGCCATAGAACAGTCAGCCAATTATCTCGACTGATCCTTGAAATTCTGAAACTTCCATCGGCAATAGATTCGGAACTGATCAAAAAAGTTTGCGGTCTTATTTGTTCCACGACTGTTGCTCCAAAATAGTGGAACGATTTGATCAGAGAAGGCAGAGGTAGCGGTTTGTCAGAGGCAAAAACTCGTAGAGGTTCGAAGGCCTTCCATCCCCTTCAACTCCATGCATCATTAATTTACTCTCAACCTCCATACGCCTGCCTCACATCCAATCATTAAATGTTACGAGAACAATAACATTTTATTCCCATGAGTAGACGATGGATTAGATACCCAAGCTGAAAAAATAGATAGATTATTAACGCAGGAAAGACCTAACACGAATAATACAATTAAAAACCGAAATCATAGAATTCGATCATGAGGGCAAACTGATTTTGAAATGCTGACTGTTCTCATCCATTTCTTCCAGATGGCGGATAACCGAATCTTTAAATAAGCAATATCCCTACCCTTAAGGATAACTAGTAATACTTGAAAATTCGCATTTCGGTCCAACTGATGTATTATTTTAATTTTTAATTTTTTAAATTTTATTCTCAAACCACGGAATACAGCTCACATTGGCCATTTCATATCGGGGTACTCAACAAAATTTAACAACTATAAGTACACGAACAACCCTCCCGAACATGCCCTCTCGAACGACCTCGTGTTTGGCAGGCGAGGACGTTACCCCGCCGCCACCGAGGCGGCATTGAAAATTGTGTAGTAACAGAAATCAAAGATCCCGCAACACTCTCTCAAATATATGCATTAAAGTAATCCTTCAAAGGTAATACGTAATCCAAATACGCTTTGCCTATGAGTGTTAAAATGGGGTCCGTGACTCAAACCCGCAATCCGATTCACCAAAATAATTCGATAGACGGGAGGAAAAGATAGCTCACAACAAAAAACTTCCTTACTCACGAATTTTCTCGTAAGAATTAAACAAATTAATGCTTGCTTCCAAAGGTACCTAAACTTGCCGCGTAAATTTTCATTATCTGGAGACGTCATTAGTGTTCCGGTTCTGTAACTCATTCATGGAGATGCACTCATTGAGGAAGGAATGGCTCATACGATTCTGAACAAAAACAAACCACATGAGACCAATAAGAGGAAGAGTGGAGTAACTACGAGGTTGTGACCCGCTCAGTGGGAGCGCGTGATGTCACCAAATACTAATAATATACTTTTATACGTTTATACTAATAATCCAAAGCGTTAACAGAAATGCGGAATTTTTCGTATAGGTTTCATCTACATCTAAATAATACCCCGCAGGCCGCCTAAAAGGCATGTGGCAGGGGGTGTTAGAACACCAGCCGTTTAGACATAAAAATGAAGTGCTCTAACGAAGTTAGGACTAGCATTTATTAAATTCCTTTATGGCTCGGTGGAAAAACGAATTCCCATATATATCCGTTCAGCAAAAAATCTCTCTTAATTTATCGCTTCTATCGGACCTAGAAATAAAGTGTGGCTCTAATATTATGTTCTGCGTGTCGCTCTTAAAGGTATCCATTCTCAATCGTTCAAGCAATCTAAGTCTTGGGCGCAGCCTCCGAGTCTCCAGCGGCGCCCAGCCTAATTCGCTTAACATCAGGGTAACGCTGTCCGTACGCCCGTAGCAGTTTTTGACGAAACGTGCAGTAGGGCGGATCGGAAAAATCGATTTTTTTCAAATCCATCTGGCCCAATGAAAAAAAGTTGTGGGACCGATCAAAAATAAGGCCTGAAAAATTTGAGACCTCTAGGTGAACCCCTGACCCTCGCTCAAATGCAACTTAGGGGGGGAGGGTCAAGATTCGAAAAATGTAATATTTTATGGTCATTTCCTATAGATTTTGCCGAGTTACTACCCTTTAGGGCCAAAATTTCATGCATTTTGACGTATCTGCCACTGTTTAGCCAAAATATGCCTAATTTGAGTCCGCGTCCGCGAAGAAAATATGCCAACGCCCACGCAGCGTCGCGGATACAAGAGCCGCAGGCCGATCCCCTCCCCTCCCCGCTCGCTTCTACCCCTCCCACGCTTCCAATACAGCAAAATTCATTCCGTGTATGCTGCTAGGAGGTCGTTTATCTTTGATAATATAAATAGGAAGATGGTAGAAGGTAATAAAGGAAGCTTAGTGAGACGACTTGTCCCTTATTAGGCGCCTCGTCGGGGTTAAACAAATCGATGTTACCAACTTTTAGAGAAGTGATGGAATAGTTTTAGATCCGAGAACGCAGGAAAGGAGCCTACGGTCCATGAAAAGGCCTCTCGAGTGGCTATAAAGGTGTGCGAACTATGGTGACGCTTCCCTTCCATTATGTGTGTGACTAAATGGATTTAGTGATGCAACAGGAAGTACTAAAACTTACCGAAAATGGGAATAGGCCAAAAGTAGGGTTTTAGCTGAAGTACAAAACTCAAGCACTATTGACAGAACATTTGAAATTATGCGATATTTTTGCGTATAAGTGCAATAAGGAGCATAATGTTCTCCCCAATGAAGAAGTATGTTGAGAGACCAGCGGACGAAACTATAGGAGTGGCTATAAAGGTGTGCTAACTTCGGATATGCGCTCCAATTTCGGCTTTGTCCGACAGATGTGATTAAATGGATTTTGGGCCAAAGCCGCTCGCGTCCCCTCCCCTCAAGCCTCTCCCACGCGCCAAATGCACCAAAATTCACACCAAGTGCGTCTTACTTCGTTAGTCTAAATATTTAATGTTTCAGTATCGTCTGTGGAGGAACAATCACGAAAGAAGTTTTCAATTACCTGCTTTCCAATCTGTATTTCTTATGTCAGTGTCATTCCTCGTCTTTCGATGTTGTCAACAAAGTTTTGGTGAATTTCTTCACGAATCTCTCGTCCGTATGTATAATAAAAAGAAATATTTAACTCCAAATTTGAACGTTCATCAATAGATTTTTGAAAATCCACAGCACTAAGGTCAGATGTAGCCGGAGGTACTGTGGTCTCTCTCCAATATGTCATCAGCGAGTAGTCATTAAAGTTGATATTAAAATCCAGCACTTAAAAAAAATTCGGATCGGCAGCCAAACGCATACTTGCAACAATGCAAAGTCGGTCCTTAGATTGCCCTCCCAATGTTTATGTCGCAAATCTAGGTCAACTTAGTGCAATTAGCAAATAGACCTCTGTAAGGGATGAAATATGATTTGATGCTTTCCCGGCGAATGATGTGGGTAAACTCTTCTCGAGATTCAACGAAATTTATCCCTGATGATGATCCCCGAATCGGAGCTTGAAACGTTTGCCATTATGGAAAAATTAACCCGGTGGGAATCCCGAGAAGAGTTTACTCACATAGCAAGGGATGTTGGAATTATGCTTGTAGCATAGGGATGATGCCTCCTTTTTGGGCGGTATTCACCATCGCATTCAAATCCTTTTTATTTTTGAGTATCTAATTTTCACTCGGAAAGGAATCGAGAATCGCAGATTTTATAACTTTTGCTAATCCTCCGAGGGGGGAGGCAAACCAAAAAGTGGGACCCTGTTTCTTCAACTAACATCACACGTTCCCCTTTAAACTTGGATTGATAAGTGCTCTTGCCTTTTTTCATCAGACTAAAGTATAGTCTTTCACTCCATAAAAATGTATTCCTTTGATGACACCCTTTGATACCTCTCTTTTCGTATTCACAATAATTAGCATCTTTTTCTGTCTACGTAAGTAATTCTTGCAAACTACCTTGGATGTTTCTTACGAAGTTATGATTTTTGCATCAACTAAAGTTGCGGGGACGATCATTGCTGTTTCTTGGTTCTTGCATATACCTCTATGACATTTGGCAGACGCATTTTCCACGCAGAAGTTCCCGTTTGAGTTTAGTCCTGAATTTTTATTTGATGAGGAACGTAGAGATAAAAATCGGATGATTTCTCTAAGTTTAATTTTCTTCGGATGAATTGATGAAGAAAATTTTTGATACTACTTTCCCATACAATAATTGACGATGTCGACTCAACGCTCTCCGACGATTCTCTTTTTTTTCCTCAGTTTTCGAGTTTCTTTAGGACTCAATCCAGCAGGCATCATCTTTAGTTTCGTCCGCTGGTCTCTCAACATACTTCTACATTGGGGAGAACATTATGCTCCTTATTGCACTTATACGCAAAAATATCGCATAATTTCAAATGTTCTGTCAATAGTGCTTGAGTTTTGTACTTCAGCTAAAACCCTACTTTTGGCCTATTCCCATTTTCGGTAAGTTTTAGTACTTCCTGTTGCATCACTAAATCCATTTAGTCACACACATAATGGAAGGGAAGCGTCACCATAGTTCGCACACCTTTATAGCCACTCGAGAGGCCTTTTCATGGACCGTAGGCTCCTTTCCTGCGTTCTCGGATCTAAAACTATTCCATCACATCTCTAAAAGTTGGTAACATCGATTTGTTTAACCCCGACGAGGCGCCTAATAAGGGACAAGTCGTCTCACTAAGCTTCCTTTATTACCTTCTACCATCTTCCTATTTATATTATCAAAGATAAACGACCTCCTAGCAGCATACACGGAATGAATTTTGCTGTATTGGAAGCGTGGGAGGGGTAGAAGCGAGCGGGGAGGGGAGGGGATCGGCCTGCGGCTCTTGTATCCGCGACGCTACGTGGGCGTTGGCATATTTTCTTCGCGGACGCGGACTCAAATTAGGCATATTTTGGCTAAACAGTGGCAGATACGTCAAAATGCATGAAATTTTGGCCCTAAAGGGTAGTAACTCGGCAAAATCTATAGGAAATGACCATAAAATATTACATTTTTCGAATCTTGACCCTCCCCCCCTAAGTTGCATTTGAGCGAGGGTCAGGGGTTCACCTAGAGGTCTCAAATTTTTCAGGCCTTATTTTTGATCGATCCCACAACTTTTTTTCATTGGGCCAGATGGATTTGAAAAAAATCGATTTTTCCGATCCGCCCTAACGTGCAGCCTTCCTTTGTATTTTATTGAGTCCGCAGATTAAGTCTTTCTGCACCGGATTCCATACGCTCGCTGCATATTCAAGGTGCAGTCGGACGAGTGCCCAGTAGCACCTTTCTTTCACTTTCTCATCCGAAAATCGTCCCACAATACGCTTGACGAATCCTAATTTCGTCAGGGCTATACGGCAAATATTCCTTATATGTGTTCCCCACGAGAGGTTCGAGGTTATCGTAACTTCCAGGTACTTCACTTCGTCTGTTGCCTTTATGTTAATACCATCCACAGCATAAACATGGTTATAGTTGGACGAATTCCGCAAGAAATGTACCGACATGCATTTTCTCAGATTAAGTTCGAGTCCCCACCCTTGGCTCCACAAATGAACGTTGTTTAAGTCCGATGATAGAATTCCAAAGAGTGATCATTAATTTCGCGATAGATGACAGCGCCGTCAGCAAATAAACGTATTTTACTGCTAATGCGGGAGCAGAGATCATTAATGTATATAATGAACAAAAGGGGGCCTGATATTTTTCCATTTAATGCAAATCACTTGAAAATCTAGCCAAATCGAAAAATCAATACGGGTTCAATACGAATTAATCCGAATTTTCAAATTTTTACAGTACCTCTGACTTATACACTCGGAGCACTAATTCTAAAAGCCAAAAAATGAATGCCTACGCAGAAATATTGAGAGCGCAAAACACCTTTAGTATTTTATATCCGCGATCATATTCTCAGTTAGCAGGGCGAGGAAAACTGGAGTCATCATTTATCAGTCCAACACGTAATCCATTTAATATGGGCTTGCCAGGGGTCAAGAGAGCCAGTTTTCCCCCCTTCGCCTAGTATTGTTCACCGATGGACTTTTCGAGCGTCGCTAATTTCTGGGGGTTGAAACTTTGAAGGCAACTACTTTTACGCTTTCCTTTTTTTAAAGGGAGCAACTTTCATTAAAACTTGGCCTTAATAATGCCTGTAAAATCTCTATTGTCGGAAGAAACGTCAAACATGAACCAGTGAGCATTTCGAGTATGAAGAAAAGTAGGTGAAAACTTTACTAGTGAAGTGTATCACGAAAAGACTTCGAGAGAAATGGAATTCACTGGTAACCGCGAAAGTCGCCATTCTTGAATTAAAATTGAAAAGATCTATCTACTAACCCGCAAGCCGCCTTAATAGGCGTGTGGCGGGGGTTGTTGCGACACCAGTCGTAATAAAAAAAAGAAATGCACGAAGTTCCACCTAGCATCTATTAGTCCTTTATAGTTCTGGGGAAAAACTAATTTTTTCTCCTATCCGCTCGGAAAAATATCTCTATTAATTAATCGATGAGTACTTCTTGATGAGCCTTTTCTCGTGCATTCGACTTTATAGCATTTAAGCCATTAACACCAGGAATTCTGAGCGTTCATTTTTTCCGAGAATGAGCCCATAGACCTGTACTAACTTTATGATGGTAATGTAAATTTGCAATTTTCTACCGACGGGTGACCAAGGGAATGTTTATTTGGGCATTATAACAAAATACTAATTATTGAAAATCCTTTTTCACGGTAGGTACTCATCGCTAGCACAAAGAATATGTAACCTAACGCGGAGGGTATTTTTCTAATTTTGGTATCAGAAAATAAAATACCTCTTTCAAAAGCATACTTGCCCACAAAATATGATATATGTAACTAATTTTAATTTGTAATCGTCGAGTGACAAGCTAAAGTTTTGGTAAGGAACACAGAAGAGAACGAAAAAGAGGAGGAGGGTTTGCATTACATCCGTTCATGATATCAAAT
Source organism: Ischnura elegans (assembly GCF_921293095.1). Taxonomy (NCBI): domain Eukaryota; kingdom Metazoa; phylum Arthropoda; class Insecta; order Odonata; family Coenagrionidae; genus Ischnura; species Ischnura elegans. The sequence goes on from NC_060259.1 coordinate 51,138,370, forward strand.
CCCAGCTGATATGCCGCACCATTTCAAGTTAAATCCAAAACATCCACGGGGTTGCGCCACACAAATGCCTTTCGATTCAAGACTGGAGCAGATAGGCACCAACTCATTTCAGACGCGTTGATGAAAGGATGGAGAGCGATCGAAAGGCTTAACAGAGCTAGATCCAAGCCAACCTCCCCATCAACACGACTGACATCACAAAATTGCCGAGCATTCGACAGCGATTCATGACTCAACAGGCGCAATGCAGTGGCGAAAGCGCTAGCTCACGGCTATTTTCAGCGATACCATTCTCCACTGCAACTTCAATGATATCAATTCAATGACATCGAAAAAAATAACATTTGGACGATTTCTTCCCGTGAAAAATACGTGTTTTCCTTCAGCACTCAAATAAGAGTTCGCAAAGAGTTGAAAATTTTATCAAGTCAATTACAAAGAAGGCATCAGGTTGGTGTGGTGGCCAGAGTATTGGCTTCCCACTCTGTTGTTTGGGGTTCGAATCCACGCGGTGGCGGAGATTTTTCAGAAACTGCCCGATCCCTACTTAAGAGGCTTTGTGGAAGGCACTTCAATGTATGCCCGATCCTGGCTTGAATGCTGTGTGGAGGACATTTCAAGGAAAACACTCCGTCCGGCGGATGAGACGTTAAGCCGTGGTCCCCTAGACACCTTTCATTAAGAGCATACTAATGGCAACGCCAGGATTCTCTCAACCCTTCACTCATGGCGCAAATGATCCCAGCTACCGGACACCACCTCTAAATACCATACCATCAATCCCTTAAGTATGTTATAGTAGTGCGCTCAACGAGATTTATATCTAAAGGTTAGACATTTTCTACAATACTATCTCAATAGCTACTTACACCTGCGTAACACAAATAAAGAGATAGCACTGCATAAAAATAACACTTCATAATTTTGCTTTACAAAGATATGAAACGTAATTTTTTGTCTTACACAACTGAGATTTCCTGGACAACAAAAAATCTAAGAGGACCTCCCGACTATACCTACTTAACATATAATTTAAAAAATCTCCTCTGGAAAGCAGACTTATTTTCATCGTGAACTCCGTTTCCTGTTTCCGCTATTTTAGCAAAAAATAGATGGCCTATTACGTAAAAAAACTAGGACAGGATGTGCATTTCGTTCTTCTTCTTCCATTAATTTTCTTTAGTTTTCAAGTAACAAGTGGTGCAAGATAAAATTATTTCATGCGCTGCTTTACGGAAAAATATTTGCCTATTTCTTACTACCGTCACTAAAATAAACTGATCAGTGTTATGTTAAAACTCCTACATTAGGAAGAAGAAAAAAGGCGAATCTTTGTTTGGATTCTCTAGGCTTTTTTTTAATGTCGGGTAAATGAGTCGCAACACAAATAATTGAGACCAAAAATGAATTAAATATTAAATAATGAAAGGAGTCTTACATCTTACCTAACAAAAGTGCCGATGAGAAATACCATATTGTCATATTGTCGAGGATATTCTCCATAAACAGTGCATTGATAATAATTCAATCACACATTTGCTCAATGAAAATTACACCACTTCCAAATGTGAGAAATGTTTTAATACAAAAAATAAAACGCATTGGAAGGGGATAGGGGCACTAAGAAAAACGATTCGTTCAGTACGACAGTCAAGAAGCATTTTTAATCAAAGCCTTAAAAAATTTATATCTCGAAGACAACTTAACAATTTTTAACGTCAGCGTTACACGTAGAAATATTTAACTACGAAAATTAACAAACCCCATGCCTAGTGAAGCCCTTGGAATAGCCATTTCATGAAATTTCGAATACAAATTGTTGTACCCGAAGCGCAGAGAATACATTCACCTCCATCAAACGTCAAACTCACTTGAATGACAAGCATTTTTGGCAGAGCGAATAATATACATAATCAAAGTTTCCTAACACACCTACAAAGCAAACTCCTTACTTTCTAATCCGCGGTTAATAAACCTTGTGTTTATTTCAAAACTTCAAATGATAGTTACTTCATCAGTCGAAACCATCAATCTGTCCACATATTTAATCATTTGTACAGTTTTTATGCCATTATGATCACTCAGAATTACAGACTTATATTAGTCTGTAATTCAGAATCTAATATACAGAATATATTAGATTCCCTAGAGGCAAATTATCAAACTGACTGCCGGTCCTAGGGTGACAAGGTATGAGCCACAAGGATATTCGTCATGCATTCGAGGAAATGTTTTCGAACACGAAATCCTGCATTGCAAAGCACATTTTGAGGAATTGAGGAGGATGAAAAAACATCACTCTGGGGCCCACAGGTGTTGCGCCCTGGGGTTGATGTCCCCTTTACCCCCCTGTATACGGCACTCCTGTCACCATAACTTCCGAAGTCTTTCAATTCTCCCGGACTAGCGTAAAAGAACAGATGGAGCATAATTCAACCGCGAAAAAAATGAATCATTCTATTCCGAAATTGGAATTACAAAAAAACTGTTTTCGCGTTCACTTTTTTTGCTGTCAATTGAGATACGAGTCAGCAAAAAAGAATCTCGTATTTTCTCATTTTTCGATCCACTGAATCCTCCAGTTTTAGCGTAGCGAAGTGTAGCGAAAAATCGACAGCCTCAACCCTTTCGCAAATACGTTGATGACGCCACGCGCTCCTGCCGGGCGGGTCACCGTTTCTCAGCGACTCCTACCTTTCTCGCATCTGCCTCGAGTAATTCGTAGTTGTAACATTTACGGCAGTTAATGCATACCTCGACGCGTGGGTCCCCCAGAACGAGTTCATGAATGGGAACTCTAATGACGTCAGTTACTCGCTTAGAGTGGGTAACAACTTTCGCGTTCTAAGTTGTGCAAGATTTTCATTTGCTCACTTAATCCATGATACGACCGAAGTTCGTCATAGGTCTCAGATATTCCCTACCACCGTTTTGAAAATATGCGCTTTTCAATGTTTTTTCGAAATTCCCAAAATGCAATGAGACTCCATTTCTGTAATATTGTAGCCAAAACGTTTCAATAAGTAGTTTGTATACATGGTGACAAATATAAACACCAATTCCGTCAAAATCTGGGAGGATAAGAGTCAATGTCATTCCAAAATGGCGGGGAATGGAGACATTTTCTTCAAAAATTGGAAATCCGGATAAAACAACATGAATTCAGCGTAAATTCAACAATGAATGAGCATATTTAGAAATTATGCATATTTAATAGAAATTTTAAGAAATTCGTTAACGCTCATCTCACGCTGTAAATGAGACTACTAAAGGTTTACACGATCAATCCTTGCGGCAAGGAAAAAGCCAGAATATTTCTCATATAGCTTAAGATCTTGGTACGTAATTTTAAAATCCCCTCCAGCAAACGTGCTTCCAATATCCTTACTTCAGAGTCCTCTGGATTGTCGATAATACATTACATAGACCCTATAAGGGAATAGTGTAGAGAACTGCCACCCAGAGGACTCTGCCTACCCTACGAGTGAGCCGACATCTACGGAGGGAAGGAAGAACAACATACTCACAGGTTAGTCATATTGCCAAAGAATTACGAATTAAATTTCTTTGTATCATTGATAAAGAAAGACAATTAAGTCCATAAATTAATGTAATGAGTAAAATCGAAAATGTAAACTATTTTGCTTCGGAACGTGAGAAGAAATAGACTTTAATTCATAACAAAATGACCAAGCTTTTTCAAAGAAACGAACTGCGAACGTAATTCGGATAATATCAATGCCATTATGCTGGGGTGTTCATTACTCTCCGCTACGCCTTAGTGATATGCAATACCCTCCAGCGACAGAGCGTCTGGGGTTGCATATAAGTAGAAATATGGCTTCCAGATATTCATAAATTATTTTTAAGCATTGCATGTTAAGCCCGTGAAATAAATACTTATATAGGAGAGCAACCTAAAAAATTACCGCCTTTTAAATTTTTCTGGAAATAACGAGAGGATAGCCGCATCCCTACCCCGGCCAACACTGGTCCAAAATTGAAAAAGGTTTGTTAAGTGTCGACTTTTATCGAGAAAATTTTCAATGGAATACTCGAATTCTACAGGAAATGATTTACAAAACGCGCTATTATGTCGGCATTTTCCTTGATTAGAGTAAACATGAAGCATTCAATGTAAAAATGACTATCGCGAGAAATCGGTCAATTTCGATGTTCACCTTGATGGATGACAAGCTTCCGGCACCATGCTTTGTCCTAAAATTCTTTACCAACAAATATGAACATTATCGTAATCTATTCTTTAGATTTTATACGAAAGTTATAATTTTTACCGTCTTTTAAACTTTTAGCCTTTGTCACCCGAATTTTCAAATAAAATGGACAATATCGTTTACATAGACACCTGCCGTCGCGCTGCCTTTTACATGAATATGATGGGGATAGGATAGCCACGCAACCGGAGAGAATTTTTTCTATTATTTGCAATTCCGACCTCAAAATGGGTTAACTATAACGATGCAATGTGCAGACGCGGGCGGCGGCCGGGTTGACACGTAGTGTGACTCGATGCTATTAAATTTTAAGGGTATTTCTCGATGTTCTTACATTTGTATCTTTCTCTACCATATGATTGCCTCCTAAATAAACCATTCTGCCAGTTTCAGCGCATTATTGAGTCTCTAAATGTTTTGGGCTCAATAATCTGCGCGTGCCAATGCTTTCCAGCAACTCCAGCGGAAGGAAATAATTGCGGAATGAACGGACATAGTTGAGGAAACATGATTCCTTCAAAACGTCAAAAATTTAATAAAATCTAGAAAAAAGAAGAATTTCATTTGCGTACTTAATCCATTCGCCATGATAAGACCAAAGTTCAACATTGGTCTCAGATATTCGCTGCCACCGTTTTGAAAATATCCGCTTCATAACAAAAAACGTCAATGCATTCAGAGGAGTGATTCCTCAAAATGCTACTTATCCTTTACTTCCGGAATCTCGGCAAACTGACCCACTGTCGCCTAAGAGGCGACATCCCCCCCTGTACGCGAGAATTTTTAAGGAAACCCAAATTCCTTTCAAACAACGATAGTTCGAAATATTTTTGCTTAAAATAAGTTTGGGTAACGGATTTTCCAAATGCGTGAATTTTGAAAGACGCGCCAGTTTTCTCAAGTGTGGAAGAGGCCGAAAATTCTCCATGTTTTGAAAACAGTTTGCAGGCAATATTGAAGAGGAAAGCCCATAGTGTTTTTGTGCTGTGGAATTCAATACTCTTTCACGAATTTGTCTACAACTGGTGCAACAATGGTATTAAATATAGTTATCGTTGCTTTATGCCTTACCAGACGAACTAATTAAGGTTTAGTAGATACGGTAAATGTCACGCGTCTTGAGATGCATGAAAAAATTCTCGTAAACAGAAAAAGATCTCTTCCATGCAAGAAATAATACCAACTGGACTACTTAAGATGCCTTGATATCTACAATAGAGTATTTGCACGTTTTTGGTGAGGCCTGTTAAAAATATCAGTTTGGTTTAATTAAGCAAAATTCCAACTCCTACAGTCGTACGACCATGGGCGAATTTGTTATTAACAAATAAACATTCCAAAATCAATGTTGCGCTTAAAACACTACGCCGCCATGCCAGACGGCTTGTGACGTCAATCCCCATACTCAACTGACTGCAGTTCCTCCGATCATATGCGATTGATGGAAACCTTGTTTATTGTTGTTTACGAACACTGAGGCGAATCTGACGGAATAAACCATCTGTCCTACAATAAATTATTGGTATATTTCGTACAACAATTCTTTAAGTTCGCAGCCATGAGCGAAGATAGATTAATGGCTTGTGGGACAAAATTCCGGAATGAATATTGTTTTGTTCCGATACGTGGGAGCAGCCGTGTTTCTACACCGAACAAGATTTTTGTGGATGTTCCCGATAAGCCTGAACTACGACGGAAATGGTTATTGGCAGCCCGGAGGGATCTTAAATCGATGCCATTATTACACACAAAAGTGTTTATTATTCCATTCAGAAAGGAGAGACTAATGCGTAATACTGAAGCATATGTATGTTTGAGATGCAGTTATTCTTGTATACAAACGGCCGTGTATTCATTGATGATATACATTGCATATTTTTTCACTTCGGATGCTTACTTTCATTATGTATGCTTGATGACTATGGAAAAACATAATTGGTAACGTCAGTATTTTAAGCATTTATACTCGAAAAGCAGATATAAACAATGTTGGAGTGGAAAAGGAAAATTTAAAGAATTTACACTGCAGTAAAGAATCGTAAAGAAAATAACGTTACGGTAAATGTATAAATGGTACAAATTTGATGCATTGCAAATACCTACATGCGAGCAATTAGTAACACATTTTTACTCCTAAAATGTTATAGTTGAGGAAACACAACAACCTGCCTCCCTACATTTAAATTTTCAAATATTGACAGCATAAAAGTGCGGAAACATAGGGAAAAATAGTTTACATAATGAATAAAAAACTATGCAAAATTACCCTTACTTGTACTTATTTATTGCTCATCATATCACAAATAGCACTACCACGCACACATTTCACGAGCTGTCTTTTTGATACCTACTTATAATCAGTATATGCCGAATCAACTATTTCAATGAAGAACTTGGCTCACAATAAATATAAAACACTATTATGTAACACTAATAAAGCATGATTATCGGTTTTCCAATCACTCTGAACACACTAAAAGAATTTGCACTCCTTGAAATTCGTAAGGATTCTTCACATCTCACTTCCCACACATCACTAACAACTTAGAATCAGTTTACGTTATTTCACGTTAACATTGCGAAGACAATTAAATGAATAGTCTGAAACAAATTACCTACTAAACCCGTTATTGTAACATCAAAAAACTTAGAATTTCACTATCACTCCTACCGTAACCAAAATATGACCAAAACAATAACGAACAAAATCGCAACGAATATGCGTGAAATGTAAACACTGACTAAATCTCAAAATGAATTGGCAATAGGTTTAATACGTAATAAAATCAAACAGAACTTAGAAGCGAACAAACGAATGCAAATTAATACGCGTTCGATGTATCCCTAAAGCACAACTAGTCCAAATATGAAACATCCCCTTCGCAATAGTCAGATACCTTTGATCGAAATGCATACGGTTGGTTGAACCAGCATGGAAGAAATAAATTCCTCGAAGATGTTACATTCACAACTCACTTCACTCTTTACTTCATCGTCTATATGCAATCGAGTTAGAGACTTAATTGTTGGATGAAACGCTTCACGAGTCTATTTTCTCCCAACTCGGGAGAAAATGAAGTTACAGACCTTACAAAAACGAAGATAGGCCCTAGGTATACACCGATCACGAAGGAGTCAACGTCTGCGAGGTTATTTGAAGAAGCCTTAACGAAACCAGGTTCCATTTTGCAAATTTACTTGCAGAAAAATGAAGAAATATCGCGTAAAATACGTGAAATATAAGTTATTCGTCAATGCTCCCGTCTGCTTGCAACTATAATATGGGAGATGACGTCACGTAACGAATAGCCAATTACAGGTCGTTTTACCCTCCAGAATTTCGATGCTAAAACAAAGGTTATTAAAACTTAAATAATAAATTAATGACAAAACACATGGAATTTTCATTAAACATATGAGAACTTCAAACATGTATGCACTAAATGGAAAGGGTTTCATGCTTATTCCTCACCCATGCAAACACTCTATTTTACAGGTTCAAAAATTGGTTCAACTACCTGCTAAAGTAAAGAGTCTTCTTATACTTGATCTATTCCTAGAGGAATCATACGAGCTTAGTGAGGATAAAAGTGACAAATCATATGATCATAATGAGTGTGTTTAGGATTTTTCCTTCGCAATAACAGTGGGAATATGAAAAAAACATTAATTTATTACTTTTGTAATTGAAGTATTAAAATTTTCGCATCATATATAATGCGACTAATCATTTATTTCATTATCAAATCTCTCAGCCCCAAATTACAAATTGCAATGGCGTTGACTTAAGCGTGAAATGAGCGATGGAATATTATTTATGACATTTATATTGTTGTAAAACTTAATATACTGCAACTAAATAACAATTAATAATACTACTTACACACAAAAATAACTTACTTTCGAATTATCAAATCAAAAAATATGGGAATATACCATAAAATCAAATGTATACGTAATGATAGCGGTCTTATTATTCATTTTTTAAATAAAAACTTACTGCAAATACACAGAAAATAACTTGAAATTCGGAATAAGCGGATCAATTGATCAATAAAATGCGTACATAATAATAAAAGCGTTAATAAGTTTGTCCGGAATTTTCGATTTGCGACCACTATGCGGCCTTAGGGTGGTCCTTATTTTCGAATTTCTTTTGGGACGCCCCCTAGTTTTGTTCCATTCGGTGAGAAAATTAAATCATGAAAATTATTTTAGCAATCGGACACCGGGAAAACGGGCCGCATCGCACTTAAAGTTTTGAAATTTTGGTAATTTTGGGTGTTTTTCGGAGATGATTTCACTCTAGGATTATTCTATGACTTTTCGTCTTAAACAACGACTCATTAGACATTTGCTGAGTATCACCTCAAATTTCTTTCATTTCTGCCCTTTGGTTCCCGAGATATCGCACCGAGATATGAGCGCGCGCCACCCTAGTCAGACAATTTGTGTGGCAACGCGGGTTGCGTACTCTCAATATTTGTTGATCATTTTCACTCATTGAAAAAGCTTAATATGATTTTTAAGGCTACAATGAAAAGAGGAAAAAAAACATAATTGTAGGATCAGGCACATAGCCAGGGGGGAGTGGCTTGGGGGCTTCAGTCCCCCCCCCAAATTTTTTTCTCTTGCAGTAACAGACTGCCAAACAATCGCTATCGAGATAACTTAACCAATGGCACTTAACCTCTGACTTTCTCTTGACTATTCAAAGTTTTGGGCAGTGATCAGGATCTCAGAATGGAAATTGTCTCAAGAATGCATGCTGGGTAAATAAATTCAACCTCTCAATTACCTATACCAGAAGATTCAGAGGTGAATAAAGGCCGAGGTTTTTATGATAACAGGGACAAGATGAAAAAGGAAGGCTTAATTACATCCATTGGTAAAGAGATGAGGGAAGCATACCTTAAAAAGTTACTCTCAGAGAATAGAGAAGAAAGTGATTATACAATGCATGTAGAAAATGAAACTGATTTGCCCACCACGCTAAGTTCTGCATCACATGTAGCTATGCAATGCATTGAAATTAAACAAACTTCTAAAACCCTAAAACATGAAAGAGCTACTAGCCATGGACACATACTGGGAGAACTATTGAAGTACGGATCAGAATCACAGAACAACTAAACAGAATTCTTCACCAATTTATGCCTAAATGGGGAAGACGTTCCAGAATATCGAAGTGTTTCTAATACATCTCCATTACCGTGAAACCCATGTTCACCGACACCCTTGACTTGAGGACAGTATTCAATTCCCCGGCAGAAGGATATGCATTTGTATAAGGATAGAACCTCTAGTATACGCACTCTCCCACTTTTGGACACGGACACTTTTTAGATGAAATTTTACTCTTTTACAGACACCATGGCCATGGGTTTTCTGACCGATCTCTCAAAGTTGGAAAGTTATTTTTTCCTTTAAATATAGCGTTTATGAATAGCTGGTGGCAAGGGGACACAGAAAATGATCAAACCATTGGACATACAAAAATATGTGATGCAACATTGTACAAATGTATTGCAATGTAAGACGTGCATAGGGTGACCACTGTTGTCAAGCAATCAGCTGCTAATGATTGATAAGCATCCAATTATCATCTATCTTCTGTTGGATGTAGAACTCTTATCTTCTAGACAGACCATCTTTCAGTACCTCTCCGACTGTGCCATCTAGCCGTCACTAGTACATTGTGACAGTTATTACTGTTTTTGGTCTAGGGGGCATCTCACTTTTAGTATGCAATGCTGAAAAGTAAAATTCTTTCTTAATGAGAGATAGTATAGGTGTTGTAGTATGGGGATAAAGAAAAGAGAGGGGTCTGTAATTTAGGGCTTCATTTCGGTGTGAGTAAAACTCAAATCACTGACATTCTGAAGCAGAAGGTGACCATTATGTGGTATTGAATGGAAAATCATTATGAATTCAATAAAAAGTGATCCCATCAGGAAAAAATTGGACGTTGTTCTCTTCAAGTGGTTCACAAAAGTGAGGAAAAATAATTTTCCATCTATGAACCACTTCTAAAAGATAAAGCGCTTGATCTTGCAGTGGCACTGGGAATAGAGAACTTAAAAGCCTCAAATGGCTGCCTGGAAAAATTCTGTTTAAGATATTATGCTTAGTTTAAAGCTATGCGTGGGGAGGTAGCATATATATGCAGAGACGGTGCTATGAAGAGGATTGAAAGGTTACCTGTGCCGCTGGTAAACTTCAACACTAAAACTGGGACACCTACAATGCAGATGAAATAGAATTGGGCCTTACCTAACAATCCCTGGCCCTTAAATCAGAAAAATGCTCTGGAGGTAAGGCATCTAAAGATAAGCTGATGTTCTTACTTGGCACAAACATGGAAGGTGATTTTCTGAGACCACTGACAATCGGAAAAGCTGAAAATCCAATGTGCTACAGAGGAGTGAGTAAAGATAAACTACCGATTATATGGAAATCAAATAAGAAGCCTTAGATAACTATGGAGATAATAACAGAGTGGTTGCTTAATCTCGATGAAACAATGAGAAAGGCAAAAAGAAAGATTACGCTACTTTTTGACAATGCTCCTTGCCATCCCAATTTTAAGTTAAAAAATATAAAATTCATTTTCTTCCCTCCAAAAACTACAAGTGTGCTACAACCAATGGACGAAAGCTTAATTAAAAACTTGATAATCCTCAATATACATTTATTTTTTTTAAATATGCATTTATAAATTTCACCACGGGAATCGTCACATTCATATGGATAAGTCTATCACTCTCCTTGAAGCAGTATTTCGGATTGATTGAGCAATCAAAAACGTAAAAAGTTCAGCTGTGCTTAAATTTTTTATTAAATCGGGGTTCTGCAACATTGAATAATCACCCAAGGTAGAAAATGTTTCAAATAACGGGCAGTTAAACATTTTGTTAAATGATGCAGGTGAAAATACTGAATATGCGAGCATTGATTCTAATCTGTTGACTGTTGACCATGAGGTTGACATGGAAGAAATAGGGTAGTTTCCTTAACCTGGATCCGCCCAATGTAACATAAATGTCACACCCTGTATCGCTCCACTGTAATGGCTCTTGCATCGTTCGGGCACGGTATATTGTTGTGTTTTATACCTTATAAGAAAGAGGAAGCTAGGTGCTTCAATTCAAGGTAAAAATTGTCAAGTGAGAGTGAAGACCTATCCTTTGAGTACCCCTGGTACTTATGCGCCTTCCCTAGACACTAAAAATGGACGTTCGCTTTGTGTAAATATTTAATTTTTTCATTAACTATATGCGCTACAGCGACAATTTTTGGTATGTATCAACATAATGATACAAAATTATTAATAATACATTAATATGTTTGGTATTGCTTTCCATTTCTGTAATATACTCTGATAAATGTTACTGTGACATAAATGTCACATTGGGCGGATCCCTATGCAAATCTTCAAAGTTTCGAATTTTATGCTCTAGTTAGAATTTATTCCATTTTCAACGTTTTTTCCTTCGTATTCCCGCCAAAAGATTTATTATTTATCAATAAGTCGATAAATTTGCATTTATTAACTTTTATTCCGGTAATTACTTTTGAATTAAATTTTTTAATATTAGGGATATCGATAGCTCAGAGATATTACACTGTGTGAAGCCAAATAGCTTCCGGAAAACGAAGACTTTGACGAAGTACAATATACCTTGAGCTACCAGAAGCAGCAATTGTCACTGATGAGGACATTGCAGATGACCAGGCTGGTGGACTTGTGGAAAATTTAACGGGAAGACAACTTCGGGCAAGAGTGGAGCTTGTTTTGCAGCTTGATAATGATAATACTAATGAATTTCAAGAGAAGTCCTGAAGTATTTCGGTACCAGTTAGATGTAAGGAAAAGGATTCGAAGTCAACGAAGCTTACATCACTTCTCCAATAGAAAAAAGTAAAAAGAGAAGCTGCCAATTTGCGACAAGAAGGTCATTTTGTAAGAAATAGGTTATTCCCCGAAACAGATCTTCCTGAATAGAGGGAAAAATTAAGTGTAGAAATTTTTTAAATAGTTTTTTCGGATGACATTCTTTTTTCTCATGGCAGAATTAGATAATTATACTACTTCTATTGTTTTTTCATCTTCTAGCATCAGTAAAGAGGAGATGAAAATTTTCATTGGGATTTTACTGTTATGAGGTTGTAACTGGTTTCCATCCAAGCGATGCTCCTGGGAAGATTCTGGGGGTGCTCACAACTCAATGGTTACTGTAGCCTAGCGAAGGAATAGGTTCTTTGTGATGAGTAGACCTTCACTGTGCAGACAATACGATGCCCGACATAATAGACAAATTGTGGTAGCTTAGCCGTAGATAACTAAATTGAAAGAACGTTTCAGAGGGATTTTTCCCACTGAAAAAACTCTCTTTTGGCAGGAGTATGATTGTGGAGTATTTTGGTATCCATCCTTGCATGTAATTCATTCGGCGGAGGACAATCAGTTTTGGTGGTAATGGTGGAATATTTTCCTTGACTTTTGGATGTAGCTGTTCACAATCTGAAGCTGTTCACAATCTGTTCACGAGCAAAATCTGGTCATTGCATGTCACAATTAGAGATCAGGCGTGTAATAATGCAAACATTACTGACCATACATCGATGCAAAGGCAAGTATAGCCGCCGTACTACTTCATTTTCAACAGAGGCAGACAGTGAAATATGTTACGATGCTAATGATCAATTAGTCTCAAAAGATTGCGTCGCCGTGCTGGAGAACAGTGTACTTCCGTCAAATGCACTGCATGCGATGCATGAAATATGGACAAATATTGCTTTACTACTTACCACTCAAAATGGTACGTATACGCCGGCATTGAACTCTAAAGCAATCAATTTAGTTTATATGAAACAAATTGATTCAAATTTAATTCAATTTTATAAGGTATTACACCCTTATATGTTGTGAGAATATTTTTCAAACATGTATATTTATTCTATGTATTTTCCAAAATTGGGAAATGCATTTTCAACTATTTTACTTATTAGCCATGTAAAAATATTATTTAAATGTACCTTCAACAAATCCATTGATTGTGTCAATTCAAGGTTCTGTAATTTCATAACACTACTGCCGAAAACTTAAATTTATACATAAATTTAAAATAATTTTTCTTGATGTGTATTTGACAAGTTTATAATATAAACATTATAAATTTAAATATACCCCAAACTTGTGAAATAGCATTGAAAAAATCCAAAACACTTCTACATCTTAAAAAATCACAATTTACATTGAAAAATTTATGAATCGCGGGCAATGGAACTCTGAAAATTATTGCTAAATTTTTAAACAATTTACTTTAAATTTAAACAAAAGCTTGAAAATAGTGTACGTAATTAATAATATGTTTTTCTAGTGTTTTTTTATCATTTAAATGAACAGTGCAGCTCAAATGCGGAAAATATTTGCTTTTTCTGGGGAAATATTACCTTGCACCAAAAGACAACAGATCCGCCCAATGTGACATTTATGTCACAGCCTGTATCTCGGAAACTACACAACCGATCAACGAAATATTTTCAGAATGTAGTAAAAATGAGACCCTTACCATTCCCCTAGAATATGAATTATTAATCTCAAAAAAAATATTTTGGGCGGATCCAGGTTAATCAAAGAAAACGAAATGCATTGATAGCTATTCGTTACCCACCATTAGGGTATTCATAATATACAAATTATTTGCTTTTAGAAATCCCAGTTTGAACGAATGGCAATGGTCAATTTTAACCGCATTTGAAAGAGGCCAGATTGGCGCCCATGCGATTCCACTCCACATGACGTCACAGGGACCTAGTTTCTAGACGAGAGGATAGGAGTTTTACATTGTCTGAGATTACCAATGCATGCATGAGTCACAGAGCTCAGGGAAGCATCTCTTAATAATCACTTATTAAAATTGTCTAAGGTCGGAAAGTTTCCTTTGTTTTATAAGGTAATAATAATTCATATTTAAGCCAAGCGCTACCTGCTAGCAGGGTACTCTGCTACCTGCTAGCAGCCTGCGTCATAACAGCGCTCAAGCCTCGCCTCAAGGTCACCTCAAAGGGTGGCAGCGGGAACCAGAAATGCGTCACACGGACTTTACCCATCATTCCTACTTAGCCGTCGCGTTTTTGCGGGCTAGAAAAAATTTCTCTTTATGGTTAATCGCGAAAAATAGATATCGTCATTTGAAAATCTAAGAGCATGAAATGCGTACTCCAGGAGTAATAATCTTTCGATTTAGGCAATAAAAATGATAGGAAATCACCCTATTATTAAAAGGACTCTGGCTGAAGGAGATGGCAAAATCAGTGAACTTGGTGACAGTGAACCTGAGCCTGAAGTGGAAGAGATGCTTTTGCATCAAATTGAACTGTTGCAAATGTTTTGCATCCCAAAAGGCAAGAGGGAGGCACTAAGCAGCCTATTGATGTACAAATAAATTTTTACATAGAATTTGCAACAAAAATAAAAAAACAAACCAAAATAAGTGGTTTATTTACGCCTAAGTGAGCTACATATGTATTTGTATGTATACACACTAAAATGCATAATGCTTCAAGAATTATGAATACATCCAGTGGCGCCGACTCCATGGGGCCTGAGGGGGCCCGAGCCCCCTCAAAAATTTGTTATGGGTGTGAGAAAAATGTTTCAGGCTTGTTGATTTTCCCCGGAGTGTCCAGATATCGAGATTCGAGTTATCAGGGTTCTAATGTTGATCATATAATTCTTCTAAATTTCTTAAAAAACTTAAAACTTACTGCTTATAAAATTTCCAGGGGCAAGATACCCGGTTTGGGCCCCCCAATATTTTTTGTAAGTCGGTATCCCTGAATACATAGGTATGTATTACACCATCAAAAAAATTATTTATAGCCAATTGGATCTATTTCCTAACCCTTAACTTCTCCTCTTGAGGAAATTAGTTATTACTCAGGAAAAACAAATAATATTTTGTACATACTAGGAATCATTTATAATCATTTGAATCAATTTTCAACCTCCTTTACTTCCCTTTTTCAGGATAGCACACCTAATATCTCAGCACATAGATATTTGCAATTTATTGCCATATTAACTAGTTAAGGACTGTAAAAATTCTCTAACAATAAGCGTGAAGGGAACAACACTTCCTAGCAACAAAGTCCTTCTTCATTAAAATTTGAAACAAAATGAAAACACAATCATAATATATACACTCACTTGAGAGAGTGCAACATTTGAATACAGGTCAAAAATCCAAGAAAATATATACAGTAAAACCTATATGTAATGAAACTCTTTACATCGTAAACCTCCATACTTCGTACCACCCCTATACGGTCCCGTCAGATTTACATGTAAATTTATAGGCAAACCTCTTTGTAGTGAACCTCATTATCTCATAAAACCTCCACTTATCATACCAAGGATATATCCCCGAGACAGCCAAACTACCTCAGCAAATCGTACCAAGACAACTAGAGACCATTAATGCAGCTACAATTACGTACCTACAAGGAATGACATTTTCAGCAATAAATGTTTCATCCATATTTTTTTTCTTATATGTACACCTTTATTATGTTGTAATTTTCATGTTAATCATTTGTTGTGGCCATTTTGATCCATATGAGAGCATACCTAATAGTAAATAAGAAAAAAGGCATCCAACTATACTAATAATTTTAAGTGACTGTTGAATTAAGAGAGATCACATCGTTTCTCTCCAATCATAGCAAAAATCATGCAATAGTGCTCGTTTTCTGTAATTATTAAATGATAAATGCATGTTCACTAATGCATGCATGTTTGTTTAAAGACATAAATAGGTATAATGGTTTAAAAGACAGTAGCACCTCCATTTTCGAAGGATATGAAAAAATGGTGCCTATCAGTGAAACCTCTCCGTGGTGAACCTCCATACATCAAATTGCCCATATTTTGGTCCCCTCCATTACGATGTAAAGAGGTTTTACCATATATATTTGTGAGCAAAAGAATTATGATATTTGGTTAGTTCCAAATTATTTTGAACTATTCAGGCATGATATTTGAAATTTTTGACTGCCTTAAAGTCCATACTATAATATTAGTGGAGTAAAATAAGGAGTAGAAGTGAGATATTCTTTGGGTCACCTCATACTTGTGGACAACTCTCACTCACTCACTCACACTGCTAGTGTTCATAAGTGAGATGTTTCACTGTATGTATATAAAAAAGGCAATAAGACGGAATCCATTGATTATTTCTGAATAGTGTAACTAGTTCATTTACCAGAATACCTATATGGCTAAATCATAAAAGCAAAATTGATAATGCAGACAAAGACTGAATAACAAGTTGGGTTAAGAGAATGAAAGCCCACTTCAGACAATCTGCTTCATTCAACACAAATGAGACAGCAAACTTGGAGTGCATCAAAGACTTAAAAGGTGATCACCTCATATATGTAGATCTTAAAAAATCATATGATACTATGCAAAAAATTTAACTGTGGAAGGCCTTGGAAATATCTAGCATATCCCCTGGCTTAATATAAGCCATTAAGAAATATGTATAAGAATAGCAGGGCCAAAATTAAAATGGTAATTGACTTATCTCAGGGATTTATGATTAATAAAGGACTGTATACCCCCATACTTTTAAAAACATACCTAGCTCAAGTGTCTAAGAAGCATAAAGTGGAAGAGATGCTTGTTGCATCATACGCTGGAGTGTTGAAAAGAGAAATGTAACTATACAGTGCTGCTTAGCCTTTAAATGAAAGTACTTCATGTATAAAAAGTTCCCTCACAGTTGTTTTCAAGATGACATGACCAAATCAGGGTCCTCGACACTGTTGGCTCGCACCACTGATAGGCCACCCTGAGGATGGTATGTAGAGAGTGCCATTTTCATCTGTTGGCACTCACAATTAGACCTGATCTGAAGATGTGGCCAGCATTGGTTTTCGGGTTAGCTACATAAAAGTTGTTTTCAAGATGACGTTTCAAGGCCTATGCTGACCACATCTTCAGATCAGGTCTAAGTGCCAACAGATGGAAGTGGCACTCTACATATACCAACCTCAGAGTGGCCGGCCAGTGGTGCGAACCAACAGTGTCGAGAACCCTGATTTGGTCACGGAAGGTCATCTTGAAAACAACTTTGATCCAGCTTACCCAAAAACCATGTAGAGAACTGCAATTCAGCACAACAAAGGCCCCTAGCAGAAATGGTATCTACACATTGAGCTGAGCAAAAGACCAATTTGTTATATCGCAAATAGTGGCAGATCCAGAATAGGGACAAGGGGGTGGGCTATGTGGGAGGTAACCCCCCAGCAGTAGTGGAGCCTGAACAAAATTACCCCTCTATATAGTGTAAATTGGATACTGAAGGAGGGGGCTATAGCCCCCATTGCCCCACTCTGGATCTGCCACTGGGTTGTGACATACCAAAATTGGTAAAATAGACCATAATTTTAGAGCTAATTTGTATTTCAATTAATTATAGTAGGTATATATATTGGAAAACATAATTACATAAATACTTTGTACCAAGTGGCAACCTCCAAAAATTTCGTCTTTATCCATTGTGCTTTTTGACCCAAAGGAGGGCAATAGCTCCCTTAGCCCCCACCCCCATAGATATGCCAGTGATCACAGATTATGAACATATGGACAATATGACTGGAAAAATAAAGGAGGACACTAAAATTGGCACCAGTACATCAGTATCAAGAAGACTAAATATATGTATGTGTATGCGAGGAATGCAGCAGGATCTTATTCTAGAAAAAGGGCAATAAATACAACACTGCACTGAGTATCAGTGGAACAAATGATGAATGCCACCATTAGGTAACATATATATTGAAGGGAAAAAGGCAATAATGCATTTGAAAAGCATTTAATGATATCTAACAATATCAAAAGAAAATAAAAAGAGAATATACTAAGACAATAGAACCAGAGGTGCAGCAACCAAATAAAACCCCCTCAAAGCTCAGAATTTTTTTTTTGTAAAAATATTTCAATGTGACAAATTCAGTAACTAATATTAGGGGGACGAATGACTCACAAATAAAACATCAAACTTCACACACCCTTAAAACTCTACATTTTGAACCATTTATCATAGTAGCTTTCTGGGGGAGGGAACCCACACCTTCCGCTTACCTTGGCGGTTACACCATACCCCTCATGGGTGCAGCCAAAAATTACTAAAAGACTAGGGGGGTTTTAGGTGCAACTAATACTTTGGGGAGTTGGCTGCCCCCCTGCCCCAACCTGCTGGGTACTCCCATGATATGCCATACAAAAGAACCTTGGCCATGCACGTTACCAAGGGGACTGCATAGAGGAGGCTGGATTACATAGCATCAATGGCTGATTTCTGTCGCATTTCAATTGGTTTTCAAAAATGTCCGCGGCGCGGTGATGAGTGAAATGCGATCCATTTCTTCTAATACATTCCAATAAAATGTTTGTCATAACGACGAATAGCATTATGAATTTGATCATACATCGTCATTTATGTAAATTTTAGTTAACACCCCTATTTGAACGTTATTTCCCCGTGAAATTCGGATCACTTAGTCCGTCAGCGTCGCGAGTGGCGACTTTTGTAAACCCATTTAAATGCGCAGTGGGTAACAAAGTAACCACGCACACTTGTAGATCCTCTTCTGTAATATTCATGGGCGTTACATTAAGTTTAACGACATTCCTTTCAATAAATAATGTACCAAGCAAAATTATGAGTAAAGAATACAACTGTCTAACTTAAAGTTACATACTGCAAATTACCCGACTAATTGCCTAACGATTTCAGACCTATTATCACCAACATGTAGCCTTCAATAGGTACCCACTATTTCATATTCAAACAATGCAGTTGAGCAACTTTCGTGAACTATATGATATCATTCTCAGAGCTGTCTACACCAAACACAAAGATAAACTAGTTAAATAAAATAGTTAACACGAACGATGCAACGGGATGACAAAATTGTTGTTTTCAAAATTAGAGAAGCACATTATATCACTCCTCATTTATGATCCAGCCGGACAACACCTTGGAAACGACGTATCTGATGAGGCGTGGAGTTTATTTATTTACACAATGTTGGTCCACATAACAATGAACAAATGCAATTCAACCTCACCTTCAAAAACACTTTCAACAGGATATTAAAGAGACGTTATTGCAAATGAGTGACATAGTGGGCAAAGTTTCCAATTTACACGCTACACTCACCGACGGAAATCCTAAATTACGAAGATCAAGTTAACCTTTAGTAGTGTAATTTCTCAGCACCTGATGATTCAATCAAGGTTTTCACCTCACGTTTAGTTCTAAACTACACCCACTTTTGATTGTATTTACGGAATGCTTCGCGGGGGTTCAAGGGAGCAACAAGTGGAGCGCATAGCGTAATACGCGGCCAATTTAAATTTCTCGGTTATTAACACTAATTGTAAGTTATCATTTTCTGCCATCACGTTCGGTGAATAGTTGAAAATATTGTAACTTTCACTAAATGTACCATACAATTTTTGATAATAAAGTCGCACTTGGAATAATTGAATTTTAAAATAGGTTTAGTCGTGTCATCATTAAAATCAGTTCTTCGAAAATGAGTGCGTCAATTTTGCAATGCTAAAAATGTTTGGAAAAATTTCTAAGGATAGAAATAATATGAAAATGTTCATGATTTACCGGCGATTTATTTTTTCTTACGTTTAAGATCATAGAAATTTGTAGCTGTCAATCAAATCCCGCAAATATCACATGAAATAATCAAGGGGGTATCTAGGATCAAAACTAGGGGGGGCAAGCCATGGTCGTTCATAAGTTATAGGTAAGATTTAAGTATGGAAAAGGTGAATGAAACTAACATTTTAAGGAAACTGTAACAGATACTTATTATTATTTTTAATCATTTGCTTGAAAAAATATTATTTTCCTTAAAGGCATTTGCAATTTATGCTCCCTCCTGCCCCTCGCTGGGTACGCCCATAGAAATAATGACTATCTTTCCAACATTTTGTTATTAAATGATTTGATTTTTGATTCGTAGGTAGAAATCATTACTCGCCAATTAGATAACATTTGTGAGGCTACAAATTTGTTAGGAATCATCCACTTTAGGCATTGTAGGCATGCTTCATTTTCCTGGCCATGAAGGAACTAAAAGATTTCAAATGCATTTATTCAATACTTCCATTCATTTTTATACCAAAGAAGTATTCAATTCCTCACAATAATTATATTTCAGCTATTTCCCTTCGTAAGAATTTCCCACTACTTGTTAAACTATAACATATATTCAATGCAAAAAATTCTATCTCAATCATCATTTTATGCATATCACCTTCATAATGGATATCTTCCACTGATTCGAGGACACACAGGAGACGTGTTGAGAAGAAGGTCTCATCAACGAACCCACACTATTTTGGGTAACAAGTTAGGTAGCTATTGTTTGATACCATTAGAATATATCCCTGATGGTTGGGGATGGATAATAACAGTCAATCATGCATAATCATTCATATGCAGCCATTTTGCATGCAGATATCATCCAAAGGATATCAGATCCAAGAACACTGAAAGGAAGTCCCAGGGATAAAATCTCTGAAGTCCATGAACCTTGATTCTGTCCTGTGTTCTTCACTTTGATATCCTCTGCATTCCAATTTCACCTTTTCAGCCCTCAGAGGACATCTGAGTGATCCCAAAAGCATTCCGCCTCATCCATCTTGCATCCACTGCTATCCCCTCACCTCCTCTTCAGCATCCACAGCAGTCCAAAATGTTATGATAAACATCAAGTGCCAAGCATTCCCATTCTAGCATGAGGTAAAGCTCCAGTCAGTGCCTGGCATACCCAAATGGGCATACTAATTTAACCTTCTGTCTGGTGCAACATTTGAATTGCTGAGTTCAGGCGCAATGTGCCTGACAGGCACAGAGGTAAAAAAACATTATCAACTCCTTGCATGACTCTGTGGTACACCTTTAATGTTTAAAGCACCATTATAAGTGAAATAAGCATTTAAATTTTGTCTTATTTGCCGTGTATACTCCCCTTTACACACCGTCATACAGACCCGGATCGATTCCAGCAAGGAGCGATTTTACAAGCTCTTTAGGCAATTAAGTATTATGATATGTGATGTATTTTAGTAAGTGAATTCTATTTATCAGTGTTTTCTTATTCTGCTAACTTATTTAGCTAAGGACGCTTTTATTTTGCTTTAATGTGCCATTACTTTAACCATACTGAAAAATCCACCACTGATCTGTGAGCATAATTTCGGAAAGCAAAAGGCTGCATCCCAGTGAGAAATGGGTGGTGGAATCCACATGGAAATGTAACGTGGATACCACGTGTTTTTGGTCGTGGAATCAACGTGGAACCCACGTGGAAATTTGGTGGAAAAATTAAAACAGCAGTTGGTGCTGTCCTAAAACCATTAAAACCTCAACCACTCTATATCTAAACCTTCTATATATGTCTACGATTTTTCATGTGCTCTCATGGCTGCCTTTCCACGAATTATATAAAAATAGAATGTGCGATACATTTTCACATAACTAGCGTGGTTTCAGGATGATAAATGACGCAATGTCACCAGAGAGTTAAGTTCCACAAATTAGAAATTCTGTTTAACATTTTATGCTAATCACCACAAATCCACTTGAAATCAACGTGGATTCCACGTGGGTCCAACCACTCAATATCCACCATGTAACACCTAATTTTGAGTGGTTTGTTTTGGTTGTTGGTGTGACGAAATAAAAGCAATAATAAGCAGCAGAGGTGGAGTGAGGTAATTGTTGGGATTGTTGACGGCGCGGGAAGAAGTGAAATGAGGGGACTCGGATTGTGATAGTTATGGCGGACGGGTGTTTCCCTGCTCCCGAGTTTGTATTATTTTAAAGTGAAATAAAATGTTTGAAAGTAACGTGAAAACGAAGTGAAATTAATTGAAACGTTACATTTTGGCGCCGCAACGTGTAGGGCACGACTTCTCGAGAGGATCGAGACCACGGAACGCCTGAGGAACGAGTCGCGTCGTAGAGAGCGGGAATTCAAGATGGCGGGAGTGAAAAAATTTTACGAACTGAAAAAGGCGGATTTACAAAGTTTGTTGAGGGATCGGGGATCAACGACCCAAGGGGCGAAATTTGAGCTGCAGGAGCGTTTAAAGCCACTTTTAATAAAAGAAGGGGTAGATATAGAGACACATGAGTTTGAAATGGAGACGCAGGACCAAGGATACAGTGACCTACGGGTGCTACTAAGACAGATGCTAGAAGAACAGAAGAGTCGAAATAGAAAATGGGAAGAAGAACGGGAGAGTCGAGATAAAAAATGGAAAGCAGAACGGGAGAGGCGAGATAGTAAACAAGAAGAAAGAGACAAAAAGTTGGAGGAGACAATGAAAAGCATCAACGAAGGGCTAGCGGCGTTTCGGCGAGAATGTGAGGGGAGAAAGGAAAAACAAGCGGAGGAAGTGCCCGGGAAGATGGCGGACGAGATAGGACAAGAATCCACCTCAAAGGCAGCTGGGCTAGATGAGGAAGCAGTCCAACGCATCGTGCGTGAGAAAGACGCGAGACCCGGCGTCACAATGACATCCGCGGTACAGTTGAAGGTACCGACGTTCGATGGGAGGCATACATCAGGACCCCGTGAGGAGAATGCGTGGAGGACGTCGGGAGGCGCGTTCCAGCACAACCAGCAGCACGGATGGGACTCGAGGAAGTCGCAGCAGCAGGAGTGGCAGGCGTCGAGCCAGCAGAGAGAGGGACGACGAGACAATGACTTTCTTGGCGATGGATACTTTCACCAGCCGGGCGAGAGATCAGCTGATCAGCGGCCTGCACTAAACAATGTAGCGGAGGCGCGCCAACCGGAGCGACAGCACCTTGTCAATTCCATGATGGCGGAAGGAAGCAGTCACATAACCGAGCTTGGATCGGCGGGAGAAGGTGACTCTGAGAGGATCGCGAGAATATTTAGGATACGTGAAGGTAACGTAAGAAGGGACGAAGGTCGGGTGGAGAGAAGAAGGAGGAAGGAGAAAAGGAGGAGAGTAAAATTTAAAATGGGGCAATTAGATAGGTGGCGAGAGTGGTTACACCCTGGAGAGACGGTGGAAGGGTGATGTGATATGAAGGAAAATGAGGGTAAATACATGTGAAATGGTTTGATATGGATGATTGCAAAAGTGTTTGTTGATTATTTATTAAGTGCAGGGTTGATATTTGTATGCTTGGAATGAATGATGACAGTGATGAGTGAATGAGTGAAGTGAGCAAAGAGGGGGAGTGATAAGTAAAGGAGGTGTGACAGATAGAATAGTGAAATGCCGGTGTGTGAGGTGGAGTGAACTGTGTTTGTGTGATGAAAAGGGGGAGGTTCAAGACTGAAGGCGTTGGGGCCACGCCCGTAACCCATAATACTTTGTTTTTGAAGGCTTTGAAAAAGAAAATTGCATGTCATTCCATTTTCTTTTCCAATGGGGCAAATGTAACACCTAATTTTGAGTGGTTTGTTTTGGTTGTTGGTGTGACGAAATAAAAGCAATAATAAGCAGCAGAGGTGGAGTGAGGTAATTGTTGGGATTGTTGACGGCGCGGGAAGAAGTGAAATGAGGGGACTCGGATTGTGATAGTTATGGCGGACGGGTGTTTCCCTGCTCCCGAGTTTGTATTATTTTAAAGTGAAATAAAATGTTTGAAAGTAACGTGAAAACGAAGTGAAATTAATTGAAACGTTACAACCACTCAACGTGGATTCCACCACCCATTTCTCACTGGGAGTGAAGGGCAACTATAGGGAATTTAAATCTGGAGGCTGAGGTTAATACATGGCGATCCCTTTGGTGCATCATACCCATTATGCTACATCAAGAAAATGGCTATTATCATCAAACCTTCAAAAATTCCATAAGCCACTTTACCAAGTGTAGGAAGAGACTATTTGCATTTTCTGCATACAAACAGGGATGCTGCCTAACAAAAAATATTGGGGGGGGCCCAAACCGGGGATCTTGTCCCGGTAAATTTTATAAGTAGTGAGTTTTAAGTTTTTTAAGCATTTTAGAAGAGTCATATTATCAAAATTAGAACCCTGAGAACTCGAATCTCAATACCCCAGGGAAAATCGACAATCCTGACACATTTTTTCCTCACACCCATACCGAATTTTTGAGGGGGCTCTTGTCCTCTCAGGCCCCATAGAGTCTGTGCCACTACATACAAAGGGTGGCCACTAAAACCTCCTCACATTTCTGGTTTCCCAGACTATTTCCTTTATTCTCTACACCTTCCCATAACAGGTTTTTAACAAGTGTTTATCTTTTTAGGTGATGAAAATGTGATTAAGTACACTTGAATATCAATGTAAAACAAAATTTGTTAATTATTTAACAACAATAAGTGAATTCAAAGCAATAAAATGAATTTTAATAATTGCTCACCATTTGATTGACATGTGGGGAAATGGATTCATTAATACCAAAGATATTCACATGCTATAAAAATAATTTCAACTTTCAGCAAAGGTGATTTTTTTCAGAACTTTGGGGTGATTTTCCATAGAAAACTAAAATCCCTGACTTTCCACATTTTTCAAGAGTAGCAGGCCTGGAATATCACAAAATAATGATACCATATGAGAATATAAGTTCAGCATACCTCTAGTCAGTGATTTCTACCATTGATTGAGAGAAAGATTCAGTACATTAGGAGTTATATGTACATAATTATAATCCAAGATACTCCATGACCATCTACATTTATGTTACAAAATTTGGATTGATGTGTTGGAATTTTAAAATGCTCTACCAGTGGATGAAAATACAATTCTCCACCTCAAAATTTTTTTTATGAAAATGGTCAGATTTGACACAATGAATCATTTTCAAGTTTGCTGAGCTTCATCTCATGAGTTACTATGGAAAGGCGAAGTGTGAAATAGGGATGACCTTAATGCGGGAATGGTAGCTTTTGGGTAAGTGGATGCTTAATGGTTGGGTGATAGTGTCACAGCACCATATCCTCCGGCTTTCTCTTGCAGTTGTAGATCTTTTATTTTGGGTAGTGGAAGGTGTATTTCGTGTGGTGGAGATTGTTCAGGAGATTAATGGCATTCCGTCTTTTCAGCTATGGAATTTTTTTAGAGAGGTACAGAGAGTATTCAGCAGCACTGTAGAGGGGGGAAGCAGTGTGGAGAGATGGTTGTTTAACCCTTCTAGTGCTATCCTTCTTCCCGGGGTGCAGTCGAAAAATGCAGAGGATATTTTAATAAAATGTAGTAGCAACTAGGAAAAATAAACATTATATGGTTAATTTTTTAGATATCTTTAAGCGGTTTTTTTAATAAATGAGATTAAATTGGACAAAATCACAAAATTTTTATATACTGATATATGTTTTTTTTTCAATGTCCTCAAATTTAACAGCAATAACGTAAAAGCTGATATATCGGCACGCCGCACTTTTCAGCTGAGCGGTAAAAGCTGATATATCAGCGTGCAGCACTAAAAGGGTTAACAGCATACTCTCTACTCAGAGCAAGAAAAGAGGGAAGAATGCTTGCGATATGTTTTGATGGGTAGAGAGGTTTGGGGCGGGGTTTTGTTTCCATGAAGAAGGGGAATGCTTGCTTTTCTATTGAAAAGGATCTCAAATTCCTCCAGGGAGTCTAGTAACCTACCTTTCACTTTGAGAGCATATTCTTTTATTCATAGCACCTGCCATTATTAGACAAAATAAAAATAAGATTTCAACCAAAATGTAATGTATATATTTCCACACATTAAAAATAATGCAAAGACTGGCTGACTTGTCACAGGAAGTTCAGGGAACAGATAGAAATTACAGATGAGATCTGGAAAAGACTTTGTATTTAACTATTCTCTGTTGCATTACACATCCAAATGTCTTCCAAGTTACAAATGTACACTAAAGCTTCACATAACCATCACACACAGAATCACATCCCAAATATTAATTCACAAAATGATCTGGGCCAAAAGTTTATATGGACACTCAGTTTCTTCTATAATCATAAACCTTCCTCTGTAGGCAAACATACACTAAGCTCCTCTACCCCCTCTTGAACAGTTTTTTGTGAGCTACTTAAAGAGGGAGACAGCAAGGGAGGATTGGGGAAGTAAGGTTATCGTTATTCCCCATGTAACTGCTCTCATTGCTTCTGCTACACTCTCTGGTGTCATGCTTGCATCACCACATTTTAGAGGATCAATTACACACACAATACTTTCCACCAGTTTATTAATCACAATACAAACTCTGGCCACAACCACATCCGATCCTTGGATCCAACATACATCTTGTCACCTTCAGTCCCTAGCACTTCTGTCACAAAATAAGTAGCACTCAAAATACGATACACCATATTCCACCCCCGCTAGGTTGCAAACCCCTCCATTCAGCCTTGAAGATTAAGGCATACAGGGGCATTGGTTTGCCGAGAGGAGCAGCAAAGTTCACTGATGGTGGTATCACCAGGTTGGCTTTCTTGGATATTCTCAGGATCTGTGGCTGGGGTCACGACAGGAAATGGCGAGTACACGCATGCTGGCAGAGAAGAGTTAAAGGCCTCCAATGTGGAATATGAGGCTGAAGTTGGTGGGTCCACCCTGAATCTGGCTGGCAAACCTAGTAATGGAAAATCATAGGTGTTATTATGCTTAGGAGTGATATGGGGTAGTGGCAAGGATTTAACAGATTGCGTACCGGGGTAAGCTTATGTTTAGAATATAACTTTACCCAATCAAACGTTATGATGCATCAATTCATTATGAATAACGAACAACAACAAAAAACGTACTAACGAATACGTATTGTACGCTTTAAAAATGTTTAGGTTGACACGCCTAAATAACGAGAATCTTCGTCATCCGTCCGGAACGTTCGGGAAAAAAATGACGAGAATTCTCGCCATCCGTACGCAACGTGTTAACCTTTTCCCTACTATACACGTACAGACTGTCCCAAGGGTCGTGTGTCATTTTTGATCTGTAATTTTAGTAACTTTCCATAGAGCAATGTTCATGAAAATTGGCACACTTATGGGGAAAGGTCATAAGTTTTGTTGAGTGCAAGCAAATTTTTCAATTTTGACCATTTGACCTCACAATTTGGGTCCAAACCAAAAATTTTAATTTGCCTTATGGGGTTTCAATGTTGAAAAAATCGAGATAGAAAAATGTCTGAAAACCATTGACCAAGATGTCAATTCTTAGGGTTTTGGACTCGAGAAACCCGAAAATAACACTTTTATTTACGAAAATTCAACCGTTGACCCAGTAAGGTCACCGTCAAGGTCATAAGGGTGACAAAAAGAATGGCATACCAACAAAGGTGTCGATCCACGGGTTTCATAGGGTGCCCAAGTCATTGGTATCGTCCAAAAACCCGTATCATTCATTAATTAACCTCCGAGGGTCATAATGGGGGTCAAAGGTTATAGAGTTAAACGTCGGGCCATCATGACAACCAACGTGTCAAACCATAGGTTTTGAAGGGTGCCAAAGTTGGTTAGGCAGTTCATAGATCCGTATTGTTGGTTTTTTGACCTCCGACGGTCACAATGGGGGTCAAAGGTCATAGAGTTAAACGTCGGGCCATCATGACAACCAACGTGTCAAACCATAGGTTTTGAAGGGTGCCAAAGTTGGTTAGGCAGTTCATAGATCCGTATTGTTGGTTTTTTGACCTCCGACGGTCACAATGGGGGTCAAAGGTCATAGAGTTAAACGTCGGGCCATCATGACAACCAACGTGTCAAACCATAGGTTTTGAAGGGTGCCAAAGTCGGTTAGGCAGTTCATAGATCCGTATTGTTGGTTTTTTGACCTTCGAGGGTCACCATGGGGGTCAGAGGTCATAGAGTTAAACAGTGGGCCATCATGACAGCCAAAACGTGATACCATGGGTTTTAAAGGGTGCCAAAGTCGGTTTATCAGTTCATAGTTCCGCAAATCAGATTTTTTTGATCTCCGAAAGTCAAAATGGGGTCAAAGGTCATAGAGAAAATATGTAATGCACCTACCCCCCCTTCCTTCCAAAATTTTTCATTTCCTCGCAGTCTTTTCCGACAGGCCTCCTATGCCCTCTTAGCTTCACGCCGCAGTTAATCATTTATTTCTCTAAACATTCTTTTGATTAGCTGCTCAAAGTGAAAGACAAAACTCCGTTTAAAAATATATTTGCTATGTCTGAAACCATAACGTAAAAGATAAAACAAATGGATAAATCCAGATTTTATTTTATTGTATAATGCAATGTGATAAATATTTAACAATCAAAGAGAAATATCATAAAACGACAAAATTAATTGGATTATAAACTGAAATATGAACATGGAGTTTTCATTGTGCTAGTCAACCATCCTATAGCAGAAATGGTTTTGATTGCCATGCTCTTCTTCTCGAAGCGGCACCATTACACTTTCCGGGCTTCAAGTTTAGAATATTTAAATTTTGTTATAACGCACACCTGGTATTGTCCAGTACATGCTGCGCGGACAATAGTGCTCAGCGGCAAATGCATCTTAATGGAAACGCCAAGACGAAGCCATAACTACATGTCTCTGCTTTGATGAGATTGTTGGGTGTTCAAAAATCTCATCAAAGCAGAGACATACCCAAACAATTTGCAAGTTTGAATGTGAAGTGAGGTCCTGATAAATTTACTGCCGGTAATGTTTGCAGGACGAGGGACAGGCATGGGGAATTGCGGTCCTTACAGTCAAACTGGGACTTTTTCTTCACTACTTTTTTAACATATTTTTAGGACTTTCATGGGAGAAACTCGCAACCCTTAACTTGAACCTTACCAATGGAGGTCAAATACTTAAATGAAAAGCGGCATAAATGGATTTTGCTATTTGCTTGTTAGTCTTTAACCCTTTCACTGCTGTGGACGTACCTAGTACGTCCGCACGGCAGACTGCTGTGGACGTACTTTTTTGTCGTTCCTGCCATGCGGTCGGCACTTTCGCCGAAGCACTCCGAAAGGTTGCTAATCCGGGACCCGGAATCCTCGACCAACTCACCCACGCAAGACCGTCTCATCAACCCTACCTCCCAAAAAGTGACCGCTCTGACTGCAATTTGAAAATCAATCAGTCAATCCGATCATCAAAAAATAATTACTTGCATTGCACTCCAGCCAAGTAGGGAATCAAGTATGTCTTTGAACCGTGTTTCTGTGATGAAAAATAACGATTTTGTTAACTTTGCTAAATTGGCTATTGGCTATTTTCCGGTTGTCTGCAGCCACATTTTTAACAAACTTAACTAAATCGTTATTTTTCATCGCAGAAACACGGTTCAAAGACGTACTTGATTGTTTGATTGGCAGGAGTGCGATGAAAACAATCTTTTTGATGATCGGATTGATTGATAGGTTTTCAAAATGAAGTCAGAGCAGCCACTTTTCGGGAGGTAGGCCCCCAGCTGGTAGGGTCGAGGAGACGGTCCTGCGTGGGTGAGCTCGTTGAGGATAGGGCTGCGGATTAGCGACCCTTCGGAGGGTGTACCACACCAATCCTAAAAGTACCTGCTCCATGGACCCATGAAACGCATTTTAACCTTTTTGCCGCATGTGAGGAGTAGGTTTTCGGAGATTGAACAGCAGCGAAAGGGTTAAAACCACTGGGATTTCAGCATAGTTATCAAGAAAATCCTATGTGGCGTTAGACCTCCTCAGGACCTTCTTTGAAGAGAGATGTAGTGGAAGAATGTGGACACAGAGTCGGGCAAAAGGATGTCTAGGGAAATAAATAATCAACAACGGCGTGAAACTAAGAGGGCAAGGGAGGCTTGTCAGAAAAGACAGTGGATATGTGTACGATGCCACTCACTTGGTCACCCTTCAAAACCTTTGGTTGGGATAATTATTTTCCCTATGATTTCAAAACATACATCTATGACCTTTGACCCCCATTATGACGCTCAATGGTAAAAATCGACAATATGGATCTACGAACTGCAAAACTGACTTGGGCACCCTTTAAAACCCAGGGTTCCACATTTTGGCTGTCATGATGGCCCGCCGTTTAACTCTATGACCTTTGACCCCCATTGTGACTGTCGGAGGTCAAAAAACCAACAATATGGATCTATGAACTGCCTAACCGACTTTGGCACCCTTCAAAACCTATGGTTTGACACGTTGGTTGTCATGATGGCCCGACCTTTAACTCTATGACCATTGATCCCCATTGTGACCGTCGGAGGTCAAAAAACCAACAATACTGTGACGGAATGCCTTATTTTGTTTTTTGTTGCTAAGTGGTTTATTTATTTTTTGTGTAATATAATTTTGTATCGCTTGAATTGTATAATTTTTCAAATCATGTTGACTCGGAGAACAAGTGAAAGGCGAAAATGTAGTTCGCTCAGTTCCCCGCTAACGTCGTCACTGTACGTGAGAGGTGCAGACGACGTTAGTGCGGGGGAACGATGGGTAAAACACGATAGGATAAAAGGCCGAGCACCGGCGAGAGAGAACAAGGTGAACAGTCGGAACGCACCTGGGAGAAGGAGAGTGACGCACAACAGAGGAGAGAAATTTAAAAGGCACTACAGCGGAAATGCACCAAAGAGAAGGAAAGGCTGAAGAGGGCCTTGAGTAAGCTGCTACCGGACCGGAGAAGCTGCTACTGCATGTTCCTGGGCGCTGAAGGGTCGAATCTTTGGAGGAAGCACTGGCCACGTTTTGCAAACGCAATCAGCCGGCTGTTGGCCCGAGTGGCTTCTGGCCCAGATCCCCGCCGCAGAATAGAAGCGTAAGCTAACAATGCCCCAATTTCCCTATTTTCTTCTCGTGAAGCTGGTCATAGCTAAAATAGTGTGCCCCCAAAAAAGTGAGTGTTTCGTGCTCTCTCTCTATCTCTCGTCCGAAGAAGAGGAATGACCAGTGTTTTTGTGTCAACCCTTCATTGTTCTCTGTTTTCTCAAAGTTGCATTGACGATAATTCGTCTTTCTCAAGCAAAAACTGACATTGCTAAAGAGTGTTGATCTCATCATTGTAAATGGGTTGCTATTTAAATTGCCTTAAAGACTAAAATACCTCTTTTGTTTTCGAAGGCATTACTTAATTGTTCTGAATTTCATTGTTTAATCAATATTGTGTATAAGGGTTTATTGAGTGTCAGGGTATATTCGTGTTTAAAGGTATATTTTGTGTTTTTTGGAGGGTATTCCAATGTCTATGGGGTTATTTGTTGTTGTTATTTTGTTAATGGTTCATTAAAAGTGATTTATGGTAAAAGGAAAAGAACTGGAATTTAATTTATTTAAGGTGGGAGTTTGGTCACACCCCTCCACCAATTTTACTAGCTTTAGTGCAAATCCAATGGCGCTGGCCGCCCGAAACCGGTGTTCCCTAACCCCGGATCGGAGGAGGGGAGTGGTAGACAGAAGCAGTGACTCCTCCGACTCAGGGGGAAAAACAAATACGTACGTATCGTCTCGTTTGCAAAACCCACTCGTCCTAACGCCTTCGGAGAAAGGGTGTGGGGGGGTTTGGGGCAAAACCCTACCAGGGAGACGGGACCGGCACAATACGGACCTATGAACTGCCTAACCGGCTTTGGCACCCTTAAAAACCTATGGTTTGACACGTTGGTTGTCATGATGGCCCGATGTTTAACTCTATGACCTTTGACCCCCATTATGACCCTCGGAGGTTAATTAATGAATAATACAGGTTTTTGGACGATACCAATGACTTGGGCACCCTATGAAACCCATGGATGGACACCTTATTCTTTTTGTCACCCTTATGACCTTGACGGTGACCTTACTGGGTCAACGGTTGAATTTTCGTAAATAAAAGTGTTATTTTCGGGTTTCTCGAGTCCAAAACCCTAATAATTGACATCTTGGTCAATGGTTTTCAGACATTTTTCTATCTCGATTTTTTCAACATTGAAACCCCATAAGGCAAATTAAAATTTTTGGTTTGGACCCAAATTGCGAGGTCAAAAGGTCAAAATTGAAAAATTTTGCTTGCACTCAACAAAACTTAGGACCTTTCCCCATAAGTGTGCCAATTTTCATGAACATTGCTCTATGGAAAGTTACTAAAATTACAGGTCAAAAATGACACACGACCCTTGGGACAGTCTGTATATATACGTGTGGACGTTTCCTGACCCAGGAGACGGTGGCCGTATATTTACGTGTGAGATTTTGCTAGCCAAGAGAACGAAATCCGTATATATATGTTTTCTAGCTCTCCCCCGTTTAGGATGATCGCGGGTTTACGACGTCTTTGTTTCGGGACCCAACCCTGCGGGGTTAAGGATTTACCCTCGGAATCCAGGAGCAGGTACCCGGACCCCTCGTCCTTTATAACCCCTCTTAGGGGTAAGGGACAGCGGTCATTCAATTGTTTATACAGTCAGGTTTCAAAATAAATATTTGTTCATTTCTCAAGAAAAATAAACTAAGAATTGAATTATTTGTCTTTTGAGCAGCGTTTACAATTTTTAAACGAAATTCTACGACAAGTATTAACCTATATCTTGAGTTATGTATAAACATCAACATGGAAATTGTTGTTGCGTTAAATGCATTAATAATGGCCTTAGAACTTCGTTTAAAATTTGACAATGCTCAGATAAAAATGAGGAATTCAATTCGAAGTCTGTAATTTATGTGCAAGCAGCAATTATCCATTTGCTAAATACATAAGTTGACCGCGAACCAATGCTGCAGGTATGGTCGTATACCCGGAAAGGAGGGAGCACAACTACTCTCAGAAGAGTCTTTTGGGGCTCAGTACAGCAGTCATGCTAAGACGAAAACTCCGCCGTCCCGAAAGGGTTAATTTGGTTTTATTGGACTAGTCAGATTTCACCTCCAGTTTCTACCTTGTACATCAGTTAGCTAACTCTTCTCTGAATGATCCCTAGAACATATATGTACAGGCTCTCTTTTTGGGTTTATTCTCACCAGCACTACTTCCTCACCTAACACTTGGATAGCCATGAATGTAATGTAAGTAAGGGGAATGGATGACCGAGGAATGAGAGGATGGTGTAGGCCTTGAAGTAAAACATAAAGTCTGATGGGCTTGACCCAAAGGAAGGGGGGAATTATCAACCACTACAAGGAAACATTTCTGCTCCATTACACCAAAATCTACAGGGGGCTGGTGTGGTTGGAAAACAAAATTTTGAACCCCTTGAATGTTTCTATGATCTTCAGTACTCGAGCTCAGTTCCTTATTTTAAATGGTTTGAAACACCCTGGTATAGAAAATTTAATAAAATGGTTTGAATCAAAGGATGGGTCGTCACCAGGCATTAATTGTAAAGGAAAACCAGAAGTACGAAACAAATTATATTAAAATTGAGACCTTTAGCAAATTTGTTCCACATGACATATAGAAGGCTTATGTACACTTCTTACAATTATCGACCACAATAAGGAAACTTTTCTGCTCCATTACACCTAAATCTACACGTACGTAGACCAACCATTATCCATAGACCAAGCTACATTTGCCGAAAAATCTGGTCTGAAATTTGAAATTGTCACTGTTCACAGTTAAAACCACACCTTCTATACCCTACTCATATTTGGCCACCAACATACAGAGCAAGCTAGAGCCTTTATTCTCCCAACACTGAGATGGGAATCATGTAATAATCTCAAAAATGTCTCTATGAGGTACTTAGGAATAATTACCCTAGAGCCCATCTGAAGGCAGCCATTTTTCAAGGAATTCTAGAACCTTTCTCAGAAAAATGAAGTGATGGCATGACCCTCAACATAATTAGGCCAACTTTACTAAAAAAACCAATAACCTTAATTACTAGTACATCTGTGGCAGTTTCTACAGCAACTTAACTGTAAGTCAATAGGAAATTAATAAGGAGCACATTTTCAGCACAGTCTTCTGAGGCAATGGGGAGCCTAGATGGTGCATCAGCAAGACACATTAAGACAGACTCACGATATGCCATTTTATATTGATATAGCTAAAACTATGGCAAATCTTTGAGGTCATGCAGTCAACACATTAAGAATACCTTTGTCAGAAGTAAGGATATGGTGAAGAGGCTGATGATCACTGATAAGCACAAACTTCTGGCCATACAGATATTTAACTGCAAAGATGCCATAGCAAATGGTGAATTTAAAGCTAATAACTGAAAAAGGGATATTTTTGAATCACAACACTGCAGACACATTAATTCTCATATGCTTCAATGAACTTTTTCCAAATTAAAAGCACTTAAGATGGGAAAGAAAGCCACCAGGCACATCTACTCAAACTTCACACATCTCAACAAAAAGAAGTGATTATTTGTGGAATGATCAAATCCTGAATCAGTCACACCTATCTGCACTGTCTTTTCTCATGCGCCTCATGCAAATAGACACCAACTGCCAACTTATTGCCTGTGCATGAGTCAAACATAGATGTGGATTTAAGCACAGTCACAAAAGTGGGTCTACCTAAGGGTTCGAAACAAATAATAAGCTACTAAAATTCAATATCAATTTATGTGAAGAAGCATAAGCAGTTTTAAAGATTTAAGACCAATGGGATGGGCTCACAACACAAATATTAAAATGTAACGCTCAAACTTCTCATGAATGTATAGACAATATTCATAATTTACATAGTTACATGACACAAAACTTTGTTATCAATCAACCTTTAAGGAGATAAAAATAAGGTTGAGTGCAGTGATAATAAGTAAAGGTCATCTCTGTTGACCAATCCGTTCAACCTATTTACCTTCCTCCCTTCCCCTCCAAGCCTGGTATTAACACATTATGGTCCGCACACGTGTTTTTACGTGTTTCCGCCGCCAGCGCTTATGTGCCGATCACGCGTTTTTACGTTTTCATGCAGTGTAGTCTCCTGCTGACCTCTACGGATTTATTTGGAACTATTTCGACCTAGTTCTGGCAGTTCTGGTTTGCGCGTCTTCAGGTAGCTTTACTGTTTGTTTTTGGGAAAGTTTTTCTTATTGACGTCTTTTTTATCGACGTTATAATAGTTTGAACATATATTGAGGCCTATGGCATATAATATGACCGGCCCCAATGGCTAGTCTAGTTTAAAGGGTGCCGGACCAAGAGGTGTTAATTGATGTGATAGACCTCTGCAGAGTTCACCTTATGATGACGTCTTATGTTAAAACCATGGTCGTGTAAATGTGTGAATAAATATTTCATGTGAAAGTACCAAGTTTCTTCTTTTTCATTTTTCATATAGGCAAGATACTTGAGCATATTTCTAGAATTTAAGAAAGCTTTTGACACGGTAACTCACAAAAAACTTTTATACAAATTACAGTCATGTGGATTAAATGAAAATGATAAACTAGATGTGACTTTCTGAATGATTGTAAACGAAAAGTAGTTCTTGACAGAATTGGCTCTGATGCTGTAAAAGTAACATCAGGTGTTCCACAAGGAAGTGTGATCGGCCCCCTTTTGTTCATTATATACATAAATGACCTCTGCTCCTGAATTAGCAGTAAAGTACATTTATTTGCTGACGACGCTGTCATCTATCATGAAATTAGTGATCACTCTGACTAAGAAATTCTATCATCAGATTTAACACATTCAATGCGGATGATATTTTCGCCGAAACCTCCAGTGAGGGATGGGTGATTTTCCTTCATAACAGTGGTCTTTGAAGTAATACAACAGAATTTGCAATTTTTTTTGTTCCTATTTCACGCAATTTGTAAAAAACCTTAATGACATACATGTATGCCACCCGTCACCAGTAATTGACAATTCATGCAACCCGCATTACACACATGCAATTTTCCTTGTATGATAGAGTGAACTTTTCATATTTCAGTTTATAATACTTATTCTACCGTTGATTCCTTAGGTTAATGACGAAAATATCTTGGAATTAGTCTTTACGTGTATTTTTTTGTTTCAACGGCCGTAGATTTATTTTTTCAAGTCACAGAAGTAGAACACACATTGAACGGCAAGAAAAATATAAATTTATGGAATAAACATTTTTTTTAATCAAAGCAAATCTATATTACCTCAGAGTTATTGCAAAATTGAAACATTTCAATAAAAATTCTCTCAAATTTTTATGATATATTTGAAAGCAAGGCCTTAGACAGAGCCCTGGTTGACCTTCACATTCTGGGCAAATCGTAGTCACTGTCCTACGGATGCCTTCACGGTTAGCAGAGAAATGAAGAGCCTGCATCATTCCTAAAAACCTATCACGGCACATTTTCTCCCGAATATCGGTACTCGCACTAATTCTGACCTCCAATCGTTCGGAATCGTGTTAACCCTAATTGCGCCCATGTGGAGAAGAAGGCCCAGCCAAGTTTCCAGTTCTCCCTGCCCAACGGCTTCCAATCCATTATGCCCTTAGTGAACGCCCTTGGTGAAGGATTTCGGAAGAAAATGCTTTCTGAATATTTCTCCGTCTACGAGAGGATTATTTCAATGAAAATATCATTTGCAAGTTGAAATACTCTCTGGGAGTGCCGCTGGTAGGGAGGGACTCCGACCTTGAGCCTTAAAAATTATCCAGCAAAATAGTACAATTTGTGTAATGGAGTGTTGCATATGTGATTAATATGTTAGTTTTTATGAAAATTTAGACTGTATCTGTACCTAACACTAGAATGTATAAATGACCTACAAAATGAAAAAACCATAATGATCAGAGATCAAGTAATCGATGTGGAGCAATGACTGAGAAAATATGCCATAAAATTAGGAAAAAACCCAAAATATGTAAAAAAAAACGTAATTGCAAAAATTATTTTAAAATTATTAATCAAGTGTAAAATACGACCTTAAGGACCGCATGGAAACATTTTGGAATAATATAGTAAGTTTTGAGACGGGAATACACGTTATTAACAAAAACTAAGTCTGATAATAATTTTTGTGGTTGCACATAAGATATGATTAAATTAAAAAATAAGATAAAAATACTATTCCAAGGGAATAAATAATGATTAAATGCCGTAATGCTTAAAATACCTCTGAGTCTATCTATTCTTTTCCGCAATTTCATTTACAAAGCTAAGGAAACAAATAAACGAGTAAAATAATACAGACCAATACTGTACATCATGTAATGCAGTGTTGCATACGCGATTAATATGTTATTTTTTTATGAAAAGGAAGAAAATGTGCAACTAACCCCAACACGTATGAATAACTCAGAAAATTAAATAAAATCGAAATGAATAGAGGATTGGTAATTGACCTAGAGAAACGAATGAGAAAATATGCCGTAAAAGTAGGAAAAAGACCCAAAAAAAATCACCCAGGATAAACGTAATTTGCATTAATAAAAAATGTTCCTAGAAAAAGAAATTCAAATATAATATCATTAACTGAAGCACCGCACTAAGATCATTTTTTTATAATGTAGTGAGTATGAAACGGGGATAAATATCTTTAATAAAAAAGTTAGTCTAATCATAATTTTTGTGATAGCACATAAAATATGAATAAATTAAAAATGAAGGTAAAAAAAATATAAAAAAATAATCCATATGTAAGACATGATCATGATATTTACGATAAGAACAATGGAAAAGAGGTGAAGGAAATGAAAAGAAAAATCTTAATCTGCCAAATTGCTCCAAAAAATAGCACTAAAGTAAACAAAAAAACACTTAAAATGAAGGAACACGTAGAACTAGAAACGGACACTTCCGCAATGGTGTAAGGTCACTCCCGAACTGCGGGAGGGTGAAAAAGTAACGCTAGGCGCGCTCGGAGCGCCCTAGTGACCAGCGGAAAAACGAACTCCCGAAGACATACATTTATGTCATCCGCCTTCATTGCATATATATATGTCATCCGCACTGAATGTGTTAAGCAACGTTCATTTGTGGAGCCAAGAGTTGGGACTTGAACTTAATCTGAGCAAATACATGTCTGCACATTTTTTGCGGAGTTCATCCAATTTTAACCATGTTTATGCTGTGGTTGCTATTAACATGAAGGCAACAGATGAAGTGGAGCTACGATAACCTCGAACCTTTCGTGGGCAACACATAAGAAATATTTGAGGCATAGCCCTGAAGAAATTAGGATTCGTCAAGCTTATTGTGGGAAGATTTTCGGATGAGAAAGATAAAGAAAGGTGCTATAGCGCACTCGTCCAACCGCACCTTGAATATGCAGCGAGCGTATGGAATCCGGTGCAGAAAGATTTAAGCCGCAAACTGAATAAAATACAAAGGAAGGCTGCCCGTTTAGTCAAAAACTGCTATGGGCATACAGACAGCATTACCCAGATGTTAAGCGAATTAGGCTAGGAGCCGCTAGAGGCTCGGAGGCTGCGTGCTAGGCTTAGATTACTTGAACAATTGAGAAAGGATATCCTTAATAGCGACACGGAGAACATAATATTAAAGCCGCACTGTATTTCCAGGTCCCACAGAAGCGATAAATTAAGAGAGATGTTTTGTCAAACAGATAGATATGGGAATTCATTTTTCCCCTGAACCATAAAGGACTTTAATAAATGCTTGTCATAAGTTCCTTAGAGCACTTCTTTTTTCACTTTGATAAATGGTCACACAAAGAGGAAACATTTTCCACCAAATACAGTCAGATAACATCACTAGTGCCATACATACCAAATTCTCAATTTTCCAACCTCTACCACATTGTTTACTGTAGAGTTATAGTCAACAGCCCAACTGACACTGCTGCCAGTATCTTTTTCAGGTACATAACGGCAGTCCACAATCTTGGCTCTTTTTATGAACAGGCTCTTCCCAACAAGGGTTCATCGCTGCTCTCCTATTGGCACATTTCAGGGCAATAACTGGAAAATGGAGAATTTTGTATCAAAATATCATGCAAATTTTCATTCTAACATACCTCATTGAACTTTGCACAATTTAATATCAGTTGTGACGAGAAAGAAATTAGTCAAGCATTTCTATTCCCTTCCGTACTCTGACCGAGGAGACACAGTGGAAGTGAGGAACTTAATTCCCTCCTCCCTCACCCTCACTTGGTGCATTGCTACTCAAAAAAATGTATAAAAGCACCGAGAACAGGGAAATGTATCACACATATTTTTCTGCATAATATGAATTCTAACAGTTATGGAGCACCATGTAATTGATGTCGCTAGTAAAATTTTCAAACGTTGACCTAAGCCTATTCATATGAGAATGAGGATATAATCCAATAATTCTAGATAAACGAGCAAATAATACTTCAAAGAACATATTCAAAACAGCCGCAATACTATCCACGAAAAGACACAATCACTGACGACTTGCATTGATTAGTATAAAAATATAATAAAAAAATAAATGATCATCGTAAGAGTGAGCAAGCTTATTTTATACTAGAAAAGAATCAAATATCAATTTAAATACACATACTTTTCAAATGATTCCATATAAGATGAAATACAAAGGCTCATGACATCATCAAACAGGTTAAAATAAAACATCACTTATGATTTGAATCCCTTAGACATGAATTGAATTATAATGCATGACTATTATGGTAATAAAATGTTGAGTCAAATATAATTTTACACACCAAGTTTTATTCTTCAATGGTCTCCATTCTCCATCACTGTGCCCACAACCAAGCAGGTATCAGAGCATTGGCTTGGAAAGGTGCGCTTTACGATTAGATATACGTAAAAGAACATCATTCCAAGGAAATGCCCTAAATATTTCTATGACGGCCTGGGGCACTCATTTTCTTCAGTTAAGTTCTACAATGCAACCTTTACCTGAATTTTCCCTAGACAGCCTTCAGTTTATTCACAGTCACAAAATACTACTTCACACCATCATCCAGACCTTTATTTATGCATGCTATGGTGAGATCATAATTTGAACCACTTTGACAGGAATTGAATTAGAATGCATAACTATTATGATAATATGTAGCAACATTGAGTCAATTGTAATTTTCCACGCAAATTTTTATTCTTCAAGCATCTCCATACTCCGACATTGTGTCCGTAAGGAAGCTGGTATCAGGGCATAGGCTCGGAATGGCATATTTAACCATCTGATTTACATAAAAGACCATCATTCCAAGCAAATAATATGAAAATTTTTATGGAGGCCTGCGACACTCATTATCTTCGCTGAAAACCTATGATGGAGCTCAAACAGAATTCTCCCTTCAGCCAGCCATAAGTCTTTTCACACTTTTAAATTCTGCTTAACATAATCTTGATTCACCCAGGCCGTGGATCACCCAGGTGGTTAATTTTTTCTGCCACTGTACAGTAATGTTGGAACCCTGAGACATGTTGGGCGATAGAATATCCAAAAGAGCATCTTTAATAAGCCTCATCATTGTTAAATCATAGATTTTATTGTATTATCAGAGTACAAGTATGCTCCATTAGCAACAGCACACTTCTGCAGGTGATTTTTCCATGCTTCGTTTGTTCCCTGGATGTGAACAACTGAAAAATCCTTCAGAGCTTATGAAGAATCCGTTTTGGCCAAATCCAGGGTTTGTGGTTACTGAGCACCTGGTAAAAAATGGCATGGTAACGATTCCTTAGCCTCTTTAACTCTTGCCAGAGTATATGGAGAGACTGATATCTGTATCACCATCATAATCGTACGATTACACCACTAGGCCACTTCAACTGCTTGGAGAAAGAGGTTTACAATATTGAAAATATAAACCAACAGTGAAAACCGGGGAAAGTACGCAGTAAATGCACAAGAAATGATCATTAAATCCAGTGCAAATCGAAACAGAAGGATCAATTTGCAAGTAACATCTCCCTCTGAGTGAATATCTCCTCACTCGCAAACGAAATATTTTCGGTGAGTAACCAAGGAAAACAGAAAGAGTAAGGGAAACTAAAATTCCTTGAGCAGCAGAAGTGGCACCACAAACTTTGTCCTAGAACTTTTGAAAGTGACTGTACCTCTGGTTTGGTGGACACTCAAATAAGAAATTTTTTCCTTGGTTCTCTTTGACATTGAGGACAATATTTGTCTTTTAAATGCAATTTCATAACATTAAACTTACCAAATATTAACCATAAAGGAGATAGAAATGTTGTCAAGCTGCATTATTATATTCAAATAAATAAAGCAATATGACAGATTTTACATTAATTTTATCATTTAACCCTTTCACTCCTGCAAACGTACCTTTTCTTCCAGGATGGGCATGGTACACCCGCCGAAGGGTTGCTAATCCGGAACCCTTTCCTCGACGAGCTCACCCTTGCTGGCCCGTCTCTTCAACCCTCCAAGCAGGGGGCCTCCCTCCCAAAAAGTGTCCGCTCTGACTGCAATTTGAAAATCAATCAATCAATCAGATCATCAAAAGATGATAGTTTGTTTGCATCGCACTCCTGCCAATCAAGCAATCAATTATGTCTTTGAACCGTGTTTCAGCAATGAAAAATAACAATTTTGTTATCGTCGCTAAGAACGTGGCTGCGGACCACCGGAAAATGGCAACCGCACTTTGGAATGGGCAAGGTTATCTGTCGCAGACTAGGTGGAACCATGAGGTATGAATTATGTGCCTTGTGGTCTCTAATACCAGCCTCAGTTCTGATTAAGCACTCTGAAATATTCGCCAAGGGGTCAAGTATGTTGTCACCCCTGGTAGGTGTATACGGGACCTATGTATATGTACGAGATGGCCAAATCATGCTCAAAATTCACTCAAATAGCCCTCTACCTTGCCCATTCCAAAGTGCTGTTGCCATTTTCCGGTGGTCCACAGCCACGTTTTTAGGCTAAGTTAACAAAATCGTTATTTTTCATCGCAAAAACACGGTTCAAAGACATACTTGATTGGCAGGAGTGCGATGAAAACAATCATTTTTTTATGATAGGATTGATTGATTGATTTTCAAATAGCAGATAGAGCGGTCACTTTTCGGGAGGGAGGCCCCCTGCTCGGAGGGTCTAAGAGACGGGCCAGTGAGGGTGGGCTCGTCGAGGAAAGGGTTCTGGATTAGCGACCCTTCGGAGGGTGCACATCCTGGAAGTACCTCTGCTCCACGAAACGCATTTTAACCTTTTCGCCACATGTGAGGTGAAGGTTTTTGGAGATTGAACAGCAGCGAAAGGGTTAAGGTTCACCTTTAGAATGACATAGGGGATAAGATATTCATATACAGTGGAACCCCGATTTATCGTTCCTGCATTCATTGTTCGCCGCTCCTGGTCCCAAATTAAGTTCCATAAAGACAATGTAATTTTTTCCCGCATCTATCGTTCCCCGAAGAACCGTTTTCACGCATTGATCGTTCGAACATCGCGGTCCCGTCGTATAATTTTCCCGCATCCATTGTTTGACAAAAATAAGACGAAGTGTTTACAACGTGTTGTTTATCTCTAATAACGACAGACACAAAGTTTGAATCTTCCCCAGGAGATTGAAATACGATAGGGAGAAGCTGAGCACCGTGGGATAGTTACATTATCGTGTTTCCCAAGATCCGGTATCCCCCTCCATTCAGCACTCGCCTCTTCCCATCTGAAGCTTTCCTCTTCTCCGAAATAAAAAAAGGTCCCAGCTCGAGCAGGGATCGTATTACGAAGACCTTAGCTTCGAAAGAAAATATCAAGTTACTCGAGAACAAAAGAAACCTTTTTCACGCTTCCCCCTTTCTCGACCACTGACTTTTTTTTAGCTGACTCGCTTCAAAGATTCACACCTCTGGAGGTCAACTGCTGCATGAATCACCGATTAGCCTGAAAGGTGTGTAAAAATGAATTTCGGCAATTGATATTATATTTTTATTAGATTGAGATATTAGTGATGTGCACGTAATTCAAAAAAGAATGATACTAAACACAACGTATTTCTAACGTTATTTAACCATTTCAAGCAAGGAAATAGTTGGAATAATACGATGGTGATTTCTGGCGAATATCGATATCCTCGCAGCTGATAGTGAGCTTCACGGCAGTTGATGTGGATTTTTTTTCGAAAACGCGTCTGGTTACAATTTATGAGTTACGCTACAAGTCTCACTAGTCTGAGGTGCTAACGAAGCGATGTCTGCTCAGGATATTTTGTTTCTACCTACTAGCAATCTGAATTCATCTACTCATCTAGAGCTACGCGACTTATTGTTAGAAATGAGTGGGTAAGTGGCCTTCTCTGTAGGATAAAAAATTTGCGCAGTCTTATGGTCATGCTTCACCCTCTGCAGTAAGCTCTGCTTACGCCGTACGCGATAGCATTAGTGCCGAATTTTACCTCGTACGAATGGTTCCGTACTTTCCATTGTGGGTTGACTTAAAACCGGCGAGTGTTTTCCGTGTGGGTTCTATAGAGTCCAGTTTCATTTTTATTAGTTTTATTCTATTTCGTCTTCGGACCATGGCCCTTTCAAAGACACGAGTGAGAACTTTAAAAGATATGTAGACTGAAAATAATTGAAGACGAAGAAAAGAATCCGGGCTAGAAATGCGTGAATATTACAGCACGCCTCGGTATGTCCGCTAGTACATGACGGCAGGGGTAGGGGTAGAGCGAGATCCCTGGTGAAAACTAGAAGTGGGATGAAGCCGAGGATCAGTTGGGCGTGCCGCTGACGATTAACGCCACATTGCCTCAATCATATTAAAAATTTAATTGCAAGAAAGGAACATTTCAAATAATAAACTATTTTTGGCCTTCTTGATCCATCTCATAACCAATCACTGCGATGGCAAAATCGGTTGTTTGAGGCATAACACGCACATTTCTCTTGTAAATACGTATACTTGAAATGGCATTTGATGGATAAGAATTTTTACATCGGACAAAAATGCATAATAGCAGTGAAAATTCCGAGTGGAGAGAAACATTTTTTAGCAAGGCTTTAGGCGCGCTCCATCAGGATATTTGAAAGAGATATACTCCGAATCAACAATATGACCTAAGTGTTTCGATAAAGGAATAATATTCCTGTAGTCAGCTAAAATCTTTTTTAAATCCATGAATGAATGTCATAATTTGCAAAAATCCAGCGTTTCCTGGGACATAGGCAACCCGGACAAACAATCCCGCATTAATCGTTTTCCCGCATTCATCGTTTTTTTCATCCATCCCCCTGAAAAACGATAAATCGAGGTTCCACTGTATTAACCCTTTTAGTGCCAGCCCATTTTTCCTGGTTTGCTGAAGAATGCCAGGCCTTTTGTTGCTGAATTTGTAGGTTTGCGCTAAAAAAATTATACAAAGCCTAATATGCATTTTC
Organism: Ischnura elegans; assembly: GCF_921293095.1. Taxonomy (NCBI): domain Eukaryota; kingdom Metazoa; phylum Arthropoda; class Insecta; order Odonata; family Coenagrionidae; genus Ischnura; species Ischnura elegans. Next base: position 51,182,838 of record NC_060259.1, read on the forward strand.
TGAAACTAATTTTTTTTTTTCGTTGACTCTCAATACTTATGGGTATGTTAAAGCATGATAGATACAAAAAAATAGAGACAAAATCTATACGAAGATCAAAAAATAAAAGGCATCAGTGCAAAATAAGCCGGGCCGATAAATCGGCCCTTGGCACTCTTCGCATATACTACCCAGGCCGATGGATCGGCCCCCTGGCACTATAAGGGTTAAGCTACGTCCATGCACAAGAGAATAAGGAAATAATGCCAATTGAATTTTTCAGCAAATTTGACATTTGCAGACTATTTCATCATATTGTGTGAAATATCCATAGAGAAAAAGTCATTCGTCTTGACCAGGATTCAAACCTGGATCCACCAATTTCCAATCGAGTGCTTTAGCCAGTTAAGCTACTGAGTCATCATTTCTCCCTGTGGATATTTGTGGACACAACCGGACAAGGTTTTATGAACTGCTAAAGCATATGATGCCACAAGCAGTCCAAATGGTGTGCACAGTGCCACAGCCGGGGAGCAGGCCCGGACTTGGAACACACAGAGGTGTTTGCTCTTGACTAGTCCCGATATACTTAAAACTATTTCATCATATTCTTTACATTCCATACACAGCAAAGTTCTCTGACTTTTCAGGTTTCCCATTAGAGTGGCCACCCCAAATGTAAGGATATTGCAAGCAGACCTGCTTGGACCCTACATTGAACAATAAGTCAGGCGGAATACATAAACATATACATATTCTTAAGACATCTTCATACTCCATCACTGAGTCCACCAGGAAGTGGGTATCAGAGCATATGCTTGGAAGTAAGTATCTTACTATCAAATATAAGTAAAAACACATCATTCCAAGGAAATGCCCTGAAAATTATTGTGAAGGCCAGTGACACTCATTATCTTCAGTCAAGTCCTAGTTAGCTCTCAAGTCAATTCTCCATCACCTAGCCATCAGTCTTTTCACACTCACAAAAGTCTTCCTAACATCATACTGATTCATCCAGGCCTTTCATCACCGATTTGGATATTGTCAATGGTTATAAAAAGATCAACTAAACAACATTACAAATTTATATGAATGCAAAAACGCAGCTTAAGCATTTTAATAAATTTTTAATCGTAACCTTATAGAACAAAAAAGTTACTAAAAATACGCAACAAATGTGGAGTCCAAATCAACAATTAAAACATAAATATGATCAAAATGATTACAGTACTATTCAAGAAAAAGCCCCATGACAAGTCACATGCTATGATTAAGTACAAAATCTAAAATGAAAGAATACACGATTGATGATAAAGGTAGTTAATTAAAGAAAACCATCGATGATTAAACAAAATATATTCTTGCAATGATTCCATTTGAGATCAAATACAAGGAATCATGCCATCAACCAGCACGTTAAATAAAACACCATGAATGGTATGATTCCCCTGGAAATGACGTGAATTATAGTGGATAATTAATATGATAATAGAAACATCAAGTCAAAATAATCTCCCAGACAAATTTGTATACTGCAAGGATCTTCATACTCCGCCATTGTGTCCACAAATAAGCTGGTACCCGAGTATAGGCTTAGAATGACATTCAATACGATCAGATATACGTTAACAACCATCATTCCAAGGAAATACCCTGAACATTTTTATGAAGGCAGGCGACACTTACTATCTTAATTGAAAACCAACGATGGAGCTTAACCAGAATTCTCCCTTCAGCCAGCCATCAGTCCTTTCACAGTCAAAAACTTCTGCTTAACATCACACTGATTCATCCCGGCCATTCATCACTCCACTGGTCATTGTCTATGGTTTATACAAAAATCCACTTTACAGCATTTCAGATACTTTTAGAGCAAAAATATCTAAAAATTCAACAGTTGCGATAACAAAATAGATCATTTCTCCTGATTTCAACAAATGTTTGGCCCTTAGGGTCTAAGGTATCAATCGAAATTCCCATATGGGTCTATATCCAAATCAACCTAAATACATATCATGGATAATCCATGCGGATGTCGTCATTGGTTAATGTAAAGCACTCTAAACAGCATTATAATATATCTTGCACCCTAGAATGACCCTAAAACATTAAAAGTAATGTTAAACTGCCTAGTCAAAGAATTATACAGTAGAATCCTGATTTAAGGTTTTTCAGGGGGGACAAAATTTAAAACACTAAATGCGGAAAAACACTAAATGAGGACCTGCCATTTTTTTCAAGTTTAACCTTTTCCCTACCGTACACGTATATATACGTGTGGACGTTTCCTGACCCGGGAGACCACGGGCGTATATATACGTGTGAGATTTTCCCGGTCAAGAAAACGAAACCCGTATATATACGTTTTCGAGCTCTCCCCCTTTCAGGACGGTCGTGGATTTAGGTCGCCTTTGTCTCGGGACCCAACGCTTCGGGGTTTAGGATTAACCCTCCGAATCCGGGAGCAGGTACCCGGACCCTTCGTCTTTTACAACCTCTCTCAGCGGTAAGGGACAGCGGTCATACAATTGTTTATAGAGTCAATTTTTAAAATAAATATTTGTTCATTTCTAAAGAAATATAAACTAAGAATTGAATTGTTTGTCTTTTGAGCAGCGTTTACAATTTTTAAACGAAATTCTACGACAAATATTAACTTATATCTCGAGTTATGTATAAACATCAACATGGAAATTGTTGCTGCGTTAAATGCTTTGATAATGGCCTTAGAACTTCGTTTAAAATTTGACAATGCTCAGATAAAAATGAGGAATTATATTCAATGTCTGTAATTTACGTGCAAGCAACAATTATCCATTTGCTAAATACATATAAGCAATACATAAGTTGACCGCGAACCAATGCCGCAGGTATGGTTGTAAACCCGGAAAGGAGGGAGCACAACTACTCTTGGAGTCCGAGATAATACGGAGTCCCACCGTGGAGGGGTCGAAAAAGGTTCAGCGAGACCCTTCTTAACGAATGCCCTCCAAAAATGCTCCGTACCACGAGAAAGAAGAGTCTCTTGGGGAGCGGTACAGCAGTCAAGCTAAGACAAAAACTCCGCGGTCTTGAAAGGGTTAAGGGTCTGTAATGATTGGAATGGCTTTTTATGAATAAAAAATATTATTTTAAGTAACTAAAAGGTGCTGAATGCAGCAAAAAATTCTTTGATGAAATGTTCTCTGCCCTATGAAGGTTGGATAATACTTTTCAGGAATCAGCTAAAAAAATGGGTAGTAAAAATAAGTAATGAGAGGATGACAATTGTTTTAATGAAATATTTTAAGAAAATTCTAATTATCATCAACATAAAAGCATTCCCACATAGATTATTATTATGGACATTAGTGGTTCCATTTTTATGCATATTTCAGTGGTCTTGATGAAATTTAGAATTATTTCTGTAAAAGTGACATGTAGGTGACTATGGCATTTCTAATATAATAAGAAAAGGTGTACGGAGGAACTCGAAAAATCATGAGGAATGAGTGAAATAAAGGGTCAGCAAAAGATCGCTAATCCCGAATTCTCAACTACCGAATATCTAGTAAAAGGGAGGTTTTCTGGAATTTTGCCAACTTAACGTTTTCTGTTGCCTCGGTGAAACAAGGGATTTATGAGCCTTTAAAAAGCCTCCTATGCGCACATTTTGGATTTTGAGGTCATCCAAAAAAGTATAATCTTATTTTAGTATGCGCACAAGTCGATGGTGATTCAACTCGATGATAACACCAGATTCGTTGTCATATATTCGCGGCCTTATGCAGGTCGAATGGAGCCGGGAGAAGTTGCTTACGCGGCGCGCTGATCACCTTGACTCCGACTCGCCTTGTTTCTCAGCAGCTTTTAATAAAATTTGGTTGGACCTTGAATAACAATTAGCTAAACTCCGTTAAGTGAAAAGGTTTAATCTTCAACAGAACTGGATTTCATCAGAAAAATTGTCAGTGCCTCTGGAATTTGGCAATTTCGTCAGGGCTATGATGTCGAAGTCAACCACCAAGGGACACCTGCCTGATTTTCGTATTTTTCCGCCCTTATCTCTTCTACCATGAGTGTGCGGTGATTTTTTTTCCAGCATGAGCGATTTATTTAGAGTCATGGACCGTGATAATTCGTCAAAACTCTGATTGTCATTTTCTTTTGACGTTAATTAGCACGAGATAAATATTTTTGAATCGACAGCGATATCAACCTGCCGCATATCGATAAATTGCCTCTGGGATATCTAAATTACGATGTAAAATAATGTTGTTCCGGAGGGAAAGAATGCTCTCACTCAAGGTCATGACAGGGGAAACACTTCCTCTGTTCTTTCGCTGTTCCTCCGTGGAAACTGACCTTGGAATGGATTATAGAAAGAATCTTCTAGTGAACTGCGCAATTGATATTGGGCCTCCTCTTTTGAAAAGAGAAAGTAGCCGACTAAAAAAATATTGGGCTAATAATCGACTGCCCGTAGGGGGTAGAGTTGAAAGGGGCATGAGCCATCAATTGAAAACATAACGAGAAAACCATTATTGTACCGGCCCTCGGAGGATAACTCGTGTCATCAGTTGTCACGTATCATCGAAGTCAAGTTCAAGAAGTGAAGGATAAGGTAGTTCGAGGTTATTAAGAGATGACTTTGCTCCATTAGATCGGATCTGATACAAAAAGTGTCTGGTGTTTGGATCAGAAGGGGAGCGAAACATTACGAGAAGGCAAATCACCCAACTTGCAAGTTGAAGGTCGCAGCGCTGCGCTCGCGGAAGAAAGCAGTTGAAGAAGCGTTCCCCGGTAGATTCTATCGACTCTTGGTAAACTTTCATGAGACTGTCCTTTTGATGAGCATAAATTCGAAGATTTGGATGAACCGTCATGAAAAAACGTTAAATCGGGCAAAAAAAATCTTGAGCAGGACAAATTTTTACGACCATAAATGCGGAAAAACGCAAAATGCGGAAACACTAAATACGGATAATTTTTACATTGTCCTAATAGGGAATGAATCGGGACCCAAAAAAATAAACGCTAAATGCGGAAAAACGTTAAATGCGAAGACGTTAAATCCAGATCCAACTATAATTATTTCAGCAAATTTGACATTTCCAGACTATATCATCATATTCCATGACATTCCAGACACAGCAAAATTCTCTGAATTTTTAGGTTTCCCTCTAGAATTACCTTAATACAGAAAAAATATAGCAGCCTGACAAGTTTGGACCCTTCATTGAACAAGGAGTCAGGTGAGCATATGTAAGTACATATTCTCACATATTCTTACGACATCTTTATGTTGTCATGGAGTCCACAACAAAGCTGATATCAGAGCATAGGCTTAGAATGAAGATTCTTACGAATACAAATACGTAAAGGGACTCCATTCCAAAATAATGCACTGAACATTTTATGAAGACTAGCGACACTCTTTATCTTCAATCAAGTCCTAAAATGCTACACTGGACTCCATTCTACCATTAGCCTTATCTCACTCAAAAAGTTCAGCTTAACATCATAATGCAAATCTTAATTCATCTGGCATTGCATCACCTACGTGGATGTCATCAATGGTATACACAAAGTACACTTATGGTAAGAATATATGTACCATAAGCATAAAAAGTAGAGATAGGTCGAATAGCAGATTTCTCGCACTCGAATATCGAATATTAAATCATTGCTCGAATATTCGAAAACCTCGATGACTAGAATTGCGCAAAGCATATTAAACGTACGTTTCTTCTTCTATTTCACTTGATGAATGTATAAATAAAAAGGTATACAGTGGAACCTCGATCTATCATTTTTCAAGGGGACAGACAGAAAAAAAAATGATGACTACAGGAATACTAGGTTGCCTATGCAACAGGAAACCCAGGATTTTGGCGAGTAATTGTGATTTCCTTTGAAGGATTCAAACAGGAATTTAGCTGATTAATTGAATATTTTAATTTTATGGAAACAATTTGGGCATATAGTTGATTCAACTATCATCTCTTTCAAATATGCTAAAAGGATACACCACCTCACGACCAAATGATTGCATGCCATCTAAGCATTTACACTGCTACGATGGATTTCTGTCTGGTGCATACATTCTTATCTACCAAACAGCATTTCAGTGGCACGCCCATCTGATACTTGGCTTCATTCAACTTCTTATTTTCAACAGGTAGCTCACTTTACCCCCACTCCTACTGTCAAGTGCTAGCGGATAATCTGAGGCATTTTGCAAAATACTTGCGCTTCTCCACCGAATTTTCTTCTTCTTCAATTATTTTCAGTCCATCTTTGGAAGTTCTCACGAGATAAGCAGATGAATTCGAATTGCTAGCAGGGAGAAACCAAATATACTGAGGAAATATGCCTTTGTCTGTGAATGTGAAAATAGAGATTTATAGCATAACTCATAAATTGTAACTTGATACGTGTTTTCGGAAAAAAATACCGCATCAACTTCCGAGAACACAGCTGCGAGGATATCGAGTTTCGCCAGAATACCAAGTCTCCGTCGTATTTTGACATTTAATTCCTTGCGTAAATGCTTAAATAAAGTCAGAAAAACGTCGTGTTTGGTCTTATTCTTTTTTAAATTATGCGCACATTACTAATATTTCAATCCAATAAAGGTGTAATATCAATGCCAAAAGTCATTCTTAGACACCTTTTGGGCTAATAGATGACTCATGCAGCAGTTGACTTCCAGAAATGGGGAACTTCGAAGCAGGTAGGCAGAAAAAGGTCAGTGGGGGAGGAAGAGGGAAGGGTGAAACACGGTTCTATTACTCTCCTGTAACTTGATATTTTCTTTTGAAGTTTTTGATTTATGGTCCTTGTAATACAAACCCTGCGCGAGCTGGGATCTTTTGTTTGATTTCGGAGAGGAGGAAAGCGTCAGAGGAGGGGGCTAATGGATGGAGGGGGTAGCGGATTTTGGGAATTGTGCTATGTAGTTACTATCCCACGGCACTGAGGTTCTTCTAGTGGGGCATACCGGGGATTTTCAGATTATTTCACCCCATCATTTTCCGTTCCCCATGTCCAACTCTTTTCACCACTCTAATCCACAAATTTGATGTAGTTCGTCAACTTGCCTAAAACGGCACTGCATGTACTAAACGACTTGCTTCATCTACATTTTTCCGAGTCGCCTACCAACGACGAGTGTATGATAGTGTGTGGCGCGATATTCAAAGTATTTGTGGTATTTCGATACGGTACCTTTAGCATAACTATTCGAGACCTCGAATATCGAATACTTTCTAGTATTTGAGTATTCGCAGATACTATTTGCACATCTCTAATAAAAAGTAATCTTAACTTGCTTATTCTAAGAAAAATAAAAAATTATTTGAAGACTAAATAAGCAACCAGGACACCAATATCCATTATCAAGGAAAAAATAATAACTTTAAAATTCAATAAAATTTGAGTCCACAGCCTTAAACACAACATCAACATACGTAATCAAAATAACAAAAAAAATGTTAAAGTCAATATATCAATCTCTACACAAGAAAAAAACTCCTTAATATAGCTAAGAGGGTTATCACACAGCCATTTCCCATTCACAATGAAATGTATCACAACTAGCAGTGTGGGTGCTCCAAGGCAACTTTTTGGATATGTAGTTTTATTGCCAGAATTGCTTGATTTGTTGAATGTATTCTACAACTGACAGTGAATCATATCAAGATACTATTTAACGCACATTAGCCTGCAAAGTTTTTGACACAATTCCATCCCAATTATGAGCAGATTAAAAAAAAACACACAACATCAACGGAAGAGCAAAAGGCCATCGTAATGAACATACTCTGAAGACTCCTCTCCTGATGGGCTTACAATAATGTGCGTATCACCAGCATAGAAAATGTTAAAAAATGCTAATAGCACTCTTCTTAGTTACCTTTCAAGGCAACCATCACAGAAAAAAATTAGGGATAAGGAATTGACTAATCCACAAATATGAAATGCAAAAATTTATAGAACGAAAAACTATGGTTACACAGCATACATATCAGAGAAAATACTGAAGCAAACTTTTAGTATTTAAGATAATAAAGTGAATATTGGCCAGGGCCCATTCAGTGAACATTGAAATTTTTAAGGTACATATTGGTACATGAGCCAAGTATAGAGCACTTGATGCGCTAAGAAAAAAATCAATTTTGTGGGAGGAAAAAGAATCAATGCATCTTTGAAAGGAAAGAGGTCATGAAATTTGTATGCTACTCACCCATTCTATTTCCAAGCAGCCTGATGAGATCGGATCCACTCAGCTCTCTGTCCACCAGTGATGACACTACCTAATCACCATCAGACAAAAAATATTAAAACCTGCACTGGCGGCACCCAGAAGTGGAGGTGTAGTTGAATCTTAACGCACGGACTGCAACAGAACATGATAGAAGTCTGCCTCCATGGTGGTGGGGATAAGTCCTCGCCTACCATACCGATGGTTGCGGGTTCGGGTCCCGCCTGGATAGGGTGGCCCCTTCCAGGACGTGGTTGTGAGAGAGTCTGTTGTTGATTGTTTAAACTCCCGATGTAAAGGCCTCATTGTGCTGTTTTCGGAGATAATTGAGATGAATAAATAAAAATACATAAATAGAACAATTTAGTAATCAAGGAGGCATGGGTGTACCCAGCGAGGGGCAGGTCTCTCAGGTCTTCTTGGGGGCAGCTGCGCCCCCGAGAAGTAAAAATCGCAAAATTCTTTAATCAAAATCAGTACTGAATTGAAACGAAAGTATTCAACAAATTTTCTTCAAACCCATGAAAAATTATACATAAGTAAAATAAAACTATTTTTTCAATGAAATAATCTCATAAATCCCATGGCTTGCCTCCCTCACCCCCCTTAGTTATATGATCCTGGGTACACCCTTGCAAGGAGGAAAGTATAAAAATTCAAAACCAAATGATACTGTCTATACCAGGGGCCTCCAAATTATGGCCCGTGGGCCACATTCAGCCCAACAAATAATTCAATGGTCCTGCCAAACAACTCCTGGTGTGTTTACTTACAATTGGCTCATCTACCAAATTTGGAACCTAATTTTAATGAAATTTTGAAGTCAATACAACTGTCATTCGTCACACTCATTTGGTTGCATAAAACCAAAGGCAGGAATCGGGTCAGTTTACTCTATTTTTTTCCCAACAAGATATTATTTAATATTCCCACGGTTATACTCTAATTTTTGACGAAATTAAATTACAGGCACTGAATTATTTTTCTTCATTCCTGTGTCCTGGATAAATGTGGAAAATATATAATTTAGCTCTTAGATTGAAAAGTTTGGACACCCATGGTCTTCACCATGCATACAATATAGAAACCAATTGAACATGAATCCCAAATTGACAGATGCACTAAAACACGCAGGAGATTCTTGGTGCAACAAAATTCAATGTACCAAAAAACTATTGAATTTGCTATTGAGAATTTAGTCATTGAAACACTGAGCCTCTTTCCACCAAATTTTCTCAAGACATAGGTATTTTCTTTGCTAGTAGATGGCTTATGCCATAGTCATGATGAGAAAGATGCAAGTATCACCACATACACTAGAAAAGATTCAAAAATTTTAAATACATTAAGTTGGATCACTGCCAGTCCATGGAGTGAGAATGCAACAGCTGCAGTGTGTAGATTGTTGTGAAATTTTATCAAGTAATTGAAGACTTGATTCAACCTGTGTTGCAACCACATGGGAATCCTTATCATGCGACACCACCCCATTCAACTCCAAGCCAAACATGCTTCCTTTCCCCCTACCGAACCTCACCCTACCATTACCCCACCTCACCCGTAGAGGTTTAAGCATATCTTTCACTTATTCCTACCATTGCTCAATGCAGAGAATATAAATGGGCTAGGAGGATCCTGTAGACAAAATATGGGAAAAGGATTTGGTGAGTGCAGACCACAGTGAGAAGATGTTTGGTTCCCTCTTATAAAGTCACCAAGAAAGGACACCCATGGACACCAGGCATGTCAATCCCGGATTCTATAATGCAGAGGAGACTAAGAAGCAGGAGATGCAGCTGAGAAGAAACCTAGGACACCTGCTGACATTAGTTCTGCAAAGAGAATGAGAAAATATTCTGAGAGTTCTTCTGGTTTTGCCACCGTCAAAATATTCGGAATGAGAGGAATTTGAGGATGTGGATTGATTAAGAAACAAAAGCTCTCTAAGATGAATTTGATAAGAATAATCATCGAATGATAGCATCCACAATAAAGTTAAAAATTTAAGACTATTGAAAATAAATTATCTGACACTATTAGGCCAAAGATTATTGGAAAACAAAAATTACTTAAACATAAATTAAATACTGATGGCTAGAATTAACATACATACCGAAAATCCTGTACATTGTGAGCTGCCTTACTCCCTTATGGCTGGAGAAGCACTGACCATAATAGTATTCACATGAAACCGAAGTATTATACATTTAAAAATTTGTAGATACCGCCATTTCATGTAAACACAATAAGGAAATCGCTGATGTAAGTAGACATTTAGAATGGAGGAAAAACAGCAACACTTCTTATTGTTAGGTCAATCTTACATTAGGCATCCAACTTCTCAGGAACACATAAGCAATCAAGGCTGACGAAATAGTTCATTTCACAAGTTGACGAAGAAAGAAAGACAATGTCAAATATCACTCTCATTCTTTCTTCATCAACCCCATGGAATGACAGTTCAGAAATAGGACTTGCTAACTTCAAGAAGTATGGATGTAGTCTTCAAAAATGCCACCTGTCATAAATTTGAAAACAATGCATTTGATTCAAGAATATCAATTTCATGGGAACACAATAAATATTAACTGCCTGATACTCCCTGCTAACATACACTAACACGTGAATAAAATATTGATGGCTGGAGTTTACTCACATAAAAAAAATCCTGAAAACTGTGAGCCGCCTTACTCCCTGATGGCTAGAGAAGCACTGACCATCAGCGTATTCACATGAAACGACAGTATTATATGTTTAAAAATTTGTAGATACTGCCATTTCATGTCAACACAATGAGGTTTCCCCTGGTGCAAGTAGACATTTCCATTTGAGCAGGAATAGCATCACTTCTTATGTTTAGGTCAATCTTACATTAGGCATCCAACTTCTCAGGAACATATGAGCAATCAAGGCCGACGAAAAAGTTCATTTCAAGAGTTGATAAAGAAAGAAAGACAGTGTCAAATATCACTTTCATTCTTTCTTCATCACCCCCCTGGAATGATAGTACAGCTATAGGTCTTGCTAACTTCAAGAAATATGGATGTAGACTTCAAAAAAGCCACTAGTCAGAAGCTTGATAATAATGCATTTGATTCAAGAATTACAAATTACATGAGAATATTGAATAAATATTACCTGCCTGATACACCCTGCTAACATACACTTACATGTGAATAAAGTATTGATGGATGCATTTTACTTACATAACAAAAATCCTGTACATTGTGAGCCGCCTTACTCCCTGATGGCTGGAGAAGCACTGACCATCAGCATATTCACATGAAACGACAGTATTACATGTTACAAAATTTGTAGATACTGCCATCTCATGTCAACACAATGACGGAACCCCAGATGAACTTAGACAATTCGATTCGAAAAGACGCAGCACCACTTCTTATTGCTTGGTCCATCCTGTTTTAAGCACTCATTTTCTCAGGAACAAAGGAATAATTAATGCTGGCAAAAGACGTCACTTCAGGGGTTGAGGAAAAAAATACGACAATGTCAAATACCACTGACATTCTTTCTCACTAAGCCCATGCTATGACAAGAACATTATAGGACACCCAACATTAACGAAGGAGAATTCATGTAGTCTTCAACGATGCCACTTTTAGAAGACTAGAAAACAATGTGTTACATGCAAGAATATCATATACATCTGAATGCAGAAAAAAGATTTCAAACTTGAGGAATAAAATACATTGTGCAATGCATTATGGCAGTAATGTAGGCTGCATTTTCCGGCTTTCACCGCGTCGTGGTTGCGTTGGTGACAACAGTTTCTCCTGTATTCCAGCAGGTGTCTTCAGGTCGAAGTGATTATGCTGTGTTTTGACGGCTGTTATATAGAAAGCCCAGTGGTGTAGGCTCCCCCTGATTGGTCCCCTTGCGGCCAATAGAGTAGGGGTATGGGGCGAAGAGTAAATAAATTATACATAACATGCTTCATAACATACAATAACAGAATTAAGTAAATATGGCTATAGAGTTTATTTGCATTAAAAAAATCCTGTACACAATGAGCTGCCTTACTCCCTGAGGGCTGGAGAAGCAATGACCATCAGCATATTCACATGAAACGACAGTATTACATGTTCAAAAATTTGTAGATACTGCCATCTCATGTCAATACAATGACGGAATCCCTGATGAACTTAGACAATTCGATTCGAAAAGACGTAGCACCACTTCTTATTGTTTGGTCTATCCTGTTTTAAGCATCCATTTTCTCAGGAAAACAGGAATAACAAATGCTGGCAAAAGGCGTCATTTAACCCGTTGAGGAAGAAAATACGACAATGTCAAAAACACTGCCATTCTTTCTCACTCAGCCCATGCAATGACAAGAAGCTTATAGGACAACCAACATTAACGAAGGAGAAGCATGTAGTCTTGAACGATGCCACTTGTAGAAGGCTAAAAAACAATGCATTACATTCAAGAATATCACATACATCTGAATTCAGAAAAAAGATTCCAACCTTGAGGAATAAAAAACATTGTGCAATGTATGACGGCAGTAGTCTCATCATCCTGACCCAGATGGCACAGAATCCTCCGTATCTAATTCGTATGCAGATAGTATCCATTGACGAAAAGCGACGAAGCGGTAGTCAATGGATAGTATCTGCATACGAATTAGATATGGAGGATTCTGTGCCATCTGGGGATGTACGCTATATGAAATTAGGGTATTTGGTTTCAGTCCTCAAAGCTTTAGTTTTCCATGGTGAAATTGCAGAGATGTTAACACACATGCATAAACTTAAAATCACTTGGTTCATTAATGCTAAAAAGCCTTGAAATACCTTGTCTTATTCAATACAATAACACAGGAAAAAAATTATCATGGCTAGAGTTGACTTACATACCAAAAATCCTGTGTACCCGCCATACTCCAAGACGGCAGAAGAAGTATTGAGCAACACCGTATTCACATGAAAAGTTATTACCACATACTTTTAATAAGTGTGTAATGCCATTCAATGTCAACACAATGATGAATATCCTGATGAAACTTCGTATTTGGATTGGAGTTGACACAGCATATCTCTCACCTTCTTTTAAATATTACACAAAGCACCAATCTTCTCAGGAACACAGGAGTAAATAACGCAAATAAAATAAATCACTGCATTGGTTGGGGAAGGAAGTATGACAATGTCAAATGCCATTTTCATTCTTACTTACCCAACCTATGCAGGACCAGTCGTTCATGTGGTTCGAATCGTTGAAGAAGAATGTAAGTAGTTTTTCAATAACGTCACTTGGAAAGAGGCTATAAAAAAATTCATCTCTTTGAAGAATGTCAGACACATGCAAATACATTATAATAAATTGAAAAGTAAAGTTTTAAGAACAGTTTTCTTTGCAAAAGTGGTCGGAATCTATATTTTCATGACACACCCAAAAAAAAAAAATTTTGCAACCTTGCTTCACAATTAATGGTATTATTTTCTCTTGATGAAATGAAAAAGGCTCACACAGATAAATCTTAAATGTTTTTCTTTCAATAATGCTTAATAAATTATACATAACATGCAACATAACATACAATTACAGAATAAAATAATGATGGCAATAGAGTTTACTTACATAAAAAAAATCCTGTACACTCTCAGCTGCCTTACTCCCTGAGGGCTGGAGAAGCAATGACCATCAGCGTATTCACATGAAACGACAGTACTACATGTTAAAAAATTTGTAGATACTGCCATTCCATGTCAACACAATGAGGAATCCCAAGATGCAAGTAGACATTTCCATTGTAGCAGAACCAGCATCACTTCTTATTGTTAGGTCAATCAGATATTAGGGATCCAACTTCTCAGGAACACATGAGCAATCCAGGCCGACGATAAAGTTCATTTCACGAGTTGACAAAGAAAGAAAGACAATTTCTATTATCACTGTCATTCTTACTTTATCACCCCCCTGGAATGACAGTTCAGATGTAGGTCTTGCCAACTTCAAGAAGCATGGATGTAGTCTTCAAAAATGCCACTTGTCAGAAGCTTGAAAACAATGCATTTGGTTCAAGAATATCAATTGCATGAGAACACTGAATTAATATTAACTGCCTGATGCTCCTTGCTAAAATACACTTACACTTGCATAAAATAGTGATGGCTGGGGTTTACTTACATAACAAAAATCCTCTACACTGTGAGCCGCCTTACTCCCTGATGGCTGGAGAAGCAATGACCATCAGCATTTTCACATGAAACGACAGTATTACATGTTAAAAAATTTGTAGATACTGCCATTCCATGTCAACACAATGAGGAATCCCCTGATGAACTTAGACAATTCGATTCGAAAAGACGTAGCACCACTTCTTGTTGCTTGGTCTATCCTGTATTAAGCATCCATTTTCTCTGGAACGCAGGAATAACTAATGCTGGCAAAAGACATCACTCCACTGGTTGAGGAAGAAAATACAACAATGTCAAATACCACTGCCTTTCTATCTTAATCAGCCCATGCAATGACAAGAACATTATAGGACACCCAACATTAACGAAGGAGAATTCATGTAGTCTTCAACGATGCCACTTGTAGAAGGCTAGAAAACAATGCATTACATACAAGAATATCATCTACATCTGAATGCAGAAAAAAGATTTCAACCTTGAGGAATAAAAAACATTGCGCAATGCATTATGGCAGTGGTCTCATTATCCCGATATACACTATCTCAAATTAGGCTATTTGGTTTCAGTCCTCATGGCTTTAATTTTCCATGGCGAATTTGCAGAGATGTTAACACACATGCACAAACTTAAAATCACTTGGTTCATTAATGCTTAAAAGCCTAGAAATACCTTGTCTTACACCATACAATAACACAGGAAAAAAATTATCATGGCTAGAGTTGACTTACATACCAAAAATCCTGTATGCCCGCCATACTCCAAGACGGCAGGAGAAGTATTGAGCAACACCGTATTCACATGAAAAGGTAGTACAACATACTTTTAATAAGTGTGTAATGCCATTCCATGTCAACACAATGATGAATCTCCTGATGAGACTTCGTATTTGGATTGGAGTTGATACAGCATATCTCTCACCCTCCTTTAACCCTTTCGCGCCGAATTCCGCACCTGTGCGGCGAGGATTTTCTTTCCTCAACTACGAATGCCACACCAGTGCGTCCTGAATGTTCTTACCCTAACCAACGAATGCCGCGCCTATGCGGCACAGGTCAAAAAAGTGACTGTGGCGGACACAATAGACCCACGGACGCAGTCGCCTCTTGTGATCCACCTTAGCGCGAGCCCAGCCCCTTCTACGGCGGCTCAGGTCGACCCTTTCCTATCCTCTCCACGCGGTCAACTACTGTTATTTGCAGTTTTTTTTCCAAAAAAATATTTGATGCTTACTTTTGAAATCGAAGGCTAGAAATGAATTCAACTTTTTTTGCTGACCACATGGAAATTTCAAACAAAATTCTAACGTTAATATCTACATAATTATAGAACAACTAGTAAATATACTAAATCCGTCTATATAAACGTTAGAACTTCGTTTAAAATTTCTGCACGGTCAGAAAACAACACTAAATTCATTTTGAATTTAAAAAAAATCGATACGAACAACAAGTATTTGCATATATTCTGCATTAATATTTTACCTAGTTGAACGCGGACTCGTGCTAGGAAGGGGCTTTTAATCCCTCTAGGGTCTGGGACAGAGGCCGAGGAAAAGGATTGGCACCCCACTGAGTTGGGTCCAAAAATTTTTCTGGAGGGACCACTTGCCTTAAGAAGACGCGGAAAGGCTTCGTACAGAGGAGTAAAGAAAACTTTCAAGAGACTCGTATTGAGAAAGAATTTCCTTCAACGAAGGCCTGGCACGAAAGGGTTAAATATTACACAAAGCACCAATCTTCTCAGGAACAAAGGAGTAATTAACGCAAATAAAATAAATCACTGCATTGGTTGAGGAAGGAAGTATGACACTATCAAATACTATTTTCATTCTTTCTTACCCAACCAATGCAGGACCAGGTGTTTATGTGGTTTGAATCGTTGAAGAAGAATGTAAGTAGTTTTCAATAACGTCACTTGTAAACAGGCTATAAAAAAATGCATCTCTTTGAAGAATGTCAGAACATGAAAATAAATTATAATAATTTGAAAATTAAAGTTTAAAGAACAGTTTTCTTTGCTATAGTGGCCGGAATCTACATTTTCACGATAAACCCAAAAAAAAAATATTGCAACCTTGCTTCACAATTAATGGTATTATTTTCTCTTGATGAAATGAAAAAGGCTCACATAGATAAATCTTAAATGTATTTCTTAAAATAATGCTAAATAAATTATACATAACAAGCTTCATAACATACATTAGCAGAATAAAATAATGATGGCAATAGAGTTTACTTACATAAAAAAAATCCTGTACACTCTGAGCTGCCTTACTCCCTGATAGCTGGAGAAGCAATGACCATCAGCATTTTCACATGAAACGACAGTATTACATGTTAAAAAATTTGTAGATACTGCCATTCCATGTCAACACAATGAGGAATCCCCTGATGAACTTAGACAATTCGATTCGAAAAGACGTAGCACCACTTCTTGTTGCTTGGTCTATCCTGTATTAAGCATCCATTTTCTCTGGAACGCAGGAATAACTAATGCTGGCAAAAGACATCACTCCACCGGTTGAGGAAGAAAATACAACAATGTCAAATACCACTGCCTTTCTATCTTAATCAGCCCATGCAATGACAAGAACATTATAGGACACCCAACATTAACGAAGGAGAATTCATGTAGTCTTCAACGATGCCACTTGTAGAAGGCTAGAAAACAATGCATTACATACAAGAATATCATCTACATCTGAATGCAGAAAAAAGATTTCAACCTTGAGGAATAAAAAACATTGCGCAATGCATTATGGCAGTGGTCTCATTATCCCGATATACACTATCTCAAATTAGGCTATTTGGTTTCAGTCCTCATGGCTTTAATTTTCCATGGCGAATTTGCAGAGATGTTAACACACATGCACAAACTTAAAATCACTTGGTTCATTAATGCTTAAAAGCCTAGAAATACCTTGTCTTACACCATACAATAACACAGGAAAAAAATTATCATGGCTAGAGTTGACTTACATACCAAATATCCTGTATGCCTGCCATACTCCAAGACGGCAGGAGAAGTATTGAGCAACACCGTATTCACATGAAAAGGTATTACCACATACTTTTAATAAGTGTGTAATGCCATTCCATGTCAACACAATGATGAATCTCCTGATGAAACTTCGTATTTGGATTGCAGTTGACACAGCATATCTCTCACCTTCTTTTAAATATTACACAAAGCACCAATCTTCTCAGGAACACAGGAGTAATTAACGCAACTAAAGTAATTCACTGCATTGGTTGGGGAAGGAAGTATGACAATGTCAAATACCATTTTCATTCTTTCTTACCCAACCAATGCAGGACCAGTCCTTTACGTGGCTTGAATCGTTGAAGAAGAATGTAAGTAGTTTTTCAATAACGTCACTTGGAAAAAGGCTATTAAAAAATTCATCTCTTTTAAGAATGTCAGACACATACAAATACATTCTAATAAATTGAAAAGTAAAGTTTTAAGAACAGTTTTCTTTGCAAAAGTGGCCGGAATCTACATTTTCATGATACACCCAAAAAAAATATTGCAACCTTGCTTCCCAATTAATGGTATTATTTTCTCTTGATGAAATGAAAAAGGCTCACACACATAAATCTTAAATGTACTGGTTTCAATAATTCTAAATAACTTTTACATAACATGCCTGATAATTAACAATTACACATGAATAAAATATTGATGGCTAGAGTTTACTTACCAACCATGACTTCTGTATATATTGAGCTGCCTTACTCCCTGATGGCTGGAGAAGCACTGACCATCAGCGTATTCACATGAAACGACAGTATTACATGTTAAAAAATTTGTAGATACTGCCATTCCATGTCAACACAATGAGGAATCCCCTGATGCAAGTAGACATTTCCATTGGAGCAGAACCAGCATCACTTCTTATTGTTAGGTGAATCTGACATTAGGGATCCAACTTCTCAAGAACACATGAGCAATCCAGGCCGACGATAAAGTTCATTTCACCAGTTGACAAAGAAAGAAAGACAATTTCAAATATCACTGTCATTCTTACTTTATCATCCCCCTGGAATGACAGTTCAGATGTAGGTCTTGCTAACTTCAAGAAGCATGGATGCAGTCTTCAAAATTGCCACTTGTCAGAAGCTTGAAAACAATGCATTTGGTTCAAGAATATCAATTTCATGGGAACACTGAATTAATATTAACTGCCTGATGCTCCTTGCTATCATACACTTACACTTGAATAAAATAGTAATGGCTGGAGTTTACTTACATAACAAAAATCCTCTACACTGTGAGCCCCCTTACTCCCTGATGGCTGGAGAAGCACTGACCATCAGCGTATTCACATGAAACGACAGTATTACATGTTTAAAAATTTGTAGATACTGCCATTTCATGTCAACACAATGAGGATTCCCCTGGTGCAAGTAGACGTTTCGATTGGAGCAGAAACAGCATCACTTCTTATGTTTAGGTCAATCTTACATTAGGCATCTAACTTCTCAGGAACATATGAGCAATCAAGGCCGACGAAAAAGTTCATTTCAAGAGTTGATGAAGAAAGACAGTGTCAAATATCACTTTCATTCTTTCTTCATCACCCTCCTGGAATGATAGTACAGCTATAGGTCTTGCTAACTTCAAGAAGTATGGATGTAGACTTCAAAAAAGCCACTAGTCAGAAGCTTGATAATAATGCATTTGATTCAAGAATATCAATTACATGAGAATATTGAATAAATATTACCTGCCTGATACACCCTGCTAACATACACTTACATGTGAATAAAATATTGATGGCTGAATTTTACTTACATAACAAATGTCCTGTACATTGTGAGCCGCCTTACTCCCTGATGGCTGGAGAAGCACTGACCATCAGCGTATTCACATGATACAGCAGTATTACATATTTAAAAATTTGTAGATACTGCCACTTCATGCGAACACACAATGAGGGAACCCCTGATGAGCTTAGACAAATCGATTGAGGAACATAAAACATTGAGCCATGCATAATGGCAAGAGCCTCATTATCCTGATCATGCCTATATGAAATTTGGGTATTTGGTTTCAGTCCTAATGGCTTTAGTTTTCCATGAAGAAATGGCAGAGATGTTAATACAAACGCGCACGCTTTAAATCAATTGACTCACTAATGAAAAAAAATATTGACATAGCTTATCTTACACCATACCATTACAAAGGAAAAAAATTATAATGGCTAGAGTTGACTTACATACCAAAAATCCTGTAGGCCCGTCATAACCCAAGACGGCAGGAGAAGTATTGAGTAACACCATATTCACATGAAATGGTATTACCATATACTTTTCATATGTGTGTAATCAGGCCCGTCGCTAGCTGATCTGGCGCCCGGGGCAAACTGGGATCGTGCCCCCCCACCCCATAACATTGTTATATCCGCAATCGGGAGATTTGAAATTACAATTGAAAACATTTTCATAATACAGATATTTTATTGATTATGAAAGTGAGGGAGCTCTTCCGTTGTGTTGAAGAGAGCTGAGAGCGCCACAAAGCGGATAACATTGTTAGTCAAAATTTAAAAAAAATTTAGTCGGCGAGCACGGTGCGCCCCCAACTTGCTGCGCCAAGGGCAAAATGCCCTGGTTGCCCCGCCCTCGCGACGGGCCTGTGTGTAATGCCATTCCAAGTCAACACAATGATGAATCTCCTGATAAAAGTTCGTATTTGGATTGGAGTTGACCAAGCATATCTCTCACCCTCTTTAGAATATTAACAAAAGCACCAAAAGTCTCACGAACACAGAAATAATTAACACAACTATAATAAATCACTGCATGGGTTGAGGAAGAAAGTATGACAATGTCAAATACCATTTTAATTCTTTCTTACCCAACCAATGCAGGACCAGACGTTTATGTGGTTTGAATCGTTGAAGAAGAATGTAAGTAGTTTTCAATAACGTCACTTGGAAACAGGCTATTAAAAAATTCATCTCTTTCAAGAATGTCAGACACATGCAAATACATTATAATAATTTGAAAATTAAAATTTTAAGAACAGTTTTCTTCGCAAAAGTGGCCGGAATCTATATTTTCATGATACACCAAAAAAAAAAAAATTTTGCCACCTTGCTTCACAATTAATGGTATTATTTTCTCTTGATGAAATGAAAAATGCTCACAGATAAATCTTAAATGTTTTTCTTTCAATAATGCTAAATAAATTATACATAACATGCTTCATAACATACAATAACAGAATAAAATAATGACGGCTATAGAGTTTACTTACATTAAAAAAATCCTGTACACTCTCAGCTGCCTTACTCCCTGAGGGCTGGAGAAGCAATGACCATCAGCGTATTCACATGAAACGACAGTATTACATGTTAAAAAATTTGTAGATACTGCCATTCCATGTCAACACAATGAGGATTCCCCTGGTGCAAGTAGACATTTCCATTTGAGCAGAAACAGCATCACTTCTTATGTTTAGGTCAATCTTACATTAGGTATCCAACTTCTCAGGATCATATGAGCAATCAAGGCCGACGAAAAAGTTCATTTCAAGAGTTGATGAAGAAAGAAAGACAGTGTCAAATATCACTTTCATTCTTTCTTCATCACCCCCCTGGAATGATAGTACAGCTATAGGTCTTGCTAACTTCAAGAAGTATGGATGTAGACTTCAAAAAAGCCACTACTCAGAAGCTTGATAATAAAGCATTTGATTCAAGAATATCAATTACATGAGAATATTGAATAAATATTACCTGCCTGATACACCCTGCTAACATACACTTACACGTGAATAAAATATTGATGGCTGAATTTTACTTACATAACAAAAATCCTGTACATTGTGAGCCGCCTTACTCCCTGATGGCTGGAGAAGCACTGACCATCAGCGTATTCACATGTGTTGCTGCTGTTAGCAGAAACAGCATCACTTCTTATGTTTAGGTCAATCTTACATTAGGCATCCAACTTCTCAGGATCATATGAGCAATCATGGCCGACGAAAAAGTTCATTTCAAGAGTTGATGAAGAAAGAAAGACAGTGTCAAATATCACTTTCATTCTTTCTTCATCACCCCCCTGGAATGATAGTACAGCTATAGGTCTTGCTAACTTCAAGAAGTATGGATGTAGACTTCAAAAAAGCCACTACTCAGAAGCTTGATAATAATGCATTTGATTCAAGAATATCAATTACATGAGAATATTGAATAAATATTACCTGCCTGATACACCCTGCTAACATACACTTACACGTGAATAAAATATTGATGGCTGAATTTTACTTACATAACAAAAATCCTCTACACTGTGAGCCGCCTTACTCCCTGATGGCTGGAGAAGCACTGACCATCAGCGTATTCACATGATACAGCAGTATTACATATTTAAAAATTTGTAGATACTGCCATTTCATGTCAACACAATGACGGAACCCCTGATGAAGTTAGACAATTCCATTCGAAAAGACGCAGCACCACTTCTTATTGCTTGGTCTATCCTGTTTTAAGCATCCATTTCCTCCGGAACACAGGAATAACTAATGCTGGCAAAAAACGTCACTTCACCGATTGAGGAAGAAAATACAACAATGTCAAATACCACTGCCATTCTTTCTTATTCAGCCCATGCAATGACAAGAACATTATAGGACACCCAACATTAACGAAGGAGAAGCATGTAGTCTTGAACGATGCCACTTGTAGAAGGTTAGAAAACAATGCATTACATACAAGAATATCATATACATCTTAATGCAGAAAAAAGATTTCAACCTTGAGGAATAAAAAACATTGTCCAATAAATTATGGCAGTAGTCTCATTATCCCGATGTACACTATATCAAATTAGGCTATATGGTTTCAGTCCTCATGGCTTTAATTTTCCATGGTGAAATTGCAGAGATGTTAACACACCTGCACAAACTTAAAATCACTTGGTTCATTAATGCTTAAAAGCCTTGAAATACCTTGTCTTACATCATACAATAACACAGGAAAAAAATTATCATGGCTAGAGTTGACTTACATACCAAAAATCCTGTATGCCCGCCATACTCCAAGACGGCAGGAGAAGTATTGAGCAACACCGTATTCACATGAAAAGGTATTACCACATACTTTTAATAAGTGTGTAATGCCATTCCATGTCAACACAATGATGAATCTCCTGATGAAACTTCGTATTTGGATTGGAGTTGATACAGCATATCTCTCACCCTCTTTTAACCCTTTCGCGCCGAATTCCGCACCTGTGCGGCGAGGATTTATTTTCCTCAACTACAAATGCCACACCAGTGCGTCCTGAATGTTCTTACCCTAACCAACGAATGCCGCGCCTATGCGGCACAGGTCAAAAAAGTGACTGTGGCGGACACAATAGACCCACGGATGCAGTCGCCCCTTGTGATCCGCCTTAGCGCGAGCCCAGCCCCTTCTTCGGCCGCTCAGGTCGACCTTTTCCTATCGTCTCCACGCGGTCAACTACTGTTATTTGCAGTGTTTTTTCCAAAAAAATATTTGTTGCTTACTTTTGAAATCCAAGGCTAGAAATGAATTCATCTTTTTTTGCTGACCACATGGAAATTTCAAACGAAATTCTAACGTTAATATCAACAGAGTTATAGAACAACTAGTAAATATACTAAATCCATCTATATGAACGTTAGAACTTCGTTTAAAATTTCTGCATGGTCAGAAAACAACACTAAATTCATTTCGAATAAAAAAAAATCAATACGAACAACAAGTATTTGCATATATTCTGCGTTAATATTTTAGCTAGATGACCGCGGACTCGTGCTAGGAAGGGGCTTTTAATCCCTCTAGGGTCTAGGAGGCCGAGGAAAATGATCGGCGCCCCACCGAGTTGGCTCCAAAAATGTTTCTGGAGGGACCACCTGCCTATAGTCGACGCGGACAGGCTTCGTATAGAGGAGTAAAGAAAACTTTCAAGAGACTCTTATTGGGGAAGAATTTCCTTCAACGAAGGCCCTGCACGAAAGGGCACCAATTACACAAAGCACCAATCTTCTCAGGAACACAGGAGTAATTAATACAAATAAAATAAATACTGCATTGGTTGAGGAAGGAAGTATGACACTGTCAAATACCATTTTCATTCTTTCTTACGCAACCAATGCAGGACCAGTTGTTTATGTGGTTTGAGTCGTTGAAGAAGAATGAAAGTAGTTTTCAATAACGTCGCTTGGAAACAGGCTATAAAAAAATTCATCTCTTTGAAGAATGTTAGACACATGCAAATACATTATAATAATTTGAAAATTAAAGTTTTATAAACAGTTTTCTTTGCAAAAGTGGCCAGAATCTACATTTTCATGATACACCAAAAAAAAATATTGCAACCTTGCTTCACAATTAATGGTATTATTTTCTCTTGATGAAATGAAAAAGGCTCACACACGTAAATCTTAAATGTACTGGTTACAATAATTCTAAATAACTTTTACATAAAAGGCCTGATAAATTACAATTACACATGAATAAAATATTGACGGCTAGAGTTACTTACCAACCATGACTTCTGTACATATTCAGCTGCCTTACTCCCTGATGGCTGGAGAAGCAATGACCATCAGCGTATTCACATGAAACGACAGTATTACATGTTAAAAAATTTGTAGATACTGCCATTCCATGTCAACACAATGAGGAATCCCCTGATGCAAGTAGACATTTCGATTGGAGCAGAACCAGCATCACTTCTTATTGTTAGGTCAATCTGACATTAGGCATCCAACTTCTCAAGAACACATGAGCAATCCAGGCCGAAGATAAAGTTCATTTCACGAGTTGACAAAGAAAGAAAGACAATGTCAAATATCACAGTCATTCTTACTTTATCACCCCCCTGGAATGACAGTTCAGATGTAGGTCTTGCTAACTTCAAGAAGCATGGATGTAGTCTTCAAAAATGCCACTTGTCAGAAGCTTGAAAACAATGTATTTGGTTCAAGAATATCAATTGCATGAGAATACTGAATTAATATTAACTGCCTGATGCTTCTTGCTAACATACACTTACACTTGAATAAAATATTGATGGCTGAATTTTACTTACATAACAAAAATCCTCTACACTGTGAGCCGCCTTACTCCCTGATGGCTGGAGAAGCACTGACCATCAGCGTATTCACATGAAATGACAGTATTACATGTTACAAAATTTGTAGATACTGCCATCTCATCTCAACACAATGACGGAGCCCCTGATGAACTTAGACAATTCGATTCGAAAAGACGTAGCACCTCTTCTTATTGCTTGGTCTATCCTGTTTTAAGCATCCATTTCCTCCGGAACACAGGAATAACTAATGCTGGCAAAAGACGTCACTCCACCGGTTGAGGAAGAAAATACAACAATGTCAAATACCACTGCCATTCTTTCTTATTCAGCCCATGCAATGACAAGAACATTATAGGACACCCAACATTAACGAAGGAGAAGCATGTAGTCTTGAACGATGCCACTTGTAGAAGGCTAGAAAACAATGCATTACATACAAGAATATCATATACATCTTAATGCAGAAAAAAGATTTCAACCTTGAGGAATAAAAAACATTGTGCAATGAATTATGGCAGTAGTCTCATTATCCCGATGTACACTATATCAAATTAGGCTATATGGTTTCAATCCTCATCCCAGACGGCACAGAATCCTCCGTGGCTTTAATTTTCCATGGCGAAATTGCAGAGATGTTAACACACCTGCACAAACTTAAAATCACTTGGTTCATTAATGCTAAAAAGCCTTAAAATCCTTGTCTTACACCATTCAATAACACATGAAAAAAATTATCATGGCTAGAGTTGACTTACATACCAAATATCCTGTATGCCCGCCATACTCCAAGACGGCAGGAGAAGTATTGAGCAACACCGTATTCACATGAAAAGGTATTACCACATACTTTTAATAAGTGTGTAATGCCATTCCATGTCCACACAATGATGAATCTCCTGATGAAACTTCGTATTTGGATTGGAGTTGACACAGCATATCTCTCGCCTTCTTTTCAGTATTACACAAAGCACCAATATTCTCAGGAACACAGGAGTAATTACCGCAACTAAAGTAATTCACTCCATTGGTTGGGGAAGGAAGTATGACAATGTCAAATACCATTTTCATTCAATCTTACCCAACCAATGAAGGACCAGTCCTTTACGTGGTTTAAATCGTTGAAGAAGAATGTAAGTAGTTTTTCAATAACGTCACTTGGAAACAGGCTATAAAAAAATTCATCTCTTTGAAGAATGTCAGACACATGCAAATACATTATAATAAATTGAAAAGTAAAGTTTTAAGAACAATTTTCTTTGCAAAAGTGGCCGGAATCTACATTTTCATGATACACCCAAAAAAAATATTGCAACCTTGCTTCACAATTAATGGTATTATTTTCTCTTGATGAAATGAATAAAGCTCACACAGATAAATCTTAAATGTTTTTCTTTCAATAATGCTAAATAAATTAAACATAACATGCTTCATAACATACAATAACAGAATGAAATAATGATGGCTATAGAGTTTACTTACATTAAAAAAATCCTGTACTCTGAGCTGCCTTACTCCCTGAGGGCTGGAGAAGCAATGACCATCAGCGTATTCGCACGAAACGACAGTATTACATGTTCAAAAATTTGTAGATACTGCCATTCCATGTCAACACAATGAGGAATCCCCTGATGCAAGTAGACATTTCGATTGGAGCAGAACCAGCATCACTTCTTATTGTTAGGTCAATGTGACATTAGGGATCCAACTTCTCAAGAACACATGAGCAATCCAGGCCGACGATAAAGTTCATTTCACGAGTTGACAAAGAAAGAAAGACAATTTCAAATATCACTGTCATTCTTACTTTATCAACCCCCAGGAATGACAGTTCAGATATAGGTCTTGCTAACTTCAAGAAGCATGGATGTAGTCTTCAAAAATGCCACTTGTCAGAAGCTTGAAAACAATGCATTTGGTTCAAGAATATCAATTGCATGAGAAAACTGAATTAATATTAACTGCCTGATGCTCCTTCCTAACATACACTTACACTTGAATAAAATAGTGATGGCTAGGGTTTACTTACATAACAAAAATCCTCTTCACTGTGAGCCGCCTTACTCCCTGATGGCTGGAGAAGCACTGACCATCAGCGTATTCACATGAAACGGCAGTATTACATGTTACAAAATTTGTAGATACTGCCATCTCATGTCAACACAATGACGGAGCCCCTGATGAACATAGACAATTCGATTCGAAAAGACGTAGCACCACTTCTTATTGTTTGGTCTATCCTGTTTTAAGAACTCATTTTATCACGAACACAGGAATAACTAATGCTGGCAAAAGACGTCACTCCACCGGTTGAGGAAGAAAATACAACAATGTCAAATACCACTGCCATTCTTTCTCACTAAGCCCATGCTATGACAAGAATACTATAGGACACCCAACATTAACGAAGGAGAATTCATGTAGTCTTCAACGATGCCATTTGTAGAAGACTAGAAAACAATGCGTTAAATACAAGAATATCATATACATCTGAATGCAGAAAAAGATTTCAAACTTGAGGAATAAAATACATTGTGCAATGCATGATGGCAGTAATGTAGGCTGCATTTTCCGGCTTTCACGGCGTCGTGGTTGCGTTGGTGACAACAGTTTCTCCTGCATTCCAGCAGGTGTCTTCAGGTCGAAGTGATTATGCTGTGTTTTGGCCGCCTTTATATAGGTAGCCCAGTGGTGTAGTCTCGCCCTGATTGGTCCCCTTGCGGCTAATAGCGTAGGGGTATGGGGCGAAGAGTAAATAAATTATACATAAAATGCTTCATAACATACAATAAGGGAATAAAATAATTATGGCTAAAGAGTTTACTGACATAAAAAAAATCCTGTACACTCTGAGCTGCCTTACTCCTTGAGGGCTGGAGAAGCAATGACCATCAGCGTATTCACATGAAATGACAGTATTACATGTTAAAAAATTTGTAGATACTGCCATTCCATGTCAACACAATGAGGAATCCACTGATGCAAGTAGACATTTCGATTGGAGCAGAACCAGCAATACTTCTTATTGTTAGGTCAATCTGACATTAGGCATCCAACTTTTTAAGAACACATGAGCAATCCAGGCCAACAATAAAGTTCATTTCACGAGTTGACAAAGAAAGAAAGACAATTTCAAATATCACTGTCATTCTTACTTTATCAACCCCCTGGAATGACAGTTCAGATATATGTCTTGCTAACTTCAAGAAGCATGGATGTAGTCTTCAAAAATGCCACTAGTCAGAAGCTTGAAAACAATGTATTTGGTTCAAGAATAATAATTGCATGAGAATACTGAATTAATATTAACTGCCTGATGCTCCTTGCTAACATACACTTACACTTGAATAAAATAGTGATGGCTGGGGTTTACTTACATAACAAAAATCCTCTACACTGTGAGCCGCCTTACTCCCTGAGGGCTGGAGAAGCAATGACCATCAGCGTATTCACATGAAACGACAGTATCACATGTAAAAAAAATTGTAGATTAATCCATTTCATGTCAACACAAAGAGGAATCCCCTGATGCAAGTAGACATTTCGATTGGAGCAGAACCAGCATCACTTCTTATTGTTAGGTCAATCTGACATTAGGGATCCAACATCTCAAGAACACATGAGCAATCCAGGCCGACGATAAAGTTCATTTCACGAGTTGACAAAGAAAGAAAGACAATGTCAAATATCACAGTCATTCTTACTTTATCACCCCCCTGGAATGACAGTTCAGATGTAGGTCTTGCTAACTTCAAGAAGCATGGACATAGTCTTCAAAAATGCCACTTGTCAGAAGCTTGAAAACAATGCATTTGGTTCAAGAATGGTATTTTTTTCTCTTGATGAAATGAAAAAGCCTCGCACACATAAATCTTAACTTTACTGGTTTCAATAATTCTAAATAACTTTTAAATAACATGCCTGATAAATTACAATTACACAAGAATAAAATATTGATGGCTAGAGTTTACTTACCAACCATGAATTCTGTACATATTGAGCTGCCTTACTCCCTGATGGATGGAGAAGCACTGACCATCAGCGTATTCACATGAAATGACAGTATTACATGTTAAAAAATATGTAGATACTGCCATTTTATGACAACACAATGAGGAATCCCCTGATGCAAGTAGCCACTACGATTGGAGCAGAACCAGCAATACTTCTTATTTGTAGGTCAATCTGACATTAGGCATCCAACTTCTCAGGAACGCATGAGCAATCAAGGCCGACTAAAAAGTTCATTTCACATGTTGACGAAGAAAAAAAGACAATGTCGAATATCACTTTCATTCTTTCTTCATCAACCCCATGGAATGACAGTGCCGACATAATTCTTGGAAACGTTTATACGTATTGGTGTAGTCTTCAATAATGCCACTTGTCCGAAGGCTAGAAAATATGCAGTTCATTCAAGAATACCAATTAGATGAGAGAACAGAATAAGTATGATGTACCTGATACTCCCTGCTTACATAGAATTACACATGAATAAAATAATGATGGCTAGAGTTTACTTGCATACCAAAATTCCTGTACAATAAGACTCGCCTTACTCCCTGATGGCTGGAGAAGTACTGACCATCAGCATGTTCACATGAAACAGCACAATCACATATTTAAAAATTTGTAGATACTGCCATTTCATGTCAACACAATGACACAACCCCTGATGCACTTAGGCAATTCGAATGGAGCAGTCGCAGCAACACTTTTTAACATGAAACAGCAGTGTTACATATTTAAAAATTTGTAAATACAGTGGAACCCCGATCAATCAATCCGGCATTGACTGTTTTCCCTTATTCATTGTTCTCCGTTCCTTGTCCCAAATTAAGTTCCACAAAGACAATGTAATTTTTACCTTCATCCATTGTTCCTCAAAGTATCATTTTACTGCATTGATTGTTTGAAGATCGCGGTCCCATCGTATAATTTTCCCCCATCCATGGTTTGACGTAAATGAGGCAAAGTGTTTACAACGTGTTATTTTGGCTAATAACAACAGACACATAGGTTGAATCTTCCCCAGGAGTTTGAACTACAACAGGGAGAACCTGAGTTCCGTGGGATACATACATTAGCGCATTTCTCAATATCTGCAATCTCCCTCCATTCTGCACTCGCCTCCCCCCCTCTGAAGCTTTCTTCTTCACCAAAAGAAAAAGTTACAAGAGAATAATAGAAACGTGTTTCACGCCTCTCCGATTCTCGCCCCCTTTAATTTTTTATTCTATCTCCTTCAAATTTTCCAGTTTCTGGAGGTCAACTGCTGCATGAATCACCTATTGGCCCAAAAGGTGTCAAACAATGAATTTCTGCAATTGGTATTATACTTTTATTAGATTGAAATATTATTATTGTGCACGTATTTCAAAAAAGAATGATACCAAACACCACATATTTCTAATATATTTAAGCATTTTAAACAAGGAAATAGTTGGAATGATACGATGGTGATTTCTGAAGAATCTCGATATCCTCGCAGCTAATTGTTACCTTCTCAGCTGTTGATGCGGCATTTTTTTCCAAAATGGCGTCAGGTTACAATTTATGAGTTTTGTTATAAGTCTCACTAGTCAGAGTTGCTAGGCGATGTCTTCTCAGGATATTTTGTTTCTCCCTACAAGCAATCTGAATTCATATGCTCATCTAGAGCTACGCTAATTATTGTTAGAAATGAGTGGGTAAGTTGCCTTCTCTACAGGACAAAAATTTTCAGTGCTCAGTCATTTTGTCATGCCTCACCCTCTGCAGCAAGCTCTGCTTACGCCATACCCCAGTGAGAAATGGGTGGTGGAATCCACGTGGAACCCACGTGGAGAATTAACGTGGATACCACGTGTTTTTGGTCGTGGAATCAACGTGGAACCCACGTGGAAATTTGGTGGAAAAATTAAAACAGCAGTTGGTGCTGTCCTAAAACCATTAAAACCTCAACCACTCTATATCTAAACCTTCTATATATGTGTCTACGATTTTTCATGTGCTCTCATGGCTGCCTTTCCACGAATTATATAAAAATAGAATGTGCGATACATTTTCACATAACTAGCGTGGTTTCAGGATGATAAATGACGCAATGTCACCAGAGAGTTAAGTTCCACAAATTAGAAATTCTGTTTAACATTTTATGATAATCACCACAAATCCACGTGAAATCAACGTGGATTCCACGTGGGTCCAACCACTCAATATCCACCACCACCAAATATCCACCACTCAACGTGGATTCCACGTGGGTTCCACGTGGATTCCACCACCCATTTCTCACTGGGACGCGATTGCACTAGTGCCAAAATTCACCTCGTATGAGTGGTTCCGTACTTTCCAGGGTGGGTTGACTTAAAACCAGCGAGTGTTTTCGGTGTGGGTTCAATAAAGTCCCGTTTCATTCTTTATATTTTTATTCCTCTTCGGACCATGGCCCTTCCGAAGAAACAAGTGAGAACTTTAACAGATCGACTGATAATAATTGAAGATGAAGAAAAGAATCCAGGCGAGAAGCACGTGAATATTGCAGAATGCCTCGGGTTGCCTGCTGGCACATGACGGCAAGGGTGGGGTAGTGTGGGTACATGGTGAAAACAGCAAGTGGGTGTGACGCAACATTATTAACACTTAACACATTGCCTCAATCAGGGGCGCAGCTAGAAATTAAGGCAAGGGGGGAGGGGTTTAACCCTTAGACTACCAACGGGACACATATGTCCCAGGTAGATTTGCAAAATAACCTTTGGGATGTAGGCCTATTATAAACACCTAAAATATCGTCCCATCGGTATAGGATGAACTTACCGACTTTTAGTTCTTATTTTGCCAACAGATGACAGTACTTTGACATGTTCAATAAGATTTTCATTGTCACCTCTGGTTTATTATAGCAGAGGAAATTTAGTCTTGGCTAGTAATTCTACAACGCTAAGTATATTTTTTCATGTTACTTTAGGATACTTGTTTTTTTGTACAATATTACCACTCTCCATTTTGCGCAATGATTTATCTTTTTCACATCTGCAATTATGAGTGCCGACGTTGTGAAATAATTTCTCTGATTTACCGTTGTTATTTTGACGTTATGAATTTTTACCACATGATAAATTTTTTGGTTCTGTACGTTGTCTGATAAATTTGTCATGTCGATGACGTAAACGATGTCAAAGAGTTGTCTTTGTGTCCACGTGATACTGACCATTGCGTCGAGCACTCCTAGATTCAAGATCTAGAGGCTCTTTCTTTCAGTCCTTTGAAGCTATTTGAGGATTACAGTGATTTACAACTACATCTGTGTAACCTCTGGAGTAGATTGATACCAGGTGAGTAAACCCTTCAAAATGTAATTTGGTGTCCTAATACATAATTGCTTCCATAACAGCCTTTACATATTCATATTCATTTTCATTTTAGTCACAAGAAATGAGCCACATGAGAAAGTGCAATGAAGAAGAATTACTCCAGATATTGGATGAATCTGACGACGAAATGTCGGTTGGCGAATCATCAAACGAAGACGCGTCATCTGGTGATACATCGGACGAAGAATACAGGGTTGATTTTGAAAATAGTGAGGGGAGTGAATAAACTGATGAGAGCTCTATGGAAGACAGCAATGAAAAGTCTGACGACATCCAAGACAATTTATGTACAGAGGAAAGCAATAATTCTACCCTCTTATCTACAAGTGACATTCCGAGTGAGATTTTGTGGACTACTCAAAGATACAATTGCTTCCGAGACATTTTTGCATACCTGATTGACAATGCCATTGATTTCGGTTAGTAGGCCATTAGATGAAATGGACTGTTTTCTCCAATTATTTCCTCACAGCTTATTTATATTCATCAGTCAATGTACCAATAAGCGTTTGGATATATTGCGAAAAAAGGGAAAACATAATATTATCCGAGACACTGATCCTGGGGAAATTATGTTGCTCCTTGATTCTATGCTCGTTATGAGCTACAACTAAGTACCAAATATTTCAGATTATTGGTCTCACAACCTTTCCTTGGGAAATGAGGCCATCAAAAAATCAATAGCATGAAATAGATTCCAATTGTTAGTATCAAAGCTCTATTTCAATGATCCTGAACAATCTATGGGTTCTTCAAAAACATATTATATTGACGAGGTAGTTTCTTGCCTCAAACATTCATTTCCTAAGGCAAGGGAAGAAAGTCCGTTCCAGAGCATTTATGAGTCCATAGCAAAGTTCAAAGGCAGATCCTCTCTCAAGCAATACCTTCCTATGAAACCAATAAAAAGAGGGATAAAAATTTGGGAGCGCTGCGATGCAGTAACTGGGTACGCATATGATTTGAATATTTACTCTGGGAAAGAATCCGGACAAAACTATTCTGCATTGACCACTCTCTGAGAGAGAGTTGTTCTATGTCTATGTAAGACGATAAGAAAACCAGATGTCACACTAATTTTTGACAGATTTTTCACAAGTGTACAATTGATAAATACCATGGAATTTCCATCAGTGGTTACTGCTATCAGT
This sequence comes from Ischnura elegans, assembly GCF_921293095.1. Classification (NCBI taxonomy): domain Eukaryota; kingdom Metazoa; phylum Arthropoda; class Insecta; order Odonata; family Coenagrionidae; genus Ischnura; species Ischnura elegans. The sequence continues at coordinate 51,215,808 of NC_060259.1, forward strand.
TCAAGAAAACATATGCCGAAGTTCCAAGGAAAATTGAAAAGGGGAGAGTATGAGCTTGTTGTGAATCAGCATGGACAATAGCAATAAGGTGTCAGGACAGCAAAGAAGTTACTGTTCTTAGCAACTTCCACGATACTACAGCGCACACTGCTAATCGCAAACAAAAAGATGGTACAAAGTTGGTGGTAGACTCCAGCCGCTATTTGTTTCTACAATAGGTGCATGGGAGGAGTAGATCTCTCTGACCAAAAGGTTAGCGTGTATGACTTTGACAGGCGGTCAATGAAGTGGTGGTAAAGGTATTTTACAAACTACTAATGCTAGCAGTGCTGAATACATGGATTTTACACAAGGAAATAACAAAGAAAAATGTAAAACTGCTACAGTTCGTTGTTCCATTGGCCGAAAACTTGATGGTAACTGGGAAAGAAAAAAGCCATGTAAAACGCAAAAGATGCATAGGGAGGCCATCAAAAGCAGCTAAGCTCATGATAAATGTGGGTGACCATCTGCCTTTTGGGGGTAACACCAGGAGACGCTGTTCGAGGAGTGCGCAGAACAAAATGGAAAAAAGAACAAAAACTATTTGCTGTATGTGTAACGTATGCACCATTATGTAAAATTTGTTTTACGCCGTATCACACCTAGGGTTCACAAACTTGATTTGTCTGTTTCATCACATTTTTTTGTCAAACTTAAGTATTGTTTGTTTGTAATAATAGAATTTTTTATTCAACTCTGTATTATCTACTTTTTTCAATTATAACCCTCATGACAATTTCAATCTCAATCTCTTTTATTGTGTATTTTGCTTCTTTGTACCTACACGTATGCCGATTTCAAAATAATGTTTTTCTCAAAACGTATTTATTCCCATATATTAGTGTGGATAGTTGAATTACCTTATATACCAATGGGACATGCATGTCCCAACCATAGGTACCAATGGGACATTTTGTCCCATCCGTAAGTACCAGTGGGACATATGTGTCCCACCCATTAGTACCAGTGGGACGTATATGTCCCACACCCCCCAGCCGAAAACACGTAACCTGACATGTAAGAAAATGACCCTATGGCCTCTTGAAGCACTAGTAAAGAGATAGGAACAAATAAAAAGTTTGTAAATTAAGGAGAAAAAAATGGTAGTCTAAGGGTTAAGAGCAACTAATACCGGGGTGTGTGGGGGTATGGAATACCCACCAGGATAAGCGGCAGGTGCGAGATTAATAAATTGCAGAATTTTAAGATAAATGGTTGAAAATGGTGAGTTTTACGGCTTTCTGAAGGATATTTTATTAATCCCTACACTATTCTATTAGTAACATCGATCCAATTAAGTAAAATGGATTAAACTTAAAAATTTCTCTGAGCTCCGGAGGGAGGTTTTAACCCCAAAAACCCCCCACACTGCGCCACTGGCCTCATTCATATTAAAAATTTGATTGCTAGAAAGGAACATTTCAAATAATAAACTATTTTTGGCCTTATTGATCCATCTCCAAACCTATCACTGCATCGGCGAAAGGGGTTGTTTTTGCATAATGCGCACATTGCTCACGGAACAAGTGAACGTTCAATGGCATTTGATGGATAAGAATTTATACATCAGATAGAAATCCATTACATCAGTGCAAATGCCAAGTGGAGTGGTAACACTTTTTAGCAAGGTGGCGTGTTCCTGCAGGATATTTTGAAGAAATATCAGTGAAATGAACAATATGACCTAAGTGTTTCAATAAAGAAATAATATACCTGTAATCAGGTAAAATAATTTTTGAATCCTTTAAAGAATATCATAATTCGAAAAAATTCCAGCGTTTCCTGGGGCATAGGCAACCAGGCCAAACACTACTGCATTAATCGTTTTCCCGCATTTTTCAATATTTTCATCCATGCCCTGAAAAACATTAGACCGAGGTCCCACAGTACTGCCAATTCATGGCAACACGATAACGAATCCCCTGATGCAAGTAGACATTTTGATGGGAGTAGACACAACAACACTTCTTATTCTTAGGTCAATCATAGATTAGGTGACCAACTTCTTAGGAACACATGAAACAATTCTTGCCAAATAAAAGTTCACTCCGCAGATTGACAGAGAAATAGAGAAAATGTCGAATATCTCTTTCATTCTTTCTTTATCAACCCCCTGGAATTAGAGTCCAAATATAGTTCTTGCAAACTTTTAAAAGTATAGATGTAGTCTTCAATAATGCCACTTGTTAGAGGGCTAGGAAACAATGCAGTTATTTCAAGAATATTAATTAGTTGAGAATACAGAATAAATATTGCCTGCCTGATACTCTCTGCTAAGATACAATAACACATTAATAAAATACTGATGGCTAGAATTGGCTTACATACCGAAAATCCTGTACTAAGTGAGCCGCCTTACTCCCTGATGGCTGGAGAAGCACTGACCACAATCGTATTCACGTGAAACGGAAGTATTATACAGTTAAAAATTTGTAGATACTGCCATTTCATGTAAACACAATTAGGAATTCCCTGATGCAAGTAGACATTTCGATTGGAGCAGAAACAGTAACACTTCTTATTGTTAGGTCTATCTTACATTAGGCATCCAACTTCTCAGGAAAACATGAGCAATCAAGGCAGACGAAAAAGTTCATTTCACAAGTTGACGAAGAAAGAAAGACAATGTCAAATATCACTCTCATTCTTTCTTCATCAACCCCCTGGAATGACAGTTCAGATATAGGTATTGCTAACTTTAACAAGTATGGATGTAGTCGTCAATAATGCCAATTATCCGAAGGCTAGAAAACAATGTATTTCATTAAAGAATATCGATTAGATGAGAATACAGAATAAATATTGCCTGCCTGATACTCCCTGCTAACATACAATAACACATGAATAAAATAATAATGGCTAGAGTTTACTTATATAATAAAAATCCTGTACACTGTGAGCCGCCTTACTCCCTGATGGCTGGAGAAGCACTGACCATAATCGTATTCACATGAAATGGAAGTATTATACAGTTAAAAATTTGTAGATACTGCCATTTCATGTAAACACAATTAGGAATTCCCTGATGCAAGTAGACATTTTGACTGGAGCAGAAACCGCAACACTTCTTATTGTTAGGTCTATCTTACATTAGGCATCCAACTTCTCAGGAAAACATGAGCAATCAAGGCCGACGAAAAAGTTCATTTCACAAGTTGACGAAGAAAGAAAGACAATGTCAAATATCACTCTCATTCTTTCTTCATCAACCCCCTGGAATGACAGTTCAGATATAGGTCTTGCTAATTTCAAGAAGTATGGATGCAGTCTTCAAAAATGCCACTTGTCAGAAGGCTACAAAACAATACATTTCATTCAAGAATAGCAATTAAATGATAATATAGAATAAATATTGCCAACCTGATACTCCATGCTAACATACAATTACACATGAATAAAATAATTATGGTTTAGGATTTCTTACATAACAAAAATCCTGTACATTGTGAGGCTCCTTCCTCCCTGATGGCTGGAGAAGCACTGACCGTCAGAATGTTTACATGAAACAGCATAATCACATATTTTAAAATTTGTAGATACCGCCATTTCATGCCAACACAATGACAGAACCACTGATGTACTTTAGCAATTCGATTCGAGCAGTCGCAGCAACACTTATAATTTGGTCAATCCAATAAGCATCCAACTTCTCAGGAACACAGGAATATTTGTGGCTGACAAAAAAGGTCACTTCACTGGTTGAGGAAGAAAGACAATGTCAAATACCACTGCCATTCTTTCTCACTTAGCCCATGCAGTGATAGGGCTTCTATACACCTCACAGCATTAAACATGCCACTTGTCAGAATGCTAGAAAACAATGCATTAAATTCAAGAATATAAAATAGAACTGAATTAAAAAAAAAATTGTGACACTTTAATTATGAATAACAGAGTCCTATGCAATGATGACAAAATCTTCACTTTCCCGATACATCCAACAGTAATTTGGGTATTTAGTTTCAGTAGTCATGGTATTAATTTTCCATGGTGAAATGGAAGAGATTTTTACACTCACAAACCACCACATTCAATTCACTCAATGATGTTTAAAAAAACATCGAAATAATACGTCTGACACCATACAATTACACAAGAAAAAAATAATGACGGCTAGAGTTGACCTACATACTAAGAATCCTGTACACGGTAACCCGCTATAGGCACAGATGGCAGAAGAAGTATTGACCAACACTGTATTCACAAGAAAAGGTAGTACAACATATTTCTAATGTAATGTATTTATCAACTAATGTAATGTATGTAATCAACTAATTTCTATGTAATTCCATTTCATGTCAACACAATGATGACATCTCCTTATTTGGTTGTCTGTACATGACAGATTAACAGGTGTTCCTATACTTCAGTTTGTCTTGTGTTGGCCTTAAATACATCAATTAGATTGTGTATTAGATATCATCATGTGCACATCGGAAGTGGATCCATGGATTCTACTTCATGTGTTTTAAATAAATGATAGTACTAGGAATGGATAGATACAGCATTTTTTTCGGATCCTGATTGGATCCTTGATTTTCGGAGCTGGATCTCCAGATATTTTTGCATCCAAATGTATTTTCAAATTCCTCCTATAGCATGAAGTAATTATTCAAGTGTCTTCTGGGTACATACAATCAAAGGAATGCTTTTTAGATTTTTGTACACATTTAAACATTTTTTCTGATTTAAAATCATTTTTATAAACTTTTAAATTATCTTTTAAAAACGAGAAAATCTCAGGATCTAAACTGTTATGCTTGTGTTTGGAATTGAAAATAGGTTTCAATCTTTGGATTAATCATTGACTGAATTTTAATATTCCTCACATAAAGGTTCCACTGAATTTTGTCACTTTCTCATACCATGCTGACCTGTGTCTCACCAGCAAATGCTACTATTGGGGTGAGATGGATTTTGAACTTCATCGCGATTATTTCACGTCACAGTGTATGCACATGGTTCTCTTTACGCCAATAAAAATGTTTATATACAACGAAAGACATTTTTATCAGTACACCATTAAAATAAATTGCAATTGCACAATCTGCAACACAATTAACAATGCATATTAAAACGTTAGCGTCCCGTGCGAAGAGTTGCGGGAACAGAACTAGACGACAGCTCAGCGAGAGAAAGGGGTCAGCAACAGAAGTGCATAAAGGATGGGTGGAGGGGAAGGAGCACCTTCAAGCAATGAGGCTATGAATGAGGGAGTCCAGGACGAACATGTCAGATCTTGCTATTTTGTGATGTCGTTGCCTTCAAAGCAAAACCGGGCTACCTATGTGATGTACGTATATAGTTGGCGTTTCGAGGCCTTATCTTCTTTTTGATATGGCTGATTGAACTGAGGCATTGATGGAACTGTTAGAGAAAATGTGACATGGAGGCCAAAAGAGTAATGCCCCTACAAGAAAAAGAAAAATGAACGTGGAGCCTGGTAAGAGCGTCACATCTGCTGACATTTTGAGGAAACGTCAGGAGGAAACCGATCTGGGCACGTCGGGTACTACAAAGTGCAAAAAATATCAAAGATCAGTGCAAATTTCTCATTTTAATTATTCAATGTTTGAAGGGGAATCTTCAAATGTTATAGAACTTTGCGAGGAAAAGGAAATAAAGTGTTCCTGAGGGACCGGAAGTTGGAGATTGGGTTTAGTTTAATTCCCGAGCAAGAAAAGTGTCAGTTATTATGTTGCATGTGTGGAAGGTGTTGAGGATGAAGAACTAGAAATTCGATGAAATCAAAAATATCATCAAATCATAAAAAAAAATCAAAGAAATGGGCGAAGTGATAAATTTTCCAGCAGGCGAAATGGGTAATCCTATCGAAAATGTAATAAGGAGTAAGGAGAAGGTTCTAATAAGGAGTGAGTGAATAATTATAATAATTATTCACTCACTCCTTATTTATACTGAAATTATAAGGGATAAAATATTTCATGAAGTGGACTAATTTTGAAAGCAGTGGCTATTTGATCTGCTCAAGGAGTAAGTTTCAACACTGCAAATTACATTGCATACTTAGAAGGAAAAAACATTACATCCTGGTATCCTGTGAGTTTAAATATTATCTATGGTGGCTTTATTATATAGAAGAGGCATACGGTAGACTCTTGTTATTACAGGGTTCCCACTCTACCTAAATAATGAAATTCACGGTTTTTTCCAGGTTTTCACGTTTTTTTTCAGGTTTTCATGGTCTCAATGTGGCCAATTTCATGGTCCAGTTTATAAGTCAACAATAGGATAATCACCGGCCGTATGTTAACTAAAAATTAACGTGCACGACAGATGCCATGAATGTAAATGCAGCAATGAAAAGTGATATCTGTTATGACGTCAACTATCGTTTGGAAAATTCAGGCCCAACTAAAGGCCCAACCCAACCGCACTCTTGCCCGGACGCCATATACCATGGCCTCCTTTAACATGCGAATGCCCTTAGGACCTTCTTTCGTCTGAACACCGGAAGTCCTTAAATTGAAAGTCTATTTGCCGTAGAAATGTTTCCTTAAGTAAAATTCCAATGGCAAACTCATATTTCGAAGCATATGGCATGTGCCCATCCCAAGCTATCACTGAAATTGAAACGCTTAGACAAAATAACAGACTTCTGCCATTGAAATGGAAAATATCGGTCAATGTGTCGTCATGTAGTACGGACCAATTACTACACTTCAAATATTCGTGTGCAGAGAAATGCGTAGACTAAGAGTCTGCACGTGCCTGACCTTGAAACATGATTGACATATCGAATTTGATCAGTCAATCGCAGTATTATTATCAAGATTGAGAGATTTTTAAGGTTTCATGGCAAAATTCACAGCTTATTCACGATTTTAAGGTTTTCACGGTTGAGTGGGAACCCTGTATTACGACATTCTTGGGAGTGAAACACAGGAAGTTCATTGCAATAAAGTTTGTATGACATTTCATTCAGGAATTAAAAAAAAAAGAATATAATATATGTACCTGATTACATTACACGAAAATATATAAAAACAAGAAAATTCATTTGTTTCTCAATTGTCGAATGTGGCATGATGCAATCGAGGATTGATATCTTCCTGAATACAGTAAGTCCTCGATATACAAACTAGATGCATTCCGAGACCTTGTTCGTAAGTTGATAAACCTACAGTCCGGCCACTGAGAGTTTTCCGATGACAGGCAAAATGGTCTAGTTTGAAGTAGGGAGCAAGGTTGCCAGGTAAGAAAGCGAAATGCCTACGTCACTTGTAAACAAAAGGGTTACTTGAAGAAAGGAGACGGAAGGGACGACGAGCGTGAAGGACCAAAAGGAAGAATTCCTTGTTTAGGTGATTTGAAGAAAGGGCTTGTTTTGGTGGTCCAGATCAATTTCAGTGCTTCATATGCAATCGACAATGTTGTATGACTAGGTGAGGGTGTGAGGTGCATTTGGGGGACAGCGATTGGCTGCAAACCGTACTGGTGCAGGGTTTTCCGCCCCTCCTTTTGTGCTGACATCGGACAACTCTCGTTGGCCGGACTGTATGCAAGGCATCGAGGAGTACAGTTATCCTGCAGAATGCAACACAGCATCACAATAGTGCGCTAACTCACAATTGTAACGAACTGATCTATTTGGGCATGCGATGCAGCCGGAGCCGAAAAAAATCGCTCAATGTGGTAAGGAAAAATGGGCGAAATTTTAAACAGTTCCTAACTTCACACCAGATCAATGATACTTTGTTCAGATTAGACCCAAATAGCGAGTACCTCTACGCCAAACCTCATCGCATCGGCCAAATCGAAAGGTGCCAAATTCGAGATCTGAAAATTTTGAATGCTCATATCTCAGAAAGTTCATAAATCGAATGTGCATAGGAAGAGGACTAACTGTATGTTCAATTTACGAGAAGTTATGAGTGCGTAACTATGATTCCACAGGACTGAAGCTTATCATATGACGTTGTGTGTATACTGAAGAAAGAACCATAATTGATGCTCTTGGGCACAATACATGAGGAGAACTTCAACGTGGTGCAATTATTAAAACTTAGCGTAGTGTATATCCGCCTAAATTTCGTTGCTTATTGGTGGAACTTCGTAATAAAGTTCACTTTGCAACTGTCGGGACCGGGACTGAAGTTCACAATTTCGTAATAACGAAAATTTCATATTAATGTTTCTTTTACTATAGATTGGATAGGCCTTTTCGTCAGGACCAACAATTTGCTTCATAATAATGTTGTTCATATTATCGAGAGTCTTCTGTATAAGTAGATAATTTTTACCTGTTTTAGTGTCAATCTTTGTTGAAGAATCACATATATAGTGATACAACAATTAATATTTCTACTGAGGTTGAAAAAATTGGACCAGTGCATGGATAACTACTTATTGGTCCAGTTCTTGATGATGTAACAGATAGTGGTACCTAGTTTCATTTTTTGATATTTTCGCGAATAGGATAAACTTGACCAAAGAACTAATTGAACAGAAACCTCACAGCCAGAGCATTGTTACCAAACACCTTGAGAACAGGCAGTAAACAGGATACACACTTACAGGAAGCTAAGAGGCAACAGAACATAACCAGAAAAGAAGCATCTGGAACCAAATTAGCAACAGCAAACACGTAGATAGCACGCAGATAAGGGTGGTGCTTGGGAGAGAACAGGAAAGTAACATCTTGCAGACGTGACACAGACAAGGTGTTCCAATTTACATTCCACCAACTATCCCCTGAGTGCTGCTACTCAGACAACAAACTGCCAACTGGAAATAACAGCCTAATAAACAGGCAGTGAACCGAAGGCTCAGAGTCCCCCATATGTTCACTGGCTGTAGTCCAACAAGTAAGGAACAGAGAATTTTGCTTCCCACAACAGACAAGCAACTGTCAAGAAGAGAACAGACATGAAACAGACAAGGTGTTCAAATTTATATTCCACCTACAGTTGCCTCTCAGATAGCACAAAGTAAGGGAGTTATCTCTTTCTTACAGTTTTCTACTGGAAAAACATGATAAGTACCTTATCGTAAGCTAAGGGACTTATATATGGCAAGAATAAGATTTTAGGGAAGAATATGTCAGGAATTCGGTCAAATATCCTCAAATTTACATAAGTCGCTTCTGTTGGATGAGCACTAAAGGCATCAGAACAGTGTACTATTATACTATGTTGCTAAGAGCTCTGCCTGACATGAATTTGAAATCTAACGGTGTGAAATTCAGTGAGTCTTTATGAGAGCTGAACAATTGATAACAGATTTTCCAACACAAAGAAAAAATTAACAACTGCTAGCAACTTGCTGATGAAGATGCAAAGCATAATATATGTAACTTCTCCTCATGGTGGAAGAAAAAAAAATTATTACAGGGAAAATCAAAATTGTTACCTGCAGCTCATCAACTGTGCATGCTAACCACTACAAATATAGTCCAATATTTTCCAATGATGCCCAACATCTGCCAAGAGACCGCTTTAATAATTCCAAATACCGAAATAACTGCTGAATGTTAATTGGAACCAGCAAATCCTTACAGTACATTGCAACCCCTATAACGTGTGGAATAAATTGCCAAAATTATTTAGGCAAGCACCATGGCCCCAGTACCACATGTTCCCGTTGTGCATACCAAAGTAGTGCTCAAGAGGCCTACCCTCTGTGATGAGATATCTGTTACACCATCAGACGGCTGCCTCTTAAGCACCAATGGCAAATCCCGAACATCCCGAACCACCGCCATCCAGATGCAAAACATAAGTAAGCTCAAAACAGACACACACAAACTGGAGAGCGAATCCAGTGGCAATACAAGTAAATGACCACTTTTACCCCTATCCAGTTTGAGGATATCCAGAAAAACTTGTGCATATAAGTCCTATGCCACCTCAAATATGCCACTACATATCATGGTGAATGTAACCGCTGGCCTCAAGCCCTAGTACTATGCATGTATAAAGTACTGATGGCATGTGACCAGCGGCCGCATGGCAACATTGCAGCAAAACTAGGCAAAAAAAGCGAGAACGCGACCACGGTGGCCAATCATCGAGAGCGGCAATAGCTTCTAGACAAGGAGCACTGAGGATATGAACACGTGCATATCTTCAGTCAAAAACGAGTCGATATACCGCTAAGACTGACGATACACCGGCAGTCCAAATCCAGAAAGATCACTGTTGAACACGTGTGCAAGGGAAGTGATAGGTAAAAGGAAGCAGACCTCATCGCAACACAAAAATCTAAGCATTGCTAAACAATGCTAGCAAATCTGAGAGCACCAACAGTACTGCCCTTCATTATGTCGTGGCTCGCGAGTGCAAAGTACGGAGGTAACATGGCTCCATCCCAAGCCCAAAATACTCCTACAGCAGCTGGATAACCGCATATCGAATCATTAGAAGATGACCACTTGTGGTTAGTAATTACGAGCGGAATGACCCCCTGTAACACATTCAATAGAGCACCACCCGAGGACATCCCGAGCACAAGCACATCCACTAAGAATGAAAGCTATAAACTAAGAAGCCTTCCAGGTAGAAACCGTAAGAGATGAGCAGTGAAAGGTTACCATTAACGTGGCGAGAAACTCCAGTGACAATAATAAATCAATGCCCTCTGAGAGGTATCCATGCGCAGCAGATCCCATTCTCGCAAGCACTGTATACAAAGCAGCGTTCATGCCAAATACCACAATATAAAAGCTATTCAGAGTGCAAAAAAGTGTCACGGGGGCCAATAGCAACCAGCACGTCGCCCGGAATCAGGTGATACACCCCAGTACTCGTTATACAAACAGCACTGAGGTGTACAGCCTGACACCTTGTCAAACGTAACCTCTCACAATTAAAACAAAATTATGCTCGACAACGAGGAAACTATGCTGTACCGGCCAAGGAAGTACCACTGAAAACCGTTTGGACACAATGGCCCATTAGAAAATACAGCCCTACTGGGTAAAGCCTCACGATCACCTCCAACATTACATCAGCGGCAAATAATCCCAGTCCCACCCAAATGAGAGGGCATGAAATTGTTTACCGCCGGAATAATGCTGATAACCCCATCTCACTATTAAGACTATTTAATTGAAAGCTGAAGTTGTGGTTGTTACGGCATAGACAGCAATAGGCATTGGTTGGTAACATTCGGCATATCTCCAGTCAGAAACGAATCAAGTCACACACCGTAGACCAAAAATCTGATCAAATATCACAAACAAGCTTCCAAAGGCATCATGAATATGAGGAACTGAGAAAATACCGCCTATTCCATCCAAGCCGTACGTCTGGAATGCCATGCTTTAACAAATATCAATCCAATGCCAAAGACACGTCTTCCAGACACAAGACTCAAACCATATGCATGGGCGCTACTCTACTCACAAAGAGGACAAGCTTCCTACGCAACACGCAGATCCGATAATCAGAAGCAAGAACCGTGAGAACAAAAATTATAATAAAAGTTATAAATAACTAGAAGTATATTATATTTCATATGATATATTCAGCCTTAGTATATTAGTGCAACTAAGCAAAAATCAATGGATAAAAATGCTAGTAAAGAAGATTGACAGCAATAAAATTCCAAAGAAAAACGTGAATACAGGGATATTAATGGAATGAAGAAGAGTAAAGAAGAACTTGCAAATGAATGAGATACACGATAACAAGAACTTAAAACCTTAAAACTAAAAAGTATAAAGTGTAGTATTATTAAACATGGAATAGCAGCAGTTTCTCCAGTTGCGCAATACATAAATCATATAAATTTACTAAATAAAAAAAATAATTTCTATGGCACCATATTATGCACACAAGTATAATTCGTTCGCATCTAAGTATACTAAAAGGCAGGCTTGAAACTCCAGTACTCGTCAAAATACAGCAGCTGAAGAAAGAAGCCTGTCTCATTGAATACGAACGATGGAACTTGAACTCAACATGAGCCTCACAACATCAGCTGACTCCGGATGAATGTTGGCACGAATTAGGCGGGGAGAGAGTCCAGTGACAGCCATCATGCTATGTCAACTGCAACTTCCTCTCCGTCCAACACATGCACAAAAGAGACAGAAGAAGCCCACATTCATTGCAAAACGCCAAGTTCCCGAGGACCGGCACACAATACCAACTGCAACACTCTCTTCGCATACATTACAGAGACATAGCTGCCATAACTTAGCGTTTGCCGGCATATCCTCAGTCATAAACGAGTGTTAAAAAACCGTTTATGCTGAAGATGCTACCGAAACCCACGAAGTAGGGAAGATCATCTGACACTGCACACGGGCTAGGTGCATTCGCAAGAGGCATAGCTGTCAAACAGTAACATAATACATTCACAGACGTGGCCACTAAATATATAAAGAGCGGGGAGGGAGTCCAGCGACAATTTGAAAATATATGCCGACCGAAACTTCCTCTCCGCTCAATACATACCAAATGCAGAAGGAGGATGCAGATACAATCTATGATGAAGATGCAAAGCATAACATATAAATGTAACTTCTCCTCATGGTGGCAGAAAAAAAATTATAACAGGGAAAATCGAAATTGTTACCTGCAGCTCATCAACTGTGCATGCTAACCACTACAAATATAGTCCAATATTGTCGAGTGATGGCCAACATCTGCCAAGGGACTGCTTTAATAATTCCAAACACCGAAATAACTGCTGAATGTTAATTAGAACCAGCAAATCCTTACCGTACACTGCAACCCCTATAACATGTGGAATAAATTGCCAAAATTATTTAGGCCAGCACCATGGCCCCAGTACCACATGTTCCCGTTGTGCATACCAAAGTAGTGCTCAAGAGGCCTACTGTCTGTGATGAGATATCTGTGACACCATCAGACGGCCGCCTCTTGAGCACCAATGGCAAATCCCGAACCACCGCCATCCAGGTGCAAAACATAAGTAAGCTCAAAACAGACACCCACAAACTGGAGAGCGAATCCATTGACAATACAAATAAATGACCACTTAAACCCCTACCCAGTTTGAGGATATCCAGAAAAACTTGTGCATATCAGTCTTATGCCACCTCAAATATGCCACTACATATCATGGTGAATGTAACCGCTGGCCTCAAGCCCTAGTACTATGCATGTATAAAGTACTGATGGCATGTGACCAGCGGCCACATGGCAACATTGCAGCAAAACTGGGCAAAAAAAGCGAGAACGCGACCACGGTGGCCAATCTTTGAATGCGGCAATAGCTTCTAGACAAGGAGCACTGAGGATATGAACACGTGCATATCTTCAGTCAAAAACGAGTCGATATACCGCTAAGACTGACGATACACCGGCAGTCCAAATACAGAAAGATCACTGTTGAACACGTGTGCAAGGGAAGTGATAGGTAAAAGGAAGCAGACCTCATCGCAACAAAAAAATCTAAGCATTGCTTAACAATGCTAGCAAATCTGAGAGCACCAACAGTACTGCCCTTCATTATGACGTGGATCGCGAGCGCAAAGTACGGAGGTAACATGGCTCCATCCCAAGCCCAAAATACTCCTACAGCAGCTGGATAACCGCATATCGAATCATTAGAAGACGACCACTTGTGGTTAGTAATTACGAGCGGAATGACCCCCTGTAACACATTCAATAGAGCGCCACCCGAGGACATCCCGAGCACAAGCACATCCACTAAGAATGAAAGCTATAAACTAAGAAGCCTTCCAGGTAGAAACCGTAAGAGATGAGCAGTGAAAGGTTACCAACAGTGCAGCAAAAGGTCTCCTGGAGCAGTGAAAGGTTACCAATAACGTGGCGAGAAAATACAGTGACAATATTAAATCAATGCCCTCTGAGAGCTATCCATGCGCAGCAGATCCCATTCTCGCAAGCACTGTATACAAAGCAGCGTGCATGCCAAATACCACAATATTATAGCTATTCAGAGTGCCAAAAGGTGTCGCGTGGGCCAATAACAACCAGCATGTCGCCCGGAATTAGGTGATACACCCCAGCACTCGTGATACAAACAGCACTGAGGTGTACAGTAGGGCGGATCGGAAAAATCGATTTTTTTCAAATCCATCTGGCCCAATGAAAAAAAGTTGTGGGACCGATCAAAAATAAGGCCTGAAAAATTTGAGACCTCTAGGTGAACCCCTGACCCTCGCTCAAGTGCAATTTAGGGGGGGAAGGTCGAAATTCGAAAAATATAGTATTTTATGGTCATTTCCTATAGATTTTGCCGAGTTACTGCTCTAGGGCAAAAATTTCATGCATTTTGACGTATCTGCCACCGTTTAGCCACAAAATGCCTTATTTGAGTCCGCGTCCGCAAAGAAAATATTCCAACGCCCATGCAGCGTCGCGGATACAAGAGCCGCAGGCCGATCCCCTCCCCGCTCGCTTCTACCCCTCCCACCCCTCCAATACAGCAAAAGTCATCCCGCGTATACTGCTAGGAGGTCGTTTATCTTTGATGATATAAATCGGAAGATGGTAGAAGGTAATAAAGGAAGCTCAGTGAGACCACTTGTCCCTCATTAGGCGCCTCCTCGGGGTTCAACAAATCGATGTTACCAACTTTTAGAGAAGCGATGAAATAGTTTTAGATCCGAGAACGCAGGAAAGGAGCCTACGGTCCATGAAAAGGCCTCTCGAGTGGCTATAAAGGTGTGCTAACTTCGGATATGCGCTCCAATTTCGGCTTTGTCCGACAGATGTGATTAAATGGATTTTGGGTGAAAACCGCTCGCGTCCCCTACCCTCAAGCCTCTCCCACGCGCCAAATGCACCAAAGTTCATACTAAGTGCGTCTTACTTCGTTAGTCTAAATATTTAATATTTCAGTATCGTCTGTGGAGGAACAATCATGAAAGAAGTTTTCAATTACCTGCTTTCCAATCTGTATTTCTTATGACAGTGCCATTCCTCGTCTTTCGCTGTTGTCTACAAAGTTTTGGTGAATTTCTTCACAAATATCTCGTCTGTATGTATAATAAAAAGAAATATTTAACTTCAAATTTGAGCGTTCATCAATAGATTTTGGAAAATCCACAGCACTAACGTCAGATGTAGCCGGAGGTACTGTGGTCTCTCTCCTATATGTCATCAGCGAGTAGTCCTTAAAGTTGATATTAAAATCCAGCACTTTAAAAAATCTCGGATCGGCCGCCAAACGCATACTTGCAACCACGCAAATTTGGTCCTTAGATTGCCCACCCAATGTTTATGTCGCAAATCTAAGTCAACTTAGTGCAATTAGCAAATAGACCTCTGTAAGGGATGAAATATGATTCGATGCTTTCCCGGCGAATGATGTGGGTAAACTTTTCTCGGGATTCAACGAAATATATCCCTGATGATGAACCCCGAGTTGGAGCTTGAAACGTTTACCCTAGTGGAAAAATTAACCCCGTGGGAATCCCGAGAAGAGTTTACTCACATAGCAAAGGACTTCCCGGTATACTTTAAAATATCAAAGGATGTTGGAATTATGCTTGTCGCATAGGGATGATGCCTCCTCTTTGGGCGGTATTCACCATCGCATTCAAATCCTTTTTAATTTTTTTGTATTTAATTTTCACTCGGAAAGGAATCGAAAATCGCAGATTAATAACTTTTGCTTATCCTCTGACGGGGGAGGCAAACCCAAAAGTGGGACCCTGCTTCTTCAACTAACATCACACATTCCCCTCTAAACATGGATTGATAAGTGCTCTTGCCTTTTTTTCATCAGACAAAAGTATAGTCTTTCAATCCATAAAAATTTCAATCCCTTTGATGACACCCTTTGATACCTCTCTTTTCGTATTCACAATAATTAGCATATTTTTCTGTCTACGTAAGTAATTCTTGCAAACTACCTTGGATGTTTCTTACGAAGTTATGATTTTTTGCATCAACTAAAGTTGTGAGGATGATCATTGCTGTTTCTTAGTTCTTGCATATACCTCTATCACATTTGGCAGACTCATTTTCCACGCAGAAGTTCCAGTTTGAATTTAGTCCTGAATTTTTATTTGATGAGGAACGTAGAGATGAAAATCGGATGATTTCTCTTCAGTTAAATTTTCTTTGGATGAATTGATGAAGAAAATTTTTGATACTATTTTCCCATACAAGAATTGACGATGTCGACTCAACACTCTCCGAAGATTCCCTTGTTTTTCCTCAGTTGTCGAGTTTCTTTAGGACTCAATTCAGCAGCCATCATCTTTAGTTTCGTCCGCTGGTCTCTCAACATACTTCTTCATTGGGGGGAACCTTATGCTCCTTCTTGCACTTACACGCAAAAATATCGCATAATTTCAAATGTTCTTTCAAAAGTGCTTGAGTTTTGTACTTCAGCAAAAACCCTACTTTTGGCCTATTCGCATTGTCCGAAAGTTTTAGTACTTCCTGTTGTACCGCAAAATCCACTTAGTCACACACATAATGGAAGGGAAGCGTCACCATAGTTCGCACACCTTTATAGCCACTCGAGAGGCCTTTTCATGGACCGTAGGCTCCTTTCCTGCGTTCTCGGATCTAAAACTATTTCATCACTTCTCTAAAAGTTGGTAACATCGATTTGTTGAACCCCGAGGAGGCGCCTAATAAGGGACAAGTCGTCTCACTGAGCTTCTATCTATCTATAGGAAATGACCATAAAATACTATATTTTTTGAATTTCGACCTTCCCCCTTAAATTGCATTTGAGCGAGGGTCAGGGGTTCACCTAGAGGTCTCAAATTTTTCAGGCCTTATTTTTGATCGGACCCACAACTTTTTTTCATTGGGCCAGATGGATTTGAAAAAAATCGATTTTTCCGATCCGCCCTAGTGTACAGCCTGACACCGTGTCAAACGTAACCTCTCACAATTTAGACGAAATTATGCTCGACGACGACGAAACTATGCTGTACCGACCAAGGAAGTACCACTGAAAACCGTTTGGACACAATGGCCCATTAGAAAATACAGCCCTACTGGGTAAAGCCTCACGATCACCTCCAACATTACATCAGTGGCAAATAATCCCAGTCCCACCCAAATGAAACCTAAGGGCATGAAATTGTTTACCGCCGGAATAATGCTGATAACCCCATCTCACTATTAAGACTATTTAATTGAAAGCTGAAGTTGTGGTTGTTACGGCATAGACAGCAATAGGCATTGGTTGGTAACATTCGGCATATCTCCAGTCAGAAACGAATCAAGTCACACACCGTAGACCAAAAATCTGATCAAATATCACAAACAAGCTTCCAAAGGCATCATGAATATGAGGAACTGAGAAAATACCGCCTATTCCATCCAAGCCGTACGTCTGGAATGCCATGCTTTAACAAATATCAATCCAATGCCAAAGACACGTCTTCCAGACACAAGACTCAAACCATATGCATGGGCGCTACTCTACTCACAAAGAGGACAAGCTTCCTACGCAACACGCAGATCCGATAATCAGAAGCAAGAACCGTGAGAACAAAAATTATAATAAAAGTTATAAATAACTAGAAGTATATTATATTTCATATGATATATTCAGCCTTAGTATATTAGTGCAACTAAGCAAAAATCAATGGATAAAAATGCTAGGAAAGAAGATTGACAGCAATAAAATTCCAAAACAAAACGTGAATACAGGGATATTAATGGAATCAAGAAGAGTAAAGAAGAACTTGCAAATGAATGAGATACACGATAACAAGAACTTAAAACCTTAAAACTAAAAAGTATAAAGTGTAGTATTATTAAACATGGAATAGTAGCAGTTTCTCCAGTTGTGCAATACATAAACCATATAAATTTACTAAATAAAAAAAATAATTTCTATGGCACCATATTATGCATGCAAGTATAATTCGTATGCATCTAAGTATACTAAAAGGCAGGCTTGAAACTCCAGTACTCGTCAAAATACAGCAGCTGAAGAAAGAAGCCTGTCTCATTGAATACGAACGATGGAACTTGAACTCAACATGAGCCTCACAACATCAGCTGGCTCCGGATGAATGTTGGCACGAATTAGGCGGGGAGCGAGTCCAGTGACAGCCATCATGCTATGCCAACTGCAACTTCCTCTCCATCCAACACATGCACAAAAGAGACAGAGCCAGCCCACATTCATTGCAAAACGCCAAATTCCCGAGGACCAGCACACAATACCGACTGCAACACTCTCTTCGCATACATAACAGAGACATAGCAGCCATAACTTCGAGTTTGCCGGCATATCCTCAGTCATAAACGAGTGCTAAAAAACCGTTTATGCTGAAGATGCTACCGACGCCCACGAAGTAGGGAAGATCGTCAGACACTGCACACGGGCTAGGTGCATTCGCAAGAGGCAAAGCTACCAAACAGTAACATAATACATTCACAGACGTGGCCACTAAATATATAAAGAGCGGGGAGGGAGTCCAGCGACAATTTGAAAATATATGCCGACCGAAACTTCCTCTCCGCTCAATACATACCAAATGCAGAAGGAGGATGCAGATACGATCTATGATGAAGATGCAAAGCAAAATATATACGTAACTTCTCCTCATGGTGGTAGAAAAAAAATTATTGCAGGGAAAATCGAAATTGTTACCTGCAGCTCATCAACTGTGCATGCTAACCGCTAAACCACCGTGTATCACATAATGATTAAAAGCATAGGTACTAATTTGAAATGTAATTATATAAAAATATTTAGATGCTGCATGGATGAAACAAACTGAATTCATTAATGATCCACACAATCTGACATAAATGAATTTTAATTTTTGTTCAGATAACCTGATGAATAAATCATTGACATGAGAGTTCTTTCCGCCATTTTTATACCTTATGTTGCTATTCATGAGAAAACATGTTTCCTTCTTATGACCGTGGTTTTGCTATCATTTCATTAATCTGAATGATTTTCAAATAGGGTAGTTTCCTTCATCAAAGAAAACGAAAGGCATTGATTGTGATTCGTTACCCACCATTAGTGTATTCATAATATACAAATTATTTGGTTTTAGAAATCCCAGTTTAGACGAATGGCAATGGTCAATTTTAACCGCATTTGAAAAAGGCCAGATTGGTGCCCATGGAATGCCACACCACGTGACGTCACAGGGACCTAGTTTCTATATGAGTAGATAAGAGTTTTACATCGTCTGAGATTAGCAATGCATGCCTGAGGCACAGAGCTCAGGGAAACATCTCATAATAATCAAACATTAAAAATACCTAAGTTCGGAAAGTAAAGTTTTCTTCGCTTGATAGGGTATTAATAATCCTTATTTAAGCCAAGCTCTACCTGATAGCTGGGCACTCTGCTACCTGCTAAGAGCCTGCGTCGTATTAGCGCTCAAAGCCTCGCCCCAAGGTCACCTCCACGGCAGCAGTGGGAACCAGAATGACGTCACACGGAGTTTTCCCATCATTCATACTTTACTTGCCGTCGCGTTTTCCCGTGCTTGAAAAATTTCTCTTTTTGGTTAATCGCGAAAAATAGATATCATCATTTGAAAATCTAAGAGCGTGAAATACTTACTCCAGGAGTAATAATATTTCTATTTAGGCAATAAAAAAATTAATAGGAAACCACCCTACTATGACCATATGATGTTATTTCTCTTCATTATGTAGAAGCATCAAGAATGGAAACAGTTTTCTCATACATAATTGCTTTATGAATACTCTGAAACGAAGGAATACTAACAACACCCAAGGGAGTGATGCAAGTTAGGCCGCCATTTGGTCATTACTCTGTATGTTTGTCGGCCTGGCTGTAAGAAACCCAAAAGGAAAGGCCAACCTGCTTACTTATAAGCACCTTCCTTATTTTTTCCTTTCACCTTATCTCAATTACTTATAATGTGCTGGCTGGGCTGACTGTTGCCACTCGGACAAGGAACAGGGAGCCAACAGCCTACTACATAGACGACGAACTGGCATAATTGTTACAGGAATCGACAGGGATGAGTCCACAACTTCTTTTGCAAGAGAAAAATTTGATCCGAAAGAAAATTCATTTTCATCACAATGTTTTTAAAGCATAACTAAACATCAAATTGCGGAACATGATAGCCACACTTTAATCATAGTGACTTGCAGACAAGTCATGTTTACACTAACCTAAATCACCCTATCTAGCGATGTGCATTTGTTTGGAGGCCGATACAATGACCTATACATTTCTTAATTCATGAAACAAAAAGTAATGAATTCAAATAGTGAAAGGAGATAAATGATTAAAATGGAACTGCTAAGCATTCAGAATGAAAGGAAGAGATTCATCACATTTGGACACCATACGGAGAAGTTGAATTTTAAGAATTGATTCCACACTTATGACCATAACACTGACCACTGCTGTTTAGCCCATGAGAACAATATTTTTGGAAAAAAAGGTGGATTTCAGAAATAAATGCCTATTAAGATGACTATAATTTACAGAATTATGCAAACAGCTAATTTAATGAAATTCATGGCTTTCTAATGCTCGGGAAAAAAAACTTGCCAGTGTAAGTAACCCACATACCACATAAGCACTATGGAAGCAAATTTTTGGCTATGATCTGGGGAGCGATGAAATGTCCTCATGCTAAATCAACCCATTCCTTCCCAATGTTGCGTGAATGCAACGCAAACTTTGAGATTTTTTTTTCTCCGTAGTGGTTGTTGATAAGTAGTTAATATTTTTAATATAGGTAGTTCTTTGCTTTTTACTATGCTATCTACTAAATTTACATATTATGTAAAATCTGAGGCACTCGATGATTATATCTCTCTGCAAATACAATAATGCATTTGTATTCTAGGCCACTGCAACAAATTGGGCAAATTTGACTAAGTGCTTCAAATTATTTAAGAATAAAGGAAGTGCTGCATTCACGCAACATTGGGAGGACCCCGGTAAGCCAGGGCAACAGCGCGCCGTGGCGGTAGTCGTTTAGAGTGCTTCTCTTTGGACTGAAAAATGAAAAGCTTATCAAGAATGTTATGAATCATATCAAGAATGTTATGAATTTCTTGGTATATTGACTCAGGTAATGGCTCAAAGAGATAGCTTGAACACTGGGTATTACAGTATATAGAAGGGGCAATGTTCTGTTTCATCTGCTTTTACTATATCTGTGGTTGTCAGTTGAACAATTGTTCCCTCCAAACGACCTGAACCCACATTTGCAGCCTAAGTTGCTCACTATTGCCAGTTATCATAGTGCGTGCAATTCTCAGAATATATTATAATAGCATGGTCTTTATTCCGTTCTGATGTTTAGTGGTTATCACACCTTACCTAAAAAATATTACTGGAGTAAGGAGGCAGATAAAGGCATTCCTATTGTACGTCAAACGATGTCCCCGAAGCGTTTTGTTGAGCCTAAAATGTTCTTATGCCTGGCTGGTAACAGAAGTTTGTACAAGGGGGATAAGTTTTCTAAGATACATTCATACTTTGCGAGCTCAACCACATATTTCTATACTTTGATGCATTTTCTCACAAATTATCTAAAGACGAGATGATGATGCTATATTTTGGCCGCCATTCCTTTAAAATATTTATAAGAGGAAAACCAGGTAGATTTGGGGTTAATTTGTGGTGAATAACATCTTCCTTAGGAAGAATTTTCTGCGCATGGAGGAGCATCTGAAAAAAACTGATACCTCTTTGAGTTTAGGGGAAAGGGTAGCAGTTGGCCTGGCTAAAGTTATTGAACTTCCAAGAAATCACTTATGTATGAAATTTTTTTTCAAGTTATTTTCTACTGATTCTTCGGTCTCAAATGGAATTTTTCCCAATTATGACTAAAGAATCTCTCGTAGTGTGAGAGAAAACTGAGTCGCAAGTTGCCCTCTTCACACTCAAAAGGAACTGTCCAAGGGAAAGTAAGGTTCTTTTAATTATAAAATCAGTAAAAAGAATGCATTATTCTTTGACCTAGCATGATATGAAACTAAATGTATGAATACATTTTGGTACATTAGATGCATTAGTAAATTTGAAGTTGTAATTGGATCCAGGGGCGCAGCTAGAAATTAAGGCTGGGGGGGGTTTCAGGCGCAACTAATACTGAGGGGTTTGGGGTATTGCATACCCGCCAGGGTAAGTGGGAGGTGCGGAAGCCCTCCACCGGAAAAAATTTAAGATAAATGGTTCAAAATGGAGATTTTTACGGCCTTCTGAGGGATATTTTATTAATCCTCACACTTTTCTATAAGCAATATTAATCCAATTAAGTAAAATAGAGTTAACTCGAAAATTTCTATGAGCTCAGGGGGGGGGTTTATTCCCCAAAACCCTCCCCTCGCTGCGCCACTGATTGGATCAACCATCAGTCAGATATATTTTTGTTCAGAAATAGTGTTATGTTTCCTCAAGAAAAAAGTGAAGGAGCAATTACCCAAATTATCAATAACAGACAATTTGTTACTTCCGCAACATAAAAATTTCCATTATTTGACCGGTTGTTTTACATTTTCTGTTCTTTATAATGGCGTAAAAGCCAAAACGGGATCAAATAATATACATTTTTATAAATACTTTGTGGAAGTCACAAAGTGCCTGTTATTGATAATATGGAGCCTTCCACCACGTACAGGCTTCAAGTTACAATTAGAGCCACCTTCAACCTTCGAGTCACAAAAAATGCAACAATATAGGGCATATTGGAATAAATAGTTTGCGAAATGCAGTTATGAAAGACAAGGTTGGCCACAATATTGTTTGTGACAAAAACATTCAGAACGAAGATGCTGAGTTTGTAGCAGACAGACGATTAGAGATTGACAAAAGTGAATATTCATTTACATACTGATTAGTCTTCTTAATTTCATGAACATTACAAAGGTTAATCAATATTTTGGGTTAATTATACATTCCGGTTATAATAAAAAAGGGTTTTTGCAAAAATAAAAGAGTTCCAAAAAAAGACAAAACGGCTCATTTGACCCGGGGAACTCCCAATGTAGCATATACGCAATGTTCCACTAACAGCAAAATAAAAACCAATAAAAATATAGAAATCGATAATTTGCCTCATTTGAGTTTGTTTTATTGCTAATTCGTCAAAATACTTGGAATGTTTAAGTTATAAACATGCTAGAGATATAATGGGTTAATGTTTCCACTAAGAAGAGATTGGACTAATATCATAAGCAAACATACGTATTTCCATGATTTCAACTTCTTTCCTTACACACAAAAATACCAACATATACGACTTACGTATAAACATTTACTACTTCTGACAAGATTACACTATCAACGTTTATCTGCCAATAACACACTCCACGAGGAGGCGCATTTATGAAACATTTCCATTAAATAAAGCTCTATCCCATACCCAGACAGCGGTTCCACTGGTTTCTTTTGCGGACCACATTTTCATTAAAAATTTGAGGATTGAAATCATAACTTGACGAAATGAAAAAAATCGTTGCCCGATAAATCACTGTTTTTTCACTTAAGATTTAACATTAGAGGAGTTACTCCACCATTGCCCTAAATTGCTCGATAATTAAAATATTTAAAATTAATAACGCTCGATTGCTGTAAAAACATAGCTCTGTATTCCACATGCTCAATTTACTTACATTTAGCCACTTTGGTGCCACACACCAATCCACGCGTCACTCGTCGAAGAACGTTCACCCAGCAAACGACGAAAAAACTGAAAATAAAGTTCATATGACTAAGTTGATATTTCTTCGGATATAACTTCAATCTTAAAGTATAAAAAAGCTTAATAAAGGTAACTATTTACCAGCGATAGCTAAGCTAATACGTATAATTCTCGGTAACATTCACGTTTCCCACGTGGAAGTATCCAAGTAGTTCCTAACGGGATGGGCTCCATTGCGTTCGGAAACTGACAGAATGTTCACTCCTATTTCGCAAAACCCGCATGCAATTAACAAAATGAAGAAGTGATGATAATTCAACATCGAAGAATCTTTGACCGCAAATACTATAAATTCAACCGCTCCACGAGAGCTCACATGTCTGACCACCTTGCCCTCCTCCTCTAGAATGTTCACGAAACGTCAGAAAGCAAAATGGACGGGGGAATGGCGCGAGATCCACAGCAGCATGAGCATTCCGAATTAAATATTGACCATATCAACACGTCCAATAACGCTTATTTATATATAAATGGCTGGCTAAGTTTAAAAAACCTTTAACTATTCACGCATCGCTCTCAATTTTACAAAACACAGAACCTGACATTAAGATCTCTTGGCGCCATAATACTTAGGCGCGGGAAAAAAACATAATGCCTCTCAGGGTGTAATAGTCCCTTAGTTGATAAGTGAAAATTATAAGACGAAAAAACTGAAATTACATTTTAAAATGCCTATCACGTCTATAAAAATATTTCACCGTAAACTAACTGCTTTAAATTTCACGAAACGAAGTTGCTTGTTTTAGTTCCGTTGGAACCATACAACTTGGACACGGGAAAAACATCGAACGTTTCTCATCGTGCAATGGTCAAGTTAAAGAATAAGTGAAAGCTGAAAGACTTGAATACCTTAAATGCAAATAAAAACGACTATTTCGATTATAAAAATTGAAACGCATCGCGCTAAATTTTACCACTAGCAGTTACCTAGTTACTCAGAATTCTGGTAGCACCATAAAACATAAACTCAGGAAAAACATGGGCCGTCACCCGAAGTTGAGTGGATATCACATAAATAATTGACAACAAAAACACCGAATATAAATTACATTAAAATTTCTTGGTGAACAAATCGAATTTCCCGTTAGTTTTAGCAAAATAGCTTGTTTTGCTGGCGCCTTAATCATGGGCCCAAAAAAATAATCCTGCCGTAAATATTCAGTTCATATTTTAAAATGAAAACACTGGGAATAAAGTACCTACCGACAGTAAATGCATTGCGAGATGATGAAATCGTATACTCCACACGTCACCACAAATTTCACAATACGTAGCTGATAACATTGACTTCTTTCGCTAATGGATTTGACAGCTTCTCCTATTCCTTCCTAGCGACAAATTCCTTGAAATTACTGCTGAAAACGTTTTAGCTAGTAAGAATGCCCAAATTTTCAGCTTCACAGCAGTAACTATTATCTTTAAGTAAAATTGTAGTCATGAAAAATTAAAGATTTACTTCCTTAACTTTCACAAATTGTCCTTATGTGTCACGCAAGTTCCCAACGTGTAGTTACGTTAAAGAAAATATTTCTAGCAGAGAAAGGTTTACGGTAGATAGAGCTCTCTATCGTATAACGAAAGGACAGGTAAATATTTATAATGCGAAATATACTTGAATATTTACTGTTATCTACATTAAAAACAAAAACGTCATATTATATACATGGGCTTACCGCACTCTAAAATATCTCCTATTTTTTCATGTCGTATCCTTCAAATTACAATTTGCTGGTCGCAGGATTGATGAAAAAGTTTCTCTACAATACGCTAGACTAGGTACAATGAGTTGGATGTTTAAGTACCTCAGGCAGGTATAGATCTAAGAGCTGAACAAAAACCCCACGCATTCATGTCCTTATGACTACTTTACCTACCCCTCTCCCACCGTAGACCACTAAAAGAGGGAATGGGGGACCCCTACAATAAAGGAGCTATAGGGACACTCCCCTTCGGTCGAAGTTAATTATCAGGTTGAAATATGAAAGCTGAAGACGAGATAGAATCATTAAAAACCAAGTAAACTACGATTGAAATGAAAAACACTTTTACCTCATAGACCCCAAAAAACAGAAATAAATGGCTTTACAAGGAAACTGCGATTAAAAAAACAGACCAATTCCACAAAAAGTGGATTACATAGCCACGCCCGTGAAGAATGTGAGGTAGACCAAGTATAACTCAACATCTACACTACACAAGAAGTGAACCTACAATCTACTGTTAAGAGGACAGTTGATCCGAAGAACACCGCAAGTCTTCGCTCTACAACATCTAACCTTTCTCAATAAAACTTGTGGGACCAAAGACTGAATAAAATTTTCTACAACCAACACATACTAATATAAATGACAATATACTTCTGGCAGTCGCGGAATCAGACATCAACTTCGCAATGGTCGCCATACATAATCTATTAATTATTCCACCATAATCGCCGTTTAGCAATGACATTTGTTTCTCGTGTGATTAGGACAATCATATGGATATCATACTTAGATAATCATACAGAAATTTCACAATGACACAAATTGGAGGACTTACCTTAAAAATTTCACACCGGGCTATGTGCTCCAATCTCCCAGTGGCGGATCCAGAGAGGGGCTAGGGGGTGGGGGAGGGGCAACGGTTCTCTCCTGGGCTATCCAATTTACAATTGATAAAATGGTTATATTGTTCTGACCCCATTACTGCTGGGAGGTTACCACCCAGGACCCCACCAAGTCCCCTTCTCCATCTCCTGGATCTGCGACGGATATGTTCTTCCATGGTTTCCATGTACGACTCGCACATCCTTCTCAGAGATTCAGGAATCCTAAAGCTAATCGAAAGGAAGACAATATAGGAGGCCTTACCCTGAGTAAAACCAGAGAAATATTCGCCGTCCTTGATCACAGGGGTGGACCCATGCATTACATCGTTCTAGTTATAATTTTCGGCTCTGAAATTCACATATAAGTAAAATAGGACATTGCAATACTTCCACCGAGTTTCTTTTGACACTACGCGTTTCGTTGCTACAAACATGATAATGTGGAAATATGTGGATATATTGCAACGTCCAATTTTACTTATATTAAGAACTTCCACCACATCGTGCCTAACATCATACAAGACACACATTCACAGTTTAATACCCTCGCGAGAACAAGAATCATTTCGAACTCTTAATTCATATTTTCCAGTA
The DNA here is from genome assembly GCF_921293095.1 of Ischnura elegans. Lineage (NCBI taxonomy): Eukaryota > Metazoa > Arthropoda > Insecta > Odonata > Coenagrionidae > Ischnura > Ischnura elegans. Next base: position 51,242,639 of record NC_060259.1, read on the forward strand.
AGGCAATAATAGCACCTACCTACCTTAGTTTGGTACTAATAACAAGGTTTTCCTCCGGGAGTAATATTCTTCTCTCAGATTCTTCATTTGTCAACTCTGCTTCGTAAAGCTTACTAATTCGCCAGTCCTTCTAACTCCTGACTTGCTCCTATGTCGCCTCGCCATCCCACATCATTCTAAGCGAGCACATGGTGATGCATTGATCTCTACACCTAAAACATTTCTTTCACTTATCATACATCTCCGAATATTTACTACGAATTATTTACATTATTACAATTAAAATAATACATTCTGCTACAATAATAGAAGAAATTTAAATCGTGCATGCAGCTATTAGGGTGATTACAATTTTTACCTTAGGGGGACGACCCTTCCCTCTCAGTTCCTAGCATTTAGAAGGAAGAAAAACCGTTAACTATTCTCATTGGTGTGCACTCTTATTGGTCCGCACAGTTCAGACGATGGTGCACACGGCGCACACTCATTGGGTTGCAAAGGAGTGACGTCAAATACTCGGAAATTTCAATTTACTCACACAATTTGATTTCCACCACACTTGTCACGTTCTGTGCAACTTGTTAACGCTATCACAAGTGGGTCATAACACAAGAAATAGTTTGGTAAAGTTGATGTCACCAACGGCGTTAAGATTTCAGCCGTAAGAGAGACGCGTATGCCGGTGAGGTGACAAGGGGAAGGGTAACGTCACAACTTCACGCCACGTCACAACTTCAATCACAATATACTTTATGCATCACCAGAGTCACTGCAACTGTTTAAATAACGTAAAACAGATCGCAACTGAGCCACAATAGCAGATCAAAGTCTTTACCATTCCTTAACTTCTCATCCTCCATTACCATCAGCAAAAGTAAAACGTTTATTTCACACAAAGGGTAACGTTCCAACTTCACGCCAAGGGAAAGTCAGCCAATCACAACATACTTTAAGCGTCACCAGAGTCACTGCAACTGTTTGTTTCAATGGCCAAAAACACAAATCGCATTTGAGTCACAATAGCAGATCAAAGTATTTACCATTCCTTAACTTCTCATGCTCCATAACCATCAGCAAGAAGTAAAACGTTTATTTCACACATTTTTTCGTGGTGATGAGAGAGGGTGCACACTCAGGAGATATGAAATTAGTGATATAAAAAATGACGTCACTGTGCGACTTGACATTCACATCCACTCACACAAGTTGACTATCACTACAGTTAACAAGTTCTCAGCGTGTGTCGTCACGGTGTCACAAGCAGAGCACATAAAAATATTCGCAGATAAAGCCCATTCCACACACCACGAGATCTTCAGCCGAAATTGAGACGCAATTGCCTGCGAAGTGGCATCGCGGGCGGAAACTTCGCAACTTTTGAGCCTACGGAAGAATCAGCCACTCATTGCATGCCTAGAAAATCAGCAGGGCTAATGAAAGGGGGCACTGTCCCCTATCCCACAGAAAAGCTGGAACTATTGGTATAGAAGTCGATCACAGCAGTCGCTCGTTCAGCTGAAAATAAACAATTCAATGCTTTAGTGGTTGGAAAAGAATCAACGTGAGGCAATAAAAACGGTAGTTTCAAATATTGCGATGACAATCTTCCATTAGCTAACCCCACAAGGAAACACCACGGGCTCCAACACATAAGACAATTGAAATCTACTATTTACGGCATGCACATATTGTCATTGGCTATCATGGGCAAATTATAAAAGCTTATGCCATACCCTTTGGGTTCTGCGTAGTACATGCCTTCCCTTCCCACCTATTCACTGCTGTCTTCTAATAAACATCCCCTCTCTCGTGTCCTCCGGCGCCCTCCGCACTCCTCCAGCCCTCCAGCACTTCCCTCTGTGTGGGGGAAGGAGTGGGGGGTGGGAGCTGTTCTAGCATCATCTAGCGGATCGCTCTCAAGTTCAGCTATCCAACCCCGCCGAAATTCAAGCATGTAGGTGGCCGTTCGTTCAGGTTTGCTGGGTATGGTAGAATGAATATATCGGGGCTATTTCTCCGTATTCCTACTACCGAAGGGGTATTTAGTTCTGTGAATGAGATAACGGATTGTCACAGTTATTTGGATGGCAGAATGAGGTTACTCATTCTTGCATCAGGTTTTTGCTGCGTTTTAACATCACTAATTAGGCATTCCTCCTACCATTTAACATACACGGGAAATTACGTCTCACGAACATAAGTTGTCATCATCATCACTAGTCTACAATCCTAACATTGAATTGATGCAGTTCTCCATTTCTCTCTCCTATCCGCTAACGTTTTCATAGTGACGTATTTCTTCTCTTTCATATTCTCCATAACATGTCCCATGTATCTCATTCGGGGCCGTCCCTTGTCCTTCTACGATTGTTTTCATCAGACCATCATGTCTCATCATTCTTCGGTGGCACAACATTTCGAGTCATTCCACTCTTGAGTTCTCTGATGCTGTCAACGTCCAAGCCTCGCTTTCATGGAGAAACATGCTCCATATGCAACATGTGATTAATTGTTTCATTAATTCTGTGCTTGAACTCTCTGCTGTTGGAAGAATCTTCTTTTCGCAGAAAGCCCTCCTCGCCTGCGTTATTCCCCCACCCATTTTTTTTGCTTCGTCCATCGTTGGTAATTCGCCTTCCCAGGTAAGAAAACTCTTTCACCTCTTCAAGCTTATGCTTTCCTAGGTTAATATTTGTGCTAGCCTCCTCCCTTTTGCTACATAATAATACGTATTTTAATCTTATTTTTATTGATTTTAGCTGATATCTAGCCATTGTTCTATCCATATTTTCTAAGTCTCATTCAAATCATACTGTCGCCGCTATGACTGCTACGTCGTACAGAGATGCCGACTTACAAAAAATATTGGGGAGGCCAAAACCGGGGATCTTGCCCCGGGAAATTTTATAAGCTGTGAGTTTTAAGTTTTTTAAGCATTTTAGAAGAGTTATATGATAAACATTAGAACCCTGATAGCTCGAATATCGATATCTGGACACTCCGGGGAAAATCGACAAGCCTGACACATTTTTTCCTCAGAACGAATTTTTGAGGGGGCTCGGGCCCCCTCAGGCCCCATGGAGTCGGCGCCGCTGATGTCTTCAGCAAACCGTAGCATACTAATTCTTTCTCCATGGACATTGGCAACCAAAGTCCTCTCCTTTATTTCATTGATGGCTTCCTCGATGTTCACACTAAATATTACGGGGGACAGCGCACACCCTTATCTCACTCCTTTTTCTATTGTTGGTTCTAGCCCGCATTTTAGCTGCTTGGTTTTTATACAAGCTATGCACCATTGTAGAGCACTCTAATTTCTTTCAGAATTTTAAGCATTGAATTCCATTCCATGTCATCAAATGCCTTATCCACGTCGACAAATGCTTTAAAAGTTGTTTTATTCTTCTCCATTCTCCTCTCTATGGGCAGCCTATGAGCTAAAATTACTTCTCTTTTGTCCTCGCTTTTTCTAAATCCGAATTAGTCCTCATCCATGGATTCTTCTTCTCTTCATTCTGTTCTCCTGAAGATGATTCTCGTCAGTATTTTCGAAGCCCATTTCGTCAGGCGTATGGTCCTTATATCTTCGCACTTTTCTGTTCTCTTCTTTTTGGGTATAGGAATTATGATGTTCTTCTCGAAGGCACTAGGTAAATCTCCTGCTGAGTACATATCGCAGGTAATTTTGTACAATTGAGTTCAAGCCTTATTATCTGCATGTTTAATAAACCCTGCTGGAATAACATCCATTCCTTAATCTTTCGCAAGTCGCTTCTTGCGGGGTCATATTCCTATCTTAAGATGTTGCCTCCCGTGTTATCCTTTTTTGCTTCACGTTTCACTTCGATAATGTCTAAGCTAAGCTTGCTTCCGTGGTATAACTCCTCCAGGTAATACGGAATACGGAATAAAAACTGGAATATATGGATTTGGACACCGAAACGAAAGAAGAGAGACTGTTTGAATTCTGCACAGAACACCGGATGAAGGCTGCCAACACATTATGACAAGATTCGATGCTAAGAAGATACACGTAGATAATGGCAGTAGACCTTGGACGATGCTAAATTGACTGCGTTCTAGTTATACAAAGACCCCGGAACCAGATTAAGGACTGCAAAAGCTACGCCGGGGGAGACATGGTCAGTGATCATAAATTAGTTATGATGAAATGAAATCTCTAATTAAAAAATCGCTCAAAGTGTACTTTTATAAAATTTTATTGACAAATGAATCATATTGTCCCCGGATTGTCATTATTAATCACTCTAGATCCAGTCTGCAAGCATGTAATGGGAAGGAGGGAAGATCTTGTGAAGATGATGAAACGCGCGGCGCGGATAGTGTCAGGGAAACGGGGGGGGGGGGGGGGCGTGCGGCGGGCACCTTTGAGGCAGCATTTCGGCATCGAAGGAATCAAGATTCCACAAAGCGGTTGAAATTTTTGTTCCAAGGGTTATAAAATATCATGTATATTCTAGAAAGCGTTTTATCCGGGTCGAAAAACTCTGCATTCAAAATAACTGCATTTAGACCTTTTAGGCGCCTCAGGCACGGCTATCCGACATCGCATGACCCTGGAATTTTTTTGTAATTATTTTATCACCAATTCTCACATTTTGATACCACGAATTCTTCAATTAGGTCATTTTTGAAAAATAAACACCGACCTAATGGCACATGATTCTTGTGCGGTTAAAGGCCTTGAAATTTTGGCGATGTCAAAAAACCGTTTTACACGGGGCAAGTACTTACACAATCTGACGTGTGTACGAAGGCGCAGTCAAAATTTCGTCGTGTTAGTGAATCGCTAGAACGAATGAACGAGAGATTACAAAATAGCCCCTATTATAATTTCGTTCGTGCTCTCGTGTAATTTCGCGTCATAATGAGAAATCATTGTAGTTCTAACCTGCGCAATTACGTGCCCCGTGTAAAACGGCCTTTCTTGTCAGCGGAATTATGACATCTTAAATATTTCCGTTCTACAGTCTATTTCCCTAATCTTATTCTCACGATCGTTTCTACAAAAATAATTAGGCTCTGAAAATATTTTGAACATCAGGCAAAAAGTACTCTAATTGAAATTTCCGCGTAATATTAAATCTAAATTTTTCCTTCGATCGGCTACACTTTCCCATTCTGAATTTATAATTAATTTAGGTACAATTCTACGTCTATCGTAGCAATTTTTAACATATCTTGCTGCTCCCCTTTGTATACTGTCTATATCCGAAAGCATTCATTTTCCCATACACCAGGGCCGCACTCCAAATGGGATATCGCGAGATAATAATAAATTCGTTCTTTTACTTTTCAATCGCATTTTCCAACAATTAATAAATCCTAATTAAAAATTTGTCTGCCCGCAAACTGTCTGATTATACTGATTTGTGAATGAAAAACTTTGCTGTTTCTACAATTTGGAACTTTATTTTCCTGACTAGTTTCGATACATTGTATCATATTCATAGGACTAGCAGTACAAGTAGCGTTGCTGTGGGTTATATACCAAAAAGGGGGGGCAAAGAGTGGAAGGGGTGGGGAGGGGAAAGGGGTGGAGAGGAGATGTCTGTAGAGCGCTACATTGTTGCACTTCGCGTAGGAGGGGGGGAGAGGAAAGGGAACGTACTTAGGGAACGTACTTTCTGATTATATTTCTCCAGGATAACTTCTGTGTAAGGCTTACTCCTAAATACTTAACCGACCCTACATTAAATAGCTTTGCTTGCAAGGGCGTACCCAGGATCATAACTAGGGGGGAAGCCATGGTCTCGGGGGGGCATGTCATGGTCTAGGGGCGGCAAGGCAAGTTGTTACATTTTAGCATGGAAAAGGTGAATGAAACCAAAACTTTAAGAAAATTATAACAGCGCTTTATCATAATTTCAACAGATTCAGGCTTCAATTGGTGGAAGCTGGACATATTTAAATAAATAAAAGATCGTAGCACTTTTCCACAAGATTTATCGGATTATCAGTTTATTTTCTTGAAAAAATAGTTTTATTTTTGTTTCATAGCTTATACTAATGCATATAATTTTTCGTGGATTTTAAGAAACTTTGTTGAATAATTTCATTTCAATTCAGTGCTGATTTTGCATAAAGACTTTTGCGATTTTTGCTTCTAGGATGGGGGGGGGGGGGCAGATGCCCCCGACTCTCGCTGGGCACGCCCATGTTTGCTAGGATAATTCAATCCGTGTCGCTGAGAAAGGTCTGCGTAACTTTCGACAGGCGGCGGATATTGGGGGAGCTACAGCTATTACTTAAATGGGTAAGAAATTTTCTCAAAACATAACTAACAATAAGTGTAGACAAGGAAAATGGGAGAGGAGAAGGAATGGAAAAATGGCACGGGGAGATAAAATGGGGCAAGGTATGTGTATTTTTCCCCGAGCGCTGACACTGGTAGGTCGACCCTGCTTGCACGTTGTTGCCAATCCTGGATTCTAATGCGGCAAGGTAATCAAATGGCGACAGACTCGAGGAAATCGAATAATAGGTTCAGTATGCAGCAGTGGCGTAGCCAGGAATTTCGTTCGGGGGGGGGGGGGGGTCCAAAACAATGACCCGGCTTACCGCCGGCAACCCGGGGAATAGTCCGCTCGCCGCTCAAGGACAGGGCTGAGCAGGGCTTTCCTTTATGATAACGCAAAGTACAAGTAATTATGTTTCATCCAAATAAACAGAAATGTAGTGTTGAGCTTCAAAATCTTAAAATTATGTAAGAAAGGCTAAAAAACAACACTGAAGAGCATTAGTTAAAATGTGTTTACAACATTTTAACATTACGTAAATGAATAATTAAAAAAATAATGCTCTAAATTAAAGCAATATCTCCTAGTATTTCCACTTCTGACCATTTCATCAATTGCTTCGTCACTGCTTATTAGGGCCGGGTAATGAACCAGAGCAAGTCCATTTAATCTTTCACTACCATATTTCTCAAGTAGCTTTTAATTCTTTTGAGATATGAGAGGGATCTCTCTACCTCTGCTGTTGTGACTGGTAATGTAGCAAGCACCTACAAAAGAAAGGTTATTTCCATTTGATATCTTTTAGTTTCGACCAGAAATCAGTTAAGAATTATTTTAATTTTTAAAGTTTTATGTTCCGCAATATTTTTTTTGCTGGTATGGCAAAAGCAATTGGGGGTTAGGGGAGGGAATGTTTGGAGACATGTGATTTTCCCTTTGCCAATCAACAGAGCCGAGCGTAAACGTATCGTTTCATAATTTATTATTTTAACAAAAGGAAAAACCCTTTTTTAACAACGATATGGTAATTTATCATCTGTAAACTTTCCGTCGATCCATGCTCAATTAATTTTTTTATGCAACTAATTATTTCGGGGGAGTCCGGACCCCCCCCCCTGGCTACGCCTCTGGTATGCAGATCAGCAATATTACAAAAGAGGATCCTCAATTCGGCCTCTAAATGTGTTGTCAACCAGCGCGCATTTTAATGACTTTGTCGCCACTCGCGTCGTTTACGGACAAATTGATCCGAGTTTCACGAGGAAATAAACAGGGCCGGATTTACCCAAAGTTACGCTGTAGGCACCTCTCCATTGATCGCCCCTCCTCAATTCAGCCTCCCTCCCTCCCCGATTTTTATGATAAGGCATAGCCACTCGAATGAGTTGACAGAAGGCGCCCCTTGGACTGCGACGCCCCTACAAGGGCGTGTAGGCACGTACCTGTTTTGCCTTACGGTTGATCCGGCCCTGGAAATAAGGTATAGTTTATGGTACTAACCGTGATTTATTCACATGATGATAGATCTACCAAATTCATTAATTTTAAATGCTATTCCTTGCAATTACAAACATAATAATGCAAAAATTTGGAAACAAGCGGATTGCATTGCACTTATCACCGCGCCGCGGACATTTTTGAAAACCGATTGAAATGCGACCGAAGTAGCAACTGGAATCGGCCTTTGATGGGATAAAATTGGGCCTCCTTTATGCAATCCCCTTAATGCAGATGTTATTTAGTGAAAAGAAGGAAAAGGAGGCTCAATGATGAGATCAGTATCAGGGATGTATCCAGCATCAACTTTGGGGAGGGTGTCGTGACCTGGGTCCGAGGAGTATGGAATACCCCCGGGAATGTGGGGCGTTCTTCCGTGTGTTTTTTTAGAACACCCATTTGTATTTGGAGGAAGCAACCGACAGCTGAGGTCATTTGTGCCATGAGGGAAGTGTAGGTAAGGATGGGTGGAGAGAAACCTGGTGTCGGCATAAGCCTACTTTTAGCGAAAGGCACCAAGAGGACCGCGGCTCAACGTCCCATCCGACGGAAGGAGTGTTGAGCTTGAAATGCCCTCCACACTGCATTCAAGAAGGGATCGGAAAGTCTCTGAAAATTCTGTGCTACTGCCGGGATTTGAACCCAAGTCCACGGAGTTGGAAGCCAAAACACTAGCCACCATACCAACCCAATTTTTTACGCATTTGGTGCCTAAAATTCATTTTGATTCTTTCCAACAGACAACCAGATTCTTTCTAACTTGAACAATTTTAGACATTCTAGGATAGAAAAACTATTAAACTAATAAAAATTACAATATTTGATATGATCTTTGGGGGTCATAACCCTTATGATCGTGTGAGTATGGAGGACGCTTCAAGCTGAACACTCCGTCCGTCGGATGGGACGTTATTCTGCGGTCCCCTTGGCGCCTTTCGTTAATCCGCCAATAATCAAGATAGCCTGTTACTGAATACTTGGCGCACCAAGGACGTGGGGCTAGCGTTACGCGAAGATGCTTTCGTGAAATTTCAGTTTTTTAACATTGAAATATCTTGTGAACCGTAGCATGCATTAGTAAAAAGACTCAGGAATTTTTGTTCTCTAACCAAATGAATACGATGTGCCGAATTTGGTTGAAATTAGTGACCTGACCTGAGAAGGAGAAATACCTGATCGAATTTGAGTGAAATGACCCATACGTATTATTAAATATAAGGAATGAAATAAATATTTTCCGTACTCACCGTGTGATTTTGTTTTCTTTCAGAGCGATTACGGTCACAACAACTTTCCACACTGTTCTGCAAAAATAAAGCTCACTACGGTGTATCCAAATGAACCTTCCGCATGTTCAGAGATCGGGAGTTTCAGATGAGGTCGATTTTGAATATTCTAGGTTTCGTGGTTCGACCGTTTGGAAATCCAGTTCTTGCAATCATCCTTGGATACGTGTATGACCAAGTATCGTTGACTCAGGCTTAACATTTCATGAACCAGAGCGTTCGACGACAGGACGATCATAAAGTCTAAACGTTCCTCTGCGAGCCAGCGACTCGCGATGGTTACGCACACAAGGGACTTATTTCATCCCATAGAAGCTTAATATTAGTTTCCACTAAGGGTGCATTGTAATCAGTTTTACATGATTTCCATAGCACGGCGATGAGTCCACGGCGATCCATAACTTACCAAGATCTGCGATATGGAATCATGAAAGTTCAAGGTGATGCGGTGGGGCTGGCATAAGCTGGCATCGAAACAAAATCAAGGGAGACGGTGTTTGTTTTGGGTACGGGCACTAGGCTTGAGCCAAACGCGAGACGCAACTTCGTTAAGTTGTCCACTTAGGTAGCGGATGAAGCTGCTGTAGGTAGGCATTAAATATAATACTTTTTCTAAACATTAACCTTCATTTCATTGGATCTATTAACTATTAAATAGAAATTCACGGTTGAAAAAGGCTCTGATAGGGTAATTAACTTCTCTCCAGCTAAAAATATCCGGTTCATACTGATAGAAGATCGTTGGGGTCATTGCTCAACGGAGAGCGAGGGCGTAAGTTTTTGCAATTGGAGAGTGAGCGTTGAAATCTCCTCAATTATCAGCTTCTGGTAACCAAGTACTATTGATGCTTCATTTGTTTTATTTCGGCTTACCACAGAACGTCTAAATGAGGCACATGCCGAGGACTAAACGTGAATTAAATGTCACTGGTGCTGAGTTCTGACGATGCTTCTCAGTTGAAGAAGGAAGCCGATATGAAAATACTTGTTCACTTTCAGCGCATTAAAAATTGCTGGCGTCGTCGCTAAACAGTGTCGAGTTATGACATCTTCTGGAGAAAAATCTGTGAAACGCAAGAGTATCATGTGACAGATCAGAGACACATCCGAAGTAAGCTGCCTTGGAAATGAAAAAAATGAATGTACTCCTTTAAATATTTATATGGGAGAGATATTTTGTCGACTGGATAGGTATAGGATTTCATTTTTCTCCCTATTAATAAAGTGTATTAGTAAATTCCAGGCGGGAAAGAGTGGTCAATAGTTTACAGTTTGAGCTGTTTTATTTTAATTTAGTTAAATATCCTTTGTGGCAAGCGTCCCCGCCTCACGTCTATTTAGGTGGATTGAGGGGTAGACGGTACAAAGTAAAACATGTGGAGGTCGATGTGGACCAGTACTTGTTTCACCCGCACTTAGAATCGCAAAGAATGTAGGGAGGTTTGGGAATAGACAAGAAAAAGGTGGGAACAATTTGTAATACTGATTTGAACAAAAAAAAACTTATTCGAATTGCTCATCATGTCCGTCTTATCACCTCCTAACAAATACACTGCTTTTTGGTGTTTTACAAGTAAATTCTTCAGAATTTATAATGAAAATCACAGCCTTATAATTTTATTATTATTTGCTATAAAGGTGAATGAAACACAATGATAAATGCAATCGCAGAATAATTTCAAGCCAAACGGCTTGAGAAATAATTAGCCGGCATCTATCCCCAGACATGCGTTAAATATGCTCATTAGAAAAATTTTCATTGGATAACGACATTTGTACGATTATAATTCATTTTCGGGAATACGTCCGCGTGCTTAATATTTAACTCAACGTTTCGTTCCACTTACTGGGAACGTCGTCAGGAGAATGTCATTCTCCTGACGACGTTCCCAGTAAGTGGAACGAAACGTTGAGTTAAATACTAAGCACGCGGACGTATTCCCGAAAATGAATTATAATAGTGCATCTAATCGCTGCGAAAACCTTAAAACTAAAAAAAGACATTTGTACGAGATGGTGAGACAGTTAGAACGGTAGGTGATTGAGAAGTAATAACTTTTAATATTGACCTGTTCTTGAATCTCATCACCAGAAGGAGGATTTGTTCAATGACACGATGTTTCCTCAGTGTTTGTAGCTAACGTGGTGATCGTCGATGGGTATTATGGCCGTAGAGGCTAACAGTGAAGAAATAAACCTTACCAAATGGGTTTCCTTCTTCCACTCCTGCCCCCGCAGCAGCAGTCAAGTCTCCAGGCATTTTCGAAGAGTTGTGATATTGAATATCAGCTCTCAACAGGAATAGCATTTTAAATCCGCTCACATTAGTGTAAATTAATTATTAATGAACTCTGAAAACAAAGTAGATAACAATATGCAACGGAATCACTGCGGAAATGTATAAAATGGAAATATAAAGAGCACAAGCAGGTAAGGTGAAGTTTGTACCTTTACATTGCCAGGACACAACTGTCATTATACCACCAGCAAAGCATCATTGGTAACATCACACCTGTCGGGAAGCCTACACCGCTGGATAGGATGAGGGAACAATTATAAACACACTCAATGGCATTAGAGCAGTTATCACATGCAGTCGCAATTGTCACTGATAAGGAATGTGAGCTGCGGGCTGAGGATACCTGAAGGAGATAGCTTTACATTTATTTTAATTCTAGGATATGATTTTCCTTGGAAAGTTTACATAGTAACTTATAATAAAAGTATCAACTGCCTCATTTAAATTAATATATGCATTAATCCATGCCCAAATACTTTCGCAAACAAATTATCCCCAGGGCAATAATATTAACACGTTAATAAGGGCGGCTAATAAGATAATTTGCTCGCACAGATGTGACTTTGCCATGGAGTACCTATATGAGAAAGATATGCAGGAAAATAATGAAGAATCAATGTCGTTAATGCCAAAAGATGCAGCAGAAAGGAAAAAAAAACTAGTTTCGAAATAAAGTAAAATAAATGTGGTAATTACAATGTAAATTGAATTAATACATAATTTTTTAAGTGAAATAATAATCTTTATTTTCACAATGTTATTTAATGATTTGCCATTATTCTTGCAAACCCATATTAAAGATCATATACTTGTAATTTTATGTTTAGGTGAATGAAAAAAGTACGTGGGCACGATGATAAATGCAAACACGAAATAAACTCAAACGATGTCCAAATGATTTGGGACATAATCAGCCGGCATCACTCCCCAGGAATGCGTGAAATATGCTCACTAGAAAAACTTTTAAGGGACAACGATATTTGTATGAGATGGTGAAAGTTACAATAGTAGGTGGTCCAGAAGTAATATCCTTGAATATAAGTGAATGTCATCTCCAGAAGAGGAAGGAGTTGGTCACTGGTCTGATGTGTTTTCAGTGGTGGCAGATCGTCGCTGGTTCCCAGACGGCACAGGAAGTTTTCGTACCTAAATACGAGGGTGGACAATCAAGATACAAAAATCGCGCTTAGGAAGTTACTTAGAAGGTTTTGTTTCTTTATTTCCTTTAATGACGAAAAAAGATGCAAGAGGACTGGCAAATTCATATGCATCGATAAAATTGTATCTCATCGATAAAACTGTATTCGGTCTGGGACTATTTTCTTTCGCGGGTGGTGCCATCTGGTGCCATCGTGCCCTATCCTCCTAGAAAGATCACATGCCTTCACAAGCCGTTGGAGATCGCGTCGTTTACGTCACGTCTCACTACATTTCAGGGATTTTTGTGGTTAAGTTAGTGAAGAATAGAGTGTCTGGTAATGGTGAAGTTTCCCTTATTCTTTAATTTCATTCACTGGGCTTCAGAAACGTGTTTGTGAGATATTTTTGTTAGAAATGCCTTTCGTGTGTGTATTGTCGGGATGTAATGGAAACTCCGGGACATATGGTTCAAGTTTTTAGCTCTCCAAAAGATCCTGAGTTGAAGAAGAAGTGCATTTGGGCGATAAGAAGAAAACATTTCACCCCTACGAAAAACTGTGAGGTATGTACTCTTTCTCGCTGTAATTATTTGGATGTAATTTTAAGTCAGAAGTGGCTTCGGGATGTTGATGCATCAACATCCCGAACTATTCAGTACTAAAAATGGTGATTCAAAATATTGTAGCAGCAATTCTTTTGAAAATTCTTGCATTTTAGTTGTCTTTTTTGTATTAATTCATTCGGTAAACGTGTGGTTAAAGGAGAAACTAGGAATAAGCTGCCAAGTTTATAGGATCGAATATTGCTTCTTAGCTTGCCCTATGGTGTATTACACGTCGGCTTTCATCATTTCAAATTATCTTATGCTATAGTTTAAAACAATAAAAATATCAGGCATACAAATATTTACTATATTTACGAGCCTAGTAATTTGATTTCTCATGCAGAAATACCAAAAATTGGAAATGATTTGACCTAATAAGTTACATGGTATTTTGTTATTTATTAATTTTAGGTGTGTGAGCTTCACATTGCACCATTGTGATATCAGAAAGTAATCTGTGGCCTTGGACGAGAAGACGAGGAGAAAATTCTTGCTGAATGGAAGGTGCCCAGATTGGAGGAAGGTACCATTGCTTCACTGTTACCTGTCGCCAAGAAGACAGACATTGTGGCAGAAGTGACATATTTGTGGATGTGGATTTGATTTGTGCAAGTTGGTGCAGTGATAGTGGACGTTCATCGGAGAAAGTATTGACGATAGTTTGTATGTATCGACCAGTCCTCTTTTAAATAATTTTCTATTCGAAAGAGAATAAGAGTAATTGTTTCGCTAAATTAGATGTGGGATAGAAGAGAAAATTGGAAATATTATTGTGGTTGACAATAGAAAATACATAATATATGTATTGTATTTCTGTGGGTTTTTTTCTTTCCTGCCTCTTTAAAATTTCTTGCGGTGGTGACTTCATGCAAAGTAAGTATAAAATCGGAGGTGTGATCTAAGAGATAACATGTTTTATTTTACAAGTGTTTATGCTGGTGATTTGGCAGGACTTTCATATTTTTAATAGGTTGATACATTTACTGCAGTTACCTAGGGACTTTTACTCATACCAAATAATTTTTCAAATACTTTAGCGCCTGATATGGGTAAGTTTTAGTAGCTGAGACTGAACTATACGTTAATTTTTGCTTGCATTTTGATGAATTCGATCATACTAATAGCAGATGTGTCAGCAATCCTGTTTCATCGGCAATTTTTATTTAAAAATCTTATTTCGTCAGGCTTTAGGGTAAGCTTTTTAATGCTCGTGGGCTATGTGATGTCTTATTTTGTGTCAAAATTAATAAGAATTTACTCTCATTAACATCTCAAGGTTTCCAAGTAAGTACGAGCCACTTAACAATGCTGGATGCTGGTGGTGCGTGAATTAGCCGTGAGAATCTCATTTTTCGCAGAGTTATTTAAGTGGCCGAGTAAGTTTTGTAAGTTCTCAATGGGTAAATAATACTATATCATGAATTCTAATTACCATGAAAAACTCACAACCGACAAAAACTTTGTCGGTCGTGAGTCTTTCATGGTAATTAGAATTCATGATATGGTGTTATTTACCTATTGAGAACTTACAATTCATTCGTATCAAGGTTCTCGCTACGGTCGGTAGTTATCGATTGTGTTGCGTTCGATACATTTTTCGATCGTGCGAGTTACGATATAACTAATTTCGACCTAATCGATTGAGATTAGCCTGTTCCTGCCGTGTTCCTGCGCGCTATGTATCCAATCGTACGTGCTTAGTAGCGGACATTCACATGCTGCGTACGCGCTTCGTCGACAGGCCGCGAATGGTATGTATCCATTGACGAAAAGCGACGGAGCGGCACAGTATCCCCTTAGTCAATGGGTACTATGTACATACGAATTAGATACGGAGGGTTCTGTGCCGTCTGGGTTATTGGGAAGGCAGGCTTACAGGGGAGGTTAGGAAAGGCGGAATCTTACAAATAGGATCCTATATCCCCTTGCTTCTCCCGCAGGAGCAAAGCGGTTTACAGGCATTTCCCGAAGAGTGATGACTGAAGTTCTGCGATCCCAAATATTTCATCACGATCAATACTTGAAAGTAGGTTAATAATTATCACAATTGAAGTCGATTATTTACACTCCATGGTTTATTTATGGTATGACATACATCTTATTATTGCTGTTGAGTAAGTCAGTAATTCTTGCATGAATACAATATGAAAACTGAACTGGTGAACCCACAACATGCGCATATTTGTTTCTAATTTCTAATCGAGGTGAGAAATTAGGTACATTACCATGAATTCCGTAAGGAATTTGGAATCCAGAAATCCTTTCGATACTTTAAAGCCGTAAAGAAGCAGAGGAGTTATCAGATTCAGAAGTCCTTACGGCTCGTTGTAAATAATCACTTCAACCAGCGGAATGGGCTGAGGCCAGCAGACATAATTTACGCTGAGTCGTCACCAATTCCGCTGGCTGCAATGACAGTATGGCCGTTATGTATTTCTCATTTCCGGAGGGTGAGGATGTCGAAACTGTTTTGATGGCTCTATATTGGCTGAAATTGAAGAGATGAGCGTGATTAAATGTTACCTAAAAATGTTACCGCCAAACGTACTGAAAAGTAAATAAACTCAATAACATCGCCATCTCACGGCAAAGGATTAAAGCAAAAATTAAGGTTGGAAGCTAACGGGATGGGGTGTTAAAAAAGAATGATGAATGGATACACCGCGTGAGGATTGCTGAAGTTTTGAGAGATTTAGGGAACAGAAGGTTTTCAAAGACTTTGTTTGGAAGACCATTTGATCGGTTACATAGAAATACAAGATGGGCTCATGAAAATTATCGTTTGAGATCGGGCGGAAGGTGAGAGGGTAGAGGTAGGCCTAGGATGAGATACATAGAGCAGGCAATAAAAATGTATAGCAAAACAATTATGCAGTAATTTAAAGATAAGGTGACTGGAAATTTTACGGAGAGCTGAGAATAACTAGCTGTAGGATCGACGACTATTGATGATGATCATCACCGCAGTCACTCGAAATGAGACCAAAGACGGTTTTAATAACGCCATATGACCCCATTTCAAGTAAATGAGATGACAATGTCACGAAGAATGCTGGGTGCAGTTGTGGAGCTGGAACATCGGTAAGACACATCTTCCATGGAGTGAGGCAGTGGAAGATTGGAATCATTCAGGCCGACTTCGAGACTCTCATCTCTTGACGCGATGACAACGAAGACTCGCGGCTTACACGCTGAAAGTAATAGGTTCTTCACAAACATGTTTGCATAACACTCCTAAGCATAAAACAAGAGGAATATATATACATATTTTTAGACTATATATCATGTTTGCAGACATTTATGTATTCATGGATAGATTTAATAATTAATTCCTAATTTTGTTTTTGATAAATTCTTCTTCAATTTTGCTTCTAACTCATTTTTGCATATTTATTATCAACATTACAATGATTCCAAATGAGGATCAACATTATAATAAATTTACGACCGCCTACATTACAAATCAATACAGTAACAAATACTTATTTTAGCTTGTAAAGTTAGAGTATTAAAACTATAAAAACATCAAATCCAGATCGATGAATGACTGCTACATAGTATAAGGAGACTATTCCTATCAATAAAAAATATGCCTCCTACCCATGGTGCGCTGTCATATCAAAAGTCTTTCAAATCATGATTAGCACATAGGCTGATAAATAAATATTATTAATTCGTTACGATCACGATTTCAAATCCATGGACCGACAAATCTATGAATGAATACTATTGGATAGTCGACATAATTGCTATTTTTCATATTTTTCTATTTTCGGTTAGAATTCCTCTTTAGGTTTAGCCTATTTTTACAATTCTCTCTCTACTAGGATAAAGAAAGGAAAAATAGTTACCAGAGCTCACCACCTGGAGGTAATTGCACTGCGAGCCCTCCAGCCCGCCCAACTACTGACTCGGAAGAGAGAATCAAGTTTGAAATTTGAAGTCTCCGTAACTTCCCACCTTAAGTGCTGAGTAAAGAGCATAATTTTGCTGAAAAGTTTTTAAAACATGCCAAAATCAGTTTGTTATTAAGTGGTAATAATTTATGAACTATTTTTTTTTATTGTTACCAAACTCGGTATCACGCCTAATTCAAAACCTTTAGTATCACTTCAATGACTTAAAATGCGAAAGTGACGAGTTTGAATACGTAGCGCTCACTATTTCACGTCTTTGGTGTCTTGGCTGATGGGTGCCTATTGTTGATGTGGACCATTGCAATATTGACAAAAACATGATGTCGCAAATAATTAAAACTAACAAATCTTACCCTCCATATACGCTCTAATTTACTGCCTTCGGATAAATCTGGCATTTAAATATTATTGAGACGGACGTCTTACTGATCACTGATATCATTAGTACCCTCTCAAATTTTTTAAATAATTTTCGATGAATTGTACGTATAGATAATTCCAAGAGAATGAGCAGATGATATATAATACTAATTGTAAGTATACTTAGATTCATAATGGCCACTGTTTTCATCATTTTCAATTCCTAAAATTAATTGGACGAATTAAAAAATGCTCGCATTCTACGATTCCGTACGCGCCGTGAATGATTGTAACTGATGTGGACCATGGATGAGGAGATCCGTACTTTAGGATGGGAGAGGGGAAAAGTGTTGTTCTATATAAATGGTAGAGTATATTAGTGCGAAGGTGACCATATGAGTACACCAAATTACATTATATGCCCTTAATTAAGAAAATTTCAAAGTTTTTTACGTTTATTTGCATTTTAGTACCAATTATTGTATAAAAAACGTGAGTATTCCACCTATGTTGATTACCTCGACAATTTCAGACATGACTGGTGCAGAATCGGCTGAAAAAAACCGTTTAAATCACTACATTTATCGCCGAAATAGAGCAAAAAGGGGGCATGTGTTGTGGGTTGACTAAGCTCAACATAAATGGCCCTGGTGCCACCGTAGGATGTTAACCTACAGGAACAAAATTTTTTCACTGTTCATTTGGTACCTCGGGCTTTATTTTGACATATCTCGAACTTTGAATTTCGAAAAGAGTTGCTTTATGACCGCCTTTATCCCACGCCTTCAATACCTCAAGAGAGATAGTGTTGAAGGGCGGGGGAAGTTTTATATATGAGACTGTGTTTATGAGAGGGGGCGCATATAGACAGTGTTGAAACCCAGGTGAATATATTCTACCTATACCTTAAAAATATTTGAAGTTATTTTAAAACCGCACCATTTAAAAAATATTTGCGCTCTAAAAATTTTTACTGGGAACTATTAATGTATCCAAACGGCAATTACTTCAATAGAACGAGTGGTAGGGCAGTACCGCATCAAACTCTCAACGTTAATACAACTGAAATGAATTACATCATATCAACAGCAATAGAAAAGTTTTGAAACGGAGATGAATATAGATGACTAATGATAAATATATTTTAGTATTCACACCATGCTTACATATAAAATCTGTGCAATGAATTTTTTATTATTTACATTTAAGGGGCGGTGGCATACAGACGTTTGGAATATTGAATAATGTGGTTAATACCGTCCTGCCGTAAAGACGCAAATAAATGATCATATCAACAAAGCATTTGAAGCCGACATTATTTATCACTGCAACGAGTGAAAGGGGCTGGTCCCTTTGGCTGGACTTCTAACACGGCGTGTAAATTAATTTTTCAGTAGCGATCATAATGCAGCGAAATTTAACTTATATAAAGCGCTTCTTTATTGAATTATGATGACCAATGAAGATGTGAGAAAATCTTTAGGATGTGCAAGGTTTAGCCTATTTTTACCATTCTCTCTCTATTAGGATAAAGAATGTAAAAATAGTTACCAGAGCTCACCACGTGGAGGTACCTGCACTTCGAGCTCCCCCACCCACCCGAATGCCGACACGGAAGAAATCATCGTCTTAGTAAATTTTTAGTCTCCAGGATTTCCCACCCAAAGTTCTGGGTACTGAGTATAATTTTACTGATAAATGATTGAAAAAATACCCAAATGAGTTTGCTATTGAATGATAATAATATTTTGAATAGATTTATATCTTTATGCCGAACGCCGTCTCATAACATGCTCAAAACTTTTATGAATACTTCAATGTCTTCTAAAGGCGAAAGTTACGAATGGCAATTCCTAACGTTGGACATATGGATTCCCCGGAATCTCGGCAACCCTTTGGCTATAGTGGATTTGAACATAGGAATATTGATCGAAAGCATCGGAAAAAATCATAATATGAAATCCTGCACTCCATATATTTTCTTTTTTCACTGGATTCTCACTAGCTTCGGGTAAATCTGAGGTTTATTAATATTTCAGACCGATATTTTAATTACGGATATCATTTGTTTTTTTTATAATTAGAACTAGAACTGTTTTATCACTTTCTAAGTATTATGCATCATATTTACATTTCAAGGGAATGATAAATACTACTAATTGTATGTTTTGTATCTTTATGCCAAAATTATTTAGACGAATTATAAAATGCTCTCTTTCTAGGAGTCTGTATAAACCGTGGATGATTAAAACAGATGTGTACCATGAGTACGATGAGTAATTTTTAACAATAACATTAGGGAGTGAAGAAATCAATATTTCAATCGAAAAAAATTTAACGCCGTAAATATGCTTAGGGAGATTCTCGAAGTATGTTTGAGCATATTTGGCGTTTTCCGTTAAATACATCTGCATCCATATAAAATAGTGAAATCTAACTTAACATGACGTGAACTATACTATGTCTTTTAAGTGCGTCGTTCTTGGATTATAATGAACGATGAAGGTGTGGCGTTGCGTCGTTAAATCTTCGAGATTGTGAACGTAAGCCCCAGACACAGGGGACTACGATCGTCTTTCACCAGCTGATTGAGGGAAAGACTCCACAAACAAGAATATACAGTACTCAAAGAAACAATTGTCACAAAATTACGAGTCATTTTCAATCTATATCTATTAGAAGTAGAAATATTCAAAATCAGAATTATTACAGAAAACAACGATGATAACTTATGATCTCATAGGAAAAATTACCAAAAACTAAGTACAAGCTGTATGATTTTGCAGAAATCACCCAATTCAGCCGAGCCATCTATCCACCGCGAGCGCCGAAGCAATAGAGGGCTTGCGAGCTCAGAAACGTGTCAGGGTGGAGGGGAGGGAATTTGCAAAGGAGTGGAGGGGTAATAGGGCGATCTTCAAGTTATCTTCCATCCGAGTAAATCTGCCGATAGGCACGCCTGTTGACTAGCACCACTTCAAAACGTCAGTCATCCAAGCCGGGGTTGGGGGAGAACCACGTACCGCCGGATTTTCTCTCCTCTATCTCCTGGGTTGGAGACATAACCAAGTGGGGTGATAGCTGGTAGAGGCAAGTCATTGGAATTCATGGAGGGGAAAGACATAGTGGGATGAGATGTTGGAGGGAGAGATAATTGTGATAGGACAAGTGGAGTACTCCTCACTCCAACCTGCATTCCTATGCCTCAGCACCCACTTACCCTTGATTGCCAATGAGTAGGTATTCCTCCGCCGTACTACCAATATAAGTTTTGATCTCCAGGTGGGCTGGCATCGGAGGGCTTGCGTCGGAGGGATAGCGTCGTAGGACAGCGTTCATAGGACAGAGTTCGGAGACAAGAGTTCCGAGCCTTTGAGTCGAAGGGCCTTTGCGCGAAAAGTCCTTAGCGGGAGAAGTTCTGCGGATAAGTTCGGAGGAATTCAGAGGAATGTCTGGGGGGTACCAGAAATTTTGGGGGGCTTCACTAAAAAATGCCACATCCTCTGTAGGAAAATGACCTCAAAATTGCTTGAACTTGTGGAGAAAAACACATCCACCAAGAAATTATTAATGCACAGAAACATTTTTGAGACTTCACAGGTCCACTGGATTCCACTTGATGAACCTCCGCTTGTTAACCCCCATAAATGTCACAAAGAGCCATGAGTCAGTTTTTAGAATTGAACTGAATTTAAAAATATATGTTTATTGTTTGAGACAACAGTTAAGATAAAAAATCACACGACAATAGTTTTGAGAAAAATACACATTTTGATCAATCTGTAAACGATAAATTTCGGAGTGATATTTGGATCCAACCGGAATTCAACAGAATTCGATTGTGAATAACATGGCAGTTACAAAAGTGAGACAAGAAATATTGTTGACTGATATTGAGGAAATTATTTAGTATTTTATGGTAAGAAATTAAATTAATAATCGATATTTTATAATGTGATGCTTGATCGATGTACCAGTGATCAAAATTACAAATAATTAAAGTCAGAAACAAAGGAATTGGGAAGATTTCTTTTTTGTACAACACCAGGAATCTTTATCAGAACTCAAACTGTTCATTGTTTCATCAGAGAATATTTCTGGTTCTTAAACCAGGTATAAGAGTGACAAGAACAAAAGCAAACCACTAAAAATGGCTAAAATTGGGTTGCCAAAATAGGGTGCTTTCCATTCAGGCGACTCTCGTGTCACCTTGTGTTAACTCTAGTCAACTCCTAGCCAGCCACGAATGGAAAGCACCGTATGCGCAGTAGTTGATGCTTGTAGAACTTGGTAGAACACGAATTTAGAATACCGGGAAATTTATCCAAAGAGAACGATGTAAGTGATTCAGAATGAAGATCTGGAGTGTTTTTTGTTTATATTATTGACTAATGTTGGATTCTGATCATTGGTCATTTGGGTTGTTCTCTTGACCGTTTAAAGTAAAACTTGTGCTGAAAATTGTCTTTCATTTTAGATGAACGAAGAGCAATTTATAGGCTATGTAATGGAAGAAATGCATAGTAGCAGTAGCCATGATAAAATCCATCAATTATATTTCTGTTATCTTCACAATCCAATGTATTGTTTACAATCGTTCAAATGGCGATAGATCAAATCAGAATACTTAAAAGAAATGTACATAGAAAAGTGTGTTACTTAGCCTGCATTTGCATTCAGTGATCCGAAGTTAGTCAACCAACAAATTAGTAAAACACGAGTGAAAAGCAATTACTTGCCTTTAAAGGAATTCACTCCTCATAAAATGGGTAGACTTTTTACGGTGAAAATAATGATACAATTTACGCCAATAATTCGACTTATTTATAGGCATGGCAGGTATATTTAAACATAATATCACTCAAAATCACAAAATTTTAAAATAACAATAAGAATCATCTCACAATTGTATAATAACTACTACAAATTAAAAAAATGCATTATTATCTCTGCATATAATCTATTTATTTAAAATATCATACCTTGAACATATCGCACACTTGTCAGTAACTTATTAAAAAAATGTTGCAACTCCAGTACAAAAAATGATCTCTTATAAAAATAGTGTTATCTCCAATGCAGGTGAAAGGCGCCAAAACAACTATGCATGCGCAATCTGTCCGCTGTCTCAAACTCATCTTTTCGTCAGAGCCGGTGTGAGTCCGCCTGTGTCGGCAACTCCAACGAATGGAAAGCCGAAAACACGACTCATGTCGACGCATGTCAACTTGCGTCAACGAATGGAAAGCACCCATACTTGGGTTCATGTAAACCTTGGGTTGAACATCAAGTTGGGTTCAACCACCTAATCAAAAACAAAAGATTGAGAAATATGGGTTTTAACTTCTACCCAAATGCATACAGCAACCCAAGAGAAATTTGGGGTTGAACAACAAAATATATACCCCATTTTAAATACATCATTAAGTACAAGTTTATTCAAATATATGATTTTGAACAAATAATTACTAGTTTTCAGTATAAACAGCATTAAATATTCAGTACAAGAAATGTCTCACTCAAATTGTTATATACCTATATATATATATATGGTACCGCTAGGCGTTAACGGGTTAATCTGATTGAAAATATCACTTAGAACGAGATCAGTTTGTTGGTGACCACGTATATCGACAAAATACAAAGGCAATTTATGTAACTCACAAGAATATGGAACAGCTGATTGCATATGAGAGTTTTGTGAGCTTAAATTACCTTCTGGCCCCCTTAGTTCCTGTCCATTTGTATATTGCATGTTTTAAGGCTTGCAATTCAAGGAAGTATTTGTGTTTGATAATAATGATAATTTTTCGATTCAATTTTATGTGTATGCATGCCATTGGTAAATCGAGTTTATGATTACTTCTGTGCATGAAAAAGTGCACTGAGTTGTTTTCTGGAGTAGATACTTGAGGTTAGAATTCCAAACTTCGCTCATTTTCTCTGAGGAGCAGTGCCACTCAATTTGTGAAGAAACGTTTGGAAACCACCGTAAAAATTAACTGACGCCTTGATATGTGTATAGAATCTAACCCTAAGATCGGTCAAAGAGGCTACCTTGATATCTGTCTAATGGCTGTTATAAATTAGGGCAACGAGCCACAGATTTCATCTCTTACTTATTTTTCATGTGAAATTCTTTTCTAGAGCTCCTTGCTCCTGAAAGAGGCTCAGCAATTTTTGCACTCCTTGAACCAAAGATTGGAGAATCACATTCAAGGAAAGGGAAGGAGGTGACAAAAGAAAATTTGTCAATCCGAAAAGTTTTGTCCCTCAAAACTCTTGTTTCAAGAACGGAAAATGTTACTTCTTGTCAGCCTACCTCCTCCAAGAGTTTGAATCAGCTGATCTGTAGAAGACAAGGGGTGAGGCAAAAAGGAAATGGGCAACTTAAGGAGAACTTTGGAGGAGCAAAGCAGAAGA
Source organism: Ischnura elegans (assembly GCF_921293095.1). NCBI lineage: Eukaryota > Metazoa > Arthropoda > Insecta > Odonata > Coenagrionidae > Ischnura > Ischnura elegans. The sequence goes on from NC_060259.1 coordinate 51,266,425, forward strand.
AAGATGTGAGGCAAGCGTAGACAAGCTTCATTGTAGATGTAAAATCATGTACAGGTAGTGCACATACAGCAAAGTAGCCTTATTCCTGCAATGGATGTGAAAAGTCGTTATCTCAAAAGTGCAACCTTGTCAGTCACATTCGGACTCATACGAAGGAAAAACCTTATTCTTGCGGCGAGTGTGAAAAATCTTTCTCTCAAAAGAACAGCATTGTCGACCACATTCGGACTCACGCAAAGGAGAAACCTTATTTCTTCGGTGAATGTGAAGAGTCTTTCTCTAAAAAGAGCAACCTTGTCTGTCACATGAGGATTCATACGAAGGAGAAACCTTATTCGTGCAAAGAATGTGATAAGTCTTTCTCTCGAAAGTGTGACCTTGTAAGTCACATTCGGACTCATACGAAGGAGAAACCTTATTCCTGCGGTAAATGTCACAAGTCTTTCTCTCTAAGGTGCAACCTTGTCCATCACATTCGGACTCATACAAAGGAGAAATCTTATTCGTGCAATGAATGTGAAAAGTCTTATACTTCCAAACAAAGCCTTTCTTTACACATGCGGGGGCACAGGAAAGAAGCCCTTTCAAACAAACAAAGACTCTCTCTCTCAATAGATCCATCTTTTATTTCACTGGCAAACACACAGTGTTAGGTCTTAGTAGTCCAATTATTTGTCTAAAAATTGGTATTCATTAGTTATCAAGGTAATTATTCTTATTACTACTTACTGTCACCTAATTTCATAAATGTTCAAGTGTATTTACTCTACTCTATTGTCAAGGATTAAATAATTCATTTCTGTATTTTTAACTTCAAATTTTTACTTGTAGAAAATTGTTTCCATTTAAATGTAAGCCATGTATTTGAACACTTTTGATAAAAGTTTGAGGCACTTCGTCCCGAGAATAGCTTTCAATGTAAAGTCAATGTTAATTTGTCTGATTGATGTTTATTGATGTATTGCATCTATGTAATTTTTATGAAAGTATCAAGTCAATAATAATGTACTATTGACGAAGAGAGTGGTAAAATGAGTGACTCGTCTGTTTTAACTTTTGCTGTACCCACGTGCCTTTCATAACTTAAATGTTTGAGTCAATTGAGTTGTAGTTTGAACGCGTGCACCACAATCACCATTCAATTTTTTGTTCAAATGCAAATCAAATTCGTACTTTTGAAAACATTGCCTGCAATGCTTAAGGCTTAAATGATGAATAAAGGGAATTTATTTCTTAGGTGAATGGCCATAAATTTCTTGTATGTGTGTTCCTTTGATTGGCGTGAACAAACTAACTTCCCTGCTGTGCATAAATAGATTATGTTTTAGGAAATTGGTCATTTTATACGCGTGGTTTTGCGTGTAGAGATGCATCAATTGAGATGATTTTATCATAGACAAAATATTTTACGTAAACAATGTGAGCAATAAACATTTTTATCGTAAGGAATTAAACGGTCCGGTTTTCTAAGTCCGCAAAGGTAATACTATCATATAGATATTTTGGAAGCAAATTCATTAAAGTAAAATCATACAACTTGTCTTTATGACAGTTTAGCGGTACACATTTGTAAATTCATGTCAACTTTATTGAGATTGAAGTGGAAGGAATTTATTTGGCATTTACAATCGGTGGTCGACATTTCTAGAGCTCTGTTCACATTACTAATTTCAGTCACTACATCTTTAAGTAGTGACTGATATCAGTACATGTATTCCGCATCAGTACTTAAGTTTTATTTAATATTGATAATTTTTTGAGTGCATTATTTAGATAAATTATTATAACAACGCTGTATAAATAGTTTTATGGACTTGGAGGCAGTTAGTATTATAACAACGCTGTATAAATAGTTTTATGGACTTGGAGGGCAGTTAGTCTATTCCCTTGCACTGTATGAAAGAAATTAGGTTGCTGTGGATTTGCGTGATAATTGATGAGATTTCATGTCGGCTCGAGTTTTAGTGAATTTTTGCCGTGCGTATGAAAAATTGAAGTAAAGGTACGAAATGTAAAGTTAGTTCGGATCTTCAGCTGTTGCTGACACCAATTCCAATTTTTTTCTGAAAAAATAGCAAAAACTAAAGACATCACATACGGCTATGCAATAAGTACCTTTGGACTGATCACTTTCTCCCTGCCAGCCGATCTATTAACCGTAATACGCGTACGTGAGTATTGGCTGGATCATAAGCATTTCAAAAACTTTCACAGTATTTTGGTAGGAGATGCTATTTTTCCCTTATTGATTGGTACTGTGGTGTTTGCGCGCCGAGCCATGTTTTCATCCACGGTACCTCCTAGAAATTACATTTTGTTTTGCCTCGCCTGATTCTATAGGTGCCAAGGAAATAAGGATTCAGTTGGAGAGTTTATTCTCCCTTTTTAACTGCATCACCAGAATTTTTTAGAGTTAAGTTGAGGCTTTCTGGTGGTAATCCAGTCTTCAACTTTGTCCAAGTGATCAGGGATGCAGTTCACATCCGTGATTTGATTTAAGGACGTGAAAACAATGGCGAAGTGGTCAGCGTGGAAGCTGAATGTTCATCCGAGTGGATAGTTCATTAATGAATACGTTCCCATTACATTACCGGTGGTGTAGATTTGGGGCTGGATTTTGGAGCAATGTATATGGTTGGGTATACGTAAAAGGTTTACGTGGAAAAATGGCGTTCGATCTTAAAGTTAACATTTGTGATTTTGATGATATGGAATGAATCGGAATAGGAGTAGCGTTCACAAATTAGCCTCTTTGAACAGACTCATGTGATATCCTTTGGACTGGTTCAGAAGTGCCCCAGTCAAATATTTCCTGATATTAAAGACATACTGCATTTTTTCCATGGGCCATGTTATTTGACGCACCGCGGAATTGCCGGCTATAAAGCTTCCTGACCATACAAAAAAGTCTGAACCGTAACTGGACTGACTGCAAAGTGTGTCAAACAAAATATTTACGTTGCCATGTCTCGATAACTAAGGAGTCTCGACCCCATATTAATTAGACGTATTTAGTTTTTTCCTCAAGCTGGCATGCGCTACATGGTGATACTATATTACGTTGAAGTGGATGTCTGTATTCACCGCTATGCAAATATCTTACTGTCGGAGTCAAAATGATGTGCCACTGTAATTTGCAAATTGAAATCTTGACTACATTGCATGCCATTACATTGAGTAATGCGTCATTTAAAAGGAAATTTTATTTTCAATTCATATGTATTGCTTATTTTATGAACAATTCAAAAATTTAGACCCGCGAGTATAATAAATGACTCCACGCACTGAACAATTAGCCGTTCTGTCAACTTCATAAACTTTGTTATTCGATCTAGGGTAAACTACTACGTCTGTAACATTCATCTTCCACAAAATGTTGCAAGCATTAATTTAGATTAATAAAATGGCTTTTCCGTTTTTTAGAACACATATTTTGTCGTAATATAGCGGAAACATTTAAACACTATCTAGTTTTACAATTTTCCCCGAAAGAAAAGGATGCTCAAAAATACATGATTCATTTAATTTCAATTATTAAGAAATTAATTCTGAGAAAGATAAGGGCATTACGGTGTCTATAAAGTGGGTGTAACTGTTACTTCGAAATTCAATTTCTCCCATCATTGTTGAAGAAATAGAGGATACTAAAATCTTTCTCGCAAAATACATAAAATGGAGATTTCCATAATCATACCCGGAAGTCAATGATTATGCCTCATGAATGTGATACAAGATCCAAGTGAATTAACCTTAATAAGTAAAGCGTTGATATTTTCTGTTCATAAGTAGAGTATAAATAATCAAAACTAAATCATGTGTATTATTAATAATTAATATTTCGTTGCGTTTATCTTCATGCATTTCATTATATCATCAAATACACATGGTAAAATGTAAAATTATTTTAATTTGGTGTCATATAATTACGACCTATAGGGCAAATGAATGCGAAAAGTAGTAGCTCTGCCTGGAAAATAAAAGACAAAGGTTAACATTATCAAAACAGGATTTATACTTATAACACAGACTGTGATATCTTGCTGAAATACTGATGATCTATATCACACGCATAAGAGCATAGAATTGGGAGTGTTCCGTAATTGTAACACTAATATACCGGTCCCTCACTCGCCGATAAATGTGGCTGACATCCTAATGGTATTCTGCCCACTTTTAGCGCTTACATTTGGAAAAAATGCAATGGAAACGGTCCATCTGCCGTAAACTATAAGCGCTGTTATACGTAGGTACATGAAAGCGAAATTTTGACCTTAAAGATCACCATCCTCCCATCCGAAAGGGGAAGCTGTAAAACACTCTGGCGAAGTCACTCTAAGCAATTTCACACATTCTCCTTACTGGACTGATATTGAAGGACAGCCTATAATTTAAAAGAAAGAGTGGAGAATGTTTTCCATCACAGTTCCTCTGTTGCCACCGATGCGACAAAAAGCCTTGGGTGTTTCTTGAAGTCGATGTACTGAAAGTTAATCTTGGCCTAAAAGTGGCATATTCGCGCAGCAAGACGGGAATGCAAAATACATCCTTGAAATCTCTCGATGGTGCTTCGCATCACTGCCATGCTTAACTGATACTTAGCGGCAGTTAAGAATACAGGAACCAAGGGATGCTGTGCTGATTTTGGGTACGGGAAACACGCTTGAGCCAAACGTGAGACGCAATTTAGTGAAGTCGTCCACTTAGGCAACGGATGATGCTGTTTAGATATTATATAGGACTTTTTTCAATTTAATTGACTTCAATTAGCGTCATCACTTTTCATCTTTAAAATATTGAACAGAAATCCACTGCTGAAAATGGTTCTGATAAGGTAATTATCTGCTGTCCAACTAAAATTATCCGGTTCCTTCTGTTACAAGGTCATTTCTCAAAACAGACAGATGCCGTAGGTATCCATTAGGAGATAGAGCGTTGAAATTTCCTAAAATACCAGCTAGAGTACTCAAAGTACTAATGATGCTTAATGTAAATACTTTGTAGTGTGTGAATTGTTCTGGAAATTATTATCTATATCGGGAAACACCCCTTAGTTAGATATATGCTGAGTTAAATTTGCATTCGCAGATGATTTGCAGATCGGCTTACGGGTGCAGTAATCCCACATATAGAAGGAAAACAGGCCATACCTTTCACCGGTGAGTTAAAAATTGGAATAAAATCGTCACACAATGCAACATTGCATGGAATGTGCGCTACACCTGAAAAATATTGAATTTGTTACCTTCGACACTTGCTTCGGATGCTTAAGGTGAATAGTTGGTAATTATGTTATAAGTCAACCGCTGTAATTATGTATTCTATGAAAGTGTCATGTTAACTACTTTTTTCTGTGAGTATAATTCTACTCATAGGAAATAATGCGACTGAAAGGTGTCACCTACTACAAACATTTTAGATGGCTTGCAGGGTATTATGCGGAATAAACCGTGGTGTTCCGCAATTTCAGTTTCAATCTTAAAGAAGGTATAGCAGTTATGATTACTAGGAAGTGCGTAATATTATCTATTTCAGTGACTTTAACTATAGGCTTTAACAACATTAATCATGACACAAGAGGAACAACATATTCAATACTGTACCACTAGCATGTAAATCTTGTCATCAGGAGCAAAGTCTTTGCCGAGGGAGGGGAGGGGGTTGAGGGGAAGTCTCTAGTAAGTGGTGCGGGACATACCTCAGTGGTGCGGGGTGGCGCCCTAGGGGGGGGGGATTGCATTACGACGGACGATATCTCCTAAACGCTTAGAGATAGGTTAAAACAAACAGAAAATTGGCCCAAACAGGGCTTTACTTTTACGTTTTACATAGAAATAGCGCTTTTTTGGCCCCAAAAATTAGGGTCCATAGTACTTAGGGCCCTTGGGGCACGGGTTCCCGTTATTTTAAAGTAACCAAATTTTAACACGTGAATATGAACACCATTTGGATCATTTTGAGACCAGGAAAACATAACTTTCGCAATTCTGAAAAATAAGGGCCGGCCTATTGTACATGATACAGAAATATTTGCAGGGAAGTGTGATTTTTCAGCAATATATAATTTCAACTGTAGCTGGTCATTTCATCGTTACCGACCCGTACCTATAGTTATGAATTAGGTGAGAGTAGCTGAAGTGAGTGTATATTTATTACTTCTCGCGTTACGTTCAATATTATCCCGTGTAATAAGGTATCAGTGAAGGGAACAGGGGCGTGCCCAGGATCAAAACTAGGGGGGGCAAGCCATGGTTGTTCAAGTTGTAGGTCAGATGTAATCATGTAAAAGGTGAATGAAATCAACATTTTAAGGAAAATATAACAGCTCTTTATTAGTTTTCAAATTATTTGCTTTAAGAAATATTATTTTCCTTTAGGATATTTCCTATTTATGCTTCTAGGGGGGCAGCTACCTCCTCCTGCCCCTCGCTGGGTACGCCCATGGAAGGGAATTAGTCATTTTTAATTTAAGACAACCTTACCTGTAATCATGAGGATTTTGGATTCAATTTTGAAGTTTTAGGTGAGAGTTACGTTCGAGTCATTATTTCATAGTTATTCTAAGCATATCCTAAATTTTAAGTGAAAGAAAATGGTAATTGTGATAATTATTTGTAGTAACTTTATTTGTGCCCTTAATCTATAACACAGGCCAAAAAATATTTTTTTCGGTGCCGGGAGTTTTTGAGCTGATATTAACAATACGTGTGGTGCTGTATCCAAATATGATATCCGTTCTTATGTAACAGCTCTTCTTTTTTAGATACGGCGCATTTTATGATAAGATTCTTTTAAATATTTGATACATTAGAGAAAACATTTTTCAAATTTAAATCAATCTATAAATAAACTAATTCATAACCACTCTGCAGTGTTTACTTTGAAAATCACCTTTATACCTTTGAGAAAGGGGTTGGGGAGGATTTGATGTGCTTGAAGAAGGGGGAGATAGGCGTACAGAGTGGAGACAGCGTGAAAAGATACCGCTAAGAGATGTGGGAAATCCACGGTGGAAAAGGACCCTAGTCATAACTGTAGAATAACGACTCTTGGGAAGAATCAGAAAACGGGGGGGGGGGGGGGGGGGGGGGTGGAGAAGAGTAAAAAAGAGGGTATAGGGTAAAAAGAGAGCGTGTCTTTGAAAATGGAGAGGCGGGAGTAAGTAAGGAGTAAGGGCATTCCCGAAAACAAATGGTCAAATTCTCAAAGTTTTTGTAAAGCAACCTCTAAAAATGAGCTCAATGCGAAGAAGCTGTGTAAATCATTGTTATGTGTTTTGTTACATTTGTGGGGAATATAGGAAAAACGTTACAGACTTTGTGAAACGTGCATACCTGGGATATTTTGGTGTTCAGCTTGGTGACCAAGGTAAAGAGTGGGCACCGCATGA